>NC_057851.1:17773558-19023558 GCF_015237465.2 Chelonia mydas
CAGAGCTCTGTGGAGACTGGGTGATCAGCAAACTGGCCGTGTTAGGGAGCTGACACCCTCTGAAGCACCAGCAGTTCTTCTCCTTGCTGAAGATGGGGGGGAAACAAAGTAACTCCCAGTTCTGGCACCCCAAGAAGTGTCACTCCCTCTCCCCTCTGCATCCCTAGATACAAAGGGCGAACCCAACAAACTTCACTTTTCCCATACACAATTCCACCAAATGTCTGTGCTGGGTCACTCACAACGTAATGCAGCATTCCATATTTCAGATATTTTAATTAATATCTTAGCTGAGCCACTTGTCACATAGTACCATAAGAGGCAACTATTTCCCCCCTTTTATAACTGTTGCTATGAAATTAGAGTACATCTAAAACAAGCTTTCCTACAGCCTACTTCATGTGACCTAAATATTCTCCTTTCGCTATAAAATTCTAGGAATGGCACACTGAATATAGCTTGAGGGAAGAATAGTTTCCTGTTTAAAAAAAAAAAGTCCAGACATTAAATTAGAAAGACCGAGACCAACTGTGGCAGCACAATTTCAAAATCTCTTAAAAAGGAAATTAACAAGCGCTTCCCTTCAGTGCAATGCAATAATTTTAACTCAGAGTTCTGGTGATGGAACACCTTTTTTTTTTTGGCCGTATGTTTTAGGATAGTCACACTCATTGTACCCCCAAGGGGAGCAAAGGGAAGTAGCTAGTCCAAAACTTCAACTTTTTAAAGACACCATCAGCTAAATATAGACCTTAACAGCACCTGCAATTTTACGGCAATCTACATGAGCATTAAAAGTGACAGACAACAAAAAAACCACAGGCAGCACTGCTCTAGAGTAAGCCTCTACTTGCCAGTGGACTTTATTGCTATGTCAGCCGCACTTGAGACGGATGCGGAATTTTAAGGGCTGTTCTGGAATGCTCTCAGCTTGGAATATCTGGAAGAAGATAAGCAATCCTCTCTACTCTAACTGAAAGCAGCATTTACAAGAAAGACAAGCTATTTACTCCTTTTTAAATAATTAGGAGAGGTCTAAGAAGGGAAGTGCCAAACAATACAAAAAAGGAACAGCCTTGAAGCGATCATAGCACTCTGAATTTAATATTATTTATTCTGCTTATTATGGTAGTGCTTCAGGACCAACCAAGGTCAGGGCTTGTTTTGCTAGGCACTGTACAAACACAGAGTAGTAGACAGTGCCTGCCTGGAAAAGCCTTTAATCCAAATAGACAAAACAGATAAGAGTAAGGGTCTCTCTCTCACACCCACACAGTGATGGCAGCAAATGTCACATAAGCGTCATTTTTATTGTTGTTGGTCAGTTTCGAGTTTCATTGGAGGCGGGGAGTAAGATTTTGTTAAGAGGGAGTTAGCTAACCAGAAAGACAAAGGAAGAAGGGACACAGAAGAGAGGGGGATGAAGGGGACAAGGTGGTGAAGAGGACAGGGCATGAAACACAGGTGGAGTGACAATGAGGTGAGCAAGAGGGCAGGAGAGGGAATGACCAGAATGAGCACTGTGAAAAGTAGCTGATGACACCTGTTGGTTCCTGCTGCAGAACCTGCTGAGGCTGCTTTGGTCTGTGTCTGCTCAGTGGCTAAATTCTCAACTGACCCCAATGGGAGCTGAATACAGTCACATCCAATTCCTCAGTACGCTCCGCTGAAAGAGGTTATCACCAACCCCATTTTACAGCTACAGACTGAGACAGAGAACAGAAATGAAATATCCGAAGGCAATATAGGAGTAGCACTCATGAGCTAGTGTCTCTCCTTCCCTGGCTCAATCCATTAGAATGTACTGCCTTTCAATATTAAAAACAGCCTCTATCATATTTAAGGTCAACAACCTCACCTTCTTCAGAGCAAGGGCAATGTGGCTGGAATAGACACTAGTGCAGAATTCAATGAGCATTTATTCTCTATTCCATGTAGAAGTTTTTGTGTTTCTAAGATAAAGCCTCTTATTGCCTTCAGGGTATTTTGTTTGAAATCTGTAATTACCTGAAAGATTATAGGGAGTGTGGAGTTTAGCATTAGCCAATTTTGCAGAAAAAGATTCATATTAAGTATTTCACTAAGCAATAGTACATTTACCCAACCAAACAAAAACAAGAGTCTATATATGGTTGCTTGCCAAACCCACATCCTAAGGTAAAATATAAAAATCGGCAACTTTGGAAAGAGAATCCTGAGGAATCCTGAGCATAGGTCACTCCAGTGAGCGACTGCATCTCTTAAACATGTTTCATAACAACTGCAGAGTTGCCAGTTTGCAAGCAGGCCTCACATGTTCAGCTTTCTAAGAAGGTCTTGCCAAAGAAAGGAAGCCACCAAACCGGAGAGTCCAATGTACCCAAATCCTTTAGTTGTTTTGCACACAAAACTCTCAACAGCTTTGTCACAGGATAGCTGATCCCTGTGGATAGACTAAACCCAGCTCCCCTGTAACATGGGGACTCCAATCCAAGTAAGTAAAGAGGGTTGGGCTCCACCCGGGCCTATAAAGGCTTGCTAATGGGCAGATGAGATGAACTAACGCTACATTTACACTTCCACTTAGGTTGGCAAAATGTATGTCTTTCAGGGGTGTGAATATTCCACCTCCTAAGCAACATAAGCTCCGCTAGCATAAGCGCTAGTGTGTTCTTCTGCCGACACAGCTACTGCCACTCATTGGGGTGGGGGTGGGGGTGGATTTATTATGTCGACAGGAGAGTTCTCTCCTGTCAGCTACACTGGAGATCTTACAGCTGTGCAGCTGCATCGGAACAGCTGCATCGCTGTAAGCTCTCTAGAGTAGACATAGCCTAAGACAGGCTGTGCCCTGGAGGAGAAAAAGAGTGGAGTTAGCTCCTGGGGTGGATCCCTGGAGGAAAAGCTCAGAGAAGCAGCCCTGGGTGGCTGCTCCCAGAAGGGAGCAGGGGGCTGACTGAAACTGGGAAGCTCCCAGGAGCAGGAGTACCAGAGAACCATGGGAGGGGTAGCCTTGAAGCCTGAAGCAAAGGAATGGGTTAAAAGACTGGGTTTTTTTTGTTTATTTTGCTAACTTCTGTTGAGAAAAAAGAACCTCTTCGCAAACCATGGGGTGTGGCAGTGCATGCTTTGGAGAGGGGGAGAAGCTGGGCCTGGTGACAAGCTTCAATAGCAGTTTTGTACAGATAATTCTCTGTGTCAGGTGCTTGGCTGGCTAGTTCTTGCTCACATGCTTGGGGTCTATGAAGTTTACTCAATCTACAAATAAAAGAGGTTTTCCTCCTTTCCCCTCTTGGCCAGTCCCACAATAATACTCAGAGTAAAAATGGGCTCTTTCCTTTTTTGTGCATCGCCACCTAGAATAACACTCCTGCAAGTCATAGTCTACCTTCAGTGACACCTGGGTATCCTCATCATCGTCAATGGGGTTGCACAGATGTCACTGATGGCAGATTTTGGCAGTGCAGTTAATAATTGATTATTATTCTGCATCAGGAGAAGCATCCAGCTCCCTTTCTCAAAGCTGTGTTGGCTCTGCAGAGCAGGCAGGAACATTTCTCAGTAAAAAATGGCAAATACAATTGGAAATACAGACCACAGGTGCCAACTTTTTTCTGTGCCGGTGGGTGCTCGCGCCCACCCTGCCCCGACTCCACTCCACCCCAAAATCCCCGCCCCTCTCTGCCCCTATTGGACCCCTCCCCAAATCCCTGCCCCGGCCCCACCTCCTCCCCCAAGCACGCCGCGTTCCCCCTCCTCCCTCCTAGGCTTGCTGTGTGAAACAGGTGTTTCGTGGCGCAAGCGCTGGGAGAGGGGGGAGAAGCAGGCTGCAGTGGCGCGCTCAGGGGCAGAGGCGGAGCAAAGGTGGAGGTGAGCTGGGGCGGGGAGCTGCCGGTGGGTGCAGAGCACCACCAATTTTTCCCCATGGGTGCTCCAGCCCCGGAGCACTCACAGCGTTGGCACCTATGATACAGACAGTGAGCAGACTTGTTGAGCAAGATCTCATCCATTTACCTAGTCAAATTTTTTCTGACTGTTAACTGTGGTTTAGCCTTTAGAGCAAAATTAATTTTAGATTTAGTCTTTAAAAACTACCTTAACAGAATGTTGAGTGCTTAACTCACAAAATAAAATTAAAGTTTCCCTGTGCAACTTTTAAACACTTGCCTTTAATGCTATATTACCACATATCTCATTCACTGCACACCATACAAACCCTGCACCACCTATGGATTGTTTCTGTTTATAGACTTGTCTGCATTGCTCAACAGAATAGCATCTGAGTGCCTTACTAAAATTAATGAATTTAGCCTCATAATGCTACAGGGGGTAAAATTCTGGCCCCAACAATGTCAACAACAAAACTTTCATTGCTTTCAACGGCGACAGAATTTCACACAGGAAATATGATAATCCCCATTTTGCAGATATATAATTGTAATGCAAAACAATCCATATTTTTGGTATCAAAGAATAAATACAACTGCATTGCTTCTATGAAGCTCATTAAGGTGATGTATCAAAAACCAAAATACCCTACAATACTCCAGTAAAAGCGTTCTTAGTATTATCACTGAGTGCATTACAGCCTCTAACTCATTTAAAGAGTTGTGCTTTCTGATAAATCCTAAGGGAAAGTGTTCAATGCCTAAGGTCAATGCCCAATATCATGCCAATCTGATTACTCAAATGTTCCAGGATTTATTAGCTTCCTAAAAGAATAGATGCTTGTAGTTAAGGCAGAGGACTGGGACTCAGGAGATCTAGGTTCTGTTCTTGGTTTTGGCACAGATATCCTATCTGACAAGTGCCAGTCTCTCTGTGGCTCAGTTCCCTAACTGTGAAATGGGGATTAGGATATTTCCTTAACTCTCAGGAGAATTCGCTAATGTATGCAAGGTGCTCAGATACATCAATAATGTGAGCCTATAAATAAAAATAAGTTATTCTATCATCCAAATGTTTCCTTGTATTTCCTCCCCCACAAATGTAAATCTGTGCAGCATACCAGATCAGGTATTTCATAGAAATGTAGGGCTGGAAGGGACCCTGATAGGTCATCTAGTTCAGTCCCTGGCATTTAAGGCAGGAATAAGTATTTTCTAGATCATTCCTGAGAGGTGTTTTTCTAACCCCGTTCCAATGACAGAGACTCCACAACCTTCATAAGCAATTTGTTCCAGTACTTAACTACACATATAATTAGGACATTTTTCCTAATATCTAACCTATATCTCCCAACCTGCAATTTAAACCCATTGCCTTTTGTCCTATCTTCAGTGGTTAAGGAGAACAATTTATCACTCTCCTCTTCATAGTAACCTTTTACTTACTTGAAGACTGTTAACATGTCCCCCCTCAGTCTTCTCTACTCCAGACTAAACAAACCCAATATTTTCAATCTTTCCTCATAGGTCACGTTTTCCAGACCTTTAATCATTTTTGTTGCTCTTCTCTGGACTTCCCCTAATTTGTCCACATCTTTCTAAAAGTGCGGTGCCCCGAACTGGGCATAGTACTCCTGCTGAGGCCTTATCAGTAAGGCTACACTTTTGTCACAGAGGTCGCGGAAGTCACGGAATCCGTGACTTCCAAAGACCTCTGTGACTTCAGCCCCGGCAGCTGGGAACTGCAGGATCCTGTTGCCTCCCGCAGTGGCAGGGAGCTGTAAGGTACTCCCGCTGCCTGAGGCAGCGGGCCCCCAAGCTCTCAGCCACCATGGGCAGCAGAGGTACCCCTCAGCTCCTAGCCACTGCAGGCAGGGGGGTACTCCCCCGCTCCTGGCTGCTGCGGGGAACATCCCCCGCCCACAGAGCAGGGGACCCCTGCAGCTCCCCTGCCGCCACCGTGGGGGAGCAGGGGGACCCACGCATCTCCCTGGCTGCTGCCACGAGGCAGGGAGACCCCAGCAGCTCCTCTCTGCTGCAAGGGGGCAGGGGGACCACCGCAGACCACAGCCACATGGGGGAGGGGCAGGGGAACCTCCACAGCTCCCCACTGAGGCGGTGGCAGGGGGATTCCCAGAGCTCCCCACTGCTGGTAAGGGGGCCCGGGGACCCTGCAGCTCCACTCCGCTGCTGGTGACAGGGGACCCTGGAGCTCTGACCCCCCATGGGTGGTGGGGGCCCCAGAGCTCCCAGCCATCCCACAGCTGCCCAGTCCCTGCCCATTTTAACATGGATATTTTTAGTAGAAGTCAGGGACAGGTCATGGGCTTCCATGAATTTTTCTTTATTGTCCGTGACCTGTCTGTGACTTCTACTAAAAATATCCATGACAAAAATCTTAGCCTTACTTATCAGCGCTGAGTAGATTGGAAGAATTACTTCTCGTATCTTGCGTACAACTCTCCTGCTAATACATCCCAAAATGACATTCACTTTTTCTTTTTTGCAACAGTATTGCTTTGTGGATCCATATCTAGTTTGTGATCCACCATCACCCCCAGATCCTTGTCTGAAGTATTCCTTCCTAGGGAGTCATTTTCCATTTTGTATCTGTCCAATGTATTTGTCATCAAACATTATGTTCTATACAGACATGTTAAGCAATGTGACCACTTACACATTGTTTAAAACAAAGCAGTAGTTGTGGGGACTGGAGATCTACAGTGTCTCATTTCTCCTTATTCCAAAGTAGAAGAGACAGTACTAGATCTTTCAGAGATGCCAGCCTGCCAAAATAGGAGTACTGGGTTTATCTTCACAGAGGAAGTTGCTGTATTTGCCTCCCTCATTACTTCAACTGGTATCATCTCTTCAGTGTGTAAAAATAGAGGAGTAAGGCTGAACATAGTGGTCCTATTACACTGTCATATAAGGATGTACATAATGTGTTAACATTTTTTGAAGACAATGATGTTAATGTCATGCTGCAGTCAGAAGGCACGCTATATGCAAGATACAGAGCAGACGATCCACATACTTTCTGCTATTCCATTCAAAAGATAGGCATTGGAAACTTAAATTTTTATTGTGTGACAAAGTTCCTCCTCTGCCTTGGTGGGTCCTGCGCTTTTTGGCGGATTTGCTCACCTCAGAGGTTCACAGCAGCCCTCAGTTTGGCCTCTTTTGCTAGAAGCTCAAACCTGCTGTTCATTCAGCTAACCTCATCACTGGCCAGCATGGGGGAAATGGAGAACAATCTCTGCAGTCTCTGGGTCGGGGACAGGCCAGATCCCTTTCCAAATCAGATCTTCCTTTCTGGCGTTGCTCACAGACCTGGTCAACTCCTCCTGTGTCCGATCAGGAGTTGGGGGGATGGGAGGAACCCAGGCCTGCCCTCTACACCGGGTTCCAGCCCAGGGCCCTGTGGATTGCAGCTGTCTACAATGTCTCCTGTATCAGCTGTGTGACAGCTACAACTCTCGGGGCTACTTCCCTATGGCCTCCCCACAGCACCTTCTTTAACCTCACAGCAGGATCTTCCTCCTGAAGCCTGATCACGCTTGTACTCCTCAGTCCTCCAGCAGCACACCTTGACACTCGTTGCACGCCCTCCACTAACTGATGGGAGGTCCTTTTTAAACCAGGTGTCCTGATTAGTCTGCCTGCCATAATTGATTCTAGTATGTTCTTAATTGGCGTCAGGTGTCTTAATTAGCTTGCCTGTCTTAATTGGTTCTAGCAGGTTCCTGATTGCTCTAGTGCAGCCCCTGCTCTGGTCACTCAGGGAACAGAAAACTATTCTTCCAGTGGCCAGTATATTTGCCTTCGACCAGACTCCTGTACCCGACTGGTCTGGGTCTGTCACAATCATTTAAAAGGAAATAAAAAAGAAGTACTTGTGGCACCTTAGAGACTAAATGTCAACCTTTTACTCAGCCCAGAGAGTTGAGAATACTAGACATGGGTGCACTTCTCACCACGAATAAATGATCAAATACAACTGGAAATTAAGTGCCTAAATCATCAATCATTCTACCAGCTAAACCACATATCTTTCCCCATAATTCCACTTCCAGCAGCACTGCAGAACCATAGCCCTACGTTTTTAGGAACACTCAGTATCCTGGGACAAATTTAAATACAGAACATGAACACTTTTCTGTCAACAGAATTTCATCCTGTTTTAAACAATCTGACACATAGGGCTTCTATACTACCAGTGTCAAAAATGTCGGCAACTTTTAAGAATGTTACTCCCAGCAGGTAACTAGAATTACCAATTGTATTTGATTTTTTTTCCCTACAGCCATCCCACAGATTTTTCACAACTAGAAGCAACTTTTGTAACTCTTAGGTTGTTATTAGATTCCACCGCTTTCCCTCAGCCTGTGTGCAATGTCCACCATGAAAAGTTGTAAATTACCCTGTTTACTACCACAAGAGATGCTGAAGGGTTGGTATCATATGATGCTAGAAGCAGACAGTCTTTTCAGAAAGACTTCTGTTCTAAACATACACCAGGCCAAACCCAACTCTAAGCCGTACTTGTGCCCAACATTGTTATTCAGACTCCTAATGAATGAAGCAGGACCAGTCTCTCCTTCCAACACATGATTTTAAAGTGCTGTATTGTCCACAATCATGCTTTCTAGGAAGTCATAGTTTGGCTTCAGGTACATATGACACAGGTACATGTTTCACGTGGGCAGTGTTCCTGTGGTCTGAGGCCAGGTGTAGACCTAAAACTTAGGTCAACCTAGCTACATTGCTCAGGGCTGTGAAAAATTCCACACCCTATGTGACATAGATAATTCGACCTAACCCACACTGAAGACACCACTAGGTCAATAGAAGAATTCCTCCATTGACCTGCCTACCACTTCTCTAAGGGGTGGATTTTCTACAGTGACAGAAAAACATCTTTCATTGTTGTAATAAAAGTGTCTACACGCAGCACTACATCAGCATAGCTGCAGCACTGCTGTAGCACCTGTAGTGTAGACACACCCTAAGCTATCTCCTATCTAATAGTCCCTAAATAAGGTCAGGCCTAGAATGGTGTTCACAAGGCAAGGAGTATGTTTAAGCATATTTGTGGCAGAGTTTGGGAATGGAGGGATCACTGATGATTGCTGGAGTTTATTTCACACTGATCAAGTGCATTTACTTCTCAGATACTGGATAAGATTTATCTACGTTGGGTGTCTAGGCATGGCTTGAATCATAGAATATCAGGGTTGGAAGGGACCTCAGGTCATCTAGTCTGACCCCCTGCTCAAAGCAGGGCCAATCCCCAACTAAATTATCCCAGCCAGGGCTTTGTCAAGCCTGACCTTAAAAATATCTACGGAAGGAGATTCCACCACCTCCCTAGGTAATGCATTCCAGTGTTTCACCACCCTCCTAGTGAAAAAGTCTTTCCTAATATCCGAACTAAACCTCCCCCCTGCAACTTGAGACCATTACTCCTCATTCTGTCATCAGCTACCACTGAGAACAGTCTAGATCCTTGCTTAACATTATTCATGGTGAGGTTCTGACCCAAGATGAAGCCACACAGGAATTAGCTATAACCATCAACAAGGGTAGCCAGTTAGGGAACAGGTAGGCGTGGTGTTAATTTAGGCCTAACAAGACTTAAGCCATAGATTTAGGGAGGTGGGACTTGCCTGCAGGAATTTTAGGATTTCACAAAGCATTGCAGTCTGGATGACTCTTTGATCCGAGGGGCCGCTGCACATCTGAAGCAGCTCTTTACTAGATTCCAAACGGAAAGCGCCCAGTCTGCAAAGACTGTTATGTTCATTTGTTTATATAAACTATTACACACAACTGAAACATAAACAACACTGCAATCTGCTCTTTCCACCAATATACCATGCCACATCCTTACTGGAGAACATCTGCTCCAAGCAATTTTTTTGTTTGTGTTCCTACATCTTTAAAGGCTCGTAGGAACTTTTCTTTCAGCTGATCCTTGCTTCAGGGGAAAAAAGTAAAATAAAAAAATCTGTAACTTGAATCAGGCTCAGCTAAAAGTACACTCCAGTTTGGATTGCTGTTACCACTTATAAGGCTTCACGGCAGGTGGCAATGCCATTAATCTTCCACAATGACAAGCTGTTCCTCTCAATCATGGTTTGAGATAAATTTCAGCATCCATCAAGAGTATGAGCTTGAAAGTAGGATGACTATTCAGCCAGGTTAAAAATGCAGATGATATTTTACTTAAGGCTTCATAATGTTTAGCAGAAGAAACACTAAAGCAGAAAATATAGATTGATAAACATACAGGAGTACACACAATAACACCGCATCTACACAAAATGTGTTTCTAACTGGACAAACAGTATTCCATATGTATCATACACATGCAATTTTTTCAAATGGATCAAAATTGTGTTACAACCCTAATAGCAAGATAGACAATCCACTTCAGACCCCTATGGAAGTGAAGATTCATTATAAAGATTAGTTTTGATCGAATACGCCTACTACAAAGTGTTCCTAGGGAAAGATACAGCATTACAAATATTTTACCATGTAAGCATGAAAGACACTTACATGCTAAAATAGGCTAAGTACATGGCCAATCAGTAATCACCAGCACAACCTCCTATCTTTTTCATGTAAAGCCCAAAAGTGGAGCTAGGATTGCACCCTGATGCTCAAACTACCTCTATTAGAGCAGTAAGTGAAGCAAGTGCCAGTGCTGGCACTTTCTCAGTGGAGAGACCCTATCTTTAGGACACCATGTAGGCAATGTTAGCAAGAGTGGCCCAGCTGAACTCAAACAATTAAGGTGGTTCATAGGAAAGGAGGCTGTATCTCAGAACCCAGAGCATATAGGGCTTGATGGATCAATACCAAAACCCTGAATGAAGCCAGAAGCAAAGAGAAAACCAGTGTAGTCTTCAGAGAGTTGATGCACAATGAATTTTTTGTCTGACAAAGCTTAACAGGATGTGCTTTCTACACTAGCTGTAGCAATCAGTAGCCTTCAGTAGGATTACACAAGTGTAAAAGAGCATATAAGTATAAAAGTCTACTCCTGGGGGAATTCTGCGCCAAAAAATTAAAAATTCTGCAACAAAAAATTAAAAATTATGTGCACAACATTTTAAAATTCTGCATATTTTGTCAAAATAACACAGTATAATCACACCCAGTTTCAATTATTTTTGGTCATTTATTTCAAAATACCTGTCAGCAAGTATGTCTGTAAAAATACAGACAACAAAAAAGATTCAGGAAATCTTTTTTGACAAATAGATTCCTTACTAGGCATATTTATACAGAACTCTGAGTAATAATTCGTTTAAACCACAATACAGAAATGTATTTCCCGCACCCCTGAGAAGCAGTGCAAAGACTGGGGGGGCGTCAGGGGTAACGGAGTAGCTGAGGAAAAGGGAAGTAAATTGCTGGAAAGGGGCATTGGAATGAACTTGGAGGGTGTTCGGTGTGGGTGGGAAAAGTATGGAACAGGGGGGGTTTTTTGGGTGGGGGGAGCGGAGAGAGAGCTTCCCCCATGCAGACCCTGGCTGACCCCTAGCCTCTCCCATTCAGTCAGGCACATCTGCCCCTGTCCTCATATGTTCCTGCACCCCCATCTGTCCCTCCACCCCCACTCAGACACCCACTCCCCCCATTCCCATGTGACCCTGCACCCATCCCCATGTGGCTCTGTATCCCTTCCCCCGGCCCCGTGTGGCTCTGTGCCCCCACCCAGCCATTTTCCTGTCCCTATGTGTCCCTGTCCTCCTCCCCCGTCACCATGTGGCCCTGCCCCCTGTGGCCCTGCACCTCCACTCCCATTCAGCCCCTGCCCCAGTCTGTCCTCCCCCACCGGCCCTTATGAGCCCCTTATGAGCACCCCATGATGTCCGTCTCCTCATAGCCCTCATCTCCTGACCTGGCCTGACAGGTGCTGTGAAGAAGGCAGGCTCTTTCTCTTCCCTCGCTGGCTGGGAGCTGCTGCTGTGTTCTAATCACCAGAGCACCTCTGGTGGGCAAAAGGCGGAACTGCAACAACATTTCAGCAAAAGTTTTTTTCTGCGCAAAAATATGCATGTCTCATTAATTATGCATGTGCTCAGTAGTGCAGAATTCCCCCAGGAGTAATAAGTCAACCTGTAGCACCTTTAGTGGTGACGAAGACTAAACCAGAGAGAACCCATCCTGACACTCAGAACCGCCATGGAGAAAAACAAATTTGGTAACCAAGCAAACTGAATATGGAATCAGTGGGACAAAACAAAGATTTAATTCTACAGTGCCACGCTTTCCAGCATCATCTTTCAGGTTAGGACAACACAACACTTTAACATATAAAGACTCCTCTGCACATTTTCTTTGTCAAATAATTTACTGCTTCCCTGTAATTGCATCAATGAAGAAGTGACCAAAATCAGCCCATAAGGAGCTAAACCAATCAAGATGCATTAAGTTCTGATCCCTGAATCAAATCAATTTCCATTTACCAAAAAGAGATATATTCTCTCACTTCAGTAAACTCTAAAAAGAGAAAGATGAAAAAATTTCTTGATCCTCGTATAATTAGAGCCTAACTGAAAGCAGCTGATAACCGACACCACCCTCTCAGAAGCACTCTCATACAGAAGACTCCACAGCATTTGACTCAAAGAGAAGGACAGAATGCTTGCATCCTAAAGAATCCTTCAGCTAATTCAAGTCTACAAGAAGAAGACTTCACTAGCAGCCAACTTTGGCTGATGACGAATTTCTGCACAGACACTGCCAAGCTTTAGTCTATTCTTAGCATTAATTTTAATTGAGAACATTGAAATGTTGTGACTTAAGATTCATTAACAGTTTCCCTTCATGCAACCTTGAATACTTGGCAACTTATTTCTGGAAAGGAAACATAGAGGAGACATAAAGTAACTTAATTAAAATTGAGGGACTATGTGGGATTTAATTTGAATTTAATATTTTTGATTTTCATTGAGCTTCCTGTCTCAAGCCACTCTTTAAGTGAGTCTGTGGATTAAAAAAAAAGGAGTACTTGTGGCACCTTAGAGACTAACCAATTTGTGAGCTTTAGCTCACGAAAGCTTATGCTCAAATAAATTGGTTAGTCTCTAAGGTGCCACAAGTACTCCTTTTCTTTTTGTGAATATAGACTAACACGGCTGTTACTCTGAAACCTGTGGATTAAAAGACATGCTGAGATCTTAAGTGAACACTCTGAGTCTCTTCTTCCAAGTAACTGAATTAGAGTCTTCCTCCAATTACAGAACTTCTTGAGGAAAAGCCGGTAATGTTATGAGCATTGGACTTTATTAAGATTGGATATTTGACAGTCTGGATACTGTCCGCTGACATTTTATATGGATGGGATTGAGAAAATTGAATGTATGGAAAATATCATCATTTTAATGCAATGGGAAAATTAATGAGAATGAAACAAGGAGGAGAGCCAGCACCATGAGACCAACAAGTGTTCTGTAGTCCAGTATGAGGACTGTGGTGGATAGCACGTCAAACTGCGATATTTCATTAAGATATATCACACTCCCTTAATATTACTTTTCCATGTAAGCCATTGCTATAGTTACCAAACAGATGTTACAAATTTGCTAATGGAAAGAAAGGGGAGAGCAGGTGATCATGAATGGGACTAGACAAGGTTGGTCCACACTGTGAAAATGTTTGAAAACTCTTGATGTAACAATGAAGGGAATATAGAGATGCTAGGGAAAGTGGGTATGGGGAAGGAAGCATGGAAAAACAACAGGTGCAACCTACCTGTAAAGCAAAGCTGAATAAACATAAGAGAAATCCAAAATGAGGAGGCAAGAAAGGTGTGGGTCAGGAAGCAGATAATGTAATGTTAGTTCCAAAGGCAATCGTGAATCAATATTTGTTAAGAGACTACAGATGAAAACTTATGACTATTTGCCCAGGTAACTAAAGAGGAATTCATTTTCCAAGGTAGTGCACTGGCATAAACATCACCCTCTCTATCTGAATAAAAGCCAAGATTCCTTAGCTAATAAGATAATGACAGTTAATACCACATCAACCTAACAGGGCTCCAAGAATTTAAATTTGCAGGCATGAAGGACAAAGGGGTGGGGGATGGAAGACATTCCTGACAGACTGAAGGTCACTCACACAGGGACTGGAGGTTGATGATGCTTGATAATTAGAAAACGGGCCTGGTAAACTGACAGGCACAGCAGATTACTGATGCAAGCATCAGACTATCTCAAGGGGTTTGGGGCTTGCCTAGGTGAGGCTAAGGAGGCTTGGTCCTAATTACTGTTCTACTTTCGGTTTCACTTTCTCTAAATTTTCCAAAAAACTTGGTTGTATTTAACACATTTGGCTCTTACACGGTCTCTGGGATAACTCAGTACAGTCCTTTTTTTTGGAGACAAGAACAAGGCATCCGAAAGCAACAACCAACAAAATCTGAGGTAGTCCATCAAGGATGATACCCCTTGGAAATCAATGAAAAGCAGTCTGAAGTCAGCAAGACCACAAGGTACCAAGAGGAGCAATAGTGATAAAGGGACAAAAACATTAAAACTTGCTTCTGGAATGGAACTTCCTTTGGCCTCCTATAAACCACCTGGTAGTGTTTACAATACCTGGGTAAACAGGTTTAATTTCCACATCCAGTCTCTACCACACATTAATACACAAGCTCCTTTCTGACTTGCATAGAATCAACAGGTCTGCTTACTTTTTGAGTAGAATCAACTTCTCTTATGCAGGGAAGCAAACTGAAGCGGGTCTCTCTCTGTTAAAAACTCAGTCACCAAGACTTAATTAGCACTTTGTTTTGTGGCTGGTTTTTTACTTTTATTTTTTATTATTATTATTTTTTTTTAGAGAAGTCATTAATAATTGAGTGTCTGCTTGTCTGAGTCATGACATCTCTTAATGTACTAAAAACACACTGGTGTGACAAATAGTGGGATCGAACCTTTGAACTCGAGTCAGGATAAAACTATTATAATTGGCCTACGAGATTTTTTTTCCTCCATTCTATAATATTAACAATTTTTGGAAAAGATTAACTGGCATGCAACACAGTAGCTCATGATTAAAAATAAACATTGCTTTCATGGCAATGCATGCTGCCACAACCATATTTTAAAGTGGAGATATACAACAACGGCATCAACAAAAAACAACAGCAGCAAGAATTTTGAACACACATAGAGACTTAGAAAATGAAATCCAAGTGGCAATCACCTATGAAAAATATAGTTTCGTAGGCAAGTACCCCACTGCTATATGAACAGACAACACATACACACGACAGGATGCTGGACCACCATCATTCCCAGTTATTAATATCCAGAAGATTTCTCCCTAATTGGGATCTAAATATGTATAGGAGAAGAGCAATTCTTCTCTTTGATAGCCTATTGCTACATTTTAGACTAGACTAGTGAGAACAGGTGGTACGTCCTCTGCATTTAGGATTTGATCATAAAATTGCTGTGCAATTGGGCTACAGTGAAATTTTCTCTTTATAGGATATGCAAGATTCACTTGATTTTGATTGTATGGTTGTTTTTAAAATTAACATTTAAGAGAATGCGAAATTGCTCTCTCTCCAATACAGAGAGACATTTTCTTTTCAGACCAGCTTTTCTCAACAGCACCACCACCGCTGGCTGTTAACCCTAAAATAATAAGAGTTTAAATAGTTTCCTAGAGACAAGATTGTGGGGTTTTTGAGGAAAGGAAAGGAAAGGAAAGGAGATTCTGCTTCAGTCAATTTCTCTTCTGGCTGTGTAATTTGACACATTGGTACTCAAATGCTATCTGTTCAACACAGTATGTTGCTAATCTAATCTAAAGCAGCACTGTGAACACTGCTGTGCTATGGAAATGCTTAACAATGCAAACATGATTAGCCACATAGATGGGAGCTTTACATGCTACTGTTTTGGGAGCAAAATTTAATAGTAGAACAATGTCGAGATGGCCTCCCTCTTCAATTCTACCTCATCAACACTTACATTATAGAGCTCAATGCAGATGAGGCTTTAATCTTGCTGTCTGCATTTTTTTCCTTGCTAATATGAAGGCTCATCTAGCACTAATTATGGCAATTTAATGAAGAGTAGAGAAAAGAATGATTAATAAATGCCTTCACCATTTGTTATGTTTTTGGCAAGTTGAGCTGCATTAGATCATGCCTACAACAAAATTAAGATATAAAATGTTCTCCATAGTCTAAACAAAAAAGTAATTAGATGCATTTTACTGCATACCACAAAACAATGGATATCATTTGAAAAAAAGAAAAAAAAAAAAACCAAAATGTGACTCGCCCTTTGCAAACAGACCTAAGAGATAAACTAATGAACATCCTGTGTCTGGGACCCGTGATTCTGATTTAGGTATGCTCTGGGAACCTGCGACAAGAGAGAATCCCTGAACTGGGCACGGATTAAAGATCAGCTGCAGTAGGTGGAGAGGGGTTATGCTGGATAATTAGTGAGGTATCTTCAGTGGACATCAATGCAAAGAATTACAACCCCACTCTGTTGTGGCACTCATCCTCAACCTTTCTCCATCCCAAATATCCCCACTACTTAGCTCTGTATAAGTCTTCTCTAGTAGGTTTCAGAGTAGCAGCTGTGTTAGTCTGCGTCCGCAAAAAGAAAAGGAGGACTTGTGGCACCTTAGAGACTAACCAATTTATTTGAGCATAAGCTTTCGTGAGCTGTAGCTGAGCTCTTCTCTAGTAGTTTTTCATAAATTGTGCCTGATGGGATAGGTAGCATACTTTCTCATACCAGTAAAACGATAATTTGATAATGTTAGTCAATCCTATACTATATAAGACCTGTGTTATAGTCAATACTATATAATACCCGTGTTAAGTCTCTGAGACTGCCAGTGTTAACACATTTCCAGAAGCCTGAGCAAACCGTAACCAAGTTGAATTCTTGTGTATTTAAGGTCTGTGGCCAGCCTACCTGCCATCTGACTACTTAGTAAATAGGATAGCATCAAGACTAGATCTCAAAAAAGATTAAACAGATTTTATGTTTTCCTTCCAAAATGTGAGCTTCTCAGTAGTTATACGAATAGTGTTGTGTTGCAAACTGCCTGAGAAAAAAAACTGAAAAATATTAAATGGGAAAAAAATAAAAAGTTCTCACAGAGGATATAAATACAGGCAGCAAGTCACCACTTATCTCTTTTGGAAAGAATTTTAGCAAAAGGGAACAAGGGCTCGACATCTTGAAAGTAAAATAAAATAGCTATGAAGGATGTTATTTTAAAGAAATGGACAGACTAGATAAAGGAGGCACTGGAACCTGGGGATTAATTAAGAGAAATTATGTTGTCGAACTTGATAGAGCAGGTATTAAAGGAGCAAAGTCAACTCAACTTTCACCCCAGATCTATATTTCTGGAGAAACAAGTTTTAGAAAACTTTAAACCAATGGAAAGTTTTCACTTTTTTTCCCCTTCAATTATGAGGGGGAAGAATTGTTTACACAAATAAAAATTCCACTGCAATGTTTACAATCCAAAATACTGAATCTAAAAGTGAAACTGACTTCTTCGGTTTTCCAAGATGAACAAATAGTTCCTTGAATGGATCTTATATAGAGACATTTGCTAGTGCTCTCACAAAACAGGCACAGTTACATTAGAAATACCAAGGAAGACATGCAAAGAAGAAACCACCAGTAAACCCCACAAAATGAACTTAATTTCAAGTGGTCAGTTTTAATAAATCCAATATGTTCTTAGTATCTGAGGCAACATGGTATGTTTCTCTAAAACAGGACTTACCTTGCAACACCCACTTAATATCAAGTTAAGATCCCCTCAGAATTCTGCCAACCCAGCGTCAATACTGAAATAATATGTTTTCATTACTATAATCCTGACCGGAAACTTTTGCCATTCAAATAAGGGGTAATGATTAAGTCCACCCTCATCTTCTTAGAAAAATAGGACAGGAAGGGACCTTGAGAGGTCTAGTCCAGTCCCCTGCACTCATGGCAGGACTAAGTACTATCTAGACCATCCCTGACAGGTGTTTGTCTCACCCGCTCTTAAAAATCTCCAATGATGGAGATTCCACCGCTTCCCTGGGAACTTATTCCAGTGCTTAACCACCCTGACAGTTAGGAAGTTTTTCCTAGTGTCCACCCTAAACCATTTTTGCTGAATCTAAGCCCATTGCTTGTTGTTCTACCCTCGGAGGTTAAGGAGAACACTTTTTCTCCCTCCTCCTTGTAACAATCTTTTATGTACTTAAAAACTGTTATCATATCCCACTTCAGTCTTCTCTTCTCCAGACTGTACAAATCCAGTTTTTTTAATCTTCCCTCACAGGTCATGTTTTCTAGACCTTTAATCATGTTTGTTTCTCTTCTCTGGACTTTCTCCAATTTGTCCACATCTTTCCTGAAATGTGGCGCCCAGAACTGGACATGATATTCCAGTTGAGGCCTAATCAGCGTGGAGTAGAGCAGAAGAATTACTTCTCGTGTTTTGCTTACAACACTCCTACTAATACATCCCAGAATGCTGTTTGCTTTTTTTGCAAAATCTTACACTGTTGACTCATATTTAGCTTGTGATCCACTATAGCCCCCAGACCCCTTTCTGCAGTACTCCATTTTGTATGTGTGGAACTGATTGTTCCTTCCTAAGTGGAGTACTTTGCATTTGTCCTTATTGAATTTCATCCTATTTACTTCAGACCATTTCTCCAATTTGTCCAGACAGGATTAAAATTCAAAACAATCCTCCAAAGCACTTTCCACCCCTCCCAGCTTGGTATCGTCCGCAAACTTTATAAATGTACTCTCCATGCCATTAACTAAATCATTGATGAAGATATTGAACAGAACTGGACTCAGAACTGATCCATGCGGGACGCCACTTGATATGTTCTTCCAGCTTGACTTGAACCACTGCTAACTACTCTCTGTGAATAGTTTTCCAACCAGTTATGCAAGCACCTTATAGTAGCTCCATCTAGGTCACTGCCTCTCAATCTTTCCAGACTACTGTACCCCTTTCAAGAGGATGATCTGTTTTATGTACCCCCAACTTTCACCTCACTTAAAAACTTACAAAATCAGACATAAAAATACGAAAGTGTCAAGGTACACTATTACTGAAAAAATTGCTTACTTTCTCATTTTTACCATATAATTATAAAATAAATCAATTGGAATATAAATATTGTACTTACATTTCAGTGCCTCCTGGCTGGTTTCCATCATGTTGTGGCTCTCTGCTGCTCAGAGTTCTCTAGCTTTATTTTGTAATAATGACAGACAACTTTCCTGTCCAGTTTTAAAATTCAAGTTAAAACAATATGTGTCCTTCATGTGCTGTTTCTTATTGAATTGTGACATATTCATCATTCAATAAGGCACAGCATATGAACGATTATTTAAACATTTAAAAACAAGGTGGGTTGCTGGCTCTTTACAAAAATTGACATATTTAAGCACCGAAAACAAATCCTATTACTGCTGTCTTTAAAACAAAAGCACACTTTTTCTACTGCAGTGCTCTCTTCGCTGTCCTTCTGCAGCAAGGCGGCCGTGCTCAGCACCAGTAAATACTGGAAGGCACTGTTTAAAAGCGTATTTTATTTTATTTTGTTTTATCTGTGTACTTGAATCATAGATTCCAAAACCAGAAAGAACCATTGTGATCAACAAATCTGACCTCCTATAGAATACAGGCTATAGGACTTTCCCAAAATAATTTGTAGAGCAGATCCAATCTTGATTTAAAAAACTGTCAGTGATGGGGAATCCATCAAGACCCTTGGTAAGTTGTTTCAATGGTTAATTACACTCACCATTAAAAAATTACACCTTATTTCTAGTCTGAATTATCTCCTGGTTGGCTAAAATTCCTAATCCCTACTCAATCACAATCCTAAATTAACCAACAAAACAGGAAAAAACAGAAGGGGAAAAAACTCCTACCAGATTTTCATCACCATAGTATTAAAATGACAAACTTATTTTTAGCCCATTTTCTTCCCATACCAACAGATCTTAGGATACATTTCCTGGTGGTTAAATTACTATTACTATTCTTTTTTTGCTCACACTGGCACCATGGGTAAAGCAAACTAGGCAAAGCAGAAAAAAAAAAAAAGAGCGCTTAGTGTGAATGTTTATTTAATATTCAATAGAGTAAATTATGTAAAAGTAAAGAGTTGAGCGGGGGACATTCTATGCTCCAGGAGACAAGCTCAAGGCACAGTGCAAGCCTCCTACCAACATGGAAAAGTCCTAGAGAATTATATTCCTGCTATACAATTCTACAGGATAATTTTAGAAGACTATCAATCTCAACTGAATTCTATGCATCCGATGAAGTGAGCTGTAGCTCACGAAAGCTCTTGCTCAAATAAATTGGTTAGTCTCTAAGGTGCCACAAGTACTCCTTTTCTTTTTATAGGGATTAAGTATTTTTTGTAGGATCAGATTGTGTCATCCTTTCTTTCTTTCTTTCAATTTAAAACAATAATAAAGAACAT
Organism: Chelonia mydas; assembly: GCF_015237465.2. NCBI lineage: Eukaryota > Metazoa > Chordata > Testudines > Cheloniidae > Chelonia > Chelonia mydas. Next base: position 17,793,953 of record NC_057851.1, read on the forward strand.
ACATTAAAAAAAACCCTGTTGGGTCCAGATTTTTGAAGGTACTTGTGAGTTGCTGAACCCAGGGCTCGTCTACACTTAACACGCTGCAGAGGCGCAGCTGCAGTGAAGACACTACCTACACTGATGGGAGAGCTTCTCCCGTTGGGGTAGGTAATCCATCTGCCCAAGCAGCCTAGCGCTGTGTTGCTCAGGGATGTGGATTTATCACACCCCTGGGTGATGCAGTTATCCTCACCTAATTTCCTAGTATAAACCAGGTCTCAGTGTCTTTCAAAAGGGATTTGATATCCAATAGGTATTAAAAGTCTACATCCCAACAACTATTGAGGAAATTTAGACTCAAGTGCCTAAGTCCTTTTTGAAAGAGATTTAGGCTACTAAATCAGTTAGGTGGTGTCACACTGAGCACAGCAATAATGCCTAGATATCTTGAAAAATCTGGGCCAAGGTGCTCTAAGAATGATGCTTACAATGACTACTAGGCAGCAATTTAAAAAGCCAGAATTTATACACAAATAATGAATTAACCTCCCTTTCCCCCAGGAACACACTCCCAACCTTCCCTATCTCCCCTCCAAACAAGTTGCATTTGCAGTATGTCCGGAGGGTCCTCAAGTTCTGGCTATTTCAGACCAAGGATGTGGAGCAAATTCCAGAGTCCTAAGGCCAACACAGCAGACATTCTGCCAACAGCTCCCCGTTTTTATTTATATAATTTGATTTATTTATTTTGATAATGAGGGGGATCCAGCTTGAACACCCCCACTGACTGTAGCGGCCAGCAGGAAATCGTGGGAGGAAGGTAGTCTCTGAGATTGGCCTGGGCCCAGATCAATTAAGGCTCCTAAAGCAGTGGTTCCCAAACTTGTTCTGCCGCTTGTGCAGGGAAAGCCCCTGGCGGGCCGGGCCGGTTTGTTTACCTGCCGCGTCTGCAGGTTCGGCAGATCGCGGCTCCCAGTGGCCGCGGTTCGCTGCTCCAGGCCAGTGGGAGCCTCAATCGGCCGAACCTGCAGACGCAGCAGGTAAACAAACCAGCCTGGCCCGCCAGGGGCTTTCCCTGCACAAGCTGCGGAACAAGTTTGGGAACCAGTGTCCTAAGAATATTAGACTTTTTAGCATATAGGATTATACTACTCTACCATTCCTCTCACCCTAGCTATTCCACGCTGCCAGCATAGCTGTTTTCCACGAGTACTAAATTCACTTTTGTTTTCCCTAAAATAATTGAACTCATTCAGTATTATTTTAGAATGAAATAATTCTCTGAAAATAAAAAACAAAAGTTCAGCACTAGACTAATAAGATATTATCTGAAAGACTTACAAAACTTGCAGCAACATGTAGACAGCGAACATTAGAGACAAAATGTAACCAACCCATCCAATTTCAGTTTTACTTGCTGCATTCTTTTGTTTTGATATATTGGTAATTCTGTAATTTAAAACTATTTCCCTCAAGAGGCTTAGGACAAATTCATAATCAACATACCAGCAGCATGCTCTAGCCAAGTTGTGGCCCAGACCAAGTAATATTTGAAAGGGAAAAGGAATCTCTGTGCTAGATTCACCAGACCAATAAAAAGAATCTTCTTGAATGTAGGATTTAGCCAATCAATGCAAAGTTCAGGAAGAAAGAGAACATCAGAAAGGTGCATCTTAAAAGAAGGGCTAATCAGGGGCCTGAAAACTTGACCTACTAGCCAGAGGCAGATAAGAAATATTAGCAGGGCAGGACACTGGCGAGGTCCAGGGATAATGTTCCTGTTGATAAGACTAGTTCATCCCCACTCCCAGCTACTGAAAAGGGAGAGTGATGTCTTTAGACCCTGCTCTGATGCTCTGTTTTTCACATCAGCCCCTGGAAGTTTCTCTCCTTACATCAGAGTCTTACTCATGTGTGAAGGTGGTGGGAGAAAAACAGAGTGGATGTTCTACCTGTCCCCTAGCATTCTAGCTGCTGGAAGGGACAGACTCAGTGGGACGGAAATTTCATACCTCTCACACTCCTGGTTGCCACTAGGGAGATTCTTTGCAGCGTTGTTGTAACCATGTTGGTCTCTAGTACTCTGGGACAAGATGGGTGAGGTAATATCTTTTATTGGACAACTTCTGCCAGTGAAAGAGATAAACTTACACAAAGCTGAAGAAGAAAAGCTCTAAAGCTTGTCTCTTTCACCAACAGAAGTTGGTCCAATAAAAGGTATTACGTCACACACCTCCTCTCTAGGGAGACTGACAGTGCAGGAGGGGTGGGGCACTAAGGACTACTCCACTAACTCTCCAGCTTCGGGGCAGGGGGGGCGGATTGGCCCTGTCTCCCTTACCAATCCCTGCTCATAGCTTTCACCAACAGTGTTGGAATGAAATTGACATAATTCTTGTTGTTTTACTGGTGCCCAAAAACATGTTGATGTAGATAGGTTATAGTAAGTACTCTTACAAACTACAGTTACAGCTTCTGATCAGATTACATTGCAGCCTATGGCATTCAGCTTCCTTCTCATGCTTCTTTCCTTAGATCTATTAATATTAGGACTTGAAAAATCCACACACAAATGGGAAAGAGGAACCCTTTCCTGGTGAGTAGGCTGCAGGTAGGGTGACCAGATAGCAAGTGTGAAAAATCGGGAAAGGGGGTGGGGGTAATAGGTGCCTATTGTAAGAAAAAGCTCCAAATATCAGGACTGTCCCTGTCAAGGTTCCTTCTCCACTCTGAACTCTAGGGTACAGATGTGGGACCTGCATGAAAGACCCCCTAAGCTTATTCTTACCAGCTTAGGTTAAAAACTTCCTCAAGGTACAAACTTTGCCTTGCCCTTGAACCCTATGCTGCCACCACCAAGCATATTAAACAAAGAACAGGGAAAGAGCCCACTTGGAGATGTCTTCCCCCCAAAATATCCCCCCAAGCCCTACACCCCCTTTCCTGGGGAAGGCTTGATAAAAATCCTCACCAATTTGCATAGGTGAACACAGACCCAAACCCTTGGATCTTAAGAACAATGAAAAAGCAATCAGGTTCTTAAAAGAAGAATTTTAATTAAAGAAAAGGTAAAAGAATCACCTCTGTAAAATCAGGATGGTAAATACCTTACAGGGTAATCAGATTCAAAACACAGAGAATCTCTCTAGGCAAAACCTTAAGTTACAGAAAGACACAAAAACAGGAATATACATGCCATTCAGCACAACTTATTTTATCAGCCATTAAACAAAAGAAAATCTAATGCATTTTCTAGCTAGATTACTTACTAACTTAACAGGAGTTGGAAGGCTTGCATTTCTGATCTGTTCCCAGCAAAAGCACCACACAGCCAGACAGACACAGCTGGGGGGGGGACCCTTTGTTCCCCCCCCCCTCCAGATTTGAAAGTATCTTGTCCCCTCATTGGTCATTTTGGGTCAGGTGCCAGCGAGGTTACCTTAGCTTCTTAACCCTTTACAAGTGAAAGGGTTTTGCCTCTGGCCAGGAGGGATTTTATAGCTTTGCAGTGCTTTCTTCCTAAAACTGCAGGCATCTTCCACGCTACAGACACTGCTATGATCCAAGCAGCAACACTACTATGATCAGTTTTCACGAATGCTATCCACAGCCTTGTGGACAACTGAAATCCTGGCAAGAATTACATCAATTTCATTTTGCACCTTCCTGGGAAAGCTCTGAGTAACAGAAGAGGCAGGTGTTGTTTGCAGGGTGTTGTACTTACAGGCAAGAGTAGCAAAGATCCTCTTCCCATTCTCAAAAGAATCAGGAAGACAAAAGGAAGGGTAGACTGATGGATTTCTTCACCCCAGCTAGGCAGCACCAAAAAAGCACATAATATTTATCACAATTTCAAATCAAAGTTGAGCTTTGCAATATAGCTGGGCTGTGACGGAGGTTAGAACTGTGATGTTCCCCTGAATGGTTGCAGACATATGTCTACATGCAATCAGTAGGACATTATTCTATGCCTTTAAATTTAAAGCCAGTCAACAGGTGCTTACCAGAATACCAATTTTGACCTGTTTAATTTTTATTTCTATTTCTCACCCTAATCTTGAAATTGCCAATAGTTATTATGGTAAAATCTAATTAATGCTCACTAATGAGTGAGAGACCCATTGCAAATTACTGAATTTGCCAATTAGCAAGTGAGTGAACAAGTTAAAGTAGCACTGAATATGCTCTGTTCATTTATTTTGACAATTGTAGTTAGCTTTAAATTATTTATGACACTTCACAGAAGATTAATTCACTTGTCTGTTTTTGTAAAAATACTGCAGTCTCTGCAATGGTACTAAATTACTGATTACCGGGTGATCTTCTATCACAGGAGAGTAGGAATGCCAGCCTGGGGGTCACTTGCATGACAGATGATCCATATTTACTAGCCCTGGACCTCTTTCTCCTGAAGTGTAGATTTTGAGATAGCTGTACTTCCCTGAAGGGAAAAAAAAATCCACCTAAGATGCCCTAGCAGTGGAAAAACCTGCTTGTTTTAGGGTCCACTCTAATGGGACTAGTAGCTCTCAGGCATAATACATTTGGTGTGTATAATCTCTACGGCTACTCTTTGGTGACTGAATCGGTGCCTCATTTCCTCCTGTTTGTTCAGGTCACTCCTGTGATGCTGTCTGTCTTGATCAGAGAGAGGGTGCCCTTCCATGCTATGTTTAAAACTTAACAGAGCACACTTTATTCTGTAGTTCTAGAAAGTTTTGCTTTCCTTCCTTTTCTGTTTTGACCAGCTTCCGTGGCTAAATCACTTAAGCAAGCTCCGCACACATAAGACTTTGCATATTATCACTTTATAGTCCAGTGTTATTAAAAGCATTGCTCAACCTTCAAAGCTGCCAACGTGTGTGACGTGCCATAAAAATGTGTGACACATAGCCAAAGTGTGGAACACTTGTGTTTTGTTGTGTTGCCCCACAACTGAAAATGTTTTTTAACTATCAAATGTGTTTTAAAAGATGTTTTCTCACTGTCTTAAATAAATGAGCTTTTCTTTTTAAAAAATTGGAAAACTATCATGTGCAGCAATAAGCATCCCTCTGCCATGGGCCTTCAGATGTTCAAACACAAACCTCTGCCATTTGGGCTAAGAGGATAACAATTATTTATGCAGATCAACTGCTAGGGTTGCCATCTTTCTGATTGCAGAAAACTGAACACCCTTGCCCTGCCCCCTACCTTGAGGCCCCGCCCCTACCTGGCCCCTTCTCCGAGGCCCTGCCCCCCACTCACTCAATCCCCCTTCCCTTTGTCGCTCGCTCTCCCCCAAACCTCGCTCACTCACTAACTTTCACTAGGCTAGGGCAGGGGGTTGGGGTGCCCAAGGGGATGAGGGCTTCAGCTGGCGGTGCGGGCTCTGGGGTATAGCCAGGGATGAGGGGTTTAGGGTGAAGGAGGGTCTCCAGGCTGCAGCTGAAGGGTTCGGAGATGGGAGGGGGTTCCGAGCTGGGGCAGGGTGTTGGGGCATGGAAGGGGTGTGGGCTCCGTGAGAGAGTTAGGGTGCAGGAGGGGGCTCAGGGATGGGGCAGGGGGTTGTGGTTTGGGAGGAAGTTTAGGGTGTGGGCTCCAGGTGGCACTCACCTCAGGTGGCTCCCCGGAAGCAGCAACATGTCCCTAGGTGCCGAAGCGCAGGGGAGGCCAGGCGGCTCTGCACACTGCCCCCATGTGCAGGTGCCGCCCCCACAGCTCCCATTGGCTGTGGTTCCCCCTGTGCCTAGGAGCCAGAGGGCCATACCAGCCGCTTTTGGGAGCAACGCAGAGCCAGAGAAGGGAGCCTGGCTTAGCCCCACTGCGCCACCAACCAAACTTTTAACCGCCTGGTCAGCAGTGCTGACCGGAGCTGCCAGGCTCCCTTTTCGACTGGGCATTCCAGTCTAAAACCCGACACCTGGTAACCCTATCAACATCTAGAGAAGGATGTGACACACTTTGCCAGTAGAACGTTGGGGGAAAGATTCTTCGGCTCTGCTCCTGGACTAGGAGTTGGAGCGACAGTCACCAACAAGACAAGTAAACGCATAATTTGACACATTTATTATGCATGGACAGTATGGTTCAGTGGATGAGTGTTGAGGTTGCCATTCTGGAGAAGTAGGTTCTAGTGCCTGCTAGCTCCTCTTGAAGTGACTTTGTGCTGTCTCTCAATTAACTTACATGTAAAATGAGGGGGCGGGGAGGAGAAATGAATCCATCAGATTTGTCCAAAATACAGAATGTTCCCCCAAGAGGCCCGGCAGGGTTCTGGAACAATCTTTATATTGGGGTGCTGCTGATGGAATCCATGGAAACCATGTATTTGGTGTTTCTTATTATTACAAGCCAGGGAGTTCAGCAGCAAGCACCTCCAGAATACGTAGTTCCAGCACCAACTGAGGTGCAGATGTTTGTAGCTGTTTTCTGCCATGATCGCCATTCAAGACTTTAGGACTTGTCTGAGTTCATGCCTCAGTGTGTTCATTACAGATGGGAAGAAATTACATGTAGGAGCAGATTAAAACAATCAAGGCCCGGGGGTACAAAAGAAGAGGGGTCATTTGTCCATTCTGCTCCCTGCCCCCTATATAGCATGATCAAGTTGTATTTAAGAACGTGATTGGAATGGTTTAATAATATTTTCCTCAAATTATTTCTATACACAGAAATAAACTGCAAGGAAAAACTCTAATTAACTGGAGGCCTAGGCCCCCAATGTCTCCAGCTATTGGATGGCTATTCTTGTACATAGATGTGTGCAGTCATAAGTTTGTCACACTCTTAAAATTAGCATAAAGACAAACACTATCTGAGGGGAGATATCTCTATGAAGTTGATCAGTTTGTAGACACTTTTAGGTATCAATTTATGTCCATTAAAGTCAACATAACTGACCAGAGCAGCAGAAGCCCCGTGGCAATTTTCCAGATACCTGAAATGATAAGTCAAAGCCACATTTGCTTGTTTCTATCAAAATGCTTATTAAAAAAAGACTTGAGAGGAGTTATTGTTTAAGGCTCTTATTTATTGTTAAGGCTCTTCGTTATTGTGTGCTGGAGCAGAGGGGGAGACCTCTCCCATAAAGCAAGTCTAGATTAAATCAGAGAAAATAGATGATCAGATGTAGGAAATCTAGTGATAGCGAAGTCTTGAATCCTGGATTTATAGCATTTGGTTTTACAATTAAGACAAAAAACTTAACACGAGATGCTACTATGTTGTAATAAGCCATGCCTGTACATACAAATGCCACAACTTGAGCAGTGAAGCCAAACCGTAGAGGGGGCATGATCAGTATACCAAGTCCTTGTATTATACACATAATCCTCCCCTCCCTTTCCCTTTTTGTTAAACTTCCATATGATGAGCTTGTGAATGAGTTGAGGCCCAGTCCTGAAAACAAGCATAGCTCTTCCCTCACAGACTCTCACTGAAATAAACAAGATATAGTAAAGGAGAACCTATAGGTGAGGGAGGGCAGTAACTACTGGATTGGGTCCTTGGCTGACAGATGATAGAAATGAGAAACGAAGGTCCTGATGTAAACTTCTTTGGAGTTTCGGGACACAACAGTCAGATTCCCAAATGCAGAATTCCAAAAGGATCTAAGCTGCAGGAATCCCTCCAGGACTATTACTTTAGAGATGCGACTTTTCTTGTTGCTACTAAAATGCAGCTAGGAAACTCTGCATACAGAGATACAGTGCACCTCAACCCATTCCATATCTAATATCCAAATGCTTGTGGTGTAGCTAGACAGAACAATCCCAGAATATGTCCTCTGAATATCAGATACCAAAGGGGTATCTAAAGGGACATGGGAACCATTGTGGACAGCTCAAAGATGACATCTGCTCAATGTGAGCTGCAATGAAAAAAGCGAACAAGATTTTAGCATGCACAATTAACAAGATGGGAAATGATACAGAAAATGTTATAATGCTATTTAAATAATCAATGGTGTGGGTTCATCTGGAATGCTGCACACAGTAGTGGTCATCCCATCACAAAAAGGACAGTGAAGAACGAGTAGGGGTGCAGAGAAAGGCAATAAGAATGATATGGGGCATGAAGACTCTCATAGGGAGATAGATTGAAGAGACTAGAATTATTCACCTTGGAAACAAGCTGAATTAGAGGAGACATGATAAAAGTCTATAAAATAATGAACGTTACAGAGAAGATAAGAGACAGATTGTGCTCCCTCACACAAAAACATACAATAAAAATGAAAGGTAGCCAATTCAAAACAGATAGAAGGAAATACTTCTTCGCACAACGGATGGGCTGTGGAACTCTCTGCCACAGAAGTCACTCACTCATGTACTGCTGTGTCACTAAGGCCAAGAACTAAGCAAGACTGAATGAAGGACTGGACAATTATACAGATAAGAATATCCAGCGTTATAATAACAAATAAGTTTTGGAAGAGAAATGTCATGCCCCCTTTAGGACTTCAAGCTAGTCTCAAAACCTAGGAATTAGGACAAAACCTAATATGGGAGGCAGATTATCTCATGTTATTTTAACGCAAAATTTCTTGCCCCTTTCTTTGAAGTATCTGGTATTGAGCACAGTTGGAGACAGGATACGGGAGTAGATGGACTATGTCTCTGATCTAGTATGGCAATTCCTGTGTTCCAATTGAATCTGATTTTGTAGATGTTTGTTCAGATACAAAATTAAATAGGTTTACCCTAAACTATTGGTAGTTTTAAGAAATATATTCTCTGAGTTACATGAACATATTTTGTTTTGGAATGAGTGTTCAACTAAAATCCAGTGCATTCAGCTTCATATTGAATGTTCAGACAGTATTTTATGGTTGTATAGTAAAGAACCTACGATATTTTTTGTCCCTTGGGAATCCTTCAGAATGGAAGAAAATACATGTAAGATTATTATGGCCTTCCCTCACTAACATCATTACACACTGACAGAAAAAACATGTATTATAGCTATTGCATATTATTTCAACTGTGAATTAGAAAAAAAAATTGGTTATATTTATGCGGCAGCAACAACAACAAAAAGGAGAAAAAAAAAAACCTTTAAATGTCACGAAGTCCCAGATTTTCCAACAATGGTTCGTACTTGCTCTTTTCTAAAAGGCTCCCTATGTTTAAACAGTAGAAGAGTCACTTTCTGTACAAGTCTCTGATAAGTAAAATGGTCTGTAATGTAGCTATAACAGTTATATATCTTCATAATGGTATATACACGTTTCTTTTTTAAATACTTGAGCCTGGATGAGAAGCTAGAATCTGTTGGCACCCATTACATGGAGCATTTTATTATTTATTTTGGACACTCTTGCCTTTTCTTTTTTAAATTGTATTAGCTATTTGGTCTAATGAGCCAAAACACCCAGTTAATGCTGATTGTAAATTGCATATTTTTTGTAATTGATTAATTCTGTCTCCTGCTCTGGCTAAGCAGAAGAGTCATGTACGCCATGTAGGAAATGTTAGGAGTAAATGGAATCTGGAAGAACACACACTATGTAGAACTCTAGTGGTTTAGATTAGAATAAGACTGTCTTGCCAGTTTGGTTTAGTCTCAGTCCCCAAATCAATGTGGCAGCCAGTTCACTGAAAGCCAGGATGTTCATTAGAGGGTACATGGTTTTTAAATGAATTGTCCAAGTTGTATTTCACTCCTTGTATTTTCCCATCTTTATTCTTAATTCTTTTAATGGTTAAATTCAACTTTAAGGATTCTTGTATTGGAGACTTTGAATTAAAAAATTCATAGGGCTAACTTTAAAAAAAAGTTGGAGGTCCCTTATTTTTAAATACACCTAGGGATTTCATACTTCTGTCTGAAGGTCTTTTTACTTATATTTTTACAATAATCTAGGGAGTGTAACAAAAATATATTTCTTCATTTTTCCTATAGGCTCATTTTAAGGCCAAAAGGGACCACGGCGATCATCTAATCTGACAGTTTGTATAACACAGACCATAGAACACTTCAATCTCTCTGGCCACTCGATTACAGACCTAAAAGTGGCAATTCTTCAACAAAAAAACTTCAATAACAGACTCCAACGACAGACTGCTGAATTGGAATTGATTTGCAAACTGGACACCATTAACTTCGGCTTGAATAAAGACTGGGAGTGGATGTGTCATACACAAAGTAAAACTATTTCCCCATGTTTATTTCCCCCCCTACTGTTCCTCACAGGTTCTTGTCAACTCCTGGAAATGGCCCACCTTGATTATCACTACAAAAGGTTTTTTTTCCTCTCCTGCTGGTAATAGTTCACCTTACCTGTTACAGTGTATATGGTAACACCCATTATTTTATGTTCTCTGTGTATATAAAATCTCCCCACTGTATTTTCCACTGCATGCATTTGATGAAGTGAGCTGTAGCTCACGAATGTGTATGCACAAATAAATTTGTTAGTCTCTAATGTGCCACAAGTACTCTTTTTCTTTTTGCGGATACAGACTAACACGGCTGCTACTCTGAAACATACCATAGGACTTCCCTATATTAATTCCTGCTTCAAGTTCAATAGCTGTGCTTTAACTAGAGCATACCTTTTAGACAAAATACCCAATCTTGATTTTAAAGTTTCCAGTGCTGGAGAACTGGAGAACCCACCACAACCTCTGGTAAGATGTTCCAGTGGTTAATTACCCTCCTCTGTTAAAGATTTGCACCTTATTTCCAACCTGAATTTGTCCTCCCTTCCTTCCCACAAGCTTTGCTGATATTAGCATTTTGTCCAGTGCGGATTTTTTTAAAGTGGGTTTTAAATATATGTATTTATTTAAATTAAATAGTTTTTATTTTTTTAAATAATCCAATTAAAATTTGAATTTTAAACAACATAAATTCAATCCTAAACTTACTATAATCTATTAAAAACCTTTTAAATTAAATACAAGAAATAATATCAAGGAGGACATGTTTGCTGCCAAGTTTTAAAGAAAGACAGATCACTCAATTGGTGGAAGACACCAAGAACCAGAGTTTGTTGAAGTGCTAAGCCAGGTTTTGTCAGCAGTAGCCTCTTCTGTGGGTACAGACAGCATGTTTTATTCCTTTCAGTTTATTCAACTAGTTCAGTGCAATGGCTCAAAATTAAGAGACTGACTGGGAGTTGAAAAAGCAGGAAAGCTAGTTTTCCTCTTCCAATCTTCATTTCACTTCTTGATTCCATTTCCTGTTTACATGGGGTAAGAGGTGCTCAAGAATCTTTGCAACTCTTTCTAGTCCATGGAACGGGTTCATAGGTTTTGGAGTTCCAGTCCTTTTCTCCTCAGACTTCTCTTGATGGAGCTTTTCCATCATAACCTCCGTCTTCCATGTCCTTCCTTGCTGTCCTCTTCCTCCCATGCTTTCTCTGCTGGTCATTCTTCTCCCGCTCTTAAAACATTGAGCCCAGCCCAACTCAATTGTGTGCTCTCCAACCTATCACTGAGAATCCCAAATTCATCTTCCCCCATATTTCCTCCATGCACACATTGTCTACCTTCCACCTGCCTGCCATTCTCCTCCGTGTACTATTTTCTACTACATGTATCTTCTTTTCTTCCATTTCCACAAGACCCACCATTTCCAAACCATAGTGCAGGCTGGGAGAAGCAAATGAAGCATATGCTTTTCCTTTTGTGTTTTTTTGTTCTCGTCCAGTGAATAAAAATTAGGTATGAGAGGATGAAATCTACTAGCTCTAAAATTTTGAAGGACATTGTGACCAGAAACAATCAATTCAATTCACTAACTACAGACAATCCTTCCTTTGTTTAATAAATCAGTTAGTTATAAATCACAGAATCACAGGGTTAGGAGGAACCTCAAGGGTCATCTAGTCTAACCCCCTTGCCAAGATGCAGGATTTCTTGTGTCTAAACCATCCAAGACAGATGGCTATCCAGCTTCTTTTTGAAAACCTCCAGTGAAGGAGCCTCCACAACTTGCCTAGGCAGTCTGTTCCATTGCCCTACTGTTCTTACACTTAGGAGATTTTTTCCTTGGATTTAATCTAAGTCTACTATGCTGTAGTTTGAACCCATGGCCTCTTGTGCTGCCGTCTGTGACAAGACAGAACAATTTTCCCCCTCTTTCTTATGTCAGCCTTTCAAGTATTTGGAGACAAGTTCTCCCCTTAATCTCCTCTTTTCCAAACTAAACATACCCAGTTCTTTCAGCCTTTGCTCAAGGCTTGTGTTCTATCCCTTTGTTCATTTTTGTTGTTTGCCTCTGGATTCTTTCCAATTTCTCCACATCCTTTCTATACAGCAGTGACCAAAATTGGATACAGTACTCCAGCTAAGGCCTAACCAGCATGTAGAGCAGTACTATCACGTCCCATGACTTGTACATGCTATACTTCCGTTAATGAAACCCAAAATTGCATTTGCTTTTTTTTGCAACAGCATCACATTGTTGACTCAGGTTGAGGTTGTGATCCACCACAACTCCCAAATCCTTCTCGGGCAGTGCTGCTGCCAAGCCAGGGATCCCTTATTCCATATTTATGACTTGATTTTTCTTCCCTAAGTGTAGCACCTTACACTTCCCTTGGTTGAATTTCATTTTACAACTGCAAAACGTGTTTTGATAAAAACTTATTCTTCTTAAGTATTCAGCACCTTTAAGGTAGCTTAATTCTTTTTAAAATTCAAATTTTGGTTTTGTTCATTTTAAATTGAATTTGAATGTCCATCTAACTAAACACTTACATAAATCCCAAGCAAAAAATAATCACCTAGTAAAGAAATGAATCATTCACTATTTTCTAATATAATAAAAATGTAAAGATTAAGAATCTGATCTGATCTAAGTTAAGCTATGTATCTACTTTATGAAGTATGTATACATAGCCTCTTGACTGGCGAAAGGAAAGGAAAGGAAAGGAAAGGAAAGGAAAGGAAAGGAAAGTGCACCAAATTTAATGTAAAGGTATATTTAGCTGCAAATCAACCTTTTTAGTCAGTACCAAACAATGAAATTCAGCCTTTCTTTAGGTAAATAACTAAAATGTACAAATGCAAAACATAATTAAAATGGATGATTTAAAATCAAAGTTTCCTGATTGATTTAAATCAAAGCAATTTAAATCACCAATTTTAGTCATTTAAATCAGCTACCCACCCTAATTTGGTCAATAGTTTCATAGAACAGAGTAAAAACTGTAAAATCCAAAGCCACAAAAAATGTCTGGAAGACTCTGGAGAAGGTGTGGTATATGAAACTAATTTTAACTGATTAGATTTCAAGATGACAGTGTCTCTTTAAAAGAAGATTTTTTTGCTTTACTTTAGGATAACATTTTGTTCAGTTATCCGGTTCCATTAAAGGAATGTTTGACATTTTATCTGCATAAGTTTTAAATATCAAAAGGTTTGAATCTAAAGAATCTTTCATTTATATCAGCATTTATCATAAAAGAAGGGCTAGATTTACTCAAGAGGCAAGCAAAAAGGCATGGCAGATAGACAGCAAGCATTTTAAAAACAAAAGCTATACAAGACTATTTTCTGAAGCTATGATCCCTCAGTATGATTGTACTTGGAGCTGCATAATGTTTTTATGTTTGCTGTTACCGTAATTTTAACAACTTTTTCCAGAGTTGTTCTCCAGAGAAATGTGGAATGAAATTGTTGAGTAGTTTGGATGGCTGTCTTAATAGAGAGAATAAGAGATTCACTGGGAGAGTGAATTCTAGCGCTAGACTGTTCAATCCTATGGTACTCTTTTCATATTCAGAAGACGTTTGTCAGAAATTTCTGCACATGGCCTTAAGTTTCCTAATTTTGGGTGCCTCACTTGGCATTTCAAAGGGGCCTGGTGTTCAGTAAGCATGGGGCACCTAAACACTGAAAGTCAGAGAGGCCCTGTTAAAGGTAAGATAAATCAACACTTCCTATAACATTATGGATTTAAATGTTTGGAGATTAAGGGCCTGATCATCTCTGTCCCTCAATCAAGGTCATGAAGATCTGTCCTTGAGAGTATGGGCACAGGCTCTAAGCAGTGGCCACCAACTGGTCGATCGTGGTCAACTGGTCGATCCTGGGGACTCTCCCAGTCCATTGCAATCTCTGGTGGTGTAGCGGAGCTTCCGCTAGGCTTGCTCCCTGCCTGCCACAGCCCCACACTGCTCCCGGAAGTGGCCTGCTCTTGCCTGCAAGCACCACCCCAGCAGCTCCCATTGGCCATGAATGGGGAACTGTGGCCATTGGCAGCTGAGGGGGCAGTGCTAGCAGAAAGGGACAGCAGGTGGAGCCATGTGCCCCCTGCTCCTTCCCACGGGCCACAAGGGCACGTTTGCCCCTTCCGGGAGTGGCACAGGGCTGGGGCAGGCAAGAAGCCTGCCTTAGCCTTGCTGCACTGCCAACTGGGAGCCGCCCGTGGTAAGCGCCACTTGGTGGGAGGCCGCACCCCAACCCCTCTCCCGGAGCCAGCACCTCCTACCCCTCCTGCACCCCAAGCCCCTGCCCTGAGCCCCCTCCCAAAGCCAGCACTCCAAACCCCCTCCTGCACCCCAACCCCCTGCCCCAGCCCTGAAACCCCTCCCAGAGCCAGTACCCCATACCCCCCTGCACTCCAAACTCCTTCCTGCACCCCAATACTCTGCCCCACCCCGGAGCCCCCTCCTGCACCCAAACTCCCTCCCAGAGCTTCCACCCCCCATCCCCTCCTGCACCACCTCCTGCCCCAGGCTCAGCCCAGAGCCCACACCCACACCACTAAACCCTCAGCCCTAGCCCAGAGCCCGCACCCCCTCCCGAACCGCAACCCCATACCCCATCCCAGTGAAAGTGTGTGAGGGTAGGGGCGAGCAAGTGATGGAGAAGGGGGGAGCCTTGGGGAAGGGGCGGAGTAAATCCTGGATTGCCCTTAAATTCAAAAAGTGATCTTGGGCGTAAAAAGGTTGGAGACCACTGCACTAAGGTATGTTCTCTCTGCCTTCATTTCTATAGAAGACACCCAGTAGTTGCTCCACAAATCAGGACTAGTTTTTGAACAGGAGCCGGATCTTTTTAACCCCTTCAACTCCACAGGGACTTGTAACCATCTGTAACCTTGCTAGTATTATCTTACTTGGGTTCCTTTTCTGCTGGAGGTAAGGACTGGATAGCACAGAGACACTCGAACTGTGGGGCACACCCCCTAGGGAGGCACAGAGAAATGTTCAGGGGGCACAGCGGGGCCTGGGCTAGCCCTCACAGGGGGCAGGCAGAGAGCACCATCCTGCCCCACTCCAGCCTCACGCCCAGACACATCCCTGGCTCCCAGCCCCAGCCATACACCTGTCCCTAGCCTTGCCCCCCCAACTGTAGCCTGACCGTGGCTTCCACTCTCGGCCCTCGCCCCGGCCCCACCCCTAGCCTCAGCCCCTGGACGCGGCTCTGTTCCCAGCTCCAGCCCCAGCCTTGGCTCCCTTACCTGCTCCCGAGCCACAGCCCCACTCCCAGGCCACAGCCCTGGACCCAGCCCTGGCTCCCGGGAGGGGAGGGGGGGTGGCAACCTGGGGGTGGAGGTGCAATCATAAAAAGTTTGGGGACCACTGCAGTAGCAACTACTCTGTGGATCAGGAAGCAATTTATATGATCCTGGCTTTCATACTGTTGTTGTTTTTTTTAAGGCATTGTCAGACACTGGAAATGTTCCCTGAATCATTCAGTGTTTAAAACTAGGCTGAAGTGAAGCACACATATTTACAAAAGGTGACAAATAGTTGTTTACAATAATAAAGACTTCTGCTGAAGTAATAAATTAATTCAGACATAGGATAACATTTTATAAGTAGATTTCAGTCTAGTCTGGAAAGGCTCTCAACTACTTCTGCCATAAACGGCTGATGTCTTGCATTGTATTCCTATGGAGAGAAATGCTTGAGCTTTGTTTCACAGAGTTGTGCTCCCAACCAAAGGTGTGCTGAAATTAAAATGTAGCAGATTTCCTCTTCTGTATATCTCAGAAGCCAATGAAGTAGTTCTTATATGCCATGATTACTGGTAACACAGAGTCCCAAAACATGAACAGCAGCCAGATCAAGCCCTTATTTCACTCTGTGGGAAGCCTCAAAGCTACACCTAGGTCATGCAGGCTTTGCTAATGAATTTGGACGCAGCAGTGATGTTGGATCCCAATAGAACAGTGGGGAAACCAGGATTTAAGATTCCTTCACTAATCTGAACACTCAAACTATTAATATGTTATGGGAGTGTATGTTGTTGCTATGACTGTCTCACATATTACACTAACTGGGTTCTGCGTCCATCTCCTCCACAAGCCACCCCCAACTCCCCTCCCTCCCCCATTGTCTTCTCCATACATTTTCTCCCAACATCTAGGTCTCCCAGGCAGACTCCTCATTATCTACTGAATCAGCACTGAGCTGGGCTCACTCGAATCTCCACAAAAATTATGCCTTAATTTGCCCTATCTCCACACATAAGAAAGACTTAAAAAGAAAGATATGCTATTCTGCACTAATCATTAAATGCCTGACATACTGTATTTTCTTTAAGTCTCAGCAACAACCTGCCTTTTACTATTCTAGTAGATGTTAAGCTACCAAATCCAGTGTTCTGCCCAAAAGTGACAGGGTGAGAGCAACAAGTGACATGTCAAATCTTTAGGACACTTCGGAAAGCAAACATCTCCCAAGCTAAAAATAAAATAAAACAGTACTCCACGTTCCAGTCCCTGAGGGATACTAAAATGCTTTTATAAAATCATTTATTTGCTCTGACATCAATATAGCTGGAAAAATATTTCCTGGCCAAAATGTATTTCATCTGAATTAAGAGCTGAATAAAATATTCAGACATTTGACTAGGAGACTCCCTGTTGCTGACCAAAGAGGAGCTAGTCTTGGTTAATTCCCCCCCCCCGTCCCCCTTCATTTTTAAGGTGTGAGAATTTATGTCCATTTAATAACCAAAAACCACTTGTGGAGGGTCTCAGCTCTCCACCATGGAAAGGGAAGGAGTCATCTAATTCCGCAGCACCATTCCACCAACCCCTCTTCCTCCCCTAGAGAGCTCTGATGCAGAGAAGAGATGGAGAAATAGAGACTTCACATCACCCTGCCACCTACTGACACCACAGAAGAAGCCAGCGCAACTAATGGCTCTCTCCATGCTGCAGAGATCTCTGTTAATGGTGTGTTCCAGGGACAGCCATCAACCGGGGAAACCCTGATGGCATGACTGGCTCCATGCTAGAGGGTGTGGGCAGGAGACTCCAAAGCCAGTAAAAGCAGAAGGCCTCATTATGGATCTAAGGGGATCTGCAGGGACTGGGACAGAAACCCCTGTTTGTTCCACATGAATCCACAGCCTGGCCCAGTGGGGTAACTCAGACTCCTCTTATCCTTCCCAGGTTTTTCCTGCAAGATTTTCAGTGGGAGGGGCAATCTGAACCTTAAACACTCTGCATCTATAAAACAAGTACAGAGTAGGCAGTGAAAGCTTTGCCACACTGCCTTGCCAATATGCCTGTCCAAGCCAGATCACCACTAGGCTGGCAGTTCCATCCCCATGGCCCATTCAATCTCTGGCATATGCTGAGGCTGCAAACCAGCCATAATGCAAATATATTTGTCCACAGGGAACCAAACTGAATTAATCTCATTATGTGCACTGTGAAAGGCTGAGGAAGGTCACAAATCTGAGAATTAGGCAGCCTGACCTTCAGCACAGATGCCATCATTACCAACAGAGGGATGAGGAAGAGAGGAGGAAAATGAAAAGACAGTTACAAGAGAAAAATACATTTTTTTAAATAAGAAGAAGAGCGACAACTAGGACATCGCCCCCAATCTCCCAATCATTTTATGCCTTAGCATTAACTGCTGCCAAATAAAAGACATCAGGTCCATCTGGCACATGTATACTTCCTGGGCTGCCAAATGCTCCTTAAGATTCAGTGGATTTACCACTGGGTGTATTTGCAAATTCCAGTCTCCTAGCTGAGCTGTGTTCCTGAACAGAATCCTCTTGAGAGCCCTAGAAGGTGAGCAGAGGTACACTGTGATTATTCAGTGTTTGTTATACCTGGACTATGTATAGTCCAATTTTCTTGATTACTAACAGGGTTTTTTAAACCAGCTGCAAGACACTTGTAAAAAAAAAAAATTCTTCTATCTCTAGATGAGTTCTAGGTAAGATGTGAAATCAATCAGGCAATGAACAGGGGGAGAAAACAGATTATGTGGACATATCTGGCCAGCAACATACCAAATTCCTCCAGAAAATAAACATTTATACACATCAACTGCAAGGAGCTATCAGTGCATAATTTAGGATAATAATTTTTTCCTTCCACATTTTATTAATATTATATCTTCCCTTTAAAAACATTTTATTTTCCCCAGTAATTGATGATAAAATGCCCTCTTGTGGACTTCAGTGTGGACCATCTCAGTAGCACCAAGAGTCCCTGAAGCCACAGAGACGTCACATATTTCTGAGAATTTCTGTTTAATGTAACGAGGGAAAGCACAGCCTTGCTTTCCAGCAGAAACGGATACCCACAGACCCTAGTAAGACTATATTTGATTACTAAGTATCTCATCCATATACAGTACATGTTTTAGGGTTCTAAACCGTGTAAATATGAAAGCACTGCTATCCTCAATGTAGCCACACTTTACTATAATAACTACATGGTTTTGTTGTGGATTTGGGGGTTTTTTGGACAAACTAATGCTCCCTTTCTTGTGTCTAAGGAATAAAAATCTAAACAAAATAAACTCAGAAATCTGAACGGCAAGGATATGCACTATAATGCTAATAAGCACCAGGATTTCACAGAATTCAAGATGTCTTTTAGATCTGTATCAGAACTAAACCATACCCAGTATAGCTCACTGTACACTTAAGAGTTTTGCAGTACAGCCAAAGTCAAACTGCAGAGCTACTGCTATGAAAGTCTAAATAGTAAAAAACACTTACACCACAGGAAAGAAGTGTGGATGTGTGGTGTAAGATTAATGGAAGTATTCTTTCCCTCCTTGCAGCACTGATTTGCAGAGAGGTTCCTCAAAAAGGTATTTATGCTTCCATTTACCTTCCCTACACCCCTCCCTCTTTGCAGCTTTATACAGAATTTTAATTTTAAAACGAAGTTTATTTGCTAATTTAGGGTAGTAAAATTTGTTAGTTTTATTTCCATGGTGTTTGTGGAACATTTCTCAGTATCCCTTTTTAGGCCCTCATCCTACAAAACAGTTCCGCATATGCTTAACTTGAAGTCAATGGGACTATTCACTTGTGTAAAGTTAATCATAGATTTAAGCTGACAGGATCAGGGTTTCAGTTTATCCTTTTTGACACTGAACAAAAAAGAAACCCCACACCTGTTTGGGTGTGGGATACACAAATGAAGGACAGTTTCACTCAGAGCGGTGCTCTGTCCCTCTCTAGTGGTGGCTAGGTCACATATTGACCCTGCTACAGCCTTGGCTAACAGGCAATTTAAAATAACAGAGTTCAGGAAGTAGAAGCTCATGCTATAAGATCCAGAGATCCCACGTTTGTGTCCCTGCAACTAACTGTCCATCTAGGGATGTGGTGTTACATTTGTAATATCCTCTTAAAGCTTGAATATAAGATTTCATACCCCAGCAACTCAGTATAATTTGTCACTATTGTGCAACAGTTGCTATTATACACAACTAATTCTAGGTATTCAGTTTTGATACAAACTGCAATGAATCTTTTCCTGCTTATTAGAGATGACAAGCCAAAATTAAATGTCCCTCCTGTTTTTATACCAGTATGCATGGCAAGAACAAGGGATCCACAAAAATTGTCTTTGAGCTTCATAGCAATTTAGTAGTGAAAAACAAAAAACAAACAGGGCCAAACACCTGCCCAAGGATACACATATGATTCTCATTAACTTCAATGGGAATCCTTATTATCATGTCCACAAGTGCAGATTTTGGCTAGTAAAAGTAAGAACTATCATACCCTAAAGCAAATTTTGGAAAGGGCTATAGTCAATTCCAAATGGTTACAACTCCGTTCCAAATCCAAAACCAAACTCAGGTTTAGTATATTACCCTTATTCTATGAAGAACTGGAGTTTAGATAGTTGTAAGACTTTCAGCGTGCCATCCTTTACAAATAACCCTTTTTTAGAAATACTTGGAGGAAATATGATCCATCAAACATTCATGTTTGACAAGGCCGAGTGATTGGGAGAGAACCATGGTGCCTGAAAGCAACGGGAAGGAAGTGGTTAAGCAGAATCTTATTTAGATCCAATTGATTTTTCTATACTACTAGCTTCTTTAGATTGCAAAGGTGCCTGATTAAACCATCACCTCAATGCCTGACTGTCACAATAATAGCAGATTATATATATATGAACATCTGGCAAGTCAATTGACCAATCTGCCATCCGTTCCTGCATGAAGATTTACAAGAATCCTGCTCTTACCTTGGCAACTTCTCTTTACAGCAGGTCAAACTGTGGATCAAGATATGTAAGAATACAGCGTTATGGAGAGGCAGCAGCTGCTTCATAGTTAAAGGCGCAACTGAGTTTCCATAATAAGCCCAGGTTTGTCATACCCTTCAGTCCACCCGAACCACAGAATATTGGCCTCAAACTTGAAAGTTTAGGTTGCGGTATAATTTTTCTGCCTAAATTAAGGTCAGGTGGACAAAGGGTTCATGAATTACAACATGCAAAGAGCAGTTTTCAGAATTAAAGCTTTTTTTCTCCTCCTTACAAAAGAGGAAAAAACCAAAAACTTTTACACATAATGAGAGAAATTATGGGTCACTGGACTCATGTAGTTGATATCTAGTGCAGAGATCCAAGCATTAGAAGCTTAGATTTACATTAAAATTTGAGATTTTTTAGATATTAAATGTCAGCACGACACATCAGGTGCTGGTAAGCTAATTCTGGCTCATCTGTAATGCTAGAAACACCACTGGGGCCCATGATTTCCTGCACAGAGCCTCAGGAACAGGGGAAAAGATATGGGTGTTCTACATCTTTCAAGGGTCCCTGTCTTCTTATTACTTCCCTCCACTTGCATAAACACACCCTAAACTTTGCAAGAGCTCCACTCTTCTGGCCCATAGATGGCCTATGGGGGAGGAACAAGGGTGACAACTGAAGAGCGGAGGTTAGTGGGGCATTTCTCCTATTTCAGGTGAGACACCTCCCCCCCAGTGAGACTCTTGTGAAATTCTTTGGTCACTCCACAACTCCCTACAGGCCTTACTAGGATCCAGACAAGCCAAAATTGGCTCACAGGCAAAGGAGCCTGTTAGTGCATTTGGAGTGGAGAAGCCCACTGAGACTAAAGCAGCATGGTCACCAACAAGCCTGCTAAGGGGTCAGCTACTATAGCGTGTGGGGGCTGGGGTTCTAAAGGAAGTCAAATTGCCTCCTAGAGATTGATGGGGGGATTCCTCCCCCTCACCACCATGACCTCCATAGGAGGCCCCAGCAACTCCCCTCAGAAATGAACCTCTTAGCAAGCCTAAAGAGTTGATAAGCTTACCTTGTCAGAATTCTATACTGTGCTGATCCCCTCCTATGGGCCTTATGGTGTATGCATTAGTGTGGCTCCTCTGTCACAAATCTCAGGAAGTCAACAAAAAGGGGAGGAGGGGAAAAAATGTAAGAACACCCCTATCCATTCCCGAGCTCCAGGTAAAAAGGACTAAACGAACTAAACTAACTAAGTAAATAAAAATCCTTAATGGGAAACTGAGATTCCATGTACATGACCCTCAAGTATATATTACCTTTTGAGAAGGTATCTAAGACAAAAAGCAAGCAAGCATTAAACACTGAGGAAGCTAAGAACTAAAGCTGTACTTCTCAGAGAAGGCACTGTTTTGCACTCTAGCCAACACAACTTTAACTCTGGCCCAATAAAGTTGCAGCCATATAATATTCTTAGAATGAAAAAGGAAGTGTTGCACACTTTGAGTTTATCTGTTTTTAAATTTCAATCCTAATGTTCTTTAAAGATAATATACACTCCAGTAACTTAGTTATTGCAACTTTAGTGGTTTTCTGGGGGGGGAAGGGAGTTTTTGTTATCTAAAAATCCCTTTTCAAAGTCTTGATGGATGCTGCTGTGAACCATTCAAGTGTGATATTGAAACCAAGTGAATTTTACCTAAACTTGATGCAATTTCTTTTTGTGAAGATCACAAATTTTAACACAGGCTGCAAAGCACTTCTGTCTAAGAAAGATGAAAAAAAAATCTAATAAGGGACATCATGACCTACAGTTCTCTTTAGCTTAGAGATTCAGCTATGTAGTGACCCTACCTCTTTGAAAGGCAGGCTTTTTTTTTTTTTTTAAAATACACATTTCAGGAAAGCCTTTTTGTTTTCTTCTAAGGTGGACAGAAAGCTGGCTAGATCGTCAGGCTCAATGGGTAATGATCAATGGCTCCACGTCTAGTTGGCAGCCGGCACCAAGCGGAGTGCCCCAAGGGTCAGTCCTGGGGCCGGTTTTGTTCAATATCTTCAGAAATGATCTGGAGGATGGCGTGGATTGCACCCTCCGCAAGTTTGCAGATGACACTAAACTGGGAGGCGAGGTAGATACGCTGGAGGGTACGGATAGGATACAGAGGGACCTCGACAAATTGGAGGATTGGGCCAAAAGAAATCGGATGAGGTTCAACAAGGACAAGAGCAGGGTCCTGCACTTAGGATGGAAGAATCCCATGCACTGCTACAGACTAGGGACCGAATGGCTCGGCAGCAGTTCTGCGGAAAAGGACCTAGGGGTTACAGTGGACGAGAAGTTGGATATGAGTCAACAGTGTGCCCTTGTTGCCAAGAAGGCCAATGGCATTTTGGGATGTATACGTAGGGGCACTGCCAGCAGATCGAGGGACGTGATTGTTCCCCTCTATTAGACACTGGTGAGGCCTCATCTGGAGTACTGTGTCCAGTTTTGGGCCCCACACTACAAGAAGGAGGTGGAAAAATTGGAAAGAGTCCAGCGGAGGGCAACAAAAATGATTAGGGGACTGGAACACATGACTTATGAGGAGAGGCTGAGGGAACTGGGATGTTTAGTCTGCAGAAGAGAAGAATGAGGGGGGGATTTGATAGCTGCTTTCAACTACCTGAAAGGGGGTTCCAAAGAGGATGGCTCTAGACTGTTCTCAGTGGTGGCAGATGACAGAACAAGGAGTAATGGTCTCAAGTTGCAGTGGGGGAGATTTAGGTTGGATATTAGGAAAATCTTTTTCACTAGGAGGGTGGTGAAACACTGGAATGCGTTACCTAGGGAGGTGGTGGAATCTCCTTCCTTTGAAGTTTTTAAGGTCAGGCTTGACAAAGCCCTGGCTGAGATGATTTAATTGGGGATCGGTCCTGCTTTGAGCAGGGGGTTGGACTAGATGACCTCCTGAGGTCCCTTCCAACCCTGATATTCTATGATTCTATGCCAGCATTTTTCCTCCTCCAAACAATGATTCAGTTTCATTCATGGAGAGATAAGACTGATGTTGCAAAGCTAAAGCTGCCAACCCCCAAGAAGTTTAGTTATAAAATTATATTTTTAAACGGAGGAAGGTGTACTAGAAAATAGGCTTTTATTTACTTTGGTGATTTGATAATCTTGAAGAAAAGGCCCAATGTTTACCCAGGATTTTACAGCCCCAAATGTAACTTCATTTATTTCAACAGATTTGAGACAAGGATGTATTTGGCCCAGTGACAGGATCGGGCCAGATGGCTATAGGAGAGTTATAGAAGGATGATGCAGAGGCATACCTCCTGGCCTTTGAGAGGACAGCCCTGCGGGAGGCTTGGCTCCAAGAACAGCGGTCTGGCATCCTCGCTCCATTCCTGCGTGGGGAGGCCCAGAAGGCCTACTATTATTTGCCTGAAGAGGCTGCGGCAGACTCCGCCCAGCTGAAAGCAGAGATCCTGGCCAGATCTGCGGGAACGACCACAGTGCGGGCCCAGTGATATCATGAGTGGAGGTACCAGGAAAACAAAACCCTGTGGTCCCAATTATATGACCTCATCCGTCTCGCACAAAAGTGGTTACGAACTGAGTCCTGGAGTCCGGAGGAAATACTAGAGGTTCTGGTCATCGACTGGTACATGAGAGGACTACCGCCAGACCTTCGCGCCTGGGGAGGTAAGCCAGAACGAACCCTCCACCTACGACGAGGTTGTCGTGCTGGTAGAAAGGCGAAGGACGGCGAGGGAGCTGACCTGACCAGTTAAGGAAGAAGCACCCCGGATTAAACTAGCAGCACCAAGCCCTAGAGCTCAGGTGACTGGGCCACCAGGAGAACCCAGGTGGAAAAAGAGAGGGGCTGAAGGCCCACCAGAAACCACAAAGAGTCGGAGCACTGAGGGGGAAGAGGACCATGATGTTAGGCTGCCCAAACCAAGAGACCGGGGAACGCCTAGGGCTCCATACAGATGTTACGCCTGCGGGGAGTGGGGACACATAGCTGCACAGTGTCCCAATGCCGAGGAGCCTGTGCAGTGTAAGCTGGGGAACTGGGCAGACCCATGCTCCCTAACCCACCTTGTGGGGGTCTCACTAACCCACATACGTACACTAGACCAGTGAAGCTAAATGGGGTAGAGACCACAGCACTGGTTGATTCGGGGAGTGCTATCACACTTGTCTCGGGGAAGCTCGTAAAGCGTAGTCAGCTGCTGTGGGCTAAGCGTACGGGGATAACACGCGTCCATGGGACAGTTGGTTATTACCCCACCATTCCAGTAAAAAAAAAAAAAAAAAAAAAATCGAGATTCAGGGGAACACTACTGAGGTAGCAGCAGGTGTAGTCCCTAAACTCCCATACCCAGTGCTCATAGGGAGGGACTTCCCAGGGTTTGGAGACTTACTCCCAGTAGGGGAATTGGAGAAAGGGGGAAGCCCTGAAAGTAGTGAGGCATCCACAGTAGATTGTCAACCCCCAACCTTCTCTGAAATATCCCCAGATTTGTTCTCCACTACCAGACAGCGTAGAAAGACAAAAAGGGAAAGAAGGGCAGCTAAGACCTTGGGAACCTGAATACTGGCCCAAAGCCAGAGGGTCGCTCTTGTAGGTAGGCGGACCCGAGCAGCTGAAAAGGAGGCCACCCAGGAGGGAGAAGCATCCGAGTCTGACGCCTCTGAACCAGTAAAGGCAACAGAGACTGGCCCCCTAGATCTCGGGCAGATTAGCCCCGGGAGAGGAAATTTTGGATGGGACCAGGCTGAAGACCCAAGGTATGACAACATTAGGAAGGAGGTGACCAAAATAGATGGGGTCCCCGTGGAAGGGAAAACCCAGGGACCAGGACCCTACTTCAAAATGAAGAAGAATCTCTTATACCGGGTTGCACCAGTACAGGGGCAGAAGGTACAGCAGATCTTAGTACCACAAAAACACCAGAATGCTGTATTAAGTCTGGCCCATAGTCATCTTTTTGGGGGACATTTCGGGGTAGAGAAGACCTTGGTATGGGTCCTGCGACGATTCTTCTGGCCTGGAGTACATGAAGAAGTGCGGAGGTACTGTGCGTCCTGCCAGGAGTGTCAGCTGCACAGTCCCCGTCCCCACTTGAGGGCACCTTTAGTACCCCTTCCCATCATAGAGGTCCCCTTCGAGCGAATAGCCATGGATCTAGTGGGACCCCTGGAGAAGACAGCCCGGGGCCACCAATATATACTTGTCATTCTGGATTATGCTACTCGCTACCCAGAAGCCGTCCCCCTGCGGAACACGGCCTCTAAAATGATAGCTAAAGAGTTGGTGGGGATCTTTGCCCGAGTGGGGCTACCAAAGGAGATATTAACAGACCAAGGTACCCCATTTATGTCGAAGCTAATGAAGGACCTCTGTAAGCTGCTCCATATACATACCCTGAGAACTTCAGTCTATCATCCACAGACTGGTGGGCTGTAGAAAGGTTTAACTGAACCCTCAAGGCGATGATAAGGAAAGTGATAAGTCAAGACAGGAAGGATTGGGACACCCTACTACCCTACCTTATGTCTGCAATTCAGGAGGTACCTCAGGCCTCAACTGGGTTTTCCCCCTTTGAATTATTATACGGATGCCACCCCCGTGGCATACTAGATATTGCAAAAGAAACCTGGGAAGAGGAACCCAATGAGGGGAGAAATATAATTGACCATGTGTTGCAAATGTGAGAACAGATAGCCCGAGTCACCCCTATTGTACGGGAACATTTGGAAAAGGCGCAGGAGGCCCAGCGAACCCATTATAATCGCCAGGCAAAAGTCCGACAGTTCCAACCAGGAGATCGGGTGATGGTGTTGGTACCCACAGCAGAAAGCAAGCTTTTGGCCCATGGCAGGAGCCCTATGAGGTGGTTGAACCCGTGGGGGAAGTAACCTACAAGATGCGGCAGCCAGGAAGCCGGAAACAAGAACCAATTTATCACATTAACCTCTTAAAGCCTTGGCACCAACAACAGGTGTGTGTAGTGGCCCAAGAGACCCCAATCCAGGGAAATAACATGCAGGAGCAGATCAGGATATCCACTGATCTGATACCAAACCAGAAGAAGGAGGTAACTGAGATGATCAACTGATACCAGGACGTGTTTTCAACCAAACCAGGCCGGACCACCGAAGCATATCACCACATTATCACAGACCCTGGGGCAAAGGTAACTTTAAGGCCCTATCAGCAGCAAAAAGGGAGGAGATCGAGGCAGAGGTAAAAAAGGATGTTGGAGCTGGGAGTCATCGAAGAGTCCCACAGTCAGTGGTCAAGCCCGATTGTTTTGGTGCCCAAACACGATGGCACCACTAGGTTTTGTGATGACTTTCGCTGGCTGATTGAGATATCCAAATTCAATGCATACCCCATATTGATGAGTTAGTTGACCGCCTGGGCATTGCCCAATTTTTGACCACCCCTGATTTAACAAAGGGATACTGGCAGATTCCCCTTGCCAAAGATGCGAGAGAAAAGACGGCATTCTCGACACCAGAGGGTCTGTTTCA
Source organism: Chelonia mydas (assembly GCF_015237465.2). Classification (NCBI taxonomy): domain Eukaryota; kingdom Metazoa; phylum Chordata; order Testudines; family Cheloniidae; genus Chelonia; species Chelonia mydas. The sequence continues at coordinate 17,820,885 of NC_057851.1, forward strand.
ATATACTGTTCTTCCTTTTGGATTGCATGGGGCACCTGCCACCTTCCAGCATCTTATGGACAAGTTCCTATGGCCCCATACCAGTTATGCAGTGGCATACCTGGATGATGTGATTATTCACACCCCCGACTGGGAAACCCACTTAGGAAATGTGGAAGCGGTTCTGGACACGCTAAGACAGGTGGCCTCACAGCCAACCCAGCCAAGTGTGCTGTAGGGCTAGCCGAGGCTAAATACCTTGGCTACATTGTAGGAAGGGGCATGGTCAAGCCCCAGCTAAACAAACTAGAGGCTATCCAAAATTGGCCCCAGGCAAATCGGAAAAAGCAAGTCCGGGCATTCCTGGGTGTGGTGGGGTACTAACGACGATTTATTCCCCATTTTGCTACAGGAGCGAGTCGCCTGACAGACTTGATAAAAGCCCGGGGTCCAGACATGGTGAAGTGGACAGATGCCGCAGAGAAAGCCTTCACGGATCTACAGACAGCCCTCTGCAGTAACCCCGTGCTTATAGCCCCACACTTCAACAAAGAATTCATTTTACAAACAGATGCATCTGAAGTAGGATTAGGAGCTTTTCTATCGCAGATGGTCGGAGATGAAGAACACCCAATCCTCTACCTCAGCAGGAAACTCCTCCCGAGAGAGCAGAAGTATGCAGTGGTTGAAAGAGAGTGCCTAGCTGTGAAATGGGCCATGGAAACACTACGTTATTACCTTCTGAGACGACAGTTTACCCTTGTGACCGACCATGCACCCCTCCAGTGGATGCAGCGAAATAAAGAGAAGAACGCAAGGGTGACCAGATGGTTCCTGTCCCTACAACCTTTCCAATTCACCATACAACACCGGGCTGGAAGCCACCATGGCAATGCAGATGTCTTGTCACAAGTACACTGCCTGACGTCCCAAGTTGCCCAACCCCGTAGTGTTGAGCAGAGGGTGGGGGGGGATATGTGAAAGGGTCGGGCCAGATGGCTACAGGAGAGTAATAGAAGGCAGATATATTAGCCCCACGCTAAGTAGGTCCCTTTTCCCTGGGTAAGGTAACAGGGAAGGTTCCAGAACAATCAGGAACCTTCTGGAGACAATTAAGACAGGCTGATTAGAACACCTGCAGCCAATCAAGAAGCTGCTAGAAGCAATTAAGCCAGGCTAATCAGGGCACCTGGGTTTTAAAAAGGAGCTCACTTCAGTCTGTGGTGTGCGTGTGAGGAGCTGGGAGCAAGAGGCACTAGGAGCTGAGAGTGAGAACGTGGACTGTTGGAGGACTGAGGTGTATAAACGTTATCAGACACCAGGAGGAAGGTCCTATGGTGAGGATAAAGAAGGTGTTGAGAGGAGGCCATGGGGAAGTAGCCCAGGGAGTTGTAGCTGTCGCACAGCTGTTCCAGGAGGCACTCTAGACAGCTGCATTCCACATGGCCCTGGGCTGGAACCCGGAGTAGAGGGCAGGCCTGGGTTCCCCCCAAATCCTCCCAACTCCTGGTCAGACACAGGAGAAGTCGACCTGGACTGTGAATTCAGAAAAACGACCAAGCTGAGGGCTGCCGTGAAGCTCCAAGGCGAGCAAATCCGCCAATAAGCGCAAGACCCACCAAGGTAGAGCAGGAACTTTGTCACACCCATTATATAAGATTGATCTGGACAAAAACATTTTTAAAAAGCCCCAAACCAATGCTTTAAGTGACTTGCTTTATCCCATCTATCAGATGATCAGCAAATATAGCCAGTCTTTAACAAATCTCTCTCGCTATCTCTTGCCTCCAGCAAAGAGGATGGAATTTAGTTAAATAGTTGTACAAGCTTCAGGAGGATTCACTTTTGTGCCTGATGAATCACAAAGAGCAAACCTCCTTGTATCAAGTGTATCATGCGATACCAAACATGCATTAAAGCATGTTAACTCCATGGTCATCAGGCTTGCCCAGGTGCAAGTTAGCTCAGAATTTGGCCCTCCATACAGTTGCATGTCTATAAATTCACAAAACGAAATAAACCGAGGAGCGTCCAAAAGCTTCAGCTAGAGTCAAATTCTACTCGGTATACAGTTTTTCCAGCTCTCTGAATATTTGATGTTTTCCCTTGAAGCCAGAGCTCTCAGAAATATGAGATTACAAGAGACACATCTTACTTTTAAGAAGTGAGTTTGTAGCCCTCATGGCTGTAGAAAATACAGCTGGAAAAAACTGAATCTAAAGACTCAAAAAAATAAAACTAAAAATAATCCCAAAATGTATTATATTGAAGAATCTCATGATTTTTTTTAAACACTTGGGGTCAACAATTCTGGGTATTTATATAGAGAGAAAAATCTAGATTGACATTAGTGTCCATGAAACCAGAATTTGATTACAAGGGACAAATTCTACTCTTTTACATCCTTACACCCATTCATTGATTTGTGAGGAATTGCATGAATAACTAAGAGCAGCATTTGACCCCTAATCTAATTCTATAATGCCTAAATATTAAAAACAGAAACAAAGTACATATTAATATTACTGACCTACCATCCCTACCTACAAGCAGGCTACTGCAAAATATTGTACAAGCAACATATATTGATAGAAAGAATTAAGATAGACAGTGGCCGCTAATAGAAGATCAATTGGCATGCCTGGCTAAATTGTTTTTAAAACAGAGGATACAGAAAAAAGAAGCAATACCACATGTGAATACATGCAAGTTTCTGCCAAATTAATTCACTTCTAATGGAATTGATCAGCATGCCTGATGTTTGAAAATCTGAAATAATCTTTAAAGACAAAAACAATTTTAAAAAGAAGGAGAGCAAGAGAGAGACTAACTTAGCAGTGGATTTTCCATACACTTTTCTTCTATTAATAGCTAAAAATAGGGTCTGAAAAAAAGAATGAGGGCAGTGCAGTATGGTTAACACTGTGCCTTTCATTGTGTTAGCAAGTCTGTCAGAGTGCACTGGAAACACTAACCACACACTCTCTACTCCCGTCTCCTCAAGAGGCAAGTACAGTGTTTCTCATAATCCCTCAACACACAATATGCTGACTATGTCTGGTACTCCTCTGCTCCCAGGAGGACAGAGTACAGAATGCCTGTGTTAGTATTTGAGCTTTTCAGATGCAAGAGGTCAAGTTGTGTGTGAAACGGGGTGCGCGGGCAGGGGGGTGAGGGAACAGACGGGGAAGGTTCTTTAAATGTCAAAATAACCACAGTTAGAGAGAGTTAAAAGGGGAAAATATGCTAAACCTAGTCTAGTAGGGTACTTGGTGAGTAAGACATCACTCAGCAAGAGCCTTGGAGGGGTTTGTGCCTGCCTACTCCAATGAGAGTCTCTAAGACTAAAAGCAACACACCACCTTTGTCGAAGCCTACCTGCAATAGGCAGAGTTCAATAGGCCTCAAACTCCTTTCCTGGGATGGGAGTCAACCTCATGAGCACTTGCACAATGCTCCCTGCTAGCAGGGGTCAGCATGGGGGAAAATGAGGGGAGGAATGAATCAGCAATGGACACAGGGCACTACACAGGCATCATTATGGCTGCCACCTTCCTTCTCTCTTTATCTGTCCCCATCAGCAGCTTTGATGGCAAAGAGAGGAGAGAAATGGCTTACTACAGATGTGACTCTCATTTATAGGACCCTCAGGTCCCGCTGAGATCACCTTTAAGCATTACAGATAGTATTATAGCATTAAAAAGGAAACTTTTACTCTAGAGTTTCACTTTCTTACACTAGTCACACCCACCTACCTTTACCTTTTGGCAACTCTCTGACATACCACAGGACTATCTAGTACCTTATTTTTAAAGGAAGTAAATTTGTTCGATCCCACCACTTCAACATTTACAACATCCCCCCACATGAGGCCCTTACTGCTTTCACTTTTATCTTCTTAAACAAAAACCGGACACACCCAGGAGAGATAATGGGGGGCAGGGCAAAACAAACAAAGTCACTACACACACAAAGCCACAAAAATAAATAAAAATCCCTCCTTTGTTGTCATTTTTCCCAGCCCCAGTACTTTAGCCACTGAGCAGGCACTACCCAGGATAGTCCTGTTTATCTATACTGAGTGTGGTAAAGGGGGTGCTTTCATTCTGGTTGCAGGGCCTCCTGAGTCTCCAGAGAGAGGAAAAGATAAAGTTACTTTTTTGAGGTGACATTTTCTGTACTGCTTTTCAACCCATAGAAGGGGAGCAAGAAGTTTGACAGAATCCTGTTTAGCTTGCAAGTTATTTTTGAAGCATTTTCTGAAGTGTCAAAAGTAGTTTTTTTGTACTAAACAAAACCAAAAAAACCCCAGCAAAACAAGAACTGTTTTAATTTGAAACCTTCCAACTTAGCATTTCTCATTACTTGACATGTGTAGGAATATACTAGCTGAGAAATACGGTTAAAAGATGTGTGTGGTACACATCATTTTCTTTAAAAAAAAAAAACAAAACTATTTCAATGAGTACAGTTGTGTTTGTTTCAACGTGTGAATATTTCATCGAGTCACCTGACCATTTTGTGGGTTCAATGAACCTTTCCCCATCATTCCCTTGTTCGTTTTTTATTTGTAGTTTATCCGACTGGTGTTCAAAATGGAAAACAAAGGTATTTGAGTTCTGTGTATTCTTCTTCATTACAGAAGCTAGTGTGTTTGAATATCATACTGAAAGGAAACTTTTCTTTGAGCAGTTCAGCACACTGTGATCTGCATATCCACTAGTAGTGTTCACAGACCAAAAACAAAATCAGAGTCTTATAACAAGGTCTGACAAAGCATCTCTCAGAACGGTATTATTTGATTTAAATATTAATTACTCATCAACACAGATCTTAAGAAGTGTCTGAAGCAAAAGCTTTTAAATTACACTTTAAGTCCTGGGTTTTTACTGTCTGCATTGTGATGCAAATCATGCTTTTTAGAGATGAACACAGATAATGAGTCTCTCTCAATGTTCAAAAATATCAATAGATGTATGATTAAAGTCCAGCTCGACATATTAGGCAGATATTGAATTTATAAGACCTACTGTATAAGAACAGTACAATCTGAATTATTTGTGTGTGAATTTGAGGGAATCTTTACAGAGTTTCCACACTATATATGCACTTTACAATGCAGATTCCTGCAACATGCACACATTTGACAGTTTTCAGTTGATTGATAAGATTCATTTGCTACAATACAGTGGAAGATTTCCTTGAATTTGACTACATTGTCTCAGTTTCGAAACAATACCCTTAGAGTAACATTCTTGGACCCAAAGGTGCACTTTTCACCCACATTTATGCAAACTCTTCTGGTCTAGTTTTTCAGGGAAAAGAATCATGATCTATACAAATAAACACAAAAATGAACACGAATATCCCTAATGAAAAGGCACTGGTAATAGCTCTTTCATTTTATAATCACCTGTTATAAAAATGTTTTACTGCAGACTGAGTCAGCATTCATTTTTAACATATGGCATTACTGCAAAAAGGAATGATGAATTTACCAGAGAGGACCCAAGCTTTAAGGGATTAGTCTTCTCTATAGCCCCTATAGATTACAGATGAAACTGTTGTGCAAGTCAGTCAGTGCACGTAAAGGTTGCAGGTTGCCTCAAATTTGTAATGGTGTCAGGAAGAGGTCTGACATTTCAAAGTTAAAGCCAGTTATGGTAACTAGCCAAATTTATCACTTTAAAATCTAGACCTAGTGTCCCAACAAAAAGAAAACAGAACATAGTGATTAGGAAAAATGTTCTAAGAAAGCTGTTATTCCAGCTATTCTAAATATCAAATTCCAAGCTAAAAAAGCTTCAAAAATATTTATGGAAAAGTGTGACTTGAAACTAAATTATGACCAAGACCACGCAAAAATGACAGTGCAAAGAGAACTTTCTTCATACGGATTAATATGAACAGTTTTCAAACTTCTGATGAAACTGTAGTTAAAAACAACAAACCATAACCTACAATTAAACAACAGCATGTACCCAAGATTTGTGAAGCATGCTGTTTTTTATGAATCCAATGACACAGTGCTCCCATATTAGATTTTTAATAGCTCAGAAAGAAGCCTTTGTACCACTGGAAACAGAAGAAATGTAAAGATGATAGAGGCATATCAAAGCCATTTACGTTTCATATATTCCTGCAGTTAAAGATGCTGTTGGTAAGATATTTCTAGGAGGATATTTGCAATACCATCCCTTACTTCAGTAATTAATGGCTCTAAATGCATGGTACTTCTAACACAGTTAGCTAACTGAGCTAGTGAAGCTGGTCCTTTGTCTTTTAAGAAGGTTTCATGAAAATAGCCAAGAGAATTGCACAAGGATAATATGACCATTTGAACTAGCCATATGTTTATTTAAAGCAGGGGTAGCCAATAGGCAGACAAAATCCAAACTGCCTGGCGCATTTGAATGGACCCCAAAATTTTGACTACCCTTTATTTAAAGAATAATGTGTAATATCAATCCACTCATTTGTTTATGGGGGTTTAGGATATATATGAATGTGGAATTCATTGCTGCAGGGTATTATCTGGGCAGAGAGTTTCACTCCACGCCTCTGAAGAAGTGTTTTTTTACCCACGAAAGCTTATGCTCAAATAAATCTGTTAGTCTTTAAGGTGCCACCAGACTCCTTGTTGTTTTTGTGGATACAGACTAACACGGCTACCCCCGATACATAAAAATATCAGACATATGAATAATCATAGAATCTATTGTTCTAGTACCACAGCTAATGGTTATCAAATTCTCATGCTTCTCGGCAAAAACTCATCATCAGCAAAAAGAATTTGCTCTTCTATATTGGAGAAATTATACTAAAATAGACAGATTATTAGTCTTTGCACTATGGGAAAGAGGTAATTTTGCGTGTAGCCCCACTGATATGATTGGACTACACACCAGAGTAACTGCAAGATTAGATCTTTACCAGGTGTACAGAGTTTATTGATGATAGGGTTCTGAAGACTCCAAAGGCATCATTTTGCAATAAATCCAAGTGGAACAGTGTGTTGTCACCAGACAAGTCATTCATAGAATTTTTAGAATAGCATGCTTATTTTCCTTAATCCATGACCTACATTACTCAGCTAGTCTGTATTACATTGTACATCCAACAACGTCTTTTTACTGGTCACACTGTTAACAATTCAGTTTCTTTAATAAAATTAGTAAAGGAAAAAGAAACGCTAATAGTACAATGCAGTCATACCTTGCCGGGGGAGAAGCAAGGAAGAAATGGGACTAATCTGTTTACACATCCAAGGATATGCTTTCCTAACATATAATGTGTAACTTCTATTAGAGTCAGATGGGAGGTAGAAAGGGAGCTCTTCATTTCTGGTATGCTTGATGAAACATCAGGTACACCAGTTTTAGGAACTAAATTAAAAGGTCAGGAAAAACAAGTAGTAATGGACAAAAATTTAATTTCAGATGAGCAAACAATAGATGAGAGAAGCAGCACTGGGACTGATGCCAACAGTTAGGTGCCAAAATATCAAGAGCCTGATTCTGTTCTCAAACAGTATACAGGTGGAATTACTCTAGCAAAGTCAATGGATTAATACCTGCATAAGAGAGGAGAATTGGGCCCAGTACAAGTGAGCAAAAAAAAAAAGGAATTGTCAGGATTAGCAAAGAAGTCATGGATGAATAAAAGACTGCAGCAGACAATGAGTTCCTCACTGTAAGTGGACATTAAAGTGCTGGTAGTGGTGATGCCAGATCATAAATACACAAATCTAAATTCTAGAACTGTGTATTACTGGAGCGTGTGCTGCATTCCTTTAATCATTAGAAGTTCCAGTCACTCTACATGCAATATACTTTTTAATGTTGTTTGGAAAGTAAGAGCAGCAATTTTACTGAATACTACTCTGCAGGTAGAAATAGGGATAGAATTGAGTCTAGTGATAGAAAAAGAAAAGGTTTTCTCCTACATTCTACCACTTTTTGGTCCAGCAAGTCTTTTACAAAAGCAGAACAGTGAATTAGGTTCTCTCACATATTGGGTACTTGAAATATGACCAACTCTCATGAGGAATGTAAATTTCTACCCCCACCCCACTGCATGCAGATGAAAACTAGTAACCCTTACTCTGTTTGTAACCACGACAACCATAGATTATTTTATTTAAGCAGTATAATTCATGCTGAACATTTGTTCATGGGTTTTGTTGTCAAGGGAAAGTACTCACATTTCATAAGCTACAAAGGATGGCAGATATGCACTGAAAACTTGGGAGTTTTTGAATTTTCAGATACACAGTAGTTCTTCCAAGCCCACTTGAATCCAATGCAACTTTTATATCATGAAATTTTTAACTATTTTATTTAGAGTTCTGTAGAGCACGAACTACAAAAGGTCAAAATGAAACTTTAATGACCATTACCTGTAAAATGACCACTGGACATAACTGGCTTTAAAATAAATGATAATAATATTTACTCATTCTCAAAATAGCAAATATCTTGAATAATACAGGCAACCTACAAATTTAGGGTATGAGTTCTTGTTAAAATGTCAGAACTGGTCTTATGAGACATAACTACATAGGAAGAAGTAATGAACATTGTAATTTACATATACTTGTTAAGTGTTGATCTAGGTAGGTCAGTATGCCAAATTACTTTCATGTCTGCCTTGTTTGATCATACATTGGAAAAGACTTCCATAAATAGCTACCGCGAGGACATGTTATAAGAACAGAAAACATACATTAGCTATTCAGGTAAGAATAAGACTTCTACTGAGCATAACTAAAGTTTGAAGGAGTTGAACGTCAGTATAAAATATGGCTGTAGTTTACTTTTCTAAAGAAAAGTGTCATAGTCAATTTAATCTAGAACACAATAAAGAGACACACTGTTGCTTTATTTAAGGGGGGGGAAGAAAACTGGCTGCAAAACTGCTGCTTCTCTCACACCGATCATAACATCTATCAAGGGGGATTTAAAGTTTCAGCAGATTGCTAATTATAAGAGACAGTAATACTGTTATCTGCAGTCACCTTAAAGCTACAGTAGCTGGGTTTTTAAGTAGCTGAAAACTGACCTCAAAAGATAGCCTGCTAAGCATGTTTAAACCATTTTTAAACACACACACACACACACACACACACTTTAAAAAGATATACCTAACAAAGAAAAACAGTTTCTCAGTTTAGCAGTTTCATATACATGAACCATAGAAACATAAATAAAATGCCTACAGCAAGCATTTACACATCTTAGTTTTCCTTCCCTGATGAAAAATTTGGATTGTTCCTCCCTTAATCTAGTTGCCAGAATACTATTTTTCTAAACAGTTTTCAGTTTCAAAAAAAAAAAAAAAAAAAAATCAAATTTTACATAAGCAAGGCTTCAGCATTTTTTGGTAAAAGAATGATCATACCATGTCTCAAAAAATCTAGGAACTCACTATTTAATAAACAAGATTACATGAAAAAAAAAAGACAGATCATAAGCATGCAGAATTTATGGAGAGTATTAATAACTCCTCTGCAAAGCCCCGGAGAAGGTTTTTTTCCCTCTTTATCTGGGGACCTGAACCAAAAATCATGATGTCCACAGACCTGCATTATAGATTGACAAAGACAGTCACATCCACTCAGTGTCAACAACAACAAAAAAAAGTAGTCCTACTCCATTCTCAACCTTAACAAGACCACAGATTAAAAAAAAAAGGTACCCAAGGGATGATGCATAGAACACCTACAAAAAACAGCACAAGGATAAATAAAAAACAAGTAATAAATTTCATCTGGGACTACACAATGAGTGGGAAACAGATTTAGAAGTGATTTATTGATTTCACTTTTTTTAAAAAAAAATCAATGTTTTGTCTCGAAGTTACTCAGATATCAAGATATTCATATCATGCTTTTAAAAAAATACCCTCAAGGCAACACACACAAATAGGGGCAAACAGACCTGGCGGCTCTCATTTGGGGCAGAAAGACTCCCCCGTTTTTTGTATTAATTCTCAGGCAGTTTTAAAGCTAGCCTCTGCCTCTGGGGTCGATGGTTTTGCTGTGGGTGTGCGTTTCAAGGAGGCAGTTACAACAGATGCCTCTTAAAAAATAACCACCACCCTCGTTCAAAATATTGTCAGCAGCAGCCCCTCGCCTGGATGTGTCAGGTGCCCACGGCCACACCAAGTGCGGGAAGTTGTGGGTTGGGCTGTGTGTGTGTGGGGAGGGGGGGCTCACTTTGTTGTGTGGCTATAGTGGAGTTGGTATAGGTATGGGGGGGGGAAGGGGAATACACACACCCCTCCCCAAACCTCGGCTACCCCATGGCACCCGCCTCTCTTCGCTGCCACACAAACACACAGGCAGGAAGTTTTTAATGCAGAGAGCAAGCGCAGGCGCAGGGGATTCATTAGCCAGGCGTTCAATACACGGGAGGCTGCTGCTGCGGGCAAACCCCAAGCTTTACAACAACAACAACAACAACACTATTAAGGGACACACAACACCGAGGCGCGCACACGCACATACACACAAGGACTGTCACCTGGGCGCCAAGCCCCTCCATCCTCCCGGGCAGGGCTGCACAGCCCCCTCTAGCCATCCCCGCTTTGCCCTGGCATCTGCCCGGCTCCTACCTCTCCCCGCTGGGCGGTGCGCACCGGGGGGGGCAAACGCGGGCTCGTGTCCTTGGCAGGCGAAGCGGCTGCACGGTGGCTTCTTCAGGCTGGGGGAGGATGCACACAGACAGCGGCGGCGGCAGAAGGAAGAGGAGGCGGCGGCTTATGCATTGCAGCCTCCCCCCCACTAATGCGAAGCCCCGCACCTCTGGGGCTGCCTCTCAGCTGCTGCCCAGCGGCTCAGATGGCTCCGGAGCCTGGGCGACGAGGAGGCGGCGGCGGCGGCGGCGCAGGCAGCAGGGGGCTCGGCGGGGCGGTGTGCGCAGAGCGGAGGAGGAGGCTGGTGCGGAGTCGGTACCATGCTCCCTTCTGGCTCCCTCCTGTTCACAGACTGTCCGCTTTAGATGGGGAGGGAGGCGGCCTCCGAGCCCAGGCAAGGGGCGGGCGAAACCAATCACAGCAGCAGGAGGGAGGGCCAAGGGGGGGAGGCGGGGACTCCTCGGAGCCGAGCTCCCCACCGGTGTGTCAGCCGCCCCCCGCAGGAGGGGTTTGCAGCGGGCACTCGGCACCGGAGAGCCGCCGGGCTGCGGCGCGCGCGGCTCTGCCTGGGGCCCCGGGTGCCGGCTGGGCTGCGGCCCCAGGGAACGCGGGGATGGGCCGGCGGCCGCGGAGCCGCGAGGCGGGGAGCCGCATTCACTCCCGGGGGTGCGAGGGAGAGCCCGAGCCGAGCGATCCGTGGCAGCACTCGCCGGGGAAGTTAGACACGCACATGTGGGACCACCGGGCGGCTGGTAAAGGAACAGCGAGATAGAGGAGGTCTGTCTGCCCGCGGCGCCGGGACTCCTGCATGTTTCCCACGGCCATCCATTGCGCCTGTGCCCATGCTCACACACAGCACATGGTTGTTGGCTGCCACTCTAAATCACCTGTCCATGAGTATCCCTGAGAATAAACCCAGACTCTCCCTCCTTAGACCGTACACAAATAACCACGTGCAGGCGTTTAGCGTTCCCTGTTATGTTACTTAGAAATCCACTTAAACAAAGCGTGTTTTTAAGGCCAGGTAAAAGCACGCAAAGTATAGCTGCATGTTTCCCATAATTTAAGAGTAGCAGGTTTATGCCACTTTAAGAAACATATATGTGATGGGTATGTGTATACACGTGTGTATGCATATATAGTGTATGCCTATGTGAGTGCACACATAGACACACACACACACACATATATATATATATAGCACACATAGACACATATATAATGTGAAATATATAATATTTCTGCAAATGTCATGAACCTCCCAGTCATCTTCAAAAGTAATATGTATACTATAGTTTATGAGAAATACATGGGCATTGGTCTATGGGCCTGATCCAAAGCCCAGTGAAGTCAGTTGCTGTTTTTGGATAAGTCCTTATGCACCTTTCATTCCAGATTTTTTTAAAAAATATGTACACTTGTACAGTATAACATATATGTACATATGGCAGATTATATATATTGTGAGATATGCTGTATCATTGTGATTTTCTGATCTGTGCATGTACTGTAAATGCAATAGTTTAAAAACATGCAGAACACTATCATAGTTCATACAGATGTAGAATAAGTGTAATCAAATCAGGTTTTAAAAATTATAGCATGCGTAGGAAGGACATATATATGCTCTAACACATGGACCATCAGAGAGACATGCCAAAAAACAGCTAAAGTATCATCCAGAACAATGAAGAGCAGGGAAGCAATCCAGTGTACACAAATGGGCAATGAAAAAATGTTTGAAGAAAGGGCATATCCTTTTTACTGCCTAGGAGGCAACAGGGAGGTAGGTTAAAAGAACTATTTAATTTTCCTCCCTCTTCCCATCCACACACACAAAAATGAAAATATCTTATTGCAATAGAGTAAGAGATTTCTAAAAATAACAATGATGATTATTACTATTAGAATGCTTTTAGCAGAACATGGCCTTACTCTGAAATAGGAAAGAACTATGTTAATACACCATAAATTCTTGCTGATGATATATGGTGTATGAACACTGAAATCTTCAGTCTTTTACACTGCTATGCAATGTGAGGGTCAGAAGTTCAGAACAGTTTAAATTATTTAGCAAACACAAGCGACACACTCTTTTGATTTTCATGCATTTTTTTTCCATTTTCTAAAATACAAGAGCCCCGTTTAATGTTATTTGCCCTGGTGCTGTGTTATTTGCCCAGAGTATGTAGTTGACCCAGAATCTGATGAGAAGAAATCTCTATGGGACTGTTGACCTAACAAGTAGCATGTCAGTCTCCCTGTGGCATTTGAATGTTCTCAGAGTGAATGTGTGAAGACAGAAGAGAGCATGATGCAGAGGTTCTTCAGAATCCTTAATTATACACAGTGATTTTGAAGTACTGGTTTGTCTTGCTCTCCCTTAATGCTTAGTACTTTGCTTCGTGACCTTGACCAATCACCTCTGTTTATTATTTACAAAATATTGCAGTTACGTGGAATTATGTGGAACGGTCCTCGGTTTTTTTGTTATTGTTGGTGTTTTTTTAGCATAAGTGCTTCCATTTCACTCCCTCACTGGTCTCTTGTGATAAGTAACTAGTTAACACTCGTACAACACTTTTCAAGTGTTCTTACCACTTTCCAATGCTTTTATCTTTCACCTCACAGTATTTTACAAGGCAGAGGAAGTTTAAATCTTGCTCTGGATTTTTTCCTCCTCAAAATATTAATATTACCAATTTGCTCTATTCGGGGGAAATGGGCCAGATTCTGATCTAATTCAAAGTAACTCCATTGACTTCAAGGGAGTTATTCTAGTTTTAAACCAGAGTAACTCAGAATATGGCCCATAGTTTTCCCCACTGATCAATCTAATAGTGAATATACCTTTCACAGTAAATACTGTATTGTCAGCTAATTTAAGCATTTGCATTTGCATTGTCATATTAACTGTGATCATTTCAGGAGAAGGGAGTTCATTTTAACTCTGGTCAGCTGCACTCATTTTCTTTCTTCCTGTTTTGTCCATTTCCAGAAGAAAAACCTGCTCTCCTAATTTCCCATTGAACCATTTGCATCCTGGATTTGTGAGGGGGCAGGTGGATAGAAAAATGATTCTGGGTATCTTGTTCATAGATCAGTGGTGTCAATGTGTGCACGGTGGCATATATTGCTTTAAAACCAAGATCAGTGCCTGATCTTTCAGGACATTTCTCTGAGCTTAGGACACTGTTCCTGATAGCGGGAATGACCCAGTGCTATCTACAACATGTGATTGCTAACTTGCAGTATGCAAAAAGGGTTGGCAGCTTGCCAAGCATTTCTTTTAGGGATTAATAATATGGGTTGTGTTGGTAATATTGATAAAACAAGATTCCCACATTTAATTTCCTAAAAAGTTTGGATGCTGATGAAATAGAGGGTCAGTCTACAGAGAACCAGAAGCTGTGTTTTGTTTTTGTTTTTGTTTTAAATGATTTGTGGAGCTGTGACTGGAAGAGCAGATAGAAGGTTGTTTATGAAAATCTGAGATACAAGGGCAGCACCTTGAGATGAGACAGTCAGCTGGTAGCATGCAAGTGGATCCTCTTACTCTCCAGAAAGGAGAGATTTTTGCCTGCTACTATACAGTACTATATTAAAACCCTATATTAGCATGGGAGTACTGCTATTTGCCCTTATCTGTACTGATTGTATTGAAACCAAGGGTGTCTTACATTATCACAGCATCAGGCCCATATTTTGGTGACAATGTCAGAGGACATACAGAACTACTTACTTTACTGTACATTTTGTTCCATTCTTCATAATAGCTGATGACACTGCAGTCAGATCAGCTGTTGGCAGCACCAGGCAGGTACCAGGATAGTGCCAGTATTTTATCAAGGGGCTTCCACAAACATTACCCAGTTATCCTGTGATAAACCCTAGGTCTCAGGACTGAGTGTGCTGCAGAAAGGAGAGAGGAGGGACATTTTTATTTATTTTAGGGGTATTGAGACGCTATTAAAAATTCTTGCTTTTTGCACAATCGAGTCCAATTCCAAGGCAAAAAGATTTAATTTCCAAAGAACATTTATTAGACACCAGAGATAGTTTAAGGATTAGCCGGAGAGATGTGTCTGCGACCAGAGGCAAGGAAACTTGGCTGTGCATCCCAACTTTGTGTCTTAAGTGCCAGTTCCATTTTGAACCGGTGGACATATTCTTTATCACGTACACGGGTATTTTACTACGCCGCAAGGGTGAGTGTCCATGACTTTGAGAAGAACTGCATTACACAGCTGGAAGTGCAGTTCCACGCATGGAATCAAGGCACAGCTCAATTAACAGAACCAAGCCAATGGCTCTGTGATCAGTAGGGTAAATGTTCTTTCCAAACTGATCTATGGAGCTATGTGAAGACCAGTTAGAACAAACTATGATTGTCAATGTCATCCTCAAAAATGGGGAGACTAGTATTACATATTTGAAACACTGTAATTTTTCTGCTGCTGGGAATTCTAGTAACAGAGTTTTGGAATGACCACAAGACTTTTTTTGGAAGTTCACATGTAGGATGTTGTCAGAACACACTTCTTCTAGTGAAGTATGCCAGAGCAGCGTAACGGAGTATTGAGACATTTGATATATGAACTTCCAAATAAGTCTTTTACTCATTCCAGCAGTTTGTTACAAGGTTTTCAGAACAGTGTGATGGGGCCTTAATGTCAGTAAAAATCAGACCCAATTTATTACATTTTTATAATAATATAATTTCATTTGTTTTTAATAGTGAGAGTTTTAGTTGGTGCTTGTAATTTTAAGTTTTGTCTGCATATGTGTTTTAATTATCCTTAATTTTCAATTTTTTAAAAAATGAGAGGAATAGAAATTTACATTTAAAAATCTTCTTGTAGAAGGTTTGTAGCTTGAATGAGCTGTCTAAAATAAATTTACATTTTATATTGCTATTATGTCTAGGGCAAAATCCTGGCCCGGTGGAAATCAATGGCAAACTCACATTGGCTTTAGTGGAGCAAGGATTTAACCCCAACTGTATAGCCGTACATACCAGTCTGCAAGTGTTTGGTGAAACACCTCACCCTTTTAACCTTTTACGGCAGAATCAACACATGGTAACTGGGTTCTGCTGGCTCACTGGAGCAGGTGGTTGGATAAGGGACGTGGGAGTGGCTTTTGGGAGACAAAGGTTCTAGAGTGGGAATACAGCAGTCCTATGGTCTGGGCCCTAGGAACAGCCAAGCTGGAGGAGGTTTGAGCTGATCTTTATGTCACGTGCTAATAAAAACAAACCCCAAGAAGCCGGTGACTTTCGACTCTAAATAGTATGTGTGCAGTATTTGAGAGCAAGATGGGAACCTCACCAGCTCACACTACATAACAATACTTTTGCACTTCCACAGTGCCTTCCCTTCATGGTCACCTTTAAGTCCTTTATAAACACTAATGAAAAGTATTGTCTTTATTTTACACACTGAACCACAGAGAGGTTACCACTCACATTTTCAAGAGCAGCCTCTAATTTTGAATGGCCAACTTGAGACTCTTTAGGCCTGATGCTCGGAAGTGCCAAGCACCTACTTTCACTAAATCGAAGCTAAGGTAATCAGCACATCTAAAAATCAGGCCTCAGTGACTAGACCAAAACTCCTGCTTTGAGCACAACACTATCAGGTTTACTTGGCATTTTTCCTCTCATGTTTAACCGCTTATCTTGTTACATATTTTTACATTTTAAAGCATCTGAAAGTAAATCATAATATGAACTTGCTATGTAGGATTATTGTTCAGCTACCCATCTAAATGTAAGATTGTGCAATCCTCCTGGGTTTTTATTGCTGACATTAACAGAAACAATAACCTTTAGTTATTATCTGGTTATAGAGGAATTTTTGTCAATTTATTTTTTCAATGGTCTATAAAATGTCCAGCCCTGCAGCCATTACTCAGGAAGTACTACCATTGAAATTCCATCTGAGTTGTACCTGAGACATTAGGAATGGGCCCAAGATGACCTCTTCTTGACTGTTAAATATTGGACTTTATAAGCCCTGGGACCTGGGGCCAGATTTTTGAAGGTATTTAGGTGTCTAGTGGTATTTTCAAAAGAATCTAGGTGCATAATATCCATTGAAATCAATGAGTTAAGGTGCTTTTGAAAATCTCATGAAGTCACTGTCGGGACAGGGGGGAGGGACAGTGTTGCCCCATGGCAAGAGCCTGCAGCAGTACAGGGCGAGTCTGTGGGGTCAGCTGTAGCACAACCTGGACCCTCCCTGCTCCGCCAGGCCCAAGGCCTTGTCACTGGCAGGTCAGATATGTGGCCTGGGGGCAGACAGCACCAAGCCTACTCCATGGGTCCCTTCCGACCTTAGCCTCTTCTCCTCCAAAGTCACCACAGGGTCAGCTTATGGACTCACAGGGATGGTTCTCCTTCACAGTGACCCGGAGGCTCTTGTCCTACAATCACAGCCCACCATTCCTGGTCTCCATGGGGGTCTGCAGTGGCTCGGCAACAGAGTTTGGTCCAGGTGCTGTGGCATTCCTGCAGCCTCTCAGCAGAAGCAAACAGCATATGAATGTTCCCTTATTTTATCCACCTTGACTGATCTGGTGGCCCACTTTTGGCTGGGTCTCCATTGCCCGAGCAGGTGTGGCTGGGTGGGGCCTTCTGTGCACAGAGCTGCTTGTTAACCCTTGGTTCCCCAGTGTGGGGCTTATACCCCCATCACAATTCCGAAATACCTTTAAAATCTGGCCCTGAGGACTTTAAAGATCACAACAGGGTAAACAGAATAGAAATTAGAGTTGAAAAAGACCAGTTAAGGTTTTTAGTTTATGATCTTGCCAATGCAGGATTGTTCCCCACATTATGTTGTCAAATGTTGTCTCCAGACTAGCTTTAAATGTATTACATAATGGAGGAGTTCTCACAGGATGAACTATATACAGAAACTCTGTGTTCACTGTACCTATATTACAGCATCCTGGTCTCCCGCCCTGAAAACGTACATGTACGATACAGACTTTCCAGAGCAAATTTATTCCTGCTTGCCCTTGGCAGCACTAGAAGGACTGAGCATGAGGCAATTTTAGGTCCCCATTTCTGTGTCCCAATTGCCATGGCCATTTGTGGACCTTGTTTAGTCCCACACCTCCTCCTACCTGTGATCTATCCCTGTAATGCCCCCCTTACCCAAGGGTTATACTGGGCTTCGATATTGATAGCAGATTTGTAGCAAACATACTTCTTTTCAGTTACCCTATATGAGCAAGGAGATTTTCTAATGTTGATATTTGCTATTACACATGCACATTGAATAATGTCTTTTTATAAAGTAGTTTTCAGGGAGCCTAGTGGTGACAACTAGGCAAACAATTCCTAAGAAACAACTTATTCCTCAGATATAGCCCTTTCCTTCTCTTTGTAAATTGTCCATGGCACGGATGTGTTTTATATGTGGTTGTCAATTAATGTGATTCAACAAATGTGAGTGAACATGTTCCTGTGTATGCATTGTTCATGAACTGTTCACTTCAAGTGTTCTGTGCTCACAATCTTTCGCTCAAGTTGTGATTGGTTACCTAAGTCACATAGTAGTGTTTCTGTTCTTTGTTTGGATGACTTTTATAAAGAAGAGGAGCACATCTGATTAAGTCATTGTGAGTTTGATGCTCTCAGGGAGTGGGACAGAGCATGAAGCACTTTAGGAGGATATCAGCAGTGAGTTTTAGTGAATTTTAAACTATTTCCTCTGCCTTTTTCCACAAGAGTATTAGTTCTGGTATTACATGCTGTAGATTTCAGACTTAAAAAAATACCTGATTTTCTGTAGATATTCAAGTTTTACCTGCCACATTCTCACATATTGTTTGTGTGTACATGCACAGTTCTATTTGCAAAGGGGCAGGGTTATTTGCTTGAAACTGGTGAAATAAGGGTTAATCAATGTGATTTTAGTTGTGTAAGCTGAAATGACTTTGTCTTTGGAGTGGGTGGGGGAGTGAAGGGAACCTATTCCTAGAAGAACAAGCAATATATATACTGAGTTGAATTCTCTTACATATGACAAAGTCACTTGCTAAAACTTCCCCAGAAGACAGCTGGAGTCATTTTGATTTATGATGGACAGTAATAAAAGTAAAATCACTTTACTGTATGGGTGGTGTCCAGCATCTTGAATTATTATGTGGCAGTGCCTATTAGTTTGGGCTTTACTGTAGAAAAGTCAGCACTTCTGATAAAATTTTTCAAAACTTATTAAGACTTTGTTTAACTTCGTTTTCAAGTACCCTCTGATCCTATCCTTTTTCACTGTCATTGAATTAATTGTATTAATGCCAGAGTTCTGACTTGGTGTTTGGAGAAATAGTGTCCATGGTGCTGTTTTTAAGCAGTAGCATTATGTCCCCTCCTACCATAAACTGGTATATTCCATATATTTCATCACCTACAGTAGCACTAGAGCTGGAAGACAGGACAAAAAAAGTGTCCAGGACTATTCAGTCAAATTTACTTTAACAGAGACATCATTTACCAGAGTCTTGTCAAACAGTTAATTTCAGCTCTGAGAGAAATAGCCCTGTGACAACCTGTATATGGGTGAAAGCTACTACTGCTGCTTCTGCTACTTCCTGAGTTCTTTAATTTAATATATAGGCCTAAACTTATGCAATAAGGTGTTTGTTCAGCAACTGCACATTATCTTTGTGTGTATTGGCCTCCATTACTGTGGTATATCTGAGCAGTTCACAGATGTTAATGAGCTTGTCCTTACAAAATCCCATGAAATGGGAAAATGAGGCAGAGAGATTAAGTGATTTGCCCAAGGTCACACAGGAAGTCTGTGGCCGAGTTGGGAATTGATCCCAGATCTCCACAATCCCACCTCAGTGATGTAACAGTAGGTTATCCTGCTTATGTTAAACCCTGCATATATGTGAGGGTGAGAATAAAAGTGCTGATGCTGTTTTTGCTCCTGGTAATGCTTTGCAGAGGTCTAGAATTTAATTTCTGACCTTATTTTTAAAAATCTACCCACAGCTCCTATATATTATATGGTGTGTTTGTGTGAGTGATGTGGTGCCCTATACCTGATTAACAATGTTTTTATGTAGTATATTCTGCATAACATTCTGGCTATCTATGTAAATTCATAGATTTGAAATCCAGAAAGGACCATTATGATTATCTAATCTGATGACCTGCATAACATAGGCCATAGACCTTCACCCTGTAATTTCTACAGCAAGCCCATATCTTGTAGTTGAGCTAGAGCAGTTTTTTAAAAAGGATATTCAGTCTTGGTTTAAAGACTTCAAGTAATGGTGAATCTACCACATCCTTTGCTAGGTTGTTTGAATAATTAATTACCCAGACTGAACTTCAAGGGATTCTTTAGGGATAGGCAAACCCCATGAGCAAATACTACAAGTCTAAACCTGGTCAGATTACATAAAGATTTGGTTATATGTAACCCTGTTCTGTCACTTCCTTTGTGCAGAGCTTAGGTGTTATCAAGCTTTGCTTTGGCTCGCTATTACACAGAGACACACACATTCACAAGCAATGGGGACAGTCCCAGAAATGAATTGTTCCTGATAATTAAGGACAGAAAAAAACATTTTGGAAAGTGGAATTTTCTCCCACCCACCCCTTTGGCAACTCCGTTTTACAGTAGTCTGAAAGAGAAACCACATGTTCTACAAGCAAGTTGGCTGGAAAATCATAACTAAGACTCCTGCAAAAACTTGCAGAATGAAAACATGTGCATGCAAATGTATAGTCAGGCAAGTACATATGAGATAGGTGCGTTCCACATACATTCTTTTGAATAAAAATATTGCTCTATGAGTATTAGCTTCAAATGAATAAGAACGGTCAGGGTAGAACTGAATTGCATTCTCTTTCGAATTCAACTGAATGTTCAGATAATTCTCCCCCACCCCCTTACACACACACACACACACACACACACACACACACATACACTATTCACCTCATTCTTGTTAGCACTTTCCTCCATGAAGTCTTTTACTGAAATATGTGGCCATGATAAGCAATGCTGATTCTCAAATGATCAGACTATATTTCTTTAGCTCTCTAGAGATGGGATATTTTGAGTTCTGTTCTGTCAGTTCTGATTAGGACATTAATTTGGGTTGTATAAATAAATCCCCACTGTGCTGATGGGAGGATAGACCCTCTTTCATGTTTAATCTAAATAGGGATTCATGACTGGCAACATTGTCTGGTAGAGGGAAGACTGCCACTGAAATAAATGAGTGCAGTGAGTGAAAATGTTTAGACTGCATTCTCTAAATATGGATTCCATCTGTGCCCAAGGCAATGAAAGCCCTTAGGTAGTGGCTGTATATAGATTTTTCTCATTGTGGGGAAAAATAGGATTTTTTTTATTTGCTAGCCCAGGGCTCTCTTCTTGAACTTGATACTGATTGTTGATGTTGATTTCACATTTCATAAACAGCCAAGTCCTGTTCAAAACTGACCTCAGCAATGACATAACCACTGAAGGTGGAGGAAAATGACAGGATCACCTCTGTTTGACAGTGAAAGGAAAAGGGCACCTTTCTTTGGAGCTTGTCAGCAACTTTCAGGCAATGTGTGAGTTTAGTTTCCTGTGTTTGAAAAAGAGTACGTTTGTATACTGATATTTTATTTTTTTAGTATGGACCTGAGCTAATGTACCTTTAGATAAATAAAAGTTGCCTACAAGTACTTTTTTAACTCTATCTCTTTTAACCCCTGCTGGCAAAACTCAGATCAACAACAGTAAGTAGTTTTTTTTAAATAAGCAAGTATCACTGTTGCAATGTGGGTGAGTATATTTTATTAGCTGGTAAATTGTTATGACAGTTTTGAAAGGCTGATACAGCCCAATAAAAATATTTACATTTCACTTACAATTTGTATTCTGGCTGTGTGACCTTAGATAAAACTCCTGTGAACTTCAATTTACTCTTCTACAAATAATCGGGTGCAATAGTGTTGCCATTAACTACCTGACTTAACGTGAGGCTGACCACAAGGCTTCAAAGTGCTTTAAGATTGTCTGATAAAAGTGCTGCATAAGTGCAAAGTGTCCCATCATCTAGGAATATGAATTAGAGTTTCAAGATCCATTGCTCATTCATTTCCTCTTCATTAAGCTGATGTGGTGTTCTGAGAACCGTTCACAGTTTTGGTCACTGAGGAGAAAGGACTGTGCCACTATAAAAATGGTCCCTCGTGGTCTTGGGGTAGGAGATTTGATACTATGGGGGAAACCATAGCAGCCTTAGTGCTGCAAGGTCTGTTTAGAGAAGTGTTTTAGCTGCAGAACGATCTTTGTTGAGCATTTTGGGGTGGGTGGAAAAAGAGGGAACTGAACTTCTGATGAAGTGAGCTGTAGCTCACGAAAGCTTATGATCAAATAAATTTGTTAGTCTCTAAGGTGCCACAAGTACTGCTTTTCTTTTTGCGGATACAGACTAACACAGCTGCTACTCTGAAACCTGAACTTCTTATGATATTCAAACTCCAGCGGTCTCTCCTCCTTTCATAAAAAAGCAGTCCACAGTTCCGGGACCAAACCCAGGTAAGTTCAGATGAGTTCCCACTGAAATGACAAGGAGGTTAGCCTGCATGAGGGGTATGGGACTGGGACCCGAATGTTAAGTCTAACTTAAAGGTTTGAGTCAAAATGTATTTAAATGAATACAAGTCTTCCATTGCCTTCAGTGGGCTTTGGACCAGGTCCTAATGCCCCGATTCAGCAAAACACTGGACTGTGTGGTTAAGTGTAATTTACTTAAATGGTTTCAAGTGCTGGAAGTTAAGCATGTCCTTATATGCTTTGCTGAATCGGGCCTTAGAGCATGGTATAGCAGGTGTCACATGTACTTCAAACATATTTGAAAGTTACCACCTGTGACTCTGATCTTTCAAATACTTATGCTCACAACTAACTTTACTCACATAAACTCAATGGCCCCGAGACCTGAACATGGGGTGGGGACCCTTCCAATGTGTATATTATTCTTCTCCCATGGAAGGGGGCTAAGCGGCCTCCATAGTGTCATCCCACCAGTTTCTGTCCTGGAGGACGGTATTCTGAGCTCCACAGAAGATGAGTGGATGGGGGCCAAGGGAGCACACATTGTGTCCTTCCAGATCCTGCAGAGAAGCTATGAGGTTCTGTTACCTATTCAGGACAGCCAGGGGATAGAATGGGAGATGGCATCAAAGGCCGGAACTAATGCAGAGTCACAGAACTTCTGTGCAGACCCCAGGGAATCCGTAAGTTTTCTGGAGAGACTCTGCAGCCTTTTTTGTCAGGGGGACAGAGAAAACCCTTCTGCCGGTGTGGGGCTGGGGTATCTCTATGAATGTATCCTTGTGGAGGCTTCCTCTATCCCCAAAGCCCCTTCCCATGGGTTTCTATTATGTAAGGGGATGATCTGGTCCAGTGGGACTATACACATGAGTAACTTATGCATCTGTGTAAGTGTTTACCGAATCAAGCCCTAGCCATGTTATATTCTACATAATGTAGACAATGTGTTAGGTCCCAACACACACAGCATATGAAAGTGTTAACTGGTATATTTTGTAGAAATGAGATGCCATTATCTTTTTGGACAGTATATTTCTGTATGTCTTGTGCTATGGGTGGCTATTTTGAGAGACACTATAGTATATCTACATCAACAGCAATTTCTCTAAAAAGTGGTTTGCTACCAATTTAGCTGTTTCAGAGATGGTGTTTAGTGTAGTGCTATCTTTTCACTTAACTAATACTATGTCAGTTTCTGCAAGGACTTTTCTTTTTATGTTACTTATGGTTTTCACAGAAATCACTTAATTGTAAACACCCACCTTGATTTCAGTCAGTGAAGGCATGTATCTCTGTGGCCCAATCCGATCACATAATGAGAATCCTTAGCTCCCCCGAAGCCAACTTCTACTGAGGCCACTCAGCATCTCACATGATCAAGCTCATAGTCCATGGCTAGGGGCCAGATTTACAAAGGTATGTAGGTGCCTAAAGATGGACATAGGGACCTACTGGGGTTTGCAAAAGCATCTATGTTAGGTGCCTAATTACTATTGTTTGCAATGAAGCTTTAGGCACCTAACCTGCTTAGTGGTTTTGAAAATCCCAGTAGGTGCCTGTTTGTGCCTTGAGACACCTAAAGCCTTTTAATAATCTGGTCCTTAGGCTTTTTAAAATGCCAGCCTATTGCAAAAGGAGGGGACAGAATTGCAGAAGACTACTCCATAACACCGTCTACACCTCAGCCAAGCTGTATAAACAAGGCAATTTCTAACTCCCATCAGTGATTTTAAGGCCTCTCCCAAATTCATTTTCTTTTAACTATGGATGAAAGGCATTTTCCTTTGGTTTATTTCCTCCTTTGTAAGATACCCAGCATATGAATAACATATCTAAATTACCATTTCAATGGAGCTAGAGACATTATGGAATAACTCTTCTTTGAAAGTGGTTTGATTGCAGCTGCACAGTCCAAGTTAAAGGGACAGCTTTAAAATAGCTAACTAAAAATCAAAAAGTTACTTACCTTGACATTTGTCCTCTACCAAAGCCTTATTCCTAGGAATTCCCATCTCTCCTAGATTCTCACCCTCCCTTCTTTACACATTTGCCAAACAATCCTTTCTGCACTCAGAAGTTGTTTACAAATTGAAATGCCGAACTTGCCATTGTATTAACCCCGAAGCAAAATAGCGCACACACATTATGGAGCTCATGTTGCTGGCCTTATGGAGATAAAACTCACATTGACATCAGGCCCTAGGACAGGATATGGCTAACACTTTCTGAGTTATTAAAGGCAAAGCACAACAATGGACTCCATTTAATATTTGAGTAAATCTCTACCAGCAGGGGAGAGATTTCTTCCTACCTCGAGCTGCTGATTAGCTGATACATGTGGATTGCTAACCTTTATAACTTTTATGCTCACTGGAGTGACTTCCAATAAATGACTACTCTTTTTAGAAATTTAAGGTTAGTAAGAAATGTACAGTAAGAATTTTGAATTTAAATGTAGTCACTTTTCACTGACCAATGACAGATTGTCTCAGGATATTTGGGATTCTAAAAACAAGCTGGCCCCTTGGTAAATGGCTTTTATTTTTGCCTGGTCTGGTGCACCAACAACTATTTTAAGGTATGATATCTTGAGAGCCATGAAAAATAAAACCAAATCCTTTCTCGATCACTGTGGACAACACCCCCATCCTGTCTGTCACTCAGGCCCATAACTTGAGTGTCATCTTCTACTCTGACCTCTCCCTACGTCCTCACAGTCGGGCTATATCCAACTCTTACTGATTCTTTCTGCATAAGATCTAAGATGTGGCCTTATTATCCAAGCACACAGCTAACTCCCTCATTCTTATCCTTGTTCTGTGTTTGTACAATGACTAGCACTATGGTGCCCTGGTCCATGAGTAGGGCTCCTAGGCTGTACAATAATACAAATAGCAAATAATGAAGCTTATACCTTGAAAAGCTAGGATCCTTCAATATCTAAGGCTTTGAGCCTGCAAACTTCTAGGGCGTGTCTACATTGCAGCTGGGAGTGTGTCTCCTAGCCCAGATAGACAGACAGACATGTGGTAGCTCTGCCTGAATTAGTACTGTAAAAATAGCATAAGAACATAAGAACGGCCATACTGGGTCAGACCAAAGGTCCATCTAGCCCAGTATCCTGTCTTCCGACAGGGCCCAATGCCAGGAGCTCCAGAGGGAATGAACAGAACAGGTAGTAAACAAGTGATCCATCCCCTGTCGCTCATTCCCAGCCTCTGGCAAACAGAGGCTAGAGACACCATCCCTGCCCATCCTGGCTAATAGCCATTGATGGACTTATCCTCCATGAACTTATCTAGCTCTCTTATTTGAACCCTGTTATAGTCTTGGCCTTCACAACATCCTCAGACAAAGAACACCCGTGTGGATGTTGCGGCACACGCAATGGCACAGGCTAGCTGTCTGAGTACAAGCCCACCTGACTCCCTGGGTCCAAGCTCAGACAGCTGGCCCCCGCTGCAACCTCCACGCTATTGTTTTTAATATGCTAGCTTGAGCAGAACTAGTGCGTCTGTCTACCCGGGCTGAGAGGCACTACCACAAGCAATCCCATTGGCTTAAATGGAGCTACTCATGGCTGTAAAATTAAACAAGAGTATGAGTGGTTGCAGGGTTGGAGCCTAAGAGTGTATAGCAGGGTTTTCTAGTCCTTGCGATTCACTTTCAGTAGTTATCAGACCTTAAAAGCACAATATTTTGATTATCATCTAGCCTTTTACCCCTCACTTCAAGCCCTAACTGACATCAGTGGCTGCTGTTCTGAGAACCCTTCAAGATGGGACCAAAGATGTTGGACATTTGAAAGTTTGTAATCCAAGCTTCTAAATAGTATTAAAGTAGAGCTGGTAGAAAAAAAGAAAATTTGAGAAAGTTTTCCTGTTCTTCAGCCTGCTCTAGTATAAAGCATTAATTTCTAACCTCAGGTGTCTGAGATCATTGGCTGCTAAAGTCACGTAGCAAGTGAAGTCGTGGAGAAGACCAGACAATAATCAGAAGGACATGATTTTAAAGTGTCACCTAATTTATTTAAATATTGTTGTATATTTTGTTACTGATTGCAAATTAAGTAAAACTTCAGTAATGTCACAAACCTAAAGCTAAACGTGAACTTTGGCTGTGGTTCCCTTTCCCAACAAAATCTGATGCTGTTTCATACCCAACATCCTAACCATACCCTATGTCTCCATTTTAGAGGAATTATAATGGCCCAGTGATGGTCAGTGGAAAAAGTATTGAATTTAGGGGAAAAAAGATGGGTGTTATATAAATGTGTATATAATACTAATTAATAATGCAATGGCTTCTCTGGAATGTGGACACAGGAACTGCGAGTGATGTCATAATAGTATGAAATGCAAAACAGCATCTTCAACTTTGATGTGAGACGGAATAAAAGATGTACAAAAATATTTCTGAAATTTTATGAGACTATTGAAGATTTTCATGATGAATATTGAACAGTAACAAAAATAATGAAAAATTAATGAATTAGGTCATACCAAATCTTAGATGTCTAATATTTTGCATCTTGCCAAGTCAGAATAATACTTTGGTAGATAACAAATGTTTTCAAACCCAGTAATTTTTCTAAGCGCTGGCCACGGATCTCTGGCCAACAAAGGCAAAAAGTTCTCCTAGCATTCCAACAGTAGCGCATATTTGCACCCAGTCCACTCCCACCACAGTCCCAACACTGCCCTCCTTCATCAGCACCCACATGAACTTAAGAGAGGTGTCTTTCTGCACTGGAGAAAGGAGGAGGAGAGTGCCAAGTATCTGCCTGCACTAGGTAGAAAGACATATAATCTTTGGACCATGCTTGTAGCATAGCATGTTGGCGTGTGAACAAGCCAGTCCAACCCAGTAATACTCAATCCACATGGGGCTAATCACTGTTCAATAACATGATCAATTTCCACTCTTTTCTTTCAAGAGAGCAATCTGTGTTTTGAAACATCCGGCAATGGTACAGGCAGTGTAGATGGCAAAATGTCTGTCTGGCAAGTCTCTGAAGTTCACGTAAATCACTTAGAAGCACATGTTGCTTTCTTTTTAACTCATTTGAATGGACTTTATTTTTAGTTAAGGGCTATTCTATTTCTGTTGACAGCACAATCTCACAGGGGTCATGTCTGGGTCTCTTTGCAGGATATATACTAGTATATATTTCCCAGGGCATTCAGTGAGTTAAACAGAGACGAAATACTAAGGTCTGATGTGATGTTGCAATTGTCAGTGTGCAGAACCACTGATGCAGAACTACCATTGAAGTCAGTGGCAATTCTCATGCATGGCACAGCTCTAGTACTGGGCCAGAAAGTCTCCATTTTGTAATTATATAATGGTAGTCACTAGTGATACTACTCAATACTGGACTCAGAACACCTGGGTTCTATTGACTTCAATGGGAGTTCTGACTTCAATGGGAGTTTTCATGGTATAAAGTTTCACATGTGTGCAAGTGTTTACCGGATAGTTATCTTTGCAGGAAGGCACTTACAGTTGATCATGGAATTTTAATAAGATAATCTAATTTTAAGTGAAAGAAGGAAAACTCCAGCCACTTGAATGACATGTAAAACTACTGAGTGGTGTATTGTTAAAATTGTCCTCAAATTTAAACTTTCCTCAGAAAGGTTCAATTTTTCATTGGAAACCCAAACCCCAAAAATGTATTGGTTGAAATCCAAACATTTTTTGGCTTTCAGATGAAATTTGTTCTGGTTTTTGGCCATAGTCAGTGAAAAGTTGTCTGGCTTTGGGGAAAAAAAAAATTCAGTCATGTCTACTCACAATATTATTGTGATAAGGGCTGAGTAAATACCTAGATAGACAGATGTTTTCTTCGTCTCTGGTATTTTTCACCTACGTTAATCCTGATTTAAAGCCTGATCCAACTTCCATTGAAGTCAAAGGGAGTCTTTTCACTAATTTTAAATGGCAATTGGATCAAACCTTTAGTGCAAAACAGCATAGAAAGGCCCCTACCTTACTTCAGACAAGAAACAAATCCTGGCCTTGTGCTCTCCAGACCTTGCTTATTTCAGGAGAAAAGACAGCACCTTGATTATCACTACAAAAGGTTTTCTTCCCCCCCGCGGCTCTCCTGCTGGTAGTAGCTCATCTTAAGTGATTACTCTCCTTACAGTGTGTATGATAACACCATTTTTTCATGTTCTGTGTGTATATAAATCTCCTCACTGTATTTTCCACTGAATGCATCCGATGAAGTGAGCTGTAGCTCACGAAAGCTTATGCTCAAATAAATTGGTTAGTCTCTAAGGTGCCACTAGTACTCCTTTTCTTTTTGTGAATACAGACTAACACGGCTGCTACTCTGAAACCTGGTTCTTTAGTGTGACTGGGGGATGGGTCTCTAAATAAAGCAAACTTCAAGGACCTACTAGGGTAACAGTAAGGGCTGCATAGTGGGAGGTTGGCTTTCCCACCACACTGGGCTGTAGAAAGGACGTGCTTTCAGTGCAGCTTGTTTTGATAAGCAGCATGAGAATTTTTCAAGTCAATAACTTGATATAGAAACTGCAGCTCAGTCTGGAGTTAATCCTCGGTCTAACAAATCCATGGATACCAAGTTAATCCTGTGACTAACAAATCCAGGGACAAAGTAGTCCTGTTATGTACTCACTTGTTAAAATCCTGCAACCCAGCAAGAACTCTCTTCTATTAAAATGTTTTTTCTGTACACCTCTATAAACAACGAATATAAGTGGATGTGGACAAGAGAATGTATGTTGCAAAAATAGCTCTTGTGGCAGAGAGAAGAGGAGGCGGAAGAAAGAGAGACTTATTTAAAGTGTTATGGGAGGCGCTCCAAAATTTGGGTCTGATCCTGTGAATCTTATCTTCTGAACTTCAGTGGGATTCCATATGGCTGCGAGCACTGTGGCCTTGATTCAAGAAAACACCATGTCCCATCGACTTCAATAAGATTTAAGCACGTACTCTTTCCTGAATTAGGGATGCTTTATTGAATTGGCACCCATGCCACGTTATCCAGTTTGCAGGAGTGGGCCCTCACACCCTAATTCTGCTGCTTGTTCCAAAGGGGTAGATGCTTGCACCTGTCTGGTGCTCCACTGAAGTTAATAACCCTCTCCAATAATGGGGCATTGTGCTAGCTGCTCAGAAAAAGTTGCAGGATCAGAGCAATAATAAGCCTCTGTCCTTGAGGAAATAAAATGAACTTCATCAAAAAATGAATAAATGCGTTTTTCCTCATACGTCCCTACATAATTCTAGCAGCTTTATAAAGAAGAAAAAGAATCCAAGAAAATGACTATGCTTTTTAGACTACATATATAGTTCTGAATTCTTTAGTATCTATTATTTATAGCACCTTCTTAGAACTGATTATATTTTTATATTTAGGAATTGCTGGTACTTCCCCATGCCCTCTTCTGTTTCCATCTCAGCTTTACTTTACTTTGGCTCTTTTTATTTACTTCGGCACAGATGGCCAGATGTACAGTGAGAGCTTATATACCCGGCCTACTCCTGCTTCCTGGGAAATCAACATTTTCTACAATAAAAGCCAGATTGGGCCTGTGATGAGAGATTGCAATGTAGGATTACTTAGCCTTGTAAAAGGAAGACTTAATGCAGTATTTATGATTATGAAGGGGATAAATAAAAACAGAGCTGTCAGTTCTTTTTTCATGTTCCCATAGGGAGAGGAAAGAGATGTTTTACACTGAAAGAAATGGCAGGTAAATTTGAATCCAACAAAAAGAAATATTTCTTCACATGTCATGCCAGCAGCCTACTCTGTTTGCTGCTGCTGGGGGTCATACAAGCAAATTGGATTTAAAAAAGGGTGGGGTAATTTTGTGAGCAATGATAACACATATTCAGATATTACAGTTCAGGTGGGGATAGAGTGCTCCTTGCCCACATGAAAGGTAGCACACTATTTTCTCTTCAAAACATAAGGCAAAATCTTGGCCCCATCAAAGTCTAAAGTCCCAAGGACTTCAATAGGGCCATGATTTTGCCAACAGCATTTGCTACAGCTGATAAGAGCAGTAGCCCATCTAGCCCTGTATCTGTCTCTGGCAGTGACTATCACCTGATGTTGCAGAAGGAGCAAGAAAGCTTGAAAAGGGCAATTATGGAATTGGGAAACTTCTCTTTGGGTAATTTCTTCCCCACTCTTTCTGTTATAAATTTCAGGCACAGGCCATTACTGGAAGCACTAGGCCAGGGGTTCTCAAACTGGGGGTCAGACCCCTCTCGGAGGGTCACAAGGTTATTATGTGGGGGTCACGAGTACGTGCCTCCCAGCTAGTTAGCAAGTCTGCTGTGAATTCTATACTAGGAAGTCTGCTGTGAAAAGTGATATTAACAAACATACAAATATCATTTTAAAATAGTGTCAAATATAAAAATATGTTTTTAATTTATATGGGGGAGTTGCACTCAAAGGCTTGCTGTGTGGAAGGGGTCACCAATACAAAAAGTTTGGGAACCACTGCACTAGACATAATAAGTTTGATGGTAACTGGTCTGACCTGGTGGGGAAGAGTCTTTTAATTCTATCTGAAGGTGAGCACCGATGACATAAAAATAATTTGGGGGGACAGCACAGGATATTAATGTTTGTTAATTTCTTGTGGAGCGGGGAGTTCAAAATCATAAAACACTAGCACTTCTAAATAATACTGGTTACTATAGTTTATCACTATGAAGGTCCCAGCAGTCACACTATGGAATTGTAAACAAAATGAGAGGTATCTGAGATCAGAGCACACTGCTAGTCAGATGACAGTAATTTTATTCAAGCAGGTCGAATTGTGATTTATCTATTTACCAGTGTTCCTTTAAACACCATGCAAACACAACTTTAAAAGTTACAGTATTTTTTTATAATAGAAGCTCACTATTTCTCACGCCACTATTCCACAAAATTGATCACCACAAAACCCACCAGACTCAGCAAAGATGCAATAGCCCAGGTGTCATGTTACTAAGTTCACAAAATTGAGATGAGCTCCACCCAGGGGGCTATCGTGTGGAGCCTCAGTAAAGTCAATGGGGCTCAATGCACGCACAAGAGTCCAATCATAGGATGCTCATTATAGGACTCAGGTCTAACCCTCCATTATTTTGCTGCAATACATTATCAAGTACCATCATAATTAAAACTAAACTATATTTGTCAGAATAAGCAAAGTTCCTTGCGTGTTACAGTATTCTTGACATTTTTATCATGTTTGTTTACTTTCTAATTCACAAAATTCATTAATCTGCAGTGAGTCTGCCAGTTATTACTGTGAATTAGCAAAGTTTTACTGTACAGTAAAATTAAAAACCACAGTCTAGTTACAGTATCTGCACTGTGAAACACCCTCCTTAATTAAGCAATCCGATATGAAAGGCTGTATATTTTTGAGTGACTATTGTTGTTTTATAAAGCATGAAATCGAATGCAGAGTGACCACCTGAGAATTGTAGTAATTGCCCTAAAACCACCACCTGGAGTGATTGACTGCTATGATGGAATGCAATCAAGATGTAAAAGCCTTGCAAACATGGACACTGACCCCAATGCCAGTCTATCAGAAAATTCAAAGTGCATCCTTTTGAAAAGCTTTATAGAATTTAATGAAAAAGTGAGAACATCTTAAATATTGTAAGCTGTCTATAAAATGTTAGAGAAATATATAGCCCTCTGTCATAGGTGGCTGCATCCAGGATGCCCCCTTGTGGCCTCCATGTGCCCCCCCTTCCCCACCTTACTTCCTTTCTTCCAGGCACTTGCTGTTCCCCTCTTGTCAGGGGCCGCTCACATTCTCCAATTTTTGTGAAAGGACAGCCCCTGCTTGGGGCACCCTTTGGCAGCAGGCTCTGGTATGATCAGTGCACCTGTGTCAGTTTCCCCTTTTGTTATAGAGCCACCAGTGACTTCACACAAGCTTTCTAAATAAAAATAGCCCTTTGAGGGGTTAATTTATTACAAAAGTCCCACAACCAAAGTCTAGAATTCCCCAGCATACTCCAAACAGTAAATTCAACCTTGTGAGTCCTATCAGTCCATCCACACACAAAATATGGCTCCAGCATCTCTAATCATGGCTCAGATCTCTGGTATGGCTCCGGCTTCTCTTACCACAACCCAGCTCTTCGGTAGGGTTCAGGCTTCCCTCACCATGGCCCAGCTTTCCAGTGTGGCTCTGGCTTCCCTCACCACAGTCCAGCTCTTCGGTAGGGTTGAGGCTTCCGTCACGTCACCATGGCCCAGTTTTCCAGTATGGCTCTGGCTTCCCTCACCGCAGTTCAGCTCTCCAGTATGGCTCTGGCTTCCTTCACCACAGTCCAGCTCTCCAGTACGGCTCTGGTTTCCCTCACCAGCCCAGCTCTCTGGTATGAATCAAGCTTCTCTCACCATGGCCCAGCTCTCCAGTACAAATCCATCTTCTCCCATCATTCCTCACTCCAGCTCCTCCAGTCGGGATGCTTCTCTGCCCTGTTTCCTTCCCAGGTATGGCTCCAGCTCTTGCCTGGAGACATCAGTGGACTCACCCTTACATTGTTCCTCAGCTTTCAGCCCTCTCCAGTCCTCTGGCTTCAGTTCTTTGGCTCAGAGAGCCAGCAGGCATCTTCTTCTGCTGCTTTCAAGCTTCAGCCTTTCCAGACCTGTCTGGCCATTGCTGTCTGTCCTGGGGAACTCTATAGGTGACCCCCACTTTCCGCTTTCATCAGCCCGATTTGGCTCCACTGTACACTAGAGAACTCTTTCTGCTCCCTCCTTCAGGAGCATCCCCTTCCCAGAGGGTCTCAGCTCTGATCTTCTCCTGACAACTCTCTCTCAGCTCTGGGTTCTAGACTCTCTCTCCCTTGCTGAATTCTGAACTCCCCCTCTTAGAACTCTGAACTCTCTCATTCATCGGGGCTGTCTCTCCTTTGTAACTCCTGGGGTAGCCCCGCCTTCCACATTACACCAACCTAGGACACAACTGGACTAGACTAAGAGAGATGGGCCCAATTTTGTTTAAGGGGGCGGCTACTCTGCTACACCCAACCAGGGAATTCTACAGGAGAATTTCCATAAGGGATTTGTGATTTAATTAATTAAATAAATAAACATAAACATTTAGCCAATGCTCATTGCCTTGGCAACTGGTTGCAACGTAAAACTTAAAACCAAGATGTTGCCTGCAATAGGCAACAAAACAATGAATCCAACTGGCGAGAGCATTAATTCAAAGTAGAATTTTGTGGAACGAAAAAGACCGATCAGGATGTAAATATAAACACAGCTTTAGATACAGTTCTGCTCGCTGTCAGACCAAGATCATGCCAAAAATTTTGTATGTCATAGCGATGTATGTAATGTTATCAGGATCCTCATCTATGACTGCGGGTCCAGACAGGATTTATGGAATCCCCTTATGGTGACGCTAGGTATGACAGGGTATTTTGCTCAGGATAGGAGTTAGGGGGAATAAATAACATTGCAGTTTTCAGCTATCAGGTTAAATAGTGGCTTTTGATATACCCAAGTGGAGTCCTGGTGTTATATCCTTCGAAAACCCTGCAAAATTTAAATAGGGGCTTTGTAATGCTCTTTGGGAGAGAGGGCATGTCAGAAATCCAATCCAGGTTTTTGGGGAAATTTTCAACCAAACCTTTTTTCCATTTTTATATTGAACACTTTTTTTCACCAACAAATGTCTGGCAAATTTTAATCTTCACTGAAAATGGAAACAGCAATCTTATAACAGAGACCTGTATAGTGAGAGAGCACAGTAATTTGCTGGCATTATATGACAGCAGGTAGTGGGAGAATGTAATTGATTTCCATGGGAAATGGAATGGCAAACCCCTCACACCTCTCTGGATCTCTAGTGAGTTGAGCTTTCATAAGTTATGGTTCATTTCCTTCCTTAACAGGAGGATGTTAAATCTTACCAAAAGACACAATGGAGGGTTTTCCCTGGCTAAGTACATTCATGTATCTTTGTTTAGTTGCTACCTTTGTTTAACTGTCATACTTTTCCCATTCACCTATATCAGGGTACACTTATGTAAAGTTAAAAATGTTGTTATTGTTATTATCATCACATAGTCTAAAAGGGAAAGTAATTAAATTTATACAGAAGATGCCCTCAGTTTAAAGCCATAGGCAGAAAATAATACAAGTTAACAAAAGCCAAGGCTTCTAATAAACGGGTGTATACTGTATTTCTGTGCAAAGGACTTTGGAAAGTGCAAGTTAACGTCACCACTAAAAAAAGAGCTTTTACTCTGCAGTAGTTTGTGGTCTTGTGGTATATATATAATAGCCATGACATGATGATGTCTTTTGTTTTCTGTGTCCTGGATCTTTAAATTTCTAAGAACTTTCCTTGTCTGAAGACTTCGGTGGCCATTTTTTTCTGAGATGTAGCATACTACAGGAAACACATAGACACGTTTAAAGCCCTGCAATCAGAATCAGTTGCTCTTGCGGGGAGATTACTTTTGTTCTTCCTTGATTTTGTGTTCTCTACATGTGAAAATAAAGGTCCTTCTAACTGATAGCACATGGTTAGTCTTTTGTATAGAAAAATATGAAAGATCTTAAAATTTGTATTTGGTAATATTTCCTATTTGAATCATAGGAAATAATGCAGAATGCTATGGTGATGTCAATGCTATGGCCTGGTAAATGCTCATTATTTTTAGTGGTATCCATGGTATAGTCTACAATTAAAAGAACCTTCTCTATGAAACAGTTTCTCTAAATTAGCAAAAGATTTTAAACTCCCATTTGTTTTTCATAAACATGATCTTCAATTTTTGAAAGTTTCTTTTGCTAGGCAGAAGCGTTATCAGCTCCCTTTGTTAAACAATTAAACGTATTTGCATTTCAGGATGAAAAAGACAAACCGGGAACTCTTCCCTCACTCCTCCTTAGATCCTTCTTTTGCTGCTTGCCTTTGCTGATTACAATATTTATTACTTTTCCGGATCCTTCATTTTCTTGTTTCATGCCACAATCACCAATGTCTGTCTCTCTGGTTGCTTAGGCTCTGGTATAGTCAATGATATCAAAATAATATAATACAGTATCTCCTTTTATTTAATTGAACTGAGTCAAAGACTTTCAATGGTCAAAAATATAAATATTAAATAGTGAGAAGGAATATTGTTGTCTTTAATTTACTGCATCCCCAAAGTCTTGTTGTAGTTATATAGAAACATGACAATTAAAGGTTTTTTAACAATTTCAGATATCTTTTTTTCTTTTCATCTTTAATGCTGGTATTTTTTTTATAGGAAGGGGGAAACATTCACATTTGTATTCACATTTCTTTTATGTGAAAGCAAATCTGTATTTACTATTAGGTTGGAAGGTCAATGCTGCTCCTTTTTAATTTGGAGCTTTGGCCACCAGAGGGAGATGCACTTTATTCTCTGTTATCACATTCATATAATTTCTTTCAAATGCACATCAGACCTGTATTACATATGCCACAGTTCTAGCTGTGGAAAGAAGTCAGATTGCCTTTGAATATGCTGAAAAACTAACTGAATTCTGTTTATCCATTTTAAAGCTCAGCATTAGAAGTTTGATGCGATTCCCCAATTAATTTCAATCAAAAATGAAAACACATCTAACAAACTACATTCTCCTTTCTATTCACCCTATTAAAATAGCATTAGCAAATTAAGAAGGTATATTCTCCTCCCAGTCAACAAAATCCCACCAGAACTAAGGACCATAACAAACCTCGCCACCTTCAGCTCCAAGTGCAAGCAAGGTTCACTTATTCAACATGCCTTCTCTAACATAAACTTATAGCAGCAAGTACATTAAAAAAGAAAACAAACCCCAGACAAAACCCTACCAAAACATAGAGTATAACAGTGAGATTTAAATAAGTTCCTTCTATCTTTAATGGGGGCTTCCAAAGAAGAATATATTCCTGAATAGAGAAGATGCTGATGTGGTTGAAGAATCAGGTTTGGAGTACTTATTAGAACCACAGGATCTAATTGCAGCAGCCTGAACTCAGCCTTTTATCCTTCTAAGTTTGATAGATTGATTAATTAAGTAATGTGTGTTGATCTTTTGAATGAAACCTTAATAGTTGAGGGTTTGTCTCCTCCTGTATAGATGTTAAGGCCCCAGTCCTGCAGTGAGCTCTGTGCAGGTGAACATCTATGCTCACACAGTCAATGTGTAGATCGTTGCATGTACAAATTGTACTCAAGTCAATGTGTAGATCATTGCAAGATTGGGGCCTAATATCCCTTGGCATGTTTCAAAAGTCTGGGTTTGCATGCTACCTTTGTGTCCATTATCAAAATTTCCCCTTCTCCTCTACTTTTGTCCATTATTCTGTTTTTGGTTATCTACTGCCCTCTCCACCCAGAGGTGCCCATGGTGCTGTGTATATAAAGCTTGTGAAACACTGTGGCAAGAAAATTGTTATAGAAATGTAAAGTATTATTAATGAGTTAGAGCCTAGATCTATAACTCTGACTCATGTGAGCGCTCCCATTGACTAAGGCCTAATCACAGGATAAAGCGTTGCTAGATCGGGCCTGTATCTGTACATATTTGAGGAAACAAATCTAGCACTCAGAGTAGAAGTTACAGTCTATCACTACAGACCTGTAGAAGCATGTCAGTAGATTCATATCAGTGTATCATTATAGACGCGTTTAGTTTAAATGATTAATGATAATTTCTTTGTAATGTGCTCCATTTCCCCTGCAACTTCCCAAATTATGCAAGTCATTGTACACACGTCTGAACATATGTATGATGTGAGCTTTAACCTATTCATGAGATTGATTCATAGACTCATGGACTTTAAGGTCAGAAGGGACCATTATGATCATCTAGTCTGATCTCCTGCATAATGCAGGCCACAGAATCTCACCCACCCACTCCTGCAATAAACCTCTCACCTATGTCTGAGCTATTGAAGTCCTCAAATCATGGTTAAAAGACTTCCAGGTGCAGAGAATCCTCCAGCAAGTGACCCGTGCCCCATGCTGCAGAGGAAGGCGAAAAACCCCCAGGGCCTCTTCCAATCTGCCCTGGAGGAAAATTCCTTCACGACCCCAAATATGACAATCAGCTGAACCCTGAGCATGTGGGCAAGATTCACCAGCCAGACACCCAGGAAAGAATTGTCTGTAGTAACTCAGATCCCACCCCATCTAACATCCCATCACAGGCCATTGGGCCTATTTACAATGAATAGTCAACGATCAATTAATTGCCAAAATCATGTTGTCCCATCATACCACCCCATCCATAAACTTATCGAGCTTAATCTGGAAGCCAGATAGGTCTTTTGCCCCCACTGCTTCCCTTGAAAGGCTGTTCCAGAACTTCACTTCTCTGATGGTTAGAAACCTTTGTCTAATTTCAAGTCTAAACTTCCTGATGGCCAGTTTATATCCATTCGTTCTTGTGTCCTCATTGGTACTGATCCAAGATCCAAGATAATTAAGCCAAGCAGTCTGTATTTAAAGCAGGTCATATGATAATAATGCAGCAAAAGGAATAACAATCTGAAACAAATAATATTACTGAAATAAATATCTGAGACACAACCCATAGGAGTAATTTTAAGGGAATAAGCTATTCTGCTATATGTGCCTGTATAATAACTTCATCCACACTAGGGAGCAGAACTGCTTTCACTGTACTGGTTTCAAACCACCATCGTTAAAGAGGCAGAAAACCTGTGTAGATTTGGGTATTGGGTCTTAAAGACAGACTTGTGTTACGCGAGTTCTGAAAGCGCTGCTACACCCTTGGAAGTGTCCCTGTTATTTTAATGGTTTAAGTCATCTGTACTCCTTTTCTTTTTGCGAATACAGACTAACACGGCTGTTACTCTGAAACCGTTGCTTAATGCAGTAACAGAAACTATGTCATACTGTAAATAAATCTAGATTAGAAAAGAATGTCGTGAGTCTGAGCCCATGCTTTTCAATCCTAAGAAGGAAATAACCCATTCCTGGAGTCCAAGTCTTATCTCATATGCCAGGATATTTTCAAATTACTATTTTATTATTCTCATGGGGCAATGTACCACAAAGTCACATCACAATGAACAGTAAACCCAACACATGGGAGTCATTGGCCAGCAATCTTTCTCTACATTTTGCTAGTCTTCACACAGCCTTGAGAAATACGCCATACTGTATCCTGTCCAGTCAGCCACATTGTGGAACCTCCTGCTTTGGCCATCTTCCGACCCACGTGTCCCACAAACTCAAGTTTTCTTTGATCATCTTGGAGATATCAGGTTTCATTCCAGTTATGCTGTAAATAATGGACAATTACCTCTTCATTAGTTGGTTGTGAGGTATAGCTATGCTTGACAGAAGTCAATCTTTATTTTTTTATAATTTCAATGGATAATATTGATGTTTATGTTTAAGCTTTTTTATTTTTATTTTTGTTGATTTAAATTTTCAGAATTGCGGGATGTTATAGGGGGAATCAGACAATGGGGGGATCAGAGAATGATTATTTAATGAAAGTAGAGGCTAAGATTCAAAAAGTTAAAACTTTATAACTGTTGAAACACAAATAGTCAACATCATATGTCAAAATATACAAAGCAAATATTCTTAAATCAACTCAAATATGTTCCTAAGCAGCACTTTTCTTTCTATGCCTAGCTGCAAATTTCAATGATCATCAATGGAAATATTTTTCTTTGCTTTGTGTGTGCATGGTGAAATTGATGTTTACCAACATTTACTGATAAAAATCAAATCCTTCCAAGCATAGGTATAGCTAACATGCAGCAGTTGCCCGTAGCATTCCAATTTGAATGCAGAAACCCTCTTAGTGTCCTGTTTACTTAGCACACATTGTAACCTATAAGCCCTTCAATGCCAGCTGGCAAGGGGATTACAAGAATATTTACAATCTATGCACCAAAGAATTTCATTTGAGTTCTTAAATGAAAGCCAGGATCATACTGGTCATTAATATTGTTGTGAAATGTATGTATCATAGAATCATAGAATCATAGACTATCAGGGTTGGAAGAGGCCTCAGGAGGTCATCTAGTCCATCCCCCGCTCAAAACAGGGCCAATCCCCAACTAAATCATCCCAGCCAGGACTTTGTCAAGCCTGATCTTAAAAACCTCTAACGAAGGAGATTCCACCACCTCCGTAGGTACAGATACTATGTAAGGATTTATGTATGTACACTAAAAATATGTTCCGAAAATCTATATCAAGGCAGAGTTGAAACTGGTTCCTGTCAGACAAAGGATGTTTAGTCACCTGCCTGTCTTAGTCTGCATGCAAATTAAGCATTGTAAATCAACACAATGGGAGCCCCATTTAGGTATAAAGTCGATGGGGTGTGTGAGAAATCAACAGAGATAGAGCTCACTGGAAAATGAGCTATGGGGGCTGGAGGATTGTCCTGACTCCTAGGTACAAACAGTGAACTTTGGAGAACATAAGGAGAAGGCATGGAAGGCACCGCTTTATCCTGCACCTACGAAGTAATCAAGCAGTGCAATTACATTCATGAAAATGGGATCACAACCAATCTTGGTTGAAATTCTGCAAAGCACATATGGGTGAGATAAACTTCTTTAGACAGAAGTTTAGGCTGTTATGTTAAGTTTAGTCTCTAGAAAGGGTGTTATGATTTTGTTTTATATGTGGCCCTTTTATTTCCATTATCCTTTCTCACTGTCTCTTGAATCTTTGATAATACACTTATTGCTGCTTTTGTAACGCCCACAGACCCCACTTGTTAGGAGGTAGGATTGAACTTGAGGCCTCTGGAGCGTAGTGCATGAGTTTCTACTGCATGAGCTAAAAGCCAGCTGCCTGTTAGCTAAGGCTGTAGAGCAGACTCATTAATCTCTCTAAGTGGGCTCAGTGCCACTAGATGTCAAAGCACTTCACACTCTTTAATATATTTATCTTCACAAAACCTCTATGGGGAAGTGCTGTGATGGGGAGATGAGACACAGAGAGGACAAGTAACTTGCCCAAAGTCACACAGGAAGTCCTTGGTAGAGCAGAGGATTGAACTTAGGTCTTCTGCATTCTTGCTTAGGGTCTTGCTACTGAACCACCCAGGCACAGGTAGGGTCCCTAAAACCAAAAATATCTAAAGTCGCTAATCACCTTTAGGCCATCTTCGCCTAAGCTATCATCCAAAACTGGAGTAGGTCTGCTTCTATGATGACTTGGTGGATATGCTGTCATTTACAGTAGTTAATACAGGCGATTACCGTGGTTACCACACAAATGCATTATTCATCTTGTTTGTAATTTTGACTGCACACTAAGAGGCAGAGCGAGAGTGAGAGAGAGTGCATTTGAGTGCAAGACTTACCTCACAGGGGTCTTGCAATATTAGATTAGTTAATGTTTGTGCAGAGCTTTGAAGACGTAAAGAGCTACTTAAGTGCCAGATATTATTATTATGAAGGTGAAACTAAGCTAAAGCAGTCACAGTCCTTGAAAACATTTAACTTGTTGACCTCTAGAAGTAAAGAGAGGAAGGATGATGATGTGGTTAAGGCATTGGGTTGGGACTCAGGAGATCTGGATGATGGGATGGATTGCTCCCTCAGCAAGTTCACAGATGACATTAAGCTGGGGGGAGAGGTAGGTATTCTGGAGGGTAGGGATAGGGTCCAGAGTGACCTAGACAAATTGGAGGATTGGGCCAAAAGAAATCTGATGAGGTTCAACAAGGACAAGTGCAGGGTCCTGCACTTAGGAAGGAAGAATCCCATGCACTGCTACAGGCTGGGGACCGACCGGCTAAGCAGCAGTTCTGTAGAAAAGGACCTGGGGATTACACTGGATGAGAAGCTGGATATGAGTCAGCAGTGTGCCCTTGTTGCCAAGAAGGTTAACAGCATATTGGGCTGCATTAGTATGAGCATTGCCAGCAGATTGAGGGAAGAGATTATTTCCCTCTATTCGGCACTGGTGAAGCCACATCTGGAGTACTGCGCCCAGTTTTGGGCCCCCCACTACAGAAAGATTTTGGATAAATTGGGGAGAGTCCAGCGGAAGGCAACGAAAATGATTAGGGGGCTGGGGCACATGATTTATGAGGAGAGGCTGAGGGAACTGGGATTGTTTAGTCTGCAGAAGAGAAGCATGAGCGGGGATTTGATAGCAGCCTTCAACTACCTGAAGAGG
The DNA here is from genome assembly GCF_015237465.2 of Chelonia mydas. Lineage (NCBI taxonomy): Eukaryota > Metazoa > Chordata > Testudines > Cheloniidae > Chelonia > Chelonia mydas. The sequence continues at coordinate 17,862,251 of NC_057851.1, forward strand.
GGTTCCAAAGAGGATGGAGCTTGGCTGTTCTCAGTGGTGGCAGATGACAGAACAAGGAGTAATGGTCTCAAGTTGCAGTGGGGGAGGTCTAGGTTGGATATTAGGTAAAACCATTTCACTAGGAGGGTGGTGAAGCACTGGAATGGGTTAGCTAAGGAGGTGGTGGAATCTCCATCCTTAGAAGTTTTTAAGACCTGGCTTGACAAAGCCCTGGCTCGGATGATTTAGTTGGGGTTGGCCCTGCTTTGAGCAGGGAGTTGGACTAGATGACCTCCTGAGGTGTCTTCCAATTCCAATCTTCTATGATTCTATAATTCTTGGCTTTCTCCCAAACTCTCTGTGACTACTGGCAAGTCATTTAATTCGTCTGTGCCTCAATTATGTTGAGGGCATGAGGCCTATAAATTTACCCTAATTGTGAGCTCAACTATAAAAAGTGAGTGAAAGTTCATAAAAAATCACAATAACCTGTAACAACAAATGTCAATGGGAAAAAGTACAAAAATGAAACAGAAAGACAGAATTAGTCCAAACAAAAAGGTCTGCTGCTATAACTTGAGGACTGTATTAAGATTATGCCTGGTAAACAAGAAAAGTGTGGAACTGAAAATCAGTGAACCAAAACTGATATGTCAGAAACTAGGTAAGTGGTGGATAAAATAATAAAAGGATGGGTTTTTCCACCCATCACTCCCTTTTGAGGGCCTTAAAAGAGACTTTGGAGAAAAATTGGCAACTGGAGCAAGCCTCACCATCTTGACTGTCACCCTTACAGACCCCAGGCCTTGGTCATCCTGATCCTCAGAGATGTCCTGAACAAATTGGGCCAGAGAAAGAGATGCCGATGATATTTCCCCTCTACCAGTTCTGGCTGAATCCCAAACACCACCTGGATTCTGATACTTTCCCTGCCTTTCCCACTGCCTGTGTGTTTTTCCTTCCCTACCTTATTTCTTTTCTCTCCAAAGTCTCTCCTTTTTTCTTCTGTCTAATAAAAGTCTGGTGTAGCCACCAGGAGAGTATGTGTTGCAACACTGCTGCAAGCCTGTGACTAGAAAGAGGTAGCTAAATGCAATGCCCTAACCAGCCTGATTCTGGTACAAATTTGCCAGGGCTTGGACGGGCAGATGAGACCTGTTGTGCCTGTGTTTTTCCAGCAATTAGGTTGCAAGCGAAAGGCAACACCACAGATACATCTGCATGTTTCAGCTATGCTGTTCTTTTCTTTCCCCTTTCGGGTGTGTTTGTCTGGTTTGCTTTTTAGGAAATAGAATTGGACTTCACAACTCCAGCAATAATGACAGCTCCAGCCCGTCTCAACTAACTTCTCTTTTCCCCCAAAAGGACAGTTACTACCATATTCGATACCGTGTAAAAGACCGTCAGTCAAGGGGTTTTTTCCTTCTAGAATCTCTCTCCAGCTAAAGGGAAAGGGGATGTTATGAAAATGAAAGCCTTGCTTTATAGTTTACATTTCAAATGCTTTAGCTGTTTTTCCTTGTTTTCTTTTCTAAAAGGTTAAAAAATATTTAATGGTGTGTTTGCCAAGCTAAGATCTCTGGATACAAAATCCCAAGCCCTTGTTTAAAACTGTTTAATGTTGGACAGTTTCAAAGTCATGTTAACACCTTTAACTCTCTAACCCATCTAAACTACTACAACAGTTCCCCATCTGTAAAATGGGGATAATAACACTTCCTTTGTCTTGTCTTATCTATTTAGACTGTAAGCTCTTTGGGGTAGGGACTGTTTCTCAATATGTGTTTGCATCTAGGTGCTACCATAATACAAATCATAATAATAAAACCTGTGGCTCTGCCTTCCATATCCAGCAGAGTCATTCAGCAGGAACTTGGGCAAGTTCCATGGACACCTTCAGTGGAAAGCCAACAGCGAGAGGAAATGAGATTTTAAACTAGCTACTTTTCACCTCATTATCAGCACAACGATCCTGATCCAAAAAGACCCCAGACTTTGTTCTGTGGCCGTGGGAGCTAGTTTACTTTTCTATCTTTAAAGTTAATTTGGGTACAAACCAGTGTAATAAAGGTAATTGTTCCTTTAGATTTATATGGAAACTCCATGTGGACTGAGTCCATCGGCTCCGTTTGTGTACAGTGCCATAGCGCCATTGATTTCAGCAGAGCTGTATGCCAATTTGTGACAGCTGAGGCTCTGGCTTTGTGTCTTCACATTCAAGGATGGGATTCCTAGCTGAAATACTCAAACCCAATACAAACTGGAGGAGGGAATGGCTCAGGTACTCTGATTCATCCTGATACAGAGAGCCAGCAGACTAATAAATCCTCAGTAGAGGTGAATGAAGGTGTAAGTGGGGAAACAATGTTTTTAAGGTACTTTTGTGACTGTCTTACAGTAGGAATGTTCCACTCATTTTACTGGTTTGGGGCTCCTAGACAGGATTGATATTTGACAACAGAAAACATGTGGCCTTCTAAAGCAAAGTTATGTTATGTGTGTGGAGGGGTTCTTTAGTTTTTCCCAAGGCCCAAAATATAATTCTCTCATTTTCATTGAACTGGCAGGACCCTTAGCCCCTGAGACCAAATCCATCCCACCAAGAGGACAGGACCCGAACCCCGGAGGAAGACATAAAAGGGCCATGAAGGACTTGCTTGCTGGGATGGAGCAGAGAAATCAGGAACAGTGTGAATTTCTGAGGGCAAAATAGATGCGATCTCTGCGGAAGGAGGATAGGCTAATGGACTGGTTCCTGGGAGAGGAAAGGCAGCATATAGAGGACAGGAACATACCCTTATGGAATGGCTAATTGGACTGGTGTCTGACAGAGTACAGCATCTGCCTGCTGCTGAGGCCACAGAATAAGCTCATCAGCCACCTCCTCTTCCTCCTCCATCTGCAGTCCAGGGTGCTGCTACGTTAGGAGCTCTGCATCCAAACATGCCCCAACTGGGCAGGAGAACAACGCTGGGCTTTCTGGAGTGCCAGGGAACCCATAGATACTGGCCCCTGCAACCCATTTTAGGAATAACCCCCAGACGGCTCCGCTAGCCATCCCATCTTGCCATTCCCTCTCATTGTGGAGTAGAACTCTCCAAAGAGATTCAGCTTTGGGCACAATTCTCAGTTGGTATTTTTCTATTTTGAGAACTGTTAACGTTATTTTGGTTCTAAACTCTTGATTTCTGACATATTTCACAGAAACTGTGTTTGGGAAATAGTTTGATTGTTGTTTTTTTTAATATGTTGCCTTGAGAAATATTTTGCTGCCACGGGGACATCTGCAATACTGTATGTTTGTGTGGTAGTGTGGTGTCCTATGTCTTTTAAGACAGAGTTTATACATTCCTAGATTCCAAGGCCAGAAGGGACCATTGTGATCATCTGCTCTGACCTCCTGTATAAAAGGACATAGAACTTCCTCCAAATGATTCTTAGAGCAGATCATTTAGAAAAAACATCCTATCGCAATGAAAAAATTGTTGGTGATGGAGAGTCCACCAGGACACTTGGTAAACTGTTCCAATGGGTAATTAACCTCAGTGTTAAAAATTTATGTCTTATTTCTAATCTGAATTTGTGTAGCTTCAGCTTCCAGCTGTTGGATCATGTTAGACCTTACTCTGCTAGACTGAAGAACCCATTATCAAATATTTCTTCCTCAGGTAGGTACTTATAGACTGTAATCAAGTCACCCCTTAACCTTCTCTTTGTTAAATTAAATAGCTTGAGCTCCATGAGTCCATCACTATAAGGCAGGTTTTCTAATACTTTAATTATTCTTGGGGCTCTTCTCTGAACCTTCTCCAATTTATCAACATTCTTCTTGAATGGTGGACACTGGGACTAGACACAGTATTTCAGCAGCAGTTGCAAGAGTGCCAAATACAGAGGTAAAATAACCTCTCTACTACTGCTCAAGATTCCCCTGTTTATAAGTCCAAGGATCACATTAGACCTTTAGGTCACAGCATCACACTGGAAGCTCGTGTTCAGCTGATTACCCACCACAACCCCCAAATCATTTCCAAAGAAACTACTTGCCAGGTTAGAGTCCCCCATCCTGTAAATATGGTCTACATTCTTTGTTCCTGGATGTATGCATTTATATTTCTCCATATTAAAATGCATATCATTTACTTGTGCCCAGTTTACCAAGAAATCCTGATAACTCTGTATCAAAGAGATGCCCTCTTCATTATTTACCACCCATCCAATTTTAGTGTCATCTGCAAACTTCATCAGTGATGATTTTTTTTTCCAGGATATTGAGAGTGTAGGGCCAAGAACTGATCCCTGTGGGGCCCCATTAGAAAGATGCCTGCTGAATGATGATTCCCTGTTCCCTGTAATTACAGTTACATTTTGAGATGTATCAGTTAGCCAGCATTTAATCCATTAACTGTGTGCCATGTGAATTTTATATCATTCTGTTTTTTTAAATCAAAATGTCAAGTCAAATGCCTTACAAAAGTTTAAGTATTTTAGATCAACACTATCATCTTTATCACCCAAATTTTTAATCTCATAAAAGTATATAAAGTTAGGTTGACAGGATCGATTCTCCATAAACCCATGTTGATTTACATTAATTATATTACCTTCTTTTGTTTATTAATTGTATCCAGTATCAGCATCTCCATTATTTTGCCCAGTCTCAAGTCATAGTGATCAGTCTATAATTGCCCAGGTAATTCCATTATCACTTTTTAAATATTGCTACAATGTTAATTTTCTTCAAGCCTTCTGGAACTTCTTCTTAGATCCAAGACTTACTAAAAATCAATATTAATGGTCCAGTAAGCTCCTCAGCCACTTCGTTTAAAACTCTTGCATGCAAGTTATCTAGACCTGCTAATTTTAAAATGTCTGACTTGAGTAACTGCTGAATAATAACCTCCTGAGATGCCAGTGGAATGGAAAGTGTGTTATCATATGATACGATTACATCATCTGTTTTCTCCCCCAAATACAGAGCTGAAATATTTATTGAACACTTGTGCCTTTTCTGCATTATTACTGATAATACCAGCAATGGAACAATATCATTGTTTGGATTCTTTTTGTTCTTAATACACTTAAACTCATTCTTATAGAGTTTAACTCTGCTGGCCATAGATTTCTTCTTGTGTCCCTTTGCTTCCCTTATCAATTTCCAATAATTTCTAAAAAAGAAAAGGAGTACTTGTGGCACCTTAGAGACTAACCAATTTATTTGAGCATAAGCTTTCGTGAGCTACAGCTCACTTCATCGGATGCATACTGTGGAAAGTGTAGAAGATCTTTTTATACACACAAAGCATGAAAAAATACCTCCCCCCACCCCACTCTCCTGCTGGTAATAGCTTATCTAAAGTGATCACTCTCCTTACAATGTGTATGATAATCAAGTTGGGCCACTTCCAGCACAAATTCAGGTTTTCTCCCCCCCCCCCCCCCCCCCCCCCCCCCCCCCGCCCCCGCCCACAAACCCACTCTCCTGCTGGTAATAGCTTATCTAAAGTGATCACTCTCCTTACAATGTGTATGATAATCAAGTTGGGCCATTTCCAGCACAAATTCAGGTTTTCTTCCCCCCCCCACACAAAAACCCACTCTCCTGTTGGTAATAGCTTATCAAATGTAAAATAGTTATGGGTAAGGACAAAGTCACAAAGTTCAGTCACCAGGTTAGCCGTGACATTATCGGGGATAGTGTTCTTGATGGCTTGTAGTCCATCTTTGTGTGGAATGTTGGTGTAGAGGGCTTCTACATCCATAGTGGCCAGGATGGTGTTATCAGGAAGATCACCGATGGATTGTAGTTTCCTCAGGAAGTCAGTGGTGTCTCAAAGGTAGCTGGGAGTGCTGGTAGCGTAGGGCCTGAGGAGGGAGTCTACATAGCCAGACAATCCTGCTGTCAGGGTGCCAATGCCTGAGATGATGGGGTGCCCAGGATTTCCAGGTTTATGAATCTTGGGTAGTAGATAGAATATCCCAGGTCGGAGTTCCAGGGGTGTGTCTGTGCGGATTTGATCTTGTGTTTTTTCAGGGAGTTTCTTGAGCAAATGCTGTAGTTTCCCCTTGTTTTTCCCTAACTCCCCCCCCCCACCCCTCCTCAGACGCTCTTGTTAAACCCTGGAGTATAATTTTTATACCTGCCTTCGCTTCTCTTCTAAACTAGGTTGGTTTTTAAACTAATACGTTTTTTTTCCTTAATTGTGAGATTGTGGCCTTTTTAGGCATCTAGTAAAGTTCTTAAACAATTCCGAATTGTCATTCACATTTTTCTGATTAAATTCTTCCTCCCAGTTGATTTGATTAATAACTGTTTTCAGCTTTGTGAAATTGGCTGTTTTAAAGCCTGAAGTATATGTATATATATATTACTAGTCTGGACTTTATTCTGTTTGTACATTATAAATGTAATCAAGTTAGGACATGTACCTAAGATACCATTAATTTTTAGTTCTCTGATCAGTTCCTTTTTATCTGTCAAGACAAGGTCTAATGTAGAATTCCCTCATGTTGGATGCAACACTTTTTGAGTTAAGAAATTGTCATCTAATAATATTTAGAAATTCCAAGGATGTTTTAGTCATGGCAGCATGAGATCTCCGACATACGTTGTACATAGATGTTCTTTTACTTGTTCATATTATACTTCTTTATATATTAGATCATCTACTTCATAGTTTCAGTAAAATTTCAAATTTATTTCACTCTGTATGTCTTTTCTCTCTTGTGTATGGTGAACTGAGGTTATGTCTTTGGTTGTAGAATGAGGCCTACGTTTTCTATCCTATGTCATTGCATTGTGTAGAAAATTGTGCTGGGACGTCTGTGGAAATCTTTTAAAATCACCACCAGAGTTCAGAAACATCATAAGTCTGAGGGATACACATCAGAGATGGGAAAAGATGTGGGTATTTTTTCTGTGCTGGAATACATTTGCTACTTTACAGCATAGCTGGTGTCCTCCACATCATCACAAAAGGGTAAATATCTGTGTTTCTTAATGCCTTTATTGCACAGGCTGAATATTAAATACAAAACAAAAAACAACAACAAGGAACATGCTAAGAATCACAGTGACTCCCACTCAGCTGTACCCCCTTCCCTCCTCTCACACAAATCTGAAAGTCATGCCATCAGACCTGTCAAGAGGGGTCTAAAACAATTGTGAATTGCAGTAGGCACTGGGAACAATGCATAGTCAAAACCATGGGTGCCGACTCCATGGGTGCTCCAGGGCTGGAGCACTCATGGAAAAAAATTAACAAGTGCTTAGCACCCACCAGCAGCCAGCTCCCTCCCTCACCCCCAGTGCCTCACACCCGCCGGTGGCCCCACTGATCAACTCTTCTCCTTCCTTCCCAGCACCTCCCACTGGCTGCGATCCGCTGTTCTGCAGCCTGCAGGAGGCGCTGGGAGGGAGCAGGGGAGCAGGGATGAGGGAGGAGGTGGAACTGGGCGGGAAGAGGCGGGGCCCGGACAGGAAAAGGCAGGGCAAAGAGGGGGCCTTGGGAGAAGGGGTGGAGTGGGGGGTGGGGGCTGGGGCAGAGCAGGGGCAGGAAGAGGCAGGGTGGGGATGAGGCCTTGGGGGAAGGGGCGGAGTGGGGGCAGGGCCTGGGGCTGAGCAGGGGTTGAGGACCCCAGGGCAAAGGGAAAAGTTGGCGCCTGTGGTCAAAACAGTGACAAAATGGCTGCATTTCCCCCAGCAATCTGTCCCCACACCTTAGAAACGTTTAAGGATACCTGGTAACGGGGGTTTCAAAACAGGTTTGAATTGTGGCAGGCACTGAAAAGAAATAAGGGCACACAATGGCTATATTGGTTGCCTTCCCTAGCTCAACACTTCACCTTAAACACCTTTGTTACAAGGTGTCCATTCAGCTGTGGATTGTGTTAGGCAGTAAAGCAATTCAAAACCCAGTCGGTCACAAAAAGGACTGTGACCCTCCCCAGCAGCAATTGCTAAATGAACCATTAAACCATTGTATAAATTCAGTCAAATGGGTTTCCCCATAGAACTAGAAATTGGGATTAAGGACATAGAAAATTAGAAGCAATGCTGTCGCCACCAGCAGACCCAACCCAAGATGTATCGACAGCACTTCAAAGTTGTTGAGATGAACAAATACAGTGGACAGGGGATGCATCACACCACAACTGCACATCCAAAACCGCACCCCCAGCTTTAAACACATTCTAGGTACTTTGTACTGACAGGTTTTATTCAGGTGTGCAATGTGACAGGCACAGATTAACAACTTTGAGCAAGTGCAAATCACATTATACCATAACTTTCGGAAGCCCTTTTGCCCCATACCATTCGTTGCCATATGCCCTCATGTAAGTTGAAACAGCTTCCCAGAAAGTTTGTGAACGTGGCCTCAGCAGAAGGATAGGCCGATGTCATCTTCCGTCTCGTTGCTGTGCTAGGCTCTGTGGACTTATGGCATTCCCTTGCCCGCCTGGATCCAGGACCAGTGTGCACATGTGTAGGATCTGGCTATCTGTACAAGGTTTGCAAACCAAAGTATTCTGAGCCCACTCAGCATGGAAACTCTTAACTTTACCCTCACAAATATTGTGCAGTGCACGCTGATCATACAAATGGAGTTGGCTACTCTGGCATCTAGACAGGTTTGCAGGCAGTGCCAACGAGCCTATCAAATGTGCATTCCTCCACCATCCTGCCACTACTGAGCTTGGAATTCAGCTCCTTTTTTCCAGGGCCATGGACATCAGGGTATCGTTTCAGAAGCCATGCCAGCAGCGGTTATGTGGGGTCCCCAAATCAGCAGTTGGCACAGATACACCACAATATCATTTGCTTCCTTTTTCAAGAACAAGCCTGATCTCCTCATCATGTTGGCATCACAAACCTTTCCTATGCTCCCCCTATTAGTATTAATGAATCTGCATCTGTGGCCCACCAAGCCTTGAAAAATGATGGAATAGTGTCCTTTGCAGTTCATATGCTCACTTGCTCCTTGTCGCAGGTAAACTATGGGCTCATTCACAGCTTGGGAACCCCATCCTCTGAAAAGCAACTATTATTTCTGGGACTTTTCTTATGCCAGTCACCCACAGGTAAACCATACTATGGGTAAAGCACCGTGTTACTCGCCTCAAAAACTTCTGCAACCACAACCCCAGCAGTGGACTTTCCAACTCTAAAGTGGTTTGCAATGAACCTGTAGCTGTCTGGTGTAGACAGCTTCCACCTTTTCTGAACTAGTATGGCATCCCTGAATTGAATGCTCTGGTGCTGGAATGCTGGTGCAAGCTCCTCACATAGCTCCATGAAGATATGTTACCTCATGCAGAAATTCCACAGCCACTGCTGGTCACGCCGGGTTTCCAGGATCATGTGATTGCCCCACACTGTGCTAGTTCTCCTGCACCAGCAGCTATGACAAACCAAAGGGGATTCCACTGCAAAGCAGCATTCAATATATCTGTCCACTGTGTCATAAATGAATTTTCATCCTTCCTCAAGACATGCCAACTTCGGCTTGTCAGAAAATGCTGCTGAAATGCCATCCAGCATTGCACTGAGTGCCTAGTCCACTGCATAAACACTTGTCCTGCAGTAAGGAGAAAGACATCATCTGGTCGATTCATGACTTCCACGCACTTTTGCACAGGTAAAAGTAAGGGGAAATCTGATCTGGAAGTGCCAAAAGCAGATGTGTGAAGGTGTGGAACAGTACCAGCAACATACTACAAAGTGGTTCCTAGAGCGTCTCTGTGTGATGCATGGAGCCCTAGAACCTGAAGTGGAGGCATTAACCTTGTGTACCTAGAGCAGCAGTATGGATGTACATGTAATCGGTGTTCTGTGCGTGTCCAGCAGAGTAAAAGTGGACTCTTGGGGCGGGTATGGCTGGCATGCACCAGCATGAGCATGATTCAGGTATGTGCACCAAGGTAGACATAGCCTAAAAGTGTTTGTGTAAAAACAGAGGCCCAGATTTTCAGCTCTGACAAGTTTCCACTCAGCATAGCAGAGGGAGGAGTCATCAGGAAGCAAGTTATGGCTTTTATTGGCAGGGAAGGTCTGAACTCTGTCATAGGTTAAAGAAGCCAGATCACAGTGTGATATCTTCCCTTCTCTCTACGGGGGCCATGAAGGTGGGGGAGTACAGAGGATGGGTATGTTCACCCTGTTTCATTAGCAATGTGATAGGTAGGCAGGCAGGTAGAGTTTGAGGAAAAGAGATCTTTATTAAACATGCTGACAGGCCAGTATTACATGTTAAGGCTCCAGAGTTTCTCTGTTAGAAGCCTCACTCCAGCTTGTGTCCCTAGAGTCATGACAAACTAAGTTCCTTCTGACCCCTGACCCCTTTTCTTTAGTACCACCCATATTACAAACCCTGCATCAGCTGCGAGCTCCCTCAAGCTGGGGGCTACACCCAGCTGTTTCCTGACCCCTTTTCATCACTAGAGCAGAGTGAGAGCTGTGACAATATAGCCCTAAATGTCTGGGAGGAAAGATGGCCTATGTAGCATGTCCAGAAGATGAACTGGTCTGAGAATGTCCACCCCCACTGAATTCCGTGTGATTGCACTGCTATTACCCATGGCAGAATTCATCCCTAACTGGTTTTACCTCTTACAAGACACTACAAAATCTCACTTTTAAATATTTTTTCTGTTATCTACATTACATAAAACTCTGCAATAAAATCTCAAACAATTTAGCTTGCTTGATGTACAGAACAGTAAACCAATACAGAGAAAGGGAGGAAAAAATGCCCTGGAGAAAAGTATGAATGAGTTTGAAAAGGACAAATAAAACAGCAGAGACATTTATATTGGACTCCCCTACTGTTCCGAACAAAACAATTATGTGATAAGGGAAGCAAGAATGAGAGGAAATTCTTTCATTTTTCACGTTGGAAGCTAGAAAGATCCAATAGCCTGTTTATGAAGAACAATAAAGAAGATACATGAACTCGGTAAAGAGGTTGTGACAAATATATTGGGCCATTTTGAAAGGCCAGGATTTTTTTTTTATTTTTCTTTTTTTGTTTTTGTTTAGAGCTGTCAGCTAAGTTTTTAAAGATTTTTTTCCCTCCAGAAACCAATAACTGACAAGAGTGGTTTGTTACAATTATCAGAGAGAGTTATCACTTTTATTTAGGATTTGGAAATAAAATCAAAGAGGGGCAGATGAGACATGAATTAAATGAAGTTTAGACAAGTAAAAATAATATCAGCCACCGTTAAAACAAACCAGAAAAGAAAAAAAAAGAAAAAAACACCACGTTGCTAATTTGAAGTTATAAAAAATATGACAGGATCATTTAATACAATTGTACCAACCATGGCAGCTGATATTAGGGTTGTTGATTCAATTTATCACTACTATTCCTTTGGTCTGAAATGCTTGTTCTTTTGAAACAGTGCAGAGAAGCACATTTCATGTGCCAGGATGGGAATGACTCTCTAAGTATTATGACACTGTGATTGGGTGTTCACCCTACACCAGCCCTGAAAGCCCTTGGACCGCTACCCCTTCCTGCTTTTCCACGTGGGCACCAATGATACTGCCAAGAATGACCTTGAGTGGATCACTGCAGACTACGTGGCTCTGGGAAGGAGGATAAAGGAGTATGACGCGCAAGTGGTGTTCTCATCCATCCTCCCCGTGGAAGGAAAAGGCCGGGGTAGGGATCATCGAATCGTGGAAGTCAATGAATGGCTACGCAGGTGGTGTTGGAGAGAAGGCTTTGGATTCTTTGACCATGGAATGGTGTTCCAAGAAGGAGGAGTACTAGGCAGAGACGGGCTCCGCCTAACGAAGAGAGGGAAGAGTATCTTCGCGAGCAGGCTGGCTAACCTAGTGAGGAGGGCTTTAAACTAGGTTCACCGGGGGAAGGAGACCAAAGCCCTGAGGTAGGTGGGGAAGCGGGATACCTGGAGGAAGCACGAGCAGAAGCGTGTGAGAGGGGAGGGCTCCTGCCTCATACTGAGAATGAGGGGCGATCAGCAGGTTATCTCAAGCGCATATATACAAATGCACAAAGCCTGGGAAACAAGCAAGGAGAACTGGAGGTCCTGGCAAAGTCAGGGAATTATGATGTGATTGGGATAACTCACATGACTGGAGTACTGTCATGGATGGATATAAGCTGTTCAGGAAGGACAGGAAGGGCAGAGAAGGTGGGGGAGTAGCACTGTATGTAAGGAAGCAGTATGACTGCTCAGAGCTCAAGTATGAAACTGCAGAAAAACCTGAGAGTCTCTGGATTAAGTTTAGAAGTGTGAGCAACAAGGGTAATGTCGTGGTGGGAGTCTGCTATAGACTACCGGACCAGGGGGATGAGGTGGACGAGGCTTTCTTCTGGCAACTCGCAGAAGTTACTAGATCGCAGTCCCTGGTTCTCATGGGAGACTTCAATCACCCTGATATCTGCTGGGAGAGCAATACAGTGGTGCACAGGCAATCCAGGAAGTTTTTGGAAAATGTAGGGGACAATTTCCTGGTGCAAGTGCTGGAGGAAGCAACTAGGGGCGGAGCTCTTCTTGACCTGCTGCTCACAAACCGGGAAGAATTAGTAGGGGAAGCAAAAGTGGATGGGAACCTGGGAGGCAGTGACCATGAAATGGCTGAGTTCAGGATCCTAACACAAGGAAGAAAGGAGAGCAGCAGAATACAGACCCTGGATTTCAGAAAAGCAGACTTTGACTCCCTCCGGGAACTGATGGGCAAGATCCCCTGGGAGAATAACATGAGGGGGAAAGGAGTCCAGGAGAGCTGGCTGTATTTTAAAGAATCCTTATTGAGGTTACAGGGACATACCATCCCGATGTGTAGAAAGAATAGTAAATATGGCAGGCAACCAGCTTGGCTTAATAGTGAAATCTTTGCTGCTCTTAAATACAAAAAAGAAGCTTACAAGAAGTGGAAGATTGGACAAATGACCAGGGATGAGTATAAAAATATTGCTCGGGCTTGCAGGAGTGAAATCAGGAAGGCCAAATCACACCTGGAGTTGCAGCTAGCAAGAGATGTTAAGAGTAACAAGAAGGGTTTCTTCAGGTACGTTAGCAACAAGAAGAAAGTCAAGGAAAGTGTGGGCCCCTTACTGAAAGAGGGAGGCAACCTAGTGACAGAGGATGTGGAAAAAGCTAATGTACTCAATGCTTTTTTTGCCTCTGTCTTCACGAACAAGGTCAGCTCCCAGACTACTGCACTGGGCAGCACAGCCCTCTGTGGAGAAAGAAGTGGTTCGGGACTATTTAGAAAAGCTGGACGAGCACAAGTCCATGGGGCAGGATGCGTTGCATCCGAGAGTGCTAAAGGAGTTGGCGGATGTGATTGCAGAGCCATTGGCCATTATCTCTGAAAACTCATGGCAATCGGGGGAGGCCCCAGATGACTGGAAAAAGGCTAATGTAGTGCCCATCTTTAAAAAAGGGAAGAAGGAGGATCCTGGGAACTACAGGCCAGTCAGCCTCACCTCAGTCCCTGGAAAAATCATGGAGCAGGTCCTCAAGGAATCAATTCTGAAGCACTTAGACGAGAGGAAAGTGATCAGGAACAGTCAGCATGGATTCACCAAGGGCAAGTCATGCCTGACTAATCTAATTGCCTTCTATGAGGAGATAACTGGCTCTGTGGATGAAGGGAAAGCAGTGGATGTGTTGTTCCTTGACTTTAGCAAAGCTTTTGACACAGTCTCCCACAGTATTCTTGCCAGCAAGTTAAAGAAGTATGGGCTGGATGAATGGCCTATAAGGTGGATAGAAAGCTGGCTAGATTGTCGGGCTCAACGGGTAGTGATCAATGGCTCCATGTCTAGTTGGCAGCTGGTATCAAGTGGAGTGCCCCAGGGGTCGGTCCTGGGGCCGGTTTTGTTCAATATCTTCAGAAATAATCTGGAGGATGGTGTGGATTGCACCCTCAGCAAGTTTGCAGATGACGTTAAACTGGGAGGAGTGGTAGATACGCTGGAGGGTAGGGATAGGATACAGAGGGCCCTAGACAAATTGGAGGATTGGGCCAAAAGAAATCCGATGAGGTTCAACAAGGACAAGTGCAGAGTCCTGCACTTAGGACGGAAGAATCCCATGCACCGCTACAGACTAGGGACTGACTGGCTCGGCAGCAGTTCTGCAGAAAAGGACCTAGGGGTTACAGTGGACGAGAAGTTGGATATGAGTCAACAGTGTGCCCTTGTTGCCAAGAAGGCCAATGGCATTTTGGGATGTATAAGTAGGGGCATTGCCAGCAGATCGAGGGACGTGATCGTTCCCCTGTATTCGACATTGGTGAGGCCTCATCTGGAGTACTGTGTCCAGTTTTGGGCCCCACACTACAAGAAGGATGTGGAAAAATTGGAAAGAGTCTAGCGGAGGGCAACAAAAATGATTAGGGGACTGGAACACATGACTTATGAGGAAAGGCTGAGGGAACTGGGATTGTTTTGTCTGCAGAAGAGAAGAATGAGGGGGGAATTGATAGCTGTTTTCAACTACCTGAAAGGGGGTTCCAAAGAGGATGGATCTGGACTGTTCTCAGTGGTAGCAGATGACAAAACAAGGAGTAATGGTCTCAAGTTGCAGTGGGGGAGATTTAGGTTGGATATTAGGAAAATCTTTTTCACTAGGAGGGTGGTGAAACACTGGAATGCGTTACCTACGGAGGTGGTGGAATCTCCTTCCCTAGAAGTTTTTAAGGTCAGGCTTGACAAAACCCTGGCTGGGATGATTTAGTCGGGGATCGGTCCTGCTTTGAGCAGGGGGTTGGACTAGATGACCTCCTGAGGTCCCTTCCAACCCTGATATTCTATGGTTCTATGATTCTATGATTTAGTTGGGGATTGGTCCTGCTCTGGGCAGGGGGTTGGACTAGATGACCTCCAGAGGTCCCTTCCAACTCTGATATTCTATGATTCTATGAAAGGATTAAGGAATCTGAGAAAGGGTCAATTAGTGTGATTAGGCCAGGCATGGGGGGATTAGGTTAGAGAAGCAACCCCTGATGGAGCTCAGCTAAGCAGGTGTGGGCTGGGCTAATGTAAAGCCAGGAAGCTGGCAATAGAAAGGACTGTAGACAATGAGACTGCAGTTGCCTATAGGGTGCAAGATGACAAGGTAGGAAGTAGTCTAGGGATACAATAGTAAGGGTCAGGATTGTGCAGACCTGGACTACTTGTTGCAGGGTCCCTGGGCTGGCACCCATTGCAAAGGGTGGACCTGGATTTGGACTCCCCTGCCAGCCACTGGGGAATTGAAAAATTTCCCTTTCCTTGGGTAACAAAGGAAACAAGATTGTATGCTCTCATTAGAGTGGTGTGAAATTTGTGGGCCAAAGATTTTTTTTAGCTGAGGGGGAAAAAATGCAAATTTGGGTCAACAAAAACATGTTGTGAATTTGTATCAATTGTGCCAAATTGTTTTAAACAAAAACAAACAAATATATTCTGAAATCAAAACATTTTATCTTCATGTTTTTGAAATGAGATCTGTTTTTTTTATTTTATTTGAAACTTTGTCTTGAAATTTCCTTCAATTTTATAACTTAAAAAAAGTTGAAAATGAAATGAAACTTTGTTTGACCTGAAACAATTCTCCCTCCCCAATTTTTTGATTTGCTGAAAATTTCAAAAACATTTTGTTCTGGGTTCAGCAGAAACAATTCACCTCTTCCCCTCATTTCCCCAACTTTTTTTGAACTGTCGGGGAACTTAAAAAAATCAGTTATTCTTGCAGCTCTAATTCTAGTTTCAGAGTAGCAGCCGTGTTAGTCTGTATTCGCAAAAAGAAAAAGGGTACTTGTGGCACCTTAGAGACTAACCAATTTATTTGAGCATTTGTTAGTCTCTAAGGTGCCACAAGTACTCCTTTTCTAATTCTAGTGTTACTTTCAAGAACCTGAATTTGCAACTTGCTTGGTAGTGACTGTACTGTTGTATGGGTGTGTGGGTGTGCACACACGGACACTGAGTATGTCTCTTTCATTAGCAAACTCCAACAGGCTAATTAACATGTGCACTTTTGAGCTACAAACACACAACCCACCTTAAAAGAATGTTAAGGTTGCAAAGTCAAGCACTGAATGTAGGAAATTTAGGGTTAAAAGAAATCCTAGAGTCTATTCAAATTATCTATTGGTATAGATCTCCACCTCTGCGGTTAACTAGCAGTATCAAAGGAGGTGGATTATAGGCAGTGCAGTGAGCAAGCTTACAGTTAAGGTCACCTACAGTTTCCATTATAAGGCCTTGTTTTCAGTTGCTTAAAGTTTGGCAAAACTACAGCTATTTGGGCTGAAAACTTCCATGCCAGGCACCTGCCTTAGACTGAATGTTTGGGAAAGTTTTAGCAAAAATGGTTTAGCTGTTTCTCCAAATGAGGTTAAGGAAAAATGGTTTTGATCATGTAAAATTTTTTTTTACCCTTGTTTTATTGACCAGGTCCAGTGCCCCCATGCTTTGGAGCAGCAAGTTGAAATTTGGCAGGTTGGTTGCTTTTGTGTCGGGGGTTTGGCTTTTGCCATCCTCATGAAAATCTGCCCTAATTTGGCCAAACTATGAACCTCTCCTTATGTCTGCTTGCACATTTTAAGTATAGACTTATTAGAAGCTAGCAGCTAAATATTGCAAACGTTCTATCTACCCTGCGTATGCTCCATCCCAGGGACTCAAGGGCTGAACAGAACTTTCCATCCACTTGTCCTTCCCAGAACAAGGAGTTGCTGTGGTGCCAGGAACAGGAACTGAGATGAGACTGTCTCTCCCATGCTTTGAATGCAGCGAGAGTGATGAGCTGGGCCTGAGGTGGGTGGCAAAAGGGGAGAGAATTGGTTGTGGTGGGGGACTGTGACAAGAAACCAAGAGTGGGTTGAGATTGGGAACAGGAATGAGAGGGTGGGGATGAGGAACATGGGGGACAGGTGTGGAGGGGCTGGTAAAAGGAGCTGGAAGAGTGGGGAGGACTAGGGTTGGGATGTGTAATAGAAGGGGGAGAAACAAGGACATGCTTGGGGTTCCAGAGGCAGCAGGGCCTGCAACCAATGAACTATTTCCCCTCTAAATCTGAAATAGAACCCAGGATTCATGAGTCTCAACAGCCCTCTGCAAATAGTTGTAAGACGCACTGGTAAAATAGGTGCTTCATCGCCCCTTAGTGGCTGGCCCGCACAGAAGATCACAACTTACTATCACTATCCATTACTTTGTTACCTGAAGTAGTAGAGGTTTGTGCTGTGGCTCTGAAGGTTCCAACCTTGCTGCTAAACCATGTGGGTGTCAATACGTTACCACCTGTTGGAATTTATAGGGTTTTTTCCACTTATAAAGCTGTAGGAAATTGTACACACAAACCTACATTAAAAGAACATTATTAAGGTTGCAAAGTCAAGCACTCAAAGGTTAGGAAATGACCGAGTTAAGGTTATCTATATGTGCAGGTTCAAAAGTGCTCACCACTGGCTTAAATTGGCTCCAACTGAAATCAATAATAAAAGGCCCGTTGATGGGAGCAGAATTAGGCCAACACTGAATGCTTTTGAAAATTCCACCCTACAAGGTTATTCTTGTGAAACATCTTAAATAAGATCAGCCTTAGATCGTCTCTTACTGAGTTTCTTGGATGATTTTACTGCTATCAGGAATACGGCTCCAAGGAGAGACTGGTGTATTGAATTATTCAGTCAGTAAGAACGAGAGTCAAGTCCTATGTAGCTGGTAGTTCATGCAGAGATGGGACCGCATGAATCAGTACTTCAAGAACGTTTTTAACCACAGGGTTTCTGTGCACAGAAACTAGTATGACTGCCATATGGAAGTTCACTGTGCTTAAGGCCAAATTAGATGTCCTAAAAAGATAGTAAATATTCTAGAGTCAAGTGCTGGGATGATCTTTCTACTATGCTTGAAGAGAGAACCTTTCCACTTTGCTGCATAAGTCTGCTTGGTGGATGGTTTTGCTCTACTCCCCAAGAACAGTGTACAATCACCTGAAAGCTGGCATGGGAGATGAAGTGACTAAGGCAGGAACAGATGGAGCTCTGATCTTGTTCCATCCAACCACTGTAGGTATCTGGATTGCGGAGAGTCCATATATAGCAGCCTTATTGTATCTGCTTTTTCTGTTGTAAAGGAGTGCTCCAAGAGGTAAGACCTTTGCTTTTCTCTGCTGTGGGAGATGACAAATGTTTTTTCATTAGAGATCTGTGAACTTAATTAACCTCATTGTGGATAAGGCCAATATAAGAACAAAAATAAAGATACTTTTATTCATATGATGATTATTTGATGGTTGCTTATTTTTGAGCAGGTGGAAGAAGCTAGAAATAGATATAAAAAGGAATACACATTGATAACATGGGTGCGACAGAAGCATTAGGAATGCCAAAGATATTGTACTTAGACAGTTTAACAGATTTGCCTCTTTTGTGAGAGTCCAGAGACCACGATAGACATGTAATGCACATCATGCTGCCGTTTTAATAACCCCAATCCAGATAAACTGTGTGCACGTGCAGTCTGAACAGGTGTACTTAGCAATCAGAAATGAGAATTCTGCATTTTTATGATCAAAGTACTGTAGCAACATTTTGCATAGAAAAGGCTACACTGGCACAAAGTGACAGCAGCAGAATTAATGCTTCCTCCAGGCCCTAGTTTTCCTCTTGGACATGATTGACAAAGTAATTTTCTTTTTGTACTTTAATAAAAGCGTATACATTATACACGCCACTAAATCCTCACTGGGCCAGTTACACATCATAGGACTTATCTTGTCAGAGCACCTAATATCCAAACAATAAATTAAAAATCATCCTGTCTATGCTGATTTGCATACAAAGATATTTTCCAGTTCCTAGCCTAAATTTTCCTATGGACACTAGAACTCGTACAAAAAAGCTAGGTAGGTAGGGTTCATGGCTAATAAATACTGACTGATGGAAGTAACCTGTGTAACGTCTAAGGGAATGGTATGTCAGTAGCACTTATTTTACATATTGGAATTACACTGTGTGACAGGAAATACTAAACAAATATTGAAGAGGTTCTTTTCCCATATAATTCTCTACATGTAACGCTGACAAATCCTGCCTATTGGTGGGTGGGATCAGACCTCTGAAATCAAACCTCTGAAGCTTAGTGCATGAGCCTCTACGGCATGAGCTAAAAGCCACATGGCTCTTAGCCAAGGCTGTAGAGCAGACTCATCAATCTCCAGGTGATCTAAGAGCCACTCAAGGGGGACAGAGCACCACGCCCAGCAGGCATGGGTCACATACACACATAGAATGTTTTTTTTTTTTAAGTGACATATCTATTAATCTGAAACACATTAGAGCCGAAAAGGAGGCTGGATAGCTATCTATCTTGGATGGTTTAGACACAACAAATCCTACATCTTGGCAGGGGGTTAGACTAGATGATGCTTGCAGTACCTTCTAACCCTATGGTTCTATGATTTTTCATTTGCAGAACCGTGTAAAGGGCGTTAGTGTGAATGAGAACCTGGTCCGTATGCCTCCTTGGCATAGGGAATTCAATAAAGGCGACAGGAATTCCAAGAAAGTTGCTTCCTTGTTCATTATACTAAAATAGATTTTTGTTTATATGACTAGCACCTGAACACACTGTTTTATGAGAGCTGCAGATTTAACTTGTCCAGATATTCAAGCATGGACACATATTTTGCTCTGTTAGGCCTAGAAGCCAGGCTTGCTCTTGATATAGGTGAAGCTGGGTTGACCATATAACCCAGACTCGGGCAAACTATTGGTGGCAAAAAGTGGGGAAATCCTTTTCCAATGTTTAGTTTACAAAGCACATCAAGCAATCGCACAGTGGATCTGTAGGCGCAACCAGGCCTCTGGTTCCTTAGTTTTACCTAAAATATTTTGATGGAAAATGTGAGCCAAGTTCATAATAGTGAGGGCCAGGTCAGGGCCTCTGCACAGCCATGCTGGGAAGTAAGGGGGGATGATGCACCCCCCAATATTCCTTTGCGTGGGCTACCCATACCATGGGTACTTGTGCAAATGGGAAAGCAGCCTTCATGGGGCGGCTATGTCACCTTCATTTGCCCAACCAGTCCAACCCACATGTGACAGGTGTGGGTGTGGAGTGTGGGTGTGGAGTGTGAGCTCCATCCCCTAGTGTGCTGGCCCCTATAAATGTGTCTGGGAAACCTCCTGTGCCAGGTATTGGTCAGATATAGGAGTAAGGGGTGAATCTGGAGGCAGAGTGCAACTCTGAGTCTCAATCTGCTTCACGTTCTGCTCCTGAGGATGTCCAGCAATGTCCATTGCTCTGAGGTCATGACAAAGACAGTTTACTTCTGTATGAATATGACTAGAATTACCTACTTTGTTGCACTCTCTGGTCAGGGTAGCTAATCAAAAAATCAATAGATTTCTGGCCAGCTTTTTAGCATATACAGTATATCATTATGGAAGTGTGCACATATTTGGTATTGGCCAGTCTACAGTCTTTGAGGGATCTGAAATTGTACAGCACTCAGAAGCGCATCTAGGGGAAAAAAGAAAGCCCCATACACATCAATAATAAACTCAGTCAGACTACTCGGCTCCTTGTTCCTGATCCTTAAATTGGTGTGGTCTAGTAGTTTAGATTGAAAAAGATTCTGATCTACTGCACTTTATAATTATGATCTGGGGAGGTATCTTTCTGATTTTACTAAAATATTGATTTTAGTAAAAAATGTCAGATATTAATATTAATAGTATTAAAGTCAGATTCTAAACATTTTAATAAAGACTGGGAAATTAATTAAATAAAATTAATAGCTCTGGTTTGGACCTGCTGCAGCCCCATCATCCACTTACTTTATTTCTGTGAGTAAAGCAAGAACAGAACTACTATTGTGAGTAAAGCAAGCGTCTATACTAAGTTTTGTTGATGTAAGTTACATCAGCATACAGCCACTGCAGTTCGTATATTGCTTGTTCGCATGCATACTTGACTCCTTGCATTAGTGCTGCGTGTACTCACTGGGAGTGCTTGCATCAAGTGCTGCGGTGCACTGTGGGTACTTATCCCAGTGTGCAAGTTGCCACTGTTCAGCACACTGTCTTTTGGGTAGTTTTGGCAATGCATTGTGGGGCAGAAATGAGTTACGCAGGAGTGACTGGGAGCAAGGGATCAATTTTCCATAATGCAATGATCTCCATCCTATAATATCACTATCCCATAATTTTCAGGCCTATTTTCCATTTCCCATGATCCTATGTGGGACTTGTTTCTGTCCGCCATCTCTGACAGAAGCATGGAGCTTGCACAGCTCTGAGCTATTGTCGGGAGCATTGCAAGCACAGGACTCACTATCCTTCAGTATTTGCAGAACTGCAAGAAGAACCTTAGGGAACATGATGATTTCCTAGTGGTCATTTTGCTGTGGGACATAGTGAGAACCAATTCAAGGTTGTTAGTGGTGGTCAAGGAGCAGCTGCAAATGGGTCCCAGAAATGCACACTAGCTGGTGGGATCACATTGTAATGCAGGTTTGGGGTGATGAACAGCGATTGCAGAAGTTCTGGATGTGCAAGGCCACATTCCTGGATCTGTGTGCTGAGCTTGTATCAGCCCTCCAGCGCAGAGACACCAGAATGAGCTGCACTGACAGTTAAGCAAGTGGCAATCTCGCTGTGGGAACTTGCAATGCTAGATTACTACCAGCCAGTCATTTTAGAAAGTCGGAAAATCCACTGTGGGAGCTGTTGTCATGGAAGTGTGCTGGGCCATTAATCGTCTCTGGCTGTGCAGGACTGTGCAAGACATAGTGGATGGTGCTGCAGCTTTGGGGTCCCTGAACTGTGGTGGAGCAACAGATGGCATGCACATCCCCATTTTAGCCCCAGAGCATCTTGCCCCAGAGTACCTCAACAGAAAGGGCTACTTTTCCATGGTTATGCAAACTCTGGTAGATCACTAGAGACGCTTCATTGACCTGAGTGTTGGCTGGTCAGGGAAGGTGCAAGATGTGCGCATCTTTAAGAACACAGGACTGTTCGGAAACTACAAGTAGGGACCTTCTGGCCTGACTGGTGGATTACCATTAGTGCTGCTGGAATGCCAGTTGCGATCCTGGGGAACCCAGTCTCCCCCTTACCCCTCATGAAGCCATAGACCAGCTGCATTGACAGAACCAAGGAAAGATTCAGCTATCAGCTCAGCAGGGGCAGAATGACCATTGAATGTGCTTTTGGTAGATTGAAAGGGCACTGGCATTGTTTGCTCACCAGATTGGATCTCAGCGGGAATAATATCCCAATGGCTATCGCTGTTGTCTCTTCCATAAATATTTGTGAGACCCAGGGGGAAAAGTTGCTGCAGGCGTCGAGGGCAGAGGTGGAACAGCTGTCTGCAGAGTTTGAACAGCCATACGCAAGGCCTTATGGCTTAGGGAGGCTTTGAAAGAGCACTTTATCAGCAAGACACTGAAATGTGCTGTGGTGTACTGGGCTCAACCTGGCACTGCAGTTTGGAGGCCTGTTAGGAATTGTGTCGTGCATGCTGCACATCTGTTGGGGTGCTTCCTCTGCATGTATGATGACTGCACTGTTTGACACTGATTCTGCTGCTTGTGAGTGTATTGGACCACTACTTTCACTGCATGCAGGCATTATGCACCGGGTGTTTGTAAACTAACAGATGAATAACTTTCCAAACAAAAGCTTTATTCACTTACAGAAACAACTTAAAAAAATCTGAACTTTAAAGTGAATACTTTTTAACTTAAAAAAAAAAAAGAGGAATCTTAATAAATAAATACCAGGAAGGAACATACATCAACTGTGGCTCTCTCAGGTCGTGTAGGTGAAGCATGGCTGTCCATGCTTTCCCCTGGTGTAGCATGGTAGGGGTAGGGGGTGGGTCCTGAAGCCGTGAAGAATGTTTGCTGTGGGGGTGGGGTGCAGGGAGATGCTGTGCAGAAGCTCTCCACAGATTGCAGTGAGAGTCGAGCCTGGGGTTGTTGAACCTGGAGATCTACAAGAGTCTGCAGCCTCTGAGTTTGCTGACAGAGAAGCTCCATTATGTCCTGGTGCATATCCGTCTTTTTCCTGTGCCTTTCTGCTGTCCGCTGTGGCCATAACCAGGACAGGGTGAGTGGGACAGCTGCCCAGGGTGCAAAGCCATGGGATGAAAAACTGGGCAGAAACAGAGGTGACATGTAAAGCCCTGCATAGTGGGGCTCAGTGGGCTGGGGTTGGGAGGGAGCGTCCCCTCCACCCCAACTCCCCTCAGTGGGCCACCCAGCCTGTCTGGGTTGGGGTGCAACCAAAAAATCGGGGGGGGGGGCGGGGAACGTGACCCTGTGTACTCCCCCATGAATCGTGTCTGGCGGGGGGGAGGGGAGCAAATATGCTTGCTCACCCTGGGCACTAAAATACCTAGTTACAACTCTGCTGTCCACTCTTTTGTTCTTCAAGGTCAGTCTGCAACATTCACCCTTCAGGCCGTCTGTTCAAGAACTGATGCAGCGCTGGCTTGCAGGAGCTCTCAGGACGTCCCCTCCCATCTCCCTTCTCCTTCTTATCCGGGTCAGTCAGTCATTCTACTGGTGTGGAGGGGGAACCCCTCATAGCCTCAGCTACAGATAAAACAGAGGTACCATTATAGTCAGTATAGTAGGACCAGAAAGGTAAGATTCAGAACTCCCCCATTCTCTTGTTCCCCTAAATTGTTAAACCAGACATGCTTATTGACACTTCTGCTTTCGAGTGCTGGTGCCCAGTGTCCTGCTCAGCTTAAGCCATGGTGAGTATGGCCCGCCAGGGATTGGGGGAAACAAGGAGAGAATTGCTTGATTGCATGGAATCAGGAGTATAGGGCAAGGGCACTGAATACTGGCACCATTTTCCAAGGCTGGTGGTTTTTAGCTGGTATCTCACTCCTGAGGGTAACAAAGGCACAGAGAGCACCATTGCTGGTGGCATCCCAAAGCCACCTGTACCCATATGTTGCTAGCCTGTTTACAGTAAAGGTGCTCCCACAGTTATTGCAACTGGCATGGGAAATCCTCCCACAGTGGAGGAAGAAATTAGGCTGCCATCCCTAGAAACTTTTGGGAGAGGATTGCAGTGTGCCCCCAGGAGAGATTCATTGAGATCTCACAGAAGGACTCAAGGGACATCCTGGTGTACACAAACAAACAGCTCTGCATCCCCCCCCTGCCCCCGCCTACCTCTCCAGGGGAATGAAGATCAGATAGCAACTCTTATACCATTGCCTCAAGTACATTAATGACAAGACAATAGCTGCACCCTGCTACGTTGGGGGTCCTATAAATGTAACGAGGAACTTATTTACCCGCTTACCCAAGGTTCCTTTCCCCGCCTCAGGATCTCCTGTGCTCAGCTGAAGGGACTGGCTGGACTGTGGTGGAGTCAAAAATAGGTTCTGGCTCTGGGTCGCCTGCCTCCATACTTCTCTTCCTTGTCCACCTTCTTCTTGCCATTCATGGCAGGGCCCTGTGACTTGGACTCCTCAGAAGTATCCACATGGCTTGTGGGGTGGTGGCGGCGTCTCTGCGAAGTATGGCACGCAGCTCCTTGTAAAAGCAGCAGGTCTGTGACTTGGCACCAGATTGATTGATTGGCCTCCCTGGACACTTGCTGCAGTTCCTTGGCTTCCCCCGGCACTCCTGCTGATCCCTGCCGTACCCCCTTCCCACGGCTTTATTGCAGTGTAGGCATCCCCAACCTGCTCATAGATGTCAACGTTTCTACGGCTGGTTCAGAACTGTACCTGTGCAGCCACTTCTCCCGACAGGCCCAGGAAATCAGAATCTCCTGCCTCCAGCAGAAGTCCATGTGGCGTGTGTAGCTGGCAAGGTCAGCTGGGCAGTCACGCACAACAACAGAGAGCAGATAGAGGTGGGCTCATCAAGCTGGACAACCAGGAAAAGGCATTTAAAAAATTTGCAGGAGTTTTGTCTGTGACTCCTTGCCAGTGGATTTAATTGTGATGCGCGGTCAGTGTTTGGCATTGTGTGACAGCTGCTGGAGGACTCTGGCAGGAGCAGTCCTTCAACACTTCACCGTTGTGGTTACCAGTTCATCACAGCTTCAGCTCAGAACAAGCACAGTGTTTTGGGGCCTCAGTAGGCCTAGTCCTTCTAACCCTTACTTAAGGATTGGGGCCCTCCATGGACCAGGGGTCCTGTCTGTTTGCTTGATCAGGAACAAGTTCCTGATCCAGTTTAAAACCAGGCTATTTATCCAAAAATCCTTTTAGTCAGTCCCTGGAGAATTCAGCTTTAACTAGTATATGCATAGCTCTCTAAGGGGTGGCTTCAAAGGGCAGATAACAGAGGAAGTACATTAGCATCCCCTTCCTACTAGAGAAGGAACATGCAATTGTGCATGTGTTGTGGCATTGTATTTTTAGCACAGTGGACCCCAAAGGTATTAAAACTAATTCAACAAGTCCATTCAGGACATCGCAGGAAATTGTTAGTCTGTCACAGTTGTCACTTAGCAACTTTTTCTTTAAAATACTTTTATGGAATTTCTAAGGGTTTCTTTCTTCGTAAAATAAAGTGATGGGTAAGCTAATAAAGGTAGGAAACCAAAATTCAGATTCCCATAGCTTTTTCTCACCACTAGTTCTAAGCCACTATCGGTGAAAATGCACTCTAGAGTCTATAGGAAGTGCATAATCGAGGTGTGTTTGTAATGGTCATAGAAAATAGGGGTCAGTGAGATCTGTGTGCAAATAAATAGAATCTTAATAAATCCAGAATCTTTGATCATGGAAGGAATTAACTGACAAAGGGGCCATATGGAATATATCCTCCACTGGCTTTTTCTTTTCTCCTTCAGTTCCAATTATACTCTTGCATAAGTTTTCCAATAGCAGTAGTTTAGTATGAGAGGAATTGCCAGGATGGAACTGCCAATTATCAGCCTAATTTCCCATCTCCAACAACACCCATCAGTGGGTGCTTCAGAAGGAGCAAGAAATCTCATAATGGACATCTATACAATATCCTGCCCTGAGGAGAAAATTCTTCTTAACCCCAAGCAGTCTATGGTTGGCTTATACTCTGAAGTATCAAAATATATATACTTAATGAATCTACATTTCAGCTATTTAGTTGTGGACAGGCTGATTGAGTTATTGCATTTATATTATTAATGTAGATGGTGGTGGGGGGAGAAAAAGTATAGGCGATAAATTATATTCCCATTCAGTGAGCAGAAAGCTGGAGAAATAAGAGCTTGCAGATGTCACAAACACCACTGTCTGATAAAATTGTTTTTATTAGCCTAATGTGCCACATATTTATCTAGAACTAGGCATGAATAAGTGTAAAAAAAAACGCAGTACCATTTAAAGTACTATAATTGAATAAAACAATGTATACTTTTTTCTTTGCAGTGCTTGAAGTGATACTGCATACATCTTTAATTTCTTCAATTAAGGAAAAAAAGAACAAATGGAGTTAGATTTTAATTATTCATAGTTCATTTGAGAAAAATCTTTGTAAATGTGAGGAAGGAGAATATCTTTGTAAATGTGAGGAATGTATCATGGGGCGGGGCGGGGGGGGCAGCAAAGATGGATGGATAGATGGAAAATCCACTCTATGAACTATTCAACAATATGTAAGCATTTGCTTTCATTAGATACTGTAATGTGTAAAGAAAGATGTGTATAGGATAGGGTGACCATAGTTCCCTATGCTGAATACAGGACACCTGGTAAAATTGCTCAAATTCAAGCAAGTTCAATGGCAATCAATCAGAACTAGGCAGTAGCCCTCTTCTTCTCCCGCCTCCCCATGCTATTAAAAACTCCAGGGCCCAGCAGGGGAAGAAGGGCTTCAGGGGTATGGGCCTCGGGCATAGGTGTAGTATGACTTCTATTTTGGGGCAGGGGCCAGCAGGGCTCAAGCCAGCGCCATATGGTGGGTCCAGGGAGGGAGTGCCACCTCCACCCCCTGATTCACCTCAGCAGGTCACTCAGCCTGTCTTGGTTGTGGCAGGGGGGAGGCACAACCAAAAATTATAACTCAAAGGTAGCGGG
This sequence comes from Chelonia mydas, assembly GCF_015237465.2. Classification (NCBI taxonomy): domain Eukaryota; kingdom Metazoa; phylum Chordata; order Testudines; family Cheloniidae; genus Chelonia; species Chelonia mydas. The sequence goes on from NC_057851.1 coordinate 17,889,250, forward strand.
TTCAGCTCAAAGTTTGAAAACAGCTCAGGATGCAGAAAAAGGGGTAGCTAGGGGCTGTGTGCAGGCAGGGGGGTAGCTCAATTTTCTGATGTAGTTTTTATTGAGAGTGTATATTTTTGCTAGCAGCTCAGCCACTTCATATTAAGCTTCTTCAGAACTCATTAGCAATAACGTCCTACAGTATGGTTAAGAAAACAAATCACTTTATAAGTGCTAAATTCAGTGCCTTGGTTCTGAGGCCATTTGTGAGGATCCTAGAGCCCAGGCTCCAGCCTGAGCCCTAATGTCTACATCGCAGTTAAATAGCCCCTTAGCATGAACCCCATGAGTCTGAGGTGGCTGGCATTGGCCAGCCACAGGATTTTAACTGCAGTGTAGACATATCTTTAGCTTCTGCATGGAGTTCAAGTCATGGGTTTTAGCCTATAAAGCTCTCACTTGTTTCCTTGGGAGAATATCTCTACCTCCCAGTATAGTTGTGCTCAGTGGGGTTGCTCAGCCTAGACACCTCCATTTTAAATGGGATGGAGTTTTCTACAGCATGTGTTCTCGTAGAGGTTCTCAGATCACCTCCTTGGTCTGCTAGAGCCTGGATTTCTTAATCATTTTGGCATTCCGCTTAGATCCTCTCCCAGGGAGAGAGTCAAGAGCTGTGGATGTTGGCATGTATTATGGTGATATATTAGGCAGAGCTGTCTCATCTAATCTAACAATTTTTTTCCAGGGACTTTTAAAATCTATCTTTGTATATTTTAATTGATGTGTATGTGCCTAGAATTAAGGGGAATAGACCCTTTAGATTACATTGAAATTAATAGATCAATGTATAGGAAAAGACAAATAAATCACAGGCATAGGAACAGAACTGTATCTCTTATCACATTTCTTTTCTCTCCCTTTCCATCTGTATGGTTCTGCATGTGCATTAAATTCACGCCCAACTTAAAATGTAGTTTGGAACTCTGTCAATTTTCTATTTATGCAAAATTGTAGAACAGCACAACACTGTGGTGGTTCTATGACCAAATTAAGCTGGTTAATTAAGACAATTAGCATGTCTTTCTCCAGCTGAATTAGCTAGAAGATACAGCTGTGTTTTAAAATTGTCACATGATGTTTGTTTTTTTTCAGAATTTTATCTTCCTAATGAGTTATTTTTGGCACAAAATATTTTCAATCTAAGACCCAACTGTGCAGTCCCTCATACAATGGAGTAGTCCTTACATTTGTGAGTATTCCTTTTGCTCTACTCAAGTCACTCTTGTGAGCAAACAATTATTTGCCTGAGTAGTCTTTAAGTTTGGAGCCTAAACTATTTTGAGATGCACTAAATCTTTCACATTGTTCCCACCTTGCAAAGAGGGTTCTTGGACTGAAGTGATTTCAATGAAAGATCAAATATGAAAAACATTCTCTTGTACAAAGTATATATTTGGGAGTAGATTCTCCCTTTTATACACAGAGGCAGAGTGATGTGCGGGGAGGGGGAAGCATACTAAGCAAAAACTAGTACTAAAAACATAAATACAAGAGCAACAACAATATATGATGAAAGTTGTCACCTGGTTTTTGTCAGGTGTGACTTGCAGGGTTAATTTTAATATACAAAATGTGTAAAATAGTGAGTTTTCAACACGGTACAAAATTAAGGACAGAATAACATCAGCTATTGCAAAGCTGTAATTTCAACCAAAAAATTTGAATTTGGGAGCCTACATTTAGTGTGTGTTCTCTCGCTTGCTTTTCAGAGGTGCTCAAAACCAAACACTCCAAATGAGGTGCATGTTTGGCATGCTGTGTAAAGCATCCTCTTTTCATTCTGAAGAGACTTTTTGTGGGCAGGAGGACCAGGACAGTGTGGGGAGGCAAGTAGTCTCTGAGTTACTACCTATCAAAATTAAAGCTGTATTTTAACAGCATGTTGTCCTGAGTTCTGCACATGCTGGAACCTGGGGAGCTGATGGAGAAGATGCTACAGTTAAAGCTTGCCCATCTTTTCAGACAAAGAAGCACAACTGTATCTTCAAATTAGTCAAACGATGCCACTGGCTTCCCTATTGTATCAGAATCTGGATCCAAAATAATTCATGGGCTTGTTCCAGCCTACATCCTCATTATTAATATTTGTTATAATAATATTGCACTGGCACTGAAGAGCACCTGTTATGGGCCAGGACCCCATGGTGCTGTACAAAGACAGTCCCTACCCCGAGGAACTTACCTCTTCTGCTTTTCTCGCTCCCTCTATTCTTCTTGCACAAACCTCTCAACATCCCTTTGTACAATCCTGCCCATGTAGGCACAAGATCTTCCTCCTCTGCAACTCCTGCCATTTTGAGCATCTTTCCTGTATCTCTTTGACTCATTGTGTCTCAATCGGCGTACAAAGTTGAAACTACAGTAAAGAACAGAATTATCGGACACATGGATAAACGTGATATGTTGGGGGGGGGCAGTCAACATGACTTTTGTAAAGGGAAATCAGGCCTCATCAATCTATTAAAATTCTTTGAGAGTGTCAACAAACATGTGGACAAGGACCCAGTGGATATAGTGTACTTGGACTTTCAGAAAGTCCATGACAAGGTCCTTCACCAAAGTCTCTTAAAGAAACTAAGCAGTAATGGGATAAGAAGGAAGGTCCTCTCATTGATCAGTAACTGGTTAACGGACAGGAAACAAAGGTAGGAATAAATGGTCAGTTTTCACAATGGAGAAAGATAAATAGCAGGATCCCCCAAGGACCTTTAAAGGGACTAGTATTGTTCAATATATTCTGGAAAAGGGGGTGAACAGTGAAGTGAAAAAATTTGCAGACTATCCCAAATAACTCTAGATAGTTAAGCCCAAAGTTGACGGCTAAGAGTTACAAAGAAATCTTGCAAAACTGGGGACTGGCAACAAAGTGGCAAATGAAATTAAATGTTGGTCAAAATAATCCCAACTATACATGGGGTCTAAATAAGCGGTTACCCCTCGAGAGAGATCTTGGAGCCATCGTGGATAGTTCTCTGAAAACCTCTGCTGAATGTGCAACGTCAGTCAAACAAGCGAACAGACTGTTAGGAACCATTAGGAAAGGGATTGACGACAAAACAGACACTATCCTAATGCCACTGTATAAATCCATGATAGGCCCACGCCTTGAATACTCTGAACAGTTCTTTTTGTTCCATTGTAACCCACACACCACTTAGTGCTCTGTCCCCTTTAGACTAACAGACGTATTGGAGCATAAGCTTTTGTGGGTGAATACTCACTTCGTCGGGTGACATGCATCTGACGAAGTGGGTATTCACCCACAAAAGCTCATGCTCCAGTACGTCTGTTAGCCTATAAGGTGCCACAGGACTCTTTGCCGCTTTTACAGATCCAGACTAACATGGCTACTCCTCTGATAGCCTGTCCCCTTTCGTTGCACTGAGGCCACGTAGAGATTAATCACTCTGCGGATGTCATGTGGATTTTAGCTCTTGTAGTACAGGCTCATGCATTTAGCTAATGAGGTCCCAGGTTCGGTCCTGCCCGCCAGCAACTGGGGTCTGGTGATGTTATGCTATCTCAAAAAAAGATGTATTAGAATTGGGAAAGGTACGGAGACGGGCAACAGAAATGGTTAAGGGGATGGAAGAGCTTCCATAAAAGGAGAGATTAAAAAGGCTGGGACTCTTCAGTTTAGAAAAGAGATGATTAAGGGGGAAGATATGACAAAAATCATGAATGGTATGGCAAAAGTGAATAAGAAAGTGTTCTTTACCCCTTCACATAAGTCAAGAACTAGCGGTCTCCCAATGAAATTAATAGGCAGCAGGTTTAAAACAAACACAAGGAAGTACTTTACACAATGCACAGCCAACTTGTGGAACTCATTGCCAGGGTATGTTGTGAGGTTCAAAAGTATAGCTGGGTTCAAAGAAGAATTGGATGCATTCATGGAGGATCAGTCCATCCATGGCTATTAGCTAAGATGGTCAGGAATACAACTCCATATTCTGGGTGTCCCTAAACCTCCAACTACCAGAAGCTGGGACTGGATGACAGGGATTGGATCACTTGAAATTGCCCTATTCAGTTCATTTCCTCTGAAGCATCTGGCACTCTCAACCATCAGAGACTGGATATTTAGCTAGATGAACCATTGGTTCGACTCAGTGTGGCGGCTGTTATGTTGTTCATAGAATCATAGACTATCAGGGTTGGAAGGGACCTCAGGAGGTCACCTAGTCCAACCCCTGCTCGAAGCAGGACCAATCCCCAACTAAAGTTCATTGGAAAACAGATATTTTCTCCAGGCTGTGAAAAGTTTTATTGTTCAGCCACTCACAACAGCTCAACAACCAGCCTGAACAACTGTAATTTAGCTACCTCCTGTTCCCTGGCTGAGGTGCTGACCTGCATTAAATATTTTGGGTGATCTCCAAAAGCGTGTTGAAAATGAAAACTAGCCTTCACCTCAATTTCTTTTAAACACACTCAAACAGCAGGAAAAGAGAGGATGATTTGGCTTGACGAAGCTCCTATTTTGCTAAATTCCTCCTCTGGCCTGATTCACCAGTTGCTCTCACTTTCGAAGGACATATGTCCTAAAAGAACCAGTTACAGCTATATTTTCTTGTTGATTTGTGATCTAGTATTTCCTGGAGAAGTCACCTAAAAAAAAAATTCCTAACCTTATATTTGCTTTAAAACCTTGCTCTTTAGTTCTCTTGCCCTGTGTAACTTCTCTGCAATTGTGTTTAACTCCATCATGGATTTTAAAATAGTAGCCACTGAAATCTCTTCCCACCAGTGCCTGCCTGCTCAGAAAGCCAGCCAGCCCAGAACAAGTGGGAGGAAATCTGGATCCCTATTTCCTTTTCCCCCCCATCAGTCAGCACTCATGAGAAACCTACTTCCACTCCCAGTCCCACACACGACCTAGGGAGGTTAAAGTATACCTGAGCAGTTAAAGTATACCTGGTTCCTCAACTGCCTGCCCAGCTCACTACTGGTTGGGGACCCCCTTCTCATCTGAGCCACTGCCCCATAGCTAGATGCTGCAGGATGAGTCACCTGATAATTTTTTTTTTTGAGGCAGGTAAGAAGATCCTGATTTTTTTTTCAGGGAGGGAAAGCCATTTTGAGAGGAAGGATTGCTCAGTGGTTAGGGCATCAGCCTGGGAATTAGGAAAAGGGGGTTCAATTCCCTGCTTTGTCATTGTCTTACCGTTTAACCTTAAGCGAGTCACTTAGGATATGCCTACACATATAGCAGCATGGGGGTTGTGTAGCTATATGCTGCAATGAAAAGCAGGCTGCATCCACCCTGTGGTGGGCAGCTAGGTGTACCAATGGAAGTCTCTAGCATGGGGGAGGCAGCTGGATCCTAAAAAAACAGTGTAGATGGGGAAGTCACTTCTTGGTGTGTAGAGAGCCGTGTGGGGTACAACCTTAATATTCTGCTGCGTCTTTACTCACCTACTCTGTGCCTCACTATGCTGCTATTTATACCCATGCCAGGGGGTCTTGAAATATATGTACTCTACCTGCTGCTCTAAGTGTAGACACAGCCTAAGATACTACCTCACCTACCTCTTTCTCTAATAGCCTAAGATAGATAAATGTTAACATCGTCACAGCACATCAAACTTTGAGGTACCCTGCATGCTCAGTGAAAATAAATTTTTCATTATATGAATTGATAAAGCTGTTCAAAGTGTACCATTTTGTTATGTGTATTCCAGTAGCTTAGAAGCCCCAACTGAAAGGCCATTGCACTAGGAGCTGTACAAATCCACATTAGGGGAGACACTGCCCTGAGAAGCTTAGTATCTAAACAGGGAAGTAAGCAAGTATTGTTCCAGTTTTTTAGATGGGGAGTGGAGGCTCAGAAAACTGAGGGCAGGTCTACAGTGCAGAGGGGATCGACTCTCTGAGATCACTCCACCAGCAGTCCATTTAGCGGGTCTAGTAAAGACTCGCTAAATTGACTGCAGATAGCTCTCCAGTCGACCCCTGTACTCTACCCCCCCGACGAGAAGAGTAACGTAAGTCTTCTCCCCCCCCGCACCCGGCAGTGTAGACCTCACTGTAACTCAACCTAAGGTACGTCAGCTCCAGCTACGTTATTCACATAGCTGGAGTTGTGTAGCATAGGGCAACGTACTGCAGTAGTGTAGACATAGCCTGAGAGACTCTCCCAAAGTCCCACAGGAAGCCTGTGGTTTAACTCAGAAATGAAACCGTATTTCCTGAGTCCCAGTACAGTGACTTAATCACAAGATGACCCTTCCTTGCTCAGTTTATTTTTATTCATAAAGATGATGAGCTTCTGGTGCTCCCAAGACTGTTCAAAATTATTCATAATTATTATAATTCATTGTATATTATTGGTCCTTTTACTTATCGTTCCCCAGAGTATCTGTGCTCTACAACATGTCAAACCTTGAAAGCATCGGAGGAGCCTGTAAATATGTCTCAGCTGCTCAGCTAAGTATGGAATAAATTGAAATAACTTCAATGTATGTTCTTTTTGTCCTCAATCAGACTGGAAATAAGGCATACACTTTTGACAGTGAGAACAATTAACCATTGGAACAATTTACCAAAGGCTGTGGTCGATTCTCCATCATTGACCATTTTAAAATCAAGATTGGATATTTTTCTAAAATATCTGCTCTGGGAATGATTTTGGGGAAGTCCTATAGCCTGTGTCCCACAGGAGCTCAGACCAGATGATCACAATGGTCCCTTTTGGCCTTGGAATCTATGAATGAACAAGTAGAAGCCTCAGAGACACTTTACTTTTAGATCACAGGGCAACATGGCTCTGTCTTAGACAATGGCTAAAGAAGTCGGTGCTGAGATTTGTCCGTATCCCCTAGATGGCTTTGAAAACCCAGCCCCAAAAATTGGGGACACAAAAACCCAGTCAGGAGTGCAAGAGCAGGAAACTAGCTTAGGCTTCAGGCAGTTTAGATGCTTTTGACTGTGCAAGCGTGTAATAAATGAATGCACTCTCTCACACGCAGAGAGCATGTAACAGATATAACAAGAATCCCACTGCTAGCTATTGAAAAATGTCATATTTCATGGCTTTCACATAATAGCCATCTGTTTTGAAATAGAAACACATGTCCAAATGTCAGCCTACTGCAGGTATCCTCAAATCTTTTTCCTGTTTTTTTTTGGAGGTTGTTCGTTACATTGTATTTTTCATTTCCACTTGCTGTGATATCATGGCATTTGATTTTGTTCTGGCCAAGAGGTCAGGGAGCTCAATTCAGTGTTAGCTGCCCTATTGGTCCATGGATTTCCCATTAAGACACCGTGGATGATTAATGTGGCCAGTGCCCTACCTTACACAGAATAGGAACACATCACCTCCATTTGGAACTCATTCTTCCCCTGGCTTGGGGCCAGGAGCACAAATTTGTTCTCATGTTGATGTCTCCTGACACCGTGACCCTCAGGCTCAGTAGATTATTTTGCTTTTTTATTCTTGTTTAAGGCCATTAATGTCCTTCTTTAATATATTTGTCTCATGATCAACTTAAACAAGATCATTATTTGTTTGTATGGCAATGTATATAGCTTTTTCGTCTCAGGATTGCTTGTTTGTGTGTGGCTTAAATATAACTGCATTGCATTCTGTCTCCCCCCACATCTTTCCTAATGGAAAAGTAAATGCTTACCGAATACATGCCTTCAATGTTCTGTAAAGGTATGACCCTGATAGAGTTTCTAAATTATAAAGCAGGAGCTCTTTTATATTACCGTGAATAAGAGGAAATCTAGTTCTTTATAAGAAGTTATTTATTCTCCATTTTTGAGGTTTTATCCACACCCCAGGAGGTGGCCATGTATATTTCAACAGGTGCTGCACTGAGATTGCTCGGATACTCTCACACCGCATTAGATTGTATCCACTGGAAATAAATGAATTTGAGAGCAAGACTTATAGGCTGATGAAAAACGAAAAATCTCTTCTCTTGTTGAATGCAAAATTCATGTCTTTTATCAGCATCGGTGTCATGTAAATACATATTTATGATCTAAGGCATGGCACAATGTGTCGGGGAAAGCAAGTATCTAGACAACATACCATGGACTGGAAAATTGACAAATGCTTTCCAAACATTCTGAAAACTTAAGAATGAATCTGGAAGGGATGAAGAGGTGGGCAGAAGCAGGCATCACTTCTGGGTGACCACACTGCCTGGTTACTAACTCACTTCCAGGGAGAAGCAAGCAGAGAGGGTTCTGATTTATGTCAGAAATCAGAAGAGGAGAGATGGCATATGACCTTAAGAGGAAAGAAGGCACATGAAGTTAGAGGAAAACAGCTTAGAAATAAATGTAATGACAATGGCTGGAAGATGAGCTGAATGTTTCTAGGAGACTCACAAGAAACTGAGACCTCCAAAATATTGAAATATTAACAGTTAGTAATGAAAAAGAAAGTGTGCCTTTTTTTAAAAAGCTCCCTGTAATAAGATATGTGTTGAAGTCTCTTAATGGCTTAGAGAAGTGGTTCTCACCCTTTCCAGACTACTTTCAGAGTAGCAGCCGTGTTAGTTTGTATTCGCAAAAGGAAAAAGAGTACTTGTGGCACCTTAGAGACTAACAAATTTATTTGAGCATAAGTTTTCGTGAGCTACAGCTCACTTCATCGGATGCATTCAGTGGAAAATACAGTGGGGAGATTTATATACATAGAGAACATGAAACAATGGGTGTTACCATACACACTGTAACGAGAGTGATCACTTAAGGTGAGCTATTACCAGCGGGGGGACGGGACGGGGACCTTTTGTAGTAATATTCAAGGTGGGACATTTCCAGCACTTGACAAGAACGTCTGAGGAACAGTGGTGGGGGGAGGAGGGATAAACATGGGGAAATAGTTTTACTTTGTGTAATGACCCATCCACTCCCAGTCTCTATTCAAGCCTAAGTTAATTGTGTCCAGTTTGCAAATTAATTCCAATTCAGCAGTCTCTTGCTGGAGTCTGTTTTTGAAGTTTTTTTGTTAAAGAATTGCCACTTTTAGGTCTGTAATCGAGTGACCAGAGAGATTGAAGTGTTCTCCGACTGGTTTTTGAATGTTATAATTCTTGACGTTTGATCTGTGTCCATTTATTCTTTTACGTAGAGACTTTCCAGTTTGACCAATGTACATGGCAGAGGGGCATTGCTGGCACATATCACATTGGTGGATGTGCAGGTGAATGAGCCTCTGACAGTGTGGCTGATGTGATTAGGCCCTATGATGGTGTTCCCTGAATAGATATGTGGGCACAGTTGGCAACGGGCTTTGTTGCAAGGATAGGTTGCAAGGGTTAGTGGTTCTGTTGTGTGGTGTGTGGTTGCTGGTGAGTATTTGCTTCAGGTTGGGGGGCTGTCTGTAAGCAAGGACTGGCCTGTCTCCCAAGATCTGTGAGAGTGATGGGTCGTTCTTCAGGATAGGCTGTAGATCCTTGATGATGCGTTGGAGAGGTTTTAGTTGGGGGCTGAAGGTGATGGCTGGTGGCGTTCTGTTATTTTCTTTGTTGGGCCTGTCCTGTAGTAGGTGACTTCTGGGTACTCTTCTGGCTCTGTCAATCTGTTTCGTCACTTCAGCAGGTGGGTATTGTAGTTGTAAGAATGCTTGATAGAGATCTTGTAGGTGTTTGTCTCTGTCTGAGGGGTTGGAGCAAATGCGGTTGTATCTTAGAGCTTGGCTGTAGACAATGGATCGTGTGGTGTGGTCTGGATGAAAGCTGGAGGCATGTAGGTAGGAATAGCATCAGTAGCTTTCTGGTATAGAGTGGCGTTTATGTGACCATCGCTTATTAGCACCATAGTGTCCAGGAAGTGGATCTCTTGTGTGGACTGGTCCAGGCTGAAGTTGATGGTTGGGTGGAAAGTAAAGTAAAACTATTTCCCCATGTTTATCCCCCACCCCCACCCCCCACTGTTCCTCAGATGTTCTTGTCAACTGCTGGAAATGGCCCACCATGATTATCACTTCAAAAGGTTCTCTCCCCCTTCCCCCCCAGCTCTCCTGCTGGTAATAGCTCACCTTAAGTGATCACTCTGGTTACAGTGTGTATGGTTTCAGAGTAACAGCCATGTTAGTCTGTATTCGCAAAAAGAAAAGGAGTACTTGTGACACCTTAGAGACTAACCAATTTATTTGAGCATAAGCTTTCGTGAGCTACAGCTCACTTCATCGGATGAAGTGAGCTGTAGCTCACGAAAGCTTATGCTCAAATAAATTGGTTAGTCTCTAAGGTGCCACAAGTACTCCTTTTCTTTTTAGTGTGTATGGTGACACCCATTGTTTCATGTTCTCTATGTATATAAATCTCCCAACTGTATTTTCCACTGCGTGCATCTGATGAAGTGAGCTGTAGCTCACAAAAGCTTATGCTCAAATAAATTTGTTAGTCTCTAAGGTGCCACAAGTACTCCTTTTCTTTTTCCAGACTACTGTACCCCTTTCAGGAGTCTGATTTTTCTTGTATACCCCGCGTTTCCCCTCACTTAAAAACTACTTGCTTACAAAATCAGACACAAAAATACAAAAGTGTCACAGCACACTTTTACTGACAAATGGCTTACTTTCTTATTTTTACCATATAATTATAAAATAATTGGAATATAAATATTGTACTTACATGTCAGTGTGATAATTGAGCCGGTTTTTCACTCGTGAGCCTTAGCTGAAGCCCAAACCCCGTGTGGTGGGGTTGAAGCATGTAACTTAGCTTCACGGGCCCCCCTCTGGCCTGGGGTCCTGGGCAATTGGCCTGCCTGCCACCCACTAAGGCACCACACTTGTAATCCCCCTAAACTTGTCCCATGAGCCCCCTGGGGGCTACAACCCCCAGGCTGAGAAATGCTGATCTAGATGATTTGAGTACCTCCTGGAAGACCTCTGTGTACCCCTGGGGGTACACCTATCCCTCCCTGGTTGAGAACCACAGGCTTAGGTTTTTGTATGACTCAAACTACCGGAGTAGCTGAGCAGTTCATAATCTTTAATATACTTATCCTCTGTGAGGTAGTGAAATGCATTTTACAGATAGGGAGCTGAGTCACAAAGAGACTAAATGACTTACCCAAAGTCACACAGGAAGTCTGAGCCCTACTCACTGGATCATACAGTCTGACATTTAGGGAACAAGAGGCAACCTCTGTGGGTCACATGGCACTACACAAATAAAGATTGCTGATGTAACCAGAGGTGTCCAGGCTTGTGTTGTCAATATTGCAATATAAGAGACAGTAGTGAGAGCTTCCTGCTGGTTGTGAACTCTGGGCTCTAAGTCTGGACACCCTGTGTAGATGAATGTAGGAGGGAGAGTCTCTTCTCCCCTACACACGTTTAGGAGACAACTATAATTTAGTTGATTGTATCCAATGGCATGGGGAGGTAGACTGTAGTCTGATTGTAAAGCCGTAGGCTACAGACAGATTATAATGGGGCAGAGATGTAGCCCTCCCATTCTGCATGCTGGTCTGCAGATAGACACTACAGGGGAGACAATAGACTTTAAGGTCAGAAGGGACCATCGTGATCATCTAGTCTGACCTCCTGCACATTGCAGGCTACTGAACCTCACCTATCCTACCCTCACATAATTATGATTTAGTTGGGGATTGGTCCTGCTTTGAGCAGGGGGTTGGACTAGATGACCTCCTTAGGTCCCTCCCAACCCTGATATTCTATGATTCCACCCACTTCTGTAATAGACTTTGCACTATTACATTTCATTCTATTTCTATTACAAGGTCATCCAGATCTTCTTGTATGATATTCCAGTCTTCCATCCACACATTTTATTAGCATACTCCCACTTTTTGTGCCAACATCAATAATAAAAATGTTAAATAAGATTGGTCCCAAGACCGATCCCTGAAGAACTCCACTAGTGACCTCCCTCCTGACTGATAGTTCACCTTTCATTATGACCTGTTATAGTCTCCCCTTTATCCAGTTCCTTATCCACATTTCAATTCTCATATTAATTGCCATAGTCACCAATTTAACTAATAATTTCCCATGAGGAACTGTATCAAATGTCTCACTGAAATCCAGGTAGATTAGAGCTACTGCATTTCCTTTCTATAAAAAATCCGTTATCTTCTCAAAGAAGGAGATCAGGTTGGTCTGGCATGATCTACATTTTGTAAAACCATGTTGTATATTATCCTAATTAGTGTTAACCTCTATGTCCTTAACTACTTTCTCTTTCTGACCTCCACAAGGCAGCTTTCCTTGCTGATCCATCCCCTCTTCTATTCCTTGTAGGCTTTCTGCTTTCTCGTAATCGCCTGTTTGAGATGCTTGCTCATCCAACTTGGTCTGCAACCCTTCCCTATGGAATTTTTCCCCTTGCTTGGGATGCAGGCTTCAGGCAGTTTCTGCAATTTTGATTTACAGTAATTCCAAGCCTCCTCCACATTCAGATCTTTGAGCTCTTTGTTCCAGTCCACTTCCCTAATTCCCTTAATTTTTTTAAGTTAGCCCTTTTGAAATCAAGGACCCTAGTTGCAGACCTATTTTTGTTTAGCCTTCCATTTAGTTTAAACTGAATTAGCTCCTGATCCCTCAAACCAAGGTTGTCCCCTATAACCAGTTCTTCTATGGGGTCCTCATTACTCACCAATACCAAATCTAAAATGGCATCACCTCTTGTTGGTTCCACAACTATTTGGTGAAGAAATCTGTCAATAGTAGGACAATTGCTGCTTCTAACTCAGCTCCTACTCAGTGTACCTCCTCTCCCCATCAGCACAGCTCTCTTTCTCACAGCCATAATACAGCATTGGGGTAGGAGAAAATCCTGTTTGGATGCATTAGATAAGTGTTTCATCTTTGTTTCTGACTGACAGTAGTCAAGGATCAGTGCTACCAGACAGCAGTGGCACTCAACATTCCTTAATAGTTTTTTCAAAACCCATGTACCTGACCCTCGAAATACCTCAAAATTCAAGGAAGAGACAGTGTCATATGCTAATATCTGAAAGAGGGCAGACAAGAGCAAGTTATGGGCTTGATTAAAAAGTCATAAATCAAAGTGGCCTGGAATCACAGTCCCTCAGAAATCGTTTGGATGAATATTTTCCTTTTTAACTAACTACAGTATTTTTGTTTTTGTTTTTTCAAACAACAACAGATCTACGAGCTATGCTGAAACCTCACATGGATAGCAGGCAAAAATCTTTTTTCTACAAATTGGAAATAGGAAATTCTTCTCTTTATTTCCTCCTTCTAATTAGTTTGAAATGTAAATGACAACAAAATATGGGATTAATGTGTCTTAATGAAACTGCAGACTTGCATATTTATGTATTGGTTCTAGCAGCATAACCATTTGCAGAAAAACAAAATACTGCATATTAATGTATGTCCGTTTTTTCTCTTTCCCTTCTTTTTTTCTTTTCTTCTCCATTTTAATGCTCTTCTCTAACGCTTAATCAGGTGAATAATCCCATTAATGTCATTGGGACTACTCATGTGCATAAAGTTATGCCTGTGCTTAAGTATTTTTCAGGACTGAGGCTTCCATTCTGGATGACCTTGAAAACTGGAGTAATAAAAATGGGATGAAATTTAATAATGCAAAATGCAAGGTCATGCACTTAGGGACTAACAACTAGCATGTTTGCTATAAGCTGGGGACTTATCAATTGGGAGCAACAGAGGAGGAGAAAGACCTGGGTGTATTGGTTGATCACAGGATGACTACAAGCCACCAGTGTGATGCAGCTGTGAAAAAAAGGCTAATGCAGTCCTAGGATGCATCAGGTAAGGTATTTCCAGGAGAGACACGGAAGTGTTACTACCATTATACAAACTATGGGTGAGACCTCATCCGGAACACTGTGTGCAATTCTGGTCTCCTGTGTTTAAGAATGATGAATTCAAATTGGAACAGGTACAGAGAAGGGCTACGAGGATGATCAGAGGACTGGAAAACTACCTTCTGAGAAGAGACTCAAAGAGCTTGGCTTGTTTAGCCTAACCAAACAAAGGTTAAGTGGAGATATGATTGCTCTCTATAAATAGATGAGAGGGATAAATACTAGGGAGGGAGACGAGTTATTTAAGTTAAGCACCCAGTGTGGACTCAAGAACAAATGGATATAAAGTGGCAATGAAAAAGTTTAGGCTTGAAATTAGGTGAAGGGTTCTGACTATCAGAGGAGTGAAGTTTTGGAAGAGTCTTCCAAGGGGAGCAATGGAGGCAAAAAAACATAACTGGCTTCAAGTCTGAGCTTGATATGTTCATGGAGGGGAATGGTCTTATGAAACTGCTTACAATGGCAGGTAGCCAATCTGTAGCCCCAGTCAGAATGGCAGAGACCCTGTTTTTGTTTTTTTGTTTTTTTTTGGCCTTCCTTTGCAGCATGGGGCACACATCACTTGTAAGTTTAAACTAGTATAAATGGTAGAGTCTCTGAAACTTGAAGTCTTTATATAATGATTTCAGACTTCAGTAACTCAGTCACAGGTTATGGATCTATTACTGGAGTGGGTGGGTGAGGTTCTGTGGCAGCAGGAGGTCAGACTGGATGATCATGATCATCCCTTCTGGCCTTAAAGTCTCTGAGAGTTAAACCAGTGTGCATGAACATTCTTATGCATTCTGAACACCTGCCCAGCTTGGCCATTTTTACCGCTCATTATTTGCTACTCATGAACTTTTGTGAAAAGGGGATTTTGTTCACTGAAACACTTGGGGAATGAGAATTCTTTGTCTAAATACCCATAGTCACATGTGAAGAAGGATACTCATGGAGTAAGTATTTTCTGTTCACCAATGGTTATTTGTCATTCTTCTTTTAAAAAAAAAAAAGTTCAATCATCCAATCTGGGAGCAAAACCAATACCCAGTGACATAAGCAACCAGTCATGTGCCATGAGAATTGCAAATATTGAATGGCTAAAGTCAACATCCCTCCACCACACTTGAGTTTTTCACTTAAACTACTTGGCGAATACTTGCTAGTAATGAATTTGCAGAAATCAGGGTTTGTTCACCAATGATTCACAAACAAAAATGCTAAATGTGTTTGGACAATTTACTTGCATTGAATAATTTGACCAGCTGTATGCCTTTCTATATTTTTAGTGTTTTCTATCAATTTTGCTGATTGATGCTTTCAAATATTAAATCAGTTTATTTACTCACGAGACCATCTTTCTTTGTTTCTCTTCAAGATTGTTTTCCCCCTCCCTTTTCCTTCCTTCTCTGAGCTTGATTTTTTAACGCTGGCATTTTCTTTCTGTGACTTCATCTTCATTCTTTAAAATTCTCATTCACTTCTCTATTGTGAAATCTCTGTCTCCTTTACCATTCCCTTTTCCTCTCTTCTTTAGGCCCCTGCCACTTTCTCCTGCCTTCTCCTTCCACTATAGGGTGAGGATGTTTACAGCCAGAATCACATTGCTTCCAGGGCAGCTCTGCTTGGGCTACCACAGGAGTAAAGAGGAACTGGCACCCACCTCTCAGCTGAGGGGAAGTTCCTTCCCCCATCCCATTTTCTTTCTCTTCAGCATGTATCATGTTCTCTATCATGGACTATAAAGATTTAATGTCCATGAATGAGTGGCCTCCACTATAGTTCTGGAATTCAGAAAGGATCACAAAAAAGAACAACTGAGAGACTAAAGGGCCTGATCCTCAGCTACTCCATACCTTCTTGTGGGCTGGAACAAGTTTTGGCAGGGCAAAGTTGGGACATTTGCACTCTCAATAGTCACATTTATATATCTTAAGACCAGAAAGGACCATTATGATTATCCACTCTGACCTCCTGTATAACAAAAGACATAGAATTTCACCCACTAGTTCCTGCCTTGAGCCCATAGGTTCTGGTAGATATTTGGGAGGGGGCAGGGGAAGCAAGAGTGTAAGACACAGCAGGCTCAGAGCTTCTCTAACTTATACTGGAGACTGTGGAATCCTCTGGCTGCCCCAAAAGGTAGTGAATGGTGCTGCGGGCTATGCCTTCTCTCTTTTCACCAAAAGCTGGGAATGGGGAGGGGAGGGGAGGGAAAGGGAAGTGTAGAGCCCTTACATCAGATATAGAATGGACAGGGCGGTCCCTGTGCAGCATATGGTAGCATAGACAAGCCTTAACGTAATGCGTAACCAGGCCTTTCTTCATTTCAGAGCTAAGACAGCACAGAATCATAGAAAAGTAGGACTGAAAGGGACCTCAAGAGGTCATCAAGTCCAGTCCCTTTAGCTGAGGCAGGACCAAGGAAACCTAGACCATCCCTGACAGGTTAGACTGTGCTCTGTTTGAGCCTGATGAGATAAATTGTCATGTCCCTCAGTGCTCCATACTGGCTCCTATCCTCTTTAGCATTTATGTACTGGGATCGCTAAGTGTTCCTTTCAGCACAGAGGACAACGAGGCTCTGTATGTTTTGCTACCCTAGCAGACCCAGGCATCTTTACCCAGCATCTTTATGCTGCGCCAATGTACACATGACACTCAAAGCTGTGTATATCAAAACCGGCTAAAGCCCAGCTCAGAAAACGGAGATTCTTGTAATTGTTTGGTTGGTTGGTTGTCAGACTCTCAGCCTGTCAGTTCCTCCTGCATTTTAATAGTAACTTAGTTAATCACTTTAATGATAGTACAGTACCTTGCATTTTTATAGCATTGTGCTTCCCAAAGGATGGTAATTCACTTTGCACGCTCAGTCTAGTCTAATATATCTGTTCCTGCAGTGCTGAACTGCAAGCCCCTCTGGATGGAATGCTGCAGCTGTCTAAAACCTTAGGGCAACACTACTCAACGATTTGGGACAGAAAGTGCATACAAGGAGAAAGTATTAGAATATTCTCACTGGAATCCAGTTTTCCCTGTAGATTAATTTCTGATGGATTAGATGGAATCCTGGATCCACTATAGATTTAAGGCCTGATTCAGCAAAGCATTTAAGCACATTGCCTAACTTTAATGAGAGGACTTAAGCACAAGCTTAAAGTTAAATATATACTCATTCATTTGCTTAATCGTGGCCTTGGAGGAAGAAAGTAACTATTCCACTGTGAATCTCTGATGGGGTTTCCCTGATGTTGCTGTTGCAGCCAACTAACTGGCTGCAGGACCATCAGTATGGCTTTATGCTGTGTGTAGACCTGGTTTGATAGAGTGGTTTGTCCCTGGGCACTGATCCCCCAGCTTCTGTATCTGTCCCCATTGCACACACCCTGCTTCATGTTTTTGGCACTGTGCTTCTAAGGAAGAAACCTTTCAACTGCTCTGCCTCCAGTTTGTCCCCATCTTCCACTCTCCATCTTGCTGAGGCTCATGCACTCAGTTTGCTTGCAAATCACTATCTTTCTCTGCCTAGACATTTGTGAGAACAAAATAGGATTGCACATATGTTCACAGGCAAGTGAAAAAGGAACAAACTGGTCAGACTGAATCTCACCTTGGATTTTGCAAATATATTTGCAAATAATCCCCCCTCCTTACCCACACATTACTTGCCCTCTAAATTCCAGTGAGTTGATTACTGCATATTAGTTCTTGATGTCTGTGAGATTTACCACAACACCCTTGCTGCATAGAAGAGAGGGATTATATACACTGAGTAGCGATCCAAACATTTGTTTAGATTGTAGCTATATTAAATGACAATGACTTGACCATGAAAATATCAACAAACATGACAGGTAATCACTATTAATCTTAATTATTGTAATAACACACACAATAAACAAGAACAGTCTGGCTACCCTGTCATGTGTTTATTTCATTGCTGACGGAGACCGAGATCTTTAAAGCCTTGTGATAAATTAATGCTTTTACTAATAACTTCAGTATACTACTACTACTGCCAGGAAGGTAAAATCTTACTTTGAGTTGTCAGTAGTTCTAGGATTTCTGGATTTTTTCCCCCCTCTTGTAGGTCAGACCAAATGTCCAACTCTTTTAAACAAGGCCCTTTCCATGTAGACTTTACAGGGCTAATTGTAGTCTCTGGTCTAGCATCCGGAAGCTGGTTAGTGGCATATAGGAACCATAAATGAGCCACAGTGGACCAGGAGAGAATTCTCCGCAGGCAGCAGCAGTATCAAACCTATGCATGAAATCCTATACTGCACTTCCTTCCGAGCCCTAGCATGGGGAGGTGCCAGTAGTGAGAGAAGCATTGCAAAGATTTTGGGCTGCAGTACAGTCGATAGGCAGCCCTGGATAACCCCAGGCAGCCCTCAGGTTGCCCTGCTTGCACCAGGGGCTGTTTAAGCCCCTACAGTAACTCTGGATCCAGGGAGAGCAAATGTAGCCTAAAGCCCTCTTTGTCCCTCCTCTCCTTTTGGAGACACAGCACAGAATCTAGCCCCAACTCCTTAGGTCTTTTCCTCTCTGTACACCGATTCCTCCATTGTTTCTCTCCATATTAAATAGTTAGAGACAATGAGCCAGATTCAAGCCTCACTTGTACTGGTATGCAAAATATACTCTGTTGGTTTGAATAGAATTTCTCTGGATTTAAACCAGTGTAAATAAGATCAAAATCAGGGCTAATATTTGACCTTGGATGTGCTAAATGAAGTGGGAACCCAGCAGGCTCATTTGAGGGCAGAGTTTGGTTCTTAGTTTGGTGTTCAAGAACTGGAAAAGGTACAGAAAAAGGTGAAATGGAGCATGGGATATCTTCCCCCACACATTTTCAATAAAGAGGGATTGAAAGGGGTGGAAAGAATTAATTTTTAGTAGAGTTTGGGCAGTGTCATTTAAATTTGTCAGCTAAATTTGAGTGTCCATTCAATTTGTTTTTGCAAAACTAAAATTGGACCTGTTTTGTACTAAGATCCCATTTTATCCAAAACACCAATGTTCGTGGGATGGTTTAGACAAATGTTTCCAGTTTTGGTGCATCTCTCAGTACTGGTTTAATGCCATCACTGAAAAAGCTGGACAGAAAGAGAAGGTAGACTATAAATGGAGAAGGAAAATGGCTCTCAGGTTACTTTGTAAGCAGTGAGAAGGGAGATCAAATGGACATGCAGGAATGCTCATGGGAATTTTCTAAAAATACCACCTGGGGACTTTATATTTTTGGACTCGTAAGTAATAATTTCAGTTAAACCCCTGTTATTATTTTATTATTAGTTTTATTAAAGTAGTACCCAGATGCCTCAGCTAAAATTGTGGCCCCATTGATCCCATACATTCATACATACACAGAGAAAGAGACAGTTCCTGTCCCAAAAGCTTACAATCTAGATAATCAAAACAGGGAGAAAGGATGTAGTAATATCCCCATTTGACAGATGAGGAATTGAGGCCCAAAAAAACTAAGTGACTTATCCAAAGTCAGATAGGAAGGGTTAGGAATCTAACATAGCTTTCCCGAGACCCAATCCTCTGCCTTAACTCCAGGATCATCATCTTTCTCTGCACTAACTGCCAAAACTAGCAACTCATGCTCTCAGTGTCACAAGAAGAAACAGTGACCCCTTTAAGTGGAAAAAAAGATGCCTAAGAATGATTGAAACTGAGCATTTATCTTCATCTCGATCAAGGAAGAAATGTAAATCTTTACTGAAGGTGTGAATTCATAGCAACAAACACTCACAGTGAGGAAAAGCATTCAGGAGATAAATGGAATTTATCTGACAGTGTAAGTTCAAACTAATATCTAAAGCGATGCAGTGAACAATGTATAACAAGATTTCAGTGACTCCTGGTGCCTTTATAATCTGCCTAGTCTTTTGAAAATGTTTTCTATATAAATGTTTATCCCAGCTGTCTAGCGAGATTAAGGGCTTTACTCCTTGAGTGCCATGTTCTCCTGCCAGGCTTCTTGACATAGAGTAGTTCCATTGGGTTCAGGGATGTGGTCATAGTGACTAACTGCCTAGAGCACATTCAAAAGGTCACACATGCTGCCTTCTAGAATATTTACTACACATCAAGGATCAGTCATGTATTTTCCTTACATTTGATGGGGGAATGGACAAAGCGTGGCCACTGGGAGCTGCAGGCGGCTGTGCCTGCGGATGGTCAATGTAAACAAACTGTCTTGCGGCCTGCCAGCGGATTACCCTGATGGACCGCAGGTTGCCCACCACTGGCCCAGACTGTGCTGGTGCTCTCCCTTACCTGAGCCTCTAGACTTTGTTGACGCTCACCCTTACCTGGGGCTCATAGACTGTGTAGTCGCTCTGCCCTGATTGCAAGCCAAAGCCTACTCACTGTGTACTGCCCTGCTCTGACCAAGGGCCCTGGGTTCATAGACTGCCATACTGCTCAGTCTGGCCAGGGGGCCAGAGTACTAGGTGCAGCTAATTTCCCCCCTTTTGAGCTCACCTTTACAGGTACGTGACAGTGAGGAGACGTGGCCTCCCTCAGAGACTGACAGAGAGGAATGACCATGCAGCCTACAGTCACATATTGAGGAATTATGTCTTGTACATGGATAACAAGACCAAGAACTATAACGGTAAAAATTTAAAAAAATACCCAAAGAACAAAACAAGAGTTTTTGAAAGAATATAAATGAATACTCAAGAGCATAAGCTAACCTCCAACTATTGGAGACAACTTCCCTAAGGCTGGTTATCCCATCACTTCCTACTGAAGGGTTTCTAGCACTTTCACTGGTGCAGCTGGTGCTAACTTTGTCAGCCAGGATACTGGATTAAGTGGACCACTGGTCTGATGCCGTGTGGCAATTCCAATTTCAAATTGCGCAACGTGAGCAAATGTTCCTTCATATGAAACCACAAAGCTCACTTCCACGACTATAAGCCATATCTCTCCTGTGTTTCAAGGTGTGAATAAATATATGTAGCTGATCAATGTCTTCAGAGATAAGCAACTACCACGTTAAACAGTGCTCCTATGACCATGGTATTTATAAGGTTAATGTTTCCTGAATACTGCCTCTGGTAAATTACTTCCCCTAGGCACTGTTCAAATTCAATTTCATTCTTTCGAGTTTTCAGTAATAGTATCACTAGGCAATGCTGAGCTGAAGCTTCCTTTGGATCTGAAATTGTATAATTGAACTATTGAACTGATGCCTACCACCACTTTCTCTGATCAGAGTCCATGGTGACGGAACTCTTCTTTCCTGTTTGATGATGTCTTGTTGTTGTTTTTTTTAATTTTGTTGCACAGCACTTTATGTTTATTTGTGGCTTTCCCCTGAACCACAAAATAATCTGTTACCTTTGATAATAGTACTTTGCATTTATAGGCCACCTTTCACCACAGGCTTTCTAAGCCCTTTACAAACATTAAGTCCCACAAGAACTCTATGATGTAGGTAAGCAATTGTGAGGCCAGGGGGGCAGAGATGGTCATTTTTCCATATATTTGCCCAGCACTAAGCACAATGGGACCCTGACATGGTTGCCCTCTGGGCACTATTGCAATATAAATATTTTTAATCATCATCACCACCATTTTTACACGCAGGGAAACAGGTTCAAAGAGATATTGGGGGAGATTTTCAAAGGCTGGTCCTTCATAAACCCCACACCCCAAACACAAAACATGCTGAGAGAAGATGTGGGGAGTTTTCTGTAAACCTCCCCAGAAGATGGGTGTATTTAATATACCCGGTAGTTCTTTACCTCAGTAATACTACTGTGACCCTTCTACCTGCTGTTGCTGACAGCAAAAAGGGCCTTCTGCAAACATAGATAACTCCTACTCAGGCCCCCGCCCAGAAACCTGGGAAACTACGTCTACCACTCTGGGTGCCCTTGATGGGCAGCACTTCTTCACTCTCAAGCTCTGAGTCCAGGGGCTTAAACCAAAGAGAACTTTATGGGGAGAAAGGGGAGGAAAGAGGAACAATAGAATAAATTTGGGAAAGCCAGCAATTAATACATTAAAAATATCTATTAGGTAAGAGTCCCATCCCCCGAGGGAGCTTTTTTAACAATAATCCCAACCTCAGTCCTCCTCTGGCTGCTGTGAGTGACTAATGTGTTCTGTCACTTCCCTTCTTCCCGGCTGCTGACTCACAGTTTTGTTGTTGAGAGTTGGTGGAGTCCAAGAATTCTGGCAAATCTGTCTTCAGCCCCTAAGGGAAGTGTTACCTGGGCTGCTCTGGTGGCTCTGGCCACCTGACTCAGCTGAAGTGATTTTAGCTGTGGGGCTAGGTAGGGAGACCCCCCTCACCTCATATGGGCTGCTATTATCTGTGGCTTCAACCCAAGCCCTCAGTTTAGCTTTGCCTGCTGCCTTGGCTTTGCCCACCACCTCAAACCTGCCTCTGTTCTGAATCTATAGAGAGACACCAGTAGTGTGTAGGACCATTAAGAAAGTCCCTAATGCAAGAGAAGCATTCCCAGAAGAAAGTAAGAACCCTCTTTTTTCCCTCTCTCTCTCCACCTCCCCCCATTCCTAGCCAGGCTTCCTTACCCAGCTGTGCCTGATTACGGTTTCAGTCAGGATGACCCCTCATCACAGGCACATTTGAAAACATATCATATATAGATATAAACAAAAATGCTCTAAACCGTCACATAACTGAAATGCAAATGAGGCCTGGTCCATTCACTATTTCCCCTTGCTCATCAACAGATGCCAGCAGAGAGCTTCCTCCAATGGAGCCTCAGTCCACCTGGAGTTCTGAAGCAACTCTGGGCTGCCCTTCTCTCTGTTCACCAACAAGAATCAATAGTGAGCTCCCCACTCTATAGGGCTCCAGGTGCAGGGCTTACACCGCTCATTACTGTACATTAAAATGAGGTTCCACTAGCCTGGGGAATCACCTATTTAATTCAAATATAATCATTTGCCATCTTTTAAAAACTAATTGCTTTGATATTTTTTAATTCATCACTTTTCACCTGACTTTATCAAGGAAAGTTGCAGGAGGGACCACATTGGCGACAGAAGCTATTTTAATTGTGTAGATTACAGTAACTCCTCGGGGCCCCAATCCCTATTGAGGTCTTATTGTGCTAGGCACTGTACAAACGCCTACTAAGAGCTGCCTCAAAGAGCTCGCAGTCAAGTTAGATAAACCCAACAAAGGGAAACAGAGGATAAGTTACTTGCCTAAGGGCAGATAACAGTTCAGGTTGCCTGTCCAGTGCCCAAACTGTTGGACCACACTGCCACACATAGAAGCATGTACAGCATCAGTAAAGCTTTCTCATCCCATCCTGCCTATGTACTTCATCCTTAATCTGGAGGAAACACCTCAGGGGTTGGGGTCAGTCTTTTGTTCCTTCAATCTGTCAGCTGAGGGGGGCCCCATCAGTGCTACAGGATGGTACTTTTGTGATGTTGACATTTTCTGCTGGAAACCAGAATCAATTGCTTATGTTTAGCTGTTTTAAAGAATTTTTTTTAAAATACACAGTAAAGGGATTTTTGGGTATGCTTTGTTTTTCTTCTCGGCTCTATCCTTAGCTGGTATAAACTGGTGCAGAGTCACTGAAGTCGGTGAAGTCAACAGTGTTATGCTGATTTACATTCACTAAAGGAGGAAGGATCTGCCCCTCTGTACTGAATAGACTCCTCTCCTACATTGGTATGTGATTGCAGAATATTCATTAGAAGATGTCAGCATCAAACATATATGGGTAAAGAAGCAAATCGAGATCTACCATGCTACTTATATGAAAATATGCCAAGAAAAATAACCTAATAGAACCACCTCGCCCGTCATAGGTAAGGTAGCAACTCCCATTGATTTCAATTAGATCTGTGCTCATGTACCTGAGGACAGAAATAGCCCTTAGATTTATGGCTGTGTAAGAGCTTCATTCTAGCTTCTTTGAGTTAAGCATTGAATAGAAAAAGCTGGCTAGTACATTGAGTATGTTTTTAAACGTACATCCTTTGGGCCAGATTCAGTTCTCAGTTACAGTAGTGCAAATCTGCAGTAACCACACTGATTTCCCAGTGGTGTTAACTTTGGATTTACACTGTTGTGACTGAGATCAGAATCTGGTCTCCTGCTTGGTTTGTGGGGATGGAGGCTGGAGTGAACAGGAAAATAAAGTCCCACTAAATAATGAATGTATCAGACTTTAATGACCCCTTGCAGACCTTTCCCCATACTTGATCAGAAACACAGAGTGCAATCTTCAAACCTGGTATCTTAATAGGATGTTTCAATCCCACATTTGGATATAGAAATGAACACTTAGGTGCCTCAATTTTGAGCTTTTTGAGACAGAGATTGTCTTTGTGCTATTTATTTGTAAGAACCTAGCACAAAGGGACCCTGATCCTGCCTGTGGTCCCTACACACTGCTGTAATAGAAACAATAAATAACAATGTGTGATGGGGTGGACTAGGCTCAGAGCCCTCCTTTCTGGAGGCCTCTAGGCCCTGTTACACTCATCTCAGAAAACAACAACAAACAAACAATAGAGAGGTCCTCCAAGCTGCCCAGAGTGGCTATGTGGGACACAGCCAATAAGAGGGGCTGCAGGGGGCAGCCAGTCAGGGCCTACCAGGCTCATATAAAAGAAGCTGCAAGACCAGAGTGAGTTCAGTCTGCTTGTAGGGACTAGGGGAGCAAAAGGTGCTCCTGACTGGCTACAGGGGCTAAGGTAGCTAGCTAGCTAGCAGGGACCAAGGAAGGGAGTGAATAGCTTCTGTCTGGGTGACAGGACTCCATTAAGAAAGGCAGTTGCCCAGGGAAATGCAGTTAGCTAAAGGGACATAGCATGTGGCTGCTACTTAGAGGATTCCTGGACTGGGACCTGAAGTAGCAGGTGGGCATGAGTCCCTCTCCCTCCCCCTCCCAACAGCCATTGCGGAAGTGGCTGTGCCCTAAGAAGGGAGTTTAGACGGGCCTAGGGAAGGGACTGTACACGGAACTGTTACCCCTGGAACAGGGCTGAATTGAGACTGACCCAGCTGGAGAACTGGGGTCAGAGCATTAAAGGGTAGGCAAAGAGCCTCCAGGGAGGAAAGATGGAGTGCTGCTCCATCCCAGAGCAGGAACCTTTGCACACAAGCTGGCCAACTAGAGTACTGAGATGGGCCGTATTGGTCAGACTGAGGACTGAGCCCAGAGAAGGTGGCAGGGACACAATCAACTGAGGATACCATGATAGGCCCTGTTGGGCTAGTTAAAGGGCTGAGCCTGGGGAGGGCTACAGGACTTTGAGAGCTTTGAGATAGGCCCAGTTGGATTGTGTACACCAAAAGGACTGGTTTTGTTTAATTTTCGCACATGGACAGAGTAGTGACTTGGCCAGAAGGCTGAGTCACTGAAGACACGCTTGACAAGTGTAGTGGCTGATGGGGGGCACTGGTAGCCAAGAAACTGAGGGAAAACTGCAGGCACGCACACACTCGATGAGGGAGCACCCACAAGAGGGGGTGCCACCCCATCACACAATGACATAACGTAACCCATTTATGCACCCACATGCTGATCTGAGTACCTAAGTATGTTTGGGTGTCATATGAAAGGTGTTGTGTTTGGAAATGGCAATTGCAGTAAGAACAATGCCTATTTTTCCAGTCCAACTAGTATAGAATAGTGGTCTCCAAAGTTTTTGGATCACGCACCCGCACGGTGCTGCCGAAGAAAGGAGCGGGGAAGACTTACCACAGGCGTGCCGCCAAAGGAAGATGCGGGAAGACCTGCTGCCTGGCGTGCCGCAGAAGAAAGCAGGAGGGAAGGCCTGCTGCAGGCATGCCGCCAGAGGGGAAGACCTGCTGCAGGTGTGAAGAGCTGCTGCCGAAAAAAAAAATGGTGGAGTGCCATCCAGCGGCGCTCCTCCTGCCATACACCCCCTGGGATCCTCTGGCGCACCTCCTGGAGTGCGCGCACCCCACTTTGGAGACCACGGGTATAGAAAACTATGGTCCCTGTTAGTCATAATTCACATGAGCCAACAATTTAAAAGAAACACTCTCCTCTGCATTTTCATTGCTGTTAAATAGCAGACTTGCTCTTTTGATCAGAGAATAGCCCTCTACATCTGACTCCGTCACCTTTCCAACTTTTTCACTATTGAAGGGCAGAATGGCAAGTTAAACATCTGCACTGGGAATTTATCTTGCAATTCATTGTGTCCATATTCTGCGCTTTTAGGAATATAAATGCCAAAGAAGATCTGGGTCAGTGATGTCTAAGGTTCTTTCACTTGTTTCTTTAATTGACTAAACTTAAAGCAGGCCCCTTTGTGAACTTGCTTTGGCTGCATTGACAGCAATTTCCTTTTAAGGACAACATCAGTGTTCCTTGCTTTCAAGAGGAAAGCTATAATAAATCCTTCACTTTCATCACATTCTTTCTAGAGAGGGGCCCCAAATCCACATCTGGCTCCAGATCTCAAATACCAAAATGTTCAGGGGGTTTGGATCTGGGTTTGGGGCTGTCTCTACTTTTTTCTTTTCACATTTTTTTGAAACTTTCAAGGAAGAACAATTTTATCCCCACTCCCTCGGGTGCCCTTTCATTTCATTTATAGACTGCTAGGCACTCCAGGTGAATTACAATACTAATTAATTAAACATCACAATCCCCCTGTGTTGTAGGTAAGGATGATTATCTCCACTTTGTATGGGGCACAGCAGCTCTCCTTTCACTCATCCCTGTGTAAATCAGGAGTAACTGTTGAAATCAGTGGGGTTATCTGTGTAAAGTTGGTGCCACAGAGAGAAGAAGCAGGCCCAGCAAATTAAAGGCCCAATTTTAACCACCCTCATATACGCAATTCCCAATATGGTGATTATTTGGGGTCACAAGTAGGAGATGAGTTGTGATGAGATTTTCAGCCAGGGGTGAGGTGTGTGGGCCGGGTGGGTGCGGGTGTGCTCGGGGTGTGAGCACAGTAAAGGCTGGAAGAGTGCCAATGGGAAGGGTTATGTGGGCATAGGTGGTTTCAGTGCATTTCCAAATCATGCTCGGGGTACCCAGGCAGAGTGAAGCACATTGCGGGTAGTTGGGGATGAAGCAGAGCTGGGGCCACCAACAACAACTCAAAAGGGTCAGAAGTTGGGAGCAGGATATTCACAAACACGACTGAGAGAGACAGGAAGACAGAGGGGCTTGGTGGAGGATTGTGCCTTTTCCAGAGTCCTAATGCAGCCAAAATCTGAGTGTGCCCAGACCAAGGTGATCAGACATCCTGATATTAACGGGACCATCCCGATATTAGGGGCTTTATCTTATATATGTAACTATACCCCCTCCCTGAAAAAAAGTGTCCCCATTTTTCACACTTGCTATCTGGTCACCCTAACTCAGACCATGCCCTCCCACAGCACTGTCCTGATTCACCGCCTGGGCATATAAACAAGTGTAGGGAATGCAGAAGTGAGTGCAACTACAGGGCTCAATCCTGCCAGGTCCTGAGCACTCTGTCCCCTATCCAGCAAAGCTCACAAGTTAGTGGGACTATTCGCAATGCTTAAAGTTAAGCACATGCCTAAGTGCCCTGCTGGTAAGATACAAAGTGCTCAGCATCTTGCAGGATCAAGTCAGAAGTGACTTGTCTGAGGTCAACCAGTGAGTCAGCAGCAAAATAAGGTATAGAAGCAGGCTCCTATATCTCTGCTCTAACTTCCGGATTCCCATACCAAGCAGCTCTTTCATTTAATGCATTTACTCTTGAACTGTATTCAGTGAGGCTGCTTGTTTCTGATTTAGCCACAACAGCTGTATTTACAGCTCCACAGAAACCTCTTGATCTGTCTGTCCCACTGGAATTGTCTATCAGCACTTTTTATGAGTTACTTGATTTAGACTATGTATTACGAACTTTGGGAGCGCTCTCCTGACAATGACTTGTTTATGTTGCTCATGTTGATCTTAGTTCGGAATGTTTATTAGACCTAGTCTCCCTGTCAGTGTATTACTTTGGCATAATATAGATCTTTATCTGCTCTGTCCTTTGATTTCTCTAACCATGTGGGAGATGTACCAACTATCCAAGTTTTATCAATTGTCTCATGAAGATATTACAAGTTTTTCTCCACTAAATCTAAGCAGTTCCTTGAATTTACATGCTGGACATAAAGTGACTTTATCTACTCTCTCGGTTAAATTAGTGTGGCTTTTTCGGATTATACGGGGTGCTAGTTGAAAGGTAAGACTCTGACAAATAGAGTTAAAAACAAACACAATTATTTTAAAAAATCGTGCATAGAAGGTGTGTGATACCTTCTAGTTCTTGTGCAATTATGCCTTTTGCGTCCCCAAAGTTAAAGTGGTAGAAACCCACCAATGTAGACATAGTCATACCAGTATAAATGTGCTTATGCTGGTATACCTTATTCCTGTACAAGAAGGGGAATAAGCTATACCAGTATAGGGCACTTTTATAAGTGGTATAACTGTGTCCACACTAGGTGTTGTACTGGTATAAATATTTGGTTTTAAAAAAAAACTCACCTCTAACTGACATAGTTGTATCAATACAAAGACAGTGTGTAGACAGATTCATTTTGGATGACTGGTGCTATATAAAAGGCAAGCTTCTTTCTCGTTTTATTATTATTCCTGACCTGCTCCCACTGCAGCCATCTTCCTGTTCATTAATGTCCCAAATGGCTTCCTCCCCTCACAGCTCCCACCCACACCCAACGCACAGACTGGCTGGTCTTCTCCCACTACTTGCTAATCTTCTCCCACTACTTGTTATTGTTCCCTTCCCCAGCACAGGCTCCCAGAGCTGCAAAGGGCGCAGTTTTCATTCCTTGTCCCTTCCCCCTCCTCTGGCCCCAACATTGGTTGAACAAACTTCTGGTGTTGCTTTGTTTCATTATACCTCGGTGCTGCTTCAGATCGCTCCTAAAAATCTCCCTTCCTCTCAATAGCTTCTTAATAAACATTCTTGGTCCCTTTCTCTGTTATCGCTTATATTTTATCTCTTTTTCTCAAAGCTCATACATAGCCTGTATCTTATTTCTTCTTGTTCATCTCTTCTACTTTCTTCTCTTATTAGTAAATTGTGTTCCAGGCTCATTCCGTCCTTCCTAAGAAGCCTTGGGGCCAAATTGTGGCTTTTGGGTCACTAACCCCAGTCAGCGGCAATGGTGAACCTCCCATTCCAAAGGAAGGCTGGGGGAAGATAGTGCCTCAGGATGGTGTGGCCTGTGGGGGCATTGCTCTGCAGGCCAATGTGGAGGGGGCACAGCCATTGTTACTACTCTTTTATGCTTCTCCCTGCTCCCTTAGGTAAATATGCACCCCTGGAATGTACTCAGTGTCCCTCATCCCTTTGGGATCATGCGCACCTCCTGGGGCAGTTTAGGGAGCACTCCCCCAAGTACAGGCACTACAATTATGGGTCTTTGGGACAGGAACTGTCTTTTTGTTCTGTATTTAAGAATGTAAGAACGGCCATATTGGGTCAGATCAAGGGTCCATCTAGCCCAATGTCCTGTCTCCCCACAGTGCCCAATCCCAGTTCTTCAGAGGGAATGAACAGAACGGGTAATCTAGTGATCCAACCCCTGTCCCTCATTCCCAGCTTCTGGCAAACAGAGGCTAGGGACACCGTTTGTAAAGCATCTAGCACAATGGGATCTTTGTTCCGGGACTCCTATGTGCTACTAAAATGCAAATTGATAATGAATAATAAATGGAGTGGAGTGGCACCTTGTCTTCCCCACCCACTTATATGCCTACATAAAGGCCCGATGGGTCAGGTAATATCTTTTATTGGAACAACTTCTGCTGGTGAGAGACACAAGCTTTTGAGTTTACAGAGCTCTTCCTCAAGCTCGTCTCTCTCACCAACAGAAGTTGGTCCAATAAAAGGTATCACCTCACCCACCTTGTCTCTCTAATATCATGGGACCAACATGGCTACAGCAACACTGCTTACATATAGGCCTGTCACAGTCGAGGCTCTTATATATAAAGCAGCACTGCCAGGATCACAGCAAAGCAGGGTCAAACCAACAGATAGAAGATAACTAATGATATCCAGGCTGGCCTTACCATTTTATTGCCAGGCCTCAAAACGTTTTGCCCCTCTACCGAGTCACCCTGCAGAAAAAAATTACTGACTCCAGTCCTGCCCACCCAGAAGAGCTCCTTGCTTTTTGTCCACTGGGATGACATCACACCCTGCATTCATGGGAACAGACAAAACTATTCAAGATTTAAAAACCAACATGATAAGCACATATGATGGAGAGCAAGGGATGTCTCTTCTTTGAGGCCCCATTCCTGCTGGTTTCACAGCAAGCACTGTGTTGTCCTGGTTTTTGTAAGCTCCAGCAGACGGGCCACCTGGAGGAGCTGCTGGCCAGCTGAGATTGGCAGCAGGCTGGATAAGCACATGTGAACCTCAGGGTACGTGCCTCAGGTCTGTCATCCAATAATGCTGCCAACCTGTTTGTGATGAATACTACCAATGAGTGCCCCCCTCCCACATATACTGGGCTTGATTCTCATTTGCCTTATGGAGTCATTTACACTTTTGCAAAACGAGCTTTGTGTGGGAACACAATGCTAGTATGCTCATTTGGAAGCATTTTATACTTCCATGTCACAGGTGTAAATGATGACACAAGGTGCCAGAGTACACAGAGGAGGATCACCCCTCTGTGTTGCATTTTCTTCAAAATCAGGTTAATAATAATTACTGACCCACTTTACATGGGTGTTGCAAGGACCAATTCATTCCTGCTTGTGCAGTGTTTTGAAGATATAAGTCCTATCTAAGTGTAAATGTTAATGTGGTTATTTAAAGGTGAACAGCAAAATGTTTAATAAGACACTTGTTTGTAAGAATCTAAAAAGACTAAAGACAAATGTAAATGTAAGATTTTATTATTTTACCCTTGGAGAACTAAAAACCGGATTTGTCTTTAAAGTCACAACAACATTATAAAAGTGGCCTCTGATCTCAATGAGGACAAGTTCCTTTGATATGTCTGAAAAAATATGAATCACAAAGAGAAGTTGCAAAATTGCATGAGACATATTATCTCTGCACATTACTTTGTTTTTGTTTTCATTTCCAGCTGAACACAGGTGCAGCAGGAAAAATGTTCACTTTTAGCTAAGTTCAGTGTAAGATAAAAAGGAATTTGTTTTTTAGTTATTGAGTGAAAAAGGGCATCTAACATCGTCAAAAAGGACAGACACATATTTCCCCACTCTTGTAACAACCCAGATATAATTCAGCTATCACTCTGCACTGAGGGCGAGCATGAGAAAATGTAGCCTTATCAGAACATTTTTGAAAATGTTATGATGGAGTGATAATAGAGACTTATAGGTGATGTCTACACTTCACACTAAGGTTGGGCTCTTATTCAAG
Source organism: Chelonia mydas (assembly GCF_015237465.2). NCBI lineage: Eukaryota > Metazoa > Chordata > Testudines > Cheloniidae > Chelonia > Chelonia mydas. The sequence continues at coordinate 17,920,468 of NC_057851.1, forward strand.
TTTGAGCCCAAGCCCTCCTTCTGTTTGCACACAAATCAGTGTGACTCAGACCCGCAAGCACTCAAGACCCAGGTCCTAGGATCTTTCTGGGGGGTTAGATCAGAGCCCAAGTCCTGTTGTGACTTGGGTCCAAACCCTATAATCTTTCAGTGTGGATGCAGCTTAAGCCAGAGAGCTGAGTCAGAAGGTCTGCATAGTGCAGGGTGGAGGCATGTTAGCATGGCTGTAAGACCTGGGTCCAACAATTGTAAACCCAGGTTTACAGCGTAGTGTGGATGCTCGAGTGCAGGCTTGGAAACATTGAGTATGCAAGCCTACATCCCACAGACCTGGCTTACAATGCAGTGTAGACATACCCATAAGGGTTAGCAATGTGGTTAAAGCATTGGACTGAAAGTTAGAAAGTCCGACTTTAGTCCCCAGTTCTGCCACAAATCTCCAGTGTCAACCTTGTTAATTATATAAGTTAATTAATATCTCTTTGCTCCTATTCCCCATCTGTAAAATTCCTTTCCCCCAATTGTTTTAGTGTTTTAGATCTAAAGCTCTTCAGAGAAGGGACTATCTTTTGCTGTGTGTTTGTTCTGTGCTTAGCACAGTGGCATCCTGATGTCGGGCCTCTAGATGATAATACAAAAATAATAATAGTGGCATGTCTCTTTCAATCATATGTTTATGGTGGTAGGCATGCCATTCATTGTGTTTAACCGTCATCCTCACAATCTCTGGGAATTCGTTACTGTACCCAATTTGGTTGAAGTAAAGGCCTTTATACAGTATGCTTTAGAACAATGTGCATGTAATTTTTGAAAATGTGCAATTTTACCAGTTGTCCTTTGCAAGCCTCCCAGCTATGCACAGTTTCAGTGCAAGCAGCTGGACACCACTTCTGCAAAAGAAAGCTGAGGACTCACTATGTCTACACTACGAAATTAGGTCGAATTTATAGAAGTCGAGTTTTTAGAAAGCTATTTTATATAGTTGATTGTGTGTGTCCCCACTTAAGACCATTAAGTCAGCAGAGTGCGTCCACAGTACTGAGTCTAGTGTCGACTTCTGGAGCGTTGCACTGTGGGTGGCTATCCCACAGTTCCTGCAGTCTCTGCTGTCCATTGGAATTCTGGGTTGAGATCCCAGTGCCTGATGGGGCACAAAACATTTTTGTGGGTGGTTCTGGGTACATGTTGTCAGGGCCCACTCCCCGTTCTGTGAAAGCAACAGCAGACAATTGTTTTGCGCCTTTTTTCCTGGGTTACCCGTGCAGATGCCATACCACGGCAAGCATGGAGCCCACTCAGCTCACCATCACCGTACGTCTCCTGGGTGCGGGCAGACGTGGGACTGTATTGCTACACAGCAGCAGCTCATTGCCTTGTGCCAGCAGACAGAGCAGTATGACTAGTAGCTGTCCTTGTTGTCTCTCGGGTGCTCTTGGCTGGCCTCAGTCAGGTCGGTCAGGGCGCCTGGGCAGACATGGGTGCTCATGGCACATAAATGGGAGTGATTCAGGTCATTCTTTTCTTTAAGTTTTATCTAATGGAGATTCAGTCCTGCCTAGAATATTGGCAGAGTGGTTTGAGCATTAGCCTGATAAACCCAAGGTTGTGAGTTCAATCCATGAGGGGGCCATTATGCCTCAAGCTGATCTCCCAGACAGCAGCACCATCTGCTGCCAGCCTACCCCTTGCTTCCTCCCTCCGTGAAAGCAATAGCCGACAATTGTTTCACCCCTTTTTCCGTTCTGCTGCCATATTGCTGTCATCCACCCCCCGCTTCCACTGCCACTCTGCTCTCCTGCTCATGGCAAGCATGGAGCCCACTCAGATCACCGTGGCAGTCGTGACCACTCTAAACACCACACGCATTATCATGCAGTATATGCAGAACCAGAACCAGAACCTGCAAAATCAGGCAAGTAGGCAATGGCAGCGCGGTGAGGACAGTGATGAGGACACAGACACAGACTTCTCTCAAAGCACGGGCCCTGGCAATTTGGCCATCCTGGTGGCAATGGGGAAGGCTCATGCCTTGGAATGCCAATTCTGGTCCTGGGAAACAAGCACAGACTGGTGGGACCACATAGTGTTGCAGGTCTGGGACGATTCCCAATGGCTGCGAAACTTTTGTATGCGTAAGGGCACTTTCATGGAACTTTGTGACTTGCTTTCCCCTGCCCTGAAGTGCCAGAATACAAAGATGAAAGAGCAGCCCTCACAGTTCACAAGTGAGAGGCGATAGCCCTCTGGAAGCTTGCAATGCCAGACAGTTACTGGTCAGTCAGTAATCAATTTGGAGTGGGCAAATCTACTGTGCGGGTTGCTGTGATGCAAGTAGCCAACGCGATCACTTAGCTGCTGCTATCAAGGGTAGTGACTCTGGGAAATGTGCAGGTCATAGTAGACGGCTTTGCTGCAATGGGATTCCCTAACTGTGGTGGTGCGATAGATGGAACGCATATCCCTGTCTTGGGACTGGACCACCTTGGCAGCCAGTACATAAACTGAAAGGGGTACTGCAAGCACTGGTGAATCACAAGGGACGTTTCACCAACATCAACGTGGGATGGCCGGGAAAGGTACATGACGCCTGCATCTTTAGGAACTCTGGTCTGTGGGAAAGGCTGCAGCAAGGGACTTACTTTCCAGACCAGAAAATAACTGTTGGAGATGTTGAAATGCCTATAGTTATTCTTGGGGACCCAGCCTACCCCTTAATGCCATGGCTCATGAAGCCATACACAGGCACCCTGGACAGTAGTAAGGAGCTGTTCAACTATAGGCTGAGCAAGTGCAGAAAGGTGGTAGAGTGTGCATTTGGACGTTTAAAGGGTCGCTGGCGCAGTTTACTGACTCAGTTAGACCTCAGCGAAACCAATATTCCCATTGTTATTACTGCTTGCTACGTGCTCCACAATCTCTGTGAGAATAAGGGGGAGACATTTATGGCGGTGTGGGAGGTTGAGGCAAATCGTCTGGCTGCTGATTACATGCAGCCAGACACCAGGACGGTTAGAAGAGCACAGCAGGAAGCGCTGCGCATCAGAGAAGCTTTGAAAACCAGTTTCATGTATGACCAGGCTACGGTGTGAAAGTTCTGTTTGTTTCTTGATGAAAACCCACCCCCTTGGTTCACTCTACTTCCCTGTAAGCCAACCACCCTCCCCTCCCCCCTTTGATCACCGCTTGCAGAGGCACTAAAGTCATTGTTGTTTCAAATTCATCCATTCTTTATTAATTCGTCACACAAATGGGGGGATAACTGCCAAGGTAGCCCAGGAGGGGTGCGGGAGGAGGGAAGCACTGGGTGGGGTGGGGGTGGAGGGAAGGAATCATAGAATCATAGAATATCAGGGTTGGAAGGGACCTCAGGAGGTCATCTAGTCCAACCCCCTGCTCAAAGCAGGACCAATTCCCAATTAAATCATCCCAGCCAGGGCTTTGTCAAGCCTGACCTTAAAAACTTCTAAGGAAGGAGATTCTAGGTAATCTCCTAGGTAACGCATTCCAGTGTTTCACCACCCTCCTAGTGAAAAAGGTTTTCCTAATATCCAACCTAAACCTCCCCCACTGCAACTTGAGACCATTACTCCTTGTCCTGTCCTCTTCTACCACTGAGAATAGTCTAGAACCATCCTCTCTGGAACCACCTCTCAGGTAGTTGAAAGCAGCTATCAAATCCCCCCTCATTCTTCTCTTCTGCAGACTAAACAATCCCAGTTCCCTCAGCCTCTCCTCATAAGTCATGTGTTCCAGACCCCTAATCATTTTTGTTGCCCTTCGCTGGACTCTCTCCAATTTATCTACATCCTTCTTGTAGTGTGGGGCCCAAAACTGGACACAGTACTCCAGATGAGGCCTCACCAATGTCGAATAGAGGGGGACGATCACGTCCCTCGATCTGCTCGCTATGCCCCTACTTATACATCCCAAAATGCCATTGGCCTTCTTGGCAACAAGGGCACACTGCTGACTCATATCCAGCTTCTCGTCCACTGTCACCCCCAGGTCCTTTTCCACAGAACTGCTGCCTAGCCATTCGGTCCCTAGTCTGTAGCGGTGCATTGGGTTCTTCCGTCCTAAGTGCAGGACCCTGCACTTATCCTTATTGAACCTCATCAGATTTCTTTTGGCCCAATCCTCCAATTTGTCTAGGTCCCTCTGTATCCTATCCCTGCCCTCCAGCGTATCTACCACTCCTCCTAGTTTAGTATCATCCACAAATTTGCTGAGAGTGCAATCCACACCATCCTCTAGATCATTTATGAAGATATTGAACAAAACCGGCCCCAGGACCGACCCCTGGGGCACTCCACTTGACACCGGCTGCCAACTAGACATGGAGCCATTGATCACCACCTGTTGAGCCCGACAATCTAGCCAACTTTCTACCCACCTTATAGTGCATTCATCCAGCCCATACTTCTTTAACTTGCTGACAAGAATACTGTGGGAGACCGTGTCAAAAGCTTTGCTAAAGTCAAGAAACAATACATCCACTGCTTTCCCTTCATCCACAGAACCAGTAATCTCATCATAGAAGGCGATTAGATTAGTCAGGCATGACCTTCCCTTGGTGAATCCATGCTGACTGTTCCTGATCACTTTCCTCTCATGTAAGTGCTTCAGGATTGATTCTTTGAGGACCTGCTCCATGATTTTTCCGGGGACTGAGGTGAGGGAAGGACAAGGCCACACTGCACTTCAAAACTTATTGAATGCCAGCTTTCTGTTGCTTGGGCAGTCCTCTGGGGTGGAGTGGTTGTGTGCCCGGAGGTCCCCCCACCATGTTCTTGGGCATCTGGGTGAGGAGGCTATGGAACTTGGGGAGGAGGGTGGTTGGTTACACAGGGGCTGCAGCGGCGGTCTGTGCTCCTGCTGCCTTTTCTGCACCTCAACCATACGCTGGAGCATATTAGTTTGATCCTCCAGCAGCCTCAGCATTGAATCCTGCCTCCTCTCATCATGATGCCACCACCTCTCCTGTCGCTCGTCCCTCCTCTCCTCGCGTTCATTTTGTGCTTTCCTGGACTCTGACATTGTCTCCCTCAATGCATTTTGCTGGGCTCTTTCAGCATGGGAGGCCTGCATGAGCTCAGAGAACATTTCATCATGAGTGCATTTTTTTTCGGTGACTAATCTTTGATAGCCTCTGGAATGGAGATGATACATGGAGTGATGAAACATTTGCAGCTGTGGGAGGGAAAAAAGGGAGATTAGTCTTTAAAAAGAGACATTTTAGAGAACAATGGGTAGACTCTTTAATGGTGAACCAAGCTGTTAACATTACATCATATGTGTGCTTTCTTTACAAGGTCGCATTTTGCCTCTTATATTGAGGGCCTGCCGCTATGGTGCGAGAGATCACACACGCAGGGCCGGCAGGCAACAGAATTCGGCTTGCAGGCAGACATGGTAAGCCAGTCTTTTGGCTTCTTTAACCTTCCTAACGTGGGAATGGTTTCAAACAGCAGCGCCCTCATTTCACATACCAAGCATACATTGGGTTGGCCCTTTAAAATGGGTTGGCCATTTAAAAGGAGGGGCTGTGGTTTTCGGGTTAATGTGCAGCACAAACCCAACTAATCACTCCCCCTCCCACCACACACTCCCAATTCTTTGGGATGATCGCTTCACTCCCCCCACCACATGGCTAACAGCGGGGAAGATTTCTGTTCAGCCACAGGCAAACAGCCCAGCAGGAACAGCCACCTCTGAATGTCCCCTTAATACAATCCCCCTATTTCATCCAGGTGACCACGAATGATATCACTCTCCTGAGGATAACACAGAGAGATAAAGAACGGATGTTGCTTGAATGCCAGCAAACACCAGGACCATACATTGCCATGCTTTGTTATGCGATGATTCCAGACTGTGTGCTGCTGGCCTTCCGTGGTAAAGTGTCCTACCATGGAGGATGGAATAAGGCTGCCCTCCACAGAAACCTTTTGCAAAGGCTATGGGAGTACATCCAGGAGAGTTTCATTGAGATGTCCCTGAAGGATTTCCGCTCCATCCCCATACACGTTAAGAAACTTTTCCAGTAGCTGTACTGGCTGCGAATGCATCCCAAGTCTTCAGGGCAAAGTAATCATTAAACACGCTTGCTTTTAAACTGTGTATTATATTTACAAAGGTACACTCACCAGAGGTCCCTTCTCCACCTTCTAGGTCCAGGAGCCCGCCTTCAGCGGGTTGGGAGGGTACTAGATCCAGGGTGAGAAACAGTTCCTTGCTGTAGGGGAAAATGGTTTCTCTGCTTGCTTGCAGGGCTTCAACCTCCTCCTCATCTTCCTCGTCCCCAAAATCCACATCCCTGTTGTGTGAGAGTCCATTGATGGAGTCCACGCACAGGGCTGGGGTAGTTGTAGGGGCACCCCCTAGAATGGCAGGCAGCTCATCATAGAAGCGGCATGTCTGGGGCTGTCATAAATGTAAAGGGAAGGGTAACCAGCTTTCTGTATACAGAATTATAAAATCCCTCCTGGCCAGAGGCAAAACCCTTTCTCCTGGAAAGGGTTAAGAAGCTAAGATAACCTCGCTGGCACCTGATCAAAATGACCAATGAGGAGACAAGATACTTTCAAAGTTGGAAGGGGGGAAACAGAAAGTTCTCTCTGTCTGTGTGTTGCGTTTGCCAGGATCAGAGCAGGAATGCAGGTCAGAACTCCTGTAAAGAGTTAATAAGCAATCTAGTTAGATATGCGTTAGATTCTGTTTCTTTAAATGGCTGATAAAATAAGTTGTGCTGAATGGAATGTATATTCCCGTTTTTGTGTCTTTTTGTAACTTAAGATTTTGCCTAGAGGGATTCTCTGTGTTTTGAATCTGGTTACCCTGTAAGGTATTTACCATCCTGATTTTACAGAGGTGATTCTTTTACTTTTTCTTTAATTAAAATTCTTCTTTTAAGAACCTGATTGCTTTTTCATTGTTCTTAAGATCCAAGGGTTTGGGTCTGTGTTCACCTATGCAAATTGGTGAGGATTTTTATCAAGCCTTCCCCAGGAAAGGGGGTGTAGGGCTTGGGGGGATATTTTGGGGGGAAGACATCTCCAAGTGGGCTCTTTCCCTGTTCTTTGTTTAATACACTTGGTGGTGTCAGCATAGGGTTCAAGGGCAAGGCAAAGTTTGTACCTTGAGGAAGTTTTTAACCTAAGCTGGTAAGAATAAGCTTAGGGGGTTTTTCATGCAGGTCCCCACATCTGTACCCTAGAGTTCAGATTGGGGAAGGATCCTTGACAGGGGCTCTGACTGGGAGTGGCCGTTTGCCTCTCTGGTTGTTTGGTAGGCTTGCCTGAGCTCTTTAAGTTTCACGCGGCACTGCTGTGGGTCCCTGTTATAGCCTCTGTCCTTCATGCCCTTGGTGATTTTTGCAAATATTTTGGCATTTCATCTTTTGGAACGGAGTTCTGATAGCACGGATTCGTCTCCCCATACAACGATCAGATCCAATACCTCCCATTCGGTCCATGCTGTAGCTCTTTTGCGATTCTGGGGCTGCATGGTCACCTCTGCTGATGAGCTCTGCATGGTCACCTGTGCTGATCAGCTCACCACACTGGCCAAACAGGAAATGAAACTCAAAAGTTCGTGGGGCTTTTCCTGTCTACCTGGCCAGTGCATCTGAGTTGAGAGTGCTGTCCAGAGCGGTCACAATGGAGCACTCTGGGATAGCTCCCAGAGGCCAATACCATCGAATGCATCTACACTATCCCAAATTGGACCCAGCAAGGTTGATTTCAGCACTAATCCACTGGTAAGGGAGGAGTACAGAAACCAGTTTTAAGAGCCCTTAAAGTTGGAAAAAATGGCTTCATAGTGTGGACGGGTGCAGGGCTAGACCAATCTAACGCTGCTAAATCTGACCTAAACTCGTCATGTAGACAAGGGTTAAGACATGCTTTTGATATGAAATGAGTCTGCAAGGAGGGAATGTCTCCCAAAGAATCACCTTGCTAGCCATCTGTGACACCCCAGGAGAAGAATAGGGGGTCTGAACCCCAAAGAATAAGCAATTGAGCTAACTAATTGTAGACAGTACTATTGTACTATAGAACAGGGGTTCTCAAAGCCGGTCCACCACTTGTTCAGGGAAAGCCCCTGGTGCGCTGGACCGGTTTGTTTACCTACCGCGTCCGCAGGTTTGGCCGATCGCAGCTCCCACTGGCCGTGGTTCGCTGCTCCAGGCCAATGGGGGCTGCGGGAAGGGCGGCCAGCACGTCCCTTGGCTTGCGCTGCTTACTGCAGCCCCCATTGGCCTGGAGCGGCGAACCAGGGCCAGTGGGAGCCACAATCGGCCAAACCTTTGGATGCAGTAGGTAAACAAACCTGTCCGGCCCTCCAGGGGCTTTCCCTGAGCAAGTGACGGAGACCGGCTTTGAGAACCACTGCTATAGAAGTGTATTGTGTAACATCTTGTATGAAAGCTGCCTGTCATGTTGATCAATATTGCTTATAGTTTCTTTGTACTCCCCCATCCGTCTGTCTGCATTCATCTTTGTCTCTTGCCTTATCTTTTTGTTCTGTGTTTGTACAGTGCCTAGAGCAATGAGGTCTTGGTACATGTTTGGGGCTCCTAAATAATCAATGGCTGCTGAAACTGTGACCCATCTGTCAACTGGAAATTTAAAATTGAAATTAAAATTCAAATAATAATTATTATTAACACCAGTCATTTCTATATCACCTACCACTGAAGGATCTTCAAAGCACTTTATGAATACTAAGCTACACAGCAACACGGTGGGGTTATGGATTTATTTTATTATTTGATGGAAAAACTGAGGTACAAAGAGGATGAGTGACTAGCCCACAGCCACATAGGAACGCGGTGGCAGAGCTGGGAATACAGTTGAACTCTGCTGACTCTCATTCCTGTGCTAAAGCGCAAGATCATTCTTCTCTTCTTGGAGTCACTTCATATTCGTAATTGCAAGAGTCCAGTACTTCAATGTTTGGTTGTGTTGCGAAGAGTTTGGGAGAGAGATTTAGAATTTAGCCATAAACCTTTTTGCTTACTTCTGATTTTAAATTTATTTGGTTCTTGGAAGGTGCTTTGAGATACTTGTAGGCCGAGCAGGACAGACAGATACATATAGAGGTTAACTCTTTCGGCATTCTATTTAGAGAAAAAAAGGAGGAACTGGAAATGTTTCCTGTTTCTGAAAGAATTCCGAGTTTTGTCCTAATGTATTAAAAAAAGCAAAGAGGTGATGGCTGAAAAAGGTTGAATTTCTTTGTCTGGAATTTTATGCTTTTTATCATGGAGTTCATGATCTAAGCAACTGTTTAATGTCATCCCTCTGAGGAAAATGATAAAGTCCAGCTACATATGGAATGAAACAAAATCCAACTTTGAAAATAATTTACAATATATGATGAAAAAATGGACTTTTATGACCACAGGTTTATAGGGGGATGGGAGACCCCTTTAGAAATTCTCTGTTTTTTATATAATATGTGTACTGCAAATTATCCCAGAAAAAATGTATGCATTGCCTTTTACATTTCTGACAATGCATAACACCCAAGGCCAAATTCTGTTCTCCTCTATGCTGGGCAATAGCAATGAAAGAAGGGAGGGATCCCACTGGTATATCTGGAAGCAATGAACACCATAAAGTTTATATTGTGAATTTCATCATAATAGCTGTGAGCTAGATAGGCCAAATGATCAAATAAAACACTCCATAAATGATCCTCAGAATATGTAACATTCACTTCATGAATTGCTCTAAATTCTCCTTTGCTTAGGAAGAACTTAATGGAACATCGGGAGTATTGGCCTGGCAATAATAAACAATTCAGCTTTAGTTTTTGAGGGCTTGATTCTCCACTGCCTTGTACCCTGTGAAATCATCCACAGGAGTGGAGGATGGAACTAGAGGATGGAAGAAGGATCAATCGGATGCATGTGCTGCAGAAGAAGTATCAATGATGTCTCAACATTTTCTGGATTCAGCTAGGTGTGAGGTGTATGTGTCCATCCAGTTGTGAGGAACTGTCAGGAGCAATATTTTGGTGGGTTTATGCTCCACTTCAGCTTAATCACAGCTGAAATAGCATACTAGACATTTTCTGCCTCATAGTTCAAATTGCCAGTTTTGGTGTTTATTTTATGTAAATATTTATTCTCTCACAAGCCAGGCCACAACTGTCTTTAAATTCTGTACTGTAAATTGGATATTATAGCAGCAAGATCGGAAATTACTCTTAACAGGTGATAACTAAAGCAGCAGCCTTAGGCCTCTTTCACACCTGTTTTTCCTTACCAGTTATATTTCATTGTGAAAATCACCATTCTTCCCCCCCGCCCCCAATTTTTTTTTGGATCGCTTTAAAAATTCTCCGATTTGGTACTTCTAAGGACATCAGCTTGTAAGCACCACTTCTTATATTTTTCTTTAATTGTTTTGTTAGTTTCAGTTGAAAACTGGAAACTCTTATCATTCCCTGTCTTGTAAAGGGGAACTCTGATTCTGCAGAACGTCTCCTGATGTCAGTGGGATGCCCACATATGACCAGTCTGAAGGACCATGGCCTGAGAAATTGTTCCATACCCATCACCCTGAGTTGTCCAGTTACCCCTCTAAAAACAATGTATTCAATTAATTCGAAGGGGCAATCACCTCTGATACCCCAACCTGGTGGTAATAATCCTGCAATACATTTGTTTTTATTCCAGCATAAGGTAGTTCCAGGTTAAGTAAGTGGCACAAACTTTTGCCTCTGTTTTCTTTGTGAACTGAGGCCCATTATGTCTGTGGAGCGTGTGTGTATGCGTACACACGTACCTCAAGCCAAGCACATGAGGGCAGAGAGATTCAGGAAGGTGATTTAATCTGTTCCAGTGTACCCTCAAGGAAATACCAACAGGCAGGATATTAGGCTTTGCCTCCTTTCCTCTTCACACTCCTTCCTGCTGGAATTTGTAGGATTAAAGTTCCTAGGGAAGGCCAAAGCTGTTTTCTTATAAAAAATATTTAAACTCCTCAACAAACATACTCCTTTCATTGACCAGAGAGAGGCCCAGATAAAAAAATCTGAACTTTGATACTGGCCCCTGTCTACACAATGAATGGAAACAAAACACTCATGAACTCTGGCGAAGTTTGGGTCTGGACCTGAATGTTGTAGTTCAGGCCTATTCCTCGGTTAGTATTTCAGCTCCCGGTTGCAAATCTGACAACCTCAGCACAGCTGGAGGTTACTCTAATTAGTGCGTCAGCTGTTGGCATGTGTAGCAGACTGCTAGAACTCTGCTAATAAAAGAACATTAATCCCATACCTGTTTGTCGTGCCTGGATTTACTACTACAAGATGCTACACCTACAGAGAATATTAAAGCCTTCTTTGGTCCTGCCTTCATGGAAACACAGACAACAGAATTATTTCTGTGCTTCAGCATTCTCCTTTCCCCAATTCTACCTATTGGGGCACAGGGGTTTAAACTCCCTCTTGGGAAGGCAAAGGTCCCAGCATGCCTCCTGCTGGAGCCCCGACAGCTTCCTTCCAAACTGTTACTGGGTCTTGCACAACACATTTTTGGAATGCAGTAAAATAATTGCATGAGAGTTTTTTTTGTCTTTCTCTTTCAGGGCTATAAACTGTAGCTTGGTTCTGTCTTGACAGTACTAAGCACTTTGTTCTCCATCAAGCTCACAGTTAATCCAGATGTCAGAAAGTGGCACCCCATCCTTCACAAACACTTCTTCCTGCTGACCTTGGTTTCTACCTAGTAACAAGGTACTTAGATGTCCAGCGGTCTGTCAAATCCATCTGATGTCATAATGAACTCATTCCCTCTGGTGACCAGACAGTGAACACAGGGTTGCATTAAGCACCTGTGGCTGGTCTAAATTACTGTGATTAGGTTTCCTAAGGATCTGTATTTTCTAAATACTGGTTTGCAGATGGAGGAGAAGGGAGATCTTGAGATTCTGAGGACGTTGAAAAAGATCCCCTTTAGGTAGTGGGGTAGGAATTTTCTCCTTAGAGTCTCCTGTTGCCATTGGACTATTTTTAGCTGTGCGTATGCTTGCAAAATCTGGCACAAATGAACAAGACGGAAACTTTTGTCAGGAGTACTTACTTCCAGTCACTCACCTGAACTGCGCCATGTGGAGTCTCCATGTTCTCCAGCTTGGAAAAAAGCAAAAATACCCCCTCCTTCCCTGCAAACCAAACCTTTGCTTTTATTTCCCCGATCATTCCCAGTGCATCACTTTTGAATGAGGATTCAGTAGCTGCATGCAATCCAAAGCAGCTGCCTACAACAGTACAAAAATTAAACCCTGCTACTTTGTTTCTCCACCTTTGCTACAGAAATTTTTAAAAACTGATTGGAAGGAATTTTTAAATGTAGGCTCAGATTCACCAGACTGTCTGAGCCAGGCTGGAAGAGGGTGTGTCGGAGGGCGGGGGGAGGGATGGGGAAGGGCAGTTGTGGTATTAAACCACCTGTAAAGTCTCTGATCCTGGGACTGGCAGATACCAGCCCTGGTTCAAGGCTCCTTTGGGCCTCTAGGGCAACTGGAGATCAGGGGTATATAGCAGTTCCTCGGCCATGCAGCTGTTCTTGCCCACACTCTATATTTTGGGGCCAGTGAAAGTGGGCAGCATAGGAACAGCCAGGCTGTCCTATGCCACCTGGGAAATCTCCTACACCAATGCAGTTTCCAATAGCTGAGTAAAGGTAGCTTTAAGCCTGTTTTGCACCACTGGATGGCAAAGCAGACTAAACAGGCTGATGAATCTAACCCATCATCTGTCAGATGCTAGCATTTAATGACTTCAGTGCAGGGAGCCAGTTTAACAGCTCTAGAAGTCCTCTATCCATAGTACAGGCAGCAGCAGTGTAAGTTTTCCCCACTATCAACCTCAGCCTTATCGTGGAGAAACTGTTTGCTTCTGACAAGATGACCCAAAGTATATTTTATGATCGGTGCTTCAATGCTAGTCATTGCATCAATCATCATTTTATACCAATGACCTTAATAAACAACTGATGTACATATGGCATCTTCCATAAATACATTTCTATAATTTTACAGGAGACCTTCACACTTAAAGGGAATAATGTTTTGTACAGTTAATCAGTGACCATAAACAACAAATGCAGTACTGCATACGTGCAGTGCATACACAACTCAGTCTCAAGTGGGCCTGAATTTATCTGTGAAAAAATTCCCCCCACATTTAAAACCTAGTGATTCAAAGCTCCCCCGATACATGGGCAATAATCTAAATGCCAGTTCTATACTTCTCTGCCACATCCTCAAAGGTTTCCCTTGTTACATTCTCTCAGCATGTTGCATATATATGACAGAAAATTGATATAGGTAACCATTTATTGATTTACCTTCTGGAAAGAAAAATTGTGTATTAACCTGAATTGCCCTAGTTCTTTCTTGGGCTCAGTTCCCTTCCTCCCCACACTTATACTCTGTAGAGGGGAAGATCCTTGTGTCTGGGGATGGAAATACTTAAAAAATACCCAGCTGTCTCACTTGTCTTTAAAAAAAATAGGTCATTGATATTTTCCAGTGTATGAAAGAATAATCCCATATAACAGCATATTCTACAATAAACTCACAGACATTAGAGCTGGCCCACATTATTAATCAAAATTTCAAATATAAATGAAAAAAATGGAGCTAAAATGTAGTGACATTTTCACAAGTGCCCCCTGCCTCCCATTATCCATCCAACTTCATTAAATAGCTGAAGTCCATTTCACTGAGTTAGAAGACCTGTGCTGGAGTTGGCAGAGTGTTTTAATTAATTAACCAGCGGATCATCAAAATGAGAGCTAAAGAGAGAGAAGGGGCTTTATAAATGCTTGTCTAACTAATATGATGTAATGGTTCTCACAGTGAGTGACCGACTAGGAGGTAGAAGGGGTGGTAATATCATGTTTTAACCCAGAATCTATGTAGAACCAAATCTGTCTATGCCCTTGACTGAGTCTGATTATCTTACATTAGAGTTGGCTTTGATAATTTTTAATCATTCTGAACCTCAATCCTTGGCCCTGCCTGAAGTGGCCCAAAGCAGCTTGAAAGCTACTCTAAGGGTATGTCTACACTACGAAATTACTCCGATTTTACAGAAGTCGATTTTTGGGAACAGATTGTATAAAGTCGAGTGCACGTGTTCACACTAAGCACATTAATTCGGCGGTGTGAGTCCACAGTACCGTGGCAAGTGTTGACATTCCAAGCAGTGCACTGTGGGTAGCTATCCCACAGTTCCCGCAGTCCCCGCTGCCCATTGGAATTCTGGGCTGAGCTCCCAATGCCTGAAGGGGTCAAAAATTTGTCACAGGTAGTTATGGGTAAATGTCATCAGTCAACCCTCCCTCCATGAAAGTAACAGCAGACAATCATTTCATGCCCTTTTCCTTGAATTGCCCGAGCAGATGCCATAGCATGGCAAGCATGGAGCCCGTTCAGCTCACTGCAGCACTTATGACCACTGTAAACACCTCATGCATTATGGTGCAGTTTATGCAGAACCAGAACCTGAAAAACCAGGAGAAGAGGCGACGGCGGCGTGGTGAAGAGACTGATGAGGACATGGACACAGATTTCTCTAAAACCGCGGTCCCCGGCAATTTGGAGATCATGGTGTTAATGGGGCAGGCTCATTCCATGGAATGCTGATTCTGGGCCCGGGAAACAAGCACAGACTGCTGGGACCACATAAAGAAAAGGAGTACTTGTGGCACCTTAGCGACTAACCAATTTATTTGAGCATAAGCTTTCGTGAGCTACAGCTCACTTCATCGGATGCATACTGTGGAAAGTGTAGAAGATCTTTTTATACACACAAAGCATGAAAAAATACCTGCCCCCACCCCACTCCTGCTGGTAATAGCTTATCTAAAGTGATCACTCTCCTTACAATGTGTATGATAATCAAGTTGGGCCATTTCCAGCACTGTGCAAAGATGGCTTTGCTGCAATGGGATTCCCTAACTGTGGTGGGGTGATAGATGGAATGCGTATCCCTATCTTTGGACTGGAACACCAGGGCAGCCAGTACATAAACTGCATGGGGTACTTTTCAATGGTGCTGCAAGTACTGGTGGATCACAAGGGATGTTTCACCAACATCAACGTGGGATGGCCGGGAAAGGTTCATGACGCTCGCGTCTTCAGGAACTCTGGTTTGTTTAAACGGCTGCAGGAAAGGATTTACTTCCCAGACCAGAAAATAACTGTTGGGGATGTTGAAATGCCTATAGTTATCCTTGGGGACCCAGCCTACCCCTTAATGCCCTGGCTCATGAAGCCGTACATAGGCACCCTGGACAGTAGTAAGGAGCTGTTCAACTATAGGCTGAGCAAGTGCAGAAAGGTGGTAGAGTGTGCATTTGGACGTTTAAAGGGTCGCTGGTGCAGTTTACTGACTTGCTCAGACCTCAGCGAAATCAATATTCCCATTGTTATTGCTCCTTGCTGTGTGCTCCACAATCTCTGTGAGAGTAAGGGGGAGATGTTTATGGCAGGGTGGGAGGTTGAGGCAAATCACCTGGCTCCTGAATACGCGCAGACAGAAACCAGGGTGATTAGAATAGCACAGCAGGAAGCGCTGCACATCAGAGAAGCTTTGAAAACCAGTTTCATGACTGGCCAGGGTACCATGTGATACTTCTGTTTGTTTCTCCTTGATGAAAACCCACCCCCTTGGTTGACTCTAATTCCCTGTAAGCCCCCCACCCTTCGATCACAGCTTGCTTGCAAAGGCAATAAAGTCAATATCATTTAAAAACCATGTATTCTTTATTACTTGATTATAAAAATAGGGAGATAACTCACAAGGTAGCCCAGGTGGGGTGTGGGAGGAGGGGAGGAGGGAAGGAAAAGGCCACTTCAAAACTTGTTGAATGACAGCCTTCTGTTGCTTGGGCTGTCCACTGGGGTGGAGTGGTTGGGTGCCCAGAGCCTCCCCACCCCCATGTTCTTGGGCGTCTGGGTGAGGAGGCTATGGAACTTGGGGAGGAGGGAGGGTAGGTAAACAGGGGCTGCAGCAGCAGTCTGTGATCCTGCTGCCATTCCTGAACCTCCACCAGACGCCGGAGCATGTCCGTTTGATCCTGCAGTAGCCCCAGCATTACATTCTGCCTCCTCTGATCTTGCTGCCGCCACCTCTCATCTTGATCATCCCTCCTGTCCTCACGTTCATTGGCCGCTTTCCTGTACTGTGTTACTGTGTCCTTCCACACATGCTGCTGAGCTTTGTCAGTGCCAGACGACTGCATGAGCTCAAAGAACATTTCATAGCGCGTGCGTTTTTTCGCTGCCTTATCTGAGATAGCCTTTGGGATGGAGGAGGGAGGCTTGAAACATTTGCAGCTGTGGGAGGAAAAAAAGGGAGTGAAGTATTTAAAAAGATACATTTTACAGAACAATGGCTATACTCTTTCACGGTGAACAACACTATTCACATTACATAGCACCTGTGATTTTGGTACAAGGTCGCATTTTGCATCTTATATTGAGTGCCTGTGGCTTTGGTGTTAGATCACACACGCAGTGCTGGGCAACAGACTTTAGCTTGCAGGCGGCCATGGTAAGCCACAGTCTTTCGGCTTCTGCAACCTTCATAACAGCATCGCCCTCCTTTCCCACACCAAGCAAAGCCCGTTGAGTTGGCCATTTAGTGCTGTGGTTTTCGTGTAAACATGCAGCAGCAGAAACCAAACTAACCCCCCCATCCAATTCTCTGGGATGATCGCTTTACCCCTCCCCCCACTACGTGGCTGGTATCAGGGAAGATGCCTGCTAGCCACATGCGAACAGCTCAGCGCCAATGCGTCCCCCCCACCGCATGGCTAACTGCGGGGAGGATTTCTTTTCAGCCACAGGCAAACAGCCCAGTAGGAATGGCCTCCTCTGAATGTCCCCTTAATTAAATTCCCATATTTCAACCAGGTTACCATGAATGATATCACTCTCCTGAGGATAACATAGAGAGATAAAGAATGGATATTGCTTGAATGCCAGCAAACACTGGGGCCGTACGCTGCCAGGCTTTGTCATGCAATGATACCAGATTACTTGCTACTAGCATGGCATGGTAAAGTGTCCTACCATGGAGGACGGAATAAGGCTGCTCTCCCCAGAAACCTTCTGCAAAGGCTTTTAGAGTACCTCCAGGAGAACTTCATGGAGATGTCCCTGGAGGATTTCCGCTCCATCCCCAGACATGTTAACAGACTTTTCCCTTAGCTGTACTGGCTGTGAATGCATCCCAAGTCTTCAGGGCAAATTAATCATTAAACACGCTTGCTTTTAAACTGTGTATTATATTTAAAAAGGTACACTCACCAGAGGTCCCTTCTCCGGCTTGGTTGGGTTGAGAGGGTATGTCAGTCAGGGTGATAAAAAGATCCTGGCTGTTGGGGAGAACAGTGTGCTGTGTGCTCTCCTCAAGCTCGTCCTCCTCATCTTCCCTGTCTGCAAAATCCTCAGTCATGGCGGAGAGTACCCCATCATCAGAGTCCACAGACAGGGGTGGGGTAGTGGTGGTGGTCCTCCCCTAGAATTGCATGCAGCTCATCATAGAAGCAGCATATCTGGGGCTCTGTCCTGGAGAGTCCGTTTGATTCTTTGGTTTTCTGGTACACTTGTCTGAGCTCCTTAAGTTTCACGCGGGACTGTATTCTGTCCCTGCTGTAGCCTCTGTCCCTCATGGCCTTGGAGATTTTTTGAAATGTTTTGACATTTCGTCTTTTGGAACGTAGTTATGATAGCATGGATTCATCTCCCCATATGGCAATCAGATCCAGTACCTCCCGTTTGGTCCATGCTGGAGGAGCTTTTTTTCGATTCTGGGACAGCATGGTTACCTGTGCTGATGAGCTCTGCATGGTCACCTGTGCTGATAAGCTCCCCTGGCCAAACAGGAAATGAGATTCAAAAGTTCCCAGGGCTTTTCCTGTACACCTGGCCAGTGCATCCGAGTTCAGAGTGCTGTCCGGAGAAGTCACAATGGTGCACTGTGGGATAGCTCCCGGAGGCCAATACCGTTGAATTGCGACCACACTAACCCTAATTCAAAATGGCAATGGCAATTTCAGCCCTAATCCCCTCATCAGGGAGTAGTACAGAAATCGGTTTTAAGAGCCCTTTATGTTGAAAAAAATGGCTTCATTGTGTGGCCAGATGCAGGGTTAATTCGATTTAACGCTGCTAAATTTGACATAAACTCATAGTGTAGACTAGGCCAAGGGGGGGTTCCTTTTGGCACAGGGGAAATATGGGATGGTGCAAAGATAGTATTGTCAGCTCTAGCCTACCCAATCCCGCCAACAGTGGATGGGCATGTCAGGTGAGTGCTGGCCAGTGAGACCAGATTCTTGGTGCTTTGCCAGATTCTTGGATTCTGCAAGCAGAATAATTTAGAACAGTCTTGAGGCTGTTCTAATTTACATCAGGAACCATGTAGGCTCCAGTAGGGCTAGAACTGGTGGAGTAGAAAGGTGGATTACAGCCACCTTTCTCCACTCCATTATTAGCTGTGTGGAGTGTAGACTAGATGCCGCTGAAGACTCATTGCTTAGGAACTAATTCTAATTCATAGTAAGACCCCTTTCCACTATTCTGGCAGTTCTCCAAGACTAAAGTTCATCTCCCTGGTTCCATCTACGAATAATGAGTTTCACAACTTTAAAGTGGTCATGTTTGAGTTCCTCTATTACATTGCTAAAGATGTTTAAAAATAAAGCAGTATCCACAAGGCAGGGGAAAGCAGATTAAAAAGATAAAAGGCCAGATTCTCAGCTGAGGTAAATTGACATAGGTCCTGTGAAATCACTGGCACTACACCAACAGATGAGAATTTGGTTCAAGATACTAATGCTATTAGTGAGCTGTTTACAAGGATCCAAAAAAATAGAAAAAGGAAATTGAAACTACCTTGAAAATAACTAATGTTAAAATATTAAAGAAACCAACACTAATAAAAACACAGGAATAACAAAGCTAGGTTAACCTATAACATGAACTTTGTCCTTATCTAAATTATTAGCATTTAGGATGTTTTACCCACCTAATTCTATTAATTATTGTTCTTAATATATACTGCAGTAGCTCCTAAACAGACAAGCCACACAAAAGGTGGGAGTGGAAACAGAGGTGCAGAAAGCTGAGGTGAGTTGCCCAAGATTGCCCAGCAGGTCATCGGCTGAGCTGGGAATAGTTCACATATCTCCTAACTCCCAGGCTGTATTTTATATATAAATGTAATAGTGCCACATCACCTCTCTTTGCACCCCTCCACTGCCTCCCCCTTCTCTATTGCATCAAACATAAGCTACTTGTCTTCACTTTGAAGACCCTTACCAGCCTATCCCCACCTACCTATCATGTTTCATTTGCTCCCACCTCTGACCAGTTCATGATGCCAACCTCCCTCACCCACTTGTTCAATTTTCAAGCAGGCACCTTCCTGTTTTCTCCCATGCTGACCCTCATGCCTGGGAGAAACTCCCTGTAAACATCTGCCAAACTAACTCATTGCCTTCCTTAAAATCCCTTCTTAAAAGTTTCCTTTGTTGCGATGCCTAGAAAAAACTCGCAATGGGGTCCTTGAAAAGAGTTCCTAGGCTATGGTAATATAAATAATAATAATAAAACTCATAATAATGATAAATAACCAGTGGTAGTTGGTAGGCCAGGATATGTTTCTCCACATCAAAGTAACATTATTCTGTTCTGGAGGGGTGAAGCATCATCTTTAACATAGTAGCTTTTCAGAAAGAGAATGCAGTTGATTAAGTGGTTGCCAAGTGTATTTTAAGTTTAACAAAGCTCACGTCATATTTTTCCCTTACATTCGCTACAGTAATTGTACAAAGTGCATGATTTACTTTGGCAGCATTATTCAGACTTAATTACAGTGTTAAGAAGCAACCACAACTTGCAAAAAAGAAAAAGCTACATTGTTGGAGGGATCAGCATGGCAGTTCTGGTTTTAAAACACATACCTTTTGTCATGAAAAGAAATTGTGTAGAAAACTTTTTGGCTTATAAAAAGCACATTTAAAACAAACTTTTAACAGGCTTCTGAAAGGCTTTAAACAGCTACTTTGTCAAAAGATTTTAGACCTTCCTTCTTTATTTCCTTCTTGGGCTTCAGCCCTATATACAACATATGTTGTCCAGCCCTTAGAAGTAAATTCTGCGGAATGGAGGGCTGAATTGTAAGTTGGAAATAAAGGGGTTTAACTTAGTATCATCTTGCAATAGCAAGATGCCTCTGCTGGGGCAATGCATTTGCTACCTGAGTGCCTACCTGAAAACTCATTCAAGATGTCTCAGTATGCATTGCCTTCATGCCAAGGAGAGTGTATGGGGAGTACAGACTGTACATCTTTCTGTTGGAAAAGGAATTGGCTTCTCATCGGTGCCATTTTAGGGAGACTGGTTTTTCAGCTTCTAAATCATGCTCTCCTCATATCCAGCTCTCTTTAAACACAGTTTGGGGCCAATATGAGATGATAGACCCTAGACTATAGAACGTCTGTCAGCAGGCTTGGACCTTAACAGAAAGATAGAGAGGCAATCAAAACCATTGGATTCTTCTCATGCCACTCCCAGGGCTGATACAGAGTTGGTGTTTTGCATGATCGAGTCTCCTCATTTGGTACTAAAGAAAAAGAAAAGCTAAATAAGCATTTGAGACATTTGAATGGTGAGAAGTTCCTGGAGGCCATGTATATTCCAGATATATTGCAGGACTGCAGTGTATCAGAGGAAGGAGTCAGGAATAAGAGCTGATATAAAGAGCAGCCTGAGGAAGCCATCTGCTGTTAACAAGTTTTATTGGTTCTACAAAACCTAGAAATTATGCTATATATTTTGAAGTACTATTTACTGGCATGATATCTATTTAACTATTTACATATATAGAGATGTAGATCACTCCTGTAGCAAGGATTACATCTATTCTTGATTTAAAGGCATTACTGGTAATAACAGTGTTGTTATTAATGGCTCCTTTTGGCTTTGATACATTGGGAGCTGGTGACTTCTTGGATAGATATTCTAAATCATTCCTTCTTGCTCCTTGCAGTGTTGGATAAGGATATAGAATCTGTCCAGCTGGAGCCAATCTTGGAATACTATCCTCGAAATGGAACAGCCTCAGAGTCAAATTCTTGTCACCTAGGAGAGTAGAAAAGTTACATCTTAAGTCTCCAATGAAGGCTACAGAACCAATGCAGGGTCCTAGCTGAGGGGCAGGAGTCTAACATTAAGGCTTCTATAGTTTAGGTTATTTCTCCTTTCCTTTAGGGAAGTCAACTTTCCTTTTGGTACTGGATTTTTTGATGGAAGGTCTACTTGTACACCGTGAACTTTTCCTATAGTTGGGGTCACCCTGTGACACTTCCTTCCTATGGCCCTTTGTATTCTTAGAGGAATGTTCCTAATATGACAACAGACTCAGCCCCAATGTAAGCCTGTCAGAATTGTGTGACTGTAGAAATACAAGCATCACATTTGGATCAGGTCTGCGCTTATCTCCCATAGCTATCTAGCAACATGTCTGAAGTCAGTGGAGCTCGTCTTTATACATCATATAATGATCAAGCCCCCAGTGTATATATGGACAGTGACTGCTGTGAGGAAAGTTGCATTCTAGCCCTCTGTTTTCAGTCAGTTTTCCAGGGTGCTAACAAATGTATGTACCTGGCTCATCAAGTTTACAGACTTCCCTTGGTTCACATATAAATTTTTATTTGCATTAAGTTTCTCACATAAAGAGATTCAATGTTATTGGGTCTCTGTCCAGCCTGATCCCACCCCCAACACCCAAAACTCTCTGTACCTCAAACTTTTCTGGCTACCTGACCCTCTCAACACCCTTTCCCCCTGTTCTCCTCTGATTCTTGGGCCACCCTAATCCTTCTTTCTCAAACTTCCCCAGCAGAAGTCCCATAGCTGTGGAACTGCTAAGTTGCCCAGAAAGGAAACACTGGAAATCACAATGCTGGAATAGAAGTAATTATTCAACTTTAACTATGGCAGTCACTGCCACTATATACCTCATCCAAAATATTCAGACATGGTGCCTAATATGGTGCTCTTAAAGCCACATGTAGATCCCCAAATAAGTGACCTGAACTTCAGAGATGCTGAGCATCTGACACTTTTGATAGACTTCAAATTCTGGCCATTGTGTATTCATCCTTTAGGGGCCAGATGGTACCATTTACCTGCTGGTCTGCATTGTGGAGGGTGTGGAGCTGCATCAACCCAGTGGAAGCGCTGCAGGAGTGTGCTGGCTGTACCACCCCAATTGCAGCCCGGCCTGTTCTTCAGCATGGTTCGGAGGAGCGGCTTCCTTACTGCCCCCACTGAGGTGAATTGGGAGACAAACAGAGGTAGCAGCCTCTTAGTTCCTTTAAATACAGGGACTCCAGTTGCCTCTACTCTTTGTGCAGGGAAGGTTGGAAACTTCTTGCATCCGCCCATACTGTGCTCCTATACAAGGGTCATGCACATTATCAACTCTACAGCTGGGGAGGGTGTAAGAAATATAAAATCCACAACCAGGAGATGGACTTTATGTGCAGGGTACTTCAGCAGAACCTATATCCACTTGAACACATACAGCAGTATAAATGCACAGTACAAGGACACCTTGCCTCCTAGTTTACATGAGTGATTTCTCCTGGCGAGAGTCAGGAACATGCTTTGACATTCTTGGCTTTGAAGTAACAATGATCAGAGGCTCCAATATGCAAGAATTGTTTATTGAGGAAATCTCTTAACATATTTAAAATGCTTTGATGGGTAAAAGAAAGCCTTAGAACATTGTCACAGTCATCCACAGGGCTGGCATTTATATTTAAAGGTAACGGATATCCATTCTTTGTCAGCAGAGGCACCCATTGGATTTAGTGCTAACTTTACCTACATTTGACTGCCTTCTTGTCAGAGCTGAATACCAGACCCCATTCTCTCTCTTCCTGTCTTTTGGCTTTATTTACTGCCTGGAGGCTAGATGGTCTCTCTAGGTGTGCATAGTGTTGGGGAGGAAAGAAAACTTGCAGCTCCAACTCACAATGTTTTTCCTACTTGTTCCACTGGTTGTGCCACAATTGTTTTGCTTGTGGAACGGGTAAGGAGTGCAGTCTATAAAACTTGTGGACCACAGGAGGTCATCCATCTGTCTAGGTACTGCAGTTGTGTAGCAGTGAACAGCAACATACTACACAACTGTTTATTGCAGAAAGAGAAGAATACTTTATCATATTGCATCTTCTGGTGGAAGGTTGGGTTGCGAAGCTGAGAACGGACATTCTGGTGCCACTGTGCTAGCTAAGCGATGTTTGTTCCCTTCTCTTGGAGATGACACAGCTGAAGCAGCTTCCTGGTTTTCAGGGCTAAGGGCAATGGGAGTGTCTCTGAAAATCAGGACATATATGTAAGATCTGCACCTAAGAGCGAAAATTTTGGCCACATTGTAGTATCCATCTATTCCCATTACTACAAGGAAACTTGCTACATGTAGATTCTTGAGGGCAAATCTTCAAATGATTTTAGCGCAAGATTTTCCAGTGCTCAGCACCCACAGTGGAAATGGATTTTCAAAAGATCTCAGCTCCTGTTTAGGCACATAAATAAAGGCCAATTTCCAAATGAGCTCAGGATCCAGAAGCTCCTCCAGTGACCCCTGTAGCCACGCTATCAAAGAATCTCAGCACTCAACATGCTGGGTTTCTATTTTTTTAAATCTGGCCCTTAATGGATACAGATTCTTGACCTATATGCAGGTTGGGTTTGTATACCATAAGATGCTGTTGTATACCATAAGACTGTTGTATACCATAAGACGCTGATCAAGTTATTGGAAATGATTTGTCAATAGACTATGGTAAATTTTTCAAAAAAGCCTGGGGCTTAGATTTTTAAAAACTTTGAGATGGGAATTAGGTCCCTAAATGCCTTTAAAGATCTGGTCCTAGGTAATTCAGGATCCTAAATCCCATTTCCAAAAGTTACTTAAGCACTTAAGAACCGAAATTTCAGAGACAGGCAATGACACTTTGACTCCAAAATGCATACATCTCGTTTGAAAATAAAACTTAGGTTCCTAAGTCACTTAAACACTTTTGAAAATGTTACCCCTGACTCACAATATCAAAATGAACCCAGATCTGTTAATAGAAAATCATGGAAGTCCTGTTCCATTCCTACCTGCACTCCTTCAAAGTAACAGCAAGGGAATGCTGGAACGCTTTATTCTTATTGTTGCTAGCAAACTCACTTAGCTTTAGATAAATATTTTTCTTGCTAGTATTTAGGTGAGGGACTATGGCTTTATATTTATTTTACATAGACTTTACATAAGTTATGTCCAACAGTTACCAAAGCATTGTTACCTACAACTGCCTTTACAATTCAATTTGTTGGAAGATATTTCAGGAAGGGTAGGAGGGATAAGAGGGTAGGGAGGCAAACTAGAGTCTGTGGCTGTTAGATTCATTAAAGAATGATATATTTTGTAGTCCCTATCACAAATAGATGGTAGCATTGAACTCTGGGATGAGATTGAGTTTTAGGAGTGAATATGTGATCTTGTACACGCACAGTTTTTCTGAGGTAAATTGCCCAAATGGGAGTGTCAGCTGACAAAGAAATATAGGATGAGAAGCAAAATAATAAAGGGCAATTTAGGATAATGAGAAAAACCCATCTCTCTAGCTCTCTGTTCTTGCTTCCTTTCTGTCTCAGGCTGGGTTGAGATAAAGAGAAGCCCACCCTTTGAAATATAGACCTTCATCTGCATACCAAGAATGTGTAATGGGGAGAAACACATTTTTGTTTTTTAATTTAAAGTCACTTGGTTCTTAGCACTCTGAAACAAGTATTTATTTTCCCTGGGGATGGTGGCTCATACAATTAGTGTTCTCCAAACTGTAACTGAGCCAACCGACACTGGTCTGTGGAATGAAAAAATGGCTTTGTGTACCTGTCCAACATTTCATCCTTGCCCTCATTATAATTAAAATGGGAGGCAGCTTGGTCTGGTGGACTGAGCATGCAGCTGTTAGCCAAGAACTCCAGAGTTCCCAACAGAGCCGAAGTGCACAATTTACAACAAATAAGTTGTTGGATGGCTTTAGCCCCTTTTCCTGTTTGTAAATTTTCTGTTTTTGTTACATGTACTGTGTGCTGAGTAATAACAAGGGAGGATTCTGTATTCCTAAAACTAAACTGGCTCTTTCTTAAGAAAACTGATTACAGTTACTGCAACTGTAGTAGATAGTACTCCAGCCATGTACACACAGACTGACTTCCTGGTGCTTCCTCCAAAGTCTTCTCTTCTGCCACCTGTACTCTATCCAAGTTCCTTGTTACATCTATTTTTTTTAACAATTACTGCCTTTCGTGTCAGCTTTTGCTGACTTGTTGGGGCCAGAGTTTACTAGTATATCGTCCACTGTAGGGACATGGCCTTTACTGCCAGCCTCTTAGGCCTCAAAGTCCTTCAGATGTGATGGTCTTTGAATCAGGCTTCCATTGTTTGTTTCTGTTATCACTCTTGGAGGGGATTTGCCTTCACCCTCCAAGTTCCATGCAGGTTGCTACTATTATTGTGATTATTCATATTATGGTAGTACCAAAGGCCTCAGTCAGAATTGGAACCCCATTATGATGAGTGCTGTACAAAACACACACACACACACACACACACACACACATATAAAGCCACTGCCTTGAAGAGATCATAGTCTAAAAGAAACAGGATCAAATAAAGAGTAGGGACAGGGAAATAACACACAAATTGATGATCAAGGTGTTGACTGGCATACATTAGTCACATATTTAGTTGTTTGTATTTATCTGTCTACAAACAGATGGTGATATTTACAAATTTGTTTGCTACTTGAGTTTGTTCCACAATGTTTTGTGCAGACATATTTTGCTGCCATTATTTCTGAAAGTATTTGATATTCACAATTTGATGTTCAAGCATTTCATTAGTAAATGATTCTGAAATTTGTTTTCTGTGATGATTTGTTGAACAAGTCTTTGCTCATACGAACAGTTATGAAAGGTGATCTGCCCTTCTAAAAAATCCTTACTGGGTACAAATATGGTTGAAGTAAAATTCTATGTGGAAGTCAGTACAATATTCATGAATAATAATTTTAACTCTACTGTACTGCTAATGCTTGCTGTGCTGCTGACCTGCTATGTGACCTCAGACAAGTGACTTATGGCCAAAATTTCAAAGAAGAAGATGTGAGTGCAGATTGTGTCTGTAGACACAATTTTAGAAAAATTTCTTTTTTATCTTTCTGTGCCTCAGTTTTTGCCTCTGTTAATGAAGGATAACAATACTTCTCCTACAGTGGTGTTGTGAGGAGTAATTAATTACTATAATGTGCTCTATAAGAGTTAAGTTTATTATTAATTATTCATATTACAATAGTGCCTACAACCTATCATCAGTACTGGAACCCCATTGTGCTGGGCACTCTATAAACCTACATTAGCAGATAGTTTTTGTCCAAAGACTTTACAAATATGTCTGTGCAGCATTTTGGAGCGAGTGGGAGCAAGCCTTCCAGCCCAGGTCAACAGACATGGGCTAGCAGGGCTCACTCTAGTACCCTAAAATAGCTGAATAGACAATGTTTTGAAGTTTTGGCTTGGGCTGGAACTCGGACTTTGAAGCCTGGGATGGCGGGTGGGCAACAGGTAGGTGTAGCACATGATTGTGGAGGTAGAGGGGAGGGGAAGCTGAGGATAACAGTAATCAAAGCACAGGTTCATGTGGACTTACCGTGTGTGTAACCAAAAACTTTCATATTAATGAATCAATGTGGGAAGTGTTTTTTTTTTTAATGAGCAGCACTAGAGAAAAGCTAAGAGTGCTAGAGAAGCACTGAGGTGTTATGAAGTGAGCCTCTATTATAGGAATTGTGTCACATGGATAACAATATTTCCTCTCTTTTAATATGGAATGGAGAAGGGTTCTTTAGAATGTCCAACCAGATTCTTGAATCCCTTGACACCAGAACACTGGATCAGCCCTCTGTGTCCCAGGAATTATTTCATCTCTCATCTTCAGGCACAGCTCATTATTATTATTCCTCACTGAATTATCACTTGGAGAGCTGAATCTCAGTTCATTTATCTTCAGTCTTGGGTCAGTTTCACCTTTTGAGATTTATAGGGCTCTCTTCAAATTTATTGCATACTTTGTCTGAAGTATTAGTGTATTGACACTGGATCATATGGGTGCAGTAATCTTTCATCTGGTCATATTGCTGCAGAGCTGGAGGTCCTGTTTCCTTGTACCTTTCATCTTTGTGTAGTGCATAAAATGCCATGTCCACAAAGTGGCTTCTAACCGGGTCTGAAACAAATTTCAAATATCATTGTACTTTAATTTGATTGTAATAAGCTTTACGTCCACACTTGATATGGTTAAAACCATGCTACAGCTGTGGTTAGAAAGCATACTACCTACTACCATTCTATAGCAAGGCTGGGAGTATTATTATTATTTATTATTTGTATTATCGTAGCAACTAGGAGCCCCGTCATGCACCAGGACCCTGTTGTACTCGGCACTGTACAAACATCAAACAAAAAGACAGCCCCGGCGCCAAAGAATTGAAAATCTAAGTAACTCAGTTCTCAAAAAATGAAACAAAACCTCTCTCCCCAATAGACAGGAAATCTGTACTAGGAACAACTATGTTGGGAAGTGGATATCAGGTAAAAATTTCAATAGTGCTTTAGTGACTCTGTTGGCTGTGTACTACTAAGACCCACTTAGGCACTTTTGAGATGTTATCAATCAAACCCAGTTCTGTAGAATCATGGTTGACAACTGTTGCATCCGATGAAGTGAGCTGTAGCTCACGAAAGCTTATGCTCAAATAAACTGGTTAATCTCTAAGGTGCCACAAGTACTCCTTTTCTTTTTGCGAATACAGACTAACACGGCTGCTACTCTGAAAACTGTTTCTGAGTACAGCTCTCACTAGCATGATTTCAGCTACAGAGTGGACAGGGACATATTTTCTTTAGTTACTGATTTATTTGTATATGTGGCCTAACTACTGTATAGTCAGGCAGTCATTTTTTCATCTGTATGTTAGAGAGTTCTATAAAACTTGGAAAGTTTGTTGGGACTCATACATCAGATTTGGATAAAAGTTGTATTAGATTCCCAACTGTCAGTTTTTGTGGCCAGACTATGCTTCTGTACAGTTTACAGAGAGTAAGCTGTCAACTGAAGATGTGGATAAAACTTTGTTGTATATGTCTGTGTGTTGTGTACTGGTAATGTCATTTCAAAGTAAAACATCCCACTTAGATTTCCTTTCATAGAAACCAGACATCAATGCTCTATCTAAGCTACAGAAACGGCTGCGTTTGACATGGGTGTAAAACATGGAAATCCCCTGCTCCCCACAAGTGGTGTATTGTGTCAAAAATGGCTGTTCAGCTACTGGTGTATGGATGGGACAGGGACAAAACTGAATCTTACCACCCTGCCATGTTAGATTCACCCATTCCTTATTTAACTGCAAACAGTGTTTTTTCCCCCTGACACTGTAATGGATTTGGAGCCATTTCATTTGCTATGAAAAAGCGTCAGATCATAATGTGGCCGGTAAGAGGCATCAATGGATTTTGATCATGGTCATGTGATGGGGTATAACTTTCTGTAACCCTGACCCATGGGCAGTTTCTGTATTTTGATTAAGCCAGGACATGAAGCCTAGTCTCTTTCCAGAATACCTATGTGCTACATTCTTATTACATAGGGAACTGCCTAATGAGTAGCAATTAATGTATTAGACAGTAGCAGGTGTGTATACTTTTCTCCTGTAAAGTAGAAACTCCATTGTTGACTCCATTCCTTTGTTTTGTGTAAAGTTAAGCTATCTGGATGGCTCTGTGAAATCTATTTTTAATCAGATGAGTGCAAAGCACCTAATTCTGATCTCACTTACACTGTTTAAATCAGGAATAACTCCACTGAAGTCAGTAAAACCTGGGCAGGTTTAGGGTAAGGCCTGAAATCTTATGAAATTAGGCTAAATGCAAAGTAAAACAGACTAGTGTGATTACAGACATCACTGGTCCATTGACTTTTTTACATCTTGGGGTGCATTAGCTGATTTTCTCTGCCATCAGATAGCAACGTTGTGCATTATTTCCGATACCCTACTTTTCATTTTCTCTGGCAGAATGGAAAATAGTAGTCTAGAACAGCCTCTCTTAAATTCAGGGTACCTTACCCCTTTAATTAAATTGAACTTCCCTTCTCTTTCATATCTATCTATCTATCTATTCATATGACCCTCATCACTGCAAAATCTTAGTACTCCCTCTTGCACAATTCTATTAGCTTTTAAATGACAACAACCTTATCAGCTTTAATTACTGCAATTTCAGTCCTTTTAATTGAACTCAGTCTTCACATTTTCTGCAGCAGTCTGATCACATCTGGGTAAGGCTGATTTAGCAGGTACTTTACTTTCTTTCCTCCCTGCTTATCTGATACGGTTAAACACTCAGCTCTTTTCTTCCAGCTAATACTAGGTAATTGTAATGGTGTATTGCACTGTTCCCCCCCCCCATGCTTTGGTGTACTTTTCAAAAGATTGTCATTGTTCAGGGCTTCTTGTTTTGGTCTTTTGTAACGTCATATAACTCAGTGGCAAAATGATAAGCCAACAAGCTCCAGCCTGTTCCATGGCAACTTTTTTTGCCTTCTGCTTTGAAATAGAGTATTGTAATGAATGCCACTTTATTTAAAATTGCTGTTCTGTAGGTATTTGTCTTTATCTGTTTTAATTGTAGTTTATGTAGAACCACAAGAAGGAAACATAGAGCTTTCTAGTCAAGTAAAGAGACAGGCTTTTTGTTCCCTTTGTGAAGAGTTACAGATTGTAGGCTAGATGTTTAACTCCCATTGGGAGTATGGCACCTAAGCGTTCTTGAATATCCCATTAGGTGCCTTTCTGCATCTGTAGGTGCCTAAATATCTTTAAAAATCTGTCTCTAATGTTACTGGTCCAGTGTACATTGAAGAGGTCAGTGCAAAGACTTCCATTGATTTGAAGTCAAAGGGAGCTTTGTCATTGACTCTAACTGAAGAAAGATCCTGCTCTATATTAGGATGAAAACACAATGACCTCATACCATGATGATGGGTGAAAACTGTGCAGTGATCCATTGAATAGCTAGAATTGAAAACTGTAACAGCCAAATCCTGCCTTTGGATTGAAGTAAATAGGAACTTGTATGAACTCATCCAACGGCAGAAATTGGCCCTAATACTGGTGCACCTACTGCTGCATAGAAAGTGAAAAATTTGCCACATGGCTCAGAGAGCCATGGCAGGGACCCTTCTGTTATTAACTGGATTGCCACTACAGTATCATTGAACAGCATTATATCACCAGTAGAAAGAGTGTGGTGAAGAAAATCCCCTCCTGTGTAAATGGCATCCTTTGCAATACTTCGGTATTTGAATACCTTTCCTTGCAGGTTGCTCTAACTGCAGGGCATGACACTCTTTTTGAAACATTGCTAAAATTTGGAAAAGCATGGTGCCGTTAAGTCATTGCAGCCTTTGTGCAGGTGTCTGGTTGGACAAGATAGATGCTCCCCTCGCATTCCCGTAGTGGACCCACCCATCATACCGCTGCATATACTGCAGAGGAAGGCCAGCTAGCACTGCCTCTTGCACATGCTGCCCCCAAAGTGACATAGCTGGGCATAGCATGGGTCATAGTAATAACTCTATCCCTTTCCCAGTGCATTTGCAGGCTCCAGCAAAGCAGCACTGGGGAGCAATAGATACCCATTTTTAAGGGTGAAGCATGGGCTGTCTCCCAATGTTAGGATGCATTATGACTTATACAGGCATAATGCCTCCAGCCCCCTTTCTTGGGTGCTGAAGGCTCTCAAGAACTGTAATTAAGCCCATGAAGTGTGGCTCTTCTATGAAAGTGAGTCTGTAAAACTGATATCATGGGGTGCAATGTTTATCATGTCTCAATGAGTTCAAGTAAAAATAAAATCTATTTTCCTAAATACCAGTGCTTCAAACTCAGCCTGAGCTTTCAGAACAAAGCTGATTTCTTTGCTTCTTGAGCAACATCAACAGCCATAATGGCTCCATAGGGCAAATTATACAATAATAGTATACTTCATTCTCCACTGTCTTGTGCCTTACACAGTATAAATACCAGTGCAAAGTGGGTGTAAAATGTTACCACCTGTGTATGTGCGTGGCGAATTCTCACACGGGAGCCTATTACTCCCACTTTGCACAGGTGTACATGGTAGACAAGGTCCAAGACAACTGAGAATCTGACTTCTTTTCTCCCCCCTCTCCTCCCACCAAGTCTTAATTCTACCCTCAATGACATCTGTGCAGCTTCATTACCTTCAGTGGATTAGGAAGTTTGTAAACAGTTCTGCTGATGATGCACAAGTAGAAATAGACTCATTCTCATTCTCTCTTAGCTGTGTTGGCTCTGCAGAGGCAAGAGGAGTGAAATGTTTTTTTTCCAACTAGTAAATGGCTGTGCCTCTTAATATGCACAAGGAGCATATCTGCCAAGTTGGTAGATGCTGTTTACATACTCAGTTGCCACACTTTGACTCATTCTTTGCAGCAGGTTGCATCCATTCACCAGGTGATTTGTTGTATCTGTTATTCGTTACAAACATGCTGCTATATAACCTGAACAAAACCTAGGAGTTTTGAAATGGCCAGTTGCAGGTTTCATTTGAATGGTCAGAGATCTGTAGTCTTTTCGTTTAGAGTACACTAAGATACATAAAACTTAGGTTATGCAAGAAAGCATCCTAAGCCTCTATCTCTTTGCTTTGCTCATTTATTTTCTGATTCATTAGTAGCAGTCTGACTATATGTCATGGTCTGATTGGTTTGGGGTGCAAATCCAGACCAATGAGGGGCTGTGTCACCGCCTGCCCTTCCCTGGTGTCTCATTCACTTTCAGAAAAGACCTCACTCTATACACTTTTGTAATACAGTAATTTTATATTCAATCAGTTGGTTCAATTGCTTATCACACATGGTTCAGCCCCCCGGTCTTTATAGACCAGTAAACCTTTGAAATGGATTCATATGCTGTGTGTAGACACCATGCTGTCTTCTCCCCCACTTGTGAGTGTGAGATTTGCCTCCACCTCTTGTTAGCTGGATGGATCTGTTTATTGCTTATATGTAAATTGAGGTAAATACATATTCCTTTGTTTAGGATAGACCTATTTAACAACTCCCCCTGACATACCTAGTTCACAGACACTTTAGTTATAATTCCAGTGTATATTCATAACTCTTAATACCTGTCACTTACATACATAACACAAGAATATTAATGATCCGTGAGTTATTAGTTTTCAAATGATGCCTCACAAGGCATATTTTGTATAAAGGTTATTACAATAGTGTGTAGGGTGAGAATACAGGAGTGGTTAGTGTCACACGGTATTATTGCTTAAAGTCGACAAATCACACTATGCTACGAATAAGTTCCATTTATAACCAATTCATCTTCTGCCATTTGTACAGCTCTAATTTTATAGAAGAAAACATAGACTGCACATACTTTCCTCTCTTAATTCATAGAATGACTGGGGTGCTGGCTGCATTCTGTGGCCCCCATCGATGACATAGGTTTATATACATCTCATTACACATCTCCTCCACAACAGGATCCTATCTTCCCCAGATAGGATGTTGGGGTAATAATAATAATAATAATAATTTACATTTGTAGTGCTTTCCAGCCAAGCATCTTAAAGTTTTGTACATACATTCACAATTTTAATCTTCATAGCATGCTGGTAAGTAAGAGAATTACTATTATCTTCATTCCATATGTGGGAAAACTGAGGTAAAGAGAAGCTAAGAGGCTTGCCAAGGTCGCAAAGAAAGCCTTTTTGAGACAGGGCTAGAATCCAGATGTTCTGACTCCCAATCCTGTGCATTAGACATAAAATAATATGTCTGCCTGATGGCATGGTTGTTAATGGCTACGATGAGGTCTGTATCGGAGGTGAATATGTATGCTAGTGTACACTTTGAAGAAGGCAGCTATCAATGGACTATTGGCTGGTAGTTGTTTTATATCCTGATAAAGATTGCTTGACAATATATTAACGGCTTGTGGGCAGTTCTGTTGAGGTGTGTATGTGACATTTATGGTGGTCATCATTAAAATATTTCCCAATGCCTTTGACAGTATAACACTACATTGCTTTTCATTTGAGATTACTATTGCAAATATCCAGCTGGTGTAAATAGTCATAGCTCCATTGACTTCAGTGGGACTGTGGCAATTTATATAAACTGGGGATCTGGCCCTGTATATTTTTGGATATTGAAATAAGTATTTGATTTTTAAATAGGCTTGGACAAAAGTAGTTTCATTGCTTCATATTTTATTAGTTTTTTTAAAAAGAGTTGCGGGGTTGAGTGAAAATCAGTAAAAAATTGTAAGCTGTTATTTATAACAAGGCAGATGGCAAACAGACTCCAGAATAGCACACAACTTACTGGTGTCTATGTTACAATTTGTTGGACCACCTGTTGCCCCTGGATATCTGCTATACAGCAGAGTTCAGCTCACTTCCATGGTTCAAGAGAATGAATGGCCTTGGCTGTTTCATCCAGTGACTGGAAAATGGTTATCAAGTAGCGGGAAATTGGGATATGAGATCTGTTTCTACTATGCTGCTTGACTAGGCACTATTAATTCAAAAGTCTGACAGGCTATGGCTTGGGAAAACAGCACAGTCATCTTGGATTATCTCTTCTAGCCTAAAATGCAACAAAAGGATAAATATGGAATGGAGACTGAAGTGAAAATGAAATAAATAATAATAATAATAATAATAATAATAAATTATAATAATTAATATAAAAATGAATAACAACCCACACAAAAGCACATAACATATATATTCCTCTCCTTCTGAAATAAAAGACTTTCATATTACAATTGTATTTAATTTGTGAAATACCTATAGTGAAGCATGTGATGAGGAATCTGGAGCTGCTAACTTAATGCAGGAAAGAAGTGGTAAGAAAATGAATTGAAAATTGAATGAACTTTTTTTGGGTATAAAATGACATTAAAAAATTACTACCCAAAACTTGTTTTAAGCCATTTCATGGGTTGAAATTGGGATCCAAATGAAGTTGATTAATTGATTCATAGATATTTAGGTCAGAAGGGACCATTGCTTCTAGGTTAGCATGGAGTACTATGGGAACAGTGTAGAGAACAGTGCAAATACTGAGGTAACATTACCTAGCTATGCAAAGTAAATACTGAAAAGGTAACTGCTCTCTATAGGACAGGATCATTCATTTATAGCAATACTGTTATCAGATAAAATGCAGAGGCTACATAGACTGGCACTAGGAAAGAACCATCCCATTTTTTTAAACTAGCTGAAGTGGCATTAAAAATAACATACTTTTTATTATAAATAAATTTATGTCATTCTGGACGAGTGCTCTATATACATTTCTTGAGAGGCTGTCATGACAGTCAAAATACAGGGGTTTGACCCATATCCTATTGAAGTCAGTAGAAAGGCGGCTGCTGACTACAGTGGGCTTTAGATCAGGCCCAGTGAGAACTGTTTCAAAGAGGAGTGTGCCTCTAGGGAGAAATGTAATTGCCAGAAAATCTGGTGTTCTCCATTTGATCCTATTTTCACTGAGGGACAAGAAGTCAGCTCATCATAGCCTGGAAAGAAATATATAAAACCTTTCAGTTCCATATTTTTATCCCATAGCTCTAAATTGGCAGCTTGGTAGTGCATATTGGGTCATAGCAATGTCTGAATGATCTGGTTGTAAATGTATTGAAAATGTTTTCCCATATATTTAGGGTTGTTGCTATTGTTGGGGAGGGGAGATGAATCAAATAATTTCCAAGCAGACTTTTCCCCAGCTTTAAGGTCTTCTATCCCACACCTGCTCTTATCTACCTAGGGCAAATCCTAGTGCTATATAGCTCAAATCTCCAAGGAAAAATTAGCTCTGAACTGGATTTCATAATAATAATTTTGAAGATCAGGACCTAGCCAATCCTTTGGCTATTATTGAGTTTTGCAAACTTAGCCTCTTCCTAGTCCAAATAATAGATGTCATGAGCCTATTTCAAGTACTACAAAAGGAAGAAGGAACCACAGCTGGCAGCGTCTAGCAAAGATAATGTATTTGAGGTAGTCAGTTCATGCTTCATTGGCTCTTTCCAGCCAGCTAATGAATAAAGGTATCTGTATGCAGGCTTCTCTTTGAAGCTGATGCATTATCTCTACAAAATGTGCTTTATACATGTACTGATCATCTGAGGTTAAATGAATCCCTAAGTATTTAATTTTGCTTGTAGCCCATTAAAAGAAGATAAAGTATCTGTCACTATTTTTACAGGACCTGGTATTAATATTGGCAATATATGGGACTGGGAGAGTTTAATCTGATATCCTGGGTTGGTATAAAACAGAGACAAGATCACACATGGGGCACATTCAGGCATGAAGAGCAGTCCTCATGGCATCTGTCTTTTTATGTATTATCAGGATTATTGTCTATTCTATACAATGCTGGAGTGTACTTTTGACGACAAGTAAGCTCTTTGCGGGCGGGGACTGCCTTTCTTGTTATGTGTTGTACAATGCCTTGCATAATGAGGCCTTGGTCAACTATTGGGGCTTATGGGCATAATAATAATAATTAATAATTAATAATAATAGATATGGCTGAGCCCTGAGGGGTTTCAGTCCCATTTTAGACATCACACAATGAGTGAACGCAACAAAGAGTAGGGAGGAGGCTAACAATAACCAAAATAGGTGGTTATTTAGGATCAACTCCTAGTCAAACAGAAAAGACCATGTGAATACTTCTCAGCCCCCTTGTCCTCTGGAAGGTGGAGAGAGGAAAACTGCCATTTGAACTGTCATGGTTTTAGACTAATGCCCACTCACTGAAATATATCCCTTATGTGTCCTTTAAGTGAGAGTAGTTTTTAATTTAAACCAAAATATTTCCCTGTGAACTTTAAATAGGGGCCATCGATTTTCTTCTGTAGACTTTGACAAAGAAAAATGTGTAACAGAAGACAAAGATTGTGTACCATTAACGACAAGTGAAGGGGTAGTTGACTTCAGCCAAGTCATTAATGAGGAAGAGGCTAATGGGTTGGGGGCGGGGGGGAAGGAAATTGATCTCTTCATAATTTGTCAAGTGAAAGGTGGCTAGCTAAAAATCTCATTATCAACCCGTTCTGGGATATAACAACTTTTTTTTGTAAAAGTCAATTTTATTAAGTTCTTCTCAGCTACAGTACAAGTCTCAGTTGTCAGTCACTGCATAACCCAGTGTTGCTGGAGTGGAGATGTAACAAAAAGTGATTGGTGATATTCTTAGCTTTCTTACAACTGAGTAAGTAAATTCATTCTCTCAAACCAAATAGATTTAATTTAATAGAGAGCATTAAGAATTGCTCTTCAAGGGAGGCCTATGAATTAATTTGGGAACTCACATATACAGTGACCTTATTGGAAAATACAATAGGATTTTTTTTGTCATAAAATAGCTGCCATAGGACTCATTAAAAATACCCTATTAAATAATGTGCCTATGAGTTGTGTCCCTCATGCACTTGGGAAAAGTATGTAATGTTCTTTCAAGCGTATGCCTTTTTTGGTTTGCATTTTAATCTTCTTTGCTTGGGGAGGCGAGTGATTTCTCCATGGGGTGCTTAATTCAGTATGGGGGCACAATTTATGTTGCTGGGAACTGCACCTGGGAATTCAAGAGCTAAAGAATAAGCCCCTACTGCTTAAGTTAGGGGACTAAGTCCCCTAGCTGACATCTACAGCAGATTCATAGCCTCTGTGGGTCCAGTGCAAAGGCTAATTTATAATACATACTGATCAGAGAATTACATACAAGGAGGGTTACATACAAAGGAGGGTGTGACGGGGAAGAGCAGCCCTGCACTGGTGCCGCAGGGGTTAACCCTTCCTTCCTGGCAGAGGAAGCCCCGCCCCGGAAGCCCTGCTGGGCATGCTCCAACTGAAGACAAGGTATAAAAGCCTGCAAAGCTGCTCAGTCTGGGCTGACCACCAGAGGAGAAGGAGGCACACTGCCAGCTCCTGAGGAGGGACAGCCAATGCTCCAGGATCCAGGGGCCAGCCAAGCTGGGATGCATCCGGCGTCCCAGACGGAGGTCTCGACAGGAGGGGATGGACTGGAGGATCTTCCCTCCCCCCCCCACAGAGTGGAGAACCTGATTTTGAGGGTAGGAAGTGACCCAGGGGAACTTTAGAGACAAGCAGCGTTAAAGCTGCACTGACGCTCAGCGTGTTGCAGGCAGATCCCTGCCGAGCTAAGCACGAGGGGGAACCCCACCAATAGGCGAGCCCTGGGTCGGGACCCGGTGGAGAGGGCGGGCCAAGGTCCCCCTACCACTCTGGCTATTGGGATACAATTCCCCGCCTGAGAGGGGGAAGGCTATGGACTCTGGTCGTTGGGCCACGCTGCCCTGATATGCGGGGCAAGTTATATGGACTCCTGGCTGTTGGGCCATGCCACCCTGATATGTGGGGCGAGTTGTATGGACTCTGGCCATTGGGCCACACTGACCTGATACTTGGGGTGTGACACATGGACTCTGACTGTTAGGGCCCGCTATCCCGACCAAGGGGTGAACATGGGGAAACCGACCATTGGGCCACATCGGGATGCCCTTAAAGGGATGGGCATGGGAACTTAAGAGTGGTGAGGCCCCGACACCCCATCCACCCCTGCCACAAAGGGGCACCAGACCTATCACAACTGGTGGAGAATGCGGGCAGAGATCAGCGCCTGAAGTAAGGACCCAGAAGCTCAGGATGGAACCAGAAAAGTGACTGAAGTGGCTGCTGGACAACCACCAGCAGCAGGCTGGGCAGCAGCAGCAACAAACACAGTTGCTCCAACAACTAGCAGCCCAACAGCAACTGCAGGCAGCGCGGCAGAAGGAGCAACAGCAGCAGCTGATTGTGGAGCTGACTGCCCAACAACAAGCCAGTCAGGAGCGATTATTCCAACAGATGACAACGCTGTTAGGACACGCACCAAGTCCTTCCTCAGGAGCAGCCGGGGGCAGGGCTGGGGATGGCCTCGGAGGGCTACCGGTGCGCTTGACCAAGATGTGGCTCGGAGATGACCCCGAAGCCTTTCTCATGACGTTCGAGAGGGTTGCCTCCACCGTCCAATGGCCCCATGCACATTGGGCCACTCTACTAGCCCCTACCTGACGGGCCCTGCGCAAGCTGCTTATCGCAACCTCAACCTGCAGGAGGCGCTGGACTATTCCAGGTCAAGGCGGTCATCTTAGACAAAACTGGCATCAGCCCCGAGACTTACCGCCAGTGACTCTGCTGAGAACGATACGCACCGGGGGGGTAGACCATGAGTCGTGGCCCAATGTATCCACGACCTCTGTTGGAAGTGGCTTGAGCCAGAACGCCTGACAAGTGTTCAAGTAGCCAAGACGGTGGCTCGGGAGCAGTTCCTGCAGACCCTCCCTACTGGGGGGAGGGAGTGGGTGCAGCGGCACTGCCCAAAGACCCTCGTGGAGGCAACTTCACTAATGGAGGATTACCTGGCCGCGGAGGGAGAGCAGAAAGCCGGCTCAGAAGGGGGGATCTCAGGTGAACAGAACCCAGCCCCGGGAAGGGGGGCCCACAAGGTGGAGGGGGGGAGCCCCTGTTTATACTCCTAGCCCTCAGGGACCCCACCAGCCCGTAATGCAAGGGAGCCACTAGGGGCAAGCCTCATGCGGAGCCAAGACGAGTCACCAGGAAGGCAGAGCATTCCCCAGAACACCCCACCTGGAGAAAGAAAGCGGGAGCAGTGTTTCAAGTGTGAACAGATACGGCATTTCTGGAGGGAGTGCCCATACATGGATTGTAATTATGGGCAGGTTTGGGCCACGGGTCAACATGCCCAGAAGTGTATGGGACACCTACCATGGCCTTGGTAGACTCTGGATGTAGCCAAACAGTCATCTGGGCAGGGCTGGTAGAACCTACCGGACCCGCGGGGGGCCCCCATACACCTGCAGTGTATACATGGGGACATGAAGCCCTATCCCACTGTCAGGGTGCAGCTCAAGACAGCATAACAGGGAGGACGGTGCCTAGTGGGGGTGGCCCCAAAATTAGCTTACCCAGTGATCCTGGGACACGACTGGCCGGGCTTTGCTGCACTCCTGCAAGAGTGGAGTATTCGACAGGCAAGGAAAAGCGGGGGCTGGCCGAAAGACTGGGATTACTAGGCCAAACCACGCTGGACAACCCCCTGGAGGGGCCCTTGGAGAATCACGAGTTAGATGAGGGAGGCCGAGCCCTCTCTGAAACCCGGGTGGGAGAGGGCCAGGGATGGCTGGATATCAATGCCGATTTTCTAGAAGAACAAAGGGGGGACACCACGCTCAGTCGGGCCTGGGAGCAGGCGATGAGCAACCCTGGGGAAAAAGACATACCTGGATGCCAGCAGCAAGGCCCCCATTTTGAGATCATAGAATCATAGAATATCAGGGTTGGAAGGGACCTCAGGAGGTCATCTAGTCCAACCCCCTGCTTAAAGCAGGACCGATCCCCAATTTTTGCCCCACATCCCTAAATGGCCCCCTCAAGGATTGAACTCACAACCCTGGGTTTAGCAGGCCAATGCTCAAACCATTGAGCTATCCCTCCCTACTCTAGCAGGTGGTCCGGGAACCCCAAATGACTGAAGAACTGCGCCAGCTGTTGGTCCTGCAGTGGTTCCAGTGGAGCTTGCTACACTTGGCCCACTCAGTATCCTGGCTGGGCATCTGGGGAGGGAGAAAATGCTACAACAGGTGGCCCAGAGGTTCTTCTGGCCTGGCATCCATCAGGAGGTCTGGGATTACTACACCTCTTGCCCCGACTGCCAGAAGGCCAGCCCAAAAGTAGTCCCAAAAGCACCCCTCGTGCCCCTGCCAGTGATTGGAATACTGTTCGAATGGATTGACCTGGAGTTGGTGGGGCCCTTGGAAAAGAGCAGCTCAGGCCTTAAGTACATCCTCATTGTGGTTGACTATGCCATGCGGTACCCCAAGGCGGTACCATTACGGACTGCCAAGGCTCCCATCATCACCAGTGAGCTCCTGCACATCTTTGCCCGGGTCGGCCTGCCCTGAGAGATACTGATGGACCAAGGATTCTAGGTTGAGGTGGAATTATGCCGGCTGTTGAATATTCATGTGCTGAAGACCTCAGTCTACCACCCTCAGACGGATGGGTTAGTAGAGAGATTTAATGGTACCCTGAAATCCACGCTGAGAAAGTTCGTAGAAGATGACCCTCGGCACTGGGATAAGCTGCTCCCTGTGCTCCTCTTTGCCATATGCACAGGCTTTGCCACAGGCTTCCACAGGGTTCTCCCCTTTCGAACTCCTCTTTGAGAGGAAACCCCGGGGAATCCTAGATCTCCTGAGAGAGACCTGGGAAGAGCAGGAGACCCGGGTCCGAGGATCCATCCAATACATCCTCCACCTATGGGAACGGCTCCTAGAGCTGGGTGCCTTGGTGTGTGAGAACCTGGGGAAGGCGCAACACAATCAAGAGGCTCACTATGATAAAGGGGCAAAGAGGAGAAGCTTTGAACCAGGGGATCGAGTCCTCTTGTAGTTACCTTCCTCCGACTCCAAGCTGTTAGCAAAGTGGCAAGGTCCCTTCGAGGTGACCAGAGGAATAGGGCCTGTCGACTACAAAGTCCGGATGTCAGGGTGAAGGAGGGACACTCTGGTCTACCATGTGAACCTCCTCAAGGCCTGGAGAGACCGAGAAGGCCTGATTGCCCCGTACCCTCCCGAACCCGAGTTGGGACCCTTGGCGGGCAAATCAGTGGAACCAGGAACAGCAGCCATAGGCCTGGAGCTCGACCCGGTACAGCAGGAGCAGGTATGACAGTTGATATCAGCCTTCCCCACAGTCCTGTCAACCCAGCCAGGGAAGACCAGGTTGACTAGCCACCATATCGCCACCATTTCCGGCCACAAAGTAAGGAAGAGCCACCGACCCCTACCCAAGAAGATGTGGGAGACCGTGAGGAAAGAGCTTGAGATGATGTTGGCCCTAGGAGTGGTCGAAGAGTCAAGAAGTGAATGGCAGAGCCCAATAATACTAGTTCCCAAGCTGGATGGGACAGTCAGGTTCTGCACTGACTTTCGCAAGGTGAACGTGATCTCTTGTTTTGATGCCTATCCCATGCCCTGAGTAGACGAGTTGCTGGAATGATTGGGTAAGGCAGAATTCATCTCCACCCTAGACCTGACCAAGGGATACTGGCAGATCCCACTGACACCCACCTCCAGACAAAAGACAGTTTTTCCTACACCATTCGGCCTCTTCCAATTCACAATGATGCCTTTTGGGTTACATGGGCTGCAGCCACCTTCCAGTGGCTCATGAATCAAGTGCTGAGCCCCCACAGTTCATACGCTCCGGCATATATGGACAACATTGTCATTTACAGTTCCAGCTGGGAGGAACATCTCCAACACCTCGTGGACGTGCTGCGCGCCCTGGGCAAGGCGGGTCTCACTGCAAACCCGGCAAAATGCCACTTGGGCCAACAAGAAGTGACCTACCTAGGCTATACAGTGGGCCGGGGGAGACTCTGCCCTTTGGTAGATAAGGTAGAGGCCTTGAAAAGCTACCCCACGCCCACAACAAAAAGGCAAGTTCGGCAGTTCTTAGGGCTGGCCGGATACTACCGATGGTTTGTACCTAACTTCACCACGCTCGCAGCCCCCCTCACAGACCTGACGAGAAGCTCCCCGCTGAAGAAGGTCTAGTGATCAAAAGCCTGTGAGGAGGCCTTCGGCACCCTATATGAATGGTTGACCTGGGAGCCTATACTGAGACAACCCGACTTTTCAAAGCCATTTGTTCTCCAGACCGATGCCTCCGAAGTAGGGCTGGCTGGGAGCCATGTTGTCCCAGGAGGAGGGGGTAGAGGAGCACCCCATCTTGTATCTAAGCCGTAAGCTGTTTCCCCGAGAAACCTGGTATTCCACCATAGAGCGGGAGGCCCTTGCGGTCCTATAGGCAGTTGAGGCACTGAGGTACTACCTGTTAGGGAACACCTTCTTCTTGGTGACGGATCACACACCCCTGAGATGGATTAATATCATGAAGGAAGCGAATACGTGGATCATGCGGTGGTATCTGTCTCTCCAACCCTATTCCTTCCACGTGTCAAACCGGGAAGGCCCATGGGAATGCGGACTTCCCTTCCCCAAAGTGGGAAAAGGAGGGGGAAGAGAGGTCCCAGGGACTGCCAGCCCCAGCCACTGTTTTTAAAGGGGGTGGGGGGGAATATGTGACGGGGCAGAGCGGCCCCGCACTGGTACCGCAGGGGTTAACCCTTCTTTCCTGGCAGAGGAAGCCCCGCCCCGGAAGCCCTGCTGGGCATGCTCCAACTGGAGACAAGGTATAAAAGTCTGCAAAGCTGCTCAGTCTGGGCTGACCACCAGAGGAGAAGGAGGCACACTGCCAGCTCCTGAGGAGGGACAGCCAATGCTCCAGGATCCAGGGGTCAGCCAAGCCAGGATGCACCCGGTGTCCCAGACAGAGGTCTTGACAGGAGGGGACGGACTGGAGGACCCTCCCCACCCCACCAGAGTGGAGAACCTGATGTTGAGGGTAGGAAGTGACCCAGGGGAACTTTAGAGACAAGTAGCGTTAAAGCTGCACTGATGCTCGGCGTGTTGCGGGCGGATCCCTGCCGAGCTAAGCGTGAGGGGGAACCCTGCCAATAGGCGAGCCCTGGGTCAGGACCCGGTGGAGAGGGTGGGCCCGGGTCGCCCTACCACTCCGGCCATTGAGATACACTTCCCTGCCTGAGAGGGGGAAAGCTATGGACTCTGGCCATTGGGTCATGCTGCCCTGATGCTTGGGGCGAGTTGCATGGACTCTGGCCATTAGGACCCGCTACCCCGACCAAGGGGCAAGCACGGGGAAACCGGCCATTGGGCCACATCGGGATGTCCTTAAAGGGACAGGTGTGGGAACTTAAGAGTGGTGAGGCCCTGACACCCTATCCACCCCGCCACAAAGGGGTGCTGTGGTGCTGGATCCGTCATAGAGGGTTACATACAAAGAAAGCAGAGCAGCATGGTTTGAGGGCAGAGTTCAGGATTGAGATTCAGGGATTGAAATTCTAGCCCTTCTGAAATCAATGGGAGTTTTGTCATTGACTGCAAGGGAGCCAGGATTTCACCCATGGGGTTGTGAATTCTAATCCTGACTCAGGCACTGTCATGTTTTTGGCCCTGGGCAAGACACTTCACCTCTCTTCTTCAGGTTGCCCTATGTACAAAATGTGATGACTGATCCTTACCATGCGGAAATGTGAGGATTAATTCATTACAGCACTTTACATGGTTAAAGTGCCACTATAGATATGCTCAGCCAGACTATCAATTTACTGAATCATTTAAATCAAGTGGTATTTTTCCCCATGTTATATGGACTTTACTGTGGAGCAGAACCAAACAGCAGCCTCACACACCTTAAATGGCTGATAACGCTGGAAGAGCAATTAACAGAAAATAATTTATTGAACAAATTTAGTGCTTTTTTTATCTGTAAATGATTTGTGAAGAGGCTTGGATTATTTTTTATGAATTTGTACATCAACTGAAAATAGTCAATGAGCTTTTCTTGCGATGAAATTTCAACCTATCGCTTTGCTTGAGAACTGTTCACTTCCGCTATGACTTCAGGTATCTGCCATCCCTAATACAGATTCTGCCTGACAATCTAAATGACATGGCATGATTTCTACTTCCTGTTTAGATAAATGAAACTTTTAGAAACAGAAGGAGAGCTGGAATACATTGTTTGTGGCTCAGGTACATATTGGCAGAACTTCCAGTGTGAATAGTTGGGAGAATATATATTTGCCCAGGTATTCATGTGACTCTCTCTCTCTCTGCAAACATTCTTGTGAGCAAAATCTTGCTTCCCTGTGGAAAGCAAATAAAATACTGTGAAGCAAAATCAGCTTTTATTTAAATGAAGGTTTGTAAATACCTTTTTACTGTGCTCAGACAGCTTTAAGGGGTAAGAAGGATTCATGAAAATTTCTGCAGTGAACATATCATCACTTCTTGTGCTGCCAAAGTGGCCCCTAATATTCCTTAACTGCAAACTTGATTAAGCCCTCCTCAAATGTCAGTGAAAGGGACACTTTCAAAACACAGCCTGGGGAAATACGATGGCCCAAATTCCTTTTGAAATGACATGCCATTCTCATCTGCAACGGTAGGAATCAAGAATGTGCTTCCAGCTAATAATTATTTCAGAGTATGAGAGGGTGTGTGAGCTGTGGAGAAAAAACAGAAGATTTGAGTGGGAGGAACGAGTTGTTTTCTAAAGGGTGCCCCGAAAGACAGAATTTGTGAAAGTTTTCCCCACTTTTAGAGCCTGATCCAATACTCACTGGAGTCAATGGAGGAGTTTTCACTGATGTCAATGTGTATTGAATCCAGATGTTTATTAAGGATAATGATGTTTAGATTCCAGATGTTTATTAAGGGTAATGATCAGATCATTTAAACTAATAACAGGATATATGTATTCTCCTGCTAATGACAGGTTTCAGAGTAGCAGCCGCGTTAGTCTGTATCTGCAAAAAGAAAAGGAGGACTTGTGGCACCTTAGAGACTAACAAATTTGAGCATAAGCTTTCGTGAGCTACAGCTCACTTCATTGGATGCACTCAGTGGAAAATACAGTGGGGAGATTTATAT
Organism: Chelonia mydas; assembly: GCF_015237465.2. Classification (NCBI taxonomy): domain Eukaryota; kingdom Metazoa; phylum Chordata; order Testudines; family Cheloniidae; genus Chelonia; species Chelonia mydas. The sequence goes on from NC_057851.1 coordinate 17,965,351, forward strand.
ACACAGAGAACATGAAACACCCAATGAAACAATGGGTGTTACCATACACGCTGTAAGGAGAGTGATCAGGTAAGGTGAGCTATTACCAGCAGGAGAGTGTGGGGGGGGGGGAAGAACCTTTTTGTAGTGATAATCAAGGTGGGCCATTTCCAGCAGTTGACAAGAACGTCTGAGGAACAGCGGTGGTGGTGGTGGGGAATAAACATGGGGAAATAGTTTTACTTTGTGTAATGACCCATGCACTCCCAGTCTTTATTCAAGCCTAAGTTAATTGTATCCAGTTTGCAAATTAATTCCAATTCAACAGTCTCTCTGTTGGTCACTCGATTACAGACCTAAAAGTGGCAATTCTTAAACAAAAAAACTTCAAAAACAGACTCCAACGAGAGACTGCTGAATTGGAATTAATTTGCAAACTGGATACAATTAATTTAGGCTTGAATAAAGCCTGGGAGTGGATGGGTAACACCCATTGTTTCTTGTTCTCTGTGTATATAAATCTCCCCACTGTATTTTCTAATGAATGCATCCAATGAAGTGAACTGTAGCTCACGAAAGCTTATACACAAATAAATTTTTTAGTCTCTAAGGTGCCACAAGTCCTCCTTTTCTTTCTCCTGTTAATGTCTATTGAACATTGAATAACAACAACCTGGTAAAGTCGATGTATTTTCTGATATTTGGGCCATCCACATCGTGCTGTACATCAGCACACATCTGTGCCAGATGCATGATTCAACTAAATTTCTTTAATTGATATGTCAAGTGTTTTTGGATACAGTAAAGGTGAAACATTATGCTCACCGGACTGGTGTAAATCTGGAGCATTAACCACTGAAGTCAATGAATTCCTCAGGATTTAAACTGGTGTAAGAGAGGAATTTGGCCACCATGAATGTGATCACAGACCTATGGAGGAATCTGGTAATATCTTCCCTACGCAGTTGGAAACACTGAACTGCAGCTTATCACCGGCTGGTAACTGAGTCACAGACTGGTTGTGCTTTTACTTTTTGCTTAGTGGCTGAAGAACTTCGCCTTTTCAGTGACATATGTCAGATCCACTCCCTGATCACGCTCTCTGCAGTCAGGGGAGACTCTATTCAGTGGAAAGCACAAGTTCTCATCTAAAAAGAAAAGGAGTACTAGTGGCACCTTAGAGACTAACCAGTTTATTTGAGCATAAGCTTTCGTGAGCTACAGCTCACGTCATCGGATGCATCCAATGAAGTGAATATCCTCAATTTATGATGGCCCTCATTGTGCCTACTTGGCAGAAGCTGCTTTAAGGAAGCTTCTGGCAGCTTATTGTGGACACTGAATGTAATGAGGCAGCAGAATGATACAAATTCTGATGGGGCTTACAGGAAGAAATTAAAGATGAGTTGGCCTGGGTAGAGGATCATGCAGGCCTGGACAATTTCATTGACATTGCAGTCCAAATTGATGGCCGATTACGAGAATGAAGACAGGAAAAGAAGGGGTCCCACCAGCCATCTTGTCCCTATGCAGGTCCATCAATGCGTACCCCGCTTACCGAATCAATGCAGATAGATCTAGCCCTCAGGCAGCTTGCCTGCACAGAGAAGGAATGGTGCTGAAAATACAATCTGTTTTTATTTGTGGCAAATCTGGTCATGCTATATCCAGTTGTCCCATACAAATCCCAAAGAACTCAGGAGATGAACTGACCCAGCCACAATAAGGTGGATCAGCCTGGACATCACATCAAAAGAAGCCCCTGAGCTTTGAACCTCAACTCTGACTGGCACGTGAACCCAACTTCCTAAGAAGGACTCCCAGCCAGTATCAATTCAGCTGTGTATCCTTGGAGAGGCCCTGTGAATCCCAATACAGCAGGCCCTGATCTATTTAGGGGGAGCTGACAACTTTATAGATTTGTGGTAGCCTGCCCACTGCAAATCTCCTTACAGCCTAAGGCCATCTGATCAAGTCTATTGATGGCTCACCCCTGTCCTTAGGACCCATAACCCAAGAGACAGTCTCTGTAGAAGTCTTTGTCCAGGAGCACAGGGAAATATTGCAATTTGGGATGATACACTCGCCGCACTTCCCGTTGATCATTGGGATCGCCTGACTGGCACTCTAAGATCTCCTCATCCACTGGCAAAGACAAGGAACCAGCTTCCCTTCAGAATTTTGCCAGCAACACCCCTGGGGACCGGCTGATGTTGATCCGACCTCCAACCCAAGAACATCTCAGATAAGAGTAGCTACCCAGAAGGGTACACGCACAATGCCTATGGCAGAACTCCTCTGTAAATACCAAGAATTCACAGATATGTCTGAAAAGAAAAATGCAGATATCTTCCCATCACACCAAGCCTATAATTGCCCAATGGATTTGCAATCAGGAGCTCAGAGTCCATTTGGCCGAATCTACACTGTCGGAGCCCAAATTGTCAGCATTATGAGATTATCACCAAGAAAATCTACCTAAAAGGTTCATCTGTAAATCATCGCCAGCTGGAGCACTGCTCCTCTTCTATAAGAAGAAAGATAGCAGCCTTTGCCTCTGTGTAGATCACTGAGCCTTGAATCAAATCACAATCCAGAATTCATACCCTCTGTCCCTAATTCCTGAAATATTGGCTCATGTGGGGACTGCCCAAATGTTTACAAAGCTACATCTTTGGCAGTCTTTCAAGTAGCTGAAGACCTCCATCATGCCCCCCATCAATCTCCTCTTTTCCAAACTAACGTACCCAGTTCCTTCAGCCTTTGTTCATGTGGCTTGCATTCCATCCCTTTGATCATCTTTGTTGCTTGCCTCTGGATCCTTTCAAATTTCTCTTCATCCTTTCTATACATTGGTGACCAAAACTGGACACAATACTCCAGATGAGTCCTAACCAGTGCTGAGTAGCGTGGTGCTATCACCTCCTGTGACTTGCATGCTATACCTCTGTTAATGCAACCTAAAATTGCATTTGCTTTTTTTGCAACAGCATCACATTGCTTACTCATGTTGAGGTTGTGATCCATCACAACTCCCAGATCCTTCACAGTAGTGCTGCTGCCAAGCTAGTTATCCCCAAATTCTATGTGTTCATATATTTTTTTTCTTCCCTAAGTGTAGTACCTTACATTTGTCTTTGCTGAATTTCATTTTGTTGACTATAGTCCAGTTCTCCAATTTATCAAGACCTCTGTGAATTTTAGCTCTAGCCTCCAAAGTGATGGCAAGCCCCTCTAGCTTTGTATCATCTGAAAATCTGAAAAAACCCAGGTCATTAATAAATATGTTAAACGACACCAGACCCAGAACAGATCCCTGTGGAAACGCACAGACCTCCCTCCAATCTGACATCTTACTCTGTTAGTGGTTTTAAGCCAATAATGCATCTACTTAATGGTAGTTCCACAGAGCCCACATTTCTCCAGCTTATTTATCTGAATGTCATGTTGGACTATGTCAAAAGCTTTGCTGAAGTCCAGGTGTATTTTGTTCACCACATGTCCTCTATCCACCAAACCAGTTACCCTGTCAAAGAAGGAAATCAAGCTGCGTTGGCATGATTTATTTTTAATAAATCCATGTTGGCTGCTAGTGATTACCTTCCAGGTGTTTGCAAATCCTGGATCCATCCTCCATACATTGCTCTAGTAGCTTTCCAGGTATTGAAGTCAGGCTGACTGGTCTACAGTTCCCTGGCTCCTCCTTTCCCCCCTTTTTTAAAGATGGGCACTGTTAGCCCTTCTCCAATCTTCTGGGACCTCTCCTGTCATCCATGAGTTTGCAAATATTATTGCCAGTGGCTCCAAGGCTTCTTCAGCTAATTCCTTCAGTACTCTAGGATGAATAGCATCAGGCCCTGCTGACTTTAATTCATTCAGATTGGCCAGGAGATCTCTGACATGTTCTTTACTTATCCTGATCTGCATCCCTTTCTCTTTATTGTTTATGGTAACTTTGCTAGTCATCCAGCCACATGTTGTTGTTTTTTGTGAGAAGACTGAAGCAAAGTAGGTATTGAGCAGCTCTGCCTTCCTATCATCTTCTGTTACCAGATCACCTTCTCCATTGAGCAGCAGACCCACACCATCACTGCTCTTACTTTTTTGTCTGACATATTTGGAGAACCCCTTCTTGTTGTCTAACAATCTTGGCCAGCTGTAACTCATTCTGTGCATTGACTTTCCTGATTTTGTCCCTACACACTAGCGCTATTCCCATATATACTTTCTATGTGACATGCCCCTCCTTCCATTTCCTGTATGTGTCCCTGTTGTGGGGGCAACACCCCATCCCCTTTTGGGGTAGGGTAACGGTTGCTATAGCCCTGTGGCTTAATCCTCCTGACCACTCATAGCCTCAGGGTGGTGTGGCCTAGTGGTCAAAGTCAATGTGGCGGCCTTCTCTCTCAGGGCTGTGTGGTCCAATGGCTAGAGTCAATATGGCAGCCTTCTTCCTTGGTGGGGGGCAGGGAGCCCCAAACAGTCTGGGGGCTCAGCCCTCAGGCAGGAGGGAGCACCAAACAGTATAGCGGCTGAGGTCTTCAGGCAGGGCAGAGTCACAAACAAACATTGTAGGGGTGCTCAGAGCCTTGAGCAGTGCAGAGCCACAAACAAAGAACCTATTGCCTAATACCCTGGTTCGGGTGGATGGCAGATAAACACAGGCCTCTGAGCCTAAAGTAGGGAGGCCACCACTCCATGGGCACAGTTGTCAGAGGGTAGGGGGACCAGGGCTGTCCCTAATCCACCAGGTCTCAGCCCAGGGCCCTAACAGTGGTGGTGTGTTCCGCCATTGGGTCAGCGGTGATCCAACCAAAACATGCTGACAATGCATGGCCCAAAGGCTAGTACCCCTGGGCCACTTCCTGTCCCATCTCCCCATGTGGTGGTCTGTATGTCTCCATTATCTCAGGATTCTGAGGCTTGGGCAGCTCCCCGTGGCTCCAACCCCACTTGGCCATCCTCTGTCGTCTTGGTGCTTGCTTGGGTCTCAGCATGCCTGACTTTCACTGTCTGGAGACTCGGCGGCTCCCGAGCTGAGTAGCTGCCTTTTATACCTGGGTTCCAATGGCAGCATGCCTGGCAGGGCAAAGGGGGCACGGTCCCCTTGGCTCACAGAATGGAGTTAACTCTTGCTGGACCAATGCAGGGCAAGTGTGCCCCGTCACAGTCCCTTTTGGATTTTAGATAGTTAAAAAGCTCCTTGTGTAGTCATGTTGGCTTCCTGTGGCTCTTTTTATCTTTCCTCTGGATCTTTCCTCTTTTTATTGGAAGAGCTTGATGTTGAGCCTCTAGTATTACATCTTTTAGGAACTGCCAGCCCCCTCCCCCCACGTGCCAGTGCACAAAGCTAGAACATTGAATCATAGAATCATAGCTGGTAGAGGTGGTGATGCCACCTGGGTCCCACTCTCTGGCCTGGCCTGGTCAGGAGATCTCTCAGGATCAGAATGACAAAAGCTCAGGGTCCCAAGAGACAGTGCGGGTGGCAGCCATGATGGTGAAACTCGCTTCTTCCTCTTCTCTCACCTTTTAGTCGGCCAGTGTCATGGTAGCTTCCATCCATTTGTCCATCAATTTTCCTCTCAAAGACCCTTTTTGAGAACTCCAAAGGGGATTGTTAGACAGAACAGCCTATCCCCTCATTATTTTGTTCACCAGTTAGGCCTAATTTCCAATACACCAATTTTTGTTCTTTAATTTTCGGTCTCACACTGTTCTTATTTACCAGGTATAATCTTAACACAGTTCTTCAATTATATCAGGAGGCCTTATTGTTTGTACTAATTTAGTTTGTCTACCTTTTGCAGCTTTCCCCGCAACATTTATTATTATAGGTTATTGTAACACTTTATGAACTTTCACTCACTTTTAACAGTTGAGCTCACAATTAGGGTAAATTTGTAGGCGCAATTATCACAACAGTTGTCGGAAACAAGGGGAAAGAGCTGAGACTTTTATTAGTTCATAATAAAATTGAAAATTATAGAATCATATGGCTGGAAGGGACCTCAAGAGGTCATTTAGTCCAGTCCCCTGCACTCATGGCAGGACTAAGTATTATCTAGACCATCCCTGACAGCTGTTTGTCTAACATGCTCTTAAAAATCTCCAATAATGGAGATTCCACAGACTCCCTAGGCAAGTTATTCCAGTGCTTAACCATCCTGAGAGTTAGGAAGTTTTTTCTAATGTCCAACCTAAACCGCCCTTGTTGCAATTTAAGCCCATTACTTCTTGTCCTATTCTCAGTGGTAACAACTTTTTATGTACTTGAAAACTGTGATCCGTCTTCCTTCAGTTTTCTGTTCTCCAGGCTAAACAAACCCAATTTTATCTGTCTTCCCTCAGAGGCCATGTTTCCTAGACTTTTAATCATTTTTGTTGCTCTTCTCTGGACTTTCTCCAATTTGTCTGCATCCTTCCTGAAATGTGGCACCAGAACTGGACACAGTACTCCAGTTGAGGCCTAATCAGTGCAGAGTAGAGCGGAAGAATTACTTCTTCTGTCTTGCTTACAACACTACTACTAATCCATCCCAGAATGATGTTCACTTTTTTTGGAACTGTTACACTGTTGACTCATATTTAGCTTTGATCCACTGTGACCCCCAGACTTCTTTCTGCAGTACTCCTTCCTAGGCAGTCATTTCCCATTTTGTATGTGTGCAACTGATTGTTCCTATCTAAGTGGAGTACTTTGCGTTTGTCCTTATTGAATTTCATCCCATTTACTTCAAACCATTTCTCCAGTTTGTCCAGGTTATTTTGAATTTTAATCCTATCCTTCAAAAGCACTTGCAAACAACCCCCCTCCCTGCCCCAGCTTGGTGTCATCCACAAACTTTGTAAGTGTACTCTCTATGCCATTATCTAAATGACTAGTGAAGATACTGAACAGAACTAGACCCAGAACTGATCTCTGTGGGACCCTACTTGATATGCCCTTCCATCTTCACTGTAAAGCACAGATAACTACTCTCTGGGAATGTTTTTTCAACCAGTTATGCACCCATCATATAGTTGCTCCATCTAGGTTGTATTTCCCTAGTTTGTTTATGAGAAGGTCATGTGAGACAGTAACAAAATCCTTACTGAAGTCAAGATATACCACATCTACTGCTTCCCCCATCCACAAGGCTTGTTACTCTGTCAAAGAAAGCTAGTAGGTTGGTTTGACATGATTTGTTCATGACAAATCCATACTATCTGTTATTTATCACCTTATTATCTTCTAGGTGTTTGCAAATTGATTGCTTAATTATTTGCTCCATTGTCTTTCCGGGGACAGAAGTTAAACTGACTGGTCTATAATTTCCTGGGTTGTCCTTATGTCCCTTTTTTATTGATTGGCACTATATTTGCCCTTTTCTAGTCCTCTGGAATCTCTCCCATCTTCCATGACTCTTTGAAAATAGTTGCTAATGGCTCAGATATCTCCTCTGTCAGTTCCTTGAGTATTCTAGGTTGTATTTCATCAGACCCAAGTGACCTGAAGACATCTAACTTTTGTATAAGTAATTTTTAACTTGTTGTTTCCCTATTTTAGTCTCTGATCCTACCTCATTTTCACTGCCATGTATAAGTTAGAGTCCAATTGCTACTTACCTTTTCGGTGAAAACTGAAACAAAAACGTGATTTAGCATTTTTGTCATTTCCACTTTTTCTGTTGTCTCTCCCCCCCACCCCCACACTGAGTAACAGGCCTACCCTATCCTTTGTCTTCCTCTAGCTTCTAATGTATTTATAGAATATTTTCTTGTTACCCTTTATGTCTCTGAGATTGCTAAATCTCATTTTGTGCCTTGGCCTTTTTAATTTTGTCCCTACATGCTTGTGTTATTTGTTGATATTCATCTTTTATAATTTGGCCTAGTTTCCACTTTTTGTAGGACTTCTTTTTTCTGAGTTTCAGATCATTGAAGATCTCCTGGTTAAGCCAGGGTGCCATCTTCCTATCTTTCCTACGCAGTGGGATAGTTTGTTCTTGTGCCCTTAATAATGCCTCTTTGAAAAACTGCCAACTCTCCTGAACTGTTCTTCCCCTTAGACTAGTCACCAATGATTTTAGTTTATTGTTCATTTAGAATCATAGAATATCAGGGTTGGAAGGGACCTCAGGAGGCCATCTAGTCCAACCCCCTGCTCAAAGCAGGACCAATCCCCAATCAAATCATCCCATCATTTATTGTGTGATGTTATGATTAACTAACATTGTCATATATAATCAGTGTATGCTAAATAGAGTTAAATTGTAGGATTATAGAAGTATAAGATCGATTAGTAGTTAGAATGGATATTTATGTATTAGGTACCTAAGTAAGTAGGGCTGAAACACAAGGCCTCCAGTCTCAGGCCTCTAAAATTTTAGCTTAGCTATACTAGGCCATAGGCTTAAGAAATGCTTGACATAAGTAAGTGACCAAAGAATGATCCTATGCTACAATGTTGCAGGAAAATATGTACTAACGGGCGATATTGCAAAAAATTAATAGTAAGAGTAACTTTTTGCTTACAAGCTACCCAGAAGTCATATTTTTCTAACACATGCCCTAAGAGGTGGGTGCGCTATTTGTGTAAATTCTAATGACGTAGACTCAGAATCACATTATAAAAAGAAGGTTCCCAGATTAGGACAATTGAGCTCCCTATGGGAAACTCCACAGGAACTATCCCTCTACTGATGATCAATCCATGAGAGACCCATCAGACCCAAACACTATCTAGGAAGCTATGAGTATGACTATATTTGTAACTTGTACATAGGTCTTTATAGAATTTCTATATGCTTGGGTAATCATGACTTTAATTGTAACTTTAATAAAACTTGTAAAGCAGACTAGACCTTGTACTTGTACATGTGTGTGCGTGGTCAGTATCCTTGGTCTTTATGTGTCCCTAGAGACTCTAAATCTGAAACAAGTAGCAGAGTTGACTTTCGCTCTGTTGATCTTGAAACTGGAGCCAACAGAGCCAAACCCACGGTGGTGTAATACCACATTACAAAATTCACTTTAAAGAGAATAAAAAGCTACAGACTTACTTCCCATGGGATGTTACCTACTACTCCCTGAGTTTGCTAAAGTCATACTTCCTATCTTTCCATACTTGCCATACTTCCTATCTTTCTTGGGCAGTGGGATAATTTGCTCTTGTGCCCTTAATAATGTCTCTTTGAAAAACTGCCCGCTCTCTTGAACTGTTTTTCCCCTTAGATTTGCTTCCCATGGGATCTTACTTACCAACTCCCTGAGTTTGCTAACATCTGCCTTCTTGAAATCCATTGTCTTCATTGTGCTGTCTCCCACCTACCATTCCTTAGCCCTGGTCTACACTGGGGGCAGGGAGGGTTTGACCTAAGATACGCTGACTTCAGCTACGTTATTCGCATAGCTGAAGTTGCGTATCTTAGGTCGACTTGTCTGCTGCCGCTCCCCCGTCAACTTCGCTTCCGCCTCTCGTGAGCTGGAGTTCCAGAGTCGACGGGGAGCGCGTTTGGGGATCAATTTATCGTGTCTAGACGAGACGGGATAAATTGATCCCCGATAGATCGATCACTACCCACTGATCCGGCGGGTAGTGAAGACCTGCCCTTAGAATCATGAACTCTACCATTTCATCATCACTTTCACCCAAACTGCCTTCCACTTTCAAATTCTCAACCAGTTCCTCCCTATTTATCAATATCAATTCTAGAACAGCCTCTCCTCTAGTAGCTTTCTCCACCTTCTGAAATAAAAAAAGTCTCCAGTTATCCAAGAACTTGGATAATCTGTGCCCTGCTGTGTTGTTTTCCCAACAGATGTCTGGGTAATTGAAGTCCCCCATCACCACCAAATCTTGAGCTTTGGATGGTTTTGTTAGTTTAAAAAAAAAAAAAGCCTCATCCACCTCTTATTCCTGCTTAGGTGGTGTGTAGTAGACCCCTGCCATGGCATCATCCTTGGTTTTTTTACCCCTTTTAATCTTACCCAGAGACTTTCAACAAGTCTGTCTCCTATCTCCATCTCCACCTCAGTCACTTAAACCCCATAATTTCCTGAATGCCACCATCTGACAGGATTTCTTTAATTCATTCTGCCTCTGCTTTGGAAAACTTCCAAAGAGTTAAGTGCAATAAACAAAGAGCCACATGACACTCAGGAGGGAGTCATGTTTGAAGGACTGTATCTAAAATCCTCCTGCTCCTCTGTACCTGGCAGTCCTACAACTATGCCATGACTTCCCACTAGTGGGACATCTAGGGCAGTTCAAAACACAACATTTGTATCACGTTTCTTCTGGCAACAGACAGTTATTTGTTGCTTCCTGTAATATGGGTGCTCATGCCAAGACATCACATGGTAAATCCTTCAGCCTCCTTCAACCCCTGGTAACTTGACCTAGGCCTTGGGCAAGTATAGCATTTGATTTTTATTGTAAAATTGTGAGAGACCAATGGGTTTATGCCAGTCCTGACAGTCACAGACCACCTTGCAAAAATGGCCCATTTCTTCCCTGTGCCCACCTATCCTCATCCAAAGAAACTGCCCAATTATGGATAATCTATGTTATCCATCTCCATGGTCTCCTAAATCACAGTATCTCTGATTATAGTCCGCAATTCATCTCTCTGTTCTGGCTGGAGGCACTCTAAATTCTGGGGGTCCACACACCTCTCCTCTGCATCCTCAGACCTATGGCCAAATGGAGAGAGTAAACCAAATCTTGGAGCTGTACTTACAGAACTAAACCAACTTTCATCAAGATGACTGGTCCTCACAGTTACCATATGCAGAATTCACATACAAGAGTACAGATCATGCTTCCACAAGTCAAATCCCTTTCTTTGCAAACTACAGGTTCACCCAGGACATCTCTTGTGGAGGGGGCACTGTCATGACTCCAGAGGTCTTAAACCTGGGTTTTCAGGGGTCCTACTCAACTGTTACTGTCTTGCTCCCACCCAGCAGCTTGCTGCTAACCAGATGAACAGGAGAGACCATGAAACCTGAAGATACATCCGGGAAGGCTTCGCTGGGCCTCACTGGAGGAACACCAAGAACTCTGATTGGTCAGGGCTTCTTATTGAAATCCAAAGAGAGAGACGGGATGCCATCTGCACAACTGCTACATTGGATCTTGCTTTCTTTCCTGACTCCTGATTCACTGACCTGTTCCTGGTTCCTGCTTTCCTGCCTTGTTCCCAATCGTCAGCCCTGAGCTCTAGCTCCAGCTCTGGTCCTTGGCTTGACTCTCCAGCTCCGGCTCTTACATTTGCCTTGACTGTCTGGCTCTGGCTCTGACCCTTGGCTTGACTCTCTGATTCTAGCTCTGGCTCTAACCTGTGGACCTGGCCACCTACATCTCGGCCTTCCAATATTTGAAAACTGGATGTAAACGCCTAACTCTCAAGCCCTTTTGAAAATTTTACCCATAGTCTCATAATGCATGTTTACCTGGGGTATTCTTCAGTAGAGATAGAAGTGTCTAATCCTGACAAATGCAAGTATTGCTTCACTTTTCTTCACCCAGTTCCATTGAAGTGAAAATGGAGTCACACCAGTGTAAAGCTAATGTGAGTGAGAGAAAAACCTGACTTGTGAACCTCATCATGAGGATTTAAGGGACCAATGAAGAATTCTCTTTGCCTTGTTGATCAAAGCTCATAGTCCCTCTAGCTATTTGGGAAAAGAATTCTCTGGGTGCAGGGGTGAGGATTCCTGCAAGAGGGTAACATGAGCTCTCCTTTCAGCTGTCTGTCTCTCTTCCATATCTGTCTCACAAGGGTTGCAAGCAACTATCCCTCAGAAATTGCATTCCTAGCAGCTCAGTATTCTCCATCTGTAGAAAGTACAGTATAGTAACTCTTTAGTTCTTAAAGACATAAATGCTCAAGGACTGATTCATTTTCAACCTCCTCTGTTGTCCTGTATGTTATATCTTCTATAACATTTGTCTTAATGTGATCAGTATTCTCATCTCAGGGGATATATGAATGTCTTGCTATGACTGTTTATTCCACCTGGTTGTTTTTTCAGAGTATAGAAAATTACATTTCCACTATATTCAGTTTCTCATATCTTAAAAGCTGTAAGCCACATTCTATCAACCATAAATGGGGTTTTATGGCTTGGTGTACATGCTCTGAATTTGCAAGAGTATGCTGGAGAACTGTCCTGTGAGACATTTCCTCTGTAATTCAGTTTACTCTACTTGAATTATGAGTCAGGTAATAAATCTCCATTATTTATCTGCACTGGTGATTCCTAGCCAATTGTGCATGTTATATGCAGGAGTTATCTTTAACACTGTTCACACTGAGAGTGGCTCAGAATATTTTCCTTTCCCTGTTTGCAGACTATTCATGTCCCTGTAAAGGGTCTTGCTTACCCTTTGAAGTTTTCATACTTATTCAAATGTCTTCTACCTTCCTTAACCTATGGTTTTTCAGATTGAAGGATTGTGTGTAATTTCTTTATGCGGATGGAGACCTCTTTCAAGATTTTAGTTTTCTACAGTGGGGTTCTATTGAAATTGGTACCTTTGGAGAAGAGGGCATTATTTTCCTTGTAGATGTTTTCTGAGGACAGAATCTCTATTCAACTCATGCTCATACACGCACTGCCCTGCAGCGTGCATTTGGTTTTTTCTCTTTATTTTCTTTTGTTGAAATGGATAGTGCTAGATTGGAATACTTCCTAGTCCCCTCCCATTTTGGGGGTCTAGGAATAGGGAGAATGGGAGTAGTCCATGAGTTATAAATTATGTAAATTTGCTACCCAACTGCATTAGCTGAAGGCATGGGGCTATAATCCAAGAGTTAGTATCTGTTATCTTCAGAGAACAACAATTAGGGGTTAGTATCTTTTTCAGTGTTTGAACAACTAAAACATGGCTGGGTGGATCTTGTCCAAAATTCCAGTGCCCCATACACAATCAAAATACCTTTAGTTGTGACCAACTATGAGAAATTTCAAACCCAAGATACTTTTTCTTAAGGAAAAAAATCTTTTTAGTTATCAAAAAGATGAGTTTAGAATAGAATGTCTGTAATTACAATGTTATATATAGGGTACAGATATTGTGGTATAAAACTTCAGGGTGTAGTGGAAATTCTGGTAATACCTTTTGTTTTGAAGAAGGATTAAATTTCGGTCTTAAACCCATTGACTTTAGGGTGGTTGATGGGAGGACTACATAAACGAATTAGTTAAAATATATATTGAGGCTGGATTCAATGAATAAGCCACTAAACTGTCCACTACCCCCCATCTCAATCTATTTTGACTTATGTTAGGCATATTCCTGGGCACTAGATTAATAATAGTACACGTGCAGAGTGATACATGTATAAGCTCATGTGATTTAGCAATAACCAGGACAGGGATTTTTAGGGAGCCCCAGTTGCTTCTGACTATGAGCAGGAGTCAGGGCTAAGAATGGACCAAATAACAAATGGCTTCATTAGCATACCAAGAATCCTGCTTAAGTCCATGTTCTCCTCAATTAGACACATTCCTTTACTCACTCTCTCCCCTCCCACTTTTTTCCCCACAGTTCCCTTATGGATAAAACCAGGTAAATATACAAAGTTGTATCAATGTAATGGGGGCTTGTCTACACTGGTGCTTTACAGCACTGCAACCTTCTTACTCAGGGGTGTGAAAAAACACCCCCCCTTAGCCCAGCAAGTTTCAGTGCTATAAAGCACCAGTGTAGACAGTGTCCCAGCACTGGGAGCTATTCCCCTCATGGAGGTGGGTTTTTTAGAGTGCTGGGGCCCCGACCACCCAAGCCATGTTAAAGCCCTGCCACAGCAGCGCTTTAATGTTGTCACTGTAGACTAGCCCTAAGGGCTTAATATTGCTCCCATCTAAATCAAGGGAAAACTCCAATTGACCTTGATGCAGGATGAAGCCCCACAGGTGTGATTTTACATTGGTTTAATTAAATCATCACACTTTATGACTGGACACTCTTAAACTGATCTAAATCAGGTTTCATAGAATATCAGGGTTGGAAGGGACCTGAGGAGGTCATTTAGTCCAACCCCTGCTCAAAGCAGGACCAATCCCCAACTAAATCATCCCAGCCAGGGCTTTGTCAAGCCTAACCTTAAAAACTTCTAAGGAAGGAGATTCCACAACCTCCCTAGGTAACACATTCCAGTGTTTCACCACCCTCCTAGTGAAAACATTTTTCCTAATATCCAACCTAAACCTCCCCCACTGCAACTTGAGACCATTACTCCTTGTTCTGTCATCTGCTTCCACTGAGAACAGTCTAGATCCATCCTCTTTGGAATCCCTTTTCAGGTAGTTGAAAGCAGCGATCAAATCCCCCCTCATTCTTCTCTTCCGCAGACTAAACAATCCCACTTCCCTCAGCCTCTCCCCATAAGTCATGTGTTCCAGTCCCCTAATCATTTTTGTTACCCTCTGCTGGACGTTTTCCAATTTTTCCACATCCTTCTTGTAGTGTGGGGCCCAAAACTAGACACAGTACTCCAGATGAGGCCTCACCAATGTCGAATAGAAGGGAACGATCACGTCCCTCGATCTGCTGGCAATGCCCCTATTTATACAGCCCTAAATTCCATGAGCCTTCTTGGCAACAAGGGCACACTGTTGACTCATATCCAGCTTCTCGTCCACTGTAACCCCTAGGTCCTTTTCTGCAGAACTGCTGCCTAGCCGTTCGGTCCCTAGTCTGTAGCGGTGCATGAGATTCTTCCGTCCTAAGTGCAGGACTCTGCACTTGTCCTTGTTGAACCTCATTGGATTTCTTTTGGCCCAATCCTCTAATTTGTCTAGGTCCCTCTGTATCCTCTCCCTACCCTTCAGAGTATCTACCTCTCCTCCCAGTTTCAACCAATATAACTTGTGCCTCTAAATGTAAAAGCACAAGCTAACCCATTATAACTAGTTTTAAACTAATAGAAGCATGTCTACACATCAAGTTGCACCTGTTCAACTATGCCAGTTTACATTAAACTGGAGCAATGGCTGTGTGGAGACAAGGGGACAAGGTGGTGCAAGGGGTTGGAGAGTGACCTCTCCTCAGTGCAAAGACTACTCCCAGCTGTTACCCTGTCCTGGACTCAGGGTAGCCTTCACTCTTACTTTCAGTAGAATGCACATCCTGAGGCACCATTTTGTGGGTCCCTCAGAACTGCAAGGTCAGGGTCTTTGGAGAGGGTTCACAGAGGTGGCTGTAGAAATGCTGGCTCAGACATGTCTGGGCATGAGGAGGAGCAGAATTCCTTCTCGGCTAGGAGACTGTGGGAGAGGAGATTAGGAGCTGATATCCAGCCTTGAAGATTTTGCCCCTGTTTCAGTGGTTTAAGGAAACCCACTTCATTCATTGTATTTAGGTCCCCTTTTGTTAGTGGAACTGAGCTCTCCCGTCAGGGAGATGGAGTGGGAGTAGGAGGAGACCAGACGGAATGACTGGCAGCCTCTTGCATATTGTACCTAGGAGCACTCTCACCTTCCCATGGCCATGATTCAAAAATTTGATGTCACTCTATGCAAATTCATTGAGTTTGCAGCACCCACTTGATCACTCACTTTCTCCCCTTTAATACCAGCCCCTCCTTGTGAGCAGCCTCTGTCAGCACCATTCAAAGGAGTATGAGTGCATGTGACAGCAAAGGGTATCAGTGCTGGTCCACAGACCACCTGCCCAACAGGTTCTCCAAAGCATAGCTGTCTGTGCCCTCTGTTAAACCTGTGCCCATTGCCTGCATTATGCTCTCAACCCCTGCTGCCCACCAGGGATTGAATTCTCAATAGCACGGCCAAGCTTCGGCCCCAGTGCACACATTAGTTTCACTTACTACACTAAAGCTTGGGCTACACTAGAGAGTTTACAGTGGCGCAGCTGCATCCAGAGAGCTTACAGCGGTGTAGCTGTATAATGGAGCTGCTCTAGGCTGACGGGAGAAAGCTTAATTACTCCAGCCCCTGCGAGCAGCTGTAGCTACGTCGGCAGGAGAAGCTTTCCCGCGACATAGCACTGTCCACACCGGTGCTGAAAATGGCATAAATTATGTCGCTCAGAGGGGTGGATAATTCACACCCCTGAGCGACATAATGTATGTCTACGTAAGCTGTTAGATAGCCATAGCCAAAGCAAACATGCTGAATGAAGGTGCATTATGACTTTCTGCTCACACATGCAGTATAGAACTAACGCCAATTGAAAGAGCTGTTATCAGAATATTTAAAAATACATTTTTGTGAAGAAAGATTCCCACCCCCCATTTACTCTTCTCTACTCCTCTGCAGCTGTTTAACATCAGTGAGCATCTGATTAACAGGCAAGTGGTGGACTCCAGCAAAGCATTAGCCTAAAGATTTTTAGAGGGTATTTTCCACTTCCCATCCTCTTTCCACTTTAAAAAATGTCATGATAAAGAATATATTTGCTGGTAGGAGACTCTAAGGGCCCAGTTCTCTTTTACACTAATTAGAATCAAGCCCTAACAGTCCAGTTTTCAACTGGCCTTTAGCCCAGATTAGACATGGGTGCACATGAGATGCACAGATGGCTAAATGACTGGGCTTGTGCCTGCAATTAGTTGCAGGTGTTAAACATATGGATACAGATTACACTCACAAGAAGGGAGGGCAGTTATTGAAAATGTAGGCATGGGAGCAAGGTCCCATATACTCGGTGGCCAGCTGGACCTCAAGTCTGCAGCAGAGGCCCTGGATTTTGCCATGCTCTGGTGGAAATTCTGTGGCAGCCTCAGATAAATTAAAAAATGAGGGTTTACAATGAATTGAACATGAATAATCCAGTCATAAAGTGTCACATGCTGTGCTATTAAATTTTATTTATTTTATTCTCCCCATTTTCAGGTTTTCACATGCTAAAGATATTTGGATTTACAGTGTCTAACTGCATTGTAGCGGTTGTTGGAAGGAAACTGGCTTTTGGCATATGTGGAATCATAGACAACAGTTTGGGATTAGTGGCATGAGCACATTAGGTGGATGCGTCTGCTTCAGTGATCAGCAGTGAAATAGTTAACTTTTAAATTGTGGTTGGTAGGGCTCAAAAAAGACCATCTCTATATGAAAGGGGAAGTCCATACCTCTCACAGCTATCTTTTTAGGCTGCCTGCACAAGGAGGCATATAACAATGGATCAGTCACACACAGTTCACTTCTTCAGGATTTTGCAAACACAACGTAAAACAGCCTAGAGTCTTGAATTCAGTTCTGCAACAAAGTGTGACAAATTCTGTGGCCATGGGTCAGGGTTCCCTTCCCACTCTGAACTCTAGGGTATAGATGTGGGGACCTGCATGAAAGACACCCTAAGCTTATTTCTACCAGCTTAGGGTAAAACTTCCCCAAGGCACAAACTCTTTGCCCGTGGAGGGTATGCTGCCACCACCAAGTGATTTAACAAAGAATTAGGGAAAGGACCACTTTGGAGTTCCTATTCTCCCAAAATGTCCCCCCAAGCCCTTACATCCCCTTTCCTGGGGAGGCTTGAGAATAATATCCTAACCAATTGGTTACAAAGTGATCACAGACCCAAACCCCTGGGTCTTAGGACAATACAGAAATCAGTCAGGCTCTTAAAAGAAACAGAACTTTATTAGAAAGAAAAAAGGTAAAAGAAGCACCTCTGTAAAATTAGAAGGGAAGCTAATCTCACAGGGCAATCAGATTTAAAACACAGAGGATTTCCCTCTGGGCAAAAACTTTAAAGTTACAAAAAGAAAACCAGGAATACATCTTCCTCTCAGCACAGAGAAAACCACAAGCCAAAACAAAAGTAAACTAATGCATTTCCTTGCTAGTACTTACTAATTCTAATGGAGTTGGATTGCTTGCTTTCTTGAGCTCTCTCCGGCAAGCACACAGAACAGACAGACAAAAGCCTCCTCCCCTCTCCCCCCGCCTAGATTTGAAAGTATCTTGTCCCCTTATTGGGCCTTTTGGTCAGGTGCCAGCCAGGTTACCTGAGCTTCTTAACCCTTTACAGGTAAAAGGACTTTGCCTCTGGCCAGAAGGAATTTTATAGTACTGTATACAGGAAGGTTGTTACCCTTCCCTTTATACTTATGACACAATGGAATTACAGATTCTCAGGCACTGCATGAGAGCATAACTCAAAAGATTATCCATGGTAACTGAAGCCAGCCCTACCCCACCCCCCACCACACAAACACCTGAGTAGTGTGGGGAAGGGGTTACTATCAGTCTGGTATGAACGTAGAGGAGAGGAGCTCAAGGAGTTACAATAGGGCCTGTCCCAAGCTTAGGGTTTAGTGGGAGAGGCTCTTAGCTGCTTCTCTCCTGTCACACACGTTTTGTGCACTGTTGCAGAGCTGGGGACAAAAGCACCATTCCATTTTAAGATTTTAAAGATTTGAGCTGATCACGAAGAAACCTGAAATCCTATATTTAACCTTCATATTGGACCAAAAATCACCCAACCATTTCTGTATTGAGGTCTTAGAGACCCCTAGTATGTCAGAACTGGAAAAAAAAAACAAATGGGATGCATTTAAAACTGGCTTTATTGTAACCAGTGAACTATAAACCGGTGAACAAGTTAAAAACTTTCCTAGATTCAGAAGCACGTTATGCTGGGGGTCTAACTTAACCCATGATCAAACACATTTTTAAAAAAGCTACACACTGTACAGGTGTCAGGGGTCTAACTGACTCCATGTTTAGACATTGAAAACAGATAGCAATAGCAACAATAGAAAAGGCATAAACACAACAAAGTGATAGTAAATGGCCTATTATTTGGAACAAATGGAGCAAATAGGTGACATATGTTCTGAACATACTCAGTTTTTCTCCTTGGCACATTTTGAAGGGTTTTTCTGTCTCTTGTTCTCTGGAATGGAAGTAACATCTTCCCCGTTCTGGATCAGTACCCAGCCCACAAGACGCTGCTGCCCTGGAAGCCTCAGGCAAGGCTGCAATGTTCCTTTCCTGCACCAGTGGTTTTCACCATTTCTGTACCCAGGCCCCTGAGAAACGTCCGTCTCTTACTCAGAGATTTATTGTGCCATGTGCGATTCAACAAAATCCTAATAATATATGCATTCAGACGTGCGATGTGCATAGACAGTGAGCCTTTGCCCCAGCAACAGCATCTATCGAGTGTGGCTTGCCAGAAAATGTATCTGAAAATTCCCTAGAAACTCTTCCCCAACAGTGTAGTTTTCCCAGAAAATCAGTTTGACAGTGCTTTCTTCACAGAAACACAATTTGCTGGATAATGAGTCCAATATTATCTGGGGTCTCACACCCCCCCCCCAAGACACTTTTGGTGCATATTTTTGAAAAAATAAATACCACAGAAACTATGAAAATAAAAACAATGCTGAAAGATTCATATACTCATATCATAACTGCAGCCTCAAAATAAAAACAATCTGATGCTGGAACACCCACAGAATCAATTTGGGGTCTAACTGACCTCAATATATTTTGAGTAACTTTTTTCATTACAGTAAAACCACAAGAGGCATGCAGGCAAAACCAGGGCTAACCACTTGTTTTCATCTAAGTTTGAGAATCCTTGAAGAAAGAAAAGGCAGTGGTTTGCCTATTATGTTTTATTTACATTTTTGTATCTGTTTGGGGTCCAAAAGACCCCCCCAAAGACCTTAGAATGGTGTAGTACTTTCGTTTTCCCCATTGACTAATACTGGGGGGAGGGTCGTCTAACTGACCCCATTTCCTTTTTAATGACTTTTTTTGCTACACAAAAGCCACAAGTCGGATGATAAAACCACTGTGGAAAGACTGACCTCATCCTAGTCTAAGAACATTTGACGTATGAAGAGGCACAGGTTTGGCACGGAAAGTTTTATTAACATTTTTGTGCCCGTTGGGGTCAGATAGACCCCAGAACATTAGAAGGAGAAAATTGAGAAGCTGAAGTTGAAAAAAGAAAAAAAATTCTGAAAAGGAGAAAGTAAAAAAGTTAGACAACTTTTTACTCAGTAACCCAGTACATGGAGATACAAAACACTAGCTATACACAAGATGGAAGCTTACTCACGATAGAATGCACACACCTCACAGTGTTAACGTACACTCTACCGTTACAGAGCTTTTCCAGTGTCAGAATCCTAATAGCATAGGCAGAGTTAGAGTGTCATTGATAGCTCCCTGCAGTACAGATTACATGAAATTGTGTAGTTACCTGCTCTAGCAGTTGTTTTGGTTAGACTGAGGCGGTGAAGTAAGGTCATTAGGGAAAGGGTCCACACCATAAATTCTTGAACTGGGGATGACAGATGAATATTGTATTTTAAACACTATACTTCCTGATAATAGAACAGTTTAGACCAATAGTATGTGATCTACTTTCCAGGCAGCTGGATAGTATGACAAAACAAAGTCATTCCATATACTCAGGTTTCAGATGGTAGCCGTGTTAGTCTGTATCAGCAAAAACAACGAGGAGTCCTTATGGCACCTTAGAGACTAACAAATGTATTTGGGCAATATGGGTCATTACAAAACCTAAACCTAATTTCCCCAATACTAATTTCCCCCTACTGTTACTCAGAGCTTCTTGTCAATTGTCTGAAATGGGCCACTCTTATTACCACTTCAAAAGTGATTTTTCCTCCCTTGGTATTCTGCTGTTAAGTGAATTGTCTCGTTAGACTGAACTCACAGTTGGTAAGGCAACTCCCATCCTTTCATGCATTTACACCTGCTCCTGTATTTTGCATTCCATGCATCTGATGAAGTGGGTTTTAGCCCACGAAAGCTTATGCCCAAATAAATTTGTTAGTCTCTAAGGTGCCACAAGGACTCCTTGTTGTTATTCCATATACTGTTTGTGTTCAGTGCTGTGGGATTTCCAGATATTTTAATTGATTTTGGAACATTGATTCAGTCTGCATTCCTCCCAAGAGCAACAACAAGCCAAGGAAAGCTTCTGTGTCCTGCCATGACAAGACTGCATTCATTGAGGCATTAGTGGATAATAAGGAGGTGCATCGGTTGGGAAAATATTTAGAAGGCACGAAACCAAGTGGAAGAGGAACACTTTCTTGAGACATTCCCATCTACTTCCTAGTCTTTTCTGGGGAAAATATCAAGGATAGAGCAAATTGGCTGGCTTGATATGAATTTGATAAAAGGCAGTGTTGCCTTAAGTGGTTTGGGGTAGAGGTTAGTATGACAGATTCAACATAAAATAAAGATGTATTGTAGAGTGTCTTCGCTCTGCCTAAAATGCTTCCTGCATGGTTAGCAATTGCTGTGTGTTATTCAATGGTTGCATATCCCACTCCAGAGGTGGTGGCATGTCAGTGATTGAAATAATCTTAGTACTGTATATTTAGGCTATAATCTACCACATGCAGAATGCCCACTAACAAATGGGAAATTTGCACAAAAATTGAGGGTGGAATATAATTGGTATGTAAAATTTGTCAAGCGCCCTAGGTTCTTTGGATGAAAGGCACTACATAAATGGCACTTATTATTATTATTAGTTTTCTTGCATGATTTATCAAAATAAATAAATAGTTGTTGTTTAGCACAATGCACGTAAAGCTCCTGACTTTCACATTAATCTGAAACACAGGGCCATATAACAACATTTTATGCTTCTACCATGGATGATTTAATTTTTGCTTTTGAGGAGCAGTTACAAATGAGTTAGACAACTACACAGACATAAGTTAAGAGAACGCATGTAATCAATTAGAAATCAGTGATCTCCATTATACAAGAATCATCACTATGGAGAAAGGTGATGGGGAACTAAATTGAAGTTAGAAACTAACCAATTTATTTGAGCATGAGCTTTCGTGAGCTACAGCTGAGCTGTAGCTCACAAAAGCTCATGCTCAAATAAATTGGTTAGTCTCTAAGGTGCCACAAGTCCTCCTTTTCTTTTTGCGAATACAGACTAACACGGCTGCTTCTCTGAAACCTAAATTGAAGTTATATGGCCAATGCCACAAGCTTCCTTTGCACTGAAAGAAGGAAAAGCACAGAACCTTTCGGAATGCATAGGCAGACTTCAGCCATAAAAAGCATTGTAGAAATCTAATTCTAGTACTTTTCATGGAGCTGAGCATGTAATGTCTGCTCACATATAAAGATACCCTTGAGGGGGAGAAACAGGAGGAGGTGCTTTATGTTTATGCATTGTGTTGCCTGTGTGGAATAAAACTGAAGAAGTTATGAGGTTGATTAAACTTAAGTTGTGGTTGGGAATTATCCACAGATCAAAAATGTTCATAGACAATTCAGAAATCCTTCTGTTAGCGCCGAGATGGTTTTTTCTATGGTTTTGATGTATTCCACTGTATTCTGAAGTGTTGCCTTATAATATGTTACACTCTGTCACGCCCTGTTATGCCATCTCCGGCAGGGCTGCAGAAGATAATGTAGAATGAAATGTAAAGATTTGAAACACATTGTTGTGAGGGATCCATGTAGGGCTGTGTGAAATGCAATGGTTTTGCTTCCCGGGGGGGTGTCTGTGTCAAACTTTGGTTGTATTTGATATTTTAGTCCTCGGGGGTTCACACCGCTTTGGTTTGTATTCAAATAAGCTGGGAACCTCATATTCCTCCCACCAGCTCCCACCCTACTCACACCTCACAGAGTTTTCCACGGCGCCAGTGTTCAAACTGGGACACTTTTTGCCAGTCTTTGTTCCCATTCCTACAAGGTCTGTTGTCACAACCTTCTTCAGGCTATTTCAAGCTCTGAGGGAAAGAGAGAAGGTGTGCCAGAAACTGTCTGCCTCTAGGCCATGGTGGTGTTTGGCTCCCACTGCCTGTACTTGTTGGGAAGGAATACAGAGTCTCCAGCACCAGCCATTGCCTGCTATTGGTGGGAAAAGAAAAAGTGACGAGTCCCTGGTATAGTTCTCTATGGTCCCGCCTGCCTCCTGGGCAGAGTTGCATTTCCTGGTGCCTGGCCCCTAGCAACAAATAACTCTTGCTGCATGCCGTTGCACTCACTCCTTCTCTTTGCCTTGATATAACTCCTAACAGCATGTAGAGGCAGATTCTCATTAAATCAGTGGAGCTACGCCACTATATACCAGATGAGGATCTGGCCTATAATGCTTAATATGCAGTAGGGGTCAAGCTGGTTGGGAAGAATGCACCAACTTTTATTAGCTCCATCTTGCTCAGTCTCCGCGTACTCAGACTTCTGAAAACCTCTGTGATAATTCACCATGGGCAAATCCAGGGAATAGCAGGGCCAGCCCCAGATCAGTGATACGATGCCTTGTTTTTAAAGTTTACTGTTTAATTTCTCCTCCAGTGGCTTTAATCATCAGTGTCCTTGTCACTGTGCCTCAGTGGGTCACAGGACAAACTACTGAGAAATGGGGCAGGCCCACCCCAAACTGGTGGTTATTCTACAGTAAGATATACCAAGCTAGTAACAAAAGTAAACTTCTGTCTTGCCACACTGGTTAACAAGAAGTCAGAAATGCGGTCTCCTTAAGTATCCCAGCCCTTGTTTCACCACCGAGACATTAGATTTAATGATGAGTGGTTATTTAAAACCAATTTAATCAAACAAAGGGTTCTTCTAATCCCAAGAAATCAGCCACACAGCCAGATCAATATATAACTCAGTTCTTACCCAATAATCATGCTGTTGCCAATCCTTTAGTATCTAGTATATAAACGTTTATTTATAAGAGAAAAGAAAGGTCAAAGAAATCAAATACATACAATCATTGCAGAGTTCTTGTATTAGGTTTGAAGGCCTGATGGAATAAACGGCTGGTTTGTAAAGTCTCTGGTACCTTCCAAAAGACTGGAAGGTCCTCACTCAATTAGTTGCAATGCTCCTTTTAGTGCAAGTCCAGAAATCAGAGCAGGAAAGAGGCAAAATGGAGATGCTTCCAGGGTCTTTTATATCTTCACCCATGTGGAGAGGATGCTCTCAATCTAAGGGCAAGTCCACACTACAGCACTACATCAATGCAGCTGCACTGCTCTAGAGCGTCTGGTGAAGACACGCTATGCCGAGGGGAGAGTGCTCTACCTTTGGCATAATTGCTCCATGTCGGCGAGAGGCAGAAGCTATGTCAGTGACAGAGCAACTCCCGCCGACATAGCGCCAGAGTGGACACCGCAAAACTTGCATCGCTCTGGATTTTTTCCCCCACACCCCTGAGCGATGTAAATTAGATTAACTTAAGCAGTAGTGTAGTCCTGCCCTTACAGGCAGGAAAATTACAGGCACAAGATGGAGTCCAGGTAGTCACATGTCCTTATATGGCTTGACAATTCGTAAGAGCTGCCATTACCTATATTCTGGCTAAAGTGTCCACAGGAAGGCTCACGGGTGGGGTGAACTTCTTCTATGGTTTATTGTAAGAGTTAAGTGTTCCTTAATGGGCCTTCAACTTGAATGGTTCATTCACACTGTGCTGGCCAGACTGGATGTAAATTACCTTGTGGGTGTTACTGCAGGAGCAAACACATTTGAAATACTGGTACATGGTCAATATTTATAATGTTAGATACAAAGATGATACATGCATACAAACAGGATATTGATTGTGACTTTTCCCTTGATATCTTACATGACGTAATTTGTAGAACATTTGTTGCAATTTCTAACAGTGGCAATGTTAATGATATAAATGGTCATGTTTCAATCATACAGCATCACAGTCCTGACTGATGGTCAGTAGATAGTATAATAAATGTGAAGACTGTTTTTGTTTTAAAACAAATGTTCGTTCTTAATTCTATGAAGTGCCTTTCAGGAGATAGATCTGTCAGTACAAACTGTTATAACTTGGTAGGGCTGAAGGTTCAGGAAATGACCAGGATATTATTTTTGGTGCATGTGAGAGAAGGATTTTTGCTTACAAAGTCGAACCAGTGAGCGCAGAGAAAGTTAGAAGTCAGAAGTATATGCTGTTCGTAACCCCAATCGCACAAGGGCACTATCAAGGTTCCCTCCCCACTCTGAACTTTGGGGTACAGATATGAGGACCAGCATGAAAGACCCCCTCAGCTTATTTCTACCAGCTTAGGTTAAAAACTTCCCCAAGGCACAATTTCTTTCTTGTCCTTGGACGGTATTGCTGCCACCACCAAGTGATTTAGACAAAGATTTAGGAAAAGGACCGCTTGGAGTTCCTGTTTCCCCAAAATATCTCCCCAAGCCCCTTCATCCCCTTTCCTGGGGAGGCTTGAGAATAATATACCAACCAAATAGGTAAACAAGGTGAGCACAGACCAGACCCTTGGGTTTTGAGGACACTAAAAACCAATCAGGTTCTTAAAAACAGAACTTTATTATAAAGAAAAAAGTAAAAGAAGCACCTCTGTAAAATCAGGATGGAAGGTAATTTTACAGGGTAATAAGATTTAAAAGCACAGAGGATTCCCCTCTAAGCAAAACTTCAAAGTTACAAAAACAGGAATAAACCTCCCTCTTAGCATAGGGAAAATTCACAAGCTAAAACAAAAGATAAGCTAATGCATTTCCTTGCTATTACTTACAATTTTTGTAATCTTGGATGCTTATTTCAGGTAGGGTTTTAGGAGATGGTTTTTCCTGCCATGGTCCCTCTCTGTCCTGGAGAGAACAACAAAAGACACAAACAACAAACCTCCCCCCACAGATTTGAAAGGATCTTCTTCCCTTATTGGTCCTTTTGGTCAGGTGCCAACCAGGTTATTTGAGCTTCTTAACTGGTTACAGGTAAAGGAGGGATTTTATGCTACCCTTAGCTGTATGTTTATGACAGGCACACTTGTTAAATTTAACCACAGTGCTAATCGGTTCTGATTGTGCAATGTAAAATAAAATATTCAACAACATACTTCTGCTGTCCTTATTCAGGCTTAACTCACAGTGAAGTCAGTGAGAATCCTGCCTGAAAAAAGAATTCTGAGCAGGGCCCCTAGATGGTACCTATAGCCATTATAAATTATAATATAGTCAGGCATTTCATTGTTCTTGCATTCAACACACAATACATCAATTTAACTAATGCTAAATCTTTTCTCCCTTAGTTCTAGAACATACAGTCAAAATTTTGTTTTCATTGTTAGTTGCATTTGTGCTAGTTTTAGAGAATCATAGAAGTGTAGGGCTGGAAGGGACCTTGGGAGGTCATGTAGTCCAGTCCCCTGCAGTGAGGTAGGACAAAGACCATCCCTGACAGGTATTTGTTCTACCTGTTCTTAAAAACCTCCAATGACGGGGATTCTACAACTTCCTGTGGAAGCGTAATTAGCCTTATAGTTAAAAATCCTAATATCTATCCTAAATCTCCCTTACAGCACATTAAGCTGATTACTTCTTGTTCTGCCTTCAGTGGACATGGAGAACACTTGATCACCATTCTCTTTATAACAGCCCTTAACATAGAATCATAGAATATCAGGGTTGGAAGGGACCTCAGGAGGTCGTCTAGTCCAACTCCCTGCTCAAAGCAGGACCAATCCCCAACTAAATCATCCCAGCCAGGGCTTTGTCAAGCCTGACCTTAAAAACTTCAAAGGAAGGAGATTCCACCACCTCCCTAGGTAACACATTCCAGTGCTTCACCACCCTCCTAATGAAAAAGTTTTTCCTAATATCCAACCTAAACCTCCCCCACTGCAACTTGAGACCATTACTCCTTGTTCTGTCATGTGCTACCACTGACAACAGTCTAAATCCATCCTCTTTGGAACCCCCTTTCAGGTAGTTAAAAGCAGCTATCAAATCCCCCCCTCATTCTTCTCTTCTGCAGACTAAACAATCCCAGTTCCCTCAGCCTCTCCTCATAAGTCATGTGTTCCAGTCCCCTAATCATTTTTGTTGCCCTTCGCTGGATACTTTCCAATTTTTCCACATCCTTCTTGTAGTGTGGGGCTCAAAACTGGACACAGTACTCCAGATGAGGCCTCACCAATGTCAAATAGAGGGGAACGATCACATCCCTCTATTTGCTGGCAATGCTCCTACTTATACATCCCAAAATGCCATTGGCCTTCTTGGCAACAAGGGCACACTGTTGACTCATATCCAGCTTCTCGTCAACTGTAACCCCTAGGTCCTTTTCTGCAGAACTGCCGCCTAGCCATTCGTTCCCTAGTCTGTAGCGGTGCTTGGGATTCTTCTGTCCTAAGTGCAAGACTTTGCACTTGTCTTTGTTGAACCTCATCAGATTTTTTTTGGCCCAATCCTCTAATTTGTCCAGGTCCCTCTGTATCCTATCCCTACCCTCCAGCGTATCTACAACTCCTCCCAGTTTAACGTCATCTGCAAACTTGCTGAGGGTGCAGTCCACACCATCCTCCAGATCATTAATGAAGATATTGAACAAAACCGGCCCCGGGACCGACCCTTGGGGCACTCCACTTGATACTGGCTGCCAACTAGACATTGAGCCATTGATCACTACCAACTGAGCCCCACAATCTAGACAGCTTTCTATCCACCTTATAGTCCATTCATCCAGCCCATACTTCTTTAACTTACTGGCAAGAATACTGTGGGAGACCTTGTCAAAAGCTTTGCCAAAGTCAAGGAATAACACCTCCACTGCTTTCCCCTCATCCACAGAGCCAGTTACCTCATCATAGAAGGCAATTAGATTAGTAAGGCATGACTTGCCCTTGGTGAATCCATGCTGACTGTTCCTGATCACTTTCCTCTCCTCTAAGTACTTCGGAACTGATTCCTTGAGGACCTGCTCCATGATTTTTCCAGGGACTGAGGTGAGGCTGACTGTCTGTAGTTCCCCGGGTCCTCCTTCTTCCCTTTTTTAAAGATAGGCACTACATTAGCTTTTCCAGTAGTCTGGGACCTCCCCCGATTGCCATGAGTTTTCAAAGATAATGGCCAATGGCTCTGCAATCACATCCGGCCACTCCTTTAGCACTCTCGGATGCAGCACATCTGGCCCCATGGACTTGTGCTCATCCAGCTTCTCTAAATAGTCCTGAACTACTTATTTCTCCATAGAGGGCTGGTCACCTCCTCCCCATGTAGTAGTCTGGGAGCTGACCTTTTTTCTGAAGAGAGAGGCAATAAAAGCATTGAGTACATTAGCTTTTTCCACATCCACTGACACTAGGTTGCCTCCCTCATTCAGTAAGGGGCCCACACTTTCCTTGACTTTCTTCTTGTTGCTAACATACCTGAAGAAACCCTTCTTGTTACTCTTAACATCTCTTGCTAGCTGCAACTCCAGGTGTGATTTGGCCTTCCTGATTTCACTCCTGCATGCCTGAGCAATATTTTTATACTCCTCCCTGCTCATTTGTCCAGTCTTCCACTTCTTGTAAGCTTCTTTTTTGTGTTTACAATCAGGAAGGATTTCACTGTTAAGCCAAGCTGGTTGCCTTCCATATTTGCTATTCTTTCTACCCATCGGGATGGTTTGTTCCTGTAACCTCAATAAGGATTCTTTAAAATACAGCCAGCTCTCCTGGACTCATGTTATTCTCCCAGGGGATCCTGCCCGTCAGTTCCCGGAGGGAGTCAAAGTCTGCTTTTCTGAAGTCCAGGGTCCGTATTCTGCTGCTCTCCTTTCTTCCTTGTGTCAGGATCCTGAACTCGACCATCTCATGGTCACTGCCTCCCAGATTCCCATCCACTTTTGCTTCCCCTATTAATTCTTCCTGGTTTGTGAGCAGGAAGTCAAGAAGAGCTCTGCCCCAGTTGGTTCCTCCAGCACTTGCACCAGGAAATTGTCCCCTACACTTTCCAAAAACTTCCTGGATTGTCTGTGCACTGCTGTATTGTTCTCCCAGCAGATATCAGGGTGATTGAAGGCTCCCAAGAGAACCAGGGCCTGCAATCTAGTAACTTCTGTTAGTTGCTGGAAGCAAGCCTCGTCCACCTCATCCCCCTGGTCCAGTGGTCGATAGCAGACTCCCACCACAAAATCACCCTTGTTGCTCACACTTCTAAACTTAATCCAGAGACTCTCCGTTTTTTCTGCAGTTTCATACCAGAGCTCTGAGCAGTCATACTGCTCTCTTACATACAATGCAACTCCCCCACCTTTTCTGCCCTACCTGTCCTTCCTGAACAGTTTATATCCATCCATGACAGTACTCCAGTCATGTGAGTTATCCCACCAAGTCTCAGTTATTCCAATTACATCATAATTCCTTGACTGTGCCAGGACTTCCAGTTCTCCCTGCTTGTTTCCCAGGCTTCTTGCATTTGTGTATAAGATAACTTATAGGCACTTAAGATAACTTGCTGATCATCCTGCTTTCTCAGTATGAGGCAGGAGCCCTCCCCTCTTGCGCGCTCCTGCTCGTGCTTCCTCCCGGTATCCCACTTCCCCACTTACCTCAAGGCTTTGGTCTCCTTCCCCTGATGAACCTAGATTAAAGCCCTCCTCACTAGGTTAGCCAGCCTGCTTGTGAAGATGCTCTTCCCTCTCTTCATTAGGTGGAGCCCGTCTCTGCCTAGCACTCCTCCTTCTTCGAACACCATCCCATGGTCAAAGAATCCAAAGCCTTCTCTCCCACACCACCTGCGTAGCCATTCGTTGACTTCCATGATTCGACGGTCTCTACTCTGGCCTTTTCCTTCCACAGGGAGGATGGACGAGAACACCACTTGCACCTCAAACTCCTTTATCCTTCTTCCTAGAGCCATGTAGTCTGCAGTGATCCACTCAAGGTTGTTCTTGGCAGTATCATAGGTGCCCACGTGGAGAATGACGAAGGGGTAGCGATCCGAGGGCTTGATAAGTCTCAGCAGTTTCTCCGTCACATCGTGAATCCTAGCTCCTGCCAAGCAGCAGACTTCTCGGTTTTCCTGGTCAGGGTGGCAGATAGATGACTCAGTCCCCCTGAGGGGGGAGTCCCTGACCACCCCACCCGCCTCCTTCTCTTGGGAGTGGTGATCGTGGAACTCCCTTCCCTAAGACAGTGCATTACATGCCTTCCAATCGGCGGAGTCTCCTTCTGCTGCCTTCCCTCAGACGTATCATCTAGTCCACTCTCTGCATTAGTACCTGTGGAGAAAACATGAAAACGGTTGCTTACCTGTATCTGCATTGCTGGTACGTTGACACTCCCCTTTCTTCTTCTGGAGGTCACATGCTGCCAAATTTCTTCACCGTCCTTCTGTCCTCACTGCGCAGCCTGCTCTGAATCTTCAGAATGTTGTGCCCATAGAAGCATATCCTGATGTCTGTCCAGGAAATCTTCAGTTTCTCTTGTGCAATGCAGGGTCAATACTTGTTTCTCCAGACCTTGAACCTTCTCTTCCTATATGGAGACCAGCTTGCACTTTGAACAGACAAAGTTGCTTCTGTCCTGTGGAAGAAAGACAAACATGGCACATCCTGTGCAGGTAACAACAGCTGAATGCTCACCATCCATATTACCTTCCTTCTACAACCTTCCTCAGGTGTTGTAGTAACTACTCAGAGAAGCCTGCAAGATGAAAGCCTCAGTGGGCTCTCCCCAGGTGAACTCCCTCTGTTAGCCTCTCCACTGTTTGCCACTCAGCTGGTTCGCAGCTGACTCCCTTTTTATAACAGTCAGGCCCACTCAAGGCTCACCTGGAACAAAACACTCCCAATTCACACTTTTCAAACAATCAAGCACACGGTCAAACTGACAAACATATTTGAAGAGTATTATCCGTTCCCCCTTTGGTCTTCTTTTCTCATGACTAAACATGCCCAGTTTCCTCATAAGTCAGGTTTTCTAAACCTAATATTATTTGTGTTGCTCTCTTCTGGACTCTCTCCAATTTACCCATACCTTTCCTCAAATGTGGCGGCTGGAACTGGACACTGTACTCCAGCTGAGGCCTCACCAGTGCTGAGTAAAGCGGGACAATTACCTCCTGTGTCTGACACATGACATTCCTGTTAATACATTCCAGAAAGATATTAGCCTTTATTTGCAATTACATCACACCATTGACTCATAGTCAATTTATGCTCCACTATAACCCGGAGATCCTTTTTAGTAGTACAACTAGCCAGTCAGTTATTCCCAATTTTGTAGATGTGCATTTGATTTTTCCTTCTTAAATGTAGTGTTTTGCATTTGTCTTTCATCTTGTTGATTTCAGACCAATTCTCTAATTTTAAAGGTCATTTTAAATTCTAATCCTGTCTTCAAAAGTGCTTACAACCCCTCCTATCTTGGCGTCATCTGCTAATTTTATAAGCACATTCTCCACCACATTATCCAAGTCACTAATGAAAATATTGAATATTACCGGACCCAGGACATACCCCTTTGAGACCCCACTATATACATCCTTCCAATTTGACAATGAACTTTTGGTAACTATTCTGTGAGTACAGTCTTTCAACCTCTTATGTGCTCAGCTTACAGTAATTTCATCTAGGCTACATTTCCCTAGTTTGCTTATAAGAATGTCATGTGAGGCTGTCTCGGAAGCCTTACTAAAATCAAAATATATCTTGTTTACAGCTTCCTCCTCTATCCCCCAGGCCAGTTTGTGTGTGATTGACACAGGGCCAAGATTCTCAGCCAGTTTACTCCATCTGAAGATCTAGGATTGACTTCCTGGCTCCACTTAAGTCAATGGCAAAACTCGTACTGACCTCAAGGGTGGCAGAATTTCACCCCAGTCTTTACAGGCTCCTGTATATCCACAGAATGGGCAAAATACAGTCAGTGACAATACAATACTGCCCAGATAATATAGCTCAACTCTGACATGCGGGGATCACCTCTGAGGGTGAAGGAGTAGTTTATTCTCCATGCCTATCATGACCTTTCCCTCTCTCCTGAGACTGCCAGTATGGTAGAGAATAAAAGGGCAATGTGAGCCAGCTATAGTGGCTGGGTTTTGTATATGATGATATTTGCCCACTGGGACTTGGACTGAGACCAGTAAATTTCCTTGACATAGACTACCGGACAGACGTCATCTGGTACCAACTTGACCCATTTACATTCATTTACATATGAAATATATGAAATAATAAACTTTGGCATGTAGCTTTTGAAGTAAGTGCTCTCAATAGTAGAAATCTTAACTCTTCCACCAATACAGTCATTGGTATCTATACTGGATGATGCAAGAGTGACTGTAGCTTTTCTTAAACAAAGTAATGAATGCTGATGGTGCAAAAATGAAAGAGGGACTGATATGAAAATGCCGATAAATAAATTAAATAAATAAAATCTTCTGGGAAAATCTCAAAGAAGGAACAATAGAGTTTCCCTTTCCTGATGATCTGAACTCCTGTATGCTGGGAAATCCAACACCAGTCAGAGGTTTAAATTCCAACAACAAAGATGGCTTTGAAGAGCTCCAAATACTGAGCCTTTTATATAATTGCCTTTTGTTCACATAGACAATCAAAACATATCAAACCGCAATCTATTATACCTGATCTACCAAAGGGCTGATCCTGTCAGTACTCTGTGTGCAGAAAACTCGTTGAAATTAATTGAAGAGCACATTGGGTTCAGGTTCCAAATCCTTTCATAATTACCTTTGAAGTATACAACATAAAATAATATCTAGTATCACTGTTTTCTCTGTGCAGCAAATTCTGTGTTGACTGGCTTTCACTCCCATGAAGCTGCAAAGATGCAACTAGAGTAAATGTGCTGGAGGCCATTAAGTGCAGAGTTTGGCTCATGTCTTATTGTCCAGCCATTTTTTCCTGTCCACTGGAGCAGTATGACAGCTATGGCCGGATTTACACTTATGCGCCCCTAGGCACAGTATCTTCAGTGCCCCCTGCCTACAGCTGACCTTCACGTTTTCTGTAAAAAATTAAACAAAAATAAATATAAATGATAGTTTAAATATTTATTCAACACAATAACAAAAATACATGCAATTAAAACAATCACATAACCCACTTTTAACTTTTAGGTACCCCCTAGAATGCCAGTGTCCCTAGGCATGTGCCTACTGGGACTAATTGGCAATCCGGCCCTGATGACAGCGATAGTTAGGGTTACGTGAAGTTGTTCTTGAAGTCTTTCAAGTTGTTCCTGTTCTTCTGACATGGTCACCTATTAGGTTAATATTTTCCAACCTGCTCCAAAGTGATATTTGAAAAGATTGCTAAAAGAAAAATCGGTCAGCCATTTTTGAGTATAACGGTGTCTGAGGTGAGGTGGAGTGAGGAGGAATCAAACCTTTCCTTATTATAATTTTTTTTTTTGCAAAAGTTTGAACAAGTATACAGAGAACCTTGCTTTACAGGAAGATAGAAAAAAATAGTCCTGTTAACATTTCTGAAAAATTCTCCAAAATGTTCCTAAAATATATTCCCCCCTGTATAATATGTAGCATATTCAGAATGTCTGTTGGTTTGGAGGACTGGAATAAAGATTTTGTCAAGACTCAGATTTAGATAAATGATGATGGTCCATCAGATCAGATGAGCTCTAGAACTCGTGAGCAATTGTTTCATCACTTGTAAATAATTCAGCCATTTCCAAATAATTTCATTAGACCACGAAGGGTATGGCTACATTGCAATGAAAAACTCTCAGAGCCCTGTTCAATTGACTTGGACACTCTGGGCTCAGGCTCCTGGGCTAAAAATAGCAGTGTGGACTTCCCTGCTTGGGCTGGAGCCTGGGATCTGACATCTGCAGAGTGGGGAGGGTCTCAGAGTCTGCGCTCTAGCCAGAGTGGGAACATCCACTCCACTATTTTTAGCCCCAAGAAATTGAGCCAAATGAGCGGACTCTGAGGACTTCTTTGCAGTGTAGTCCTTAGAGTGAGAGATAACTCCCACTGAAGTCAGTGGAAAGATTCCCTTTGATTTCTATGGCCTTTAGACTAGGCTCTAATACCACACAGTATCATCGTGTATTCTCTCTCTCTCCATGTATATCTGTATACAGGTTTTCCACTGGTGTATTCTGTTTTCTGCTGGAGAGCCAGCCTTGAAAAAACAGCCAATCAGAAAAGCTTCCTCCTTTCCTGGCACCCCAAAGCCCTGAAGCTTATTTAAACAGTAATTACAATTTCTGAGCTAGCTAATAGTTTCAGGAATCAAACAATAGTGTCTCCCTACTGTGGTACTGTTCTTACCTTCGCTGATCAAAATGTAGGAGGTCTGTTTCATTCAGCAAATAGTAAATTCTCCAATCCTTTTTTTAAAAGACTAGATTTCAACTACATATATTCAAAACATCGCCTGAATCATTTCCCAAATGCATAAATTGTCTTTTCTTCCTCATTGAACCTGAAATCTGAACTTATCTGTTTGTGCAATTTCCTGTTCTTTGTTTCAATGACCCTTTTTCACCTATCGTACTCACAGTTATTATTTGACTTCAACTGCCAGTGAGAACTTACCTTCTTTTTCTCAACCATAATTACTTCACTGAGCATTACAGTGAAAAGGCCACTTTCCTCTTGTTGTTCATCTCTTCCAGATGTCAAGTTATTTACAAAGCCTTTGAATTAGTAGTGTTATGATGAGAATTTTGGTAAATTCTATGTGAAAGAAGTAGGCACATTATAATCTTGAATTCTCATTTACCCTGAAACTTTTTTTCTCACTTTCCTAATCATTGCTCCAACCAGTGGATTATTACACATTCAGAGCATTTTGCCTATGAGATTCTGCTTGATGATAGCAGGAAATATGGCTAGCCAATAGGATATTTTCTGAGTAGCTATTAGAATTTTGAGCAGCTAGACACCAGAGCAATAAGAAGAGCACATCAAGGGGCTCTGCATCTCCGTGAGGCTTTGAAAAGCAGTTTCAGCAATGAATCAGAGTAATGTGATGCGTATCTGTGCTGTTCCTTACCAAACTGTCCCCCCATTGCATTTTTCCCTTGTAAACTCCGCCTCCACCAACCACCGTGTGTTGAATGAATAAAGAGCCTTTTCGCCTCAATCTGTTAAGCTTTTCTATGCACACAAAAACACAGAGACAGCAAAGAAAAGTAAGATAACTTGGGGTAAAAGGGCTGATAACACTGTAGGGGGAGAAACAAGGAAAGCTTGCTTACATATGCACTGCAATAACAATCAAAGGTGTGGCAATGGGTGCCTTCTGGTCCTTGTACCCTCTCCTGGTGTTGAGTACAAGGGATACCGAAATCCCGCCCCCCACCTCATAGGACGTTTCGGGGAGGAGGACGTGGAACTGGGCGATGATGGCAGCAGGTTCAGCATAGGCTGCAGAGGGACTCTAGCATCCAGCTGCCTTTCTTGAACCTCAGTCAGACACCTCAACATGTCTGATTGCTCCTTCATCATCTGCAGCATCTCTTCCTGCGTGCATCTTCTTCACTCTTGTTGCATGCTCTCCTGTCCTCCCTGTCCATGTCCAGCTTGTCAGCAGTGTAATCCTCCATGCTCTGAGCTCTATCTTCTCGCTCTCGGAGGCATGCATTAATTCATTGAACTTGTTCTTTTTCCGCCTTCTAATCTGGGAAAGTGTCTGTCCTGGAGTGGAGGATGCACCGACGGACAAGGTTTCAGCTGCAAGGAATGCAAAGCACAAGGATAGCACTGAAGTGCATACATTGTTTCTAGTGCAAGGTTAATTTTTTTATATATAAAAAAAACACCCCTCAATACACTTCACTGCAAGCCACAACATAATCACCACCACTGGCTATTGCAAGAGTTGGGTTGCTGCTCCAACCATGGTGAGTAAGGCCACAAGGCAGGGGCAAGAGGTCTTGTGCTGCTGCTTTTGTGAAGTCATCTTTAGGATCAGAGGTCGGAACTTGAGGAAAACCCCCTTTCCCGTAACAACCTGGATGGTGCTTGAGGACAGGCACCAGTGTAAAGCCCCCCAAATAGTTTGTTTTTTACAAAAGCAGCACTGGATTGCAGGGGAAGGGAGACAAACAGAAAGCCGTCCTCCCCCCATTTTTTAATGATGCTTGCAATACATGGTGATCCCTTCCAACCACAACCACGGCATGTTTGGGAAAGCGTGGTTGTGTGACCCATATTTCACCAAATTGGGGGCAGATTACTTGTTGAATTGTTTGCGGTTTAAGGGCTAGTGACGAAAACTTGCCCCCGTTTCCTGTAGGTGACCCTATGCGATATCACTCTCCTGAGGGTAACAGAGGCAGCAAGGTAGCAGATGCTGCAAGCGTCTGGGTACAGACCTAGTCCTTATGCTGCAGTGCTGTGTACTGCAATGATGCCAGCAGAGTTAATACTGGAATGGCATGGGAAAGTGTCGTACCGTGGTGGATGAAATAAGGCAGCCCTTCCCAGAAACCTTCTGCAAAGGATTGCAGAGTACTCCATGAAAGTTTCCTAGAGATCTCCATGGAGGATTCCTGGGCCATCCCTAGACAAATAAACAGTCTTTTTTGGAGAGCACCCTCTGTGTGGCTGGAGTGACCACCGATACCCACTACACCTACTTTTTTGTTCAGATTTAACATAAAAACTAATAGCATGTAACCCCTACAGTTTGATTGGAAGTGTGGACTCACCAGAGGTGCCTCCCCCAGTATCACACTCCACCGCCAACTGGTCCTGGGAAGGGATGGGCTCCAGGGTTAAAAACAGCTCTTGGCTGTTGGAGAGAATGGATCTTCCGCTTGCCTGCCTCACATTCTCCTCCACCTCCTCTTCCTTGTCAACAATGTCCTCGTCGTTGTTGCTCAAGGTCTCCTGGGGCTCCTGGGAGGTATCCACAGAGTGTTTTGGGGTAGTGGTGGGGTCGCCGCCAAGAATCGCATGCAGCTCCTCATAAAAGTGGCATGTCTGTGGGGCAGAACCAGAACGACTGTTCGCCTCCCTTGTCTTCTTGTACGCTTGCCAAAGCTCCTTTATTTTCACACGGCACTGCTGCATGTCCCTGGTGTAGTCCTTCCCCTCCATGCCCTGAGTGATCTTGCAATAGATGTCCGGATTTCTGCTGCTGGATTGGAGCTCTGACTGCACAGATTCTTCTCCCCACACAGCAACAAGATCCACCACCTCCTGTGTACTCCATGCTGGACCTCGTTTGTGGCCTTGAGTCTCCATGATCAGCTGTGCTGGTGAGCTCTCCATGCTGATCAAACAGGAAATGAAAATTCAAAAGTTCCCAGGGCTTTAACACGGGAGTGGCTGTTTCTTGTGTACCTGGCTGATGTGCAGTGGAGTTGAAAGTGCTCTCCAGAGAGGTCACAGCGGAGCATTGTAGGACACCTCCTGGAGGACAATTCATTCGAATTACATAATGCAGTGTCTACACTATCCCTATGTCAAACCATGGATGTCGAATCAAGCGCTACGCCTCTCATGGAGGCGGAGTACAGAAGTCGACTTTACAAGCCACTTAGGTCGGCAGAAGGGACTCGGTAGTGTAGACACAGACATTATTAGATTGACTTAACATGGCTTATGTCGACCTATGTTTGTAGTGTAGACCAGGCCTCAGTTTCAGACAACACACACCATAGTGGCTTCTCCCAGTGGTAAGTTGGAGGAATTGGAACAGGTCGGCGCCTATGGCATCTTTTACAAAGACAGAATTCACATTCAGAAAAAGAACAGGTCATCTCATCCCAGCTTTAGCTAGTCAGTCCGGAAAGAAGAAATAACAAAACAGCAGTTATTCCTATTATAATCATACTCTGCATTTGAAAAATTGTAAGTAATAAAGCACCTGACTGTGTTAGTTCCTTTAGGGAAGCACAGATTAGGAAGGGCAGTTTATGACACCTAGTTGAGACATCAAATGTCAGTGACTCCTAGGGCTTGAAGTTCAGAGCTCTCTGAAATGCACTAATCTCTGGTCTCTATCCAATATAAATAGAGACCAAGGCCTCAATCCAACATAGCTCTTAAGCATGTGAGTAGTCCCATTGAAACTAATGGGATTACACACACGTGTAAAATTATATTTGTGCTAAGTGCAATGCTGGTTCAGGGCTTTAGGATGCTAGTCCTCGTTTTCCTTCTGATTTATTTAGGGACATCCAGCCTTATTTTTTTCCTTTTTACAGTTTTCTAAGTGAATTTATTGCTCCTTGAAGGTGCAAGAGTAAAAGCTCTAGTGACTAAAGATCTCTTTATCCCCATAGCAGCTATAAGCATGGACAATGATAGTGCGAGTTTCTTGCACACTGTCCTCCCAATAAAAGAAAAGGAGGACTTGTGGCACCTTAGAGAATAACAAATTTATTTGCGCATAAGCTTTCATGAGCTCCAGCTCACTTCATCGGATGCATTCAGTGGAAAATACAGGGGGGAGATTTTATATACACAGAGAACTTGAAACAATGGGTGTTACCACACACACTGTAATGAGAGTGATCAGGTAAGGTGAGCTATTACCAGCAGGAGAGAAAAAAAAACTTCTGTAGTGATAATCAAGGTGGGCCATTTCCAGCAGTTGACACTGTATTTTCCACTGCATGCATCCAATGAAGTGAGCGGTAGCTCACGAAAACTTATGCTCAAATAAATTTTTTAGTCTCTAACGTGCCACAAGTACTCCTTTTCTTACACATTCTTGTCAACTGCTGGAAATGGCACACCTTGATTATCACTACAAAAGGTTTTTTTTCTCTCCTGCTGGTAATAGCTCACTGGATCACTCTCTTTACAGTGTGTATGGTAACACCCATTGTTTCATGTTCTCTGTATATAAAATCTCCCCACTGTATTTTCCACTGCATGCATCTGATGAAGTGAGCTGTAGCTCACAAAAGCTGATGCTCAAATAAATTTGTTAGTCTCTAAGGTGCCACAAGTATTCCTTTTCTTACACGTTCTTGTCAACTGCTGGAAATGGCCCATCTTGATTATACTGAGACGATGGGTGCCAACATACTCTCTGCCATGGTATGGTCTGGGTAAATGCCACTTTCCCTCTGAGATGTTGTCCTGCCAAATATCTGAATGCCAAATGGCATGCCAGGCACACTGCCCAAGCACACACTCCAAAACAGAGCCTTCATCATTTATCCCATTACTAATTCAGAGGGAGAAATATATATTATAAGCCCCCTTATCCTTAAAACTAAAACATCAACATTTCACCCCAAGCAGTAAGAAAACAACAACGTCATGGCAGACCATTATAATGCACACTTCAGATTGGCAAGACTGGGAAATAGCATTTAAATATGATATTGTTGAAACAGTCACAGGATCACTGGGCTGCATACCGAGATACAAAAACACGGACTCTAGCAACAGTGCAAATAATCTGGCAGCATATTGTACTGTTTTTGAGGAAACACAATATTGTCCCTTTAAGATTTCTAAATGGGAAGAGAGAACAGCCATGCTGATGATTTCATTTCCTTTGATATTTGAGGATGGAATGGAAAAACAGAGTCACAAGGAGAATGTGTGAACAATGATAACAGCACTGTGCAAAAAGGAGGAAGGACCTTTAATAAAACAAGGTAAAGTACAAGCCCCTGTAGAGAGATGGCTAGAGGACAATACATAGCTGAAAAGACTGATTGTATATATGTTGGCCTCTACTGATTTTGATGCCCTGAGAATAAAGACAGAACATCAGGAATCATTCTCTACTGTGGAGTTTTACCTTATAGACGAAATTGTTTTCACTCACTATGGAGATTATTTATAAAGTCCAACATCTTCCAAAAGCAAAACAGCAATTTCCCCTTAATTCCACCACAGTTTCAACAGCTGCATGAAACTCTTTGCTTTGATTAACTTCTGCTTCCTACAATATGGACAGACTAATTTTTCACTAGCTTATTTTCTTCTTTTGCTTTAGAGCTGAGGACTAATCTCACAATGTAAGTAGGGAGGGAGATTTTCCAAGGCACAAAGGGAGATGTGTAATTAGCACCCCTTTGTGCTTTTGGAATGCTCCCTGTTAATCTTTGGCCAGTCCATTCCCTGGCTCATAAACAGATGTTCTTGGAGACTATATGGAGCTGTGATTTCTTATGTTACCACTGTGATATAGGCAGACACTAACTCCAATGGTGCACAAGAAAACCCCCCCAAACCAAACTAAACCCCAAACCCATCACTGCGAAACAAGGATGGAAAGGCTCCAAGATTAATATTTTTGAGTGACTCTAATAATTTGAAGTAGCTTTTTTTCTGAGTTGAATTATTGAAATGGGATTCTTCAAAACAGAGATGAATGAAAAGGGCACTACTTCATTTGGTCTTAATTTTGCTGTGGACTCACATACACAGGATCAGCATTTTTTATGCATAACTTGTTTACTAAAACAACGAATTCCTTTTCGGGGACAAGATTTATGGAGAGTTTTGCTAGTCAGTTTCTTTCAGTACTATTAGGACAAAGCTGTATCGCTGCTATCGCACAGTCGCAGTTACTTGTTGTGGGGATGCTCTTAAAAATTATGGCTTTTCCATGTTATCATATGTTTTTCTTAGTCATCTTGCCTAAGGCCAGGAAAAAAGAATCATAGAATCATAGAATATCAGGGTTGGAAGGGACCTCAGGAGGTCATCTAGTCCAACCCCCTGCTCAAAGCAGGACCAATCCCCGACTAAATCATCCCCAACTAAATCATCAATCATTTGTCAAGCCTGACCTTAAAAACTTCTAAGGAAGGAGATTCCACCACCTCCCTAGGTAACGCATTCCAGTGCTTCACCAAAAGAAGCTAAGTTATGTTCTAGTTCATACTTTCTAGTTCATCTTCTTCGAGAAAAAAAAAATTAAAAGCCAGGGAGAAATAAGGCTTTTGGCAAAAGGATATATTTGTAACAATGATGCCCAGAATGCTGAAGTATTAGGAGTCTGATTCTACAAAATGCTAAGTGTCCCCTGGTGGTATGCAGTGAATTCAACTCCCATTGACATTAATGGGAGCCAGAGGTGCTCAACATCTTGCAGTACTGGACCCTCTGTAATAATTCAGACTGGGAATTTCAAAGGAGCCCAAGGAAGTTAGGCACCAAAATCCCATTGAATTTGGATGGGTGCTGTTAACAAGAACAATTTTCCCTCCTCCTTGTACTTCCCTCCTTCCCCCCCATCCTTTTATGTACTTGGAAACTGTTTTCATATGCCCCTCAGTCTCCTCTTCTCCACTCAGCTGGGTAAGGTTATTCTGAGAATGGTAGCAAAAAGTGAAAAGCTCACTTGGAACCCCATCCTGCACTTCACACCCTGTCCAAGAGTGGCAAGGATCCCCACCCATAACCTTCAAATTATCATCCCTTGTCTGAATATACCTGGTGTCCCAGCACAACTGCACACATTCCTATTCTTATGGCTTTCATAAAATTCCCAAGAGTTATGGGGCCTCTTCTATGTGTCCCCCCATTCAAATTCTCAGAAGTAATGCAAACTAAGGACCAGATTCGAAGATACTATCAAAGTCATGCTGAGTAGTGCCTGACTCCACAAGCGGTCTTATTGAAATCAGTGGAACCACTTATAGAAAAGATGCCACTCAATAGGAGGAAGGCTATCAGAATCTGGGTCAAAGAAAATCAAGGTAATCAAAATTATTTGGAGTGGGGGGCGGGGGGGGGTATGGATATGGCATAAAGGGTGTGAGGGGGTGACCACCCCTCACAGGATTGAAAGGGGTTAAGGTGCCCAGGCAGGCCAATTAACTCCACAGGCTGCACCTGCTAATTGAGAGCAGGCTCAGCTGTTCAGGAACAGGGCGGGCCTGTATAAAGCTAGGTAGCTGACAACAGACAGGGGCTGCTGGGAAAGGCTGCAGGAAGGTAGGTAGCAGTCACTCTCTGGGAAGGAGGAGGAGGGTTTTGGAGCTGCTATATCCAGAGGGAGAAGGGGAACCAGGAGTGGGAGGAAGCAGTCCACGGAAGGAGCAGTGAGGTCTGCAAGAGAACTGCCCAGAACTGCTGAGCTGAGCTGAGTGTCCCTGGACCGGAACCTGGAGTAGAATGTGCGAATGTAGAGGGCTGAGTCACAAAGAGGATGCTGCAGTTCTGGGGGTGAGAGAGACAGAATGATGATATGCAAGCTGCAGAAAGTGGTGTCAACCTCAAGATCTAATCCCCAGAGTGACCAGGAGAAGATGTCAGACCAGTGGTGAGTGGTGTGCCCCATGACAAAGGTCTTTCTAGGTTAAAATGTAAATTTCATTGAATAGAATAACTATATTAGAAATGAAATGAGACCTTTGTCTCTTGAAATTAAAGTGCTTGTGAAAATGAAATGGCCAGCTCTCTATTTGAGAGCCTAAGGAAATGATATACTAAATCATTCATTTCCTTTTCCTATTCTTTTTGCTTTCTTCAAAAGCACAACTTATTTCAGTTGTTTCAGCTGAATAATGAATACAGCACTGACTCGCCATCATACAAGATCTGCTTTCAGATATTCTTCATCAAAGTTTGCTTCTATGTACTCAGAATACTCAGAAACACAGACACGTAACAGCTCACATGAAGTTCTTATGATTCTTCTCAATGCTTGAAATTTTTAGGGATTTTTTTGATGTTCAGCCCACCTGGATATGCCTAGGTAACTGTAACTTTGGCTTCCAGGCTCTGTTAGCTGAAAGGAATTGTTTTCTAATACTGAGACTTGGCAAGTGGAACACGTTAATAGAGCTGGTTGCAATTTTTCATTCAAAATATTTTTTAGATGAAAAATGGCTTTTTCATCAAAATGGACATTTCTGTTTACAACAGAACTTTTAAGTCTAGCCAACTACTATGGTATCAGTGAGCTTTATAACACTGGTAATGAAAAGGTCATGGGTTTAAGTTTTACAGTTGAGAAATATAATTCTTTGAAACTGCAAAATACAGTGAAAGTTATTATAATGGATGACTGAGTTGTGTGAAATATTAGAAATGATCAACTATACCACTCAAAACTCAAGGCTTCTCCCTCATTTTGTTATTAACTTGAAAACTCATCCATTGCTGCAGAGAATTTTGTTAAAATGGCTGAGTATTTTTAGAAGAAATCGGCCTGTTTGTGAACAAAAATAGACCCAGTGTTTGAAGATGGCTTTCACACTGAAAAGTTAGTGGATTTTGATGCTAAATCAGCCATTTTTGACACTACAAGAAAGTAGGTGATAAAGAATTATGCAAAATTAAATGGTGAAAGGTATTGTGTGGAATTTTGCAACCTATAAATACTGAATTTCATTCAGTTCTAGCAGGCCATTATCTGTATTTCAGTTTATTGTGCACACAAATATTACAAAAAGAAAAGGAGTACTTGTGGAACCTTAGACTAACAAATTTATTTGAGCATAAGCTTTTGTGAGCTACAACTCACTTCATCGGATGCATGCAGTGGAAAATACATGGGGAGATTTTATACACACTGGTAACACCGATTGTTTCATGTTCTCTTACACACTGTAACAAGAGTGATCAGGTAAGGTGAGCTATTACCAGCAGGAGAGAAAAAAAACCTTTTGTAGTGATAATCAAGGTGGGCCATTTCCAGCAGTTGACAAGAACGTGTGAGGAACAGTACGGGGTGGGAATAAACAAGGGGAAATAGTTTTTACTTTGTGTAATGACACATCCACTCCCCATCTTTATTCAAGCCTAGTAATGGTGTCCAGTTTGCAAATTAATTCCAATTCAGCAGTCTCTCGTTGGAGTCTGTTTTTGAAGTTTTTTTGTTGAAGAATTGCCACTTTTAGGTCTGTAATCGAGTGAGCAGAGAGATTGAAGTGTTCTCCGACTGTAGTGTTGGTAGGAAGGTCTCTGTGGGTTATATGCTGTTCAGAGGTGTGTTGGAAATATTCCTTGAGTTGGAGACATCGAAAATAGCCGTCTCCTTCAGCCCCCAACTAAAACCTCTCCAACGCATCATCAAGGATCTACAACCTATCCTGAAGGATGGCCCATCACACTCACAGATCTTGGGAGACAGGCCAGTGCTTGCTTACA
The DNA here is from genome assembly GCF_015237465.2 of Chelonia mydas. Taxonomy (NCBI): domain Eukaryota; kingdom Metazoa; phylum Chordata; order Testudines; family Cheloniidae; genus Chelonia; species Chelonia mydas. The sequence continues at coordinate 18,009,082 of NC_057851.1, forward strand.
GCCAGCCCCCCAACCTGGAGCAAATACTCACCAGCAACCACACAACAGAACCACTAACCCAGGAACCTATCCTTGAAACAAAGCCCGTTGCCAGCTGTGCCCACATATCTATTCAGGGGACACCATCATAGGGCCTAATCACATCAGCCACACTATCAGAGACTCATTCACCTGCACATCTACCAATGTGATATGCCATCATGTGTCAGCAATGCCCCTCTGCCATGTACATTGGTCAAACTGGACAGTCTCTACATAAAAGAATAAATGGACACAAATCAGATGTCAAGAATTATAACATTCAAAAACCAGTCGGAGAACAGTTCAATCTCTTTGGTCACTTGATTATAGACCTAAAAGTGACAATTCTTCAACAAAAAAACTTCAAAAACAGACTCCAACGAGAGACTGCTGAATTGGAATTAATTTGCAAACTGGACACTATTAAATTAGGCTTGAACAGAGACTGGGAGTGGATGTGTCATTACACAAAGTAAAACTATTTCCCCATGTTTTTTCCCACCCCCCTACCGTTCCTCAGAGGTTCTTGTCAACTGCTGGAAATGGCCCACCTTGATTATTACTACAAAAGGTTTTTTTCTCTCCTGCTGGTAATAGCTCACCTTACCTGATCACTCTTGTTACAGTGTGTATGGTAACACCCATTGTTTCATGTTCTCTGTGTATATAAAATCTCCCCCCTGTATTTTCCACTGCATGCATCTGATGAAGTGAGCTGTAGCTCACGAAAGCTTATGCTCAAATAAATTTGTTAGTCTCTAAGGTGCCACAAGTACTCCTTTTCTTTTTGCGGCTGCAGACTAACATGGCTGCTACTCTGAAACAAATATTACATTTGCCATTGCAGAGGTGATGAACTCTTATCTCTTTAAGAGGAGCACTTTGCAGGACAATGGAGAAAGGTATGTAAATTCAGTTAATAGATCTGGAAGCATCTCTCATAGAATGAACAAATTAGAAAACTGAATGTATGCACCAAACAGATCCAGTAAATATTGAGGAGATTGAATTGATTACATGGCTGGTAAGATAATTTTTTGCAAGATACAGTCTTTTAAGCAACTGCACTGTAAGAATGAAATACTGTATATTTGAAATAAAACCACTGGGGTGTACAATCATCTATTTTAGCTAAGAAATTATTAGTTTTCATTGCACAAGATGCATAAACTTATGCTTTCAGGAAAACATAAAACATGGCTGTGCAGGTTTTGGTCTATTCCAGAATTAAAATAAGCAATAATGCACCCTACCTTGTTTAGTTTTTTTTTGTTTCTGGTATCAAACTTACATTGTGGAAGGCTTATTTGGAGCCTTGACTTTTGTTAAATATTTAGGCGGCAATAGGAGTCATTACTACATACATGCTTGCCTACATAGATATATATAAAGCAGACAAAATAAACCAGTGTCAGTGTCAGAATAAGTAGCTTTATGGGAAATAATGCAATCCCGGGATGTATAAACAATGAGCAGGAGTAGATAGGTTGAATTACTTCTGTGTTTGGCACTGGTCCAAGGGCTATTGGAATAATGTGTCCAGCTGTGGTGTCCACCAAGAATGATGTTGAAACTTGGATAAACCCTGGTGGCAGTGGGTTTGGCACAGTCTGAGCCCATCCCCAATGGTTGGTCAAATGATGGTAGAACATAACTGATCACATTGGAGTTACACCAATTTATGCTAGCTGAGGATCTAGTCTACCTTTAAACAATGCCAGGGGAAGTTTCATGCAGCCTTTTGTGCCAAACTCCTTTGTAAAGTCAGAATAAATTGCACTTTAGATTACAAGTCAGTTTTGGTGGTCTTATTGTATACTGTACTTATACATAGCATAAAACCACCATACAATCAGGTGTGGCAAGCATTCTGTGCTTAGCAGGGGCTCAGAACAGGGATAGGAGCAAGGTTTCAAGTCAGGACTGATTTGCATTGAGATGCTTGCAAAGGTGTTTTCCAGCATTGATATACAGTCATTACTTTCAAGACCACTGTATTTACTTGCATAATTCTTAAAACCTGGGAAGAGCTGCTGGGGGAATTGGAGAGACAAAATAACATTCTTCACATTTAAATCTTTCAGTAATTTACCTTATTTTATTCACATCTGTAGAATAAGTTTTTCATCTGGTTCATTAAAACACTGAGCTAGATTCCCCAGTATGCCAGGCTGGACACATGCTTTGTGTCACTGGTGTAGCGCAAAGTAGTCAGAGTGTAACGGTTGATTCTCGTACACTCTTTTTAGCATGAAAGGAAAGCCATAACGCACAGTTCAAATATCGCAGGTATGTGCACAAAATGGGCATGTTATCTATCTTGATTAGCCAGAGGGACTGACAAGCTGTGTATTAAAACGTTTTCTTGAATTTCAGAAAAATCTGGTATTAGTTTGTATGTGAACCTGTTTTGTTCATTTCATTGCATGATTGCATACAGAAATGTTTCCCATTTTGATTTATACTTGTCACTTGATTTGCTCTTATGAAAACATTTCCAATTTGCATGCACAGCTGCATGTGAAATAGGAATTAAGGGCAGGTGCAAAAGGCAATATTGGGAAGTTTAGCCAGCTAGATTTGCTGTAGGGTGTTATGTACAAAATTATCAACGCTCTCTCAGAAATTACAGCCTTATAAAATACACTGGACTTTAGCTTATTCCATATTTATGAACTATAGTGTTGTAGCAGAGCTATAAAGTTGAAAAGATACAACCATTGCCAGGGGCTGGCCCTTCAGCTATTACTTGTGTGAGTAATATTACTCCCATAAGTGAAGTCAGTCACAGGCTTAACTGTTTGCAGAATTGGGTCTTTAACCTTATTTTGTTTTTATTACTCTCCCTTATTTAAAAAAAAAAGAGAAGCATTTGGGGGTGTTAGCCCAGAGGTGTACTACACTGGAAAGTTTGAAGAAAATTGGTTCAGCTATTTCATGGCTGGATAGCTCAGTCTTGTTTAAAAACATCAACCCTGGTGTGTGTAGAGTCCTTCAGAAGAGTGTGTATATTGTCTTGTTTGAGGAAATTTGGCTTTGAAACAACATAGGTGCAGTTGTACCCCCAGCACCACTTCGTGGTGTGACTCTCTTCATACTGATCTCACTCTCTGCCCACCCCAATCTGGAAAGAACTTGCAGCATCCCCACCTACCCCAGGCTCGGGGCTTTCCTAAAGCTCCAGCAACATCAACTGACTTTAATGGGGCTGAGCAGGGTGAGTAAAGATTAAACAATTTAACCTGGAAAATACAGTACCTGTATTCTTCAGCGCGTGGTGCTGAAATGGCATTCTTATGCCTGGTCTCAGTGTGCTTTGAAAGCTCAGCAGTTCTGGACCTCATCAATACTAAGATTCAAAATCTCCACAGGAAAAAGGAGTGGTGTGGAACCACAATATCTTTTATGCACTTGGCTGCTTCTGATAAGATTCAAAGAAGGATTTGCTATGGACCAAGTCCTGCAGTTCAATATGGAATCCTATTGTTTTTTGAGTATCTAGGGTCAATTTCTTGCTGGAACAGATGCCTCCCAAATAAAGATAATCTTTTTGTTCCCTACTTGAATTTCTTTACGTACTGTACCATGTGTTACGTACTGTACCACATAATGTGTTTGCAGTTTTTCATTTATTCTTGCCACAATGCATTTATGCAGTAGCTGTTTTTATTAATGTAATATCTAAGAAGATGCTTTCATTTGAAGCATCTATTTTTGGTGGCTTCTAACTTACAAAAACAATTACTTTTGGGGCTAAAATTTCTGACTCTGTTGTCAGCCACAGGTAACTATGTTCAAAATATAGGATAAAATTTTGTCCCCTTGTTTTCAGTGAATACAATTGTTTAATGCTGAAAGTACATACTGAAATACATTAGTCATATTTTACTTTTTTAAAAAGAAAATTAACTAGAAAGAATTACATTAATGCAAATTAATTTTTAGGCTTTAATTGCACAAGTCAGCAAACTTGTTTAGGTTTATCATAGGAATGTTAACCCTATCCCTTTGCCCACATGCATTTTATAGATGAATCTTTCAATAGATAATCAAATAACGCTTGCCAATGTGACTGACACATGGCCAGAAAGGGTTAAGCAGGCTAAATGACCCAGATTCAACCTTTAGAGACATGTTAGAAAAAGTATGTAAATAGTAATTAGGGCCATTCCATGTTAAATAGGCTAGAACTTTGAAATATAAACTTGTATTGTTAAAGAATTGGTAGAAAATAGTGATTGTAGTAGTCTGTTTACCTATATCTTGTTAGAGGTTAACAATGTAACCAAATAGTTCCTGTCTAGTACTGCATTCTGTTAATTCAGAGATCAAAAGTAAAAAAACATTTAGATGAAACCTGGGTGAAATAATGTCATGTCTATATATCCTTTAAAGTTTGTGATAAGGTAATTTATCCATTAAGCAGTTTATGTTAATCCATGTAGTTAATTATCGGTGATGTTTGGGAAATAGAAGGTTACAACAAATCCCGATTGTTCATCCAAGAACTCTGTGCTGCCCACGAACTGTATAAAGAACTCTTGGGACCTGATCCTTGCATCTCAGAACTGCTTGAGCTTTATTCAGGGGAACCTAAGTTGTAAGACTGAGATCACCATTCCCATCTGGATCACTGAGTATGGAACATTGGACTAAACCTATGGACTCATTCTAAGAACTCTTTGCAACTCCAAAGCTCCTCATCTCTACTATGAAACTGATCTCAGAACTGTACTCATGTCTGTATGTAATGATCTTTTAAGCAATACTCTTTTTTATTCATAACTTTTAGTTTAGTTCATAAGAATTGGCTGTAAGCATGTATTTGAGGTAAGAGCTGAAATATTCATTAACATGGGATGTAATGTGTCCCATCCTTTGGGCTTGGTAGAACTTTCATATTTGACTTAGCTGTCTTGGAGGGAGACCAAAGGCTGGGTGGCTTTTAAGGGAATCATGTTTTGGCTTCTGTGTAACTAGTAAGGTATTGTAGAAGCTGTTTTGTGGCTAGCTTGGTGGATCTAAGCATTGGAATAACCACCAACTTTGGGGATTGTCTGCCCCATTCTTTACCATTTGCCCTAATTAAGTAAAATCGGCATGCCCCCCCGCCCCCAGGACCCTGCTCACAGTGACATATGATCAATAGAAAAGTTATTTTTTTCTTTTAAACTGCTGCACCACTAAAGCCAGGTAGCTAAATTGTCTTTCCTGCACAGACCCAGTATTTTGTATTCTGTTCATACGCTGTGTGCTGCTGTCATTCAGTGCTCTACTTTAATGCTGCCATGGAAAGGGGCAGAGCTATGCTTGATGTTAGAAGCTAGCTTTGAATCTGATCATTTTGGGGCAAATAAATTCTCACTCTTAGAGGCAGGCTGTGAAACCTTTACCCATGTCGGTGAGCACTTACACACATGTCTTCAAATGGACGGCTTATGGGAGTGAGCGCTCACCAGTGTTAGTAAGGATGGCACAATCTGGCCCATAATGCTTCTCCAGCATAGGGACTTTGGGATTTTCCAGTAGGGGTATATTGTTCCTGCAAACCGTACCTTTCATTAGGAGCTACCTCATTAAGGCAGCTCCTGGGGATATTAGGCTCTTCTGAACCATAATGCCTTGAGCAGCAGGGGGTGGGTATGACACTGGTATCACACTTGGGTAGTGCAGAGTGTTTCCCCTGCATGGAGACAGCCCCGTCAGAAGTGGAGTGGGTCTCTGGACTCTCAGGGAGTGTCTCCCAAGTGGGAGTAATCAAGCTTGATGGAGCACAAGGGCTAACACAACAATCAGTCCCTTCCCAGGTATGCAAGAATGGTGAGGTTTCCCCCACGTGGCGTGCCCACCCCAGGGCCATTCCCAGGTTTGTATCACTGACTGTATTGCACAGAAGCAGAATGATAACATTGAATAAATGGTTGACTAGATCAGTTTCATTCTGCTATCCAGGGAAAAGCCTGTCTTCCCCCCCATCATATCAGGAGTCTTGAGCTAAATAACTAAGAGCAAGATTCGGCCACCTTGACTTATCTTGGGTAGCACCTGACTCCTTGAGTAGCCTCATTAAATTTCACTGAGTAAAGGTATCAGAATGTGACCCTTAGTCTGTACAGTCAAAACAAAAAGAGCACCAATAACAGCAACTCCCCAGAACCAAGATTAAAGTGTGTAGCTTTTTGAGGTCAGCCTTGTGAGCTCTCTACTCAGAATCCTGTCAAAACGCATTCTCCACCCTCTTTGTGTTTCTGTTTCAGAGCAGTGTCTGTTTACCTCCAATTTAGGTGGTTATGGACAGCTGAGAAAATTTAGTACTGTTTCAGCTTCACTGCCCAGATTATTTTACTAGCGGCCGAACAGTTTAAAAAAGCTTTACCTCTGGTTCCAGGTACTGTTGAGGCAGCAAAGTATCTGCAAGCCCCTACAAATCGGCAGGGAAAGCTGCTGAAGCAAAAAACAAAAACAAACATCTCCCCACTCAAAAACCACAACAACAGTGTGTAAAAGAAATCAAGTGAGCATTTTTATCTCCATTAAATATCTGTATGTTCCTATTATGGTGCAGGCTGCTTTGCATTTTTTTTGCAATGGTAAATGGCTTTAGCAGACACAGGGACTAATTTAGACCCGTGTCAAGATGAGTCATGAAGCGTTCATTGCAAATAAAGGCATAGGGATACCTGGGGTTCTGCATGTAATTTCTTTTGTGAGGTTTTTAATACAAATTAAATAGCTGGGTTTTAGGTTCTGTCTGTATATAGAGCAATAAACTCAGCCCATTTGCCAGTGGATGAGTGTCCACATGGCAAAACCCAGTGTCAGTGGCACTAATTCATGCAAAACCCAGCATTAGCGGCACTTTTTTCAGCCTCAGTGTAGATGGCACAGACTAAAAGAGCAAAAGAACTAAACTACGCTCTTTTAGTTCAATAGATTGCTCTTGCAGCCTGAAGTTCAGGCACATTGGAGAACTGGTGTGGAGGATATTTCACAGGTGTTGCCTCCTAAGTACTCAGTCTGTGGAGAACTAGGAGCCTTTGGTTTTCAGGGTTTTCAGTCTAGCATCCTTCGTGAAACTAAAATTCACTTGGCTGAGCTCTTGCCCAAGTTTTATAGAAAACTCAAAGTAAAGACTGAGTTTTGATCTGATGCACCCTGATCTTTCCTAAGATACTTGACACTGCAGCATCATAGGGTAGGATGAAGATTTAGATGTTGGCTTTTCTGTGAAATTCATTTTTTCAGGAGTGCAAGGGCCTACCAGATGAAGATGGCACTCATTGCACCCTACCACAGACTAGGGCTCGGGATCCTTGAGCCTGATGAAGTTGCATTTACACTATTGATCTGGCCCTTGGTCTTAAAGTGTGCCTCTTAAAGAAACCCTGAGTGGTGGTGGAGACCCTCATACAGCCCCTCATACACTGAGCCCCGCTGCAGAAAGCAGCATTCTGAATATATTTATGAAAAATCAATGGTGAGGAAGAGGGAACACACCTTGGAAAGAACTTAGACTGTAAGCTCCTTGGGGAAAAGGTGGTCTTTCTTCTGTGTTTACACAGTGCCTAGTACAATGGGGTCTCAGTTGGGCTCCTAGATGCTACTGTAATAGAAATAAGAAATAATACTAATAACTACAAAAGAGGCAATGTTTTTATTAATATAGGGCTAACTTCTACAGTATCTATTGAGATAAAACTCTCATTCTTCAAGTGGGAGTTTTGCCTGGGGAGGACTGCATCATTTGGCTGCTATGTTTTTTTAAAAAAAACACATATTCTTTCAGAACCTTATGATTCCTTCTCTCTATCTTTACTCACGTTTACAGCCACATAAACAGAGTACAAGTGGCTGCAACTCCCTCGACTTCAATAGAATTGATCTTAATTACAATAGGTGTGAATTATTTATTTGCATTATGGTACAACCCAGAAGGCCCAAATGCATAACAAGAAACAGTCATGGCCGAGATCTGTTTACAAGCTAAACTGAAACAAGGCAAAACAAAGCAATATAAAAAGAGGGAGAAAGCATAAACCTAACAGTGACAAGATCACACAGTCAGACTAGTTAGTGTACACCTGGATGGTTCCAAACTTTTGAAAGTTTAAAAAAAAATACATGAATTATGTTTATTTGAAAGTATTTCTGGGGTAAGGATGAGGATATATTCCTGAAGGTGGAGAAAGGTATTTTTAAATTGCTTAGATTTATTGACTGGAAGACTTAATTTGTCACCTGCATATGGTTACTGAATTCTATTGTCTGTTTCAGTTAGATACCTGAACATGAATATTTAAGGCTGCTGTCTGGCTCAGTTAATGTGTCACCTGTGTATGCATATTTAATGCTGCAGGGTGATGATCATTATGTTAAGTTTAATAAATTGTTCGGACACCTAGAGCTTTTTGCCTGGGAAGTTTTTATTGTTTAAATCTAAATACAAAAATGCTGTCAGCTCTTTCTGATTGCCACTCAAGCTAATCATCAAGATTTCTGGTAGGCATCACAGGAGGAAGGAGTCTTGAAGGGGGATTTGGAGAAGAGGGTAGTGGCTTCAATGTATCCATTCAGGAAGGGCTTGCCAGCTGTATGTGGCCACATGGAAATGTAAGCAGGGTCTGAATGAGCTCTCCCCTGACATCTAGTGATGAGCTGGGGGAAAACACTTCAGGAGCAGACCATGTTGGCATAGAAATGCCTAGTCTGCCTAGGTGCTCAGCAGATGGAGTTGCTTTGCAAAACGATCAATTTTCGGCTGGTTTTGATTGCAAATCACTCTCGTGTTTGAATGCAGGGGTAATGAAATCTTAGCATTGTTGTAAGAGTAACAGGTTGCAGAACTGTACTTAGCATGACCTGATTGAGGGAGTCACCTTAAACTGAACCTCACTTGCTAAGCCGGGGTAGGGATGCCAAATCCCAGTGAAGATGAGTCAGTGGGGATAGGTGTTGCTAACTGGTAGTGTGGACTTTGCCCAAAGAGTCCTAGACACTATTTGAGGTGCTCCTGTCCAGCATTTAATGACAGAGCTGATTAGACCCCATTGAAATTCTTTGTTTCCAGTTGAGGATTCCTAGAGCTGACGTCACTGTTGAGCAAGTCTAGGAGCTACACCTTAGAGTCTGTGGGGTGACAGTGAAAGACAACACAGAGACTGCAGTGGCTGTGAGGTTCCCCACGACCTGCTGAAATTACTGACAGCTGGGTTCAGTGTGGAACCTCAGAATGTGATGTCATGGGAGCAGCAAGCAGAGGCAGCCGGTGGCAGCAGAAAGACAATGACCAGCGGCAGCAGGGGCAAGTGACCGCAGCGGAGAGTGGCAGCAGAGAAACAGCAGCCGCTGTGAGCCAGTTGGAGAGGCAGCAGCGGAGATATTGCTTGATGACCCCCCCCCCCCGGCCTGATTGGGAGGTGAACCCTGTGAATGCACTTCTGAACTCTGGATCTTCACTAACCAAGGACCACCAACTGTGACTGGGGTGCAGCAGAGGGAGAAGGGAGTGATGTGTTAAGGGACATATTTGTTTGGTCATTCACACTGCAAGGTGAGAAACTGAGGCAGAGGACACTGCCCACTGCATTGTGGGGTGAGTGTTTGCCTATGATCACATGCTTTTGAATCACGGTTGTGGTGTTTTCCCTTTTAATAAAAGTTTTATTTTGTTGTACACGAACTCAGTGCTTGTGAGAGGGGAAGTACTGCCTGTTAGAGGCTGCCGGGTGTAAGGTTTTCCAAATTACTGAATGGGGGCTTGAGCCAGTTCTGTTTTGGGTTGTTAAGAGAAACCCTAGATATTGAACCTGGCCCTTGTTGCGGCTGACTCCACCTGGCGGAAGGATTACAGTAGAAATCACAGACATGTTGCAAAAGGCATGATATATAGAATCACGCTAGTTCTTAAATTGATGTTTATAAACAAACCAACTTAACTATTGATACAAGACAAGCAGAGTTCCACTGAGTTTGAGTTTTAGCTTTGTCTTTGTCTACCAATGACTACTGCCTGACCGGAACTCTGTGCAGCACCCACAGACATCCAGTGGCTGGATAACGTACTGCAAGTAAACATATTATACTAGGAGATGTCCATAATGAGTGCAATATTTCAGGCTGTTTGTTTGTCACACTGTGTCTGCCATGTGTCTTGAAAATTCTGAAACGGGTTTCTCTTAACAACACAAAACAAAACTGGCTCAAGCCAGTAATTTGGAAAACCTTACCACCACCCCTGGCAGCCTCTAACAGGCAGTCCTTCCCCTCTCGCAAGCACTGAGTTTGTGTGCAACAAAATAAAATATATGTAACAGCAGTCCTCTGAGGGCTCCTTTAGTTTTCAATTAAAAATGTGTTGACATCTCTTGATAATAATAGAAAGATAATTTTCCAAATGTGAACTAACAGTAGCTGCTTAACTGTGGCTTCCAAGATCCTACCAACAAATAATGCTTCTGTAGAGCATTCCTTTTCTTTATATAAAGAGATGACAGGAGATCTATAAAAATGTGTAATTTTGAAAACTGTTTTACCCAAATAAGACTTAGAATCATTTTATAAGAACTATGTCTATATTCAGTGTGTGTCATGAATTTTTCTTATTTCAATTCAGTCTTGGTGCATTTTAAAAAGCATTTAATATAATTTGAACAAAAAGTGTGCCTCATTATTTTTTAAGACTAAAATTCTGACTTTTGTAGTATTTGCCATGATAAATCCACAAAGCTTCAATTTTTCCCTCTTGACAAACAACTAGCCTGTCTATCAATTTTTCAATAAAACAACCATATATGTCAACACAGAGATAAATGATGCTCCAACAATAATAGAAAACACTACTGGAGAGTAGCAAACACCCCAACAACAGAACACAGTTCATCAACATATGTCCGCCCATTCAAAGATTCACCTCTGAATGTAGGGATTATGAGTGAACAGGGTATGAAATGAGAATGGGCCTCGAAAGAGGCCAAGATTTACATGGAGAGAGAGACTCAGAAGCTGGAGATTAAAAACACTCTTCAGATATGTCTGATGGATGATTATTGCTCAGACAATTTTCTATCTATGAAATGTTTAGCAGCCACTCGGTTCACTCAGAAGATATAAAAATGACTAAGTCAGGTAGAATGATTGTGCAAAAAAACAAAACACACACATGAGTCTACTTCATAACCTCAAGTAGGGACCCTCATTACAAAACTATGTTAAGCCATTAAATACTCAGTAACAAATATGCTAAACATCTCTGTGTAATATCACATACAGCCAGATTGTACCACAAACTGCATTGATGTAGCCCCAAGTGAAACCAGCAAGGAGAAGTGGAGTAATCAGACATTATGAAGTACAAAACACCTGCTTAAAACCTTAATTTACAATGAGATGCATTAGTGGAACTGGAATTTCTTAATCCACACTGAGCTAAAGACTTAATTTTTTGAATTCCATGGCAGAATCTTTTACAGGTTCTTCCTTATGTCTTGCCAGCTGTATTGATTCCTTTTTGTGTTGTGTTTATATATGCGCAATACAGTGCGGAGCTATCGTGAGGCTCAAGGAATTATGTTTAAGTAACCCGGTGTGATTTCTTTAGCATTTGATGCCATTCTGTTATTACCACATAATCCTGTTTTCTGCTTTTCTCAGTGGCTCTGTTGACTTCTCCTGGTACTCAAGAAGAACTGGAAGTGGAATATTTAGACTTATTCAGAAATGTTTTCTGTGGGGAAGTGTTCAGCTTGCTTTTCAACAGGAATTCTGGCAGACTGAAGAGGACCAGTGTCAAAAAGTGTAGCCCCAAAGAAATACAGGCAGGTAAAGTAGCAGAAGCAGTAGTGTACGCACCTTGTTCCTTAATGCTATTCACTCTGGGAGCGTGATAACCTCCAGGCTGGTGTGATGAGCAAAGAAGCATCTGGTTTCTTTGCCTCTGTTTCACATTTTGCCAAAGCATTCTCCACCTGTTTATCCCTTTCACAGTGTTGCATCAATGCTAATGATGGAGAAATCTTATCACTAGTATAAATAGTCCAATCAGATAATGACGACAATTTTCGTGGATTGCCATCACTAGTCATTCTCAGTTCAAAATCAAAGTCCAGTGCAAATGCTAGGAATATTTCAGAGATGAATTGAGGCCCATTATCAGATCTGAGGATGTCAGGAACTCCATGTCTTGCAAATATTGACTTTAGTTGCGGAATGGCCTGTGCCGATGAGGACTATATAAGTATAGCCAAGTCAATATATCTGGAGAAGTAATCGACAACAGTAGTGTATGTGTGTCCTTGTCAGAAAAATAAATCTGTTGCTACCTGCTGTTAAGGTCTGGCTGGAAGTTTTGTAGAAAATCTTCTTTGAGTAGTGTCCCTATGGGCACTCCACTTCAGGTGTGTTAGTGCCCCCCGTGTCTTTGATTAGGAGATTTCTCATAGTAGTATCTGTTCGGCCTGCTCCTGTATGTTAGTCAATCTCAGACCCCATGCCATTGTTATAGTACTGCATGGGCGAACCACCTTCAGTTCCTTCTCAACCGCCTTGTCCTGAGAAGAAACTCTAGCAGTCGTCCTTTTGAGATTTCCACAGCTCTAATATCTCTTGTTGATAGTTAGTAATAGTGTTAGTATTAGTGTTTTTCTATAATCCAGTCATCTTTATTCTAGCTGCTTTCTTTCTAAAAAAAAAATATTTTTTCTCTTTTCTACATACTATTTAGATAGATGGACATTTTTCTGTCTGGAAGGTGATGCCTGGTTCTCCTGGCTTCAAATGCTGTTTGTCACGCCAGGAGACCATCTTGGTCAGCGATGGACATTCCAATTGTATCCTCTGCCTTGGGGAATCGCATGTTGCTCAAAAGTGAATTTTTGTCTGACATTAAATCAAGAGCCAGGAAAAATAGAGAAATAAAGCTTTGCCTCCTTATGATGGAGAGTTCTTTATGTCCAGCCTCCAATTCAGGATTGCCAATTATCAGGCTTTGATGGCAAGGTACAACCATATCAACTATTCCAAACTAAACTCGTTCATTGACCACCTACCAGCAGAACACAGGGAGCAGTTCCATGCAATTGTTGCAGAGGGTCAACTACTTCCCAGGACAATCTTGCAAGCCGTCCTCAATGCTTCTGACACTGCTGCCCATTTGATCGCTACAGCAGGGATGATGAAGAGCCTCCTGGCTCCAGCTCTCCAGTCTCCCAAAGGAGGTGTCATAAATATAAAGGGAAGGGTAAACTCCTTTAAAATCCCTCCTGGCCAGAGGCAAACTCCTCTCACCTGTAAAGGGTTAAGAAGCTAAAGGTAACCTCGCTGGCACCTGACCAAAATGACCAATGAGGAGACAAGATACTTTCAAAAGCTGGGAGGAGGGAGAGAAACAAAGGGTCTGTGTCTCTCTGTCGGTATGCTGCTTTGCCGGGGATAGACCAGGAATGGAGTCTTAGAACTTTTAGTAAGTAATCTAGCTAGGTATGCGTTAGATTATGGTTTCTTTAAATGGCTGAGAAAAGAATTGTGCTGAATAGAATGACTATTTCTGTCTGTGTGTCTTTTTTGTAACTTAAGGTTTTGCCTAGAGGGATTCTGTTTTGAATCTAATTACCCTGTAAGGTACCTACCATCCTGATTTTACAGGGGTGATTCCTTTACTCCTTTTTACTTCTATTTCTATTAAAAGTCTTCTTGTAAGAAAACTGAATGCTTTTTCATTGTTCTCAGATCCAAGGGTTTGGGTCTGTGGTCACCTGTGCAAATTGGTGAGGATTTTTACCAAACCTTTCCCAGGAAGTGGGGTGCAAGGGTTGGGAGGATTTGGGGGGAAAAGACATGTCCAAACTACATTTCCCAGTAAACCCAGTTAGAGTTTGGTGGTGGCAGTGATTATTCCAAGGACAAAAAATAAAATTAATTTGTACCTTGGGGAAGTTTTAACCTAAGCTGGTAAAAGTAAGCTTAGGAGGTTTTCATGCAGGTCCCCACATCTGTACCCTAGAGTTCAGAGTGGGGGAGGAACCTTGACAGGAGGTTCATACATCCAGTTTGAGGACCTTCCTTTTGAAAGGTCTAAGTTGTTCACAGATACTATGGTTGAGTTTCTGTGAACATTGAAGGATTCTAGCACATCTTTGCATTCTCTTGGCATTTGCCCCCTACATACAAGAGAAAACAAAGCAAGTCTCAGATAGCTCAGAGATCCCACTCTGTCCAATTTCTTCCCTCCCAGAGGGCATATGAGCCACACCAAAGAAGACAGAGGTTTCCAAGAAGAAAACTGTCCAGTTCTCAGCCTCCTGCCTTGCACCCATCCACCTGCAAACAGCAATTTTTGTGTGTTGGTTGAGGGTCTGAACTACCATAGTCACCCTCTTCCATTGCACCGATTCACCAGCCTGCCTTCCTTCGGCAACTGCCTTCACCACTTCATGCAAGCAGCACAGAGGTAAGGGGTTTTATTCAAGGTACTTCCTGGTACCAAAAAGACATGGAGTTTGGAGACCCATCCGAGACCTGAGATTACTCAATACCTATGTGAAGGTTCAGAAATTCAAAATGGTGACGCTCGCACTGATAATCCCTGCACTAGACCAAGGGGATTGGTTTTCAGCCCCCGACCTTAAAGATGTATGTTTCCACATTAATATCCATCCATCCCACAAATGATTCCTTTGTTTTATTGTTGGCCAGGACTATTTCCAATATCAAGTGCTCCTGTCAAGGTTCCTTCCCCACTCTGAACACTAGGGTACAGATGTGGGGACTTGCATGAAAAACCTCCTAAGCTTATCTTTACCAGCTTAGGTCAAAACTTCCCCAAGGTACAAAATATTCCACCCTTTGTCCTTGGATTGGTCGCTACCACCACCAAACAAATACTGGTTACTGGGGAAGAGCTGTTTGGAAACGTCTTTCCCCCCCCCCAAAATACTTCCCAAAACCTTGCACCCCACTTCCTGGACAAGGTTTGGTAAAAAGCCTCACCAATTTGCCTAGGTGACTACAGACCCAGACCCTTGGATCTGAGAACAATGAAAAAGCATTCAGTTTTCTTGCAAATAGAAGTAAAGAAATCACCTCTGTAAAATCAGGATGGTAGATACCTTACAGGGTAATTAGATTCAAAACATAGAGAACCCCTCTAGGCAAAACCTTAAGTTACAAAAAAGATACACAGACAGAAATAGTTATTCTATTCAGCACAATTCTTTTCTCAGCCATTTAAAGAAATCACAATCTAATACATACCTAGCTAGATTACTTACTAAAAGTTCTAAGACTCCATTCCTGGTCTATCCCCGGCAGAAACAGCATATAGACAGACACACAAACCCTTTGTTTCTCTCCCTCCTCCCAGCTTTTGAAAGTATCTTGTCTCCTCATTGGTCATTTTGGTCAGGTGCCAGCGAGGTTACCTTTAGCTTCTTAACCCTTTACAGGTGAGAGGAGTTTGCCTCTGGCCAGGAGGAATTTTAAAGGGGTTTACCCTTCCCTTTATATTTATGACAGCTCCCCTTCAGCCTTCATATATCCTGAGGGTCTTTTTGAAGGTCATGTTGATGGTGGTAGCACAGCTCTGCCGGACAGGTATTTTTAGTATTCCCTTACCTGGTTGGTTGGTTGCTGAAAGGCCACTCTCTGGAGCTGATGTCTTGGACAACTTTTGAGGCCGCTGGCCTCTTCCTCCAATTGGCCCTACAACTGAACATACAAAAATCCACCTTGGCCCTGTTACAGAGCCTTGAGTTTATAGGGGTACATCTCAGTTCAGAGACAGCAAGAGCCTACCTTCCTTGCACAGGTTTGTGGCTCTTTCCAACATAGCAAACATGATTCATCTCAGCCCACAAACCACGGTCAGGAACTACATTCAATTACTGGGTCACATAGCAGCCACCACCTTCAAAGTCTAGCATGTTGTGTCTCAAATACGCTGCCTCCAAGGTGGCCCAGAACTGTTTATTCACCCAGCAGACAGTCTAGATATGCTTCTTTTCATACCAACTTTTGTGAAACAATCCCTTGACTGGTGGACGGACCATCTCAAAGTGTGCACAAGAGTTCCACTCACATGTCCTCCTCCAACAGTCATTGTAATGACAGATGCCTCTCTGCTAGGGTGCGGAGCTCATCTATACACTCACTATCCAAGGCAAGTGGTCGCCGCAAGAGACAATGCTACAAATCAACCTCCTGGAGCTCAGGATGATCAGATACATTTGTCTCCAATACCTATCACTAGTCAAGGGCGAACACATAAAAAACATGACAGACAATATATCATGCATGTTTTACATCAGCCACCAGGGAGAAGCAAGATCCCACTCCCTTTGCATTGAGGCTGTTAGATTCTGGAACTGTTGCATACAAAACCAGATCACTCTCACAGCAGCCTATCACCTGGGCATTCAGAATCTGACTGGGGATGCACTCAGCAGACATTTCTTCCAGTACCACAAGTGAGAAATCAATCCCAACACATTATATCACGTATTCTGCCAATGCAGTACCCCCCAGATAGAGGGGGAAAATGGAGGCAAGAAATGTACCCACTTCTGCTCATGGGGCAAATTGGATCACCAATACTTACCGGATGCTTTTCACTTTCAGTGGTCTTTAACCCTTCTATATACATTCCTGCCAACCCCCCTGATAGCCAAAATTATGCTCAAAATAAAGGATAGAGCCAGAGTCCTTTTAATATTCCTGATCTGGCCCAGGCAAATGTGGTATCCTTATCTGATACAGCTGTCTATTCACCTTCCTATTACTCTCTGCACTGCTCCGCATCTTCTCTCCTAGAAGCACGGGAAGATTTTTCACCCCAATCTCATGATGCTTCATTTCAAAGCATGGTTGGTCGATGGCTTATGGGAATAGAGATAGAGGATGTAGAAAGAGTGTTTCCTGTTCTGTAATATCAATCTACTTGCTATACATATTCTCAAAAATGGATGTGTTTTACTAGGGCTGTGATGGCAGACAGCTTTCGCCAATGACTGCATCGCTTCCTGGTCTTCTAGACTACTGCTTAGCTTTGAAAACCTCCAGTCTATTAATGAGCTCCATAAGAGTCCACCTGATGGACATCACGGTTTTTCACCCCCCAGTAGAAAGCTAGTCCATCTTTACCCACCTGACCACAGAGAGATTCCTTAGAGGGCTGTGGAACATCTATCCACCAGTCCAACATCCTACCTTAGTATGGAACCTTAACTTGGTCCTTAAATGCCTCACAAGACCACCCTTCGAACCTCTAGCTATTTGCCCATTGCTCCATTTATCAATGAAGATGGCATTCCTGAATTGGCTATCATGTTGGTATGACAGATTGGTGAAATAGCTTCCTCGGTGGCACATCCCCCTACACAATGTTTTTTAAAGACAATGTCATGCTGTGGCCCCATCCCAAATTATTACCTAAGTAATTCCATCTCAATCATCTGAATTCCATCTCAGTTGTCATAGCAGACAGATCCTAGGGGTTAGTAATCTCTAATCAGAGACTTTCCAAATTGATTTTAGACTGCATTATCTCTTGCTACCAGACTTGTAACAACAACAACTCTTGCTACCAGTCAGCAACTCTTGCTCATATGCGCTCATTCTGCAAGATCTATCACTCTTTCCATGGCCTTCCTCAAAAACGTACACAATCATCGAAATATATAAAGCCGCAACTTAGGCTTCTATACATACATTCTTTGAACACTATGCAATAACTCGTGACTCCTCCTTTGATACTGTGTTAGGCTTGGCTGTACTTTCTGCTGTACTGGATTTGACTTCAAAGCCCCCTCTACCTTAGAGGATACTGCTTGGTAGTCACCTAGAGTGGAGCACCCATAGGGACACTACTTAAAGAAGAAGAAATGGTTACTCACCCAGTGCAGTAACTGTGGTTCTTAGAGATTTGTGTCCCTATGGGTGCTCTACTATCTGCCCTCCTTCCCCTCTGCTTTGGAGTTCTTGGCTATGGGGCTTCATGGTAGAGAGAGAATTGAGGGCAGTTTTCCTGTGCAGTGCTATATAAAAACAGGATAAGGTATGAGACTGACTAACATGCATGTGCAGGCTGCATGGGCACTGCTATGAAAAAATCTCTGATCAAAGGCACGGGGGCACTAACACACCTAGAGTGGAGCACCCATAGGGAAACACATTTAGAAGACCCGCAGTTACCACATAGGGTGAATAACCATTTCTTCTGGCAATTTCTTTTTTCCCCTTGCTACATATCTCACAGCCCTATATTAATGTCTAAATTTGCATACCCAGACTGGGCCACCATACCCATTGTTGTGCTTGTGCCCTGCACTTGTTTATACCTGAGTATTCCTCATAGATTTTGGAGAACGCCTCTTTGTGAAGTACTGTAGGGATAAGAATGCATCTTCCTATCAGAAGCTCGCCATCAGCCATGTGAAGGTTATTTTTGGTCTTGCCAGTATGGTATCAGATCTGTTGGAAGTGGACTTCTTTGCCCCCACCCTTTCTGGCAGAGTTGAGAAAGTTTCCAGCAAATCTCATCCTTCAGTTGTTCATCTGTAATTTGCTGAAGTTGGCTGGCAGATGCTGGAATTATTGCCAGAACAAGGTCAATGTAGACTTTGACATCTTTTTCTAAAACCTTTTCTTCTGTTTATGGCTGCTTATTTGGGTCTTTAAATAGTGTCTGCTACTATGAGAGCTTTCTCTGGTACTTGCTCAATGTTGAAAGAAAATCACGTCAACTGTAGTTGAAATCGTGGAATCCTAGATGGAAGGTCATAGACTCGTAGAAGTGCAGGTCTGGAAGGGACCTTGAGAGGTCATCTAGTCCAGTCCCCTAATTTCAAGATTTCATCCAGTGATTTGAACCTGTTTAGATTCATGCTTGAGTATCAAGGTGTTGTCTTCTCTATTGAGGATATAGTCCCTAGAAGTATGGATTCTTTGCCCTCAGTAATAATACTTCCTCTTGGTTTGTTTCCACTACTCTTGGTGACCTGTACATTATTGCAAAATGTCCAATTTTGGGGGATCTCCTCTATTTTGCCTTTTTTTTTCCTGCTGTGCATCGTTGCTAGCTGTGGCTTGGTGTCTTGCCAAATCTTCCCCAGCTTTTCCAATCTTCCCTCCTATTAAGTTTTTTTGGTCTCTCACTCTCTAATTGTGCACTGTTCTTATGATACAAATGTGAAAGGAGTAGTAGGATCAAATTTACGTCTTTTCTCTTTACGATGTTAATATTGCCTGATGCGGTCTCCCTATGCTGCTAGCAAGTAAGTCACATTGCTGTTTCTTTATGGTTTCTTATATTCTCACTTTTGCTATAGTCTTTGTTTGTGTAAGGTCTGGGTCTAACTGTGCTGGTAAATTGGTGTCTCTTATGCCGACAACTGTCCTGTCTTTAATGTTTCATATTTACAATTTTCAGCAAGACTATGAACTAATAAAAGTTTCAGCTGTTAACACTTGTTTCCGACACCTGTTGTGATAATTGAGCCTACAAATTTACATTAATTGTGAGCTCAACTGTTAAAAGTGAGTGAAAGTTCATGAAGTGTTATAATAACCTATAATAATAAATGTTGCTGGGGAAAGTTGCAAAATGTAGACAGACTAAATTAGTACAAACAAAAAGGCCTCCTGATAGAATTGAAGGACTATGTTAAGATGGTGTCGGTTAAATAAGAACAGTGTGAGACTAAAAATTAAAGAACCAAAATTGGTCTGTCAGAAATTAGGCCTAACTGGTGTATAAAATAATGAGGGGATAGGCTATTCTGCCCATCACTCCCCTCTGGGGTCCTCAAAAAGACTTTGAGAGGAAAATTGATGGGCCAATGGATGGAAGCTACCATTACTCTGGCTGACTAAAAGATGAGACAAGAGGAAGAAGAGATCTTCATCATTATGGCTGCCACCCCCACTGTCTCCTGGAACCCTGAGCCTTTGTCATTCTGATCATGAGAGCCGGACCAAGGTGGCATCACGACTGTGACAGTGCTTTATGGAAATATGCTTATGAATGTATATATGACATAACTAGAATATGTTTTATGCTACGTATGCCATGTAACATATCTCTGTAAAGGTTATGGTCTATGGAATCTATTAATCCTGTCTGTATGCATGTATCATTTTTGTATTCAAAGTTATGAATTTTGGCTGTGTACTTGTTTTTTTAAGTAGCCTTTGTAAAGCATTTGGTCAGCTTCTTGGGAAAGGAATGTGCAAATTAAGTGCCCAATCAAGAAGCACTTAAGGGACAATGGATCTTGGAAGGCTCCAATCCACATAAGAAGTCTACATGAGGACATTCAAGGTAGTATGTGAGCAGTGACTGCTGCCTTTAAAAACTGAGTCATGCATGGACATGTCACTTGCCCAGGTAACTCCAAAACTCCATCTTGGAGCTGGACTTTGCATAGGAGAGAGGAGGGGGTCTCCACAAACAAGAGAGAGTCTATTTAAGCCTCTGGGAGACCCCTCCATTTTGTCTACAGCTGGCTAAAGAGAAAGCCTGTCCACCCCCAAGGATACCTGAAAAAAACTGGAACAAAGGACAGTAACTACAGGGAGTGTGAGTGATTGCTGGACCCAGACTAGAAGAAGACTAGTATGTAAAGGGAAGCTTACTGGAATTCCTCTAAGAGTGAGGTTTTTATCTGTATTCAGTTTTCTTAGACATAGACTTGCGTGTTCTATTTTATTTTGCTTGGTAATTCACTTTGTTCTGTCTGCTATTACTTGGAACCACTTAAATCCTACTTTCTGTATTTAATAAAATCACTTTTTACTTATTAATTAACCCAGAGTATGTATTAACACCGTGGGGGGGGGGGGGAAGAGGCAAACAGCTGTGCATATCTCTCTATCAGTGTTATAAAGGGCGAACAATTTGAGTTTACCATGTATAAGCTTTATACAGGGTAAAATGGATTTATTTGGGGTTTGGACCCCATTGGGAGTTGAGCATCTGAGTGTTAAAGACAGGAACACTTCCCAAGCTGCTTTCAATTAAGCCTACAATTATTAGGGGATGTGGCTCAGTCCTGGGTCTGGGTTTGCAGCAGGATAGCAGGTCTGGCTCAAACCAGGCAGGGCACTGAAGTCCTAAGCTGCCAGGGCAGGAAAGCAGGAGCAGAAGTAGTCTTGGCATATCAGGTGGCAGCCCCCAGGGGGTTTCTGTGATCCAACCCATCACAACCACCTCTATTGGCTCTGACTGAATCCCAAACAACACCTGGGATGTGAGACTTCATCTCTGCCCTCCTCCCTGTGTATCCTTTTCTCGCCATACCTTATTTTTTCTCTTTCTTATCCTTCTCCTTTTCCCTTCTGTCTTATCAGTGTCTGGCTTAGCTGGCCAAGATTGTATATTTTGTCGCACTGCTGTAACCGTGTGACCAGAAAGAGGCAGCTAAATGCAATTCCCAAAATAGCTCGATGCTTGTACATGTTTGCCAAGTCTTGGAGCAGCTGATGAGACCATGTGCTGTGTGTGTGGTTTTTTTTTTTCCCCAGCAGTAAGGCTGCAAGTGAAAGTCAACTCCAGAGACAGAAGCTGCATTTTTTGTCTTTGCAGTTCTCTTCTCTCCCTCTTTTGTGGGTGTTTGTCTTGTTTTGTCTCCTAGGAAATGAGATCGGACTTTAACAACAGTTCCCGCCCATCTCCATTAACTTCTCTTTTTTCCCAAAAGAAAAGTTATTACCATCTTTAATACCATCTAAAAACTGTCAAACAAGGACTTTTTTCCTCTTCTAATGTCTCTAGCTAACGGGAAAGGAAAGCTGTTAAAATGAAAGCCTTATTTCATACTTTACATTTCAAATGCTTTAACTATTTTTCCTTTTTCTCTATCTTTAATAAAAGTTAGAGGTTACTAATGGTGCCATGATACTAAGTAAGCTGAGGTCTCTGTATGTCAAACATAACATTGTTTGATGTTGGACTGTTGCAGGATATGTCTACACTGTGATGTAAGCCCAGGGTTGGCAGAACTCAAGTTAGCAGACCCTCGGTTTGTTAATCTAGGTTTTGAGTGTCTACACTCATTTGTAACCCCAGGTTAGGAGTTGTTGAACCCTCGTTCCCAAATTGGGGCTATAGCATCTATACTGCACTATGCAGGCCTGAGGCCAACCACCGATATCCTAGGCTTCTTAATCCCCTCCCAAAATGTAGCTGTTCTAGGCCTTTGTTTGTAGTGCAGTGTGGGAAAACTTGACTGGCCACCAAACTTGACTGTTCAGAGGACAAAGAAAGTCAGCTTTTGGGATTGTGGGATACTTTTGGTGAACTCCCAGAGCATGAGTCCAATGGGGCCACATCTACACTGCAAAGCATTAGGGCTTGAACCCTGGGTCCGGGCTTGACTCAAGCTCAGACCTTCTATTCCCATGGGGCTCTGGAACCCTGGGTCCAAGCCTTGGTTTAGCAGAATTTGTGTGTTGATGGAAGCGGAGTGAGGCTTGAGCCTGAGTTTGAATCCTGGGCTTACATTGCAATGTGGACATACTCTCAAAGTCATGACTATAGCTTTTACTCTTTCTTAGAATCATAGGAATAGAAGGGATGGCAAGGGCCATTGAGTCTAACACCTTGCCAAGATGCAGGATTGTTGTATCTAAACCATCCAAAGACAAATGGCTGTCCAGCCTCCTCTTGAAAATCTCCAGTGAAGAAGCTTCCACAACCTCCCAAGGCAGTCTGTTCCATTGTCCTACTGTTCTTACAGTTAGGGAACTCTTTCTGAGACTTAATCTAAATCTGCTATGTTGTAGTTTGAACCCATTGCCTCTTGTCCTGCCCTCTGTGGCAAAAGAGAACAACTTTTCTCCATCTATTCTGTGGAAGCCTTTCAAGTATGTGACGACTCCTATCATATCCCACCCTTAATCTCCTCTTTTTCAAACTAAACATATACAATTTCTTCAGTCTTTGCTCATATGGCTGCATTCCATCCCTTTGGTTATCTTTGTCACTCCTCTCTGGATCCTTTCCGGTTTCTCTACATCCTTTTTATATATTGGTGACCAAAATTGGACACAGTACTCCAGCTGAGGCCATCCAGCACCTCCCATGAGTTGCATGCTATGCCTCTGTTTAATGCAACCTAAAATTGCATTTGCTTCCTTTTTTGCAACAGGTTTCAGAGTAGCAGCCGTGTTAGTCTGTATTCGCAAAAAGAAAAGGAGTACTAGTGGCACCTCAGAGACTAACCAGTTTATTTGGGCATAGGCTTTCATGAGCTACAGCTCACTTCATCAGATGCATTCAGTGGAAAATACAGTGAGGAGATTTATATACACACAGAACATGGAAAAAATGGGTGTTATCAGACACACTGTAAGGAGAGTGATCACTTAAAATGAGCTATTACAAGCAGGAGAGAGGAGGGGAGGAGGAGAAAACCTTTTGTAGTGATCAAGGTGGGCCATTTCCAGCAGTTAACAGGAACCGTCTGAGGAGCAGTGGTAATAGCTCATCTTAAGTGATCACTCTCCTTACAGTGTGTATGATAACACCCATTTTTTCATGTTCTGTGTGCATATAAATCTCCTCACCGTATTTTCCACAGTATGCATCTGATGAAGTGAGCTGTAGCTCACAAAAGCTTATGCTCAAATAAATTGGTTAGTCTCTAAGGTGCCACTAGTACTCCTTTTTCTTTTCTTTTTTTTTTTTTTGTAACAGTGTCTCATTGCTGACTCATGTTGAGGCTGTGATACACCACAACTCCCAGATCCTTCTCATCTGTGCTGCTGCCACACCAGTTTTGCCTGTATTGGTGCATTTGGTTTTTCTTCCCTAAGTGTAGCAACTTATCTTTGTCTTTGTTGGATTTCATATTGTTTATAGCCCATTTCTTCAATTCATCAAGATCCCTCTGAATTTTAGCTCTATCCTCCAAAGTGTTGACACCCCTGGTCCGGGGAGAGGGGGTATTGCCATCTGCAAACTTCATCAGTATGCTCTCTATACCTACACCCAGGCCATTAATAAAGATGTTAACGCTGGACCCTGAACAGATCCCTGGAGAACCCCACTTGAGACTCCCCCACAATCTGACATAATTCCATTAATCATAGAACATCAGGGTTGGAAGGGACCTCAGGAGGTCATCTAGTCCAACCCCCTGCTCAAAGCAGGACCAATCCCCAACTAAATCATCCCAGCCAGGGCTTTGTCAAACCTGACCTTAAAATCTTCAAAGGAAGGAGATTCCATCACCTCCCTAGGTAAAACATTCCAGTGCTTCACCATCCTCCTAGTGAAAACGTTTTTCCTAATATCCAAACTAAACCTCCCCCACTGCAACTTGAGACCATTATTCCTTGTTCTGTCATCTGCTACCACTGAGAACAGTCTAGATCCATGCTCTTTGGAACCCCCTTTCAGGTAGTTGGAAGCAGCTATCAAATCCCCCCTCATTCTTCTCTTCTGCAGACTAAACAATCCCAGTTCTCTCAGCCTCTCCTCATAACTCATGTGTTCCAGTCCCCTAATCATGTTTGTTGCCCTCCGCTGGACGCTTTCCAATTTTTTCACATCCTTCTTGTAGTGTGGGGCCCAAAACTGGACACAGTACTCCAGATGAGGCCTCACCAATGTCAAATAGAGGAGAACGATAACGTCGCTCGATCTGCTGGCAATGCCACTATTTATACATCCCAAAATGCCATTGGCTTTCTTGGCAACAAGGGCACACTGTTGACTCATATCCAGCTTCTCATCCACTGTAACCCCTAGGTCCTTTTTTGCAGAACTGCTGCCAAGACATTCGGTCCCTAGTCTGTAGTAGTGCATGGAATTCTTCCGTCCTAAGTGCAGGACTCTGCACTTGTCCTTGTTGAATCTCATCAGATTTCTTTTGGCCCAATCCTCTAATTTCTCCAGGTCCCTCTGTATTCTATCCATACCCTCCAGCGTATCTACCTCTCCTCCCAGTTTAATGTCATCTGCAGACTTGCTGAAGGTGCAATCCATGCCATCCTCCAGATCATTAATGAAGATATTAAACAAAACTGGCCCCAGGACTGACCCTTGGGGCACTCCACTTGATACCGGCTGCCAACTAGACATGGAGCCAGTGATCACTGAGCCCGAGAATCTAGCCAGCTTTCTATCCACCTTATAGTCCATTCATCCAGCCCATACTTCTTTAACTTGCTGGCAAGAATACTGTGGGAGACCATGTCAAAAGCTTTGCCAAAGTCAAGGAATAACACATCCACTGCTTTCCCCCCATCTATAGAGTCAGTTATCTCATCATAGAAGGTAATTAGATTAGTCAGGCATGACTTGCCCTTGGTGAATCCATGCTGACTGTTCCTGATCACTTTCCTCTAAGTGCTTCAGAATTGATTCCTTGAGGACCTGCTCCATGATTTTTCCAGGGACTGAGGTGAGGCTGACTGGTCTGTAGTTCCCCGGATCCTCCTCTTTCCCTTTTTTAAAGATGGGCACTACATTAGCCTTTTTCCAGTTGTTCGGGACCTCCCCCGTCACCATGAGTTTTCAAAGATAACGGCCAATGGCTCTGCAATCACATCCGCCAACTCCTTTAGCACCCTCGGATGCAGCGCATCCAGCCCCATGGACTTGTGCTCGTCCAGCTTTTCTAAATAGTCTTGAACCACCTCTTTCTCTACAGAGGGCTGGTCACCTCCTCCCCATACTGTGCTGCCCAGTGCAGTAGTCTGGGGGCTGACCTTGTTCGTGAAGAGAGAGGCCAAAAAAGCATTGTGTACTTTAGCTTTTTCCACATCCTCTGTCACTAGGTTGCCTCCCTCTTTCAGTAAGGGGCCCACACTTTCCTTGACTTTCTTCTTGTTGCTAACGTACCTGAAGAAACCCTTCTTGTTACTCTTAACATCTCTCGCTAGCTGCAACTCCAGGTGTGATTTGGCCTTCCTGATTTCACTCCTGCATCCCCGAGCAATATTTTTATACTCCTCCCTGCTCATTTGTCCAGTCTTCCACTTCTTGTAAGCTTCTTTTTTGTGTTTAAGATCAGCAAGGATTTCACTGTTAAGCCAAGCTGGTCGCCTGCCATATTTGCTATTCTTTCTACCCATCGGGATGGTTTGTTCCTGTAACCTCAATAAGGATTCTTTAAAATACAGCCAGGTCTCCTGGACTCCTTTCTCCCTCATGTTATTCTCCTAGGGGATCCTGCCCGTCAGTTCCCTGAGGGAGTCAAAGTCTGCTTTTCTGAAGTCCAGTGTCCGTATTCTGCTGCTCTCCTTTCTTCCTTGTGTCAGGATCCTGAACTTGACCATTCTCCAGTTTCTCATCCACTTTTGCTTCCTCTACTAATTTTTCCCGGTTTGTGAACAGGAAGTCAAGAAGAGCTCTGCCCCTAGTTGGTTCCTGCAGCACTTGCACCAGGAAATTGTCCCCTACATTTTCCAGAAACTTCCTGGATTGTCTGTGCACCGCTGTACTGTTTTCTCAGCAGATATCAGGGTGATTGGACTCTCCCATGACAACCAGGGCCTGCGATCTAGTAACTTCCGTTAGTTGCCCGAAGAAAGCCTCGTCCACCTCATTTCCCTGGTCCGGTGGTCTATAGCAGACTCCCACCACGACATCACCCTTGTTGCTCATACTTCTAAACTTAATCCAGAGACTCTCAGGTTTTTCTGCAGTTTCATACCAGATCTCTGAGCACTCCTACTGCTCTCTTACATACCATGCAACTCCCCCACCTTTTCTGCCCTACCTGTCCTTCCTGAACAGTTACTCTTTGTTTGCCATTGTTTAGCCAATTATGTATCCACTTAATGGTAGTTCTGTCGAGCCTACATTTCTCCAGCTTACTTATCAGAATGTCATGTGGGACTGTCAAAAGCCTTGCTGAAGTCCGGGTATATTATGTCCTTATTCACCAAATCAGTTACCCTGTCAAAGAAAGAAATCAAGCTGATTTGGCATGATTAGTTCTTGGTAAATCCATGGTGGGTGCTAGTGATCCCCCTTCATCCTCCAGCTATTTGCAAATTGAATGTTTTATACATTGCTCTTGTAGCTTTCCAGGTATCAAAGTCAGGCTGACTGGTCTATAGTTTCCTGGCTCCTCCTTTTCTTTTAAAAGATGGGTATTACATTAATCCTTTGGACTCATTTATTTAATGTAATTTAATACAATACACCTCTTGCTACATTTGTCCCTTTCATATATAATATTGTATCTGCCTATGAAATGGGCATCAAAAGCCTCTTTCACTTGGGTGTATTTTCTTTTCCTCATCAGTGAGGGGCAGGGCACACAGGATTTCTTCAGTAGCATCCCCCATGGCAAATATATGGGCATCTGACTGGTATTCTTGTGCTTTCTCTGTTAAATAAGAAGCCATCTCAAATTGCTCAAATATCCAGATTGAGCAGAACCAGCTGTCTGATCTACCAAAACCAAACTTCTCTAACAGAGCCATTTGCAGTATGGACTCCATTGCTGCACTGAGACAGGACTTTGGTTCCTTCCTGCTGCAGCTTTCACAGGTCTCTATCTGTGAGGAGACAAATTAAGAAACAGTTAGAGACCTATCTAGGAAGTCCTCACATTTATTAAGCTCCCCAGTTGCAACACATACTGGTCTTCTTTGCTAACTGTGGAGGACTAGGAATGCTATAACCACTCCACAGTTTGCATTCACAAAACCCTTGAACACGGTATGTATTTCATGTCCGGAAATGGCATTTGTACTTTGAATGATGGGCCACTCATGGAAGGGACACAAAGGGGGGCACCAGCTAAACAGGGGGCACGTGAACCCCCCATGTGACTCCTCCCAGCCCAGGCCCCCGCGTTCTCCCCTCCCCATCCCACATTACCTGGTCGGGGGGCTCTGTCCTGTGCTGGATACCGATTTCAGGTGAAAGGAGGGTGGCCCCACGTGGGCTGCTCCTCCGGCTCGGCTGTACTGCCCCAGCCCTTCCATGCAGCTGCGTCCCTGGGGTCTGTACAGCCCTGCTGGAGGACAGGGCTGGGGGCTGGGGTTGGTACCGGTACAGCTGTGCCGCAGCAGCTGCCAGCACGGGATGCAGCTCCTGGAAGCGGCGGTCCTACGTTCTGCTCCTTTCACCACTGCGGTTCTCGGGAGAGCCCTGCCGTTGAGTTCAGCACTGCAGGGCTTTCCCAGGAACCACAGCAGCGAAAGGAGAAGAATGTGGAACCGCCGCTCCCAGGAGCCAGCGCCGTGTGCTGGCAGCTCCTCCGGTGGGGCTGTACAGATCCCAGGAGCCGCAGATGTGTGGAAGGGCTGGAGGCAGGTCTGGGGTAGACCCACGTTCTGCTCCTTCTGCCACTGTGGTTCCCTGCTGAATGTGCCCCTCCAGATGTCTGTGGAGGGGCATGTGACCCTTCTTGCCTCTCCTAGGCATCGCCTGAGCAAGGCGAACCCCTGAATAAGCAAACAGAAGCTGCATTCTGTGCTCGACAGCTTGAGAAATAGCTGATTTACCAAACATAAACTCTTGATCCTTACATTGTAAGCTGTTTGTGCCAGGGACAGTTGTTTTGTTTTCTGTTTATATGGTGTCTAGCACACTAGATTCTGATCCATGGCTGGGGCCCTTAGGCATTACCATCATACTACTACTGCTACGACTAAATAATAAATAAATTGATGTGTTTGTGAAAAATGAACTTCCCTTTTTCCTTTTTGTGATCTGGTTTAGTTATTGTGGCCTCCTGCTCAGGACACCCAGAACTGTGAGCCACTGTGTTACCGCTCTGCCTCAGCCGGAGTGAGCTTTGCTGCTGCTAAGCCTTGTATTAGTTCCCTGCCCCACCAGATTGTCTTCCTTGCCAGCAAACTCTTCAGGACTGCCAGTCCTAACTTTACCTTGCAGGTAACAATCAGCGAACATTTCCGAGTTCCCCAGAGATGTCTCCCTGCAGTGTTCAGTCCCACTCACTGGACGCTCACCGAAGTTATTACGTTTGCTGCCTCCAAAGAGACAGTACGCACCAGCCTGTTCAGTTAGCCGAGGATGTATTCTCCACCGTTAACACACAGCACTGAGATGATTTTTAATAAAACAAGAATAAGTTTATTAACAAAGAGCGGAGATTTAAGTGATACTAAACAAGAAAAAAGAGGCAAGTGTGGTCACTAATAAAACAAAACAAATCACACTTTCTAGTGACTAAAACTTAATCTTAGTAAGTTACAATCTTTGCCTAAGCAGTTTTCTTACTTATGTCAGCATCATGACTAGGGGTCCAGCTTTCATAGGCTTATAGGGTGCTGTTCCCTATGCCCCCTCAGTGATGGAGAATTAAAATGTCTTTTTTGCTTTCCCTTATATTACTCAAAGTCCATTGCCTCTGCCTCAAGAGCGTGGAAGGCTTCCCGGGGAGCAGATTCTGTCCCCTGGCATGATTGTTAAATGGTCTTCTCCCCCGCTTTTTGTTTAGCTTGATAGCTTTGTTTACCTCATATGTAAATATATATCCTTTCATTGTTCTCTGCCTGTAACCAAGCTGCTCAGACTGGTAAATACACTTTCCTTTGTCTAGGGCAGGCTGATTTTAATGGTCTGCCTCCCAAACACATTTTAAGATCATATTTCCAGCACACGTCTATAACTCATTGTGTAACATCTGTACATACATCACGTAAAGATTTCTGGGACCAGTGTGTCACCAGTTTACATCTGATACCTCACATGACATCTTTGGGATATATATTATGACAATGGTGTATTAGGGCAATAACTGTGTCAGGCCTGACATGAGTTACAGTATGGGGGGGGTATGCGAGTGGGCATTTAGGGGCTCCTGGGGTCACAGTTTTCATATATGTTGTCTATAGCCAGGATTGAGGAAATGAAGTAAAGAACTCTTAATAAATTAAATTTTTATGAAGAAATGAGTTGATTAAAAATTTCGGTATAACTATGTCAAATGTATTGCAGACATGGACCCTTTGAAAGACAAGTGTAACAGATTTTCCTCTTAGAATGACTAGGAGACCATAACCACAAAGTTTCAGGATAATGTATTTTTTTATTTTCAGTAAGAAATGTTGATTAATGAACATGCTTACCAGACAAAGAACAAATATGTCAAAGGTATCTCTCATTGGCGATGCAGTGTTGTAGCGATACTGGTCCCTGAATATTAGAGAGACAAGGTGGGTGAGGTATTATATATTATATTGGACCAACTTCTGTTGGTGAGAGAGAGAAGCTTTTGAGTTTACATAGAACTCTTCTTCAGGCCCAGACCTGAGGAAGAGCTCTGTATAAGCTCAAAAGCTTGTCTCTCTTACCAACAGAAGTTTGTCCAATGAAAGATATTACCTCACGAATTGGTTCTCTGTAAAGATATCTCTATTTTTCTAAAGACCAGGAGAAATATTAAATAGAAATTTTAAGATGCCAGCATAAGGCAAAGGCCTTCAAAGCAGCTCTAAGAGTTGGAGAACCCAAGAGTCCAATATATAGATTTGTAACAGGTAATGCTGAAAACAATTGGCAGGGATATTAAACCGTATGTTTCAGGGTTCAAGCCAACTCTATCTGTTAAAGATTAGAATGAGATTTAATGTAAGAGGCTATCTCATATCTGCCTTCCAGGGGCTTTTACTGTGGTAGTGACTACTATTATGGACTAAATGTACCTCAGCTCTGATCCAGTATGGCAATTCCTATCTTCATAGGTGCCAACTCTGTGGCTGCTCCGGGGCTGGAGCACCCATGGGGAAAATTTAGTGGGTGCTCTGCACCCACGGGCAGCCAAGCTCCCTGCCTTGCCCCGCCTCACCTCCTCCCCTGAGTGCACCGCATCCCTACTCCTCTGCCTATGTCTCAGCGCTTGCTGCCGCCAAACACCTGTAGCAAGCTCCGGGAGGGAGGGGGGAGGAGCGAGAACGTGGCACGCTCAGGGGAGGAGGCGGGGAAGAGGCGGAGCCTGGGCGGGGATTTGGGGAAGGAGTCAGAATAGGGGCAGGGAGGGGGCGGAGTTGGGGCACGGACTTTGGGGAAGGGGTTGGAATCGGGGAGGGAAGGAGGGGATAGGGCAGGGATGGAGTCGGGGTGGGGCCGGGGGCAGGGGGGGGGGTCGAGCACCCACTGGCGCCAGTAGAAGTCGGCGCCTATGCCTATGTTCCTTTATTTGTCGTATACAACTGTGTAGCCACAAGGTTGTTTATTAACTGCTTATTTAGAAGTACACAGACACACATTTTAGAAATACACTCAAGTGATTCAAACTTCATAAATGAAGAAAGAATGAGCTGAACAAGATTGAGGTCCAGATACTGATCACCTTACTCACACTGAGTCACACCTTTCCCCACAAGTAGTCTGACTGAAGTCAATGGGGCTACTTGTGGAGTAAGGTGCTATTCAGCATGAGTGAAGGTATTAAAATCTGGCCACAGACATAAAATATTTATACAGCTGTTTAATCCTGCTGGTGTTGAGCCCAGCTAAGGCTGTTGGAGAACAGATGACTCAAATAACTTATATTGCTGGGGAGTGGGCTAGTTAAATATATTTAGAACAGCATCAAAGGATGGAGAGGTTTTTATATAAAAGGGCAAGAAAGCTTCAAAATGGGTATTCCTTCAGGGAAATAAAGCTGCTTACAGAGAAGCTGCATGATGAGAGAGCACAGAGCTCTATGAAGCTAGCCAAGGAGATTGCACCACCGTGAACCGAAGGGTTCTATAAAAGCTTTGGAAAGTTTGCAGAGCTGTAGGTATCAAAACAGGAGACCTTCAGAAAAGGATGTCCTGAGCGGATGGCCACTGGTTGCTTAAACAGTTGAAATTCCACAGGCAGAATCAGGATGTCCCAAGACATCTATACCTTATGGATTTTGGGTTCTGGAAACCCTTGAAAGTGATGTGCAGTTTCCAATCTGAAATCACAAAAGAGATGCCCTGTTTTTTCCTGGACTATGAAAAAGTTATGCATGAAGGACAACTCAGATTCTAACTTGCCTGTTTCCAGTACTCACATGAGGCAAGGATTGTCTTCTGATTGGTTCATGTCAGATTTAAAAACAAAAGAAGGGGAGTTAGTCATTGGACTTGTTTCAGAGTAGCAGCTGTGTTAGTCTGTATCCGCAAAAAGTACAGGAGTACTCGTGGCACCTTAGAGACTAACAAATTTATTAGAGCATAAGCTTTCATGGGCTACAGCCCACTTCATCGGATGCATAGAATGGAACATATATACATACAGAGAAGGTGGAAGTTGCCATATAAACTGTAAGAGGCTAATTAATTAAGATGAGCTATTATCAGCAGGAGAAAAAAAAACTTTTGTAGTGATAATCAAGATGGCCCATTTAGACAGTTGACAAGAAAGGTGTGAGGATACTTAACATGGGGAAATAGATTCAATATGTATAATGATCCAGCCACTCCCAGTCTCTATTCAAACCCAAGTTAATGGTATCTAGTTTGCATATTAATTCAACCTCAGCAGTTTCTCATTGGAGTCTGTTTTTGAAGCTTTTCTGTTGCAAAATTGCCACCTTTAAATCTGTTACTGAGTGGCCAGAGAGGTTGAAGTGTTCTCCTACCGGTTTTTGAATGTTATGATTCCTGATGTCAAATTTGTGTCCATTTATTCTTTTGCATAGAGACTGTCCAGTTTGGCTAATGTACATGGCAGAGGGGCATTGCTGGCACATGATGACATATATCACATTGGTATATGTGCAGGTAAATGAGCCCCTGATGGCGTGGCTAATGGGGTTAGGTCCTATGATGGTGTCTCTTGAATAAATATGTGGACAGAGTTGGCATCGGGCTTTGTTGCAAGGATAGGTTCCTGGGTTAGTGTTTTCATTGTGTGGTGTGTGGTTGCTGGAGAGTATTTGCTTCAGGTGGGGGGGCTGTCTGTAAGTGAGGACTGGTCTGTCTCCCAAGATCTGTGAGAGTGGGGGATCATTTTTCAGGATAGGTTGTAGATCTTTGATGATGCGCTGGAGAGGTTTTAGTTGGGGGCTGAAGGTGACAGCTCGTGGTGTTCTGTTATTTTCTTTGTTGGGCCTGACCTGTAGTAGGTGACTTCTGGGTACTCTTCTGGCTTTGTCAATCTGTTTTTTCACTTCACCAGGTGGGTATTGTAGTTTTAAGAACGCTTGATAGAGATCTTGTAGGTGTTTGTCTCTATCTGAGGGATTGGAGCAAATGCGGTTGTATCTTAGAGCTTGGCTATAGACAATGGATCGTGTGGTGTGTCCTGATGGAAGTTGGAGGCATGTAGGTAAGTATAGCGGGCAGACTGTCTCTCAAACCTGAATACAACAAGTTTAATACCTTCAGCCAATTGCTTCCCAGATGCTGAAAATCACCAGGAGAACTGGGAATGAGAGCTGGCTCAGTGAGCTGACCACGTATAATTCCCCCCACTGGTAACAAAGACTCACCACAGATAAGCACCTAATTAACTAATTGAAACTTCCATGTGCAGGCACTAAGGAGTCTGGGCCTATGATCCTATAGCAGTGGTTCCCAAACTTGTTTGGCCACTTGTGCAGGGAAAGCCCCTGTCAGGCCGGGCCAGTTTGTTTACCTGCCGTGTCCGCAGGTTCGGCCGATCGTGGCTCCCACTGGCCGCGGTTCACGCTTGCTGGAAGCGTCTCGCGCCGAGGGACATACCGGCCACCGCTTCCAGCAGCCCCCATTGGCCTGGAGCAGGGAACCACGGCCAGTGGGAGCCGCGATCGGCCGAACCTGGGAACGCGGAGGGAAATAAACCAGCCTGGCCTGTCAGGGGCTTTCCCGGAACAAGTTTGGGAATCACTGTCCTATAGGATCATACAACTGGACATCAAAGCCTCCATGTGTTCTAGAGTTGAAATGGAAATGTTTCTAGTCTTATGTACACTGAACAGTGATATATTGATGTCACAAAAATGACAAAATCACATCAGCCTAATGTTAAAGGTGCCTATCATTTGGGTATCTGTAGAGAATGGCTTGAAGAAGCATGAGAAGTTTTAAAAGGTTGTTTTCCTCTTTCCCTCTCCAAGAAGCAAGAGTGTGTGAGGTTTGCCATTTGCAGAAGTGGCTTATTGAAAGGGGAGCCCACTTAAAGGGCTTAAAGGTTAAAGGAGGCTGAAAGGGAATAGGGAAGTCTCAGAAGAGGGGGAGTTGTAGGTTACTCCTCAGAGTCCAAGCAGCATAAAGAGATGCAGTTCCTTCTTGTCAGAGATGGGACGAATCCACTTGCATGCCTGCTCTCCCCGACACCCATGAAGAGAAATCAACAAAGTATTTTGTCCTCTGATGTTCCACAATGGCCTGTCTCATACTTATGTGTCTTCTTTTCTTGGGCAGGAGATGACACCTCTTGTGGAAAACTAGCATTTCACAGTTGGTAATGCTTCTCCCCTGAGTGTGGGAGTTTACAGTTTCAAAGCAAACACCTAAATACTGTCTGATGTTGTTAGTGCTGCGGAGCATTGCTTGTTCTGCAGAGGTGTAAATGCTGCTACGCTTGGAGCTCCAGTGTTAGCTGCACTAGCAGAGAGTGCAGCACGTCGACTCAGCAGACCTCGATGTTACTCATAAAGAAAGACCACAGGCTGGGTTCGTCCAGGTTTACTGTCAGCAAAGCATGGTATTTGCATTCTGACCAATGGGTCACAGGGACACTAACACATTTATGCCTGTGATAAAGTAAAGGATCAGTCAACATAACAAGATGCTGTCCCCTCGGCCGGTACAAAGATGTCCCTCCTATGACTTCTCCTTTTATACATCAATATCAACAAGTTGCATATTACACTCCAGATGTTGTTAGTTACCACCCTTATACCTCGTACCTGCTAGTTCAAACAAAACTTCCTCATCCATTATCCTGCCACCCCATCCTTATTTTAAGAAAGGTTGCTGTGTTCCCGTACAATCTCTTGGGAATTTATTTATGTAGTTACTTGAGAACTCCGGGTGTTCTTATACCATCCTCTCCAGTCAGAAATGTGCTTACTTGGTGTAACCGTACCTCCACGGGTCACAACTGAGAATACAAAATTCAGGACAAACTGCTGAGAAATAGGGCAGACACATCCCAAAACTGGTGGTTATTCTCCCATAAGATATACCAAACCAGCAACCAAAGTAAACTTCTGTTTCACCACAATGGCTAACAAGAAGTCAGAAAAGCAGTTTCCTTAGGCATTCCAGTCCTTGATTCAATACCCAGACACAAGACTTAAAGATGAGTAGTTTTTTAAAACCAATTTCATCAAATAAAAGGTTCTTCTGATCCCATCCCAAAGGACCAGTCACACACCCAGGTCAATATATAACTCAGATCTTACCCAATAATCACACAATTACCAGTCCTTTAGTTCTAAAATCTAAAGGTTTATTTATTAAAAAAAAAGAAAGAAAGGTGAGAGTTAAAATTGGTTAAAGGAATCAAATACATACAGTAATTGCAAAGTTCTTGGTTCAGGCTTGTAGTGGTGATGGAATAAACTGCTGGCTTGTTAAGTCTCTGGTTGTTTCCAAATCTTTGGAAGGTCCTCAGTCCCTTGGTTAGAATGCTCCCATTAGTATAAGTCCATAGTCTAGAGGTTTGTGCAGGAAAGAGGCTTGAGCAGGAAAGAGGCAAAATGGAGATGTTTCCAGCACCTTTTATAGCTTCTGCCTTGTGGAGGGAAATCCATTGTTTGAAACAAAGCCCTCAGCACAGCTAGTAGAAAATCACAGGTGACAGGATGGTGTTTGGAGTCACATGGGCAAGTCACATGCCCATACATAATTTTGCTTAGGCACAGCAGCAGTCATTACCTACACTGCAGAGGAAAGTCCATTCAGTGTAGATGGGCGTCTTCCATTGTGAGCTAAGTGTTCTTTTGATGGGCCACTTAACTTGAATAGTCCCTTCAAGATGTGCAGTCTAAATACCTTGTGGGTGTTACCACAGGGACAAACATATTTGAAATACAGGTATAGAGCCAATGTTCATAACTTCAAATACAAAAATGATACATCCATACAAATAGCATAATAATATTCAGCAAATATAACCTTTCCATAGACACCTTATTTGAAAACCTTTGTACAATATTTGTTGCAATTATATAACAGAGGTAGCAACAATGATCTACATGGTCATGTTTTAATCAGAGAATGTCACACTTGGTTAGCCAATACTTGATGTATTACTATTCTGCCACGGCAGGCCTACTCTAGTTCAAAGCCTTTTGTTCACACCCTTAGTTATGCCTACGGCTCCTGCAAGGCCTACACCTGATGACATGGGATACTGATATTATAAGTGAGATTAATGCATGCAACAACTTGCAAGCGTTTCATAAAGTCTAAACACATTTTTTATAAATGTAATACCTATTTTAACAATACTAATACACAGGCAAGCCACTCTGGTTTCCAAATATGCAGTTGTCAGTGTTCAGTGAGGCCTAGGGGCCCTGGCATCAGCCAGCATCTGGTCTGCCGGTGTCACACAGAGCCCCAGTGTGGTGTTTTCATTTGCCTCCATTATTAGGAGGCAGGTTGCAGGATTTGTAGCTTTTGTGAAGTAGCTGCATTCAAATCCAGATACAGCAAGTAGCAATAGCCTGTGCTGGGTGTAAGCATGATTCCCATTGTCTCAGTTCTCCTCTAAGAGAACAGGGCATAGGGCTGCCAATTTTGATTACATGTATTCCTGGAGATTTCATCACATGACATAATTTTAAATTAAAGGTTAATCTTTAATTTCTGCAGACTCCAGGCCAATC
Source organism: Chelonia mydas (assembly GCF_015237465.2). Classification (NCBI taxonomy): domain Eukaryota; kingdom Metazoa; phylum Chordata; order Testudines; family Cheloniidae; genus Chelonia; species Chelonia mydas. The sequence goes on from NC_057851.1 coordinate 18,045,819, forward strand.
CCGGAGGGTTGGCAACCCTAACAGGGCATTTTGATGGCCAGTCAAAATGAAAGAAGGTCTTCCTCGCCCCTGAATATACTTTTTTGTACAACCTTTGATATGAAGACCATCCTGTTCTCTCTACAAGTCAGATTATATTACTCAATCATAAAAAAGAGCTCTGTTCTTATGTCCAAACCAGGGTTCTTCTTCCAAACAACAGAGTTGCAACTGTATGTTTCACTTTGTGTGAGACCCATCTTTGCCATTTGCTTCTTTAGTGCTCTCACAAAACACTATGGCTGATTAAAGTAGCAGGGTAGTGTTGCCACAAACATACAGTCTTATACTTCCCTTTTTATTCAATGAGGAATATAAAGAATGAAAGTTAAAAGTTGTTCAGAGGTGGGAGCACAGGTTAAGAAAGAAAGTGCTCTCAAAGCAAATCTTACAGCCCCAGCTAATTGAATATTTAAACTATCTTGGCATCCATTTGAAAGTTCCAAAGTATATCCCTTTTTGATATGCCTTTTTTCTTTCTTGCCTCCCTTGGCTTGTGCTAAGCCCCAAAGTCTGGCAAACTGATGGAGAACTCTGAAAACAATTAAGACTGGTTCACCCTGTGGATTTTCTGAGGATAGCCCAGCTTGTAGTCTGACGCTCTTATGCCATGTATAAATTGTACGTACAACTGGGTTGGTGGGGTTGGCACATAAGACCTTGCAGACTTTTCGGTGCTAGGGCAGGTGCATAAAAGAGATACTTGTTTGTGGCAGGTGCCTGATTTGCCTCCTCTCTGCTGCTTGTAAAGTGGCAATGGTGGAGTAATACCTTTCTTCTGTGAAATTCTGTGAGCTCTGTCCCTGTGGAAAATAGCACAGTATTGTGATGCAGATTTTCTGCCAAATCTCACAAATCCCTCACTGCAGGGATTTCCTTTTCAGACGTCTATCCTCCTGTCTATAGAGTGCTCACATTCAGTCTAGAAGGGCTTATCACTTCCTTTTAGGAATATAAGAACCAGTGGCATTCTACAGCCTGCAAAAACCCACCTGGTGAGCAAGCTCTCATTTATTCAATTTTTCAAATCTTGTCAAGGGCTTCTCTAGAGAAGGAAAGAGTCTGATAAGTTATTTGCTGTTACTTTAAAATATGCCTGCCTCAACACTGTTTCAAGAGATATGTGCTTCTACACTTTGGAATATATAATTTAAAGTAGAATTATTGCTGTTGTTAAATGTATAACCTAATAATGTGTAATGATGTCTGATGTTTGCATGTTACCATCTGGCTATCTGGATATTTATATGGCCCCAAATCACAGAGTGCTTGTCAAGTAGTTAAAAAGAGAGGGCAAATGTGGTCAAGTGGTTAGAGTCCTAGTCTGTGATCCAGATGCCTGGGTTCTGATTCCTATTCTGCCACAGACTTCCTATGTGACATTGGACAAGTTACTTAGTCTCTCTCTGCCTCATTGTCCCATCTGTAAAATGTGGGTAGTAGAGCTTCCGTACCTCCTGAGGGTATGTAGAAGAGTAGACTGGGCATGGTGTAACAGGCTCTCTACCTACCTAGCTAATGCCTTCTGCTGAATCCTGCCCTGCAGTCATCTTTCTTCCTGTAGTTCAGCCTTCTGGCCAGGTAATGATTGGGTCCACCAAATCGGGGTAACAGAGAGTCCAACAAATAAAAGTCCAAATGTTCTCACAAAAAGGTCCTCAGCCCCAACTCTGGGCCCCAGAGTCCTCGCATTGGTATTCCCAAGGCTTTGTCATCCTTGTTCCCTTCTCCAGCCTCATGCCATGTTACCCGTGGCTGGTAGAGGAACCTAGGCTGTTCCAGTCCAGGGATGCTGAAACAGGGCATTGAAAGTTCACTACACCAGGATCCTTGCTGCCACCTTCCTGGACTTCTCCTTCCTAGCCATTCTCAGGACTTCTCCCCAACAGCTGCTCTAGGTTTACCTTCTTTTAGGGCCCTTCCCTGGAATCCCCAACAAACTCCCAAACCATTCAATAAACACGTAAACCTATTTCTGCCTCCTTTGGACTTGACCTTACGTCCCTCTCAACCTCCCCCTGCTCTGTTCCTGTTCTGAATGCCTCTGAGGGGTCTCTCCCTGGAAGTCCAGTTCCTGCCTTTTTCTCAGGGTTTTCCATCAGAGCCATCTCCACTGCACTGGCTGTTCTGTGCCCCCCCTCCCTCACCCCAGTCTGCTGTCAGACTTCTCTATTCAGGAGAGAGTACCAGGGCCAATTCTCTCCTTGGGCTTCCTCCTTGACCTTGCCAATCTTTCCACTCACTAGTTGCAGAGAGTGATTGCAGAGATCCTCATTCTCCTCCCAGTTGCCCCCTCTGCGCCAAACTTCCACTGTTTAAACTAACCACCCAGCTCCTCTTCCAGATGAGACTCATCTTTAGTTAAGCCTGGCCCCTTCTCCTTGTGCAGCCAAGTAACATACTTGGCCTTTAAGTCCCATTAAGCCTTTCAGAGCCTGTGTGAGGTACACACACCAACACAGGGTGTTGTGAAGCATTGAAAACTATGAGATGCTCGGATACTACAGTGATAGGGACCATATAATTGCATAATATCATAGCAATAATAATAATTTCTTCCTTCTCAACCTGTAGGAGAAATATTGTCATTCCTATATAGGTTTTGTTTATATATTTTAAGTTGATTGAAAAAAATGTCAGTTGTTTTTCAAGGGGAATTTTGGGGAAAAAATGGCCAAATTTTAGTTCTGATCTTTGGGAGAGGACTAAGAACTGTACCAATATGGAAGATCACATATAGACAGACCATAACAGGTTCACGCTGCTGTTAGGACCTATCCTTTCTCCTTCTGCTGCAGAGAACCTTTGTCTACAGCCCTCCCTTGAACTCACACGTAACCTGCTGGGGTTGAAACTTTGCTGAAGGTGGGAGATGATAACTGCATAGCCACTTAACCTCTCTAACAATGGGTTGGTGGAAGATTATAATAATCTTTCAGCTTCCAACAGTGATAAGTTGTTACCTGCATGCTCTTCTCCACTACATTGTTTATGAATGATATGAGGCTAGAGTAGCAGCAAGGAAAGATGCTAAAGCAGTGCTGGTCTGATCTAAAACACTCTCTGACTTGGAATGAATGCAGCATAGGGTTTTCCTATTTGTATTCAAAGTCAAAGCATTCTACCTAGTTAGCTGCTGCAGCTGAGCTGGTAAATAGAGCTCATGTATGCAGGAGTGGGACTGACATATTGCACCCAGTAGAGGGCAGTGGATCTCATACACGCAGTTCAGCCAATAGCATTAGCTGCAGTCCCCATAGCTAAGGTCAAATTTTTGTTTTGCCATCTTAGACAGCGTCCCTTTAAAAAAACAGATGGGCAGGAAAAAAAGCAAGCATAGGGGAATTTTGTAAGTAGTTGGTAGTGTTTCTTTCTGAAACTCACAGCAATCCAGGAGCCTGTATCATACATCTGTCAATTTGGGCTCTCTCTAGATATAAAATGCATATTTTGTGCTAGAGTACATATAATTATCATAGGGTGGAATAAAGAGCTACTTCTCATAAAAATATAGTGGAAAGAACCCACTTAAATGAACTTGGAAACAAAAATGGAATGAAACTCCATTTATACTGAAACTCCAGTTAGTTTCAATGCCATTTGCAATGTGCCAACTGCAGTCACTGTTACACTGAACCGTTAATAGTGAATTTGTCCTGTGAAAGTGAAGATGTCACTCTAAGCAGGTTCCACTCTATCTGAATCTGTGCAAGACTTTATAATGAATCCAGACAGCCACATGAAAAGGAAGTATCTCTTCCTGAATTATGTGCTGGAATACTTGGCCTGACTTGTTTGGGTTAAAACATAATCAAGGAAATGCAGCTTCACAATGTTAATGATTCTCTCCCCCCACCTTTCACTAAATTAGACTTTGAATGACCCATATATCCCACATTTTAAAAGATAGATACATAGGGCCTGATCCAAAGGCCATTGAAGCCAATAGGAGCCTTTCCATTGACTTCAGTGGGCTTTGGATCTGTCCAATGGGCCAGGATCCTACAAGATACAAGGGACCTCCTGAGGGAGGTCAGCTCCCAATGACTTCAGCGAGAGTTCAGGATGCTTCAGTCTCTGTCAGGAGACAGCCGGCACCTTGCACAAAAATACCATTTTCTTCATTCATTATGAATATGGTTGGCCCTAAAACAAGGATTCCATTTTGTGAAATATTTTGCACTTTCAACATTTGTTTTCATTCTACACTGGGATAAGAACTAGACCTTTACAATTATTTTGCAATGAAAGAAACCCTGCACTCCTGGCATAGCAATTAGCCTAGTGACTCAGGCGCTCACCTGAGCTGTATAAGATGCACATTCAAGTCCCTGCTCTGAATTAGGCAAAGTAGAGATTTAAACCTGGGTCACATATATCCCAGTTGAGTGCCCTAACCACTTGGCTATTCTGGGGTGGTATTGCTTTCGTTCTGGTTTGACCAGAAATACAATCCTGTAACTGAGAAATTTTCCCCATGAAAATGTAATCAAAGCTGATACATTTCCACAAAAAGTTTTGGTGTAAATGAAAAAAAAGTCAAAAAATTCCTGACCAGCTGTAATAATGAGCCTGATCCAAAGCCCATTAATGTTAATGGAATGACTTTCCTTGACTCCAGTGGTCTTTGGATCAGGCCCGAAGGCACACATTTATAACTTACAAAACCTCAGTTAGTTCAACCACCTCTTGGACTGTTAAAGTAAAAAGAGACATTTGGAAAAAAGCATTTTTGTAAGAACTGGAACAATTTACAAGTAAAGGGCAAAAAGAACTTTGAAAAGTTTTCCAAACTTCAACAGCAGCAATTATTTGCTCAGAGCTTTGGTACTCAAGCTTGTATATAAGGGTTTATTCTTGTCAATACATATATACCTTCTACTAAGAGCTGAGCTCCCTTTAATGCCAAGCATCTCAGCAGGATTGGACCCATGATCAATAAAATATGATTTGGCTAAGGGTAATTGTTTCTGCCAAGCTCTTTAACTGTTGCTTAAACTGAGCATTTTTCCTTGCATGGAAATTTTTTTCATGATGGAAAATAACCAGAAGGGTTGATATTAGGAAGGAAAATAGTGAACACTAAATCATTCCAGCCTGATAAAACTAGGTCAGAATTCTGTCTTTAATATGTTTAATATCAGACAGCTTCCCAAATTAGAGATGATCATATGGCTGGGAGAGCTGTTATTCCTGACTGTCCTGGAATTAATGTCTCACAGACAGTTGTACAGTTGAAATACATTGTTATTAACTCTGTATTTATAATTTGCGAATGCAATATTAAAAGCCTTGAAAAATGAAGTAGTACATTTCAATACCTGAAAACACAATAGGAGAGGCAATGGAAAATGCTTTGCAATAAATCACCCTGGTTAGGCATCTGAGGAAAAAACCAAACCAAAACAAAAAAAATCTAACTCTCATTGGCATTTAAAAAAGGAAATTAAATTAAAAAAAGGAGAATGCCCTCAATTACAATGTAGACTAAGTGGAGAAGTAAGAGTTTGGGTCAAAAACTGGGTTATCAATACAATACAGAAAGCAATAATGAAAGCTAATAGACATTGTGTATATGACCTGCACATTGGATTAGTGACCAGTGTAGTGAATTAGCAAAATAATAAGATATCTTTGCTATATAATACAAAAGACTCTAATATAACACAAAAGCTCTTTCTAGCCTGCCGTATCTGGGATTTCCATGTTGTATTTCTAGCCTGGTCTCTTGATTATTGCTCCAGTACACATAATAATGTAAGTATAAATGGAGTACACTGTTGAAATGAGGAGGGCTAGAGGAATGGAGGAAGAATCAGAGAGGGGGAAACAAAGCAGAGGAAGAAAGGAAGAGGGAAGAAAAGGGGAAAATTTGGACAGAGAATATAAAATGAGAGGGGATGAATTGAAGCAGAAAGGAAAGAAGGAACTAAGGAAGAAAATAAGAGAAGAGGAAGGAGAAGGATAGACAGGAAAGAAAAAATCACAAACTTGATAACATTCTTCAGCCTGATTGTGATCGCAGGGCCTGATTCTTGTGTCTGACTGAGCAGCCTGCAGCACAGAAGATGAGGATGTGCCAATGTGGCTTTAGATCATCTTTGCAGCAACTTGATTTTTGGGAATGTTCTTAAAAAAGAAAGCGAGAGCAGAGATTAGCCCTGACAACTCTAAGGCCTGGTCTACACTGGGCGGGGAGTGGGAAGCAGGAGATATCAATCTAAGTTACGCAACTTCAGCTACGTTATTCATGTAGCTGAAGTCAACGTACTTAGATCTACTTACCGCAGTGTCTTCACTGTGGTAAGTTGACGGCTGACACTACTCTGTCCACTCTGCTTCCGCTTCTCGCTCTGGTGGAGTACCGGAATCGAAGGGAGAGTGCTCAGCGGTTGATTTATTGCATCTAGACTAGACGTGATAAATCAACCCCTGCTGGATTGATCGCTGCCTGTCGATCCAGTGGGTAATGTAGACAAGCCCTAAGTCTCCCCAATTAATGACAAGTGCTCTACACCTGAGATCTCTGCAAGCCCAGTCGGCTGGCTCAGCATAAGACACAGTGCAAAGCCTACAGACTGCCTACAGGGAACATATTTTGAAGTCTTCGCCTTTATGTGTTTCATAATTTCCACCTGTAAACAAGACATTGATTGGTGAGGTTTAAGATATTTGCAGTGGAAACAATATTAATGCCAGTAAAGGGCAAATATAGTGCTAATTTATAAAAAGGGGAATAAGGACAACTTGGGGAATTATATACCAGTCAGCTTAACTTCAGTACCCAGAAAGCTAATGGAGCAAATAATTAAGCAATCAATCTGCAAAAACCTAAAAGAGAATAAGATAAGTAACAGTCAGCAAGGATTTGTCAAGAAAAAAATGTGTCAAACCCAGGACCGGCTCTAGGCACCAACAAAGCAAGCACGTGTGTGGGGTGGCACATTTCCAGGGGTGGCATTCCAGCCATCCTTTTTTTTTTGGAAAAATTCACCAATGTATGAAAAAAAGCAAAAACATGAAGGTCAAAAAAATCTCCAGTAGTGCGATAGGAACGTGACGTGAAAAATATTGTGTCACATCGTGACATGGTCACTTATAATGTGAACGTGTGTAAATGTGTAAAAGTTAACGGTTATTGATTAATTAAATCAGGAATCACGATTACTTGTGTGTACTGTGCCACCCTATCAGGGCCATTCGTGCCAATTTCCATGTCGCATCGGTGCCAGGGCTAAAATGCTGGGACAAAAACAAAAACGAAAAAATTTTTTTGCTTGGGGTGGCTAAAAACCTAGAGCCAGCCCTGGTCAGACCAACCTACTAGCTTTCTTTGACAGGGAAACAAGCCTTGTGGATGGGGAGAAGCAGTAGATGTGTATATATTGACTATTAAGGCTTTTGATACTGTCTTGCATGATCTACTCATAGGCAAACTAGGGAAATGGTTTGATACCATTTGAAACCTCAGCCTCTCTTCATACATCACGTGTTCCAGTCCCCTAATCATTTTTGTTGCCCTTCACTGGACGTTTTCCAATTTTTCCACATCCTTCTTGTAGTGTGGGGCCCAAAACTGGACACAGTACTCCAGATGAGGCCTCACCAATGTTGAATAGAGGGGAACGATCACGTCCCTCGATCTGTTGGCAATGCCCCTACATATACATCCCAAAATGCCATTGGCCTTCTTGGCAACAAGGGCACACTGCTGACTCATATCCAGCTTCTCGTCCACTGTAACCCCTTGGTCCTTTTCTGCAGAACTGCTGCCTCGCCATTCGGTCCCTAGTCTGTAGCAGTGCATGGGATTCTTCCGTCCTAAGTGCAGGACTCTGCATTTGTCCTTGTTGAACCTCATCAGATTTCTTTTGGCCCAATCCTCTAATTTGTCTAGGGCCCTCTGTATCCTATCCCTACCCTTCAGCGTGTCTACCTCTCCTCCCAGTTTAGTGTCATCTGCAAACTTGCTGAGGGTGCAATCCACACCATTCTCCAGATCATTTATGAAGATATTGAACAAAACCGGCCCGAGGATCGACCGTTGGGACACTCCACTTGATACCGGCTGCCAACTAGACATGGAGGTATTGATCACTACCCGTTGAGCCCGACAACCTAGCCAACTTTCTATCCACCTTATAGTCCATTCATCCAGCCCATACTTCTTTAACTTGCTGGCAAGAATACTGTGGGAGACCATGTCAAAAGCTTTGCTAAAGTCAAGGAAAATAGAATCTCGGGCACTCCTTCCTTTTCAGGGTAAAAATTCTGCTTGGAGGTAGAGTTATTTTTTAAAAGCGTGTATTAATGTATTTTATTGGGTTTTTTAAAAAGATTGATTTGTTTCAGAGTTTGGGGTTTTATTTTTGGTTGGTTAAGGTTTTGGAGTAGAAGGTGGTATCCATATTCTGAGTGTCATTTTTGTGGTGAAAAACCTGTACGAAAAGGAAGATTTCACAGTGTTTCTGAATAAGGGATGCATAGCCAATTTTGTGTGAAAAAAAAAAAATCCAAGCGCATAGATAAACATCAGCAAAACATGCCAGTTTGGGCTGTCCCTGAAAATTCTGGGATTTTCACTTTCTGGAGTTTTTTTTTTTTTAAAAAGGTATTTTGAAGTATTTGTGTGTGTGTGTGTGCCCGCGTGCATACCCTTTACACTAAAATAATTTTTTTCCTGTGGTATTTGACAATGGACCTGCAGATGTCAAGCAGGGGCAGCAGAAATCATTTCCTCTTCCCTGAAGCAGACTGTGCTTCAAGTGATGTTAGAGCACAGCTCAGAATCATCTGTTACAAGGTTGAGGAGAGAGACACACTTCAGGAGAAAGCAGATGAAGAGGGTTTTTTCCTTCTTCTTCACTACAGTAACTCGCAGCAGATAATATAGTTCCTCTTCCCCTCTTCCCTTGGTATGTTGCTTCAGTGTTGTTGGATTGTGTCAAGGCCCTGGCAGGGGCTGCAGTTGGGATTGCATTATTGCTAGCAATGGACAAACCTCTAAAGGTTTTGGGATTTGATTCAAGCAAACTTCAAATTTCAATATTTTCATGGTAGAGGAGGACAGGTCTCAGATACCACAGTACTGGATGGCTTGGAAGTCTAAAGGTTCTGTATAAATCTGCCCTTCCCTGTTGAACTTGCCATTGCCAGGCTCCACCAGTATTTTTTCACTTTATTCTTTCATTCAGTTGTCTCTGTGCCTTTTTTGTGACCTCTTATACAAGGTTCAGCATCACTAAACTCCACAGTGTCCTATCCACTCTCGTTTCAAATTCCACTTGAAAACTAGGACTGGTCAAAAGGTGGGCTTCTGTTACTGCAAAAAAACCCCAAAAAAACCCAATGAAACAATTCAAAAATGAAACATTTTTATTTCTATCAAATGGGTTACATTCAGTATAATTTTCCATTAGATTCCGTTTCATTCTTTCTGTGGAAAAATGGGAAAAGAGAGATAAAGGTGGGGAAAAAACCCAAACTGAAAAAAACCCCTTTCATTTCTATTCCATTCAAATTGAATTAATTTGATTTCTTTTTTTCTAATAGATTTGTTGAAAAATAAAATTATAAACCATAAAAACTGTTTTTACAAACTTTTTTGGTGGTTGTTCAAAAAGACCATTTTTCGTCAAAAAATCTTCTGCTAAACAAAATTCAGTCAGACCTGTTAGAGATCAACTTTTCTGTGCTGGCTATAAGGAAACTTGTTGACCTGTAGCGTATTCCTTTTGTTGTCTTTCTTCCTCTGAACTCTGCCTACCTGTCTGTACCTCCTTAGACTCTGGGCCCTTCTTGTATGTCTGGAAAGCGTCTGGCACTTCGTGGACACCAGCACAAACTGTAAGTAATTAATATTCATGCTAATAAAACAGGTTATCTTGTGAGATTTACAGAGCTTCCCACATCCTGCCATGCTGTGAATAGCACAAGAGCCTTTCTCCTGGCACTATGTTGTGGAACTTCACCTCTACTCCCAGATAGAAATGGGCAGTGTAGGAACACAAAAGTGAAAGAACAATAGGTTTAAAGTTATCTGAACCATTCCAAACTTCCACACAGCTTTGGGTTCAGTTTGAGTTTTGGTCAAACATTCACCCATCCCTAGTTAGCACCCAAAACAGTCAGTGAGCTATATTTCCGAAAGGGGGTTCATGGACAAATTTGCCTTATGTCAGTTTTGTGTCTCTCTTTGTCTTTTCTTCAGCCTTTGTTTCTGTGTGAACTCAGTGTTATGGGGCTAAGTCTAGGAGTGAGAGAGAGAGAGAGAGAGAGAGGGTACTACAGTCTGTGGTCCATTCAGTCCTTGGTCTATTTATTGAGAATGCAAGCAAGAGGTAGTGCCAGATGTGACAATTACTGGGATGCATCAATTCCTCCACAAGAACTTCCTAATCTCTAGTTTTCAACTTTCTCACCTCTCCTCCTGGTACCTGGCTTCCTTGCTAGGGTCTGTGGCTTTTAGTAGACTACGAGGGTAGACCTACTTGTCAGCTTGTGGCCTACCAGTCATTAGCTCCAGTGAGTGATTTGGAGGGAGCTGGGATAGGAGGCAAGGGAACAGAGTGCCAAGCAGCTGCAGAAATCAGGCTGCAGAAGGGAACAATAAAACTAGGAGGCCAGGAGAGAAGAGAAAAGTGGAGGCATAGAGGGTCTTTGAAGGCAGTACGGGAGTGGGCAGGATGCTACTAGTAAGTAGCTGCTGAATTGGTGAGACAAAATCTTCCCAGGCAACGAATTGTTGACATCACTTCAGCTCTCTATGGTTTGTTATTCATTATTTGTGTTCTGTGGTTGGTCACTCAAGTGACATGATGTTGTTTCTGTCTCTTCGCTGGCTGCCTGACAGTTTTTAACAGGATGATAATGAATAGAAAAGATCAGATAACATGTCACACACTGACAGAGTATATGTTGCTGTCCCTTTTAGTAGCTGGCATGCTAGAAAACACTACTGCTGCCTATTCATAGAGATACTCCTTTAGTGCAAGCGATGGAATCTGTGCTGCCGTACAAAGGATCCTGGCTTTGAACCCTCCTGATGTTTCATACGGTGTAGGGGTGGTTATAAAATACTTGCCTGTTATGAATTTTCAGACGAATAATCAGTCATACTAAAATTCTTGAAAAATGCAGGCTTAGTAAACATTTCATGAATGAGTGGCCCAAATCATGATAAGTTATGAAGAACACAGGATTTGGAAACAACTGATATATGCCCATACACTGTACTGCCACCTCTCTGAACCTATGTCTTTGTTCTCCAGATTTTTATCTTTCATTAAAAATAAAATAAAGATGAGCTGAATATAAAGAATTCAGAGATGTCTAGTGAGTCCTCAGAGAGCCTGGATTGCCCCATTCATATCAGTGAGAGGTTAACTCAAATGCCGAGTAGTGATCATTTCTATGCCAATGCTGTTAATAATAGCATTCTGCATGTCAGAAAGGATAAGGAGAAACTCACATCTGCACTATTTACTGTGAGTGACTTCTTATTTTGGTGACCCAAGTAGGTGTTGGTTAGGAGATACCACCATCATCATTTTCCCCCCACCCAAGAAGGAGCCATACCTGTGGAGCATAGCAGAGTCAATGGCAGGGGGTGGGTTGAGCTCAGACCAAGGAGCTAAGTGGAGCCCAGAGAGCCGCACGATTTTGTTTTAAATATAGGTATACTCTTCTCTGAGCAGTGACTCATTCTGGGGACTCTCATGGATGGAGATTATTTTGGGAGTGGACCTTGGAAGAGAATCACCATTCCCCCAAGTTAGACCAGGCCATAAAACCCAGACCAATCACAGCAAAGCAAACTTGGTATTTTTATTTGGAAAAAAAATTGTGAATCAACGGTGGATTTTTTTGAGGCAGGGAGGGGGAGGATGGTTTGATTTTTACTATTTAGTCATCTCTACTGACAACTAATGGAGATTTCCTGTGTTTTTTTGAAGCATAAGATTCGGAGTTGTTTTTCCACAAGATTTAGATGATGAGTGTGAAGTCTTTATTTATGTAGGCACAGATTCATTATAAACAATCTACCTATGGCTAGGTCAGCATTTTGGTGGCTTCAGCCCTCATTACCTTAAGGGATATATGTGGAATACTGACACTAGAAAATCAGGGCTATTCAGTCTGAAACCCTTCTGTCTAATTTTCCTAGCTTTCTTGCTCATTGCCGGCTCTTTTATTTCCCCTCTCTGGTTTTGTGTGTTTATATTTTCCTTCGGTACAGTTTTAATCATTGTTTCATTATATTGCTTTCCATGTGGCATATGTGTGCTACACTACTTTTTTCCATATCATCTGCATTCATTGGGATCCATTAATTACAAAAACTGTTTTAACTACACCAGAAAGAAACCGTATGATCCCGTCCATTCTCACAGTACATACTGGAATGACTTACGGTTCCATGCAAGCAAGGGTCCTATAAAAATTCCACACAGAAACATACACACCTGCCTTTATTACAAGTTAAAGAGGTTATTTCCTCTGCCTCTGTCTGCTTTTGCATAAATTTATATTCTAGCTTTAAATCTGCACAGATAATTCGATATGGATGACCTGCTTGATGGCTTGTTCCTTTGACTCAAGCACACACTATGCAGTGCCCTCTGTAGCATAATTTAATTTAAACCAGGTTAAGCCTCATTTTGTTAAGGATTCCAGCTGAAGAGTGTTAAGTCAAGTGTTAGGCTATTAGGGCTGCAGCCAGCTGTTTACTCCGGGTTCAGACGTGGATGTTCAAGCAGGCCAAAATCTGAGAAAGTATCAACAGAAGTGTAACCTAATTTGTCATTGGGCTGTGGAGAGAGGGGATGGGAGAGGGGAGGGTGAAAATGGATTAGGCATAAGATGGAATCCAGGAATAAAGTCCTGGAAGACTATTTGAACTTCAGGTGATCCAGAATTAAATGGAGCGTGAGTAAAGAGAGAGAATGGTTGCACCGAGCTAATTCTAATGAAGGGTTTAAGTCCTGAATCAAAGGTCCTGATCCTGCAAACACTTATAGATGCAAATTACTCTACTCGTGTGAATAGTCTTCCCGTGCAAACTGGCTGGGACATGGATGCAAACTGAAAACCTTTTTAATGCCATAAGAAATGAGGCTTTTTTTTCTCATCTTCTTCAGTGCTTTACTTTCTTTGCTCTCCACTTAGCCTGCTTTTGGGGCTTTTCCTATCACTCCTGATAATTCCAAATAACCAACTCAACAATTTTTTTAAACCATTTTTTAATCGGTTTTTTCAGCTTGTTGATGAGAGCACACTGTTTCTGGCAGTAGGGATATTCTCCAAATTCTTGTGTTTTCTCTGTCTCTATCACTTTCTGCCTTTGTTCCTCTCTCCTCTGTTTTCTTCACTTTTCTCTCCCTTTCTGTTTCCTGTCTGTCCTTCCCCCTTGTTCCTTTTCTCACTTGCACCTCTTTCCTTCTCCTCCTCCATTCGATTTCTCTCTCCCCTGCCCTCCATTGTCTCTCTCTTACCCTTGTCCTCCCCTCTCTAGTGGAGATATTGTATTGGGGTGGCTCAGCAAGGTGCCTCATCTGCTGTGAAGAGGTCATGTGTCAAATTCTGCTCCCTGTTACACCTTTGACTTCAGTGATATTGCATAATGGTGAGAGGAGAATTTGGACCAGTGCATCTTTAATGGATCAAACAACAGACCTTTAGCTCTCACATTCAACCACATTTCTCAGAGTGACACAAATTTTGTTTTTCACGTCTGGTTATCAGTCAGCGGGGAAAGATGTCCTTTTGAGTTAGGTGGTGGGGTGGGAGTTCGGAGAACTTGATTCAATGTTCAGTTCTGAAACAGACTTCCTGTATGACCTGGGGCTTCATTTCTCTGAGCCTCAATTCCCTGCTCTCTGCAATGGGGATAATACTTCCCTTCTTCCATACTTTGTCTGCCTTGTCTATTTAGACTATAAATTCTTCAAGGCAAGGACTCTCTATCGCAATGTGTTTTATGACACCTAGCACAATAGGGCTGGAGCTTTGTTGGGGCCTCTAGATACTGTTCTAATAAAATAATAAACAATAGTGACATAATTTGGGACTGAGAGAGGAAGTATTGGAAATCTCATGATAAGTCTTTTCTTACGCAGCAGCGCAGAAGTAAAGGTAGCAGTACAGCACCCCCCCCCCGCCAATAACTTTGCAACCTCCCCCACCCACCCACACACCCAACTCCTTTTTTGGGTCAGGACTGCTACAATTACAACACTGTAAAATTTCAGATTTAAATATCTGAAATCATGACATTTATGATTTTTAAAATCCTATGGCCGCGAAATTGACCAAAATGGACCCTGAATTTGGTAGGACCCTACTTACTGTACATGCTCGAGAGGTTTGGATAGTTTAGATAATAAGCATTGACCCAACATCTATTCTCATGTTCCGTTATCCAAACCAAAGTTGAACTCCGAATGTTTTGAGATTATGAGATGGCAATGGGGATGTGAGAGTCGTGGCTTGATCATCAGAGAGACAGAGAGAGGAAAATCAGAAAAAAGAGGGATCCTAGAATAACACTCCAAACAACACCTGCTGGTCATATACTACTTTGGATCTGCACTGGGCCCTATGTGTATTTTTCCCCTCCTTTGCATGAGAGAGGCTGATAGCTAAAGAAAGAAGAGAGGGGGAATAATGAGCTTCCAAAGAGTTGTTTTATTGGTTTTGACTTTAGATTTTGTGTTTAACTTTTTATTTCTGTGGCTACTCAGGGAGGGAAGATTTGAGGGGAAAAATATACTACTATCAAGTGTTTCTTGTTTTAGGTCATGTTTGATCAGTTCAAGTTAGGGGAGAAAAACACTTAAATAAGCCTCATAATGTAAATAAAAATAACATTTTATCATATATCTATATGTCCTTGCTGGTTTAATTTAATGTGTTATATGATACTAGGGAGCACCATGAAAATAGCACAGTGTCATCTGTATTCTCCCATGGACCACTAATTGCTGACATAGTTTAAGACTCGTTAGTCTTCCACCTTTTTGGATAGTGCATGTCACTCAAGTTTATCTGGCGCTGTGCTGCTACTGAGGGGTGTAATGGGAAGTGGTTGTTTGTGAAACTGTGACACACCTGCAGTTCTTCATCTTTATTATGGATATTATGGTAGTGGCTTGGAATTCTGATCCACAGCCAACCAGGGTCCTGTTCTGCTAAGCACTGTATAGCACAAGAAGCAAAACACCAAAGAAGACGGTCCCTGTCCTAGAGAGTTCATAATCTAGGTGTCTGACAGGATGTGACAGATGGATGACACAGGCATATAGAGTAGGGGAGGATTAGGAGAATGAGTTAATAGTTAGAACTGGTAAAAAAAAATAGAAGGAAATTTCACAATTTTTTCAGAAGTTTGAAAAATGTCTGCAGTAAAAGGGAGCAGGGGATAAAATTCACAGAAAACCCATCCAATTTTTCCCTGTATGTTTTTTGAATTTAGAAATTTGAAATTTCATCAACATTTTGAAATTCTAAAAATTTCATCCAGCGCTAGTCACAGTAAAAGAAACAGATAAACGACAAAAGGAATGGAGTTCAGTAGAAAAGCAGGAATCAGCGTTGATCTCTTATTTTCTGCCTTAATCCACTGACTTCCTGCATTTGTCTCTGCACCCTTTATATGTTGCTTGTTGGCAAGAACCTCTAGGTAAGGGAGGAAGGCCCAACAAGAGAATTTTGGAGGCCCGTCGAGAGAAAGCTGGGAACCCGGAACATCATGTTTGCTGGGGCCCTACTGCTTTCTATTTCACCCCATCTCACCCCAGTTACAGATGTTTTGGGAACCCCCCCCCACCCCAAGCTTGGGGCCCTCATGCAATTGTCTCCCTCTTTTTTCTACTTTTCAGCCTGTGATGTTTAACAAAGTGGAGCTTTTGTTCCTGAATGGGGACTCCGGGAAAGACTCCAGCAGCAGGGAAGGCTCTGGCAGCAGGGAAGCAGTGAGGAAAGGCTCTGGGGTATTTCCCTATTGCCTCCCCCATGCCAGAGCCTTCCACTGACATGTGTAGCTACATACTGCAACCTACTTTTCACTGTGAGATGTAGCTACACATCCCTACATGCTGCTGCCAGTGGCGTGCAGTGTAGACACAGCCTTATTTAGGCTGTAAGTTCTTTGGAGCAGGGTCTGTATACTACCCTGTGTTTAGACAGTGCCGAACACAATGGGGACCTGATCGTGGCTGGCTCCTGCACTAAACATGAATTAGTAGTCCCAGTAATCACAAACCCCATCTTGACCCATGAATCCTCATAAACAAGCGGCACACACACACACACACACACACACACACAACACTATTCTTGAAAGGGTGAAACGAATATTCAGTATGGAGAAAAAGTTGGACCTTGCAATGGAATAAAAACTGTGGGCCAGGTCCTCAGCTAATGGAAATCTGCATTGCTTGAATGAAACCCATCTATTTCTTAACAAAATATATTGCTTTAAAGGTAGGTTGAATATGGGGTCTAAACACTTGACGGTGTCTCTTTAGCAGTTAAATCCTGTTTGACAATCAACATCAACACTTAGTATATAGCTGCAAACATCTTAATACAGCCTCCATCATATGATTTTCTCATCTGAGAGAGATGTTTCTCTGAATGAGCTCCCTGATTTTTGCCTTTTAAAGGTACAGTATGTAATCAGCTAGCTTGTTAAGTAGTTTAACAAGGTGAAAAATATTAAATTACTTCCCTCGTTTGCCATGCCTTTGCCAATGCTGCAAAATAACAACATGGTGCCTGTCATCATTTGATTAGATCTAATATAATTTAGTCGAGGCAAATTCTGCTAATAAAATAGGTGTTTCTGCTGTTCTGAATTAATTTTTCAGCCCACAAATCTCTCTTAAGCAGAGGAGATTTTATTTCCACAATAGATTCTACTTTTCTGTATTCCTTTTTGGTTGAGTATAATTAGGCTTGGAAAGATTAGATTATTTTGTCTGTAAGTGTCAGTAAACATCAATTTCATTGTACAGACACAAACCAATGAAACAATATTTCCATTGATCATAACTGAAATGTACAAATAGGCAACATAAGAAAAATGCGGCTTGAAAAATTATTAAAGTTTGATTTAACAGGGTTGCCATAAGTACTGATAAAAAAAGACAAGTATAAATGCCAAGTACCCTATTATAGAAGTACAAGTCTGCTGTGGAAATAGCACTTGTGTATTTATAAGTAAAAGTACAAGTATATGCAAAAGTACTTTCAACTATAATATTCCCTGCAATTGTCTGGTCAATATATGGACAATTACTTAAATAATATAAGCACATGGTGGAAGAGAAGGAAAAAGAACAACAATGAAAGGCAGAAGCGGACTAAGGTCTTATCTCCAATGGCAAGTTTTTTTGATGAAACTAATGTCGACAAGGAAAAATCGACAAAAGCAAAGTGACCAAAACCTGTCTATGTTTGCTCCCTCTGTCGACAGATCATGTCCACATTCGGGGCACTTTTGTGGACTGTGGGTATGTATCCCACAGTGCCTGGCAACACCATCCGTCCATAGGTGTTTTGGGAATGCGGAAATGGAGCATGGCGCATCCTGGGATGTTGAAAATGTACCGTCATGCACCGCTTTGTGTCCCACCCCTCCAAAGGTTTCAGAGTAGCAGCCGTGTTTCTTTTCACCCCTCCAAAGGTTTCTGGCTTCCTTTTCCGCAGTTTTTCCTCCCTCTCTAATATACACTGTACTTATCACTACAGGATCTGAGTGCGCTTCATAACTACTTGTGCATTACTGACTGATTCTGACAGTCATGCCAGATTGTCAAGTTAGAGCCAATGACAGGCAAAAACCTGGTGAGTTTCTGGTTAATCCAGACCAAAGCCTGGGTGGTTTATATTTGAGTTTAATTTTATCCTAATCACCTGAATTTGTAGGAAGTACATTTTTAGGAAGATAGATCTGTTTTTGGCCTAACAAACCTCATCACAGCTTAATGATGACCTTAAGGTATACAAGTATAATACCTATCAGAGTATAGTACTGGCCACTTGATTATTGAATATAGACAGTTTAATGGCAGCTCATTACATCTGATAAAGAGCAAAGCTCTGTACATGCAGCGTATTCATGTGATGAAACCCTTTGCTGGCGAGCTAAAGTTTGAGTGGAAAACCTATGGCTAGGTTTTGCCCTGTGTCTGTGCTGTATTCTGCATTGGTTGTTAGCAGTAGGAAGTCAGTTGGGGAACAGGTGCTGCTGGTAGTAAAAAGAGGCCACAAACTTCCTTCTGCCAAAGCAACAAATAGGTTCCAAAAATGAGCGGTACTGGCTGGTAAGACTGCCTGGCTAGCACGACTTGGGAGATGCACCGATTTCTGCAAGGCCCTACCCATCATCTAAAACTGCTTCTCCACAGTGAAAAAGCTGAAGGGAGGATGGTGGCAGTATTCTGGCCAGCTGTCCCTTGGGATGAATCCACCCCTGTGGTGCAGAGATTCAGGCTGCCACAGTGAATCTAGCTCTGGGTATGGTGTGCCGTAAAAACAAAACTGGAACTGATCTCTGCAAAATGCAGTATATCAGGGCTGATTGTTAGGAGACTTTGATAGGCTATTGATACTGTACCATTGATAAGGTGAGATCAGGGCTTGTAGAAATCATGGTGTTGTCAGACGCTACCAGTGTGGTGCTCTGCTCTGTTCAATGTTGATAACAGTCGGCTGTGTGCGTGTGTTCCCTCTGTGTGCTGCCCTGGCTCTGACACTGACAATCTGGCTAACTCTTGGCCAATATCATACATTAGCTGTATTCAGTGGAGGTAGTAGAGAAGGTTGTGGTGAGACTGCTCCCACAGTATCTAGATATCTTAAAGCTCTTTGATCCTTTTATAGCTTAGCTCAGACCTGGGAATGGAACTGAAATTGCAAAGATGGTGTTGGCAGGCAACCACTGTCGGTCAATTGATTAAGATCAGGTGTCCATGCTGATATTGTCTGACCTGCGAGCAGCTTTCAATATCGTTGCAAAGTGCATCAGTGGTAGGCTAGCCTGCCTTTTGGTGGCTCCATTCTTGCCTGGTTGAGTGATCCTAGACAGTGACATGCCGAGGTTACTTTTCTTCCCTTAGGGAACCATCTGCAAGATTTCATCTCCTCTCCCCTCCTGTTCACTGTATAGATGGGACTGATAGGTGGGCTAGTAAGGACCTTCAGTGCTTTCAGTATGCTGGCTACACTCAACCCTATGTCTCTAACCTACACGCTTGACACAGACAGTTATGTTGAATGCCTGGCCCGGTGCCAGAGGGAGATTGGGCCATGGATGAGAACTATGGGCTGATGTTCAATTCAGACAAGATTCGGGTGATACTGGTATGCATGGGGAGAGGAAAGGAAGCAACCAGATGATATGGAGAGGATGAGAGTGTGGGCCTGCCACCTGTGATATGTGTTCGCAGTCTGGAGGGGCTGCGGTATTGTCAGAAGCTGTTAGACGACAGCAGTGCCCACATGGACATGTACTATCTGCACCTGGCTAGAAGTCTACAAGTATTTCTTGTGGATGTGAACCTTGCTATTGCAACCCAGTCACCTCAAAACTAGATCGCTGCAATGTGCTCTCCATGGGAGTACAGCTTAAATCAATTTGAAAGTTTAAATGGGTGCAAAATACAATGGACATGCTTCTTGGTGGGAGCATATGACACCAGTGCTCTGTGATCTGCTCTGGCTGTCTCCAGGACCATCCTAGTGGAGAGATTGCTTCTCTCTCCATGCCACAGCTGTGATCAGTGGAGCCTCTCAAGATGGATCCCTTTCAAGTGAAAAGAGACAGGGCCGATTATAGAGAATTCTCCATGAAGGACGCTCAGTTCTGAAAGAAGCTGTCCACTCTCTTCTGAAGTAGCCCTGGTCTATTGACCTCTAGGGCACACTGCAGTAGAATAGGATGCTATGGTGGTTAGGGTGCTAGCCTGGGTCCTGGGTTCAATTTCTTGCTCCATCACAGACTTCCTGTCTAACCTTGGGCAGGTCACAGCCTCTCTGTGCCACAGGTCCCCATATGTAGAATGAGGGGTTGTTGCGAGGATAAATACATTAATGTCAGTAAAGCACTTGGATATGATAGGGGGTCATTTAAGTATCATAGATAGATAGACTGCAAGGTCTATCTATCTGGATAGCATTTGATGGGGTATTGATCTGTATGCGGGGAGGGAGACTTGTGGCATAAGCTGCTAGTTAATGTTATTTTCAGACATGTATCTGGGGTACCTCATGCTCTGGGCAGTTGCTGCTTTTTGTTCTTGTGGATATCCAGATAAATAAATAAACAATAGCTGAATTCTCCACAAATGGCTTTCTAAATTACATGGTTTACTTCACATCCCCCATCCCACCCAAAATACCACTACCACCCCCTCTGTGCTGTATCTGAACATTGTGTGAGTACACTTAATGACCTGATGTTCTCCAAAACCAGATTGGAGCAAAAGACGGGACTCAAAACCAAATCATCCAGGGATTATGCTAACAGAAAATGATGCTCTTGGTATGGAAACTATTAAAGGAAAACCTGATTTTATCTTTATATACTAGGGTTCATTAACTTTCTCCCTGGTACAGCTAATGACCTGAGCAGAAGCTGTGGTTCATTAGCTGTGGTTCTGTGACTGGCAATTGAACAAAGTAAAAGCTGGAAAGAGAGACTAAGCGTAGAAAGTAGGACTGAGACACTGAGCTGCATTACATGATTCCAGAGGAGGCAAAATGTCAATGGTGAAAATGCGTGTCTTGACTCCTTTATTTTTGCTTTGCCACTTCCTTTACCTCCTTCGTTTCTGTTGTGGGGGCAATATGATATTTACAGCTAAATTCATCCCTACTCCAGAGCTGAACTTGGTTCAGGCACTGAGAAAGGAGAAAAAGTGCTTTACACCTCCTTTGTGCCTCCTTGTTCCAGAGCCTCCAGGAGCTGTTTTGGTCTCTGACACAGTTCAAAGCATCCTAAGGGCTGTCCTAACCTGTGCCCGATGGCTTATGGCCCCACAGGGTCATTCTGGTAGCAGGGAATAAGCTGGAGGTCAGGAATGCCCTGGTTAGATTTTCTTCTCAGGGCCGCATATCCTGTTTCAAGAGCGCCTGTATGGAAATGCAGTGGCCCTATATGCTGGCACATCCAATGTCAAGCAACCTTTGGGCAATCATAAATCAGACCTTTAGCGTCAGCTCCCTTTCGGAGGATGAGAAGAGAGCAGACTATTCTGTAACATTTGTATCTGGTTATGGAGTTGTGTGGATCCACACAATTCCTACCTAGGGAGTCTTTAAAGGGTACTTATATGTATAATTGCCTGTGTTGAAAGCTCCTTCTTTTCTCTCTTGTTGCTTACAGAAAGGAGTTTGGCCTTGTTCTAAGCTGTGAGAAACAAAAGCTTATGACTGTCAGGAAGCTCTGTTCCCCTTCAGTTTTCCATTCTCACAGTACAAGAGAAGGCCTTTACATTTTATGGAATTATTATTCCACTGTGTGTGTGTGTTTGTGCGTCTCTGTGTGTGTGTTTGTGAGTCAAACCTTGTGCAGCTAGGTTTGATACACAGTAAGTTACATAACTTAAGAAATAAAAAAACAAACCCAAAACCAACTGCTCAGATTTTCAAATCTGTTTAGTTTATTTTTTAAAACTTCATTGTACTTGATTTTTAACAACATAATAAACTGAATGCCTCTCATTGCTTTCAATATTTAGACTTAACTTTCTCAAGAGGAGATGTGCAGTTTGCATAATGAAATCATTGTAAAATGAACATTATACAGCTGTGAATTACACGCAAATAGCCAGTTAGTTACCTGTCACTGAGGGTCATTCTTTCTCTATCTATTTTTTGACATAAAAGACAAAGCCAGCACACACACACAAACACACACACACACCCATCCTAAATAGATATAAAATAATTTAAAACAATTCTTCTTATAGAAAATCAAATGGAGTTGAGTGGTGCATGAAAAAGCTAATATTTGCAGGTGGCTGGTTATTGAAATATCAAACCTGCATATGCAGGTTAGGTGTTTTGTTACCAGGAGCTAATGCCCACAATCAGCTCCCAATGAATAAAGAAATGAATCAAGAGAGAGAGAGAGCCTCAGTCAGACATTTCTAAAACTTAAAAAGGGCTCCCAGATTATTCATGCTGCTATCATATAACCACAGACATTAGACATGGAAATGACATGACAGACAATCTGTTTCTAGTGCAGTACTCTTCCCTGAATTATATTGCTTTGTCCAACTTAGTTTTAAATGTTGAAAGTAATAGATCATCCCCATGGAAGACTGTTCCACACACCAATAGATCTCACTGTTGAGAACTTTTTCCTGATATTCAGCCTAATTTTCCCTCTTGTTTGTCCATGTAGTGAGGCAGTGTGGTTCCCTGCCGCCCAGAGACGAGTCCCTCCGGACACCAGAGTGGGCGGAGCCAGGGAGCTCTGAGCCCGCCCCCCAGAGGCTCAGGCATTGCCTCGGAGGTATAAAGGCCCAACTTCAGGGCTCACTGGGAGAACAGCCACCGGGGAGGCCAGACACCTCTGACCTAGCTCGCAATTGGGAAACCTCAGCAGCCTGCGGTAAACCCGAGGACTGGCCCGACCTGCCCCGTGCCAGCTACCCGGCGGAGTTGCCGAGTTTGCCCCGTGCCAGCTACCAGGAGGAGTTGCTGAGTCTACCCTGGCCAGCTACCCCGAGGAACCCATGGTGCTGGATCCTCCGACGACACCACCCTGACTGAGGTATCTCAAGATGGGGAGTCTGGAAGTAGCCCGGGGCAGCCGACCCTAGTCTGGCTGCAGCACTGCCAGAGCCCATGTCAGTGTGTTGCGGCCAGGATCCCCACTGATGCAGCAGGTTTCAGAGTAACAGCCGTGTTAGTCTGTATTCGCAAAAAGAAAAGGAGGACTTGTGGCACCTTAGAGTCTCTAAGGTGCCACAAGTCCTCCTTTTCTTTTTACTGATGCAGCAGTGGGTCTTCTGCCGCTGCTAGGGCCCCGGGCTCGGACGCAGTGGAGTGGGTGGGCCTGCGTCCCCCCTGCCACCCAACTCGCGGGTGGCATTCTCCCCCTCTCCCAGGCCCTTTGGAGCCTAGGGCCCGGGCCTACTGTTATTATATACTGTTGTTGCTCAGCCCCTGCTTGAGGGCCTGAGTGCCTGACTCACCATTGCCCTGCCCTGACCTAGGGCCTGGGCTGGCTATGTTATTTCTACCTTCACAAAGGCCACAGAGTACGACTCCTGCGGCTGGACTAATTCCCCGCAGGACCTATTCCCCAGTTTAGTGAGGTGGTGTGGTTCCCTGCCGCCCCAGAGAGAGACAAGCCCCGGCTAACCTCTCTACAGTCCTAGGTAGATCTTTATGCTCGCGCCTTTTTTCTGATATGAGCAAATCCAAACATAGCATTTTCCAAGGTCTTTCAAACATTTTGTCACCAACCTCCTGTTTTCCCCACGCCAAGAAAAAGCAGTCATGACTGTCCATTTGTTGCTCATCTTACTACATTGTAAGTGCTACATGACAAGGAATGTGTCTTACTACATGTTTGGATAATACCTAGCACACTGTGGATGTCTGTCTATATCCATCTGTTGTCTCCTGTCCTATACTTAGATTGTAAGCCCTTTGGGGCAGGAGCCATCTTTCTGTTTTGTGATTGTATAGCACAATGGGGTCAGGGTCCATGACTAGGGCTCCTAGAATCTATGGTATAACAAATAAAGCATATTATTAATAAGTATTGTTAAATAAAACATTATTTATTATTGTTATTAATTAAGGAGGAGGATATTAAGCAATATGTTGACCATAAGTCATCCAAATACAGAAAAATGTACAAAATAAAACAATGTACCATGTCCAACAAAAATAATACAGAAAAATGGGCGCCCCTGTGCCCTGACCTGCTCCGCCTGGCGCTCCTGCTGGGAAGTGGGGTCAGGGCACGGGGGCTTCCCCTGCTCCCCGGCAGAAGCACCAGGAGGGCAGAGCGGGGCAAGCCTCTGCGCCCTGACCCTGCTCTCAGGCAGGAGTGCTGGGCAGGTGGGGGGTGGGGCAAGCCCCCACGCTCTGACCCCATTTCCTCAGCAGGAGCACTGGTGGGGGCTGGGGTCCCCAACTTGCTCTGGCCCAGATCCCCACAAACCCCTAATTTTCCTCTCCCTGTCATCATGACCCAGCTTTTGGTATAAAAATCAGTGAGGAAGGGGTTAATGTCATGCTGATTAACCTGGCAGATATATACAAACCCAGTGCTCCTCAATGGATATATAAATATTTTGATGCAAGGCCACTTACCACTGGCACCAACGATCTAATGTCACCTGTATTTGTGTTTACCTTCCATCTGGATTTCTCACTGTGAAATTGCTTCTGTTTTGAGCACTTAATTACATGTGTGTGCATGTGTTTTTGCTATCACTGCTGCTAAGTGAGTCTGGAAATATATTGAAAGTGCCTTCATCTGGAGGTTATGTCCTTTACCTATTCACCTTCTTTTGCTTTCTTCAGATATGTAGGGAATTTATTGCAAGTGCCATACTGACAAATTTGGAAACTAGAGTCTTTTGTTTGTCCATAGGATGGTTAGAAGGGATGAAGTGGTACCTCAGTCTGGGGAACTGTGTAGGCAGTGAGTGTAATGATTTGGTGTCTGTTGGATAGCAAATCAAATTGGGGATACTGGGAGGGATGGCCTGAGAGAGCTACATGTAGAAGAAGTGGGAGGTGGCGGTGTTTCTGGGATGGCGGCAAACAGCTGGAGTAGGAGGATGTAGCCGTAGGATGTGGGAGTGGGATGGTGAAGGGAACTGTAATGGAAGGAACTGGATGGGGTCAGTGGATAGGAAATGAAGGACAAACAGTGGTGGGAGAGGGCTGGAGCATACAAAAAATCACTGCTACCATGTGGTAAAGGCTTTCTTTAGCATCTAGGCTCTATTCAGGAGCAGAATTCCTGCAACATTTCTAGAATTGCATACACATCGTTCCTGGGACTTATCCCATCCCTTAAAACTACTGCACCACTAATCACAGGTCACATTGTCCAATCAAAGCGTCTCTACCCTGGTCTGGAGAGACCGTCCGCAACATAGTTCAATCTGTGCCCATTCAAATTGTCTCTGATGAGACTGCCAACAAGGTCTGGATTTGTGATGAAACCCCCATCCTCACTCATTAACACAGGCCACAGAACAACTGCCAGATAGTGACAGGTATTAATCATTAGTGACCTTTGAACAGATAAGCCAGCCAGTCCCCCCTCTCAGCTTTGCCTCCTTGGTAGATACTGGTCAAATAAGTACCCACTTCGTTGGATGCATCTGACGAAGTGGGTATTCACCCACAAAAGCTCATGCTCCAATATGTCTGTTAGTTTATAGGGTGCCACAGAACTCTTTGCTGCTTTTACAGATCCAGACTAACACGGCTACCCCTCTGACGCTTAGCACTTATGTAGTCCTCATCACTGTAGCATCTAAGTGCCTAGCTGAGGGTGTGGGCTTTGATTTTCGTTTAGAAAAAAATCACTAGTTGGGGGGTTTTATACTGAAAAAACAAAATCTGGGCAAATTGGATCTTGGTCCCATTTTACTTGAAGCAGCAAAGTTGGGAGAGTGGAGATGAAGTTAGATATTCTCACTCCGGTTTGGTTCCATTTGCCCTTCTCATATGTGTGGAGACAGGGAAGTATGAACCCCTAGGGCTGCTTGAAAAACTTGCTTTGCTGTGGTAGCCAAGGCACGGGGCACTGACATTACTGTTGCAATGTGCTGGCTCTTAGGCCTATCACTGTAAATTCATATAAACAGCCTTAGTGATAATTTCTAGTTTCTAGAATCCTACAACTGCAGTGACTGCTTTTCTTACTGTCAAATGTGACACATATTTATAATTTAAAAGCAAGAAATGTTTGAATATTGTGCTCTATCTCTGCTATTGCAAAACAAATAATTAATAATAATAGTAGCACTGCTCTGGAGGAGGTGAGGGGGAGTGTTTTGGAACGGCTCTAGTAAGAAGAATAATGATTAAATGTTGTGGTGCTATATAATGTTATAATTGGATGGCACAGTTACATTTTGTTTACCTTATTGGTAATGCAATTTATTTTCACACACTTTGAGAATCTTAAGTGTGAGCTGTACCGCAGAGGAGAGCCAAGGCTACACTGATATGTTACACTTAATGGGCTTGGGAAATGTAGGATTACATGCAAACTACTCTTGAAGGGTTAAATGACATTGATTTGTAAAAGGTTGCTCTTTGATTTTCCAGATATAATCACTGCTTTCTTTCTTTGTTATTGATAGCTGAAGGGCCTTCCTACCTGCAAATTTCATCTTGGGAGAATTGCGATGTTTCCCTTTGTAAATTGTGGTGACATATTACCACATAGCTGTTGTGGGTGGCAATGGATTTCTACGTGAATAAAAAACAAAAAGCATCCTCATATTATTTGTGGAAACTGAAAAGCAACTCTGCTTTATTAGTGTATATTTTTAGTTAGGGAGTGTATGTTTTTGTGAAATATTCCAAACTTACAGTCGTGTAGGCTGGAGGCCAAAGCAAGTTGAGCTCAAGCAGTGGAAGTGTAGATATCCCTACATTGGGTCCAACAACTGTAACCTGGAGGAACTACTCCCAGGGCTGAAAGGTAATTCAGTCTAATGAGTTAGTCCTGGGAACCCGTTAGTGCTGGTATGGTTGTACAAATTGTACAGTAAGACCAAGGTACAGGCCTGAGCTGGAACCATGAATCTAAACACTTCAAACGTTGAGGGGGTTCAGAATTCAGCCATAATTTTGTGGATCTCTGTTTCCTGTTCTCTCCACAGTCTGCAATGGAGATTAAAGGTTGCTGTAACTGACAAGGATTTTCAAACAGCCCTAATCCATTTAAGGTGTCTAGACTGCTTGACTTTCAATGGCAGCTGCGCACCTCTCTTACATTCCTTAGATGATCCCGTCCTTCATCTTTATCACTGGTAGTGAGCTATGAGCCAGTTATTCAGCTGGCGTAAAGTGACGTAGCTCTGCTGAATTAAACAGAGCTGCATTGATTTACACGTCAGGGAATAATGTAGATATACTTGGTCCCTCCACAGCATAACCTCTTGGGGTACCTTCCAGCCCTACATTTCTATGAATCTGTGATTCTATGTTGAAAATCTAAGCTTGTCTCTGTATATACCCCAATCCCAACTCTGCTCAAACTTTGGGGAGGTAAAGGGCATTGCCATCTGGACCCACATCTTGGACCCTGAACTCATCTCTACAAGTACTGGACTGAGATCTCCAAAGGTCACTGGAAATTAACAGTCTGGGCTAGCACTGAACTGGCATCATAGATGTAAACAGCTCTGAGGTTCTGTTTTACCAGACCTTCTGTTCAATATGTATATAAGGCTGCTAGAAGGGTTGGTGAAGTGATAAGAGCTGTCAGGCCTTCCATATTCTGATAATGTCCAGCTCCAATATCCAACTCATTTGATCTGCCTGTGACAAGTCTGAGTGACAGTGGGGATTGGATGGGAGCTCGTTTGCTGAGGCTGAATCCAGAAAAGATGAAGGTGACTGTCTAAGGGCCTGGAAGAAATGGTGGAAAATATAACATCTTCTCCCAAAGGAGCAGGATGAGGGAGTTTGGAGCTTTAGCGTTGGGTGATATTTTGTATGGTAGGCTTTATTTTATTAAGACCCATTCCTGGATGGGCTCATGCACTGAGTGATGACTAGGTTATATTTTGTTGTATTATTATGAGGGCTGCATCTTAATGTGGGTTAGTTGTGAGTCTTTGGGTTTGTAACTGAATTGCTTTTTGTTTTGTACAAATTATACTATCAGTGAGATGTGAGAGTAAATGAAAATACATAAGACAGTCCATCACCACTGCCCATTATGTTATCTCAACCCCAAGCTCCGTCACTTTAAATGATCATCTCCTGGTTATAACAGACAGGTGGTGGTGTGGAGTCAGATTCCTTTTGATAGAACGCCCTGCCTAATAAAGAATCTGTATATGGAAAATGGAGGGAGGGTTATGTGTGTTTTTCAATTATTATTAAATAGAGCTGGAAGGGCAATTTTAGGCAAAACAGTTTTCTATCAGAAAATGCCAGTTTGATGAAAACTATTTTTGTGTGAAATTCTATTGATTTCAATTAAATGTTGTTTGGAAAAAATTGGAAAACCCATTTTGAAAATGTTGAGGTGTCCTATTTTGACAGTTTTAGAGTGAAAAGGTTTTTTTTGTTTTTTTGTTTTTTTCAAAATGGCTTTTAATTTACAAATTTATTTTTTATTTAAGAAGGGTCAAAATATAAACAAAACATTTAAAATGTATTGAAATGAAATATTTCTTTTTTTTTAAATAAAACCTTTTATCAGCCCCAAATGATTTTTTTTCCTGAATAATTTTGTTAAAATTTTTAAAATGTTGGCTTTTTGTCCTGAATTGGGATGACTTTTGTTTGAAATTTTTTGTGGGATGCAAAATCAGTTTTTCAGCCATCTATATTATTAAAGTCCTTTTGAGTCCTCTGTGTGTGTGTGTGTGTGTGTGTGTAGGGTTGTCTCAAAGTACAATTTGTCTAAAGGAAACCCTCAGTATGAGAGTATCCTCTGTCTTATACTATCACCATTTGCCTGACTCTCATTTACATTAAAGCCACTTGACACTGCCACCATACACTTCAGTATAAAGTAGCATACATTACTTAGGGGACAGTGGGTAAGGCCAGAATATATGTCATTGAGGGACATTGAAACCAGAATTCCCCTATTCTATACAGAAATGCCTGTGCTGATCCACTATGAATATTCCACAGTGTACAATCCCCTTCATGATTCTTCCTTTCTAAGCCCTGGTGAGCTGGACTAGTGGTTCCCCATTGAGCTTCAGAATGGCAAATCTAAAGATATGTTTTCAAGAGCTCTTAAACACTTTTATTTTTACACAGTTTGTGCAAGGTACTGCTGTGCTTGTTTTCTTATCAATTCATTTTCTTTTTTGTTGCTGCATTTACTTTATATTTAGCACATGTTAAAAGAGGCCAAATAGATTGGAGAGATACAAAATCACACAGTAGGGCCTTGTTTACCATACTGTAATAATTATGTAGCACAAACCGAACACCTTTTTCTACTACCATACTTTTCTTTTCTTTTTCTGCCTCTTTCTTTTGTGGGAGCTGCAGTTGCTCAGTATCTCTGAAAATCAGGTCATGTTTACTTAAAGACATACATTGAAGCTTAACTTTAGGCACCCAGATTTGAACAATTTGGTCTGACTGTATTATAATTAAGATGTGTTGTCATGTACATTCACTGAAGTAAGCTATGTTAAAGCAATGCTAAGGCTACATAGAACTCAAAAGTCAGGAAATATTAAAGTGAAGGTTGCAGGCACAATTTTAACTTCACCTCCATAAGCATATGCATTATGTGACTGGCTTTAATTATAGGAGCACATTCTATTTCTCCTGCAAGCCCAGTATTCTGAACACCACCAATGGCTGGTGAACATGCGATTAAGCACCTCACAGAACATTGCATGCACACAAAGGAGGATTATTAAAGACGCACACTTAAATTTTACTATTGGAATTCAAATTTTGTTGATTTGTAATAACCATGAAATCTAAGTGATGCATTGATGTGGGGTCTTTGTGTGTGTATAACTTCCTGGAGTTTAAAAACAAAAAACAACCCCTCCCCCCCGCCCCCAAAACAACCCACCCAGCCAACCAACAAAAGAAAGGATACTTACTAATTCTATAACTAAGAGGCACCTGTTGGCAAAAGTCTATCTATCTTTCATTGTCATTAGCAAACTGTTCTCTTGAGACCCAATCCTGTTCCCATGGAAGTCTATACAGAAATCAAGTGACAGATGCCAGACTTACATATCTGATGGGTGAAGGCAGGGGATTTTCTGTAAAGTTCCCTCAATTCTGGTGGTTAGTTCCCTCTCTGATCTGTTGAATAGCTGTATGGTCTAGTACTGGACATGGAACTGTGTAGAGCTGGGGTCTGTTCACTGCTTGACCACTGTCTTCTGGTGTGATATCTGGCAAATCACTTCTGCTCTTTCTCATTTTTCCCATTTGTATATGACGGTTGGTTAGCTAATGAACATATAAAGTACCAAGTTTTAGTATTATCTGACAGAGCCCAAACCTATTGACTTCCAGTGCACACATGCATCTCTCTTCTTTTATAGTGTTTCTTTGAGGGGTGATTGGTTATATGCAACTGCTGAGGTTTTTTGAGGAATATTCTTTGCTTTTTGTTTCTTGGAAAAGAGTCAAAAATTGTATATATTTAAATAAATGTTGTATATGGCCCCAAAGCCATGGTGGGTAGGGCTCCTTTGATTGATTGATAAATCAATCAATACATATTAAGGGGAAGTGAGGAGAGTCCAGATTTTTGTCCCATCTGTTTCTAACTTAAGTTTAATCATCTGTTTATTATAGTTATATGTGAAAATGTAGCTACAGCTTTCAGGATGTTTCAGGTCTCTCATGCACTACTTCTCTCCAGTAGTCTCAATATTCTTAGGGAGATAGATGACTATATCGGAAAGTTAGCCACACATAATTTGTCACCTCTTGGCACCAATGACAATAGTCTCTCTTCTTTGGAAACACACAGAGGTAGGATGGTGAGGAAGCTAAATAACTTCTCACCCTTAGGACTTAGTTCTTTCAATTCAGCGCTGAAGGCAGCTGGAAGCTAGAGTGGGAAAACTAAACTACTGGAGCATTGCATGTTTAACATGGCATGTGAATATGAATGAGAGGACTTTAGTTTTCACTGAGGCCAACCCTTGAAAATTGTCTTGAAAGAAATATTGACAGTGTGATCATAAAAAAAGTTCCCCTGAAAAGAGATGTTTTTTACAAACAAAATCTATTACTGATATCTCGTTATTGACAAATTGGAGGAAGTGACAGAAGAAATGGCAGGCCCCGGACTTGAGACTTTGAAAATGAGCTTGTCAGAAAAAATAAGAAATACACTGCACTGGCAGGGAGATGGATTGGATGATCTCACAGGTCTTTTTTGTCTCTAATTGCTAGGATTTTATGATGTTATTCTACAGTATGGAGCACAAGGAGATTGATTAATGGTCTAGAGGGTTTGATGTATGAAGAGAGTTTAAATGAACTGAATATGTATTGCTTGTCCAAACTATGACTAAGAGGGGGATATGCTTAGCATCTACAAAAGTACTTGAAGGGTGGGAGGGAGAGGAGTTGTATAGAGCGGTTCCAGGAGTCAGGTGAAATTTAGTATAAATATTAGAAATAATCTCCTAGCACTGAGTTCTATTGTGCTCTTGAAAAGCCTCCCAAGGCAAGTGGTGGAAGCACCATCACTTGAATCATTTAAATTTGACTGGACAAAGGAATGGAGTATATGCTGAAGGCAACAATCTGGCCACGAGTGAGGAAAGTGGATTGGATTATCTGGTGGACAATATTTATTTGATATGGGTGGTATAGTGCTCATTTAAAAATGGCATCTGCAACATAACCACTTTAGGAGCTCTATTTGGGGTGACATCACCTGAGCAAAGCCCTGCGGTGGTGACAAGATCCCCTCCCCAGTCCTTAACCTCCCAGCGGTGTATTATCGCCTAGGCCGACAAGGCCTAGGTCTAGGGCGGAAAATTTGCAGGGGCGACAAATTTACAATAGCAGCCAGAGGCGCCAACTTCCCCCGGCGCCGGTGGATGCTTGCGACCCCCCCCCGGCCCCTGCCCCAACTCCACCCCTTCCCCACCCCATTCCCTGCCCCCATTCCAACCCCTTCCCCAAAGTCCCCACCCCAACTCCGCCCCCTCCCTGCCCCTATTGGTCCCCTTCCCCAAATCCCCGCCCCGGCCCTGCCTCCTCCCCTGAGCATGCAGCATTCCCCTGGCAGGGAGCGGGGAGAAGCAGGACCTGGCGGCGAGCTCAGGGGAGGAGGCAGAGTCGGAGCGGAAGTGAGCTGGGGTGGGGGGGGTGGCGCGAGGAGCTGCCGGTGGGTGCTCTGTGTCTATGGACGCCAATCATAGTGCGTATTGAAACCACCAATGATGGTGGGAATTTGTAAAAAAACTAAAAACAAGTTCATATGGGGGCGGCAATTATTTGAGGGCCTAGGGGCAGCAAATCATTAATCCGCCACTGTATCTTCCCTCTTGCTAGACCAGACCACAGCCTGCATGCAGACAGTGAGAAGTAGTCTGAGAACAGGGTATGCCCTGGCCCACCTGAAGACCACTGACTGGCTTCCCTACTTGCCACCCTACAAAGAGCTCTTGTGGAGAGGGGTCTCTGCTAACACTCCCTCACCATCCTGCCCAGCAGAATACTCTGTCTGAGGGAGCCTGCTGTCAAAGTTCTTGCCTCTCAACAGAGAGCCCTGTGTGTGGAGACCCTCATGCCACTCCATGAGAGGGCTTTCTGTGGGGCCACCACCATCACCACAGTCATGCAGTTGCAGCCTGTCTGCACCTCGCAGTTTTTAGGAAGGGCAGCAGGTGATCCACCCAACCAGAACCTCTGCTCCTGTGGGGTGATGCTGTCTGGGGCCCATCCTCCCAGGCAGTCCCAAAAATATTCTCCTTCAAGTCTCTTCATTAGCCTCAAAACTCTTTCAGACAAGGCATCTGCAACATAACAGTTTCCACCCCAGCACTATCCCTCCCACAAGCCTTTCACTATGAAACAGACTATATCTGCTACATGCTTTCCTTGTAATACAAGAAAGTGTTCCCTCCCCATTGTTTGCTGTTATCTGCCCCTTCCCTGCAGCCACTTCCAGGAGACTATTTTCATTATATGCTATGTTGTCGGTGTGATTTTAATTGTAAGCTCTGCTGGGAAGGGACCATGTCAGTAAAGCACCGGGCAAACCTATGGCGCTGTGTTATAACAGCCATGATGGTGCTCTTCTGGCTTTGAGAAAGTCTGTTTGCTTGTGAGATTAATTAACTGCATATGATGCATGCTAACAGAGTGGGTTTGTATTGTAATCATAAACCTGTTTGACTCTGCTATAAATAAAGCTGTGGCCATCATCCCCCAAGTAAATAAATATGGCATCTGGCTGTTTTGATTGGCACAGGGCTGGGAATGGTGGTGGTTTGCCAGGGTTATGTAATATGAATATAAACAGGGTCAGGTGTACATTTTCTGTTTGATGCCCCCTACTATTCTTCCTTTGTCTTTTCCCCCT
The DNA here is from genome assembly GCF_015237465.2 of Chelonia mydas. NCBI lineage: Eukaryota > Metazoa > Chordata > Testudines > Cheloniidae > Chelonia > Chelonia mydas. The sequence goes on from NC_057851.1 coordinate 18,079,135, forward strand.
CTCCCCAGACCTTGGTGGCACCCAATGATTTTGGATTAATTTATTTGCCATCATCAGATGATTGATGCTGTTTCACTTTGGTCCTTTGTAACTTTCCAATTCTATAGTTGTCAGCATGACAAGCACTCAATGATTAATTAGAGCCTTTATTTTGCTCCTTTATTGTTGCTGGTCAGTCAAAGCTGAATTCTTGTTTTCCAGCAAATAATAAATATTCCCAAATGGAGGATTTTATTTTTTAGAACAGAGTATCCTCCTTTATTCTTTTCTATTATTTATATTTTTTTTAGCAAATGTATATGCCCATGAAAGGTGACAAATTGACAGCTTTTCAGAAAAAAACCCTGAGTTTTCTTACAAAATTGGTACAATATGGACAGCACCACAAGCATGTCTACTGTGCCCCTTCAGTGTGGTTCAACCCTTTCACCGCTCAGGACAACTAGAGAGTAATTAAGGCCAGGTCTACACTACAGACTTCTGCTGGCACAGCTGTTTCAGTCGGGGGTGTGAAGAGATGTGATCCCGGACTGACATAGTTGTGCTTTTACTGGTATAGCTTGTTTTGCTTATGGGGAGTGGTTTTATTTTATCTGTAAAAAGTGCATAGTTACAGCCACACTAGGAGTGGTTTGTTGGTATAGAATGCTGGTATTCCTATATTGGCAAAGTGCTCATAATGGAGACATGGGCTAAACCTGGATCTCTGCTGAGGTTGCCAAAGAAACCACTAAGCAACACTAATTATGGTGGTGGCTTTGGGATGGTTGACATATGTCCCCTGGGAATTAATCTGAACCAGAGACTGTGGGGCATGCTCCCCTTCGGGGTGCAGAGGAACATTCATGGGGGCGTGGCGGGGCCCACGCCAGCCCCCATAGGTGGTGGGGAGGGAGCGCCACTTAGCCCTGCTCTGCTCCCAGCTCTGCTCCAGACCTGCTACGCCACCAGCCTCGGTCCCTGAGCCTGGCCCCTTGGCCCTGGCTGCAGCCCTGCTCCCGACCACAGCTCCTGGGGCGGGGGAGCGCAGGCATATTATATTAGGAACAAAGGGGGCACAACTTAAAAAGTTTGGGGGGGCCCTGATCTAAACCCACCAGCTCATTCACCTAAGCTGCCATACAAACATAAAAAAGTGGCAGATCTGGATCACTATTAATCTGGGTTGGATTGGAACACGTGACCCTAAAGGAACAGTCTGTGAAATCTCACTACCAATTTCCTGAGCCTTCCATTTCTTGCATATAGTACAGCTTTGAAAAAAATGTGTTTGCTTCACACAGGACATGCACATTTTCACAACTGCATGTGCAAAAAATTCAGTAGCAAGTCCAGCAATTGCATGTGGCAATGTGCTCAGACTTTTGCATTTGCAGTTGCACCTGTAAAAAGGTGATGAACTACTCTTGGATTTTTTGGACCTAATTTCCTATGACAATTTTTTCCCATTAAGGTATCATGTAAGAACATGTTCACTATATAATTCCCATTGTTGGCTGAACCATTTCTTTTTTTCCTAGTTTTTAATATTGTCACATACGTGGTACAGGTACGTAACTTTTGGTGGTAAACATTATCTTTCTTCCTTACTGGAGTTTATTAAGTGTTTCATCTAATTTGTTTCTGAGGCTTTGAATGTTTTGTTTCCACTATTTGTATGACTAACTGCAACTGAAGTTAGAGCAACTTGGCTCATTAGGAAATCAAACAAAGTGGTTGAAGTAAATTAGAAAAGTATAATACTTCTACTGGTCAGTTATATTCTTCCTTTATGGAAAATTCAATACAAAGTTAATTAAAAAAGATAAGCAAAAAGCAAGAAAAAATATTTTTAAAAATGCCCCTAGTTTACAATCCTATATCAGTTCAATTTATGGTATTGAACAGATGCTTACTTTCGTTTGGAGATATATAAATGTCATTATTGAGCTACTGATTCTGGCAAAGGGGTGAGGATCATGTATGAAAGATTCATGCCATGAAAGTCTCATGCCTATTTAAGGACAAGTGCATATTTCATGCATGACCTTTGTTCCATATATGTGTGATCCTTGCCTATTTGCTAGCATAGGCGCGGGGTGAAAGTAAGGCGGTATGGGCCAGTACGGCGTCCCGGTAAAAAGTAGCTGCGAGTACCAGCAACTGGAGCCCCGCGCCCTTTGAATCGCCGTTGGCACGGCGGCACGGGCCAGGCAGTGCAGATGGGCTGACTGGGGGACGCTGACTCAGCCCCGCCCCTTCCACCTGAGGTCCCGCCCCTTGCGGAAGAATTGTATGTCTCCTGCTCTGTTTTTCCCACATTCTGCCATATATTTTATGTTATAGCAGTCTCGGATGATGACACAGCACATGTTTGTTTTAAGAACACTTTCACTGCAGATTTGACAAAACAAAAGAGCAACACTCCGATGCAGAAACTACAGAATTGAACCACCAAAAAAGAAAATCAACCTTCTGCTGGTGGCATCTGACTCAGATGATGAAAATGAATATGTGTCAGTCTGCACTGCTTTGTATCGTTATCGAGCAGAACCTATCATCGGCATGGACGCTTGTTCTCTGGAAGGGTGGTTGAAGCCTGAAGGGACATATGAATCTTTAGTGCACCTGGCATGTAAATATCTTGTGACCCCGGCTACAACAGTGCCATGTAAACACCTGTTGTCATTTCAGGTGACATTGTAAACAAGAAGCGGGCAGCATTATCTCCTGCAAATCAATGTAAACAAACTTGTTTGTCCAAGCGATTGGCTGAACAAGACGTAGGACTGAGTGGACTTGTAGGCTCTAAAGTTTTACATTGTTTTATTTTTGAGTGCAGTTATTTTTTTGTACATAATTCTACATTTGTAAGTTCAACTTTCATGATTATGAGATTGCACTACATTATTTGTATTAGGTGAATTGAAAATACTATTTCTTTTGTTTTTTACTGTGCAAATATTTGTAATCAAAAATAAATATAAAGTGAGCACTGTGCACTTTGTATTCTGTGTGGTAATTGAAATCAATATATTTGAAAATGTAGAAAATACAAATATTTAAATATGTAGTCTTTTATTATTCTTTAACAGTGCAATTAGTCATGCGATTAATCGTGATTAATTTTTTAATCACGTGGTTAATCGCAATTAAATTTTTTAATCCCTTGACAGTCTTAATACATAGCCAAACTTAACAAATTCACATATGATGATAGCACATACAAGCCAATGAGTTATTAATGTCTAATAGATCAAGACTTTTAGAATGATACCTCACAAGGTATACTTTGTGCAAAACATATCTTAATTACATAACAGTGGTGAATAAGTGGGTGCCGGGGTGTCACAACAGGGTTAGCAGACTTTGAGATGGATTAACACAAAAGATTGTGGCTAGTTCTAATGGAACTATTATGGATAAGAAATTGTAATAAATAGGAACTGTAAAAATAAAAGTTTTCAAAAGTGGGTGCCTATTGTTAGTCAGATGAAGGCTTCTTTAGACTTCTAAGGGATCTAATTTTTGGCAGGGCTAAGCAACAGCAACTTCCATTGAAGTACATGCAAACTGCAGACGCACTGCACCTCTGAAAATTAGATCCTTATTCTCCAGATGCCTCCATTTACCCATCTCTAAAACAAATATAATTATCTTTTCTGCACCCTACATGTCTGTTAGGAAGCTCATAAACAATCTAGACATCCCTGGATGAAAGCTGTTAGAGTATACAAAATGTCGGTATAATATTTGGTTGAACTTCTCGTTGCTCTTGGTCAAATTGACTTTAGCCTGTCTGCACCGATTTGAAGAAGTTAACTTCTTCTGTTGCTATAGTCAATATAAGAACTCTAGCTCTCAGATGACCTTCAAAGCAGAAACATTAGCAATATCTTCAGGCCTGTGCTACTTCATACAAAATCATTAATTTTCTTTCCGTGTGTGGGTGTATAAATATATGTATATATGAGATAGTCTTTCTCCAGGATATCTGAGTAGCATATTGGTGGCTCTTTCTTGGATGCAATAACAGTAAGTAACTGCAGCTTTGCTGGGTGCTTAGAAGACTTCAAAGTCTCCTGAGGCTTTTAAGTTTATCAAACACTCCTCAGTGAAGTCTGCTTGATGTGCTTTGTTGAATATCATTGTCAGTAGCACTGTCAGGGCTTTGAAATGGTGATTTATTTTTCATTTGGTTACTTTTCCAGAATGATATGACTAACGCAGCTGATTTGTTATTAGGGAGAAAACATTGCCATCATAACTAAGGGCCCCACTGTGACTGTGATGAGTAAAAAGAGCTTTCTCTGTCTCTTGGATGACCTGCAGGAAGGCCAGACACATCTGCACTCCTTGCCCTTTGCAGAATGCAGGGACTGCTCTCTCCAGCCATCTCAAAAGGGGTAGGGAGGATATGGAGTCATGACTCCTCACTGGACCATGGAGCAGGGCTGGTGCACATGGGTGAGGAGACTCCTCCTCCCTAAGGAGCTGCCATATTCCCCTAGCACATTGATTGGGAGTTTAGGGAAGGATTCTGTTTCACTGACAGTTGTGTGACTCTACCCCACTACAGGACTGTGCCTAAATGGCACAACTGAGAGGTAAAGAAAGTTTCAAAGGAAGAAATTTTCCTCTAGAGTACTCCCTCATTACCTCCCCATTTGCTTCACCCTCAGTAGGGTAACCAGTAACTATCTTTTTGGATAACTGAGCCTAGATGTGGGTCCCTGTGGAGTCAGCCAATATCACTCTGAACGCACCTGCACTGAGATACTTGCCAAGTCTTTGTATGGTTGGCAAGAATCAATCTTGTGAACTGTTTTAGATAGTATCATTTTGCCAGGTAGCACTCATTAGCGTGGACATGGTAAACAGGGTAATGCAGCTGCTGATGCTTTACAAGAAAATGCCTTTCTTTTTAATAATTGCATGTGCTGTATTTATTAAATAGGCCCAAGATACAACATTTTTATCTGGATTCAGACTGACAGTCGGTCTGTTTGGGGAGAGTTCGTATGGGGTGAGCCATGAAACTGAGATCCTGTCTTGGCGCCAAAGTTCTCCAAAGTTCTGATCTGATGTTTTGCTTTGGACCCATCTCTAGAATTTATATTTTTATTATCTAATAACAGCAAAAAGCATCTAAGGAAATGTCAAGTCTGGCCAAATAAATCAGGTCTGGGTACCACCATACTCTTCACTTCCCTCTCACAGCTGTGACAAAGTTCCTCCTCTGCTTTGGTGGGTTCTGTGCTTTCTGGCGGATTTGCTCGCCTCAGAGGTTTATGGCAGTCCTCAGTTTGGCTCCTTTTGTTAGTGGCACAAACCTGCTGTTCACTTGGCTAACCTCATCACTGGCCAGCATGGGGAAAAGGAGGAGAACGATCCCCGCAGTCTCTGCTGGACCACCTAATGGGTCAGGGGACAGGCCAGAGACCTTCCCCTCTGGTGGGACCCACAGTCCAGATCAACTCCTCTTATATCAAATAGGGAGTTGGGAGGATGGGGGGAACCCAGGCCTGCCCTCTACTCCGGGTTCCAGCCCAGGGCCCTGTGGGTTGCAGCTGCCTACAGTGGCTCCTGTAACAGCTGCGTGACAGCTACAACTCCCAGGGCTACTTCCCCATGGCCTCCTCCCAACACCTTCTTTGTCCTCACTGCTGGACCTTCCTCCTGATGTCTGATAACACTTGTACTTCTCAATTCTCCAGCAGTACACCTACTCACTCTCAGCTTCTTGTGCACCTCTTGCTCCCAGCTCCTCGCACGCACCTCACTACTGAAGTGAGGTCCTTTTAAAAACCAGGTGCCTTGATTAGCCTACCTGTCCTAATAGATTCTGGTAGCTTCTTAATTGGCTCCAGGTGTCCTAATTAGCCTGCCTTAATTGGTCCCAGCAACTTCCTGATTGTTCTGGAACAGCCCATTATCTTACTCAGGGAAAAAGGATCTGCTTAATCTGGAGCTAATATATCTACCTTCTGTCACTCTCCTGTAGCCCTCTGGTCTGACCCTGTCACACTGCTTATTTGCAAAGATAGTAGATCTGTGAATCTGCAGAGATGTCTGCAGTCCATGGAACTATAAGGACCCTGTGCTGGTTGCAATATGTGACCCTTATCTATGTTATACCAATTCATCAAGCTGGTCTCCGTGCCATCCCTGTAGTGTGCCTGTCACCCACCTTATGTCCTCGTACTAAAGTGCCCTCAGCGGTGCACAGATTTGCTACTATCACCGTCTGGATTAGAACTGCTTAAAGCAGGGCCTACCACAGTGTGGTCCTCCACCCTGCCAGTCTCCATGTGTGTTGTCCTTGTCTCATAACACAAGAACAAAGAGACATTTGATATAATTAAAAGGTGGAAATTCAAAAACTGATAAAAGGAAATACCTGTTCATGCAACACCTGATTAGGAAATCATTGCCAAAGGATGCCACTGAGGTCAAAACAAGATCAACATTCGAAAAGCATTTATATGGATAACAAGAATATCCAGAGTTATAATAGTTAATGCTAACGCGATTTTTTGAAGGAATATACAGCCTCATACTTCAGAGTGTAAACCAATCTCTAATTATTAGCAATCAAGTTGAGACCTTCATGGGGACAGATTATCACCACCTACCTATTGTGAGGTTTCTTGCACCTTCCTCTGAAGCATCATGTATTGGCCACTGTCAAAGACAGTATACTGGACTAGATGGACCATGGATCTGATCCTATCTGGCAGTTCCTGCGTTCCTAGGATCAGTATGGATAGATATCCCTGGAATAATTGCCCAACTTGTGCAAACACAGTGCACAGACTCCACATCCCAAGCAGATGATTGCTTAGATGGTTTTGACCAAAGGGGTTCAAGCTGGCCATGAAGAAAAATATCCCACACACTGTAGAGCTCTATGGAATGCTCTTTTCACAGTAAACATCAAAATCTTTTATTTCTGCCTCTCCATGGATTTGATCACTGGCATGTCTCCGGAAGAAAGTATCTTACAAACAAACATACTGCCATCTGATTTGAGGGTGACATATAGGCTCTGGTTAACATTCAAGGACAAGAAATTGATCTAGGGCCACCTGAACTTAGTCCTACCCAGTAATGCAGTGTATATTGATGTGGCAGATATGGGCATTGCCAGGTGTGGCAAGCAGTGACCTGAGAAGATGAAGGATAGAGTTTTCATTTTAAGACAAAGTAGTAGGGAATGGCCCTGGCACTGGGTTAATGCTGGGAGTGCCATGCGGGAATTGTGGGAGTCTGACTTCTTCTCCCACAATTGCCCTTGGTTCCTAGAAAACCTTTCAAAATCTCACCGAAGCCAGTGGTTCAAGGAGTTGTGCTGGGACCTGTGGGATGGGTACCCAGAGGCAACTGAAGACATGAAGTCCCGTGCTAGCATACTAATGTGGGCAAAAGTGCAAGTGAACTGGACCCCAAACCATGATTAGAGTGGACACTGTTTTGTACTTACCTTGGTGCTGTCCCACTAGTTCAGTTACCAAGGACTCAGCCCTCTAGTGTAGACAAGGCCTGAATATCAGCAAAAGTAGGTCTCTTCCCTCTTCACAAACTGTTTAATATCAAAGGTGCTAAGTATCTGTGCATCTCCCTCCCCCTCCCCACACATCTGCTTGTCATTAAATGTGGCACGCTTCTTCAGAGGTATTGTTACTTGTAAATAAAATGTGGTTGCTAAGAAACACGATGATTAACATACTGACAATACAACCTTCTTTGATAGTTCGGGCATCAATTGTCTGCTTCTGTAATCAGCAAGAAAATAATTTTTAGAGAGGTTTGTCAGACCGCAGAAAAGTAGGTTTTTTGAATTAAATTAGAATCTAGTGTTTTCATAATGAGAAAAGGTCTCTAAGCAATAACTTTTTTGTCAGGTTTTGGGTACTTGATAATTTTTGTGTTTCTGTTTTTGTTAATTTTTCAGCTAACAAAATAAGGTTAGTGTTAATTTATCTGCAACCATATTTAAATAAAGGAAACTAGAACTTTGGCTCACTTTATTTTTATATGTATCATTTTATATGGTAATTTTTCTTCTGACTGGTCTAATCCCATTTTAAATTTCCTCTGCTCAAATTGTTCTAGTTGTCAGGGAGTTTGCAAACAGATCCTCTTCCTCTGCACATATAAAATCACCCACTCCTCCAACTGTCCTCTATGCCCGCTTAGACAAGGGGGTTGATTCTCCTTTCCATTGCAGAGAGATAAAAAACAAAACACAGCATGGTCAAGACAACATCCCCCCATTTTTAGTATCTTACCTGGATGGTAAAGGAAGCTTGGTAAAGGAAGCTTGAAACCAGATAATCAAGTAGGAAACTACCCTTCTCATCTCCTATAACTGGATGTGTAATTCAACTTGCATATGCTGTAACAGATGGGTGCTTAAAGTATAGTTCTGTTCTGAAAAAATGCCTAAAAATGGCACAGTCTTATCCAATTACTCTGCCCCCGTATGTATCCAGAGTCATATCTGCTTACTTGACTAAAATACATTTTTATTGCTTTTTATCCCTGAAGAGCCAAGCCAATTAGAAGAGGTGGGATGTATTCTTTTCGACTGTAGCACTGTGTTCCATCTATATGGCCAATCAGTCCTACTGGGGCAAATCCATTATGGGCAATGGGACTGCGCAGGCGTTAATCTGGAGACAGCAGGAATGCAAAGGGTTTACTGAGGCCTTGTCTACACTACAGGGGAAATTCGATCTAAGCTATGCAATTTGAGTTCCGTGAATAGCGTAACTCAAATCGACGTAGTGTAGTCCTTCTTACCATGGGGTCCACATTACGCAATGTCGGTGGGAGACACTCTCCCATCAACTCCCCTTACTCTTCTCGATCAGTTGGAGTACGGGAGTCGACTGAAGAGTCATCTGCAGTCGATTTAGCTGGTCTTCACTAGACCCACTTAATCGACCCCGATGCATCTATCGCCGCTCGTTGATCCTCCAGGAAGCGTAGACAAGCCCTGAAAGTTTAATTTGATTGGTGGATCCTTTATTACAAGTGGTGATAGGGAAAAAAAACGACAGATAGTCTCTCAGTACCTCGGTTGAGTTTCCAACACCGGCAATGAAGGAAAACAAACAAATAAATAAGCAAACACCCACTCACCCAATATTCTTATTTATAAACTTAATTGATGAATCTGCAGCCCATGGAATTCCACAATAATATGTAATCATGAGTGAGAGAAGGAAACTTAGGCCTCCACTTCAGAAAAGCACTTAAGCCCATGCCTAATGATCGAGCTTCCAGTAAGAGTCATTCCACTGATTTTAATGGGAGCTGCATGAGGCCCATTGGCCTTGGGCCCATGAAGAGGAACGGTCCCAGAGCCCAGGCTCCATCCCAAGGTTGAACATCTAGACAGCAATTTTATAGCCCTGCAGCCTGAACTACATGAACATGAGGCAGATGACATGGGCCAGCCATGGGTGTTTAATTGCAGTGTTGACATATCCGTGGAGAGCAGGCAACTGAGAAGAGTGTTTGGCTAGCTGAGCATGACTTGTAGCTAGTGGAGATGTGCAGAGGTAACTGAAGGCCGCCCTTACTTATGTCTATTAAATGGAAGACAATACCGAAAGCACCTTGCTGAACAGGGGCAATAATATACACACATCTATGCCTGGCCAACAAGGGATGCAATGAATCTTTGTAATGTATTTGATTCTTCTACAAATACTAGCAATTTGCTGCTATTTGTATTCAATCAAACAAACAAGCATAAGTTGCTGCCGCCAGCATGTGTACACTGTTAATCTGATCCCATTTTTCTGGCCAAACCCAAAGCATGCCAGAATTCCACTCATTGAATGTTTGGACTGGTAGTTATTTTTTTAAAAACATGTTGCCATTTTCATATAATTGTTCATTTTTTTCCCATTCAGTTTTGTTCTGAGATATTATTTTCAGTTTCAAAAATGTATTTAGCTTGGTGACAAACAGAGCAATAACAATAGGGGGAAATATTTTCTTTACATCATTGTAAAAAGGAGTTTTATTTGTGTTTTCTAGCAGATACTCTGTGGTATTCACATCTCTCTAGGTTACGTTTTGGTGTGTAATTCCAACCCAATGCATTCATATTACTTTCCAGTTTTTGAGTATTTTTAATCGGCTAGAAGGTTTTATTTTTCTTAAATCAGAAAGATGAAGCCATAATGCTTCCAAATCCAGTAACTAATCCCATGAAACATGTTCTTACAGTCAAATTAACAGAGGCTGGGCAATGTGCAGCATAAACAGAATATTATTTTTTTCCCCAGTGAAGGGATTTGTTTTCTATGAATGATGATCTACCTAATATCAAATGATTATCTGCTAAATAATGAAATGAAAGACTAAGGAATTTCTTAAACCATTGCTGCTCTGGCTGGAAATTGAGGGTCACATTTCTGCTCTTAGCTCCCAGACATTCTTGCTCACTTACACCCATGCAGCTCATGACAGGGTTACAACAGTACAAACAAGAAGCAGAATTTGGCCAGATGAATTTTAAATGTAGTGTCTCAGTGCAGAAGGTACCAAATTCTGAGTCACACCCTGTGCAAAGCCATTGAAGTCTATGGAAATACACTACGTGTAAATTGAGGCACTATAACAGTTGTGGACTAGATTATTCTCTGCCCTTAGATGTGTGCTCAATGGGGAGGGAGGACAAAAAGGTGCCTCCTCGCCATCCCCAGCACTGTCATGGCTAGTGTAAGGACCAGGTACCATTGCTCAGCCTCAGAGACTGCTCCCTGCTACCCCAGGGGTACACTGTGTCCTAAAGGGGCTCCACAGATGTGCAGCAGTGTGAAAGAGCTAGTCTTACCCCCATGCGCCGTGACTGATTAGTGGATGGATAGAGAGGGGAGCATCAGAGTGCTGCTGGCTAGACGACTGGTAGGAAATCCCCCCTGACTTCTTGCTTCCAGCCCGTCTCTCATTGGAATGCAACTCCAGACTGGGAGCTCAGCCCTATGCAAGTGAGCTTAGGGAATTGGTTGCAGAACACCTGATTAGCCCAGAGCCAATAGGCTGATTCAGGGCCAGGGCTGGAAAGGGGATGCATAGCCTCAGCAGAGGAATCTTGATCAGCACAATGACTACAGGGATGGACACCCGCTGATGCAGCAGGGACCAGGGTTAACCATTCACCAGCATGCACCACACCCAAAGAGCAGCCACCACCACAAGGGGCAGGAGGAACCTGCGTAAGGTACAGCGGCTAGGGGCTGTTTGGGCTCTTAATCCTTTGAGAGAATATTCATCTGTATATTCAGCTGTTGGGCACTTAGTATGCTGTGCTATTGCTGGGGAGTGGGGTATACGTGACGCCCCTGTAAAGGCCCCTGGCTGGTCCCTTGTACTAAATGAGGTTTTGTCTCTGCCTAGACAGGAGTGTTGGTTTATAACTGAGCAGAGCAGTTACTCCAGGGGTTAATTCCTGCCTCCCCAAAGGGCATGGAAGGGAACTAAGGGGTCTTGCCTTAGTAGGAGGCAAGCAGTGTTCTCCCAGGCAGGTGGCTTTTGTTTTGTAGTCCGTTTAACAAACCTCAGGTGCTCCCATCACAAGGGCTAGGAGAAGGATCTATGACTCCATACAACTGCTTTGCACTCACCCCTCGAGTCAGTCCAGCACAGCAGGATAGCAATCCATAATACATTAAGCACTGCCCACTGGGAATCTCAGGAAGGTGACCTCCCAGATGGTGGTGCATCTCTGTGCCATCCCTTGTTATGGGGGAACGTGCCTAAATGGCACAATCTCCTGTCACAGTTTCAGGGTAACTGCATCTGTATTCCCCCCCTCCATGGTTTGCTCCAGGAGTTCCCAGTCTGGTCTTCAGCCATCACCTACTCCCTTCTGACTGGGACTTTTAAGGATGCACTACTCCCTGCCTGATACTGTAATATCTTGAGCATGCTAGTCTGCATAAAGGCCAATGCCTGTGCTTTTCTTTCTCTACAAGGGCCATGAACATTGTATGCCAGCAGTTACAATTTACCAAACAGCTCTTTCTGAGCAAGCACCTTTATTGTTAAGGTAAAAGCATTACAAGTTCCTATACACATGCTAAAAGCTTATATCAGAAGTCACTTATCAGTCTATGGGGCCCTTGTAGGCCAAAGTCTTTCCAAACATTCTACAAGGGTTCGGGCCCTTGGACAGAAGGTCCTGTCCATTTGCTGGATCAGAAAGAAAGCTCTGAGTCAGTTTAAATGCAGTCCTTTTATGCCAAAAGCCATTTCTTTGTCTGTTGGTCTCTGGAAAATCCAGTCTGAACCAGTGTACATGTACATTTCTAGTGGGTGGGATCTCTTCAGATGTGTTTACAATGTAAGTGATTCACCCTAAGTATCCCACACTGTTCTTAGTTCCTGGCAGAGCTGTGGCACCACTTCTTCCCCCCGCCAAAGTTGTGTGCAATCTCTGGCCCACAGTGATACATAAACTTCACACACTTAACACAATATGGTCTCCAAAGATATTGCATGCGGTTGCAGTGTCTGTCATGCTACTCACCTCAATGCGTGAAAATACAAATGTGGAACTCTTTGATGAAAAAAGTGTTCTCATGTGATTGTGTTAGCTGCTACTGCTTCCCTCTGTCCCTGCCATCAGGACTTGTTCAGAGAATGCTGTCAAACGTGTAATCTCTGGAGGCATCTCCCCACCGTGGATATTGTGATGGGTTTTCCCCCAGGGTGCCACCTGGAACTGGGGTACCACTAAGCCCTCTGACTCATCAGCCTGGGCTCCCTCTCACACTGTGTTGTTGTGACAAGCTGCAGACCCGGTCCTACACTTCCACCAGCATTCACAGAGGTAGGGACACACCCAAGGTGCAGTTACGTGCAGACTGACCAGCCACTGCATGAACCAACAATAGAGATGCTACAGCCAAAATGACTACCAGCTTCCCAGCCAAGGACCCCAGAGCTGTACCATCATGCCCTGGTCAAAACACTGACCAGTATGACTTTATTTTGCAGTTTGCTAACCCTCAATGTGGAGTGGAATATGCAACAGCCTTTGCCGCTTGAGCTAAGATTTCCAAGCACTTCATTCAAACTCACTGGTTTAGATAAAGCAAAAACAAGTTTAACTACAAAAGATAGATTTTAAGTGATTATAAGTGATAGCAAACAGATCAGAGCAGATTACCTAGTAAATAAACAAAAACTCAAACTAAGCTTAATATACTAGAATGGTAGGATTTGAATTTACAATCTCTCACCCTGACCGATGATACAAGCTGGCTTGCAGATTCTCAAGCTTCAGACTGCACTTGCTTTGCAGCTTTGGAACTTCAGGTTTTCATGCACAGGCTATAAATCCTTTTAGCCTGGGTCCAGCACTTCCCCCAGTTCAGTCTTTTGTTCCTTAGGTGTTTTTAGGAGTCTTCTTGTGTGGGGGGTGAAGAACCACTGATGATATCACTCCCTGCATTATATAGCTTTAGCATATGGCTATATGTGTGTGATGGGTCCCCTGTCCCCTTCCTGAGTGCCACCTGGAACTGGGGTACCACTGAGCCCACCTGACCTATCAGCTTGGGCTCCCTTTACACTGTTCTGCTGTCACAGGCCCTCAAGCCCCGTCCAGCACACATACGGGTAGGGACACACCCAGCTGCAGCTACACACAGATGCTGAGATCAGCTGTGCATGGGAAGGCTCAACTAAGGCACCTCCCACTTCCTAAGGCACGCACCCCCCCTTTGGAGTGTAAACCCAAAATTATACCATTTGCGCTGCACAGAGAACTGTACAGCGTAAGCTCATGAAATTTGCTCCCTTTCTCAATGTGGAGAGGAATATACACAGCTTTCTGCCCCAAGTTATGATTTCCACACACAGGTTTTAGACAAAACAAAACAAGTTTATCAACTACAAAAGATAGATTTTAAGTGATTATAAGGGATAGCAAATAGATCAAAGCAGATTACCTAGCAAATAAAACAGAAATGCAATCTAAGCTGAATATACTAAAGAAATTGGATATGAGTAGCAAATTCTCACCCTAATTGTTGGTTTAGGCAGTTTGCAGAGATTCTTGAAGGCAAGCTGCACTTGCTTGCAGCTTAAAATACCAGGTATTTCTTTCACAGGCTAGACAACCCTCTAGCCTGGGTTCAGCCCTTCTCCACCCAGTTCAGTCCTTGTTTCCTAGGTCTTTCCAGCAATCTTCTTGGGCAGGGAGTCAGTGAAGAACCATGATGATGTCACTGCCCTGCCTTAAATAGCCTTTATATATGGCAGGAACCCTTTGTCTCCAACTTTAGTTCCCATGTCTTTCAATTGAAAAACACTGGTATTCCAAGCTGGAGTCCAGTACCAGGTGACTTGGTCACATGTCCCTGTAGGGCTATAGCAGCCATGACTGAGAGGCTGTTTGTAGCATCTTCAGGAAGGCTCCCAAGGCTCCTTGGTGGGAGATTAGCATCTTCTAAGACCTATTGTTCTCCCTAATGGCCGTTTCTAGCCAGCCATCTAGACTGATTGCATTCTGCCGAGAGGGAATTCCCCAGGTGTAAACACATTTGTAATAGATGCATAGACAATGTTCCTAACTTCAAATACCAAAATGATACATGCATACAAATAGGATAATCATATTCAGTAAATCATAACCTTTCCAATGATATCTTACATGACCTATCTTATATAAAATACATCATAGTTATGCCATAATCATATCGTCACAATATTCTATGAAGAGTATGGGGTGTAATGCCACAGCGGCAACCCTTTGTTTCAAATCTTGGTTTCCAAACCATTTTGTGTGACATCCCAAGATGGAGCCCAGGATCATGTGGCCTGGTCTCATGCCCTTGCATCCTTTGCTGAGAAATAGCAGCCATTACTTATAGGCTGTCTCGAACATTTACAAGAAGGTTAAGTTCTTCCAGGGTCTATTGTCTTTGCTGATGGGCATCAGCACTGTCTGTCTTCTTCATTTTTGTACCTGACAGGCTAGTTGTGGGTATCACCCAGAATAACCACGTTTGAAATATAGATACATAGTCAATATTCATAACTTTAGGTATAAAAAAATTACATGCATATAAATAGGATACTCATATTCAGAAAATCATAACTTTTCCTATGACACCTCACATGACCCATCTTGTACAAAATGCATCATAATTATGCCATAATCATATTGTAATAATATCACTGTGAAGAATATGCGGTGCAGAGTCACAGACATTTTGAAAATTAGCATGCGATGGTGTACAAGCTCTTTTGCACTGCAGGGATAAGAATGTGACTTCTCTGGGGAATAAGCATGTCTCATCTCCCTATTTATCACTTCCTCGGCTGGGCTGCATCACAGGTTCTGCCTGCCTCCTGTTTAACAAGAGATCTCCATCCTCTATTCCCCTGACTCCCTCCACAGACATGCACACAGTTATAGATTCATGCCCTGATTCCCACCTCATATCTGTGGTATTGGAATCCTCTGCCCCACACTCAGCTGGTATGACAAAGGAATCTAGCTCAGGGTGATAGCTGGAAGTTTGCACACTGCAGCCTGGGGCTCAGTCTCATGGCTTTGCTTCGCACCCCAGATTTCCTTGAACTTAAAAGCCCTATCATTACTTCTGCGGTTGGAGGTCAAGTACATGCACTGGTTTGGATAGCTTATCACCTAATGTTGTTTGTGTTCACCTACGCAGAACCATCTCTTTTGTGCTGTGAGTTCGCCTACAGTGTGATTGGAACAGTGCTGTAAATAATTAGGGAAAGTAATGATGTAAATCCCAGCGGTAATCTCCTCTTATTTAGGGTACAACTACAATTTGAACTTCAATAACACCTTTGACATAATCAAACATCCCAGAGCCCTTTACAAAGCCATAAATTACTCACCTGTAAAGTAATGACTGCAGGGAATTAGAGCAGCCATTGAGTCCATTGATCGGTGCTGGGACTAAATGAAGGAGAGGAAATGCTGCAGAATTCTCTTCTTCTCGCTTTGGAAATTTCCATTGCACCTTTAATTTCTGCACACAGTGCGTCCCTTCCCTGCAGCCCTGACACAAATTAGAGAAGATCATATTGATGTGTGCTCTGACATACAAGGACACCTTGCCAGCCTGTCAGCAGATGTAATATTATATGGATCCATCCTGGGTGGGATGTGAGTGTATGACTTCCTGGCTCAGAGGCAAAAGTGCTCCTTAGTCAGGGTACAAATATGGATGGCAATCACTTGCTGAAATTTACATGCAGCATTTCTGAAAACAGGGTTCATTCAGAGCTTTCTAATGAAAAACTGCTGTAATTACTTCTGTTACCTTAGATACCGTTATCACGCTCAAACTCAACATCTCCTGCTTCCTTGATACTTTCATACTCTTAGTGGCCCTATCTGTGTCTTAGCGTGTGTAATCAGATTATCAAGATAGCAGCTTTTTCCTTCATTGTTAATTTTTCATCCTTTCTTACATTGAGTAGTAAGGACTATTTCTGTAGTAAGGGACTACTTGATGTAGGAAAGAATAGCAAAATCAAAACCTCTAGTACTTTTAAGATGCTTATGGGGAAAAAAGGGTGATTAACTCCTCTATGTAATTAGATGTTCCACTCTGATTAGAAAATCTTTATATTGCATTACGACGTATGAGGGTGTTTTACCTGTGAGACGACAGCAGGATCAAGCCCAGTATTTATAAACACTGGTACTTGTTTCTAAGCACTACCGGCAGTTTTTCTTGTATTCATAATGCTCCAACATTACAACTCATCGTAGTTCTGTACTTGATTCCCACAGTGTCAAAGAAATTTGTTATCTTGGTGTCAGTTTGAGGCCAATGGGACCACCTTGAAGCTGCTACTCACTGGTAGTAAGGTTGACAGACACTGTCCTTAAGATAACAAATGTTTTGACATTGTGGGAGTTAAGTACAATAGAGAACATTTTGTTTTGATCTCCAAGGTACAACAGCAATTTTGTAACTTGCAACCTGGTCTTAAAAATCTTTTCTGTTCCTAATTGGTTGACTTGGGTATTGAATATGAGCATGGATCAAAGGCAGTGGGACTTCTCAGATGAGTAAAGCGAGCACAATTTGGTCTCAAAGGCTTAATTTCAAAAACTTCTAGAATCACTGTTCTTGTCCTTAGGGTATGATTAGTAAATGATGATGAATTCTGGTGAATTCAGCAGGTAACCTTGGTTGTTTGGGGTTTCCTTGGTACCAGGCACAACTGAAATTGTCTCAGGTCTGCTCATGCAGTTTCTATAGCCATCACTTAATTAATATTTTAGGGTGTGATCCAAAGACTAGTAAGGCCAATGGAAGGACTCCCATTGACTTCAATGGGCAGTGAATCAGGCTCTAACAGGCCAAATTGTGCCCAGCCCTTATGCACAGAGGATGGGGAGGAAGGGAGATGTTAGAAGCTCCCTTTCTGCTCCCTGAAGGGTGCACAGTGACTAAAAATGGAAGGAAAGTATGTTTATGGTGCACGATAGGTCCAGTGGGTGCTCTGCCTCTCTGAGGCAAAATGCCTCCCAGTGCTTCCTCTGGCGTGCTGCAGCTTTGCAGCTTCTTACACTGCACTCTGCCGAAACAACACAACTGAGCTCTTGATAAAACTCAGTTCTTGTTCTGCTTCACTTCCAGTCTCTTCATTAGCTTATCTCGTATACTGTAACAGGCATATATAAAAAATCTCACCATATCCATGGTTAGTGTCAGCTGTTGCAACTCTATTGAATTCCATGCAGTTTTGCTGGCTTTTGCAAGCCATTAATTTGTCCCAGTACCTTCAAATGATCAGATCTAACTGCTTTACAATTTCTTTAAACAGACAAGGTGGGTGAGGTAATATCTTTTATTGGACCAGCTTCTGTTACTGAGAGAGAGACAAGAAGGTGGTCCAATAAAAGATATTACCTCACCCACCTTGTCTCTCTAATATCCTTGGACTGACACAGCTATAACAAAACTGCATATTGCAATTCCTTTGATTATCCGTGTCACAGCCCTAGTGTACAGTAACTCCTCATTTAATGTCCTCCTGCTTAACATTGTTTCGAAGTTAAATTGCTGCCCCATTAGAGAATGTGCTCGTTTAAAGTTGAGCAATGCTCTCTTATAACGTCGTTTGGCTGCCTCCTCTGCCACTGCTTGTAAGATTCTGTGGCAGAGCAGCGACTTTACAAGGCAGCATAGCACAAGTTCCTCTCCTCCGCCTCCTCCCCCTCTCTCCCAGCACTTCCCCTGCCGCCAAACAGCTGTGGACTTTCTGAGAGAGGAGCAGGGAAGCGCCTATTCAATGGTTGGCCTTTCTCCTGATGCTGCTGATAACTAGAGCCAAACATAAAGATTATTTTCTGAGATGGATTCTTGTCCACTGTGGGACTTGGACCCTCCAGCTCATTTCCCAGAGGTGGCCCAAAAATAAACAGCTTGAAAGATCTTGCACCCAAGAGTTCTAACAGAATTGGCTGAGGAAGTCTCTGGCCCACAGTCATTAATGTTTAATAAATCTCAAAGAGTGCTAATGTTATAGCAGTATTCAAAAATGGCAAGCCGGATGACCCCAGTAATTATAAGTCAATTAGTCTGATGTAGATTCCAGGCAAATAAATAAAAAAAACTGATATGGGTTTCAATCAATAATAAATTAAAGGTTCAGAATATAATTAATGCCAACCAACAAGGTTTTGTAGAAAATAGTTTTTTCAAACATTTTCGGATGAGATTAAAAGTTTGATTGATAAAGGTGACTATATAGATGTAGTATCCTTAGACGTCTGTAAAGCATTTAAGTTAGTACCATAGAACATTCTGATTAAAAAACCTAGCAATACACAATATCAATACAGCACACTTTACATGGATTACGAACAAGCTAACTAAGAGATCTCAAAAAGCAATTGACAATGAGGAATCCTCATGGGATGGGGATGTTTCTAGTGGGGCTCTGTAGGGATCATTACTTTGCCCAATGCTATTCAGTATGTTTATCAATGATCGGGAAGTGAATAGAAAATCACTGCTGATGAAATCTGCAGATGACACAAAGATTGGCACAGTGGTAAAGAATGATGAGGACAAAGCAGTCATACAGAGTGATCTAGATCCCTTGATAGGCTGGGCCCATTCAAAAAAATGCATTTTAACACAGTCAAAAGCAAGGTTATATATCTAGGAACCAGGAATGCAAGTGCTACTCATAGAATGGCGGACAGTATCCTGGAAAGCAGCAACTCTGAAAAGGATTTAGGGGGCATAGTGGACAAGCAACTGAACATGAGCTCCTCGGGCAATGAGATGGCAAAAAGTATTAATGCGACCTTTGGTTGTAGAAGCAAAGGAACAGTGAGTAGGAACAGGAGGTGACTTCACCTCTGTATGTAGCATTGGTGAGAGTGGTGCTGGAATACTGCCTACAGTTTTAGTGTCCACACTTCAAAAGGAATGTTGAAAAATTGGAGAGGGGCAGAGAAGTGCCCCAAAAATGACTTGAAGAAAACGCCTTACAGTAAGACACGTAAGGTAGGTCTACACTGCAGCTGACAGTGAGCCTCCCAGCCCAGGTAGGCAGACTTGTGCTAGCAGGGCTCATGCTAGCATGCTAAAAATCGCTGTGGGCATGTGACAGCACCAGCAGAGGCTCAGGTCGAGCCACGTGAGCTCAAGCCCACCCTACCTCCTGGGTCTGAGCTTCGGTGGCTAGTCAGAGCCTCCCCTGGGGTTGCAATGTCCACACAGCTATTTTTAGTGTGCTAGAATAAGCCTTGCTAGCACAAATCTGTCTGCCTGGGCTGGGAGGCTTTCTCAAGCTGGAGTGTAGCCATATCCTTAAAGAGCTCAATTTGTTCAGCTTATCAAATTGGCTATAGTGTATAGTCAATCCAGAGAAAATACTGGATACTAAAGGGATCTTAATCTAGTGGGGAAAGGCATAAAAGAAGCTGGAGCTGAAGCCAAACAAACTCAAGGCTGTAACAAGGTGCAATTTTTTAAAAGTGAGGGTCATTCACCATTGAACAAACTATCGAGGGCGGTGATGGATTCTCCATCTCTTTACATCTTCAGGTAATCCCTGGGTGTCTGTAGTTGCGGTAATATGGGTAGTGGCAGTGGAGGCCTGGCTGAGTCATGCAGAGTTATACCGGTATTCAAAATTGGTGGGTAAGTTCTTGGCATGGCTCAGCCATGTCTCTGCTGCTCCTACCTGTGCTACCATGGCTACACATCTGTTTATTCTTGTGCTAGCTTAATGAAAGCTAGTGTGGGTATGTGTACATGAGCAGGGGAATCACACCACCAGCTCCTAGCATAGATGTAGCCTATAAGTCTACAAAACCTTTCAGTTACTACTGACCTAAACCGGATTTGAATCCATGATCTAAAGGTGAAAGATTTTGATCCTATTAATGCTCCCCTGAGTGATTCAGTCTCTTAAGTTGATTTCTGATAATATGAACTAATCATAATTCTTGGTCATTTCATACCAAGAGAAAGTGTTTTCAGTCAACACATAAATGAGTTAAATGCTCATGAGGAACAAAATGCAATTATGCAAGGTTTTCTTTCCTCCAAACATGATAATTAGGCCAGATAAACCTTTTGCTACAGCACTTTCAGTATTTGTGGGGATAAGGTATCCAAGAGATAAGAAGAGACAATATTTCACATAATTTGAACATGAAATATTTTCCATACTGTAACTATGTTGAGTGGATTGGTTATCAGGATGTCTAAGCAGCAATCTATTTAGGAAGCATTAAAAGAAAACCACATATGAAAGTGGCACACTGCAAATCTTAGTTATGGGGCCAGAGTCACTGAGGCAATGTCATAACTCTCAGTGGAAGGCTGTCAGTACATTCTGGGGCTGAATCTGGCTGTATATACCCTGAGCTGCACAACGAGCATCTACTGTCATTATGAAACTTTTCTGGAAATTTTATACTAGAGTACGGGGAGAAAATGGGAAAGGAGTGTCAAAAATTATGACCCCCTTTCATAGTTTTGGCATCTGTGATAAGTCTTGTTCTATAGTTAGAGGGTCTCCTTTATTGTAAGGAGAAAAAAAAATGCCAAGAAAACCCTGAGTCCAGTTGCAGATGAAACTTGCAGATGAAATTTAACCTAGGCTATATTTTCTTTCCCCTTCGAATCCACTTAACTCCCCAGGATTGCTCTGGTATCTTTTAATTTAGTTTTACCCGCGAGAGGTTGTATTTTAGTTTGGTAGTTTAACTCTTGCTTAAAACGATGGATGTTTCTTTCTGATGTTCATTTCTAAATCAATGAGGCTACTTCATCAGGTGTTCAAAGAAATGCGAGGGGAGTAAGGTCTGCTAGTTCCATGCTTTGACCCTATTAAGCACTAAACATTTGGGTGGACAAGCCCTTAGACTTACTTCAGTTTTAATGATGCTTTGCAAAATGTGACTGTACATGAGCAAGAACCCCGCCCATCATTTCAACATGCGAACATCAACCACAAAAGGCAATAAAGTATCTGTTCTTTATTTTTCCCCTTCTTTCCCCCCCCCACCAGAAGTTAATGCAAAAGGAACATCTTTGTACTTCTTCAGTTTGTCACATCCTGATACAGTGTGCTAGGTTATACTCAGATCCCATCACACCATAACTATTTAACCTCATGTGGTTGCTCAAACATAACTTGTTCTAGTCTCAGCTCTTTCTTTAAAACCTTGGGAAAGTCACTGAGGTCAAGATGAGAAGAAGGATGATCCAGTGGTTAGGATGCTAACTTGGGACGTGGGTGACATGGGTCCAGTTTTCTTCCCCATCTCAGAATTCCTATGTGACCTTGGGCTCATCATTTTTTTTTTTAGTTCTCCATATGGACAATGGGGATACTAGCACTTCCCCACCCCACAGGGTATTGTGAAGATAAATACACTGAAGATTATGAGGTGTGTCACGCTGTATGGAGTGGTTCACAACCATGAATAACAACCTCAGAGCAGACCGTCAAAAAAGCAGGGCAGAGACCCCAAACTGGTTGTATGTTCTGTAATTAGATTTCACCAAACCAGTAGCAAATGTGAACCCCGGAGGCACTATAACAGTCTTACCATGGAGTTACAGACAGCATAGGCGCGGGCTTTCTCTGGGCCCCGGGGGTTGCTCAACCCCCCGCTCCGCCCCAGATCCCACCCCACCCTGCCTCTTCCCCCAAGCCCTCACCCCTGCCCTGCCTCTTCCCACCCCTGCCCCTTCCTGCCCAGTTCCGGCACCTATCCCAAGCGTGCCCATCCCCACTCCTCCCTCTCCCTCCCAGAGCCTCCTGCCCACCATGAAACAGCTGATCGCGGCACATGGGAGGCACTGGGAGGGAGGGGGAGGTGCTGATTGGTGGGGCAGCAGGTGTGTGGGAGGTGCTGTGAGGGAAGGAGAGAGCTTGGCTGCTGATGGGTGCTAAGCACCCACTAATTTTTTTCTGTGGGTGCTCCAGCCCTGTGGGGGGGACCACGGAGTCAATGCCTATGACAGACAGTCCCCTTGGGCATTTCAGTCTATCTTGCCACCAGTCTACCTTGTTCAAGCTGAACTTAGGGCAGGTCTAAAATGCTGTATCAGCAAAGCAGCAGCTGCTTCTCTTATCATTGTAGTTAATCCACCTCTGAGAGAGCTGGTAGCTGTGTCGATGGGAGCAGCTCTCCTGCCAACATAGCACTGTCTATATTGGGGGTTATGTTGGTATAACTACATTGCTCAGAGGTGTGGATTTTTCAAACACTAAGGGATTTAGTTATACCAATATAAGTCTGTAATGTCCACCTGGCCTTAGTGATAGTTGGTTGCTATACACCAAAGATCACAAAAGATTCCGGTTGCCTCCAGTCCCAAGACACCAGTCATTTACCTCCAGTCATTTTATATTTTAGATCTCTTACCAAAGGCAATGATTATAGCCAATCATGTAGTAATTTCAGTGAGGATTTATTAACTAGGCAAAAGAAATGAAAACATTATTTACAGGTTAAAGCAGGCAAATATATACAGTAACTCGTCAGTTAACGTTCTAGTTATGTTCTTGAAAAATGCAACTTTAAGCAAAATGATGTTAAGCGAATCCATTTTCCCCATAAGAATTAATGTAAATAGGGGGAGGGGCTAGGTTCCAGGGATTTTTTTTTTGCCAGACGAAGAACATTATATACATGTACAGTATAAGTTTTAAATAATTTTAAACAAAAAATTTAATACTGCACTCAGAAATGATGAATGTGAAGACTGGTTGAGGCTGGGATGTAGCAGGGTCAGGGCGTGGGGGCTCCGCCGGCCAGGCGTTCCAGCTGGGGAGCGGGCAAGCCCCCGTGCCCCGATCCCACTCCCAGGCAGGAGCTCCGGGCAGGCGGAGCCGGGGGAGCCAAACAACATTATAAGGGAACATTGCAGGACTTTAAAGGACTATGTTTTCTAATAGGTGAGCGACCTAATAATGAAACAATGTTAACTGGGAAGACATTAAGTGAGGAGTTACTGTATATAAATGAGTTACAGTCTATGGTTCCAAAAGATGACAGAGTCGTAGTAAAAAGAAAAGGAGTACTTGTGGCACCTTAGAGACTAACCAATTTATTTGAGCATAAGCTTTCGTGAGCTGAGCTGTAGCTCACGAAAGCTTATGCTCAAATTAATTGGTTAGTCTCTAAGGTGCCACAAGTATTCCTTTTCTTTTTGCGAATACAGACTAACACGGCTGTTACTCTGAAACCTGAGAGTTGTAGTAATCTCCCAGCACTGAATGTCTCTTAGGTTGACCCTGGGGATCTCTGCTTCTTTTTCATAGACCCTCTGAGGGTCCAAACAGCAAAAGAGATGAAAAATGTTCTTGTTGACCATCTTTATTTCCTTCTTCCAGAATTCAAGATGATTGGATAAGCCCTTTTGAATGTAATATCTTCATGAGTGTGAAGGGGCAATTAAAAAAGTCTGTGTATTGTGATGTCCCCACAATGGCCCATTTTGTTTTGATAGCCTTCTTAATGAGCAGGAGATGATCCTTTCTGACAGATTCACAATTTCAGGGAAAAAATTTTTTTACAGCTGTAAAGCAAAAACTTTAATATTACCTTACAGCATGTGATAAAGATATTTAAGTGAAATTAATGCATGCAACAATTTACAGCGTTTCATAAAGTCATAACAATGTGTTTAGTGTTTAAAGTTCAATACCCATCTTAGCTATCCTAACACACAGGTGAAACAGACTGGTTTCCAGCAATGAGTTTGTCAGTGCTTGGCTGAGGCCTAAAACCATGGCAAGAGCTGGCATCTGGATTGCCAGCGTCACAAGGTGGTCGAATGCTATGATAATGGGGGCCACAGAAATACCTTAAGGAAGATAAAAGATTTTTCAAAAGTAACGGCAATCGGCTCAATATACTAAAAACAAAACTCATTTCTGGCTACATCCAAAAGTCTGTGAATTTTTAGATTTTTCAGTATGTTGATCACCCTGTATGTTTAACAAACCTATAGTGCAATGTAGAAGTAGAGTCAGGCTGAAAGGCTTTGGAAAAAATCAGGTAGGTATCTGTGAAAGACCAGTTGACCCCATCACATTACAGGGGAGAAAAGAATGCAATTACATAGAATAAGGATATAGAGAAACTAAATGATTTCCTTGATTCAATGTTTGCCACAGAGATTGGTGGTGAGATACTCATCCCGTAATTAATTTTTCAGATAATAAAGATGAGCACTGTGAGAGGTCAAGGTGTTAAGTGAGGAGGTGCTGGAGGGAGTAGGTAATTTAAAGGATAAGAAGTCAGCAGGACTGGATGACAGATATCCATGAGTTCTGAAGGAGTACAAGAATGCAGTGGCCTAGTTGCTAAGAAACATATATCTAATATCTCATGAAAATAATCTACTGTACCAAAGGGTTTGACATTGAACCTGTCTTTAAAAGGTGCTAGAGGTGATCCTCCCAACTGTAGACCAGTGGTCAAAACAATATTGAAGGATTACCTTACAGAATCTAGATTGATGTGCCATGAAAGAGACAAACAAGCTTGACTTCCTTTTTTTTTAAACCCACGCCTCTCATATCTATTAGTATTCTTTGACAATGTGAACAGAATAATGGATAAAAGAGAACCAGTTAATAAAATTAATTTGGATTTTTAAAAAGGCTTTGATGAAATCCCTCCTATGAGTCTATTAGGGAACCTAAGTAGTCAGAGATGAGAGGGAAATTACTAACATGGATCAGAAATTGGCACTGTGATAGGAAACAAAGAGAAGGAATAAGTGATGAATTTTCAGCATGGCAGATGTTTAACAGAGATGTGTCCCAAGGATCCATAGGATAATCAGTGTAGTTTAACATATTATTTGTTAATGATCTAGAGATGGAATGAACTACGAGGTGGCAACACTTGACAATTACGGACTTATTTCAGTTAGTCAAGCCCTGAGATGTCTGTGAGGAATTCCAGAGAGACTTCATGAAACTCAACATAATGCACATTAGAAGGAATTATTAGACATTTCTGGGTTCAAAATTAAACTAATCACCCACCCACCCAAACAAAAAAATAAACAAACAAAATCTCTGTGTTATTATATGCAGCTCAATGACAGTCTCTGCTGAATGTTCAGTAGTAGTCAAAATAGCTTACAAAATGTTAGGGTATTTAAAGAGTTGGATACAAAAACTGAAGATATTATGATTACATTATATCAATCACAGGTATGCCCTCACCTTAAATATTATATTCTGTTCTGGTCACATCATCGAAAAAATATAGCAGAAATAGAATGGGTTCAGAGACCAGTGACAAAATGATTAGAGGCTTGCAAAGACTTCTATATGAAGAAAAATTGAAAAGATAGAGACTATTTAGTTTATAGAGTAGATGAATCAGAAGGGTCATGATAGAAGTATTTAAAATAATGAACAATATAGGGAAAATAAACTGGGCCCCAGAGGACATTCAATGAAATTGAAAGGTAACAAATTTAAGACAGATATTATGTATTTTTTACACAACTAATTACACAATTTTACACAAATAATTAGCATATGGAATTCACTGCTACAAGTTATCACTGAGGCCAAAAGTTCAGTAAGACAGAAAAAAATGAATAAATATTTAATATGGATAAATGTAAACAGTCAGTTGCACTAGACAGAGTTAAAAAAAAAGCCTGTCTGATATAATTCCTCTTGCTTCAGGGCATACAATAAGACAACTACTGCTTGGTTAGGAAGAACTTTCCCCTATGAAATTATTCCATAATTGTCCACTACAAGGTCTTTTGCACCATCCCCGGAATCATTTGATATCGGTCTCTATCTGAGATATGATATTGAATTACATGGACCACTGGTCTGATTTCTTCTGGCAACTGTTATGTTTCTATATCTTCCTAACTTCACACCTGGGAATGATGCTTCATAAGGGTTGACAAGGATAATAAGTGATGTTATTTGGTCTTGTGATCATGTGAGATGCTCCTTGTTTCCATAGGTATTTTGAGGGAGGTCCTCATCCAGTTTATTAATGAGCTGTGAAGTAGACATGAAACAGAAGATTCATTAACTAAGTCTTCATCCTTCTGAAGTCCAGTAACAATAATGATTTCATAAAATTAGTTCAACCACTTACCTGAGAGATTGGCTGCTTAGCTTTAGTCTGAACTGATAATAGTGTCTTGACTTCAGGAAGAATTTTGACTTCTGTAAAAGTTCTCTTTTTGTTGGGAGAAGCCGCAGGCCAACAATATCATCTCAGTTGATTTTATTTACAACATGCACATAGTTCCTAGCAAAGGTGGATGCACAAGTTAAGCAAGGGTGGATTAACAGCAAAATTTAGTGCGCCCAATTCAGGACTCTGGCAAAACTTTATGTTGCTCTTCCGACACTGCAGCAAAACTAGCACCCAGCCATCCCATACCCTCGCCTCTGTAATCCATCTACCAGTCAGTGACTCCTGTGAAATGAGAGAGCAACAGTGTCAGCTCTGCTATGGCTCCATGAGGGAAGGTAGAATTTTCAGTTCCAGCAGTCATTCCACATCTGGCTACTCTGGCTTCTTATAGGTGTAGAATTTGGCTCTGTAAATGCAAGTAAGAGAGAGAGAGAGAGGGAGAGAAAGAGAGAGAGAGAGAGAGAGTGTGTGTGTGTGTAACCCTTCTGCCAGGTAGAGCCAGCAGCAACCAGGGCTGGGTTCAATATCTAGGGGTTCCTTTCCATTGATACAACACAGAACCAGCTTGAGCTCCCACCCAGTAACCTGGGAAAATTACACACCACCCCTGGGTGCCACTGAGAGGCAATACTTCCCCACTCACAAGCACAAAGTCTGAGTGCAGAAAAGAAACTTTTGAAATGAAAGGAGGGAAGTTACCCAACATTAATTAGGGACAATGCCGCAAGCATGATTCATAATCATAAAACTAAAAAGAAAAGGAGTACTTGTGGCACCTTAGAGACTAACCAATTTATTTGAGCATAAGCTTTCGTGAGCTACAGCTCAGCTACAGCTCAGCTGTAGCTCACAAAAGCTTATGTTCAAATAAATTGGTTAGTCTCTAAGGTGCCACAAGTGCTCCTTTTCTTTTTGCGAATACAGACTAACATGGCTGTTACTCTGAAACCAATCATAAAACTGTGATCAGGACACCCACCCCAGACTATGTGTGGCTGTGTCTTCTGCTTCATATTCTGGAGTTCTACAACCAAAAGTTCCTATTCTGTTCCCCCTCTGCTCCCTCATCATACCCCACTCACAGTGTTTGTCCTTGTTCAGTGAGGACCCAGGGTTCAGAGGTGCATCTGTGTGAGTTCACCTCCCACCCAGGGAAGAAGGCACCTGGCTTGCTCCACCATCTGTGCACTTGCTCTGGCTGGCTGGCCACCCTGCCAGCCACCATTCCTCTCTACTGATCATCCTGCTGTTCCACCAGCTGCCATTCCACCAGCTGTCCTTGCCGGCCAGTCATTGGTCAACTTCTGCTGCCACTGGCTCTCTCCCATGACCTTTGCAGGTCAGTCTCTTGAGGTGCCACCCAGCTCTTAGTGGTGGAACCTGAAGCAGGCTGGGCAGAAAACCTGTCCTACCACAAGTGATTTCACCTCTTAGTGAGCACTTAAAAAAACAAAAGACTCCTAATGGAGCCTATTTAGCTCTGTCTTTGAACAGTGTGACAAGGATTAACCAGACCAGGGACCCTTAAGCAGAATCCACCCCTCCTGACTGGAATACCTGTCCCCACCCCTCTTTCTTTCACAGAGGTCTGGTATTTGAGCCACTGGCTTTAGTGAGTTCTTTTCAGCTGAGGGTGACCCCCCACCCCAACTGGGACAGATTAAGCACAGTTCTGGTCCCTTTACTCATACAATAAAGACAAAAACACTGATAACATTTAACTACCCCTGCATTCAGACTTAATAATTTTATTAAGATAATGTTGGAATAAAAAGAAAACGGTACAGAGTTTAGGCATAGAAGTTTCTGGTTATCAGGGAATAAGGTACAGATTATCAAGCAGTGCGAAATTCGGTTTAGGAGCTGGTGGCGTAAGGAATACATAATCTGCAATCTCCCCGATTGGGGATAAAAGTTTAACGGGTCAAAGTACAGACATTGAGCTACGGGGGTATGTTGTCCATATAATGGCTATGTTCAGGTGTGGAGTATAATGAGCGGATATGATGATGAGGATGGATCTACCCTCATTTGGTGGGATTTAATGTTCAGTGAGTGATTTGTAACCCAACACCAGCCAAAGTTGATCACTTTGAGCAACACCACTCTATCTGCTGGATATCTAGGCAAAGTAGGTGTGTTCATGTAAATACAGTTTGCTCCTGATGTCTCTCCCTGACCCAGCTAGCTGTCAGGGGAGAGCTCATTCAGACCCTGCACACATATATATGTGTGTGAGGTAAAACAGAACAGAACAGCTACTGGAGAAATATGATGCAACATGGAAAAAAACTGACCTGGCAAATAAAGAATCAACCCACTGGAAGATTGTTGCCCTCCAGAAAGCACATGATAGGAGAGCATGATCTAGACTAGAGGAATGAGCCCAAGCTTGGAAACCACGCATGAAAGAGTTCTAACCGCAGGTTTTTCCAAGCTTGCTGTTAGGTCTTTTGCATGTGACTTAGAGCCAGACGCTGGTACCTTTACTCACAGTGAATACTACCTTGGTACTTGTATAGTCCCTCTGAAATCAACAGGACAGCTTACAAAGAAGAGTGTACCTCAATGCAAGTGAATCAGAATCTGGCCCTTTCTCTCCCTGCCTCTGTAATCTACATCTTTGAAATAGATATACATTGTTGCAGGGATGCTTTGAGTTTTAGATTGTGTTTCTCCCCAATCATTTGTGTTTTAAAAGGATAACAATGGGAAGGTACACACAATTGAATAGGTCTTCAGCTACACAGGTTGTACTGAAGTGTGGCAGGTAAACAATACTATCAGGAAGAACCATGGGATAGTTAAACGGTCCAGTGTTACTTTGGTAATGGGGGTAGTAGTAGAAAGTCACGCTAGTGTTTGATGCAATAAATGAACTTTTAAACAAATATACAGGTGGGACAATCTCTGTGCAGACTTTAGAACGGCATCATTATACATGAGCAGGCATTTAAAATGTGGCTGTACTGTATTTCCCTGGAAGGCCAGAATCATTTTATGCTTGTATTTTAATCTGAGGTTTAGGTTGAACAGTTCTTTCAAAATGTAAAGTGCTCGGTATTATTATTGTCATTATTATGCTTCTAGACATGTGTCTTTCTCTCCCTAAATCAAATGTGAAGCTTTTAGACCACCAAAATCATGGCATGGATCACTAAGTGACATTAAGGTGAAAGCCTATGTCCTCTGCTAAAAGAACGGCAAACCTTACATTCCACAGAATCTGCGAAAACAGAGGGTTCCGTGGTGCATCTCATAGCCAAGTTCTGTCTGGAGGAGCGCTTTGAAAAATAAGACAATGCTGGAAGGAATTCTAAGTGATAATCCCAAGTGGCCTGAGAATTCAAAAGGGCATGCCCATGTAAGAAAAGCAGCAATTCTCAACCCAACTGAAATGTAGGTAGCCAATCTTCAGGAAGATTTTGTGTGATTTGCTTACAATATTCCTAGCCAGGTGGAATGAAGACAACTGGGAGGCAGCAACCAGGCATTAAACAGAACTTCATGGCTTGTAAGAAATTATTAACAAAAATTGTGGTGACTTCCAAATAAAAATTTCCCTTCTACTGCAAATCATCCCCCTTTTTTATTTGTTAACAATAGTGTGAATGAAGTTGTGCTCATGATTGTTCATGGAAAGTAAATGTTAGGCCAGTAGACAAGATTCTCTTAGGCCCTGATTCGGCAGAGCACTTAAATATGTGCGTAACTTGAACTTAATGGAACAATTTACTTACTCAAAATGAATCAGGTTCTTATGTACTTTGCTGAATAAGAGCCAGAGTCATAAAATATTAGGTTTGTGATTAGATGAAATTCATTTGGGGAGATAGCAGTTTATAAAGATTAAGTCATCCATTCATGTGATGCTGACTAATCACATCTTGCATATTATCATACAATCATAACAATGTAGGGCTCAAAGGGACTTCAAGAGGGTATCTAGTCCACCCTCCTGTACTGAGGCAGGACCAAATAAACCTAGACCATTCCTGACAGGTGTTTGTTTAACCTATTCTTAAAAGGCTTTCAGGATGAGGAGTCCACAGCCTTCCTAGGTAACCTGTTTTCCCTGATATCTAATCTAAATCTCCCTTGCTGCAAACTAAACCCATTACTTCTTGTCCTGCTCTTGGGAGGACACCACCATTTAGCTGTATTGAATACCTGTATGATAAACAATCCCTAGACTGTAATTTGTTGAAACAAGACAATTTTGAATGGAGAATAGAGATGTAAAAATTGAAGACTGTTCTTGAACATGAAATAGCTGCTACATTTGCTAAATAACAGATAGATTGTTTCCAATTGTTTCCCAGCTCTGCATCTCAGTAAGCTGGGAATTCTATGGCCAGGCTTCTGGCAATGCAGTGCAGCCAATGTAAAGAGATCATCATGTTAACTTTGAACAAGGAGCAGGCTGTGTGTTTGAAATATGATTAAACAGTTTTAGGGAGCGGTTTGTGTTAATCATCTAAGAAAATCACTTAGGTGCCAGGACTGAAACAGATCAGTTTGAATCTTCCTTTGGAAAACTGGAGCTGTGGATAGTTGTTTCATCATGCAAAATCATTTCTTCCAAATTACTTTCGTGAGGTGCAGGAGGAAAAGCTATCAGGGTGAAGAACAAATAAACCTGGATGTGGTATTTGTCTTTATTTCTGTATTAAAATTTGTAGACTATTCTAAGAATCAGCCTGCAGATAAACAAAGTATGCACACAAGTGTGCTGTGTATGTAAAAAATGCCAAGGACACAGAAAACATCCATCATTGCCAGGATAATCTAATGACTGTAAACTTTAGTCTACCGACTTCTAATGATGAGGTACCATCTCATCATGGTGCAATTTGAACATATTACACCTCAGTGTCATCATGTGATGACACTGAATCATGATTTATCATCCCAATATGACTGTGTAGTGTCAGCCCTGAAGTTATTTCAGTGTGGAGAAGAATCTCTGTGTGAGATAATATCTTACATTTAGTATATATAGTGCCATTCTTCCCAAAGCGCAGGAACCGCAAAGCCGCCTCCAGGGTAAGATGGGGAAACTGGATGGACAATCTGCACCCATGTTGCATAACAGCAGAGGGAGGTGGAATGGTGGTCAAGAACTCTGCAGCTGTGAAAAGTCCCTGAGATCTTTAATGCCCACACAGAGTGCACAGGACCTCACATTTTTAAACTTAGCATCTGAAAAAAATTGCACATCCCAAATGGAACTGAATTTACCTACTTTCAAAGATCCACCCCTGCTTATGAGACAGCGTGAAGCTCATGTTGAATACACAATACTTGAGCTGTCTGCATTCCAATCATTTGCATATAATATCCCATCAGTAGCTTGTATGCACCACCAGTGTACAGTATAAGAATGCTCTACTTGCAGTACAGTATTTGAATTTTTGGCCTGCTTGGCATTTGATATCAGTGTGCTCTGCCACAGCTGTCAGATTAATCAGATTTTTCCCCCTT
Organism: Chelonia mydas; assembly: GCF_015237465.2. Taxonomy (NCBI): domain Eukaryota; kingdom Metazoa; phylum Chordata; order Testudines; family Cheloniidae; genus Chelonia; species Chelonia mydas. Next base: position 18,111,296 of record NC_057851.1, read on the forward strand.
TTTTATCTGGGTTGGCTTTATTCCCAGATTCCGAATGAAAGAGATAGCATTTTACTTGACCGCCCTATTCCAGCCGTTAAACACTGTGACTTCAGGCTTGGATTCTGTAATGGTCTATTAAGTTGATAGCAGCCTGTTCAATTTTAACTTTTTTTCTTTTCACATTTAGCAATCCACTGAAATATAACACTGGGGAAAATCCAATGTCTGGAAAACACGACTGAGAATTTGTCTGGCTACTAAACACTTCGGGAAATTGCAGTGGTTTGGGACATTGTGGTGGGGTATTATGGAGAGATAAAGCTAGCATAGTTTAGAGTCCTTAAATTCTGCCCTCTGTTATGCTGATGTATATCCAGAGTAACTCCACTGAAGTAAATGGAGTGCAGTTTTGGCCTAAGTGACTTTATACATTTTCTTGAAAAGAATTTATCTAGAAAAATACTGTGTTATGGAAGAGGGGCTGTTGCTCCCTTGGGGACCAAGTTAAACAAAATATTAAACTTTGGGAAAGCTTGAAACTAGAAGAATGTCTTTTTGTACAGAAAAAGCCCAAGTTAATTAGCATTTGATAGCTCAACTCAGTTCTCCACTCATGGAGTAAACTAAATACTACTTGTATTACTATCTGTTAAAAGCAAGAAACCAATGCAGGTCACATTACAACACAATGCAGTTTTGTAGTTCATGCACTGCACTGCAAAACAAGCAAAATTCTCGGATTATGGAGAGTTTCACATTTCAATCTGTTAGCAGCACCTATTGTCAGTTACAAAAATAACAGGTTTAATTTAGGCAAAAGTTTCTTATTGTATTGCTCAAATGTTATAAGTTACCTCTATCTTGTCTCCTGCAGAGTATTGGGGCTTTCAGATGATAGCTGTTGAATTTGTGTATTTCAGATTATTAGCTGTATGTTAAAGTGGAAAATCTGAGATGTTAGTCCAGCTAGGCTTTTAATACTTTAGGAGTATGGGTTAATATGTAGAATATGTCTACACTCCAGTAGCCACAGTGGCACAACTACAGCACTGTGTAGTGCCGAAGTGTAGACACTTCCTACATTGACAGAAGAGGTTTTCCCCTCGATATAGGTAATCCACCCCTCTGAGAGATGGTAGCTCGGTCTATGGAAGAATGTTTCTGTTGACCTAGCTGCATCTATAGTGGAGGTTCCGTTGACCTAACTATGTCACACAAGGGTGCAAAATTTTTCACAGCTCTGAGCAATATAGATAGGTTGATCTAATTTCTAGATGTAGACTAGGCCTCAGTCTCCGTTCAGTTGTAGTCCTAGGTATAAAGTGAGGCAGCAGGCTGGAGACACAGAATGGGATCCTTTGCTTCGTTAGAGACTAACCAATTTATTTGAGCATAAGCTTTCGTGAGCTACAGCTCACTTCATCGGATGCATGCTGTGGAAAATACAGAAGATGTTTGGTTTTATACACACAAATCATGAAAAAATGGGTGTTTATCACTACAAAAGGTTTTCTCTCCCCCCACCCCACTCTCCTGCTGGTAATAGCTTATGTAAAGTAATCACTCTCCTTACATAAGCTATTACCAGCAGGAGAGTGGGGTGGGGGGAGAGAAAACCTTTTGTAGTGATAAACACCCATTTTTTCATGATTTGTGTGTATAGAAACAAACATCTTCTGTATTTTCCACAGCATGCATCCGATGAAGTGAGCTGTAGCTCACGAAAGCTTATGCTCAAATAAATTGGTTAGTCTCTAAGGTCTCTAAGGTGCCACAAGTACTCCTTTTCTTTTTGTGAATACAGACTAACACGGCTGTTACTCTGAAACCTTTGCTTCTTTAGGCTCGCCTGATTTCGTTCTTCTCACCTGGACTGGTCTTAAATGATAAGTAGATGGCTTTCTCCCTCTGGAAACTACAGGAACCAGTGGAAACCCTCAGTTACCCTAAATAGTTCCCTTAAAGTACAGAGAAACCTTTCTTTGGTGTAGGCATAATTCTGCCTCTTAGTAAAGTATGGAGGTGTCAGTCCTTAGCTTCTGCTGAACAAGCTCTGAAAGGAACCTTGAGTTTCCGGCCTAGCCTTTCACTCTGAATTTTCTTTTGTGGCTACATAGTGGCTCATCTAGTTACCTGGCCTACACCTGTTGCTTTCAACCTCGCACGTTCACTTACATTCTATTTCTCTTCTCTCTCTCTCTCTCTTTCTCTTTTTATTTCTGGGAAGCTTTTCTTGTCTAAGACTAGAAGCCTTCTGCCATTTGTCATCTTGAAGCTAGCTCTTTTCTCTTCTCAACTATTCCTCTAAACATTACATTACATTACAGATAAAGGTCTTTTAAAAAGACTCTTGTTTTTGTGAGGATATGCAAAGGGCTTTCTTTCATCGAAGAACAATCAGCTCAATGCACTTATTTTCTGCAGGACATGCTCATACTTCTTGTACAAACTGATTCAAGCTAAACTCAGGGTCAAACCAATTTCAGCTAACACAGCTAAAATCATATTTAATACTCGTTTCACTAGTTTTAACATTACTTTTAACAACCATGATGCATGAGTGTCTACAGTATGTCACAGGAAAGTGAAGATGGTATTTTATTTCAATACTATTCTGATGTAGGATTAGTATCCACTAGCAACATACTGCAGCCACATCCAGCCCAGTTGTTCAACATACCTGGGTGGAAAACTTATATACTGCACGTTTCTGTGTTCAAAGCAGTGGCTCTTTTAATATGGGGTGGTTGTGTCTGTAGAAAGAACCCCAGAGAGGGACACTCCAGTTTGTTCTGAATGGGCATCTGGACCACTGGGTGGAAAGCAACTGAGTTCCATTTCTATCCCAAAGATGCAGCTCAGCATGTATGTTTGGGGAGAAGTTAAGGCAACAAACATGTAGATGAAAAATAGACCCACAGTGCTTGGAGAAGAAAGAGCTGCTGACTAACGTTGCTAAGAATTGTGACTGACCAGAAGTTATGAAAGTGGGTCTGGATCTGTAAACCTTTGCTTCTGCTTTTGCTATCTTTGTTCAGGGTCAATAGGAACCAGCTACATATTATGAATAAAAGAGACTAGGAAAAAACATCCCCAGTTTGAGCTTGGATCGTTTGTTTCCCACCAAGGAATCAATTCACGTGAGAAGTCTCAGACTTTGCTCTGGCTGCTCAGAAGTCAGGAGAGTTGGTAGCACGTATGTGTTTGGTATTACCTAGTACTGCAAAGGACTTCTGCACTCTGGAGGGCTGCTCAGCCATGGCCTCTCATTCAGGGAACTCTTTTGTAAGTTTGGCAGGCTGAGAACTACCTCTGTCTGTCTCAGGCACTTGGTCTTTTGCTCCAGAATGGTCATTTCTCCCAAGGTCTGGAGATGACAAAATCATGTAGAGATAAAATCAGAAAGACTAAGGCACAGAATGAATTATACCTAGCAAGGAACATAAAAGACAATGAGAAGAGCTTCTATAAATACATTAGAAGCAAGAGAAAGACAAAGGAAAGTGTAGGTCCTCTACTTAGAGGGGAAGGAGAACTAATAACAGACGGCATCAAGAAGGCTGAGGTGTTTAATGCATATTTTGCTTGAATCTTCATTTGACAGGATTACTGGCCTACTTGATGTGGGGAAGCTGTAGACATGATCTATCTTGGTATTAGTAAGGCTTTTGACACAGTTGCCTGTGACATTTTCATAAGCAAACTAGAGAAATGTAGTCTAGATTAAATTACTATAAGGTGGATGCAAAACTGGTTGACAGCCCATACTCAAAGAGTAGTTATCAACGGTTTGTTGTCAAACTGAGGGAATGTATCTAATGGGATTCTGCAGGGGACTGTCCTGGTTCCAGTACTATTCAAATTTTAATTAATTATTTGGATAATGAAAAGTATGCTTATAAATTTAGCAGATAACACCAAGCTGCGAGGGGTTACTCGCACTTTGGAGGACAGGATTGGAATTCAAAATGACCTTGATACATTAGAAAATTGGTCTGAAATCAACAAGATGAAATTCAAAAAAGACAAGTGCAAAGTAGTATATTTAGAAGGAAAAAAATTAAATGCACTACCACAAAATGGGGAATAACTAGTTAGGCAGTAGTACTGTTGAAAAAGATCTAAGGGTTTCAGTGGATCACAAATTGGATATGAGTGAACAATTTGATGCAGTTGAAAAAAACTAATATTATTCAAGGATATACTAAGAGGAATGTTGTATGTAAGACATGGGAGGTAACTGTTCCAATTTATTCTGCAACGGTGAGACCTTGGCTGGAGTACAGTGTCCAGTTCTGGGCACAAAGCTTACAGAAAGATGTGGACAAATTGGAGCATCCAGAGGAGAGCAACAAAAATGATAAAAGATTTAGTAAACCTGATCTATGAGAAAGGTTAGCAAAACTGGGCATGTTTAGTCTTGAGAAAAGAAGACTGAGTTGCGGACCTGATAATATCTTCAGACATGTTAAGGACTCTTATAAAGAAGTGATCCATTGTTCTCACTGTCTACTGAAGGTAGGACAAGAAGTAGTGCACTTAATCTGCAGGAAGGGAGATTAAGGTTAGATATTAGGAAGAACTTTCAAATTATAAGGGTAGTTATGCTCTGGAATAGGCTTCTAAGGGAGGTTGAGGAATCCCTTGGAGGTTTTTAAGAGCAGGTTGGACAAACACCTATCGGGGATGGTCTAGGTATACTTGGGCCTGCCTCACCACAGGGGGTGGACTAGATGACCTCTTGAGGTCCCTTTTGACTCTACATTTTTATGATTGTCAGACCTGATAATCACGGTCATTTCTGCCCCTCCTGCCACCTTAATCCATCACCTTCAAAGCAGGATGCAGATTCATCAGCCTCACCCTCTGTGGGCAGAAAAAAGAAAGGATGCTTGTCTTATTTTAGATTGCTCCTAAGCAACCTAGTAGACAGAATTTGAGGAGAGGAGCCCTCTCGCTCTTTAATAGTATTAATTCCATCCTGGTACATCTCTTCAGTCAAGTTTTTCCAGAAGACTCACTGAGAAAGGGGATAGACATATCTTCCAGCAGTTGCCATCTCTCTGGCTTGTTTCCCTCCCACATTCCAGGTCTCACTCAGCAGACTGGTGAGCCTTTCTGCCTACCCTCTCCCTGTGTGTGATTTTTTTCTTCAAAAAAGAAGAGCTGGAGGAAAGAATGTTTTTCATGCCCCATCCTCGTTAGTCCTAGGAAATGGCCATTAAAATGGTCCAGGACCCTGTAGAAAAAGGACCAAAATGTTACCCAGCACATCAGAAGAGGAGGGAGAATGCTCTCACAAATGAATTTGTCAGATGTCATGGCTGAGTAGTTCAAGACTCCAGACTGTGGAATTCTTTGCTAAATCCTCATATAAGGAACAAAATTTCCCTGTTAGGAACAGCAAAACACAGTCAAAATATCTACCACAAAGGCTCTTTAATTTGGAAAGCCCACCCAGGAGCACATTGACTTTTCCTGTTTGCCTTTTCATTTGAGTGCCTAAAAAGTTATGTCAGTCATTAGCTATCACATGAAAAGCAAATGTTGCATCCTTCAGCACATGCAAAATTTGAAACACAAAGGAAGTCAGTTGTTTCAACCTGCTAAAGGACCAGAGAGACAAACAACCACGCAAAATATTTAGAGACATCTAACATGTGAGACAGCTACTTAAAGTCAGCTCTGTTACCTATTTCATGGCACATTTTGAAAAGAAATGCTGATCCAGTATTATCCAAATGCTAATTAAAATGTCACTGTTTTGATTCTTTCCCACTTCACAAAACCTGGCCACTGCTGGTGTGAGAACCTTCTACAGTGAAGCTTCTGGCATCTGAAACAACATTCATATCTGTCACTCTGACCTTTCATGTCATTTCAAATATACGCTGGAAACATATTTTCTCCCTTGCCTATACCTCTGAAGGTCTCCTTCCCTCTGCCATTATTGTTTAACTCTATAGAGCTATTAGGGATGAAGTATGTATACACAAAATAAAAAGGCAAAATATTATAGAAGTAAATTCTGAAATAAGTCAACTCAGCCCTGCTTTGAGAGCTTGATCCTGGATGGCAGAAGTCAGTGGGAGTATGGCATCTGACTTCAGTACAAGGATCAAGTTCTTAAAACAGCATTTATTCATTTTCAGAATGAAAACACCATACACCAAATACAGAAAGAGAAATACAGGTGCCTCATCAGTGTAAATAGTCACCTTGGATACAGAGACTATGTCTACACTACACAGCTTTTAGTGACAGGGCTGTGTTGCCACAGCCGGGCCGCTAAAAGTCATGCAGTGTAGCTACTGTTTGTCAGCTCCCCTGCTGACAAAAAACTTCCACCCCCAACGAGCAGCGTTTGCATTGTCAGCAGGAGAGCACTCCTGCCAACAACGTGCTGTTCACACTGGCGTTTGTCATGGCAAAATTTTTGTCTTTTGGGGTGGGGAGGGTTAACCCCTCTGAAAGACAAAAGTTTTGTTGTTCAGTTGCCAGTGTAGACATAGTCAGAGACTGTTTCCCCCCCAGCTCCCCCCCCCATGCCTTTGGTTTACAGTGCTTAAAACTACTGAACGCATCAGGATGTGTATCATCACCACTGGCTTTATGATTTGCTGTATATCTGACACATGCAGTTCTGTGGGGAGGGATAGCTCAGTGGGTTGAGCATTGGACTGCTAAACCCAGGGTTGTGAGTTCAATTCTTGAGGGGGCCGTTTGGGATCTGGGGCAAAAGTTGGGGATTGGTCCTGCTTTGAGCAGGGGGTTGGACTAGATGACCTTCTGAGGTCCCTTCCAACCCTGGCATTCTATGATCCTTGGTAAGACCGTATCTTATTATTTGCTGTAAGTGTTCCTCCCCTCAGCACTCAAAGTGCGATTGCTTCAGTTGTACCATTCTTTCCTGAATGGTCAATAAATAGTAGTCAGGCCCCTAAATACTTGTCTTTCTTGTGTGTGTCTCTTTAGATCCCAGCCTGTCTATTAAGAGTACAAGTAACGTTATGTTTCAATAGAAATGCTGCCTCTATGCACCAAGCCTTTCTTTGTCTACGTTACAGAGACCTCTCTTCATTTCAGTCCCCCTCTTAGCTTCAGAATGCTCTTTATCTACTCTAGGCTGGAGGACTCTTTCTTCCATTGCTTTAGGCTGATGGTGTCTTTATTTATCTTTTCTGCAGGCCCATCCACAGTTTGCTCCCTTCTTCTTATTGCCTGAAGGCCACGATTTTTTTCTTCAAGCTTCTTCCAGCTCCTGTGGCCAAAACCACACACTTCCTTACCTAATGCTTTTGAAATTACCACTGGTTGTTCCTTCCAGTACTGTTAACATTTATCAGATCAGCTCTGTGTGTGAGAGAGGGAGGGAAATGGAGAAATGAATTATTTATCTCTTTTCTTCTCAGCCTGACTTAAATGAACAGGGTTAAGAGGTCTCAAAAATTCCTTCAGGAAATTTAAAAGAACCCACAGAGGCTTAGCTGAGTTTTAAGATTAATGGCCTGCATATTTTTAAACTAAGCTGTTTATTGTCTAGAGCTTGACTTATTTTCCTGAAACTAGGCGAAACAAAACAAAACAAAACAAAACAAAAAAACAAAACAAAAACAGTGTTCTGAACATAGGCAACTGTGTGTATATATATTAAAAGCATTTGAGAGAATCATTCTGGGATGACAGCCTGCATGTTTCAGCCCATTGTGTTTTCAAACAGCTAAAGTGATAATCCCGAACACTGCTGGCCATGGAGCACAGCAGGGGTATCACACTGTTACAGAATAGAATGCCAATGCCATTGAATGGCTGCCCTAAGAAGTGAGATAATTTTACAAATAAACGTGCTAAAACACATTCTTCTTTTGAAATTTAGATAGTGTGGCACTAGAATCCATAGCTGGATACATTTTCTGCCTAGAACATTTAACCAACCCTTCCTCTTCCTTGGGTTGTTTAATAACAGTTTTAACAGTAACTTGCTTTAGATTTGGCCCAATAATAATGCAAAGGGGATAAAGTCTAATAAAATAGCACAAAGATAAAGGCAGTCTAAACAAGGCTGAATTCTTGGTTCACTATCACTTTACCTGGATTAGATAATGACATTGCCTGCATGCTAGACTGTACTAGTTGTCATATTTTCTAAGTTCTTGTCTAGTGGAAAAGTTAATGCATTTTTCTTCTTCCTCTGAATTTCTCAGTGAAGTAATTGCTGTTTTTTTCATTCTACCTGATGAAAACCTTCAGGTCGTTTTGTCAAAACGCCCTTTGATGCCAGGTGCATGTCAATCTATGGACACACACTTGAGTTACAGACTCTATTCAGACATTGCACATTACCAAATGAATCATCTGGAAACCTTATCATCAACTTTTCAGTGACAGCCTCAACTACATTTACTTGACATTAGTACTTAAAAAAATGCATGTGTTTTTCCTCTCAGCCTCCCATTTCAAAAGAAAGAAAGATACTAAGGGTTGGAAGTTTCTTACTTTTCTCAGTGTTTTGCTCCCTCCAGCTTCTGGTTCTATGACTGGAATACAGGCTGTAGGCAGTGTATATGGTCTGTAGAAACGCACACTAATATTCTTTGCTTGTTGTTTTTGGAAATTCCTAAATATTAAAATATGTAGTTTCATAGATATAGTTAAAATCATCCAGTTCTCTTGAGAATTCTAAGATTTCTTTTTTTTTTTTAGTATTGTTTTTTTTTTAATCACCTGTTTTAGTTCTGGTGAAACTAATGAATTTGGCAGGAAGGGCCTTGGGAGGAAGGGCCGACCCAAAAGAAACACATTGGTGGCCCTGTCATAAAGGCGAAGGAGCCAAACAGATCTAAGACTAACAGATCATGAGGGGCAAAAGTGCAGGGATAAAGAGGGGGGTTAAAGATTCAGGAAAACGGTGCTCACTGGACATCCTACAGAAAACCCTGCCCCATAGTAAGTGCTAGTCTATTTGATTTCTGCAGGAAGGTGGGGCTTCCCCACAAGAACTGCAATAGCTTCTCCCTCCAGAGACAGGAAGGGTCAAAAAGAAAGAGAAACCAACTAATTACAGGTTTCAGAGTAACAGCCGTGTTAGTCTGTATTCGCAAAAAGAAAAGGAGTACTTGTGGCACCTTAGAGACTAACCAATTTATTTGAGCATAAGCTTTCGCGAGCTACAGCTCACTTCATCGGATGCATACTGTGGAAACTGCAGAAGACATTATATACACAGAGACCATGAAACAATACCTCCTCCCACCCCACTCTCCTGCTGGTAATAGCTTATCAAGTGATCACTTTAGATAAGCTATTACCAGCAGGAGAGTGGGGTGGGAGGAGGTATTGTTTCATGGTCTCTGTGTATATAATGTCTTCTGCAGTTTCCACAGTATGCATCCGATGAAGTGAGCTGTAGCTCGCGAAAGCTTATGCTCAAATAAATTGGTTAGTCTCTAAGGTGCCACAAGTACTCCTTTTCTTTCAACTAATTACAGGGGACAAATCCAAAATCCGCAAACTAGAGTGGGGTCAAAGTTCACAAACTTCAGAACATGAGATGGTGGGGGGTGAACACTGAAAGGAGAACCTAGAATCTCTTACTGTGTGTCTGCACTGTGCCTGGCACAATGGGGCCTCATCCCTCTCTGCAATACAAATACTGAAAAATACTGATGCTGAGGTCTGGCAGATATGACAATTCTGCCAGCTGTGACAAAGTCTACACACTACTTTCATCTGTCAGAGAACTCTCCTGACACCAAACACCTTTTCTCCGAGGAATACTAATTATGTAATTGGCATGCATGACTGGAAGTATAAGCTGACTGGCAGAAGTATGAGATGAATGGAGATTGGAATAAGAAAACTGGCACAAGTTCACATTTTTACTTTTCACAGAAATGAGCTCTTTTACCCCTACAGGGACAAATTATGTTTACTCTAGTCAAGTCCATTGAAACTGATTTGGTTTAAACTGGATTCAAATTATTTTATTGCTTGCTGTTCTGTTTTTTACCTCACTACCTTTTCTGCCTGCATTTCTTCTTGTGAAACCTAGGCCCCCTCAAATGGAACATGACTGCTAGTTTTACACACACACACACACACACACACACACACACACACACACACAGACAAATACTATTCTAATCACCTTGCTGGTTCAATCTGTCCTTTCAAGAATCACATATATCTCCATGATATCCTCTTTCTTTTCCTTACTGTAAGCCATGTCTCACTAATCTTTCTTCATAACTTATGCCCTTAGAAACTTTATGCTGATTGGTCTGTGCTGTGCCTTTTCACCCTTAGCAATGTCTTTCTTATAAGTAAAGTTGATCCAGCCAACAGTCATTGGATATGCTGTATCCTCCCCATGCCCTCGAAAACCAAATCTCTCTGCAAGTACTCTAAAGAGCTTGATTTTATGCAGGGGTGTCTAAACTTTATCACCCTGACCAGGCCTGGAGACTGCACTAAATTTGCATATCAATTTACATATTCATTAGTCAGCTGTAATATTTGATTGCTTAATATGCTGGCTTTGTGCATGCGATCATGTCTCCCTTAGACCAACTGAGGGCAAGAGCCTGGTAAAAGAGATAATAGTTACTCCTTTGGCTTAGGAGGTAGACAAGCTGATGGAGCCCAATCCAATTCCCATTAAAGTCAATGGAAAGATGCCAGTTGACTTAAAAACATAGGACATAGGACTGGAAGGGACATCCTGGGTCATCAAGCCCATTCCCCTGCTAATCAGAGGCAACCCCATCATATAATCATATTCATAAATGTATCAAGGTCTATCTTAAAACTAGTTAGGTTGTTTGCCCCCACTGCTCTTATTGGAAGGCTGTTCTAGAACCTCACTCTCCTGGTAGCTAGAAACCTACATGTATTCATGGCCAATTTATACCCATTTGTTTTCTTTTAGCTTAAATGGCTCTTCGCCCTCCCTGATATTTACCCCTTTGCTGTATATAGAGAGAGCAAGCATAGCCTCTCTCAGCCTTTGTTTTGCTAGACAAAACAAGTCAAGCTCTTTTAGACTCTTCTTGTAAGATAGGCTATACATTTCTCTGATCATCCTAGGAGCTTTTCTTTGCATCTGTTCCAATCTGAATGAATATTTGTTGAGCATGGGACACCAGTCCTATCGAGGATCTCAGTGGGAGATGGATGGAGGCATTGTTGTGTAAAGTCTTAGCTTCTATAACTGCAGACATCTGTAATATCTCTGTGTTCATGGCCATGGTTTATAACAAAAATAGCACCCCAGATGGGACTTGAATTCCTAGGGACTTAAGTTCACCACTAACAAGGGGTCAAATTACAGTCCATGTAATTCATAGACTTTAATAAAGATTGCACAGCAGGTAAATTAGTACAAAATTTGGCTCAAGTTGACCAGAAATGCACAATATTTTTCATTTAGTCTTATTACTGCCCTATTTACTAGAAAAAGACACTGATTATATAACTATATATATACACACACAGTGTAAATCCCGAGGCCTTTTATACTTCTGTCAAACATTATTCATTATCACGTCCATGTCTTTTTCTTGGTTGGTATTATGCTTCATTTTAGGCTATAGTCTCTGTGGATAGTTTGGATCCTCCCTTCTCTCATTACTTCACATTTCTCTGTGCTGAACAGCATAAGCCAATTATCAGACCATAAACCTCATCTATCCAAAAAAGATTGAATGTGTATGCTCTGTGCCTTTGTGCATGCTGCCGTCCTCCTATTTTGTGGCATTATCAAACAAAGGCAAATTTTAAATATTGTCATTCATGCCCCTGCCCCTTTCAAAGTCACTTTTAATTAGATAATGCTTAATTAGATGTTTGTAAAGTGCTTTGAACATGCAAAGTGCTATATAAGTGCAAAGTATTATTAATTTGCATCATCCTCATTATTAACTCTGAGCTTTGCTGCAGGAACCCTGTCATTACTGCTCTCCATCCTGAATTGTCCACTTTTCCCAGCTGAAAGGTGAGAAAACAATATCAAATCCCTTAAACCAGAGGCAAATAAACTCTGTGCAGCCATTTCAGCTGAGAATTATGCCTCCAGTAAACAGAACTGATGCACATACAGTCACTTGGCTGTCTACATTCATATACATCTGTTGGAGCAGTGTGTGGTCTGCTCACACGCTGGTCAGAATCTTGCTGCTGGATATAGGTTCCATGCAATTATAAATTTAGATGAGCAGACTAAATAATATTTCAAAAAACAAAACAAAACCAAGAACCACAAACCCTCTCTTCTTCAGGAAGTCCCTTCTCTGTGCCAGCTTAACAACATTCGCAACATTGGCCAGCTACAGTCAATTACACTAGCTTATACTAATGTGACATGCTGACGGAGAAGCAGGCACAGAGTTCACGGTTGTTGGTTGCTGCCAAAAAGACAAGCTCTATTGCAGTTGGTGCATTGGAAACCCATAAAGGCCATGTGGGGGTGTCAACATTTGTGCCGCAAGATAGACGGAAATATTTAAATGGTGTATAATATAGAGTTAAATTAGGCACTTGTCCCAGTAAATGGCCAAACAGCTGCAAGGCCATGACTCCTTGGTATTCAACAGCAAGGTATATGAAACCCTTTAATGTAGCTCAAGGAAAATAAGATCTCATGTCAATAGTCTTCCTGGCTAAGAAACAGATCCTGTTGAGACTGTGTATGGTAGAACTGTAGCTGTGCGTAGCAGATTAACCATATGATTCCAAGTCCACTGTCAGCCCAAGACAGAAGTAAATTGACGCAAATGGTTGTTGCAGCTCTATCATACAAGAACTATGTTGCTTGCCAGATTTTCTGAGGTAAAAATAGTTTTGCTTTTACCCTGACAATCTTCATAAAGCTAAGATTGTAATCACTGTTTCCCATGGATTTTAACTCTTTTCTTTGCATTACTCCTTGCCGTTTTCTGCACTGCTAACTTCTTTGTGACATGAAAATGCAATCCTGTACCCGACACACAAAAGGGGTGGGCAGAATTGTTTTAAAGACTCACACCAGTGTTATACGAACATGAGAATGGCCATACTGGGTCAGACCAAAGGTCCATCTAGCCCAATATTCTGTCTTCTGACAATGGCCAATACCAGGTGCCCCAGAGGGAATGAACTGAACAGGTAATCATCAAGTGATCCACCACATGTCACCCATTCCCATCTTCTGGCAAACAGAGGCTAGGGACCCCATCCCTGCCCATCCTGGCTAATAAGGTCCTTATTAGGACCTTATTAGGACCCATGATGGACCTTTCTGCCATGAATTTATCTAGTTCTTTTTTAAATCCTCTTATAGTCTTGGCCTTCACAACATCGTCTGGCAACCAGTTCCACAGGTTGACTGTGCGTTGTGTGAAGAAATACTTTCTTCTGTTTGTTTTAAACCTGCCACCTATTAATTTCATTTGGTGGCCCCTAGTTCTTGTGTTATGAGAAGGAGTAAATAAAACATCCTTATTTACTTCATCCACACCAGTCATGACTTTATAGACCTCTCTCATATCCCCCTTTAGCTATCTCTTTTCCAAGCTGAAAAGTCCCAGTCTTATTAATTTCACCTCATATGGAAGCTGTTCCATACCTCTAATAACTTTTTTTGCACTTTTCTGAACCTTTTACAATTCCAATATATACTTTTTGAGAAGTAGTGACCATGTCTGCGTGCAGTATTCAAGATGTGGGCATACCATGGATTTATATAGAGGCAATATGATATTTTTCTGTCTTAGTATCTATCCCTTTCTTAATGATTCCAAACATTCTATTAGCTTTTTTGACCGCCACTGCATATTGAGCAGATGTTTACACAGAACTATCCACAATGACTCCAAGATCTCTTTCTTGAGTGGTAACAGCTAATTTAGTTCCCATCATTTTATATGTATAGTTGGGATTATTTTTTCCAATGTGCATTACAACAGGTTTCAGAGTAGCAGCTGTGTTAGTCTGCATCTGCAAAAGGAAAAGGAGTACTTGTGGCACCTTAGAGACTAACAAATTTATTTGAGCATAAGCTTTTGTGAGCTATAGCTCACTTCATCAGATACATGTCGTGGAAAATACGGTGGGGAGATTTTATATACACAGAGAACATAAACAATGGGTGTTACCGTACACACTAAGATGAGCTATTACCAGCAGGAGAGAGATGGTGGGGAACCTTTTGTAGTGATAATCAAGGTGGGCCATTTCCAGCAATTGACAAGAACGTGTGAGGAACAGTGGTGTTGGTGGTGGGGGGAAATAGTTTTACTTTGTGTAAAGACACATCCACTCCCAGTCTTTATTCAAGCCTAAGTTAATTGTTTCCAGTTTGCAAATTAATTCCAATTCAGCAGTCTTCCGTTGGAGTCTGCTTTTGAAGTTTTTTTGTTGAAGAATTGCCACTTTTAGGTCTGTAATCGAGTGACCAAAGAGATTGAAGTGTTCTCCGACTGGTTTTCGAATGTTATAATTCTTGATGTCTGATTTGTGTCCATGTATTCTTTTACGTAGAGTCTGTCCAGTTTGGCCAATGTACATGGCAGAGGGGCATTGCTGGCACATGATGGCATATATCACATTGATAGATGTGCAGGTGAATGAGCCTCTGATAGTGTGGCTGATGTGATTAGGCCCTGTGATGGTGTCCCCTGAATAGATATGTGGACACAGTTGGCAACGGGCTTTGTTGCAATGATAGGTTCCTGGATTAGTGTTTTTGTTGTGTGGTGCGTGGTTGCTGGTGAGTATTTGCTCCAGGTTGGGGGGGCTGTCTGTAAGCAAGGACTGGCCTGTCTCCCAAGATCTGTGAGAGTGATGGGTCATTCTTCAGGATAGGTTGTAGATCCTTGATGATGCGCTGGAGAGGTTTTAGTTGGGGGCTGAAGGTGATGGCTAGTGGCGTTCTGTTATTTTCTTTGTTGGGCCTGTCCTGTAGTAGGTGATTTCTGGGTACTCTTCTGGCTCTGTCAATCTGTTTCTTCACTTCAGCAGGTGGGTACTGTAGTTGTAAGAATGCTTGATAGAGATCTTGTAGGTGTTTGTCTCTGTCTGAGGGGTTGGAGCAAATGAGGCTGTATCACAGAGCTTGGCTGTAGACAATGGATCATGTGGTGTGGTCTGGATGAAAGCTGGAGGCATGTAGGTAGGCATAGCGGTCAGTAGGTTTCCGGTATAGGGTGGTGTTTATGTGACCATCGCTTATTAGCACCGTAGTATCCAGGAAGTGGATCTCTTGTGTGGACTGGTCCAGGCTGAGGTTGATGGTGGGATGGAAATTGTTGAAATCATGGTGGAATTCCTCAAGGGCTTCTTTTCCATGGGTCCAGATGATGAAGATGTCATCAATGTAGCACAAGTAGAGTAGGGGCATTTGGGGACGAGAGCTGAGGAAGCATGTTCTAAGTCAGCCATAAAAATGTTGGCATACCCATAGCAGTGCCGCTGATTTCAGTGAAGTGCACGGGCTGAAATTGTGGAAAAGCAGCATCACTTGCCCCATAACCTCAGCCGTGCAGAACACAATGCCATCCACAGCCTCAGAAACAACTCTGACATCATAATCAAAAAGACAAAGGAGGTGCTGTCGTCATCATGAATAGGCTGGAATATGAACAAGAGGCTGCTAGGCAGCTCTCCAACACCTCATCATGTGCCAGCAATGCCCCTCTGCCATGTATATTGGCCAAACTGGACAGTCTCTACGTAAAAGAATAAATGACACAAATCAGACATCAAGAATTATAACATTCAAAAACTAGTCGGAGAACACTTCAATCTCTTTGGTCACTTGATTACAGACCTAAAAGTGGCAATTCTTCAACAAAAAAACTTCAAAAACAGACTCCAACGGAAGACTGCTGAATTGGAATTAATTTGCAAACTGGATACAATTAACTTAGGCTTGAATAAAGACTGGGAGTGGATGTGTCATTACACAAAGTAAAACTATTTCCCCATGTTTATTCCCCCCCACACACACACTGTTCCTCACACGTTCTTGTCAACTGCTGGAAATGGCCCACCTTGATTACCACTAAAAAAGTTCCCCACCCCCGCTCTCCTGCTAGTAATAGCTCACCTTAGTGTTTATGGTAACACCCATTGTTTATGTTCTCTGTGTATATAAAATCTCCCCACTGTATTTTCCACTACATGCATCTGATGAAGTGAGCTGTAGCTCACGAAAGCTTATGCTCAAATAAATTTGTTAGTCTCTAAGGTGCCATAAGTACTCCTTTTCTTAATGTGCATTACATTGCAGTTATCAACACTGAATTTCTTCTTCCATTTTGTTGCCCAGTTACTTAGTTTTGTGAGATCCCTTTGTAACTCTTCACAGTCTGCCTGGGACTTAACTATCTTGAGTCGTTTTGTATCATCTGCAAATTTTGCCACCTCAGTGTTTACCCCTTTTCCCAGTTCATTTATGTGTCCGAATGGCGGAAGATGTTGAAAGCAGCACCTAAATGAACTGTTAAGTGTCAGAATGTGCTTTTCAATAAAGAACACCTACCAAAGATTTTCCTTAGGCGTTCAAGGGTCTCCAATCAGAGGATGGGATCGAGCTCCAAAACATCTAAGTCAAATATTCACCAATCTCAAACGATTCTCTATGATCTAAGGAGGTGATCTGAGTTAGCTGACTGATGTTCATTTGCATCTTATTATCACTACTATTAAAACAACTCCATTTTGTCTCTGGACATCACCATTAAACAGCAAATTTCATCCTAATGACTAGCCAGGTTTGTGGATTTCAAAAAGGCACAAATGTTTTGTGTTTTAGTACAGAAATAATTTTAGCCAAGGGGAAGGTAAGTGTGATTTGAACCATAAAGACTAAGAGTGATCTGATCTACATACATTTCCTCTGCACCTGTTTAAAAACAAGCCACAGATGTGATACCGTGTGGCCAATGACAAGAACATAGCACATCACTTTCTTTGAGGACCTCAAGGAATTTAACAAAGGGAGTAAGTATTATTTCTATTTCACAGTCAGGGAGGCTTGATGAGATCACATATTGAACTAACGATCGATTCAGCAACAGAACCCAAAACTCCTGGGAAGTCTCCTGCTCTGACAACCTTGCTTCTATGAGATAAATGCTGTGAAGAGAAGGAGGCTTGGAACTGTGGAGATCTACCCATTAAAAACTGGTTTTAGCTGGAGCCGTCTAGTTTTGTTATCAGTAACGTGGCAGGTAAAGGGGCAGGATTCCATTGTAGCTTGCAGAGCAGCACAGGTGTCCAACTCAGCCAATTTCCAGTGTTCTTGTACTATGTTGAACAGTCAGCAGCATGTTAGGTGTGCCTGAAGCAGTGTTAAAGGTCACACTGAAAAATCCATCCTGGCATCTTGAAAAATCAGGCTCCACATATCTCCTCTCATATTTCTTCCATGTAATATGCTCCATTCTGCTGTATTTCTATGAAGGTAAAAATCTCCCATTACTGCTACTCTGGCCTTTTCAGCTGCCTTTATAATTTGCTTAATCAATCATTTCACAGTTCACTTGAACTTTTTGCCCAGGTAGCCCATGGCATATTCCCATAGCAGCTGTAGTTTATTTTCTGAAACACAAGACCAAATTCAGAGGTGAGTCTAAATAAGTTTAGAGGGAGCCTAAAGGGAGTCTTTCAGAGTAGCAGCCGTGGTAGTCTGTATTTGCAAAAAGAAAAGGAGGACTTGTGGCACCTTAGAGACTAACAAATTTATTTGAGCATAAGCTTTCCTGAGCTACAGCTCACTTCATCGGATGCATTCACTGGAAAATACAGTGGGGGAGATTTATATACATAGAGAACATGAAACAATGGCTGTTACCATACACACTGTAACCAGCGTGATCACTTAAAGTGAGCTGTTACCAGTGGGGGGTGGGGTGGGGGGAGAAGAAGCCTTTTCTAGTGATAATCAAGGTGGGCCATTTCCAGCAGTTGACAAGAACATCTGAGGAAAAGTGGGGGGTGGGGAATAAACATGGGGAAATAGTTTTACTTTGTGTAATGACCCATCCACTCCCAGTCTCTATTCAAGCCTAAGTTAATTGTATCCAGTTTTCAAATTAATTCCAATTCAGCAGTCTCTCGTTGGAGTCTGTTTTTTGAAGTTTTTTTGTTGAAGTATTGCCACTTTTAGGTCTGTATTTTCCACTGAATGCAACCGATGAAGTGAGCTGTAGCTCACGAAAGCTTATGCTCAAATAAATTTGTTAGTCTCTTAGGTGCCACAAGTACTCTTTTTCTTTTAAAGGGAGTCTGTTGATACTTAGACTCCCATTCACTCTGACTCTTAATTTAGAGATGATGTGTGAGGGCAACGGTGGCTGGGATGTAAGTTACATGTGGGTAAGTGGATGTGAGTCTAACTGATTCTAATAAGTAACCTTAATAGGTCAAAGGGAGAGTAAGCAGACAACTACCATGGCAAAGTGACTCTCTTAAGAAGCCTTTGTTGTACAAGTAACAACAAAGCACTCTAAATGCACACAAGGACAACCCACGTTCAGACAGTGGTACTGAACCCCCAAGATAAGTGCTACATGCTCGGTGTATAGTTGACCTCAAGTTGTGTTTAACTGGATAAAATGGGACAACTTGTATTGGTCAATAGCGTGTGCTATCTTTTCACATGCAGCAAAGACACACAAGAGATTTTTGTTTGAGAAACACCTTTGCATGAGGCATACATGAAAATAGGTACTCAAAAGGGAGGTCATCTCTCTCTTCTGCAGAGAGAGGTAATGTATAGAAACAGAAATGGGTGGAAGCATTCTGAGTCAGAGAATATAAGTGTCTGGGTAGCAGATTGTAGGAAGCCCTTGGTGTTAAGTTTGATCCCCTCTGTTCACTCTTTTATACTCCATTTAAGTCTGTTGAAAATCTACTCAGTGTTGGAATGGGTTGTTACCATGACTGGACTTATGACATATAGGGCCCAAAGTTACCAGAGGGAGAGATCAGACAGAGAGTTGTCTCCACCCATGATCTCACTCTTGCAGTGTGTGGCAAGAGTAATTGGGTGACTTGACTCCACTTTTGATCTAATTGCTGGAAGGATGGATTCAAGCATGAGGCAAGTTTCCTCTCCATCTGCCATAAGGGAAGAATGGGTCAGCCTGTGATTTACTGAGTCAATTCATAGCCCTGAAAGAGGTCCCCAAATCATGGGCTGCAACGCTCATTTGTAATCTTTCACATAAGCTTGCTAAGCCATTGTGCTGAGACGACATAACTGGGGGATACTCTCTGTACATGAACAATGAGAAAATTGGGACTTCTTGAGGGACTCATAACTAGACATAAGTTCCATTAGACCATTGCCTAAAGAAACAATTGTCTTGTAAATCAGGCTTAGGTAATTCAACTGAACCATGGGAAACCCAGACCAACTTCTTTACTAATGAGGAGTAGTGTCATAAATATTCAAATTTTCTTACTGTAAGCCCTAAAAATTTACCACCCACTGGTAAGGAGATAGACAAAGAATCCCACACTTAAACATTCACTGTAGACTAATGAAGAGAGAAAGAGAGAAAATTAGCTTACTTGGCTACTTTTCTAGCCAGCAGCCACTAGCAGTGATCTTACAAGCACATCATTGATCTTGGAAGTGGAGATTGAGAGAATGAGAAACGGTGTGTGTGTGGGGGGGGGTGTGGGGTGTGTGTGTGTGTGTGTGTGTGGAAGGAGAGATGGGAAATATACAGTGAATAACTATGTTGACCAGGATAAATTGCCATTATTATAGGGAGTCTGAGGATGTCTACTTATTATTTTATGCAATATTATGACAACAGTTCATTGAAATTAAATTTGCCAAGATAAAAAACAATTATTTCACCTTTTGTTCTGCTAAGGTCAGCATCTAAAATACTAATTTTGTCCTGACCCTGTACAGTTTGGAAGTGGTTTGAGAATCGAAATTATACTGTCTCTCCATTGCATGAATATTCACTCCCTTTTTTTGTACATACAAAAAATGGTGATGGACTATCATTATCCAAATTGCTAGCAGCTGTGCTTACTGAACAATGTTCTCCTCAAATCTGTTGACATGTCAGAAGTAATAATAATAAAAAAAAATGTCATACGGTACACTGAAATGCCTGTATAGCTTGTCGCAGCCTATTTATATGTATACTGCATTAAATCCAAGAAAATCTCCCATAAAATTAATGCACTGCTGTCCCTGTGTGTACAGATTATACTGTACTTTAGGGAGATATTTTGAAGAAATTTTTAAAAACCTATTAAGTCCAAATATTTAACTTTTTTGAATTTCTCATAATCTAGATCGATGTTTTCTCTAAACTCGGTGGGTTCTTTTAATGTTTTGGGAAGTCCACAGTTCTGTTGCCCAAAAGATATTGCCATATTTTTGATCACACAACAATCCAAGAGGACCTTCTGTTGCAACATGTGACTCAAACACTCAGTGCTGTATGTGACGGTTTTCAAGCAATCTAGTGACTATTTGTGGACTTGCACTTTTGGGCTTGCACTCATTGGGTTGTGGTTTATTTCTTTTTATAATGATTATGCCTTTTCTCTGTTTTTCACCTTTGAAGTTCTAAGGACTGTGATTTCTGCCGAGATTAGTAGCTATTTTATGTGTGTCGAATGTACTTTCTTGTTTTGCTGTTCTCTTAATCCTAAATTAAAATGATTCTGACAGAAAGTATCTATATTATTTTATGGTAGCATCTAGAGGCACCAGCAGAGATCAGAGTCATTGTGCTGGTGACTGTACAAAAACACAGTAAGAGGTAGTCCTTGCTCAGAAGAGCTTACAAAATAAGTAGTTGAGACAGACAAAGAGCAAGGGGAGAAACAGAGGTACTGAGAGGAGAAGTGACCTGCCCTAGCTCACAAAGCAGTTCAGGGGATAAGGTTTGACTTAATCCAAGTCTCTCGAGTCCCAGTCTCATGACCCATCCACTACACCATGCTGCTTCCTGTTATCTGTGTATGGGGGGAGAAAAGAATGCAGGTGACACGGATGGGATGGACTCAAAAATAGGGATCAGAGGAAGAGAAAGAGTGGTACAATCCTTTAGTTCAAAAGACAGAGAGCGCTTATGGAAATATGGGTTTCCTGTAAACAAAGAATAAAGAAAAGACACCACAGAAGAGTACACTGTGTGTGTCTCCTCTGTCTGCATTGAACTCAATTTGTCTGCCTGCCTCTGAAGACAGCATAGTCCTTGGTGAGTTAAAGGTTCAATACACAGAAAACACATACTTGTTATTCAATTTAATATATCCTAATGGGCTCTTCCGTGAGTGGGACTGGAAAAAGAAAGCACCTCTTTGTCAGATTCTCCCCTCTCCAGGAGCATGTCAGAGGATGAGGCACCTTACTCTTGATTTCTGCCTATGATAATGAGAAGCAAGTCATTACCCTGGTCCACCTCTTCTAGCATCTTCACCTCATTTGCTTATATACCCACTCTTCTGGCCTCATAAATGCCAGGGACTTGGAGCTACAAGCCTGATACAATCATTTATGTTTGCACAGAGAGGCAAGGAAAAAGACAAAGCAGCCATTTGGAGCAGTACAGCACACAACTGTTTGAAAGACAATACTCAATGAGTAGTCTGGCTCACTGTCCAACTGGGGGGATGTCTCTAGTGAGGTCCTGCAGGGGTCTGTCTTGAGTTCAGTACTATTCATCTACACCACATTTCCCTAGTTTCTTATGAGTATGTCACATGGGACTGTGTCAAAAGCCTTACTAAAATCAAGATATATCACATCTATATCCCCCCTCTATCCACCAGGACAGTAACCTCGTCAAAGAAAGAAATTAGGTTGATTTGGTCTGAAATAAAAAAAGATGAAATTCAGTGAAGACAAGTGCAAATTTCCTACACTGAGGAAGGAAAATTCAAGTGCATGACTACAAAATGTGGAATAACTGGGTAGGTGGTATCCCTGCTGTCATAAATATAGAGAAAAGAGTAGCATAAAATCCCTCCTTGGCAGCTGTACTGAATTGCCTTACCTGTAAGGGGTTAAACAGTTCAAATAACCTAGTTGGCACCTGACCAGAAGGACCAATGAGGAAAGAAGATACTTTCAAATCTGGGGGTGGGGGTGGGGTGATTTGTTTGTTGTTCTCTTTGTTTGTTCCCCCTCCAGACAGAGGGAGAGACCAAGCAGGTACAGCATCTCCTGAAAATATACCTGGAATAATAGATCTAAAATTATAGAAATTGTAAGTAGGGAAAGGAAATGCTTTAGGTTATCTTTTGTTTTGGCTTGTGAAATTTTCCTGTGCTATAGAGGTCGTTTTATTCCTGTTTTTGTAACTGTGAAGCTAAGCCTAGAGGGCAATCCTCTGTGTTTTAAATCTTTTTATTACCTTGTAAAGTAACCTTCCCTCCTGATTTTGCAGGTGTGATTCTTTTAATTTTTCTTTATAATAAAGTTCTTCTTTTAAGAACCTGATTGATTTTCAGTGTCCTGAAGACAAAGGGTCTGGTCTATGCCCTCATTGCTAAGGCAATTGGTTGGTATATTATTCTCAAGCCCCCCCAGGAAAGGGGATGAAGGGACTTGGGGGTATATTTTGGGGAAATAGGGATTCCAAGTTACCCTGAATTTTTGTGTAAATCACTTGGTGGTGGCAGCAATACTGTCCAAGGACAAGGAAAGGAATTTGTGCCTTGGGGAAGTTTTTACCTAAGCTGGTAGAATATAAGACTAGATGATCATAATGGTCCCTTCTGACCTAAATATCTATGAATCTATAAGCTGAGGGGGTCTTTCATGCGGGCCCCCACATCTGTACCCTAGAGTTCAGAGTGTGTGGGGGGATCCCTGACAACTGCTGAAAATGATCTGGGGGTAATAGTGGATCACCAGTTGAATATGAGTTAAGATTGTGATGCAGTTGCAAAAAAGGCTAATATCATTTAGGGGTGTATTAACAGGAGTGTCATAAGTAAGACATGGGATGTAATTGTCTTGCTCGAATTGGCACTGGTGAGGCCTCAGCTGGAGTATAGTGTCCAGTTCTGGGCACCATACTTTAATAAAGATGCAGACAAACTGGAGAGAAAACTTGATGTGTGAGGAAAGGTTGAAGAAACTGAGCAAATTTAGTCTTGGGAAAAGAAGACTGATGACAGTCTTTTAATATGTTATGGGCATTATAAAAAGGATGGCGATCAATTGTTCTCCATGTCCACTGAAGATAAGATAGAAGTAAGGAGGCTTAATCTGAAGCAAGGGAAATTTAGGTTAGATAGTATGAAAAACTTTCCAACCATAAGGGTAGTTAAACGCTGGAATAGACTTCCCAGGGAGATTGTAGACTCCCCATCCTTGGAGGTTTTTAAGAGCAGGTTAGACAAACATTTCTCTAGGTCTAGATACACTTGTTCCTGTCTCAGCAGAAGGGGCTGGACTAGATGATCTCTTGAGGTTTCTTTTAGCCCTACAGTTCTCTGATTCTATAAAAGATTCAAAGACCTATCCTAAATAAATTTTGGCATAACATCCTCCCCATCGTAACTCCCCAGCCCCCTCCACCTAAAGAGCCTTTATAACCAGTTAACATGGTTAACCAGCCACACCTGCTACTATGAGTAAGCAGGAATCAGCCAGCATCCTTCACAGCAATCCGCCAACAGAAGGGCCATGAGAAGAACCTAGCCATCTTTTTAGAGGTTTGAACCAAAATACTAGATCTGAATATCCCTGAACTATAAGGAAACCTCGATATGGTTTAGGCTAGGCTACATCTACACTACAAGCTAGGGATGTGATTTCCCTACTCGTGGACACATAATTGCACTAGTTCTCATCGAGCTAGCATGTACACAAATAGCAGTGGAGACACAAGTAGCGTACAAACCCATCTGAAACTGGTGGGTATGTATTTGGCACTGTTCAGACATGCCCCTACTGTGGCCACACATTGCTATTTATATGCATTCTAGCTCAATGAAAGCTAGTGCAAGTATATGCACATGAGCAGGGGGATCATACCCCTGGTTTGTAGTGTAGACGGAGCCCTAGAATCTGAACTCTAAGAATCTAATCCCTTGAACTCTACGCATCTAATCTAATTGGACAGAGACTTAGGAGACTTTCCTGGTTCAATTCCCAGTCTACCAATAGTTTGCTGCATGATCCTGGGCAAGTCACTTCACTACCTTGTGCCTCAATTTTCCCCTGTACAAAATGTGGATAATGATACTGACTTCCTTCATAAAGCACTTTGGCCCAGATCCACAAAGCTACTCAGACACCTAAACCCCAGAGTTAGGTGCCTACGTTCCAGTTTTGGCTTCATTGTGATCCACAAAACTCCTGGCAAGCACCTAAACACACTCCACAACTCAGTTTTCAAGGTAAAGTTCCCTGGGTGCCTATGTTTTTGCCTCTGGGCATGTGCACTGCTGCCTCCCTCTAGGTGTCCAGATGCCTGTCTCCTGCCTAAACCTCAGAATGATTCACAAACCATGGGAAGACAGGCATTTGGATGCCTAAGCCATGAGCCAGTAGGTGTACTCAGAGGCAACCTAGTGGATAAGGTCCCATTCAGAATCTGATCAGAGGAGGCAATGGCACCGTATAATTTTTAGCCCAGTGGTTAGAATGACTATTTAATTATTTATCCACAGTGGAACAGTCATTGGGCCAGAGAGAGAACAAGATTTTCGGCTCTTTAGCCTGGAGGTTACAGCACCCACAACGGAGAACCAGGGTCCTGTCCCTCTGATCCATTCATTCTCATTATTTATCCACAATGGAACACCTTCAACAAGAGAGATTGAGGGAGCCCCTCCAATCAGAATATCCCATCAGTCAGTGGTTTAGAGCTCTCTTTTAAGGGTTGGGAGACTCCCTGTTAACAATCCTTTTTCCTCCCGGTCTGGGGGGAGGCGGGGGAATTGAACCTGGTTTTCCCACATCCCAGGCTAGTGGTCTAACCACTGAGTAAAAATTATAATGCAGGCAGCTGTGGCTCCTCCTTTTCCAGCTGTTTTGCTTGGAGTGATGCAGGTGCCTCGCTCCTTCTCGCAAACTACCTCTTAGACGCCTAAGTCACCTGACTGCAGGAGAGGGGTTCCCATTCATAGATCACTAAGCAAAGATAGGTACCTCCCTGCAGCCAGGCTCAGGCACTTCTCTCTGAGAAGGGATGGGGCTTAGCACACACCCCTCACATCAGCATCTCTCACTGGCTAGCTTAGGCGGCTCTGTGTCTAATGTGTTGGATTCTGTGGATTGCATTCTAAGGCACCCATCTCTCCCCATTCATTGTGTAGTGAGCCTAGTTGCCTAACTTGGCTTTGTAGATCTCAGTGTTGTTCCTGGGATTCTCTAGGCACCTAAACGTTAGGCGCTTTGACATTCTCCCTTGCAATGTCTAAGTCCCTTCATCGATCCCATCCATTGAGATCTATAGATGAAAAGTGCTGTAAGAACTAGGTATTATTATTATAACAGGCTTATTTCAAACCCTGGTTTCAAACACTCATGGACTAAAGGAAAGCTGGAATCTGGATCCAAATCTGAAATATGGAGGTTGTGCCTATCTCCATTCATGAGTCAGAGTAATTCCCTATTAATGTGATCAAAGATTTCTCCATTTACTGGGTGAAAGGCATTTGATGAAGTGCCCTATTAAATAATAGTTGTTGTAGTGAAGGACAGCGCACTTGTTCCCATTTTTAAAAATGTCTGAAACAACAATAGACTGAGTTAGAGCAGCAGCTGTCTCAGATACTCCTGATCTGTGCATAGTACATACTGCACGCTCTAATTAAACCAGTGTTCATTTATTCAGTAAAAAAACAACATCACCACCAGCACCAAACATTTTTGTCAAAATTGCTTTTGCACCATGTTGGTTATGCAATTGGGATGGGGAAAATGAAGAAGCAGAGGAGAAGCAAGTGAGTTATTCCCAGCACTTCTGGCTTGAAAAATCATTGATATCAGTCATCATCCTGACATTAAGAAAAGGAGGACTTGTGGCACCTTTGAGACTAACAAATTTATTTGAGCACAAGCTTTCGTAAGCTACAGCTCACTTCATCGGATGCATTCAGTGTCTAATACCAGTTGCTGGATTTTTGTCAAAAGCTGATAGAGAGAGAGAGAGATCTAATGCAGCTGCGGTAGGAGTTATACAGTTGATGCATGATGAAGGGATTTCTTAAAGAATAGTGGTAAGTAGAGGCCAGCAAAAGAATTCAAAATGACTTTAACAAATTGGAGACGTGGGCTGAATTCAACAAGGTAAAATTCAATAAAGAGAAGTGCAAAGTACTACACTTAGAAAGAAAAAAAATCAATGCACAACCACAAAATGGGAATAACTGGCTAGGAAAGGATCCTACTTGTACTGCTGAAAAGGATCTTGAGGTAGTGGATCACAAATTGAATATGAGTAAATAATTTGATGCAGTTGTAAAAAATACTAGTATCATTCAAGGATGTACTAACAGGAGTGACATATGGAAGACATGAGAGGTAACTGTGCCAATCTGCTCAGCACTGGAGAGGCCTTAGCTGGAGTACAGTGTCCAGTTCTGGGCCCACACTTTAAGGCATATGTGGACAAACTGGAAAGAGTCCGGAGTAGAGTAACAAAAATGATAAAAGGTTTAGAAAACCTTACCTGTGAGGAAAGGTTACAAACATGGGACATATTTAGTCTTGAGAAAAGAAAACTGAGGGGGGACCTGATAGCAGTCTTCAAATATGTTAAGGGCTGTTATAAAGAGGATGGTGAGCAATTGTTCTCCATGTCCATTGAAGGCAGGGCAAGAAGTAATGGGCTTAGTGAGCAGTAAGGGAGATTTAGGTTAGATATTAGGAAAAACTTTTAAACTATAAAGGTAGTTAAGTTCTGGAACAGGCTTCTAAGAGAGGCTGTGGAATCCCCACCATGGGAGGTTTTAAGAACAGGCTGTACAAACACCTTTCAGGGATGGTCTAGGTTTACTTGGTCCTGCCTTTGTGCAGGGGGCTGGACTTGATGACTTCTGAATATTCCTTCCAGCCCTACATTTCTGTGATTCTATGTACTTAAGTATTTTGCTGAATAGGGATGGACTTAGGAATATGCTTAAATTCTTTGCTCTACTGGCACCTTATACAGTATGAAAGAAAAATTCCCTTAATTGCAAGAATTACTGGATGAAATTCTGTAGTGTGTGTTATGCAGAAGGTCAGGCACTCTACATGGCTACAGTGGCCCCTGTGGGCCTTAACACAAAACCTGCCATTACAATTGGCATTGACTGGCAACCTTGCTGGTAGTCTCATTAAAGAGGCCAACTCCTAAAACCACACAGAATGTAACAAGGATGAAATCAAAATAATGCTACCGAAAGTTTTCTAAAAAGGTACAAAACATAATAAAGAATGATATCCTTTCTTCAGTATCCTACCAAGTTGTATAGGAGGGATATAATTAACAATGCATGGGTTAACATGTGTAGAAAAGATATGATTCTCTAGTAAGTTCTATCGGATTTTTCCATAAGGGGGTAGCTAGGCATGGGGTTACCATCTCACTTGCAGAAATGGATCTTCCAGTGCTGAATTGGGACACTGGAGGAAAACATTCATTGCTGACCCAGTTCTGCAGATTAGCCGAAGACCTCATTCTCCAGTCTGACACCTTTCATCAAACAATAAATTTACATTTAAGAAAGAATGAAAAACATATTCTACTGACATCAGATTAAGGTCAGCAGCATCTTCCGATTTATTACTATGTCAACGGAATCCCTCTCACACCTTTTATAAGCAACTTCTTTTTAAAATGTATTGGAGTGTAGGGCTTTTGAAAGGAGGCAACGCCAACTGTGCAATTATGATGTTATTGCAACATGCTACTGTCAACTGTTACACCAGCAAATAAGTTATGAAACAAAGTATGGGTATGGTCATGAGACCATTTGCAAAGTCTAACATCACAAATTTAAAAAATAAATAGTAAGAGGTGATGTCTCACAGAAAGGACTCAAGTGCCTCCTAAATGTTCAGTTTATCAAGGAAGCCTTTATGTTCATTAAAATGAACAGTAGAGTATAGCAAGTTGTAGGCACAGTGTACATTTATACACACAGTATAAACTCCTTTTCTTTATTATTGATGCTCCCTCTCCCTTGAAATCACTGAGGAAAACGTATCTATTCCATGTGGCCTACCAGCTACCGTGTTTGTATGGCATGCCAGTAGTGGATCTATATTTTTGGCTGTGGATTAATAGCTCTTCAAGCAGAGAATTAAATTAATTAAATTCATTTGCTTTAAGGTGAAGCTTTGATAGGAGGCAGTGTTAGGAAATAGGAATATAGAACATAGGACTGGAAGGTGATTCAAGTCCAGTCCACTGCTATCAAAGGCAATTCCATCATATAATCTCTTTCATAAATTTATCGAGAACTATCTTAATATTCATTAGGTTGTTTCCCCCCCTCTACTCCCATTGGAAGGCTTTTCCAGAACCTCATTCCCCTGTTTGTTAGAAACCTTCTAATTTCCAGTCTAAATTTATTCATGATCTGTTTATACCCATTTCTTCTTATGCCAATATTGTCCTTTAGCTTGAATAGCTATTCTCCCTCCCCGTGTTTACTTCTCCCCCGCTCTTCCGGATGTATTTAAGAAGAACAATCATATCGCTTCTCAGCCTTCATTTTGCAAGGCTAAACAATCAAGGCTCTTTTAGTCTCCTCTCTTAAGACACAATCTCCATTCTCCTGATCATCCTAGTAGCCTTTTTCTGCACTTGTTCCAGTCTGAATTAACCTTTCTTGAACATGGTGGACCAGAATTGTACACTATTCCAGATAAGGTCTTACCAGTGCCTTGCACAATGGCATTAATACTTCCATACCTCTACTGGAAATACCCTTGCTTAATACACCCTAGGACTGCACTTGCCTTTTTCCATGGCTGTGTCACATTGGTTGCTCATCATCATCAATTTATCCATAAGGGTTTGGCTGGGCATGGAGACTGACACACAAGCCCAGGTCTCTCTCACACACAGGACTCAGACAAATATTACAGAAAATTCTTACTTTACCACATCCCTGCACATCCTTTTTGGTTTGTACTAGTGTTAAAGCACCACATATGTCTACAGTGTTACTGTAAAAGGACATCAATAAAAATACACATTCATAGAGTATATCCTTTTTTGCAGAACTCTGTAAAACAAAACTTCATCAAAAATGCAAGTGTTTTATATGTTTTTTCAGATTACATCTGTAGGAAAAATGGACACAATTCCAGCCATATGATTGGGGTTCTCAGGAATTGTATAAAAATAAAAGAATATACAAGTGTGAAATACTATAATTCTGTTGTGTCCATTGCAGAACTATTAATGTGGGTTTCTGGCCACTGCAGTATAAAAATGTTGTAATGCTTCAAAACAGGGATAGAGAAACCAATTCTAACACTAATGAGAAATGAACTATGATATGCATGCTCGATGAAAAACTTAAATCTACAATAGCCTAGAATTTAGGACAGCAAGGAGGAAGTTTAAAATCTAAATGGGATAGTGAATGTCAAGCCACGTTATTATTTTCAGCCATGCACAGATAATAGGGCACAGAGAGTAAAACTGGAAATTAAAAGAAAAATACATTTGGGCGAGACA
The DNA here is from genome assembly GCF_015237465.2 of Chelonia mydas. Classification (NCBI taxonomy): domain Eukaryota; kingdom Metazoa; phylum Chordata; order Testudines; family Cheloniidae; genus Chelonia; species Chelonia mydas. The sequence continues at coordinate 18,140,932 of NC_057851.1, forward strand.
TGAGGAAACACTTTTACTTTCAAAGGAACATAAATTTATGAAGTGGCCAACCAGGAAACACTGTTGAACTTAAACACTAGAGCGATTTAAGAAAATATAAGACATTGTCTCGGAGGGATCAGGGTATTGAAAATGTAATGAGGCATAACTTATCCCTAGAGATCTCTGATGTTCTCTTGTTGTATATGAGAAGTTATTCTTGCCAAAACAGCATGACTACATGCAGTGGAGAAGGAAGATGCAAAGGAAAAGCTACTCTGTGCTCTTTGTTTTTTGAACTGCACTTGTTTGTATCCTTAGATAGCAAGCTCTTCACGGCAAAAACATGTTTTTCATTTTGCATAGTCTATTTTATCTTTTTTACAGCACAGTATGCAGCTATGGCACTTTGTACAGCCCAACAGAAACCTAGTTAGATTGTAAGCACATTGGGGCAAGCCCTGTCCTTTTGGTCTGTGTTGAGCATAATGGACTCCTGCTCTACGATAATGCAAATAATAAATAATTTCTGGCAATGCAAATCTTTCCAATCATATTGCTGCTAAGGTGAAACAGGACTTAGTAGAAAATACATTCTGATCTGGATAAGTGTGAGGAAGGGGAGACAGCACAGCTCATAGTGGTTGTGAAAGGTGAGCCTATGTTAACTGAGAAATAGCACCTTTGCAATTCACTTCATTGGCCTCAAATCCAAGCTCTTTGTCCCCATTCAGACTGGCTCCTAGGCTGCTAGGAAAGAGACTGAAATCCAGGACTTCTATGGTGGCATTCTCAGAAATGCTTCCAGTTCCATGCACAGGGCCAGGTAGGCAGGCAAACCTTCAGAGTCTCAATGCGTGGATGAGACAATGGTGTAGAGAGGAGGGGTTTAGATTTATTAGGAACTGGGGAAACTTTTGGGATAGGGGAAGCCTATCAGGAAGGATGGGCTCCACCTAAACCAAAGTGGATCCAGACTGCTGGCACTTAACATTAAAAAGGTTGCAGAGCAGTTTTTAAACTAAGAGTTGGGGGAAAGCCGATTGCTGCAGAGGTGCTCGTGCATTGGACAGAGACTTCTCTTAGAGGAGAGTCTATTAATAGAGATTCTCTAGGTTTTAGTCAAAAGGAGGGGATGAAAGAGGACAAAGTATGGGCCAGATCAGATGAGAAACATTCACATAAGGAATCTGACACATCAGAAAAGGGCAGACAAATAAACAGTGATGAGTTTTTAAAATGCTTGTACACAAATGCTAGCTGTCTAAATAAGAAGATGGGTGAACTAGAGTGCCTCGTGTTAAAGGAGGATAGTGATATAATAGGCATCACAGAAACCTGGTGGAGTGAGGACAATCAATGGGACACAATCATTCCAGGGTACAAAATATATCGGAAGGACAGAATAGGTCATGCGGGGTGGGGGGTGGGGGGTGGGAGGAGTGGCACTATATGTGAAAGAAAATGTAGAATCAAATGAAATAAAAATCTTAAATGAATCCACATGCTCCATAGAATCTCTATGGATAGTAATTCCATGCTCTAGTAAGAATAGAACAGTAGGTATCTATTATCGACCAACTGACCAGGACAGTGATAGTGACGATGAAATGCTAAGGGAGATTAGAGAGGCTATCAAAATAAAAAACTCAGTAATAGTGGGGGATTTCAATTATTCCCATATTGACTGGGTACATGTCACCTCAGGACAAAATGCAGAGACAAAATTTCTCAATACTTTAAATGACTGCTTCTTGGAGCAGCTGGTGCAGGAACCCACAAGGGAAGAGGCAACTCTCAATCTAGTCCTGAGTGGAGTACAGGATCTGGTCCAAGAGGTAACTATAAAAGGACCGCTTGGAAATAGTGACCATAATATAATAACATTTAACATTCCTGTTGTGGGAAGAACACCTCAACAGCCCAACACTGTGGCATTTAATTTCAGAAAGGGGAACTATGCAAAAATGAGGAGTTTAGTTCAACAGACATTAAAAGGTACAGTGACTAGAGTGACATCCCTGCAAGCTGCATGGACTCTTTTCAAAGAAACCGTAATAGAGGCTCAACTTAAATGTACACCCCAAATTAAAAAACACAGTAAAAGAACTAAAAAAGAGCCACTGTAGCTTAACAACCATGTAAAAGAATCAGTGAGAGATAAAAAGGCATCTTTTAAAAAGTGGAAGTCAAATCCTAGTGAGGTAAATATAAAGGAGCATAAACACTGCCAAATTAATGTAATAAGAAAAGCCAAAAAGGAGTTTGAAGAACAGCTAGCCAAAAACTCAGAAGGTAATAACAAAATGTTTTTTAAGTACATCAGAAGCAGGAAGCCTGCTAAACAACCAGTGGGGCCCCTGGACGACTGAGATACAAAAGGATCACTTAAAGACGATAAAGTCATCGCGGGGAAACTAAATGAATTCTTTGCTTCAGTCTTCACGGCTGAGTCTTCACAGGCTCAATATCGATTTTTTTTAGAGGCTGGAAGGCAAATTTTTCAAAGATTTTGTCAGCATTGAGAATGCCTCACCCTCCCACAGCTCCTCAGTGCTGAATGGACTGAGCAAGTGCCAGCCCCACAGAGGGACTGAGCATGCTCAGTCCTAGGGCAGCAAGGGTATTCAGGGGCTTAGCATGACTTTTTCTGTAATTGCTATTCCTGGCAGTCAGGGCTGCAGTGGCTCCCAGCACCAGGGTGGAGGAGAACAGCCTTAATTGGTCAAATGCAGTGGGGTAAGGAGTGGGGATAGAAGGACAGGAACAGGTTGGCATTGACAGGGACAGACTAGGGTGGAGGCTGGGGGGTCAATGGAAGCAGAATTGGACAGAGATAATAGGAACAGGCTGGGGAGGGATGAAGACTTGGTAAGGGACAGGAGCAGAAGTGGCAGGCTGGGGAAGATGGGGCAGAAGGGTGCATAAGCACTACAGCACATTCTCTTCCAGAAATACATCTAGGAATCTCAGTCCCAGCATTTCTCTGCAGTCATCAAAGAGCTGTGAAACCCCTTGGGAAAGTAAGTGTCTCATCCCCCTGTGGCGACAGATACACATAGAAGATAACAGCCTACTACTGCTACCCATTACCTCCCCTCCAGCACACCCTTAATTCAAGGGTCCGAGCTGTGGATTGAAAGATTCCATGTGTCTGTAAAGGGCCTCGTGCATTGAACATACTGTACAAACAACAACTAAGAATATAGATAATCTCACTGTCACAAACATTTCTCTGAAATATATCCTAAATTCCACATTTTAAACTTTGGACTTAGATAGAAATATCTAATATTTCTAGTTATACTCCCTTGTAACAAACTAGATAATTTCTTTCCCTCCTATGTCCTTGCACTTTTCAAACATTTGCAGGTGGTTTCAAGTCCCTCTAGTAGCCAAGCTGGTATTTTAATCCTTTTAATCTTTTCTCAGAGGTTTCTACTGCTTGTGCTGTAAAGCTGAGAGCAGACAAGAGAGCAAGGGAATGCCACGTGATTGAAACTGCAATATTGGGGGAAATTGTGCCTTCAGATCCATATACACAACTCCCATTGACTTCAGTGAGAGTGGCACATATTTATCCAAGCCCAGAATATGTCCCTGTGTGTTTGAAGAATGCTCTGGGCCAAATTGTGCATTCAGTCACACTAGTGGGACTCCATTAACTTCCATTTTGACGTCAGAATGTAGCCTTTTGTGTTTACTGGTTGAAAAGACAAAGCATAGAAAGTTCCTGGATGCCTGATAATATTCACTTTTGTTCTGTCAAGTGTAAAATGCTACACAAGCCAAATCCTAAACAAGCTCCCCAAATATCCATCTGGTGCAGGTATTTAAACTCATCTAAACAAACTAAAGGGTATTTTTACAGCTGTTTTCTTTGCTGCCTACTCCTATGTTAACTATTTTTCTGCATTTTTAATAAATGATCTCCAGTGCAGTGCAGCTGATTTTAGAATATTTACTCTTATCAACACATCCTGCAGTTTGTTTCATAGTCTCTATTCGAGAATATACTTCCTTGAAAACTGCAAATGAGCTCAGTCTTTTCATCCTTGTCTACTACTTCAATAATGTGCTAAAACATTAATGCAAATTTCTCATGATTGTCCATGTCATCTGTACTAAATTGTTCATTACAATGGTTTTAATGTGGCCCCTTAACAATATTTCCAATACCTTCCTCTCAATGGGGGTCTTGTTCCCTGACTCTTGTCTTGACTTTTTCTTGACTCTGGGCATAGCCTTAGCACCTCTCTAGTCCTTGAGTACCACTGTTCTCCTTAGTGGGCTGTCAAAAATCCGCTAAAGGCTTTCCTATTTCCTTCACTGCTTCCTTCAGGATTCTGGGATAGAACTCATCTGAGCCCAGTGCTTTGTCAAATGCAACAGTCCTAATTGCCTTATTATCTTCTCCATTGCAATGGCAAAGGCTTTTAACATTTTAGTTTCCCCTCCAGGAGAATGTCTCTCAGTCTCAGAGATGCTACCTTCCCTTCTTTTATGAATAATGAGGTGAAGAATTCATTTAGGCTTGCAGGAGAATCAACCTCATCTGTCACAAACTTTCCACTCATGTTCCTCAATGCCCCTGCTGTCTCATTGCCTCTCCTTGGCTTCTGAATTTATATTTAGAATCATAGACTCATGGAAATTAGAAACATAAGAGAGCTATTAGGTCATCTAGTTCATTGCCTTGCCACCGCAGGATTGTTCCCTGCAGTGCATTTCCTCATTCTTTCTTCAATCTAGTTTTAAATGGCCCAAGCACACTGGAGTGATTCCCAAGGAAGTATCTCACAGTCAGGAAGGTTTCCCTGATATTCGGCCTCAATTTTCCCTTTTTTAATTTTAACCCTGTACTCCAAGTTAGACCACTTGTACATCCTTAAAATTATTTCTTTCCATCCTTTCTGTTTATATGCTTCACATAGTTATAGATTGTTATCCCTTATTGGGGCAAATTTGACCTCCTTTACACTCATGCAACCTCACTGCATTCAAGGGGTCTGATTATCATTTACACAAAAGTCCACTCAAAAGGATCTTAAGGTGAGCAGAAGTGAGCCCCTGTTATAACCTGCCTGGCCAGTCAACTTTATAAAGTCAAGTTATAACCTGCCTGGCCAGTGCAGAATGGGCATGAAGCTTTCTACATTGACACTACTTCCAGCCTGGGAGAGGCGATTAAGAGCTCATCTGGAATGAATAGCACTATGGCAGTTCTTTTCTCCCGAGGGTACCTGGGGGGCAATGGAAAGCATAGCCTACATTACAGCAGCCTTGAGTCTGTACTAGGAGCCAGATAGCCCCCTGCATGCCCAATAGTCATTGTTGCCTCCCCTTCCATTCCTGTTGCCAGAGAAAAAATGGAGTAACTGGGACTTGGGCCCAAGACCTGTGTACGCGAATGTAAACTGGGACAGAATTTGTCCTATCACATAACTCCTAGTTTCCCTTAACCAAGGAATTTGTACTTACCTCCTTTAGTTTTTTTAAAAATTAATTCTCCCTGCCCTTTCATAAATTTGGTTGCTTTTCGGATAAGTCCCTGCAGCTTGTCTATACTGTTTTAGGATTCAGGTACCTAAAAGTGAACACAATATTCCAGGTTCTGAGTTATTAAAGCCAGGGACTAACACCTGCTTGTTCTAGGTCATGATATTTTTAAATGCTATGTTGTTTATCTTTATTCCTTTTACTATTATATATCATTTGTTAGTCTAGTAATCCTGATTCATTTTCACCCTTCATAATTTTTTCAGGCTTTTCACCATCTGTGTCTTGTTCCCTGATATTTTCAGGTGTCCAGTATGGTTTCAACTTCCTTCATCACGCTGTGAACCTCTTCCTTTTTCTTCTTGGACAGCTTAATGTGGTTTGACATTTCCCCACCATGTTGCATTGGTCTGTTGTTATTTCCACATGTAGCCACCGTGATTGGAAATGACTGCAGATTATTATTGCTAGACACAATATTGCGAGTGTATTGCTGCAGGGCGTAGCTGTGGGAGGATGGAAACCTGGAGGAGAAGAGGTTTTCCTCACAGTTGTTTGGTTTTATTCCTCATAACAAGGCAAAATCAGGAGTCAACTAAGGTCAGTACAAAAATATATCCCCTTTATGTGTGTAACAGTGAAAAAGCAGTGAGCTGTTAAAAACAGGCAGCTAGCAATACAACTATCCTTAAAGGCATTACAAAGTCAACTCAGTACAGTGTTAAGGTAGGGAGTGAGGACAAGTATCTTTCATGCACGCTGGGTTGTAATCTCTTCCTCCTCTTCAGTCACAATTACTGGTATTCTTTATCCTGCATTCTATGTAGAGAGAAGCACTGTATGAAGGGTATACACTAAAAGTGTTTGCATTTCCTTCCCTACGGTAGATAGAGAGACTGCCTAGAGTCAAGCATTACAACATGCACCACTACAAGTCTTTCTTATTCCTAGTTTACATATTAGTAGAGATGCTTGGGTAATGTGTTAGCTGGTTCCACACCTTGTGGCTACTCCTAAATGCATATAGTCCTTTACATATTTCCTAAAAATACAGTTCATTTTGTTCATTTCATACAATTCATTTTGGATATTGTCATAGAAATCTACAGTCTCTGTGTCTTCAGGACACCGCTGTCATGTCATTGCCATAACTAGTATTGATACATAGATTTTAAGGCCAGAAAAGACCATCATGATCCTCTAGTTTGACCATCTCTGTATCAGAAATTAAATAATTTCACTCAGTAATTCCCATATTGAGCTCAATAGCTTCTGGTTAATGTTAGGGGGCTTATTCCTTCACCCACTCACTTCCCTGGTCCTTCTCGCATGAACAGAGAGCAACAATACCCGAAGTCCAAAGGTGCAAACAATTCGATGTTTATTGGGGTGAACTTCCAGCAAGCATGATTCCAGTTTCCTTCCTTAGTATCCTCCTTCCCAGTTCTGACATCACAGAGCCTTACACCTGTGTCCCTGTTCCCATTCCTGCCCTTAGCCAAACATGATTCCAATTTCCTTACCCACATTCCCTGTTCCCATTTCCCCCTTTAGCAAAACATGATTCCAATTTCCTTACCCACATTCCTTTTTCCCATCTCCCCCTTTAGCAAAACATGATTCCAATTTCCTTACCCACATTCCCTGTTCCCATTTTCCCCCCACACGCCCCCCCTCACTTCCTGATTGACTGCAGACTATATAGTAAAACTTGAGTTCTGCTTTGCTATACCTTAACCAATCATTTTCCTGAAATTTAACTAACCAATCCTAACAAATTGTAACATGATTATGTAACCAATTATATCCCACCACTTTAATAGTTTACACCCAGCAAAATTAATTATACAGCAGACAGGAACAATCACAGAACCAGACAGAGATTATACAGACAAACAATAGCAAAGTGGGAACTATAATGACAAAACAATACAGAAATGAGGATTTCACATCCCAGCTATTGATAAGTGAGTTCTTGCCGGACAGGATGCTATCAAACTAGGTTTCCTTTTACATCTTCTAGGCACTTCCCTTTCTCTGGACGCGATAGGAACTATCAGGACAGGACTGTATTCCTAACAGCCCAATAGCACCTTCTTTCAATGTGAGTAGTTTGGAATGTGAGGATGTGACTGTTCGCTTCCTAGCTTATGGCTGCCTCTGCTGCTTAGCCAAAGGCCTTAGCCTATAAACAGGGCCTCAGACTGTCACAGTAAGAGAAGGCCCTTATACCATCAGACAGTGATTTTGATTCTTTCTTTTATACCTCTAAAACTAGCCAAGTGATAAGAATACACCTAAATTCTTAAAGTACAGGCCTTTGCAGACAGGCCTGAATATCTATATCCTAACAGTTAAACTAAAGTTTATCTGTTAGAAAGATATCTAATCTTGATTTAAAGACTTCAAGTGACAGAGAAACTATTATGTCCTTTGGTAAGCTGTTCAGTTGTTCAGTTACCCACACTGTTAAACATTTGCACTTTATTACCAGCTTGATTTTTTGTTGCTTCTGATTCCAGCTATTTGATCTTGTTATGCCTTTGTCTGCTAGAATAAAGAGGCCTCTACTATCACAAATCTCCATGTCTAGGTACTGGTACACCAGGATCAAGTTACTTCTTTACCTTTTGTTTGAAAACTTAAATAAATAGTTTGAGCTCCTTAAATTTCTCATTGTAAGGCATGCTTTCCAGACCTCAGGTCATTCTTTTGGATCATGCCTTATTAATTATTATTATTGTTTATATTACCTGTTATACAAACAGAACAAAAAAACAATCCCTACCCCCAAAGAATTTACAGTCTAAGGGCAGGTCTTCACTACCTGCCGGATTGGGGGGTAGTGATCGATCTATTGGGGATCGATTTATCGCATCTCACCAATATTCAATAAGGACAAATTCAAAGTACTCCACTTACGAAGGATCAGTTGAACACATACAAAATGGAAAATGACTGCCTAGGCATAAGTACTGTGGAAAGAGATCTGGGGATCATTGTGGATCACAAGCTAAATACGAGTCAACAGTATAACACTGTTGCAAAAATAGCAAACATCGTTCCTGGATATATTAGCAGGAGTGTTGTAAGCAAACATGAGAAGTAATTCTGCTGCTCTACTTCATACTGATTAGGCCTCAACTGAAGTACTGTGTCCAGTTCTGGGTGCCACATTTCAGGAAAGATGTGGACAAATTGGAGAAAGTCCAGAGAAGAGCAGCAAAAATGATTAAAGGCCTAGAAAACATGATCTATGAGGGAAGATTGAAAAAATTGGGTTTGTTTAGTCTGGAGAAAAGAATACTGAGAGGGGACATGATAACAGTTTTCAACTACATAAAAGGTTGATACAAGGAAGACAGAGACAAATTGTTCTCTTTAACCTCTGAGGATAGGACAAGAAGCAATGAGCTTAAATTGCAACAAGAGCAGTTTAGGTTGGACATTAGGAGAAACTTCCTAACAGTCAGGGTGGTTAAGCACTGGAATAAAGTGCCTAAGGAGCAGGTTAGACAAACATCTGTCAGGGATGGTCTAGATAATACTTATTCCTGCCTTGAGTGCCGGGGACTGGACTGGAAGATCTCTAAAGATCCCTTCCAGTCCTATGATTCTATTATTCGATTCTTTCATTATTCCCTATCCTTTATTCCTGTGCCTAATAAAGCTTTCCCTATTGTTGGATTGTTACTTTGGGGATTGTGATAATTATTTTATTTCTTGTGTATTGGACTACACTCCTAGTATCTTATTTGGTAATAAACATTTCTTCAAGGGACAGCACCCTTTCTGTTCCATGTACTAGGAAGGGCCCCCATTGGGTGGAGGCAGCAGAACCCACTATAAAGAACTCATACCTCCAAGACAAGAGGAGAGAAGCTGCTCCCAGCAGCAGGCAAAAGGGAGAAGGCTTGAGCCATGCCTTCGTGGTGTGGGGCAGGGACTACTTAAGTATAAGACAAGAGATAAAAGATGGATACATACAGACCAAATATGGAGTATGAGGAAACATGGAGTATGAGGTAATATTGTTCATCAAGATAGGCTGTGGACTCAGCACACCAGACATCTAACTGTTCTCAATTTTCATGTAGCCTTCACAGCAGAGGAGAATTTTAAGGAGGGTTTTGCAGGTGGATAATGGGTTAGTTTATGAGGAGCTGCTCCCAGGCATAAGGGGCAGCATGGGAGAAAGAACTAAGGGATTTGTTTGAAAATGCAACATGTGGGTGATGGAGGCTAGCATTATGGGCCAATCGGCGGTGTGAGCTGCCCTTCTGATACTGAGGGAGAAATAAAAACAACAAGAAGTCCTCATGGCGCCTTAGAGACTAACAAATTTATCTGGGCATAAGCTTTCATGGGCTATAACCCACTTCATCAGATGCATGGAGTGAAAAATACAATAGGCAGGTATAAATATACAGCACATGAAAAGATGGGAGTTGCCTTACCAAGTGGGGGATAAGTGCTAATGAGGCCAATTCAATCATGGTAGATGTGGCTCATTTCCAACCGTTAGAATCATAGAATATCAGGGTTGGAAGGTACCTCAGGAGGTCATCTAGTCCAACCCCCTGCTCAAAGCAGGACCAATCCCCAGCTAAATCATCCCAGCCAGGGCTTTGTCAAGCCTGACCTTAAAAACTTCTAAGGAAGGAGATTCTACCACCTCCCTAGGTAACGCATTCCAGTGTTTCACCACCCTCCTAGTGAAAAAGTTTTACCTAATATCCAACCTAAACCTCCCCCACTGCAACTTGAGACCATTACTCCTCGTTCTGTCATCTGCTACCACTGAGAACAGTCTAGATCCATCCTCTTTGGAACTCCCTTTCAGGTAGTTTGAAAGCACCCACAAACAGGTATGACAGTAAAAAGGCCAAACAATGTTAATGGTTTATTGAGGAAATGCACACAAGCACAAGGATTACCGCAGGAACTGTGTACAATAGAAACCTCTCAGAGATAGCACTACACAATGGGAACTGTTTGACCCAGGTCATAGCAAAAGAGCTTTCCAGCAAGTGGGGAGAAGATATAAAAGGGGGAAAATGACATTATAGAGGGACGTTACTCTCCCTACAACAACACACCTGAAAACCCCTGAGGAACAAAGACAGAACTGTGGGAAGTGATGGTCCCATGCTAGAAGGCTTTCTAGCCTGTGCATGAAAACCTGGACAAGCCAGGGCAACTTGTGCCTTAAGAATCTGCCAGCCTGTTTATCACCCAGGGTAAGAATTTGCTAATTAATATCTTACCTATCTAGTGTGTAAAGAGCCATTTGCAGTTTTTGTTTATTTACTAAGGTAATTTGCTTTGATCTACAGTATTTGCTATCCCTTATAACCACTTAAAATTTACCTTTTGTAGTTAATAAACTTATTTCTTGTTTATAATATAACCCAGTTTGTGCAATTCATATCTCGGGGGCGAGAAGCTGTGCACATCTCTCTCCACATTGAGGGAGAGGGCGAATATTTATGAGCTTTCGCAGTGCAGATCTTTCTATACAGTGCAAGACGGTATTATTTTGGGTTTATATCCCAAAAGGGGTGTGCACCTGAGTGCTGGGTGTCCTCTCACACAGAGCTGACTTCAGTCTGTGTCTGTAGCTGGGTGTGGCCTACCTGTGTGTGTGTGCTGCAAGAGGCTGAGGAGCCTAATTCAGCAAAATAGGGAGAGGGAATCCAGGCTGGGGGAGCAGGAGAGACTCAGTGAAACCCCAGAACATCAGGTGGCTTCCCAGATGGGGGGTTCAACCCATCACAGAGACATTGTAAGCCCTGAGGCAAGGGCATTCAGCCCACAGAGGCTTGGACTTGGACTGAAGACTCTTTTGTGGAGGAGGTTGGACTTACATAGACTTTGTTGGACTCTGTTATCCCTCCATCCCTGGGAAGGGGCAGACTCAACTGGTGACCAGGTCGGAAGACTAAGACCACCACTGCACTGGAGTGACTAGCAGGCGACCCTAGAGATGAGGGGAGAATTGCAACCCAGGTACTGAACCACCATGCGGTACAAGTGCAGCCCATCACAACTTGTGGAGAATGTGGGCATCTGTTCCAGGCCTGCTGAAAGGTCTAAAGAGAAAGAAAGAAAGAAAGAAAGAAAGAAAGAAAGAAAGAAAGAAAGAAAGAAAGAAAGAAAGAAAGAAAGAAAGAAAGAAAGAATAGAGAGAGGGCTGGTAAAGAGGATGAATATGAAGAAATTGTTGAAGTGGCTGATGGACTGCCAACAACAGGCACCCCAACAGCAACAGCAAAAGAACTAGTTGTTTCAACAAATGGCTGCTCAGCCACAAGAGAATCAGCACAGCAGCAGCAAGAGCAGCAGCAGTTCATCTGGGAGTTGGCGAGGCAGCAGCAAGAATAGAAATAGTACCTGGTCCAGCAAGTGGTGGTCCTTTCACAGCCACAATGGACCCTTGCAAACTGGGTCCAGCTGTGGGTCCCCCTAGTGCCATTCCTTGTCACTTTTGAGCATGTCGCCTCTGTAGCTTGGTAGCCACCCAAGCACCAGGCTCAAGCCATGATGCTGTGGCTGCACAAAACTATACCTGGATCAAGGCAGCCATCTCTGATGTTTTCAACATCATGGCCAAAATGCATCTGCAGCGCTTTTGCCAGGAGAGATACCTACCTGGGACCTGACCTCAAACAGTGGCCGAAAACATTAAGGTACATTGTTGCATTGGCTCGAACTTGAAAATGTACCAGGGAGCAGTTGGCGGAGCAGATTTTTCTGGAGCAGTTAAAACAAAGATCCTTCCAGCTTGGGGATCGAGTGGGATCTGCAACATAGAACTGAGATGTTAACCAATGCAGTGACCATAACAGAGAGTTATATGGCTTCTGCAATATATGGAACATGTATGTTGTAACAGACCCAGACCAGTCGGGTACAGGAGTCTGGTAGAAGACAAATATACTGGCCACTGGATGAATATTTTCTGTTCCCTGAGTGACCAGAGCAGGGGCTGCCCTAGAGCAATCAGGAACCTGCTAGAACCAATTAAGACAGGCAAGCTAATCAAGACACCTGGAGCCAATTATGAACTTTCTAGAATCAGTTATGGCAGGCAGGCTAAGCAGGACACCTGGTTTAAAAAGGACCTCCCATCAGTTAGTAGGGGGCGCATGTAAGGAGCTGGGAGTGAGAGGATGTGCTGCTGGAGGATTGAGGAGTACAAGTGTTATCAGACACCAGGAGGAAGGTCCTGCGGTGAGGATAAAGAAGGTGTTGGGAGGAGGCCATGGGGAAGTAGCCCAGGGAGTTGTAGCTGTCATGCAGCTATTCCAGGAGGCACTCTAGACAGCTGCATTCCACAGGGCCCTGGGCTGGAACCTGGAGTAGAGGGCAGGCCCGGGTTCCCCCCAAACCTCCCAACTCAGACACAGGAGGAGTTGACCTGGACTTCCACCAGAAGGGAGGTCTCTGGGCTGTTCTCTGACCTAAATGGTGGATCAGCAGAGATTGTGGGGGTTGTTCTTCTCTTTTTCCCCATGCTGGCCAGTGATGAGGTTATCTGAGTGAATGGCAGATTTGAGCCACAAAAGTGGCCAAACTGAGGGCTGCCGTGAATCTGTGAGGTGAGCAAATCTGCCAATAAGTGCAGGACCCACCAAGGTAGAGGAGTAACCTTTTCACAATATATATATATTGTTAAGGAGTCACACCAAAAGGATATAAGGGAGTGGTGGAAGGCAGGTATTTCAGCCTCAGGATAAGCAGGTCCCTGTTCCCTGGATAGCCAAACAAAGGCTATTCCAGGCCAATCAAGACACCTGATGCCAATTGACCAGTTACGGTCATTAGGCTAATGGAAGCAGGTGGAACCAATCAAGGTCTCACTCAGACTGCTTAAAAGCTCTCCTTTCCAGTTCCCTTGAGACAGCCCAGGTGAAAGGAGCTGGAGGAGGAAGCATTGCTGTATCCTGAGGTAAGGGTGAAGCTAGGAAGCGGGGACCACAGGGAAGTGGCCCAGGGAATCAAAGCAGCATTTAGCAGTGGAGGAAAAGCCACCAACAGCTCTACCATTAGGGTCCCTGGGCTGGAACCCAGAGTAGAGGGAGGGCCCAGGTTACCGCCCCCCCGCCCACCGCCATACTCTACAGAAATCCTCTTGAGAGGGGTAGCAAGACTTGGTCAATTTAGGAGGCCGAACTGTGCCTACTGAGCTTTACTGAGCAACAAAGACTGTGCGGTATTTTCCCTTTCCATCTCCCATACTGGCCTGGGATGAAAGTAACTCAATAGGCTGTGACTCTTGCCACTTTTACAGGCTCAGAACTTTGTCGCTATATATATCGTGTGGCAAATTGCCGGCACTACTACAATGGGTCTCGCGCTTTCTTTTCTTGGGTGGGTGTTCAGGGCACCATTTCTTGCCCCTGAACTGGGGTATTAACTGCCCCACTAGTGTCCTAGAGGAGGGGAGTCGAGAGGGAGGGACCCGGGCCCGCTCTCTACTTCGGGTCCCAGCCCAGGGGCCCTAGGGATAGCGGTAAACCACTAGAACTAGCGGTTCCTTCCCCTGGGCTACTTCCCTCTCCTGCCCTTCAGCTTGTGGGGCTTCCTGCCCTCCCTCTGCACAAACCAGGTGTCCCTTTACCTAGGGTCTTGGTCTTCTTAGCCCACCACAGCACTTCTCCAAACTCTCCTCTGTTTCCCTCCAAACTGCTCTCTGCTCCAACACAATCTACTCTGCTTCAACTCCTCCTCTTGTCTGATTGAAGCAGGGGTTTTTTATCATGTGACTGGCTTCAGGTGCTTTATTGGCTTCAGGTGCTTTAATTAATTTATAGCAAACTTTCTTCCCTCCAGGGAATAAGGTTCCCTTCTAACACTGTCCTGCTGCCCTCTGGCCATGCTGTATCACAATATATATGCTGAAAGATTGAGGCCATAAGCTGCTTATCTCAGGGGATTGCCACCTATAGGTCCACAGGCAAGGTGAGGAGAGCAGTCTCCAGGAAATCGTATGCTACCAACCATGGAGGCCTGGTCTTACATGGACCAAAAGAGCAAGGAACCCAATTCCCCCCCAGGAGAGCAGTGGGTTGGGACGAGGTTCTTTGACAGGTGGCTGCTTTGCATGTGGACAGTGGGGTCCTTTCCAGTGTGACTGACCCTTCATGGACTGCAACTAAGTGCAGGCACGAACAGCTGACACCAGGGCTTGGAGGAGAGGCCTGACAAAAATGTTAGTCTCAGTACAGGTAGAGGGGTAGGAGATGCTAGGAGTAATAGACTCAGACCACAGACTAATATTGGTTAAGAAACAGTTAGCAGTCCCTGGGAGCACCCATGGAACCACCATCTTTCTCCAATCTGTGCATGGGGATGTAAGCCAATATCCCATGAGGGTAGTATAGTTGATAGTGGGCAACCACTCGGGGACTGTCTGGGCAGGCTTTGCCCCCATTTTAGCTTACCTCATAATTCTCAGCTAGGTTTGGAAGTATTCCAAGGAGATCATAAAATCATGGAGTTATTGCACCCTGAAGGGGTTCACTCACACTTAGAGACCTCTAATTTACAGGCACCTGATAAACTGGTGAGGACTGGGCAGAGAGAAGATCCCAATGAAGGGATCTCCTGACAGATACAGAACTCCCCAGGCAACGAGGAAAACAGGAGTCTTGGACTTAGACCTGTTGATGACAGATATGGACTTTGTAGATGAACAGAAGAATGAACCAAACCTAAGCAGGGCATATGAACAAATCACCCATGTGAATGATTAAGAGAATTTAGAATTTAGAAAAGAGAGGCTGTACCATGTAGTGAGGGACCTCCCCCTGCAAACCCAAGAAGTGAGGGTGCAACTCCAGGTCCCAAGAAATTTCTGCCAGGAAATATTGCAGCTGGCTCATACAGTACTTTGCAGGGGACACTTGGGGCAAGAGATGATTCCTGAAAAGGTGGCACTCAGGTTTTAGTGGCTGAGTGTACTTAAGGAAATTAAAGAAAACTGTACATTGTGCCCTGAGTGCCAGTGAGTGGGGCCCAACTGGATCACAAAGGCCCCACTAATGTCTCTCTCTTGACAGTGGGAGTAACCTTTGAAAGGATTGGTATGGATTTGATAGGGTTGCTGTAAAAAAGCTCAGCCAGATACCACCGCATCATGGCAATATTGGATTATGCCAGGTGGTATCCTGGAGCTAACGCCCTTGGCTCAACAACTGTGGCAACAATCTCAGCTGAACTGATGAAAGTCTTTAATAATCACAAAGGAGATATTAACTGACCAAGTGACTAATGTTATGTAACAGTTAATGAAGGCGCTGTACAACTTGTTGAAGATCAAACCCCTGAAGACATTGTTTTATCACTCCCAAATGGACGGGCTGGTGGAATGTTTCAATAAGATGCTGAAAGAAGTGAAGTAAGAAACATCATTGGCACTGATTGCTCCCTTCCCTTCTATTTGCCACAGGCATCTGTAGGGTTCTCCCCATTTGATCTACTATATGGAAGGCAGCCCTGAGGGATCCTATTTCTCCTCCATGAGAGGAGCAAGGCCCCAAAACAACCAATGTGGAGCAATAAGTGCTCCATCTGAGTGAAGACTTAAAGATTCTGGTGACTTCAATGAAGGAGAACTTACTGAAGTCACAGCAGAACCAGGAATAAGCCTACAATAAAGGGGCCAGGTTGTGAGAATTCCAACCCAGGCATAGGATGTTATTGTTACTGTCAACCTGGGAATCAAAATTGTTGTCCAGGTGCCAAGGGCCCTTTGAGGTAGGGAAATGCCTAGGGATGGTCAATTATGAAATTAATGAGCTATAGAGGAGAAAGCAGACACAGATATATTACATAAATCTGCTGAAGGCCTGGAAGGACCAAGAAGGGTCTCCTTATCATGCCCTTCCCACCTGAGCCCGAGCTTATCCCACAGGAACCCATAACCCATGATCCAGGACCAGTGCGAATGGGAGAAGAACTATGGCCCGATCAGAAATAGCAAATACAGTGATTAGTTGGAGCTTTTCCCTCGGTGTTCTCAATCTTGTCGGGATGGACCCACCTAACCTATCATCATATGGACACTAAGCCAGGGAAAAAAGTCCATGAAAATCTATGGCCTCTCCCATGGAAAATGTGGGAGTCAGTCCACCAACTATACTACCCTCATGGGATATGGGCTTACAGACCATGTTGGATATAGGGATTGTTGAAAAGTACTATCATGAATGGAGGAGTCCCGCTGTACTTGTGCCAAAGCCTGACGGGTCAACCTGATTTTGCATTGACTCCAGGAAAGAAAATGCAGCATCAAAATGTGATGCATACACTCTGCCTAGAGTGGACGAGATGCTGGTGAGACTAGAGGCCATCAAATACCCTCGACCCAACAGAAAAGGATTGGCAGATCCCTTTGATGACCTAGTTACAAGAAAAAAACATGTTTTCCACCTCTTTCGGGTGTTTGGTCTCTGTAGGGCTGCAGTCACCTTGCAACACCCAATGAACCGGGTACTGCAGCATCATGAACAATATGTTGTGGTGTTCATTGACAACATCATCATTTACAGCCCTGCCTGGAACAAACACATAAGGAATGTCACTGCAGTCCTACAGGACCTCAAGGAGGACGGACCAATGGCCAACACAGCCAAATGGATGGCCAGCCAGGAAATGACTTATCTGGGCTATACAGTGGGGAATGGAAAATTCTGGCCAAAGGTCAGCAAAGTTCAAGCCCTAGAGCAGTGTCCTATCCCAACCACCACGAAAAAAAAAAAAGTACAGTGTTTCCTAGCCAGCTATTACAGGCATTTTGTGCTGAACTTTGCCATAATTGTGGTGCCTCTGATGGAATTAGTGAAAGACACAAGCTCAAAGAAAATTTGGTGGTGCCAGGCCTGTAACAAGAACTTCAGAACTCTGAAGGACCAGTGTAGTCAGGAACAAGTCCTTTTCCACCCAGATTTTTCAAGGCAACTCATCCTAGAGACAGATGCTTCTGAGTAGGCCTTGGGGCCATACTGTCTCAGAACTTTGACAGAAAAGAACACCTAGTCCTCCACCTCCATAGGAAATTGTTCCCCTGAGAAATATCCTACTCTGTAATTGATAAGGAGGCCCTGGCAGTAAAGTGGGCCATGAATGCCTTACAGTATTATTTGTTGGGGAATCCTTTACTTCTAGTGAAATTGGCTAAACTCAATTAAAGAATACAACCCCAGGATTATGTGTACCTCTCCTTGCAACTGTACAGTCTCCAAATACTCTACCGGGCAGGGAAGGACCACACGAATGTGGATTTCTTTTCACACGAAGGGGAAGAACAAGGATCCCAGAGCAGCACTCTAGCTCTGGGCCTCAGGGTGAGGGTGTGTGATGGTGTGTATAAACCCCACACTGGGAAAGAAGGGGTTAGGGAATAGTTCTGGGCTCAGGTGGCTTGGCCCTGCTGCACCTGCATTATGCAGTACCACTGGTAAGCACAGCCCATCACACCCCAATGGGATACAGGTATGCCTGTCCATGCTGGTCCTACATCACATATGGATTCCCCCTAAGTGGAGAGATTTCTGAGAGGGCTGGATTCACTGGGTTTCTAGATGCTTTGTGCCACCATAACAGCCCAAAGCAGCTGGAGTGGACCTAAGCCCGACATGAAAATTTGCAAAATTCATGGAAGCCAGATCCCCGTTCTGATCTGACAGTCTAATTCAGATGTGTAGGATGTGGCAGATAAAACACACAGATGCACATACACACTTAGTGAGAAGATAAGCAGTGAAAGGCTTTGTGAAAGAAGACTATTAAGAGAGATTTGAAGATGGAGAGGGATGGTACTAGGCACACAGGAAAAAGGCAATAGTTCCAAGAGTAATGGGTGGCATGAAAGTTGTGATCAAATGGGAGAAATTGACTAAAGGGGTCCCACAGCTATAAAGGCTGAGAGTCCTAGTCAATAAAATTGCATGATTCGGCAGAGCATCAGCAATGAGTGGCCATAGAAATGAGTCTTTTCCGATAGGAACTTTACAAGAAGTAACAAGCTATTGCTTCTGAATATCCATGCAGGTATTATTCTGCAGCTTCCATTAAGAGTGGAAATGAGGGCAAATAAGCATATGCAGCTTCAGGCCAAACAAGACTGGAAGCTGCACATGCTTACACCATACAGTGCCAGATTATTTACTGCAGAAGTTGCCAACACTGAGAGAAAAGACATCCAATCTGCCCATTCTAGTCAATTTAGGATCAAACCTGTTTAGCATCCTCTTCTACAGGGACCCGCACACCTGCACAACATTTGGCTTTATCAAAACAGTTTGCCCATTTAAACTAAAGGAGGTGGAGGAAGCTCTGGGTCCTTATGTGTGGACCCCTGGCTTTTTATTAACTATTATGGAGACACTGATGATTAGCCTAGACCCCTTCAGCATCGAAATTACCTATCTCCCACTAAAATGGTGGCATTGAAAAAATAATTAGCACCTACCTGCTATTTCAGTGTGAAGCACAGCCAAGGAATATAATCATCATCACAAATCTTCCAGAGCTGCTTGGCAAAGATCTAGCCACTTTTGCTTTCAGCAGGCATGTCCTTTAAAAAACAAAAACAAAAAAACCTCAAGAACTTAATCTGACATTAGCTGCAGATGGCAGCCAAAGCAATTCAAGTTTAATCTTTGAGCTCTCATATGCCAAGTTCAAATCCCCCCCATTTATAAATTTCTCTTCTCTTATATTTCATAAAAATGTGTTCTCTTATCATGAAGTCTCCTTGCAATACCAGCTGCTAAGAGAATACACTCAAAAATAAAAATGTTGTCATTGTGAAATAAGATATATTTAATTAAATAAAATAGAAAAGCTAAGTGCTATTACAAGAACATAAAACTGTAAGGCACAAGATAAAACTAAATTACTACAAGGCAGCTCAATTCAATCTAATCCTTGAAGATAAAGACAGAGCCAGAAAATTGCAGGTATTGTCAAATCAACATAAGCCCTAAGCAAATATTAACTAGGGATATATAAACTGATTTATAATAAATACAAGTATGAATGCTGGGATTAGTTAAGGAAATGCAAACAGAACCACATTAGGGTGTAAAATACTCCAGTTTTGCTCTGTGAACAAAATGGGCAGTGTACACTAGAAAGCACCATTTGCCTTAGTTACATTTTCACATTATCTAATTTGAGAAGATCTTGAGAAAAAAATATGGATGAGAGGGAAAATATGGCATATTTCTGTATAATAACTTTGAATAAAATTCAATTATGAGTTTCTTAACATATAAAATGAAGTTTTCTGTCTGGTCTATTGTAGTCATTTGTTCTATTGTAGGTTTAGTTGCTAAGGCCTTGTCTATGCTACCAGGGTAAGTCGACGT
Organism: Chelonia mydas; assembly: GCF_015237465.2. Taxonomy (NCBI): domain Eukaryota; kingdom Metazoa; phylum Chordata; order Testudines; family Cheloniidae; genus Chelonia; species Chelonia mydas. The sequence goes on from NC_057851.1 coordinate 18,160,788, forward strand.
AAGTTACGCTACTCCAACTACATGAATAATGTAGCAGGAGTCTACGTAGCTTAGGTCAACTTACTGTGGTGTCCACACCATGCTGTGTCAATGGGAGACACTCTCACGCCAACTTACCTTAAACTTTTTGTTCCGGTGGAGTACTGGAGTTGACGGGAAAGTGCTCTGTGGTAGATTTAGCAGGTCTTCACTAGACTCGCTAAATCAACCCCAGCTGCATTGATCACAGCAGCATGGATCCCTGGTAAGTGTAGACATGGCCTAAATTATTGTGAATGAATGATTAAACACAATTTGGATCCTCAGGTGGTATAAATGGGTGCAGCTCCATTTACTTAAATGAGCATCTGGCCTATACTTTTGTATGATACTAATAAAGATTATTTAGAACTTTAAACTGATACCGTACTTGCTGCCTTACAAGGTCTTTCTTAAGAAGGCAGTAGAATAAAAGGTTTTGTATTTGTAGAAACTAATGGCTATATCCTACAATAATTTATACACATGAGTAACTGTTGAGTATTCACACTAAGTGAGGGCAGCCAATTCAGCACCTTTTGGGCCAATCCAAAACCCACTGGAGTCAACAGGAATCTTTCTTTGGCTTCAATGGGTTTTGAATTAAGTCCTAGTTCATGGAACAAAATAAGCCATTTTGACCAACAATTCTGTCCCTCTACATTTTAGTTTTTAACTAGTCTGTCCTTTTTTATTTCCATTTTTGTTCCCCACTGAAAGGTAAAGATGGTATACTGCGGGCTTCAGTGGCCTTCCTTGGTAGCTTATTTCAACTCCTCACACAAAACTCTGCTAAAAGAACATTAAGGCTGCAAAGTCAAGTGCTGAAAAATTAGGGCCTAGGTCCACACATTGAACAATGAGGATAAAGCAAACAAAACATTAAATAACTGCTTGTTAAGTGAGCACCGTCTGTCCTGTGCACTGAATGAGGTAGGAGTTGTTTGGAAACAAATAGTATGTGTTCATGTAATTAAAGACTGTAACATCATAAGTATGCAGAAAGGGGGCAAATCAAAGTTGCATATGCAGGAAACCTTAATTCTAGAATGTCCTAACTTTTGAGTGGTTGAATTGCAACATTAATAATCTTCTTCTGCTTAGCTTTTTGTGTGTAATTTCCTAGGTTTAAAAAAAAAAAAAGCAAAGTGAAAGAAAGGAAATTCCACCATAGAAACATGGTTCATCAGCTGGGTTGGAACTTTTAGATCCATCCCACAGACCTCCACCATTTGTGCTAATGGAGTAAGTGATAGCATGTGAACCAGCAATAGGGAGATGAGATACATACTTTGCAGAGGGTTTCACAAATATCTGCTGGCAGCAGAGGAATCATGAGGAATTTGGGGTTCCACTACAGACTGTGGAGGGGAGAGCATTTTAATGGGCACAGACTCTTCTGCTTTCTGGCCCCAACTTCACCCCTTCCACCCCACTGCCTCCCACCCATCCCTATCCACATCTTCCCCACCAAGTCCCATTTTCATTGCATACCCAGTTCCAGTCTCCACACTTCTGGCTTCTCATCCCAGCCATTTTCATTTTCTTCCCCCACCACTATTAGCCTCCCCTTTCAAGCTCCCCCAACTCCCGGTCTCCTTGCCAAGCCAGGCTCAGTACCCACCTCCATCCAAACTATCTCATCCTATTTCAGTGTCACCCCTTCCCCCCAGCCAATGGGCTCCCTGTTTCCCTACCAGCTCCCAGTCCCAGTCTCCCTTCTTTATGGCTCCCAGACCCAGTGTTCTTGTCCAACTGATCCCAGTGTCTCCCCTCCAACCCCCAGTCCCAGTTTCTCTCCCCACCCCCTCTTGTGCGAGTCTTACCAGACTTCTTTTCCCAATATACTTCTTTCCCTCCCCCTGGTCTGGTTTTGTCCCCTCTTCATTTGAATCAGATGGCTTCCCCCACTGTGCTGTTTGTGTGCCAGGAAGGGAGGGGTCGTTGAGAACACAGGAGAGACAGGTTTGTGGTGCCTGACCTGTGCATATGCGTGCTAGAGCATTTCAAAGAAAGTGTCTCAAGAATTTTTTAGCGTGAGCAAAACAATGTGTTTCCCCCCCCACACCTTGTTCTTGGAAACAGCTGAACCATTTTGGCTGAAAATTTTCAGAAAGATTTAACCTGGGGCAGACTGGGAAATTTCAGCCTAAATCATTAAAGTCTGACAAAGTTCTGAGCAACTGAAAACAGGGCCTTATAACAGGAAGTGTTGGACAATCTTAATAATAGATGGCACTACTAGCTCCACCTATAAAATAAGTATGCCTGAATTGTGTTTAGTCTAAGTTTCATCATTCGTAGGTTATGACTCCAGGTTGATTCTGCCTCTCACTAGTAAAAACATTTTGTGTCATTCCATCTTTAAACATATTTTCAATACTGTCTGTGAGGTGATTGCAAAGATTTCCCTGCTGCTGAGAAAGAGCTCAAGCTTTTTAACCTTCCTTCTGCAGATATATTCTGGAGGCCTGGAGTCAATGTAGTTTAACCTATATGTGATTTGCTGCTCCAAGGCAAAAAAAGATCCTTCCCATGAAGAGATGACTGACTGAAAATGAACACACTGTTGACTGAAATCTAACTGATCTTTTGTACAACTATTTCACTTCTTTTGGACTGATATTCTATTCTCTCCCACCCCTTGCCCCCTCTTATCCTATTAGGTTATTTTTTTTAACTACAGGGATACAGTTGGATATTTTAGGCTTTCAAGTTTTTCCACAATGGCACTTCTTCCTTTGATATTCTATCCCTGTGCTGATGCTGTCCAGTACCCTGTTAGTTTCTTTCTTTCTTTCTTTGCAAGGATACAGTGGCATATCTCAGGCTTTTAAGATTTCCCACAATCTTTTTCCTGGTCAATTCACAGCATGATTTTTCCCTTTAACAGTGCTCTGGGATGCACTCCTTGTCAGTTTTTATGGTATTTATGGTTAATCCAAAGAAGAAACAGTCTGCTAACAAAGAAAAATGTTCACACAGGTTATTTTCGGCATCATTCTTAAACAAAACAGAACAAAACAAAAAACAAAAACAAACATAGCAAACTGCATAACCGGTAGATAAAATGAATGGATTCATTTTTGCATTCCTCTGTGAGATTATTATCTGTACAGCTTTTCAGTTACATGGAGACTACCTGTGTCGTTTTGTCCCAATTACTCAGTGAAAAGTTGGAGGCTTTCTGTGCTGCACTACATCTACTTTGATGTTGCACTACACATCCCTGACTCAAATATGAGGTGTCAGAACAGGGTTAGAGTAACTGGATGCATATCAGAATAGATATGTGAATAGAACCAGTGCAGTACCTGTATGGATACCCCTGATGTTAATTTCCAGAGCAGATGATAGAAAGGTGAGAGAGAATTAGCAAAACAGTTATAACTGGATCACCATGAAAGCTCATATGTTATTTCATTAACTCCATTGTACTTCTTTAGATAGACGGTGTTACCACCATTACCCCAGAAGAATAGTACTATGTGCTAGAGATACTGTAAGCTCTTTGGGGCAGTGGCCATGCCTACCTGTGTGTTTGCACAGGGCTGGATACAATGTGGCGTTGATGCCTCTGGGTGCTACCATAATAATAATAGATCCTAAGATCTCAAAGCATTTTATAAATATTTGATGATTGTCTCACAACACCTCTGTGAGGTAGGTAAGTTTTGCATTTTACAGATAGGTAAACAGAGACACGGAGAATTTAAACTACAGGCCTTAGGACATATAGCAAGCCAGTAGGAGACATGGGAAACAGAATGTCATAGATTCATAGATTTTATCCGGTCAGAAGGGACCATTAGATCATGATAGATATAAAGATAGCAGTGTTGATGTCGTCTACTGAGACTCCTGTATGACATTTGACTTGGTACTGCACAACATTTTTACTAAAAAAATAGAGTGAGATAAAACGAACATGGCACACCTTGAATGGATTAAAAACTGGCCAACTGATAGGTCTCAAAACGTAATTGTAAACAGGAAATCATTATTGCATGGGTGCATTTCTAGTGGAGTCCTGCAGGGATTGGTTCTTGGCCCTGTGCTGTTTAACATTTTTATAAATGACTTGGCTGAAAACCTAAAATCACCACTGACAAAATTTGTGCATGACATAAAATTGTGGGAGTGGCAAATAACGAAGAGGACAGGTTACTGATTCAGAGCGATATGGATTGTTGGTAAATTGGGTGCAAGCAGATAATGTAGATGCAAGCAGATATAAGATGGTAAGTTGAGTGCTAGCAGATATAATATATATTTGAATATATACATCTAGGAACAAAGAACATAGGTCAGACTTATTGGATGGAGGACTCTATCCTGGGAAACAGTGACTCTGAAAAAGATTTAGGGGTTGTCTTAGGACAATAGAGAAATGAGTCAGGCTCTTAAAAGAAACAGAACTTTATTAGAAAGAAAAAAGGTAAAAGAAGCACCTCTGTAAAATTAGAAGGAAAGCTAATCTCACAGGGCAATCAGATTTAAAACACAGAGGATTTCCCTCTGGGCAAAAACTTTAAAGTTACAAAACCAGGAATACACCTTCCTCTCAGCACAGAGAAAATCACAAGCCAAAACAAAAGTAAACTAATGCATTTCTTTGCTAGTACTTACTAATTCTAATGGAGTTGGATTGCTTGCTTTCTTGATCTCTCTCCGGCAAGCACACAGAACAGACAGACAAAAGCCTTCCCACTCCCCCTAGATTTGAAAGTATCTTGTCCCCTTATTGGTCCTTTTGGTCAGGTGCCAGCCAGGTTACCTGAGCTTCTTAACCCTTTACAGGTAAAAGGATATTGTGCCTCTGGCCAGGAGGGATTTTATAGGACTGTACACAGGAAGGTTGTTACCCTTCCCTTTATATTTATGACAGGGGTTGTGGTGGCTAATCAGCTGAACCTGAGCTCTAAGTGAGATTCTGTGACCAAAAGGGCCAATATGATCTTGGATGCGTAAACAGGGGAATCTTGAGTAAAAGTACAGAGATTATTTTACCTCTGTATTTGACACTGGTGCAATTGCTGCTGGAATGCTGTGTCCAGTTCTGAAGTCCACAGTTAGAAAGATGTTGATAAATTGGAGAGGGTTCAGAGAAGAGCCATTAGAATGACTAAAGGATTAGAAAACCTGCCTTATAGTGATAGACTCAAGAAACTCAATCTATTCAGTTTAACAAAGAGAAGGTTAAGTGATGGCTTGATTATAGTCTATAGTACTTACATGATGAACAAATATTTGATAGTGAATTCTTCATTTTAGCAGAGAAATGTATAACATGATCCAATGGCTGGAAGTTGAAACTAGACAAAATCAGACTGGAAATAAGGTATATGTTTTTAACAGTGAGGGTAATTTACCAATGGAACAATTTACTGAGGGTCATGGTGAAAGCTCCATTCCTGGCAATTTTTCAACCAAGATGGGATTTTTTTTTTAAATGTATGCTCTAGGAATTGTTTTGGGGAAATTCTATGACTTGTGTTATACAGGAAGTCAGACTAGAAAACAACGGTCCCTTTTGGGCTTGGAATCTATGACTCTTAATCTTGTATGACTTCCTCTATGAGAAAGGTAATAGAATTTTATCCTTAAGAATCATAGAATCATAGAATATCGGGGTTGGAAGGGACCTCAGGAGGTCATCTAGTCCAACCCCCTGCTCAAAGCAGGACCAATCCCCAGCTAAATCATCCCAGCCAGGGCTTTGTCAAGCCTGACCTTAAAAACTTCTAAGGAAGGAGATTCTACCACCTCCCTAGGTAACGTATTCCAGTGTTTCACCACCCTCCTAGTGAAAAAGTTTTTCCTAATATCCAACCTAAACCTCCCCCACTGCAACTTGAGACCATTACTCCTTGTCCTGTCCTCTTCTACCACTGAGAATAGTCTAGAACCATCCTCTCTGGAACCACCTCTCAGGTAGTTGAAAGCAACTATCAAATCCCCCCTCATTCTTCTCTTCTGCAGACTAAACAATCCCACTTCCCTCAGCCTCTCCTCATAAGTCATGTGTTCCAGACCCCTAATCATTTTTGTTGCCCTTCGCTGGACTCTCTCCAATTTATCCACATCCTTCTTGTAGTGTGGGGCCCAAAACTGGACACAGTACTCCAGAAGAGGCCTCACCAATGTCGAATAGAGGGGAACGATCACGTCCCTCGATCTGCTGGCTATGCCCCTACTTATACATCCCAAAATGCCATTGGCCTTCTTGGCAACAAGGGCACACTGCTGACTCATATCCAGCTTCTCGTCCACTGTCACCCTAGGTCCTTTTCCTCAGAACTTCTGCCTAGTCATTCGGTTCCTAGTCTGTAGCGGTGCATTGGGTTCTTCCATCCTAAGTGCAGGACCCTGCACTTATCCTTATTGAACCTCATCAGATTTCTTTTGGCCCAATCCTCCAATTTGTCTAGGTCCCTCTGTATCTACCCTCCCTCCAGCGTATCTACCACTCCTCCTAGTTTAGTATCATCCGCAAATTTGCCTAGAGTGCAATCCACACTATCCTCCAGATCATTTATGAAGATATTGAACAAAACCGGCCCCAGGACCGACCCCTGGGGCACTCCACTTGACACCGGCTGCCAACTAGACATGGAGCCATTGATCACTACCCGTTGAGCCCGACAATCTAGCCAACTTTCTACCCACCTTATAGTGCATTCATCCAGCCCATACTTCTTTAACTTGCTGACAAGAATACTATGGGAGACCGTGTCAAAAGCTTTGCTAAAGTCAAGAAACAATACATCCACTGCTTTCCCTTCATCCACAGAACCAGTAATCTCATCATAGAAGGCGATTAGATTAGTCAGGCATGACCTTCCCTTGGTGAATCCATGCTGACTGTTCCTGATCACTTTCCTCTCGTGTAAGTGCTTCAGGATTGATTCCTTGAGGACCTGCTCCATGATTTTTCCGGGGACTGAGGTGAGGCTGACTGGCCTGTAGTTCCCAGGATCCTCCTTCTTCCCTTTTTTAAAGATTGGCACTACGTTAGCCTTTTTCCAGTCATCCGGGACTTCCCCCGTTCGCCACGAGTTTTCAAAGATAATGGCCAATGGCTCTGCAATTACAGCCGCCAATTCCTTTAGTACTCTCGGATGCAACACGTCCGGCCCCATGGACTTGTGCACATCCAGCTTTACTAAATAGTCCCTAACCACCTCTTTCTCCACAGAGGGCTGGCCACCTACTCCCCATGCTGTGATGCCCAGCGCAGCAGTCTGGGAGCTGACCTTGTTCTGATTTCCAAGCCTCTGTGCTAATCTCTGGAAGAACATTGCTGTGTGCAACAGTGGAGGATTTGGTGGCAAACCCTATAAGATTTTATGTGGTCACTGTAGAACTGCTGTGTTCTGTGGTGTAATTAATGTCTTTTGAAAGCTATAGACTCCCTACCCACTGTGATTATCTTTACAAATCAATGCTGTCATTAACAAAATCACTGCTTGCTTTGTGTTCTGTGGCCATCACCTTACATCATTATTAGCACCCGATTTTTCTGCTTGATTGCACCCTAAAAAGTCTCCTCAATCTAGGGTCCCTACTATAAAATGATTCTGTGCATCTTGCATCAGGCCATGCAAGCCTTCTAAAAATGTTGGAAGCTGGTTGGAAAATGGTAAATATTTTCTGCAAAAATGTTCAAAAGAAACACACACTGTTTGCTGTTTAAAAACATATTATTACCTCTGAGGGCATTCTGTGCCAAACATTTAAAAACTCTGCACACAATATTTAAAAATTCTCCAAAAATCTGCAAATTTTATTTGTCAAATAAATGTTGAGGCTCCAGCATGGTATTGGAGAGCACAGGCTACTGGCTGACCAGAGGTGGGAGATCACTGTGCAGCTCCCCTCCCTGGGACATGGACTCAGCGGTAAGGCTGCACACAACGCTGACACAGTGCAAGGACTGGGCCTGCCCTAGGGCCCTGTCCCTCCATGCCAGGTACAGCAGGTGTGGGCAGGCTCAGCAAGGCAGTATCTGAGTGTGGAGGGGCTTAGTGTGATGGGGGATCCAGGTGTGGGTTGAGAGGGTTCTGTGTGGGGCAATCTGGGTGAGGGCAGCTCAGTGGGGGATCTGGGTGCAAGGGGAGGTGGATCTGGATGCACAGGGGCTTGTTGTGGGGTTATGGGTGCAATGGTAATGAGACTCTGCAAGGGGGTCCAGGTGAAGGTGGATGGGACTAAGCAGGGGGGATCTGGGTGTGGGGGGGGATAGATCTCATCAAGGGGATCTGGGTGTGGAAGGCTCAGTGTGGGATCCAGATGCTGTGGGAGTGGGGTTGGGGGGAATATCCAGGTGAAGCTGGTTGGGGCTCGATCAGGTAGGTATCTGAATGTGGGTGGCTCGTCGGGGTAATCCAGGTGCAAGGGGAGTGGGACTCATCAGGGGGATTCTGAGTGTGGGAAGTGAGGTTTGGCAGCTGGGTCTGGGTATGAGGGGGTCTGGATGCATATGAGGGGTTGGGCGGATGGAGGAGCAGCTCCCTGTACAGGGATCACTCCCCCTGCAGCTGAGGAGTGGTGGGTGCAGGAAGCGAGGGGAGTTTGCAGAGCTTCTTGCAGCTGGGGGAGAAATCTGGGGGTGGATCTGACCTGGCCCTGGATGCCATGTAGGGGAAGAGGAAGTCCCGTCCTTCCCAACCCAGCTGGGACTAGCAGCTGAGCCTGGCACAGGGTAGGAGCGAACAGCTAGGTCTTCCCCAGTCCTGTCCCCCACTGTAGGGAGCCAGGGTGGCTTCCCCCCCGAACCAGAGGGTAAAGAGCCACCCTCTCAGCCTGAGTGGGCGGGGCCAGACCAAGCTTACGCCAATCCCCAGAAAGGGAGGGATGGGAAGTACAAAGAGTGGGGGCTCTTTGCGCAGAGGGGGGAGCACCAGGGAGGGAGACAGACACAGGCTGCTCCCTCCAGACCCTGTTGCTGACCCAGGGGAGGCCCTGGGCCAGGAGGAACCTGACCGGGAGGAAGGCCTGTGGCGACCAGGAGTGCCAGCCGCTGAATACCCAGGCGGTAACCCGGGCCAGCGTGAGTCCGACACAGAGAGGGAGCTGGAGCTGCCAGCAGTGGAATACCTGGACGAGCTGGAGGGACCGGAGAGACCCGTTTGAGAGACTGGGTAGGAAGTAGCCCAAGGGCAGAACTGCACCGTGGGGTGGGTGTGTTTGGTCAGCGGGCACGGATGGCCCCCCGCTGACCCAGCGGCGGGACCTTCGCCTCCCGCCACTGTCAGGGCCCTGGGCTGGAACGCAGTGGAGGTGGGTGGGCCTGCGTTCCCCTACCCCGGCCAACCGGCCGGAGGGGCGCGCTGCGGACCCGTGCCGGCGCTCCCCCCCCGCCGGAGGGGTGCGCTGCGGACCCGTGCCGGCGCCGCCCCCCCCCGCCGGAGGGGCGCGCTGCGGACCCGTGCCGGCGCCCCCCCCCGCCGGAGGGGCGCGCTGCGGACCCGTGCCGGCGCCGCCCCCCCCGCCGGAGGGGCGCGCTGCGGACCCGTGCCGGCGCTCCCCCCCCGCCGGAGGGGCGCGCTGCGGACCCGTGCCGGCGCCGCCCCCCCCTGCCGGAGGGGCGCGCTGCGGACCCGTGCCGGCGCTCCCCCCCTGCCGGAGGGGCGCGCTGCGGACCCGTGCCGGCGCTCCCCCCCTGCCGGAGGGGCGCGCTGCGGACCCGTGCCGGCGCTCCCCCCCTGCCGGAGGGGCGCGCTGCGGACCCGTGCCGGCGCTCCCCCCCCGCCGGAGGGGCGCGCTGCGGACTCCGGCCGGCACACCTTTTCCGCTAATTCCCCAGCACCCGAAAGGTGTGACTAAGGCCTGCCTGTGAGACCACAGCTCTCCATTGCCCCCTAGGGGCTCGGTGGACCGACTGAAACCTGTCACACCCACCCACAGTGATTTACATCTCTGCCGGCTACCCTGGGCTCCCAGAACATACTGCTGGGGAGGGTCGCATGACTGCTCTTGTGGCTTCCCTTTGCTTCCCCTGTCAGAAAGTCATTTTTCTATGGGGAAGCAAAGAAATCCACATAGATATAAATTCTGTGCATGCGTAGTGGTGCAGAATTCCCCCAGGAGTAACATATGGAAATTTTGAATTGTTTCATAAATTATCGAAAATTTTGAAAGAACTAAAAATTTTCTATACACGTTTTTGTTTCCAAGCCCCCACCCCCCTTTTTTTTTTTTAAAAAAAAAAGTGAACTATTTTGCCCAGCTGTTTTTTAGCCCTGGCTTGTCTCCTGCTGCATTTGATGTCTCCCTGTGCATTTGATGTTTCCCACCTGTCTGATAACTATACCACTGAAATTCCAACATAGCCACTGCTTTGATGGATGGCAATAAAATGTTTTCCTGCGTGGCTCCACAAAATGATTTTTGCTTTGGATCCCACCAATACTACAAAAAGGAAATGTTCTTTGGAACCACTCCACATGATCTTTTCTCTTTTCTTTTTTGATTTCTTTGTGTGTTTTGCAATATGAATTTGTGGTTTAAAATTATATAATGCTCCTGTAGTGCTGGATAGGTGTAACATTAGATCATGATGATGGAGCCTGGATAGGTAGACGTGCATACAATGAAATAAAGAAATAGTATTTCTATTACTATGTATGGTGGAACCAGAGAAGCTATTGTAGTTATATCTGTAGACTGCACCCAAAGTGAAGAATGTCATGATGCTAATTATGACAGTAGGTCAATTCTTACTATTACATTACATTGTACGTATTTTAAATTGCATATGTTGTGTATACTATCAACTACTGCATATATCTGAATAAAGTAAAATACATTTCCATAAAACAAATATATGGAAAATAATTGCTTTTACTATGGGCAGCTGGAAATCCTGTTCCCAGTGAACACACCTGATGCATTTATATAACTTCTTGGCTGTCTACACTTATGCCCATCTATTAAGATGTGATCCCGGTGTCTGTTCTTGAGTTGGTCAGACATTTGCCTTACGGCTTAAATGCCAGGGAGTGATGGGTTTAGATGGACAACCTGTATAACAGTGACATGCCTTCTCTCTTGAAATACAAACAATGCTTATGCAGCATGGCACTGAATTAAATCAGGATAAACTGTAGTGCTGGATCTCCTCTGATCTTAACAGGCACGCTACAGTATATGTGCCACACTGCATTCAATTTCAAACAACCTTTTTATAAAAAAAACAAGTAGGTAATTCACCATCAAAGGAACCAGATGAGTCAACTCTGGCTAAAGCCTATCTCTATGATTTTGATGTTTTGTAGATCTTCATCTTTCATTCCCACTAGCCTAATTCTAATCTGAAGCCTTTTCAATCGTAGACTTTCAAACTGATGGACACATCTTATTTGCTTTTCAAAGAGTCATTGCAGGTATTGAGTTGTGTATTCAGGCCAATGAAACTTCAAATCATCCCATGGGACACAAATGCTTCTGGCCTCCCTGAAGATGAGAAGCAAAGGCTCAGCTGCACGATTCTCTTAGAACATTCTTTAGTCTTGATGGACATTCCTACTTGAATGGATTCTCGGTAATGGAGGTGCTAGAAATTAACACCAGTGGGGAAGACTCTGTGAAAAATGTTCAGTCATGAAATAATTTTCAGTGCTGGAAAAGGAAATGGTCCACCTCCTGAATTTCTATTTATCTGTCTCTGTATCTACCTAGCCTTTAAACAAGACTGTGTCTGAATTCCCCTACACTTCTCTCAGAGTTCCCAGTTCTGTACCGCTATGCATGTGGAATTCCTCATGATCTCAGTGGAAGTCCCATGCATGAAGAGAAACATCAGTTGTACAGGAAAATGTAGCACAGGTCCTAAGAAATGTACTGATACCTATATTCTAATATCTAAGAATCACAGATGTTCCATCCTCTGAATCCCTGTGGGATATACCTTCCTTCAGGGGTGCAGAAGCCTGGACTCCTCAACAGACTGGCTCAGTTCAACAGCTGTGGTGTCACTTTCCATTTCGACTGCAGCACCAGCCAGTAACTCTGCTGCAGAGCATCACCACTTCCTGCTGTCATCCAACCTGCCTCTCTCCCCAACATAGGCGTGAACTCCGTGGCTGCTCCAGGGCTTAACTACCCATCAAAAAAGGGGGTGCTCAGCACCCACAGAGCTGGATTAATCTGTTGTGGGCCCAGGTGCCCGGACCGTGGCCCCGCCTCCACTCTGCCCATGCTCCGCCCTGACGCCCCACTCACCACTTACCCAGGGAGGAGGGGCGGAAAGAAGCAACCACCAGCAACACCAAAAATCAGCACCTGTACTTCCCAAGACATTATCCCAGTCCCCAAAACAAAGGGTGCTTTTCCAGCTTCTCCAGAAGCTGTTTCCACTGTGAAGGAACAGGAAGTTGCAGCTTATCCAAACTTCCTTTTAGGTCTTCTAGTCTATCCCTCAGTCCATACAAGATTATTCCCCATAAACATAGTCAAGTTTAGTTTTTAATTGTACCAAGCGCTTCCCCCGGGGAACTGTTCAGCAGTCCTGTGGAAATCACTGTTGAGATTTTTTTTTTCAGGATATTGAACCTGAGTTACCTTTACTTTAATTTCATCCTAGTTCTCCTGTCACCTAAAACAATTCCTATCCATTTTTGGCGTTTATTCTCTTCAGATATATTGGCTGTTCTTCAAAACTATCCTTCCCTTTGGTTATTGCTTAGCTGAGCTGAGTTCAATGGGACAACTTACCTGTGGAAAGTAAAGCATTTGAGTGCTTGTTTGATAGAGACCTAATTAAACAAAATCTAGGAAGGTTATTACTATTATAGCATTATTATAACAACTATTATTTACTTGTATTATAGTAGTGCCCAGAGGCCACAAAGAGATTAAAGCTCCATTATGGTGGGTGCTGAATAAGCTTGTATTTAATGATAGTCTCTGTGCTAAAGATCTTGCTATCTAAAAAATGTTTTCAGTCTGCTAACTATCTTGGGAAAAAATTAGCATTTATCACTTTCTACACCAAAATCCCAGCTGGCATCTGTCTTCTCCCTTCTCCACCCCACTTCACATCTTGTAATTTAGAAACAGTCCTGACTACTGACTGAGAAAAATACTAGATTGAATTATTGCCTTAATCAGCCATTTTAGGGCACACTTAAGAGTTTTTCCTGTCAGGAAATGGTAAAGACTGTGTCAGAGTTAAAAATCATATCAATTACCTGTTAAACAGTGAGGCTGATGGAAATCATGCAGACATTGCAGAAATATCTGAGATTATCCAAATTTAGTCAAGTGAAAGTAACTGTAGGTGATTTGCCCACTTAACTAGATCAGTGATCTTTGACTTTCTATGCTCTAGAGCCCCTTAAAAATCTTAATGAATATCCATATTTTTGCTTTAACAAAACATAATATTTTTAGTAAAATTTGTACCCCTAATCTCCCTTCCACCTCCTAGGAGACACTAGATATTTAAGAACCATGATGGGACATCAAGTCCAATGTCTAGCTTCCTATAGTGACTAATATCTATTATTTAAGAGGAAAGCCTTCACCTTTGTCCACATATACCTTTCTAGTAATGTGCAGGAAAATTCCTTTACAACCTCTATGGCAGTAAGTTTAAAGCCCTAAAGAGATTTGATTACCCTCAGCCTGCTCAGCAACAAATGATTTTAATAGTCATAACATAATCCAGTCCTTTAACCCCCCCACACCCCCACCGCCAAAAAAAACCCAACCCAAACCTGGCCATAGTGTTTGACTGGATGACTTCCTGCTACAGTGAATTGCTCATTGATTATACTTGAGCATATCCTTTTATTTGATCTAAATTTAACAGCCGTTGGTTTCATTGTGAAACTCCTTATTCTCGTATCATGAGAGAGTATGAAAAGGGAGAACTGAACTCTTTGTATTTTGAATCTCTTTGTCAAGGCTAATCTAGTTCTTTTTATTTGTCAGGTCTTCTTTCATTCTACCAAGGATGAAATCTCTAACTTTGGTGCCCAGACCTTCTCTATAGGTTTATTAATTTATTAATTATTACTATTACTGTAATACCTAGGAGGCCCAGCCCTGGAGAAATACCCCATTGTGCTAGGCGGTGCACAAACACAGAACAAACAGATGGCCCCTACCCCCAAAGAGTTTACAGTCTAAGAACACAGATGGATACAAACAGACCAATGAGGAGTACAGGAAACAATGAAACAATATTGGTCAGCATGACAAGCAGTGGCTTCAGCACACCAGCACCCTAACTGCTGTCAAGTTTTTTGTAGGCCTCATGGCAAAGAAGGCTTGGGCTTTCCTTAGGAGTGAACATAGATAAAATACAGTGAAAGAAACTATGTTAATGCCACAGTATGGTTAAGATTCTGTATCACTGCTCAAACCACTAACTTTTATACCCTTCATATGGCTGAGTCCAAGTCTCTATGGGACACATAATTGAAACAGAACCCCAACACTGTAAGGCATATTCATCCCTGTGCCAATGCAGGTGCCAATGCAGGCTCAGAAATTAGGTAGTTTGCATCACCCTATTCAGCAGTTGTGGGGACTGGTGCAGCCCTACTTCAGAGGCTCCTTTGGGGCTTTGCAGGACCACAGCTTAACTGGGGTGCATGACTACTCTGGCCACCCACCCTCTGTTTAGGTCTCCTGCAGAGGCAGCACAGAGGTCTCCCAGCACTGGGAGTATTGCTGGTTACACCAGCTATGATGATTCAAAGGGGCCTTACAGCAATGTTGAATAGGGCCCTGTAAAATCTGGTCTAGTAGTGACGGGTACCATATAAGAACCAAGGTAGTATAAGAAATGAAATTATATGAGAGACAAGACTAGTGCACATCACGAATAACAAGGAGTGAACATTGGATGACACGGGGCCAGGTCCTCAGATGGTGAAAATTAGCATAACTCCATTGACTTGGCCTCCATTGATTGAGGAGCTGGTCAATGTGAATAGTCAATGAAGAATCCATAGACTAAAATGTCTTTTGCATTAACTGTCAAACACTTTTCAACAGCAGACAAGTTAACAAAAGCAAAGTCTATCTGTTGATAATTCACAAACAGAAAAAAGGGCTCAATCTGTCAAATGAGTGATTCCTTACCACTAATTCACCCAGCTCCAATAGCTACCTCACAAAGATGTTGTGAGGATTAATTACTTAATATTTATAAAGTGCTGTGAGAGTAAATATTGTTAGATCAGCGCTAAATGTTTTATTTACATGATTTTACACAGCAGCCTGTCAGACTCCCATGGGGTTCGGAGTATCCCTGTGTTTGCAGGTTCCGACTGCAAGTTTAATCAGGACAAACCCCATTTTTATCATGACATAATGTATTTTTATTGCATCTGCAGCACAAATGCATCCTACAATGTATAAATTAAGTGATTACTTTCTGTATAGCTCACTCTCCAGAAAAAAAAACCTATCATAAATTGGGACCCTTTGAAAGCATTGCCAAATGTAAATTTAGATTTCAGCCTACGAGTTCATGTCAAAAATGTATCCACAGCCTCATTTGTCAGGCAGTATTATTGATTTTATAATGTGTAATGTTTTTCTTATTGAAAAAGTGTTCCCAGGCCTGAGCTTATTAACACAAAGTTGATTACTCTTTGGGGAGAAGCAAACAGTTCTGTCATTTATTTAAGATGATAAGTGCAGGAAAATCATGGGTTTTATATACACGTTAGGTGAATGAAAATTATGGTTACTGATTAAATAATATGAGGCTTGAAAATTAAAGTATAGTACAATGCTTCCTCTTTATGCAGCTCCTAGATGTAAGCTATATGAGTTACTGAACTTTGAAGAGGACATTTTACCTGTATATTATATATTTATTAATTGCATTTTATTTCTCTAATTTTTAGGGCTAATGAAGTTTGTATGAAATCACAATCTTTGCATCTCATGTTCCTGCAGTTTATGTAGCAGCTGAAGATATAATTCTCTGATTGTGATACAGTATTATAATCTTTCCCATAGCAATCTGTTTTAATACATATGCACCACACCACAAGAATATGGCTTCTGGTAGAGAATAGCTCGCAAGAGAGCAGATGACCTTGTCAGAAACAAAAGTTGAGATTTATAAAGCCAAATAAGGGATTTAAGATATATAACTCCCGTTAGTTTGTCTAAGTCCCATAACTGGCTGTGTAAATCTCAATTAAATATAATATTTTCATTCAAATATCCTGACTAATAAAGAAAGAGGCAAGCAGTACCATCTCTGACCCCCAGAAAAGGTATAGGGCCTGCTCCACCCGTACTGCTTGTGGTGTTATACGCTGTAAAATCAGTGAAGTTACAGTGGCATCAAATTGGAGTAACACACTGGTAAATCAAGCCCCAAGACATATACATCAAACTCCTGGTCCCATTGAAGTCAACGGCAAAACTCCCATTCACTTCAACAGGGTCAGGATTTCACTCACGGATGAATTTATTTTACTACAGAATTGTTCTCTACCAGGCATCAGCAGGGGTGCTGGGTTTTGTGATCCCATACTACACAAGTGAAGATTCAGATACAGGAGCTGCTCCATGTCTTTCCATAGAAGCTGCCTCATTTGCACATGCTATAGTTCAGCAGGAAGAGTGGCAACAGAAATTCCTCTTACAACAGTGTAAAAATGTCAGTACTCCTTGCTGCAAAGTTTATAGGTTGAGTTTTTTGGAATATTTCCACATCTCCACTCTGCTGAAGTCCATTCTAGACTTTCTTCATTAACAAATTTTGTTCATATGGTTTGGCTTTCTAAACTGTATCTATACTCTGTCCATACTGCCACTTGTTCAGGGCCATGGTCTTTCTCTAGTTCCCACTGGAGTCAATGGAAATCTCCTTTGACTTCAACGGATGCAGAACAGGCCAACGTATTGCAGCGTTGGTATTGGCTGGAAAGGTAGGCTCCTCAAAACGAGAGAAGCACTTCCCAGTTTCCCTTCCCCCTCGATAACTCAGAGTTTACATCTCCTTTGGAGACTAGAGATGCGCAGGAAACATTTATTTCACTTTGCAAATAGTTTGTGCGAGTTTGAAAATTTTTACAATCCCAAATCTGGACAAAAAGTCAAAATCTCAAAAATCTTCACAAACCAAAAAAATCGATTTTTTTTTTCAGTCTGAGTCAATAGATACGTTTCAATTTCAATTTTGCTTCAGTTTTGACCTTTTCTCTTTCTTTACAACTTTTTTTCAGTCTAATTAGTTTAAATTTCTAAACCAAAAGCCAGTTTGAACCAGACAAACTCCCAGGGTAATCTTGACAGCGTGAATTCGATTCAGCTACCCAGGCAGAAGGACTCCTAGAAAGTGGCTGCACAGATAGCCCTGAAATAAGAAGGTACTGCTGGCCTTTTCCCCTTTGAGATGGCTTTGGGAAGAATTTATTCTTGGGTGCATTGGAATCTGTATTTTCCTTTTGATCCCCTATTTGAAGAGACATAAAAAGTCCTGCAAAGGCCAGGGTCCCACTTTCAAGGACTAAGAGAGTGGTGCCTGAACATAAGCCACCGGCCAGAGACAACCTGTGCCTGCTGATAGGCACAACCCCGGAACAGCTTGAGTCATCACCCTCAAGGCAGCACCTAGCACCCCGCTCCTGGAAGGCAGTGCCCCCACCCTCACTTACTGGAAAGCAGCAGCCTCTCCCTGCAGCTTCCAGCTATTCCTCATGCCTCTGCCTTTCCCTGTCAGGGGAAAGGCAGAGGCAGGAGGGCTCAGCTGCCCCACAGGGAGGGGGCCTGGCTGCACCATGTGACCGAGCAATCTGGGGTAGCATATGATCCCGCCCCCGCCCCCCCCCCCCATCACCTTTGCCTGTGTAGATAACTGGGCATGGCCAGGGCCTCCCACTCTCTGGGAGAAAAACCTAAGGGGACTCTTTTACAGAAACTTAACATCAGATGGTGGTAAAGCTGAAATTAGCTGTTGTCTTGTACCCTTGTCATGCACTTCTATTTCTTAGGGATGAACAACAAGAGCAGACAACTCCATCGGAGGCAACAGAGGACAGTGGATATGGGTGGTGGCGGGTTACCTTGGAATTCACTGAGGGTCCAGCATTCACTTGTGAGCCTTCAGCCTTTTCTGCCATTTGAGTAGGATCTATGCTTAGCCTCCAGACCTCCCCCGGGGTCCACTTGATTTTTAATTATCTTTCAAATCTCCATTCTATATGCATTTTGCTCTCTCAGAAATCTAGAGTAAAGCCTACTCCATTTTCCATCCAATTCTCTCACAGTCTTCTCTAGCAATTATTATTCTATAATCCCTTCTCTTTCTCCATTTTAATCTTTTTCTATAGTTAGTTTATTTCAGAATTAGGATCCTTATCCTTTGATCTATTCATTAGCAGTTTAACCTTGCACTTTCCCCCCTGCTTTCTAGTAGAGGTATTACTGAGGATTCCTTAAATGGGGCGAAAACAGTAGAGCAGGGCCTTCATATCACAAAATAAAGATTTATAAAGCGGAGGTATGGGGGGGGGTCTCCCCATGGGACACGTAAAGGGAAAAGAAATAGTGCAGTTTGGAAATGGATTAGAAAGCTAGACAGAGAAGGGAGGCTAGGTCATTTGGGAGCCTGTTGATGTTATGCAGCTAGCAGGTATAAAGGCAATAAAGTCAGTCCATATGTAGAGATGAGAAAAGTTGAGCAATTCAAAATAAGGGCATAACAGGACAACAGAGAGGCAACATTAGGCTGCTAGATTAGACAGCCCCATCAACAGGGCCACACCAGGCACTCAAGAGGTATAGTTATTTTGCTTTTCTTTGTTCTCTTTTAGGTGCAATCTCTGGCCTCTGATCTTTTTTGTTTGGGTAGGAAGGGTGGCCTAAGGGGATAGAGCACTGGAGTGGCATTCAGTAGACCTAGGTTAAATTTTTGCTTCAGCCACAGACTTCCTGTATGACTTTGGGCAAGTGTCCCTGTGCCTCAGATCTTGAACTGTAATAGGGAGGTAATACTTTCCTAGCTTACAGGAGTATTGTGAGGACAAATGCATCAATGAATGTGAGGTGCTGTGGTGACAGGATCCATATAATAGGTAGTTAGTATTGCTTACCTTTTCACCTATGCATAGCAGTGTGTATAGCACGCAAAATCATCCAGAAATAGTGTTAGAAAGGTGTACTTTGAAGAGCCAACCATGCAAAATCCTTGGATTTTTAAGGTAATACTAAAATACAAAAAAAGGAAAGTGGCAATACATAGATGAATATGAGAGTAACAGCTTCTTAGTAGTCTCTGCAGTCTGTCATGTAAATAAAAAAAGACATAGACATCTGTAAAGGATGTCTAGTACATATGGTGACACATTTTCAAAATGTGTTTACTCTGCATGTGAAACATTGCATTCTCTTGCATTTTACTGCACTATCGTCACTTGAAAAATCACTAGAAGCTACATGCACAAACTCACCACTTGCTTACACAAATCAAGTGCAAATAGATTTTGCCCATGCTGAGTTTGCCGGTTGCACGCATCATTGATAGCAGATCAAAGCTGTGCATCCAAATGTGAACACATGCAAATGGAGGCCAGACTGAGGTCCCTGTCAAAGTTGTGCCCTATAGAGTGCCATTTGAAAAAAAGTATTATATGACAGGGCTTACAAACACATATGTCCCTTTTACACTAACTCTTTACATTCTTACTTGTCCTCTCTAAAAAGCCCACAAAAATCATTTGTGCACACAAATCTAACCCGATAAAAAGATGCCATTTCCAGAAATGACAATCCTTAAAAAATGAAAACAATTAAAGTCAGTCATCTCCCCTTGAAATTACATCAGCAAATTTAAAGCAAAATTTGTGGTGGATATACATTGGATTTCATTACATCTAACTTAGTTTAAATCATCACACCCAGTTTTAAGGGTCCTATTTTCCCATCTATCTCAGTTCTTCTATAGTTCCCTTCACTGTAATATTTAAAGCCCTTATATTGCAATGAACTCTGTGCAGATGCATAGATCCTCTTGCATGGAATTTATTGCAGGATTGGTGCGTTACTGCTGAATATTGTCTATGGAGTGATATCCCTCTAGAAGCAGTTGGTCAAATTATAGTAGTTATACTTAAATTGCACAGTGGTATTCTGTATTTATATTATACTACCATACTATAAACTATACAGTATATATGCACTCAAGAGAATGGGAAAAGATCATCTGCATTCTAGCCTATTACCAGGTTTGCAGTTTTAAAATAAGATGACTTCTCTATTTACTTTTTAATTATCAGCTCTGTACAAAATAGCTTTTTAAGCATGAGTGTCATGACATTCTTTTGATTGTTTTGATGTTACATTCACTCCCGTAAATGTAACATAGGTATAATTAATAAAAAGCCAGCATTCTGCCAGCTCAAAGCCTCCAAGATTGGTTTTGTAAAACGAGCCCTCTAGAATTCCCAATAATATCAGAAAAAACATAGATGATAGAACAGTAGAATAGGACAATGCATTTCATTTATTTGTCTGTGCACAACTATTGATGTCAGGCCAAACCATAAAGTCCTTGCATAGGTGTTTGCTTAAACCTTCCTCGACAAACTCCAATTCTCTGTAGTGGGAGTTCTGCCAGAGTAAGAACTGTGGATTTGGCTTCACATGGTATGCTTCACACGCCTTACTTCAGTCGTTCTCTCGGATGTTTTCCACTAGCATCTCACACGTGGGCCCTGAGCCTACAATTTGACCCAGAGGGTCCAACATTGTCAGCAGTGCAAGGGCCCACTGTCATCAGTGGAGCTCTCTGTGGGAGCAAGGGTCTGTGTGCTTGGGTCTGACAGCAGAATTGGGGCTCTAACACTGAAAAGAGGGTTCTCTGCAGGGTTCATAGTATATCAGGGTTGGAAGGGACCTCAGGAGGTCATCTAGTCCACCCAAAGCAGGACCAATCCCCAATTTTTGCCCCAGATCTCTAAATGGCCCTCTCAAGGATTGAACTCACAATTCTGGGTTTAGCAGGCCAATGCTGAAACTACTGAGCTATCCCTCCCCCCAGTACTCGATTCTGAGTTGATCCATTCTTTGCTGATGTAGCTTTTGGATCAAATGAAGGGGGGAGGGGTGAATGTTTTCAATAAGTGAAAACACAATTTTGTACCTTTTATACTTATGTTTGATGCAAAAAAAAGGGACTTCTAATGGCTTAGCTTCTTCTAGTGTACTGCAATTTAACAGCACTTGTCCTTTCTGCTAAGAGAATCTCAGGGATCAGGTTACGGGCTCGGGTGGATGTGACATTGTTCTAATGAATATACTCCTTAGGGGTACACTCTGCTGTATAATCTATTGTCTGACAGACTGATTTCTTTGAAAATGTGCTCCTTCCTTTTTGATTTCCAAATTCCTGAGCATGAACACCTCTTTTCCCGCAACTGCTCATATTTCTTCCCTAAATCCCTGTGACCTAGAAACTTTTTCTTACATTAGGGGAGTGCATTTCTTATGCTTCAGTTGCTTGAGGCAGCATTCTTCACACTGTAACAGGTTATAGCCAGGGAAAAAGGGAAACCTGAAAATGCAGATACTAAATGGCTTCATGTACTACGGTGTATTTGCTAAGAAGATATTTGTCTACCTGAAAGTTCATTGGGATTAAAAAAAATCTCACACATAAGATGCTTTTGGCTGTGCATATGTGTGTGTGTGTATGCGAGAGAGAGAGAGAGAGAGATATTTTGAAGACAAAATAGTCAGAGCTATCAGAGTTTTATAATGCTGTCCATCACCATAGTATCAGAGCTATATTCCTGTCAAATGTCTGAGTAACTCCCATCAGTGCTAATGGGAGTGATGCGTGTGAATCCAGAGAATGCCTTTTCTTGCATCAGGAGAGTAGTTAACATATATATTTTAAGGGAATTTAGTTCTTCTGAAAAGCACTGGATTGCAATACAAGGAAACTAAATCCCTCACACTATCCTCCAAACAGGTGCAACCTGGATAGAAACCATGCATGCTTCCCTGCAGTGTGCTGCCAATGCGCCTCAATGCTGTGCTGGAGGAATTATCCATAAGGGTGATAGGCTAGTTCTCTATCCTTCTTGAAGACTCTCTGCCAAGAAGGTAACTGCTTATTGTTAATTTTGTGTTTTTTGAGATGTGGACATTTGTCTGCTGGGAACTGGACTTAAACCATCAACTTATTTTACATTACTGCCCAGCATATAGCCATAAGAAAGTAATAACTTTCAGTCACACACTAACCTATGGTAGATGCATTCAGACCAGTGACCTACAGATGAGAGGTTCCATATTTCATCACCTATCTCTCCCATCCATTACTCCTTCTTCACATCTCAGCAGATATTTACAAGTATTTAAAGCCAATTAAAGTGGGGATTGGACTGGAAGATCCGAGAGCATTTCAGACACACCCATTTGAATGATTTATCTGTGAATCTATACAATCTCTCTCCTCCACAGAAATGCAATAGAGGGGGGAAACTGGATGGCTCAGGGGACTGGTAATGGGATACAGTCTTTCATTTCTAAGATGCCTCTGCAGTGCCACCCCAGGTCTGTGTGACTGAAAGTTGTTACCATCTGATGGCTGTTCAATAGGCTATTTGAAATGAGTTTCATGGCTCTAGTTTCCAGTGGAGAGGATCCATAGCAGTAAAGCCATCATCTCACTTGGCGGCGCTAATTGGCAGCACCCTTGTTACCAGTCTCAGCCAAGAGGCCCAGGACTGTAATGACCTAACAAGGGTCCCTTCAGATCAGAGTTTAGGAACGTTGTGAAATCTTTCTTTCCTGCTGCCTACGCTGCAGCTTTTTGTGCACAGACAGAGAACTTTCAATTCCAGGGCTGTCAATCTGCCTCTTTTTTTTATAAGCACTACATTCAAATGAAAAAATCACTGGAAAAGACGTACAATGAATTTCCAAGAGTGCTGTATTTTAATTTAAGCATCATGTTTATGACACTATAATTTAGATCGTGTCAGGGCTTCTAATAAAAATCCTTATTTCACATGCTCAACCACTCTATAAAAATGCAGAATTAATTGGGGAATGCAGAGTCTTCTTTTATACTTTAGGAAAATGTCATTAAAGTCAATCACTCTCTTTAGTACTTATGTGGCCTCAATTAGCCTAGTATGAGAGCACCTCACAATTTGAATGTATCCTCAACTGCCCTTTGAGGTAGGGAAGCTCTATTATCTCCATTTTATATGTGGGGAACTGAGGCTCAAAGGAGCTTGCCAGGAATTCTACGGGAGGACAGGGAACCTAAACCACCCAAGTCCTAAACTACCACCATAACCACAGAACCATCCTCCTCTTATCACATTTAATGTAGATATTTTATAATTTGCTATGCTTGTGGAGCAATAGTTAAAGAGTGACTAGTTCTATTAACCCAATTCAGTGAAATACCAAATTAAGGCCAGTTTAGCAAGGTACTCAAGTACATGCTGAACTCTAAGCCCATCCATAATCCCATTAAGATCTTTGGGGCTATCTTCATGCTGAATTTGAGGCACATGTTTAAGTCTCTTGATGAATCACCACCTATATTAACAGAATAGAGAAAGAAAAGCCCATAATAAAAGGGGTAAGAGGGATGGACAAATCAGTAAAATAAACAAAAAGACACTTAAATCTTCATTCCTTCAAAAATCAAACATTATTTAAGATTCTGTAATGACTAAATAATTATTTTTAATTTTCTGCCTGAGATCAGAGCTGGAGGTGCCAAAACTCTATGAGGAAAGCTGTTCATGTGTTAATTCCAACCATGGCCAGAAGCAGAAGTGTGAGAAATCGCCTCTTTGCTCGGAGATTTCTTGCCCAGTTTTGAAGTTTCAAGTAGTTAGGATAAACATACAATATTGGATACTAATCCAAAGCGAACCTCAGGTCTGAACCCTTTGGGGCACAGACATCATGAGTTAAGAGAGTCTTAGTTTGTGTTTACATGATAATACATAGCTATTAAGAGCTATGTCTGAGAACATCTGGATTCAAACAGATACTGGGGTCTTTTATTTTATATCCTTTGGCAAGGTATGATTAAATTAATTTGTGCAACTCTCTGCCACAAGCTATAATCAGGCCTAAATCAATAAATCAATAAATGTAGAGGGCTATAATAAAGGCTTTATCTTTTGTACTCTTTAAGTTCTTTAATAGTACTCATCACTGTAGTATTTGAGCCATGTCCATTAACTCTGTAGACTTTATATTCCAACCTTTAGCAGTCATCAAGAATGAATCTACCAGTTTAGTTTTCTAATAAGAGAGAACTATGATATAATGATTAGGCATTTATATAATCAGGCACTTATATGAGCAATAAGAATATTATCCCTAATTACACTAGCTAGGATAAATAGTTAAACTCTATTTTTCAGAAAATTATCTGGCTGCTAACAGTTGGGGAATAGGAAGAACCTTTCTCTATTGGCATGTAATTACAAAATTATCCACTGAAAGGTTTTCAACCTTCCTCTGAAGTATCTGGTTCTGGCTACTGTCTGAGACAGGATACTGGACAAGAGGATCCATTGATTAGAGCTAGTAGGGGGATGCCTATATTGCTATGTATGTTTACCAAAGTTATGTTTAGATTATTTGAGGAGAAGATATCGGTGCAAAAGGCACCTTAGAAAACTGAGAAGTTCTCTACTATGTTTAACAGACTCCCCTTTCCAAAAATGAGTGATCAAGTTAGCAACATCCTGTTGTAATTTAAGATAATGGCTTCATTGGAAACCTACAAAAATGAGCAAGCTTCTCCTGGCTGAGGTTTGAAAACCATAATACACTATGCTATGCTACAGCTAGCATCATAGATTCCAAGGCCAGAAGGGATCACTGTGATCATCTAACCTCCTGCATAACACAGGCCATAGAACTTCTCCAAAATAATTCCCACTTGAATTAGAGCACATCTTTTAGAAAAATAGCTCATCTTGCTTTAAAAATGGCCAGCGATGAGGAATCCACCACAGCTGTCGGTAATCTATTCCATAGGAAGTAACTTTACTTATATCTGCATTTGTCTTTCCTCTGCTGTCCCTCCGTTTAAAGCGTAACAATTTCAAATTTAGTGTTGTTGTCGCTGTGTTGGTCCCAGGATATTAGAGAGACAAGGTGGGTGAAGTAAATATATTTTATTAGACCAGCTTCTGTTGGTGAGAGAGACAAGCTTTCAGGCTTACACAGAGCTCTTCTTCAGGTCTGGGTCTCTCTAATTACAAATTTAGACCTTTTGAGCCAGATCCTCAGTTGGTGTAAATCAGTTCCATTGAAGTCAGTGGAGCCACACCAGTATAAACCACCTGACGATGTATCCCGTTCAGTAGCCTTTTAAGGATATGAAATTGATTGTGCTATAGTCTTGCCGCCATTTAGATATAGCAAATGTGCTTGTTTTTCCAGCATTGTCAATGAACTATTCCACGGTCCCTGTGGAATAGTTTTTCCACCAACTGCTGACGGTTAATGAGAATGAGTCCAGTAATCTATTTTTATAATAACTGAGACCTATGATGTAGTAAAACTATGCCTGTGGTGTACTGGAAAGGATTTGTTTGGCACTGAATCTCTCTACTGGCCTTAACTAAAGTGCCAATGTTTTTCAGACAGTTCAACATCAGGCTCACAGCAAAGCCTTGAAGATCCACTGATGCATCTTGGGAAACTTTGACAACCATTCTTTGAGAGCCATTTGAACTGGAGACAGTTTTGCTTTATGTGAAAACATCCTTGTTTATAGGGGGTATGTGAGATCTTCAGATAAACAGATTTGGCTGATGGGTCAATCGGCACAAGACTTTTCTCAGACCCCTATCTCAAGAGGACAGTGAAGGAGAGGCTATCCTGTGAAGGTTAGGCTTCTCTCAATCCCCAAATGCAGTGAAGAAAATGCTGGCTTAATTTGAAGACCTCTTGGCTTTAACAGAACTGCACCAGCATTCTCACTGAAGTGTACAGTACAACTCAGTGGGACAAAACTGAACATCAGATTTAACTAGGAGGGTTAATCAGTTGTCAGTAAATTATATTTCCCTTCAAGGGTTTTTTTTTGTTTTGTTTTGTTTTTTGTAAGGGAATTCACCATCAAAATGGGATCTTAGTTGCTCAAGTGTTTGTTGTTTGTTCTTACATATCCCCTGCTCTGAAGACATAATTCTGTTTGTGACATCATAACATATTGCCATGGAAACAACTGAGACATCACAAATGGAGGATTATGAATTCAGGTGGGGAATAAGGAACAGGAGCAAAAGAATTTCCAAGCAACATGTGGAGTGCTTGCCATTGCAATTTTACCATCTGAAAGTAACATTATCAAAGTATTACAGATACAGCATGCCCTATGCTTAATAGAAGGGATACGTGCCATGCTATGGTAATGTTAATTATGACAAATACCAACACTTTCATGATCACCACTTGTATCCAGTTTTTTTCTCAGTAAAGCAAACTGAGGAAAGAAAAATAGAAAACATGACATATGCTTTAATAAGAATGATCTCTAAACAGAATGATTTAGGTCTTTAAGTGACACCTTGAAATCAAAACAAGATATGCCCTTTCCTATATACCATACAGCTAAAACTTATGTCCAGGCTCTCACCATCTCACATCTTCATTACTGCACCATCCTTTTCTCAGGCCTTGGCAAATGCAACCTTACCCTGCTCATGTCCTTTCAGAATGTTGTTGCAAAGGTCATTTTCCTAGCCTGTCACTTCGACTATGTCACCCCTCTCTTGGCATCCCTTCACTAACTCCATCTTCTCTATCATATTAAAGATCTGTACCTTCACTTTCAAGGCCCTTCACAACCTGTCCCCATCCTACCTATAATCTCTCCTTCAGTACTAAAATGTTAGCTCCTGCCCCCGATCAACCCAAGATGCCAGTCTCAAATGCCCACTTGTTAAATTTTCAAACACCTTCGTGCTTTCTCCCATGCTGTCCCTCATGCCTGGGAGGAGCTATCCATAAACATCCACAAAGCCGCAATCTGTAACCCACTAACCTCCTTTGTCCTATGACTGTAGAGGTGTTAACTGCCCACTTCACCTTGAATGGCCTCTTGTAACATGTGTCAGCTCCTTATCTGTTCCACCCTTGTATATCGTTGTGATATTCTGAGTACCTTTCCCAGACCTGAAGAAGAACGGTGGCCAGGTCTAGGCTACGGACTTATATCGGTATACTTATATCTGGAGTTATACTGACCTAACCCTGGGTGTAAACAGCACTATGTTGGTGGGGGAGCTTCTCCCATCGACATAGCTACCACCTCTCGCCGAGGTGGATTAACCATGCCGACAGAAGAAGCTCTCCCATCAGTGTGGGAATGTCTTCACTTAAATGCTACAGCTGTGAAGTGCAGCTGCGCCGTTGTAGCGTTGTATGTGAAGAAAAGCCCTGGGTGTAAGCTTGAAAGCCTCTTTCTTTCAGCAACAGAAGTTGGTCCAGTAAAAGATAGCACCTCACCCACCTTGTCTCTCTTTTACAATGTTGGTAGCACTTTTTCTGTGGGAGCAGTCGACTGAGCAATCTTGTCCTATACTCTGTAACACAAATCGTTTGCATGAAGTGTTCGTTATGGGACAATTGCCACGTGACTTGAGTATTAGAGGTGGGTGGTTTCTGGCTCTACATTTGGATAGCTGATGCTCTGTATCTATACATCACCTAGGCCACTGTTTGCATTGCTTAGGCAGGCGTTTCACATTATTGCAAGATGCCACTGGAAGCTTTGATTATGTTTTTCCTCACTGTACTACACTGAAGAGTAAATTGAGGTTCTCCCAAGCTTCCCTATGGTGGAAGGATTCACTTCTCAGTGCAGATCAGTGTGTGCTTGATCTCAGCCCATTACTATCTTGATCAGACTAGGCATGCAGAGAGGCTTAACACCTACACTAGCATGGCCATGTGAAATACTTGTTACTCCTACACAAGGTAACTTGCTCGGGTCCAGCCTAACAACTCTATGGAGATTCAGTGATTGCAAATCAGGCAAGAAGAGCAAAGCAGACAGGCTAGACAAGTGGCTCCAGCTTTACATCTGTGGTGCAGGAATATTATTGGCAGTGGACTCTCTTTCTGTTCTTCTGTTCACAAAAGCCACTGTGATTGCCACTACCTGCCAAAATCCTGACTCTGCTGCCTAGCCAGCATTTGTATTATAAACTGTATCTAGATGCCAAATAGCTGGGACCCTGCTAGGCTACCCAATAAAAAGTGACTGATGAGCTTTGCATTTATTCCAAGTTACCTCACAAGTTTCTCTTCCTACCCTGTGAGAACAAGCCTGCTCTTTGGACTGTGCTATACTTTTAAGTGGATAACACTGCATTTGTGCTATGGTTATTCCATCTGTAGAGCCCATGTCACATGCAACTTGCTTTATAGAAGATTAGGGTTGGAAGAGACCTCAGGAGGTCATCTAGTCCAACCCCCCGCTCAAAGCAGGACCAACCCCAACTAACTCATCCCAGCCAGGGCTTTGTCAAACCAGGCCTTAAAAACCTCTAAGAACGGAGATTCCACCACCTCCCTAGGTAACCCATTCCAGTGCTTCACCACCCACCTCCTTTCCTTAAAGTGGGGCAGGCAGTCTACCAGCGACAACAACACAATTAAGACACGTTTGTTTACCTTTCATTGCTTTATTTCTTATCTTCTTTCCTTCTCCAGCTGTTTCTTTTCCTTTCACTAGATGCAATTTTCTCCCTACTTTTCTCCAGTGATAGTCACCTCCCTGGGCTCACGGTTTGTTCAATCTGAAAAGCTGATTCTTTTATGTGAGCTTGCTTCCCAAGCAAGTTTTCCCGAGTTCTCAGAGCTCTGCGTGTAACTGAAGTAATTACAGGATTAATCTGATTAATAATATGCATTGGAAAAAAATCACACACTATAGATATGGGAGCACTGGGAAAAGGGAGAGAGACATTTTTAATACCATCACTATAAATATAGTAGCGGCTATTCCAAACTCCTGTTCACAAATGGGGCACCCACTGATAACATGGATGTACCTCAATATCTACATTGCAAATTCTTCTGGCAACGGTGCTCATACAGTGTAGCAGCTGTACAGGTTTATTGTGTGGCAGCACTTGAACTAAGATGCTGACTACAGGACCTGATTCTTGTCTCATTTACATCAGCTGAACTCTCTGCATTTCATTTGGGTGACTCCTGAATTACAATGTTGTGAGATCTGCATCAGATTCACAGTCCTTATTGCCTTCAGGCAGAAATATTGTGCTGCTGGGAAATTCTGAAACCACCAGGTGATATGTATACAATGCTGTGCTGGAGGGGGCAATAGCCACCATGAGAGTTACAAATGACACATTGCTTAGTACGTACATGTGCGTGTGTGCATACACGCACACAGACACACAGCATTATTTACAATTAAAGAGACCATAGTCATCCTTACAATTAATTTTAACAGTGAGAGGACCAAAAATGCTACCATAACAACAGTCTTTAATGCAAGAAAATCAACCAGGATTTTCAATGGAACCTGAAAGATCAGATTTTCTTTATTCCTCTGCTCTGTTGCTAATATACCATTGCATAGAGCAATGCTTCCAAAGGGGTTTTGTGTCACAAGTCTATTTCGGTCTGTTCTCACCACAGGGTCTCATAGTGCTTTCTTATTAATTCTAGCTTTTTCTTTTCTTTTTTCACTCTCAAACTAAATGTGATTTAAATATTTCCTCCCAGGTGTTATCTGAATGAAAAAGAATGACTCCTGCTAGTGGCTTGCTTTCTGCTTAATAACACAGTGCACACAGCAGCTTGTGCTCTCCACTCTCATGCTGCATGCTGTTTAACCATAGCTTTTAGGGTTTCATCAATTGCTACTGACACCTTACTGATAAATAGGTCATTCAGAAATTCAGTTGCATCTCAGGCTGGTGGGTTAGAATGGCTAGAGTACACTGAATCATTTCCTTGGGCTTGCTTTCAGCTCCACCAGAAGGCAAATACAACCCAGTAAATCTTCAGTGAATGGATGAGAAATATTAAGGAGTCCAGAGTAGCAGACTCAACTCTGCCTGAGTGGGGGTAAGCAGGAACCGCTGGGGCACCCCTCTTGTCCCGGAGCTCAGACCTAGTAGTGGGGAGGGGAAGAGCAACCCCCCCCAAGTCACATGCCCCAAGTAGCACTCTTCGCCCCGCCCTGGGGAAGACCCTGGAAGCAAAGAGATCCTGCCCCAGCTCAAACACATGCCCAGCACTTAGAGGGTAATCCCCTTCTGAAGGCTTATGTCCTGAAGTGGACCCTGAGCCTCAGTCACATGAACTGGGGGCAGAGTAGCCCTCTCAAGCGTGGGGCCCAACATTCCTGAGAGTCAACCGGACCATCCAGAGGTACTTTCACCACCTCCGATGCTGCTGACATCACAGACCTTCACCACTGAAATTGGACTTTCTCCTTTTTGGAGCTGATTGTCTACTGGGACCCTTCCCTGATGAGTAGCAGAGAGGGGAGGAGCTGCCCTAGGGCTGTGGTGGTCCCACAGCACTATGTGTGGCAAAGTCTTCTGAGGGAAAGATCAATTGTCTGACTGTGCGGTGGAGTGACTGACTATAGCTATAGAGTGGCAACCCGGGAATAGGTTACATATTTAAAACAATATAGAAGTGTTTAATAGATAAAAGGCACAAACAATCGCCTTTTGGTTTATTCACCTAGCTATGCCTGACCTCATTTGTACAAGAAAGCCCCTGTTCCCTTGCCATCCATTTCTCACCAGGATGGGTCTGGACATGTCCTGTTATAATAGAGTGCTTGAGGGACGGTCTGGAAAGGAATATGCTGATATTTCATACTTTGTACCAGCTGGGTCATAATTACCCTGTTATTTTGTAACCTTTGATTATAAATTACCTTTTGAGCCATTTTTTGAACTTTTGCTCAATACTAAACAGAAGACTCCAAGCTAAGGTGACAAGGGCTCCCCAGGATATATCTACATACTTGCCTAGCAGACTGCAGTATTTAAAAAAAATGAGGAGTCCTTATGGCACCTTAGAGACTAACACATTTATCTGGGCATAAGCTTTCATGGGCTAAAACCCACTTCATGAGATGCATGGAGTGAAAAATACAGTAGGTAGGTATAAATATACAGCACATGAAAAGATGGGAGTTGCCTTACCAAATGTGGGGTCAGTGCTAATGAGGCCAATTCAATCAGGGTGGATGTGGCCCATTTCCAACAGTTGACAAGAAGGGGTGAATATCAACAGAGGGAAAATTACCTTTTATAGTGCTAACGAGGCCAATTCAATCAGGATGGATGTGGCCCATTCCCAACAGTTGACAAGAAGGTGTAGTGACCCAGCCACTCCCAGTCTTTTTTCAGGCCTAATTTGATGGTGTCAAGTTTGCAAATTAATTCCAGTTCTGCAGTTTCTCGCTGAAGTCTGTTTTTGAAGTTTTTTTTGTTGACGAATGGCCACTTTTAAGTCTGTTATTGAGCGTTCAGGGAGATTGAAGTGCTCTCCTACTGGTTTTTGAATGTTACCATTCTTGATGTCTTATTTGTGTCCATTTATTCTTTTGTGCAGAGACTGTCCGGTTTGGCCAATGTGATGGCAGAGGGGCATGCTGGCATATATCACATTGGAAGATGTGCAGGTGAACGAACTCCTGATGGTGTGGCTGATGTGGTTTGGTCCTATGATGGTATCCCTTGAATAGATATGCAGACAGAGTTGGCAACGGGCTTTGTTGCAGGGATTGTTTCCTGGGTTCGTGTTTCTGTTGTGTGGTGTGTAGTTGCTGGTGAGTATTTGCTTCAGGTTGGGGGGCTGTCTGTAAGTGAGGACTGACCTGTCTCCCAAGGTCTGTGAGAGTGAGGAATCCTCCTTCAGGATAGGTTGTAGATCCCTGATGATGCGCTGGAGAGGTTTTAGTTGTGGGCTGTAGGTGATGGCTAGTGGTGTCCTGTTACTTTCTTTATTGGGTGTGTCCTGTAGTAGGTGACTTCTGGGTACCATTCTGGCTCTGTCAATCTGTTTCTTCACTTCACCAGGTGGGTATTGTAGTTTTAAGAATGCTTGATAGAGATCCTGCAGGTGTTTGTCTCTGTCTGAAGGATTGGAGCAAATGCGGTTGTATCTTAGGGCTTGGCTGGAGACAATGGATCGTGTGATGTGGTCTGGATGAAAGCTGGGGGCATGTAGGTAAGTATAGTGGTCAGTAGGTTTCCGGTATAGGGTGGTGTTTATGTGACCATCGCTTATTTGCACTGTAGTATCCAGGAAGTGGATCTCTTGTGTGGACTGGTCCAGGCTGAGGTTGATAGTTGGGTGGAAATTGTTGAAATCTTCGTAGAATTCCTCAAGCGTCTCCTTCCCATGGGTCCAGATGATGAAGATGTCATCAATGTAGCGCAAGTAGAGTAGGGGCATTTGGGGACGAGAGCTGAGGAAGTGTTGTTCTAAGTCAGCCATAAAAAAGTTGGCATACTGTGTGGCCATGCAGGTACCCATAGCAGTATTTAATACATTGCATTGATTTATTCCCCTTATTGATTCACCGATGCCATTGGTATGATCTGATTTCATAGACTTCTTTTGGGGGAAAATAAAACTAAAAAAGAGCTTTAATTAGTGTATTTTTTTCTATGGTGAAATGTCATGATGCAATGTACCCTGGTGGTATATCATTCACAATTAGATTGAACAATAATTTACTTATAAATCAAAGTAAAAGAGAAAATATAAACCACCATTAGACTGTGGAGTTTCAGAGGTAATAAGAAGGAGTAGGATTGTTTTCCCCATATGTGATATTCAGTTCTTTGCATTTTTCCCCTCACTGATAACAAACATAACTTTTAATTATTTCACCTTAGCATTCCATTCCTGAAACAATCTTTATATTAATTTATCTTCATATTATTAGCTCTGGTTGTTGAGTCAGAGGGGACCATTATGATTTTTCAGTCTAACCTTGTGCATAACAAATCACAATGTGGAACAAAATCAGAAAGGCTAAGGCACAAAATGAGTTACACCTTGCAAGGGACTTAAAAGGCAATAAAAAGAGGTTCTTTAAATATATTAGGAGCAAGAGAAAGACATAAGAAAGTGCAGGTCTCCTACTTAGCACAGAAGGAGAGCTAATAACTGATGACATAAAGAAGACCGAGGTGTTCAATGCCTATTCACTAAAAAGTAAATTGTGACCAGATACTTAACGCAATTAATATTAACAGAAAAGGGGAAGAAATGCACGGAAAGAACAGGTTAAAGAATATGTAGATAAGTTAGATGTATTCAAATTGGCAGGGCCTGATTAAATTCATCGTAGGGTACTTTAGGAACTACCTGAAGCAATCTAGGTACTATTAACAATTATCTTTGAGAATTCATGGTGAGGTCCCAGGTTACTGGAGAAGGGCAAACATAGTATCTATATTTAAAAAGGGGAACAAAGACAACCCAGGAAATTATAGACCAGTCAGCCTAACTTCGATACCTGAAAGATGCTGGAACAAATTAGGATTATAAGGTATAGCCATCATGGATTTGTTAGAACAAATCATGCCAAACCAACTTAATTTCCTTCTTTGACAGGGCTACTGGCCTATTAGATGGGGGGAAGCTGTAGACATGATCTATCTTGATTTTAGTAAGGTTTTGGCACAGTCCCACATGACATTCTAATAAGCAAATTAGGGAAATAGGGCTTAGATTAAATTACTATAAAGAGAGTGAAAAACTGGTTGAAAGACCAGACTCAAAGAGTAGTTGTCAATGTTTTATTGTCAAATTGAGAGGGCATATATAGTGTGGGCCACAGGGGTCAGTCCTATATTCAACATTTTCATTAGTGACTTAGATAATGGATTGAAGAGTATGCTTATAAAATTTGCAGATGACACCAAGCTGGGAAGGGTTGCAAGCACTTTGGAGGATAGGATTAGTATTCAAAACAATCTTGACAAATTGGAAAATTGGTTTGAATTCAACAAGATGAATTTCAGTAAATATAAGTGCAAAGTACTTAACTTACAAAGAAAAAAATAAATGCATAAATTCAAAATGGGGAATAACTGGCTAGGTGGTAGTCCTGCTGAAAAGGGGTTATACTGAATCACAAATTGAATGAGAGTCAACAGTGTGATTCAGTTACAAAAAAGGCTAATATCATTCTGGGGTGTATTAACAGAAGTATCATATATAGGACACAAAAGGAAATTGTACTGCTCTACTCAGCACTGGGGAGGCCTCAGCTGGAGTACAATGTCCTTTCTGGGCACCACACCTTAGGAAATATGTTGATAGTTTGGAGAGAATCTAGAGGAGAGCAACAAAAATGATAAAAGGTTTAGAAAACCTGATCTGTGAGGAAAGTTTAAAAAACTGGTCAGATTTAGGCTTGAGAAAAGAATACTGAGCGGGCACTAATAACAGTTTTCAGCTATGTTATGGGCTGTTATAAAGAGGACAATGATCAACTTTTCTCCATATTCACTGAAAGTAGGACAAGAAGTAATGATCTTAATATGCAGCAAGGGAGATTTATGTTAGATATTAGGAAAATCTTTCTAATTATAAGGATAGTTAAGCACTGGAATCGGCTTCCAAGAGAAATTGTGGAATATCACTGGAGGTTTTTAAGAACAAGTTGGACAAACATCTATTAGGGATGGTCTAGGTTTATCTGGTCTTGCATCAGCTCAGGGGGCAGAATTTGATAACTTCTTGAGGTGCCTTCTAACCCTATGTTTCTATGATTCTGTAACACAGGTCAAGAAAGTTTATCGATAGATTCTTGCATCAAGCCTGTATCTTGAATTACAGAACCTTAGGCACTTCAACCTATATCAGAAGGAATCGAAGACGGATCCTTTATTTTCCGAGGTGATGAGTATCTGCAACTCCTCGTGTAGTCAAAGACAACTGTGGGTGCTCAACACCTCTAAATATAAGGCCACTTAAAAATAATCTTTTAATGCCTATTTCACTGCCTGCCAATGGGCATATTTACACTTCTATGCCTCTCTATGCCACAGTGTTGTGTGGCTTAACTAATTGATATTTGTAAAGCACTTTGGATGGAATATGCTATAGAAGTGAAAAATATGGTAATATACCATTTGCTTTGACTCCGAGGCTCCAGGAATGGGTGGGGGAAGGGGAAGAAACATATTTTGTAGAGAGTTGAGAAGAATACAGAAAGGATGCTGCGATTTTGAGAAGGAGAGTAGTGGACAGGAGAGGTTAATATGAGGTCAAACAAGAGGAGTGGAACAAATCCATTTGAAAACCGGGAGGGAAATGCTAAAGTGGCTTCAGAGACTGATAGGAAACCTTTTTTTGTTTTTAAGCTGATGAAAAGTGAAAGGGAGTATTTAAATGTTTTATATGCAGAGTTGAAGAAGCCTTACTTCTTATGTAGGTCTGCTGAATGGGATTTGCTTCTGTGTGACATTAAGTGCATTGCCTGTCTAACACCCAGGACACATTAGAAAATGATCTGCCTTGCCTCAGGGTTTTTATCCTGTGCCTGATTTAAATATATTACCACAACAATTAAAATGAAGGCATCTTTTAAAAATAAATTCTTAGTTTCCTGTAGAATATTGAAAAATATTTGTTGGCAGAGAAGGAGGAACCTTTACTTTGCTTTTTTTGTTTTGTTTTGTTTTTAATTTTAGAGTTGATCATATGAGAAATATCTTTCTTTACTGATGCAGTACAAGTAAATCCCCACAGAAAACATGCCAGAGTTGTCAGGCATTGCTAGGAATATCTTTAGTACAGAGCAGGACACATAACAAGATTTACCCACTGCCTTAGAGACAGAACAGGGGTTGTCACAAGGACAGTTCTTAAGAGTTTTTACTAAAATGCGTGGCTCCATCTGTCTTCTCTCTTTTTCTTGGCTACGAGACCAGCCTAGCAATTTCAATAACCCAAAAAGGGACCTTGTGCACCAGGAGAAATGAGGAACAGATTTTTTAATTTGGCACCATTCTGAATTTTTTTTTAAATGGCAGTTGAAATAATTATCTGCAAGTACAGGCAGCTGAAGAATAACACGTTTAATCTATGGATCTAGTTTCACACTCTCCAGTATGTATAGAGTATAAACAGTCAGAGATGTAATGAATGATAGAGCTGTGTGAAATATTTCAAATGGAAACAAAAATGGGAATCATTTGGCTTTTTTCACTGGTTTCACGAAAAAGGCAATTATGAGCATCTTCACAGCATAGAGGAGAATACTATACACAGTAATGTCTCACAGGGTAGGAGGGTAGAAGAAGAGAAGAGATACAAGATGAAGGACTTGAAATCTGCAAACTTAATGATATCTTCAGTTTTACTCATGCGTGAAGTTAAGCACATGCTTAAGTGTTTGCAGGATCAGGGACTAGAAGTGTTTGGCAGTGAATATATCATGAAACTCACTGAGTAGCATTACCTAGTGATGTACACATGCCACAATAAATTTCAAAGCTCCCCATTGGTCAGATGGAGTTGGCCAGGTAGGACTTTACTAGAACTATTCATGTGTATAAAGACCAGCGCGCACGCACACGCGCACACACACACACTTAGATGCTTTGCTGGATCTTGGCCAGAGTGTTCAGCATCTGGCATGTAGGTTAGGTGACTTTACAGACTGCTGAGGTTAAATTTGGGGGCTAGGTGACCTGGGCAGCTCAAATCAAGGGCCCCTGGGTTAATATTTATGATCAGGACCCTCCAAGAGGCCCCAGTTCCTTCCCTGTGGCTGACCCCATTGCTTACTTTGGACAGGTGATGC
Source organism: Chelonia mydas (assembly GCF_015237465.2). Classification (NCBI taxonomy): domain Eukaryota; kingdom Metazoa; phylum Chordata; order Testudines; family Cheloniidae; genus Chelonia; species Chelonia mydas. Next base: position 18,197,611 of record NC_057851.1, read on the forward strand.
ATTCTTTGCTCATAGTGCTGCTTGACCACGTGCTTAAAGGACAGGTTTCCCTTATCTCCTGCCATGTTCACATCTTGCAAACTCCTCTCATCCGACTGATCAGCTTGCAAACACTTCTCTAAACAGCAGTTCTTCTCTAGCCAATCACTCTACAGTGAGTTTACTGAGTAAAATAATGTACAGGCTGGGGGGGGGGGGATCATTTCCCCCTACAGAGTGTGTGATAAAATATGCCATTACTGAATATGTGAGGTAGAGGTACAATTTTTTTTCATTAGGGTCTTTGGCTGTTGTACTGCAATGAACCAGCCTCAAGAGCCCTCAGATTTGCTTTCCTATTTGAGCAACTACAGTGCCCCCCCTCCATTCCCCAGCCTGCCGCCTGCAGTTTATTGACAAGAAGAAAGAAACAAACCTGAATAAAAAATTACAACCTTTGGATCAGATTCTCTGCTGATGTAAAATGGTGTAACTCCATTAAAGCCATTGGGGCCCTGATTTGCTTGACCTACAGGCAATATTGCAACAATAAGAGTGATAATAATAGAAAGACATAATTAGTCTCCCTACTTTAACTTGTAATACTGATACAACTTGAAAGTTACTATGCTGGATGTAAGCATCACCTACAAACAACCATCTTAATTTTTCCCCCACTCTCAGCATGCATTAATCACTCCCAGATGAAACTGTGGGTCCACTGATGTCAATGACAAAACTCCCATGGACTTTAATTGGGCTAGGATATCACATTAGGTGGCTCTTCTTCTCATCTGTCATGTTTTCAGAGTCAGGCCTCCAATTAAGACAAGACAAAACCAATAATAAGGCTTTGATTCTGCAACTGATGGCAGCCAAGTGGACTGGTGCAACCACAACAGAACCCCACTGAAGTAAGGATAAAAAAAGCCCATAAAGTTATACAACTGCTTGAAGTCAAAGGGGCTCCCTGAGGTCTCAACAGCATGCCTGCCCCACATACTATCTACTGCAGGATCGGAGCCTCAGATATTACTGTGTATAATAAATTCCCCGACTAACTAAAATTAGGCCCCGCACAATAGAAACATTTTGATCAACAGCATGAAGAACAATTGCATGCACAGAAACACAGGAGCACCTGAGATCACAGCATGGCAGCAGCAGCTCCCTGCTGCACAAAGGACAAATTAGAAACATATTTTTCCAGCAGATATGTCCCCAGCGTGGTAAAGATTTGCTTGTGTGTTTTTGTTTCTTTTTTAAAATGATAGCTTCTGAGAGAGAGAGTATCTCAGAAAAACAAAAAGGCAAGTTTAGACCCTAATTCTGTTAATTTTATACGTTGATCTTGATTGGATTACTCATTTAGTGGATCCTTGGACTGCCTATGCTAAATTGGTCCTTGAAAGCACAACCCTGTGCATTGGACGTGCAGAGGACCTACACTGCAATGGAAGCCTAAGGAAGTATTCTGGAATTCTCGCAGAAGGATTCTATGAGAGCAAAATGCAGGGGCAGCTCCAAGAGCATATAAAGAGGTGTAGACAGTGCAAGGGCTGGGCAGGCAAGGCAATGGTCTCACCCTCACCCCATGTCTCCAATGGAAGACTATTACCAGTGGCGCTAGCAGAGAGTTGTGACTACCTCATACCACTAGAGCCAGTCGAAACTCAGAATTTCTGCTCTGCAGAAAACAAGGACTTCTTGACATTTGAAATCTGCATAGAAACGAAAGGGAAAAAATGAAATTTTCCATAAAAAGAAATTTTTAAAAAATTGGGTCAGTTGAAACATTCTATTTCAATAACATTGACATTTTGTTCTGATTTCAATTTTCAAATATTTGGCCAGCTGGCATCTTGCACAAGTTTCCTTTTCTCTGCTGCTCTCCACACAGGGTTAGCTGCTAACTGGCCCTACACTATACAATGCCTTCTGTCTCTTAGGAATTTTTGTCTAATGAGAAAAGAGTCAGTAACTTATGAGTGGCTATCCTATTTCAGTAACAAGGCTTGTGATGATAAAGGTGATAATTTCCCTAAGACGTCATCTGTTGTTCTTTCTCTCTGTCTCTCACAGTTCAAAGTCTATTGATCTTCCTTATAAACTTCCACAATCATTTTATAAGTGCACTTTAAACTGCCATATAAAGTTTGTGCCTTTTGATAAGAAAATTAGAAACATTTGCAAGTAGTGATGACTCAATGCCTGTTAATAGTCATATGGAATAATCAAACATCATTCTCCAGGGATCGCATTTGGAGGTGGAGAAGGAATTTCTTTCTCTCCTGTTTTATGCAATTAGCTAAGTTTATCATGGAAAGGTTATTTTTTACCATCTTTCCATCGCTTTGGGTATTGGCCACAACCTCAGGCAATGAAATGAAGCACTGGTCTTATCTGCTATGACAATCTCCAAGTTGACAAATATTATTTATCTGCACACTGGTTATGAATGGCAGATGAAATTCAATGTTGGTAAATGCAAAGTGATGCTCATTGGAAAACATAATAACAACTATACATACAAAATGATGAGCTCTAAATTAGCTGGTGTCACTCAAGAAGAAGATCTTGGAGTAAAGATGTATAGTTCTCTGAAAAAATCCAGTCAATGGGCAATGACAGTCAAAAAAGCTAACAGAATGTTAAGACCCATTACCACAGGGATAGATAGTAACAGAGAAAATATCATAATGCCACTGTATAAATCCATGATATGCCCACATCTTAAATACTGTGTGCAGTTCTGGTCACCCCATTTAAAAATATATTAGAATTGGAAGAAGTACAGAGAAGTGCAACAAAAACGATTAGGGGGATGGAACAGTTTCCATATGAGGAGAGATTAAAAAGACTGGGGCTGCTCAGTTTAGAAAAGAGATGACTGGGGGGATACGACAGAGGTCTACAAAATCATGACTGGTGTGGAGAAAGTGAATAAGGACGTGTTATTTACCCCTTCACATAACACACGAACCAGGGATCACCCAATGAAATTAATAGGCAGCAGGTTTAAAACAAATAAAAGGAAGTACTTCTTCATGCAGCGCACAGTCCGCATGCGGAACTCATTGCAGGGGATGTGAAACCAGAATTAGATAAGTTCATGGCAGATAGATTCATCAATGGCTATTAGCCAAGATGGTCAGGGTCACAAACCTATGCTCTGGGTGTCCTTAAATCTCCGACTGTCAGAATCTGGGGCTGGATGACTGGACATGGCTCACTCAACAGATTGCCCTGATCTGTTCATTCCCTCTGAAGCACCTGGCACCGGCCACTGTCAGGCGGCAGGATACTGGGCAAGATGGTCAAACCCAATATGGTCATTCTTATGGTCTTACATTAACACTTCAGTGATGCAAATTATTTCTCTCGGCAAAATCAACAAATTTTCAGAGCAATTTGATAGCAGAAGGCTCACTTCTATACCACAAAAAGAAAAGGAGGACTTGTGGCACCTTAGAGACTAACCAATTTATTTGAGCATGAGCTTTCGTGAGCTACAGCTCACTTCATCGGATGCATTCAGTGGAAAATACAGTGAGGAGATTTATATACACACAGAACATTCATCTTAAGTGATCACTCTCCTTACAGTGTGTATGATAACACCCGTTTTTTCATGTTCTGTGTGTATATAAATCTCCTCACTGTATTTTCCACTGAATGCATCCGATGAAGTGAGCTGTAGCTCACAAAAGCTTATGCTCAAATAAATTGGTTAGTCTCTAAGGTGCCACAAGTCCTCCTTTTCTTTTTGCAAATACAGACGAACACGGCTGCTACTCTGAAACCTGTTCTATACCACAGATCATGAATCTGTTTTGGCAGGCAGGTTATAAGAACTACCTTCCTTATACCAGGTCTAAATTGGAGCCTCTAACTGAGCACAGCACCCACCGAAGTTAATGGGAGTTGCTGTTTGTGAGCCCCACTGATAATCAAACTACTTTATCTGGGGTTGTGATTTTCAGATGGGCCTAACTGGAGTTAGGTGCTTACTCCTGTCGGCCCCTTTTGAAAATCTCATCCTATGGACCAGATTTGAGGCACTGAAGGCTGATAATGTTAGCCTTTATTTTACAGACACTTAGCCATAGAGCAAATGCATAATTAACTCGTTGACCAATAAGCACTGAAATGCGTATACAGATCTGAACTCTGCAAAAGTGCTAATATAAATAACAATGTTGTAAAGGCTGACTTGCAAAATCACAGACTCAGAGCACCATTTTGGGCCAGCTTGACTGGGATTGTTAGATCATGTTGCTGTGGAGACTCAAGGATGTTGACTGGTTCTGTTTAGTTCTTGGCTGCTAAACCAAAGACTATGCGCCATGTCAGAACTACTCTAGCATGTTTGGTTTCCACAGGGACAGAGTTAATTGCTGCTTGCATGAGAAATCCCCTTCCGAATAGCAATGAAAGCTTTAGCTGCAGTAAACAGTGACTCACCCCTTTTCCTTGCATGACAGCCACCAGTGCAGTACAACAAAGAAAAGCTCTTTTCAAAACACTTCTACAACTGTTGTATCCAGAAGACTTGAGTTAAGGATGTGTTTGAGCGTTTCTGATTCTCTACCTACCAAACAAAAGCAACAAAGTGAAATTGATGCTCTCAGCCATCCAGGGTTAGGAAGCAGACTGCACAGTGTCACCACTCTGGGCCAGTGTACAGTGATCCAACAGGGCTACCTAGCTGTCTGTTCTCATGGCCAGCAGCTGTAATTGCAGGCCATTCTGGCAGCTGAGCTGCATGCAGGAATGTGGGACAAAGCTACCAAATGCATAAGTATCACGTAAGTTGGGTCACGCTTTGCCCATCCTGACTGGGCAAAGCTTGACTGTTTCCATTTGGGTTTTGATTTGTGGGCATTTAGATACAGTCATCACTCCTTTAAACTTTCCAATTAGGTCTTAGATAACTTAGGCCAAGATTATTATTTAAATGAGTGCCTACAATGAAGCACCTAAATAAGTGGCTTGGTATTCAAAATCATGCATCCATCTGTTCCCTTTGACTTCAGTGAGAATCCCTGGCTGCTTCTGACAAAATCAGGCCACTAATTTAGGTGCCTCTTTAAGGACTTAGAAGCCTAACTTTTGGCACCTCTTTTTGAAAATCTTAGCATACATAATAAAATCTCCATCAAATTCATTCCTAGTGCATTTCAGGGGATTCACTATGAATTTGGCCTTTGGAATTTTTTTTATAAGCCTGTTCCTTGGAGGTTATGACTATGTTATAATGATTTTCTATTAAAGTGCTTGGAAGCTTTTGGTCATGGGTGCCTACAAATTGACTTGTCTTGTTATTACTATTTTTGCCATGTCTGCAGACAATTTTTATCTGAGGGCTTGTGTGTTAGCAATGCAGTCAGCTGGACAGCAGCAGGGACTGCATATCACCGCCTTTTAGAAGGCTTTGGCTCCTTTTTTCACTCAAAGTTGAGTCCCTTAACTTACAAAGAGAACTGTTTCCCAGTTCAGAATATATATCACACCAGCTTTCTCTAATTATGGTTTCATTAATATTGATATTAGGGCTTTTTTTTAAAAAAAACCTTTTTCGGTTCCCTTTTTTCTTTCACAGCTGGGGGAAGAGCAGGCAGAACAAAGATCTGCTTAGAGACAGGGTGGTGAAACTGGTAGTCCAAATATTCATCCCACTCAAGGCAATGGGAGTTTTGCCACTGATGTCAATGGGATCAGGATTACAGCCCTATGGCCAAACCTTTTGGGCCTTATTCTGGCAACAGCCTCACTGAAGTCAGCACAGGGACTGCCAGGTTTGGGCCTTAATATGTAAAACTCAGCGAATGCTTTTCTAAAACTTCCTTTCCATTTAAATTAGGTTCATCAGTAGAAGGCATCACAATGAGAAATACAGAAAACTCCCACAATACATAGTCCTGCCTCAATGCAGGGGGCTAGAGTAGATGACCTGTTAAGGTCCCTTCCAGTCCTACATTTATATGATACTAGGATTCTAATTTCTGGGAACTGCTACTAGTGTGACGGCTAAAAAAATTCTTCAACAGGAAAGAAAGAACTCACTGGTAAAAGCACTCTGGCTTCCTCAACTCTTCCTTTTTCCTTACACTGTCTTTCTTCTTTTAGTCTTTACTTTATAGGAAGAAAATCAGAATTAAATATTAATAGAGTTAAAATGGGAAAAAAATGAAGAATGGCAAATCTGTAGTCCCTAATTCATAGCATTAATGTCAAAATGGACCACTATGATCATAGAATCATAGAATCATAGAATATCAGGGTTAGAAGGGACCTCAGGAGGTCATCTAGTCCAACCTCCTGCTCAAAGCAGGACCAATCCCCAATTAAATCATCCCAGCCAGGGCTTTGTCAAGCCTGACCTTAAAAACTTCTAAGGAAGGAGATTCTACCACCTTCCTAGGTAACGTATTCCAGTGTTTCACCACCCTCCTAGTGAAAAAGTTTTTCCTAATATCCAACCTAAACCTCTCCCACTGCAACTTGAGACCATTACTCCTTGTCCTGTCCTCTTCTACCACTGAGAATAGTCTAGAACCATCCTCTCTGGAACCACCTCTCAGGTAGTTGAAAGCAGCTATCAAATCCCCCCTCATTCTTCTCTTCTACAGACTAAACAATCCCAGTTCCCTCAGCCTCTCCTCATAAGTCATGTGTTCCAGACCCCTAATCATTTTTGTTGCCCTTCTCTGGACTCTCTCCAATTTATCCACATCCTTCTTGTAGTGTGGAGCCCAAAACTGGACACAGTACTCCAGATGAGGCCTCACCAATGTCGAATAGAGGGGAACGATCACGTCCCTCAATCTGCTCGCTATGCCCCTACTTATACATCCCAAAATGCCATTGGCCTTCTTGGCAACAAGGGCACACTGCTGACTCATATCCAGCTTCTCATCCACTGTCACCCCTAGGTCCTTTTCCGCAGAACTGCTGCCTAGCCATTCGGTCCCTAGTCTGTAGCAGTGCATTGGGTTCTTCCGTCCTAAGTGCAGGACCCTGCACTTATCCTTATTGAACCTCATCAGATTTCTTTTGGCCCAATCCTCCAATTTGTCTAGGTCCCTCTGTATCCTATCCCTGCCCTCCAGCGTATCTACCACTCCTCCTAGTTTAGTATCATCCTCAAATTTGCTGAGCGTGCAATCCACACCATCCTCCAGATCATTTATGAAGATATTGAACAAAACTGGCCCCAGGACCGACCCCTGGGGCACTCCACTTGACACCGGCTGCCAACTAGACATGGAGCCATTGATCACTACCCGTTGAGCCCGACAATCTAGCCAACTTTCTACCCACCTTATAGTGCATTCATCCAGCCCATACTTCTTTAACTTGCTGACAAGAATACTGTGGGAGACCGTGTCAAAAGCTTGCAAATCCAAAAGATGCAAACTCAAAAGATGGCAAATCCAGTTCTTCCCTTGATAGTTTGTTCCAATGGTTTATCACCCTCACAGTTAAAAATATGTGCCTTCTTTCTAATAATCACAGTTATTCAAGCCTCATGGCTTTGGAAATAAGTGTTATTCATGCACTTTTCTTTGTGGAGCTCAAGCTACTTCTTGGTTATTATTTTGAAGTTCGCCATTTCAAAACACATGTTACTGTAGTGTGCCCAGTTATCCATTCAGGTCAGGATTTATGGAGATAGTATGAAGTGGTAGGTTGTGTTAATCAGTGTGCAAGTCAGAGAGAACCCAGGATTTGTGTGACCTGTAGGAGAAACAGAGAATCTCCTTTCTGTTCATTACAAGTGAATCTTGACTTCTCTACCAAGAGAAACACTTGTCTGACCAGATCACAAAAAAGGCACTGTCTCCTTCCTTGTGGTCTGAAATCTCATTAAAATGTTTGGTTTGGGAAATATGCAGCCCATAGAAACAGCTCTGTTCTGTAGCTACCTGCTGTTCAGCTGTGTTGGGGAGAGTGGAGATAAAGATGAGGTTACAGATGGGCCAGAAACAATGGAATTTTGCATGAAAACACCGACACAATTTCTAAAGCTGTAGTTTAAGAGCTCAAAAGGGAAAGAAATGCCTGTGGCAAAACACGGGGGGGGGAAATATTTTACGGGCTGCTGTGTACAGTTTAAGATCCTGATGGGGAGAAATGACTTCTCCAAATCAGAGAAGGAAATATATTTTTCAGGCTATGGCTTAGGAGCAGAGGTGGGAAATGGGAAATAACTTTTGCATAGCTGATAACAAATATATATTTCAGGCTGCAGTCTAGGAGTAAAGGGGGAAAGAATTATTTTGCTAAAAACTGGAAGCAAAGCATATATATTTAGAAAGTGCATCAAAGAAGGAAAAATCCATTCCTGCACTGCTGCTATCAGTGCTAAAAGCTATGAGCCAAGTTGTGGATGATCAAGAGGGAGTCGGAGAGGAGGAACAACATGTTTCCTATTCTTTCATGGCCTATATCAACGCCAGGCACAACTGCAGTCTCTGCATTCACAATAGGGCAGGAACTGCTCCCTCTCTACTTCCCTAGAGGCAATCTGAACCCCAAAGTGAGTAGGGAGTGGTGAATAGCAGACAAGGACATCCCCCTGAATCCCCCTCTGCATTGGTCCGTGCAATGGGACTCCCATGTGGGGGAATAAGATGCATCCAGTGAAGGGGAGTGGTAGAAGGTGCATTCCCCATGCATGTGGGAAATTACCTGGAGGAGGAATTAGGCTTCCCTTCCCTAGTTTTCCCAGAGCCAATGGGCTTTGCACAACCCCAATATGGCCCAGCTAAGCCCTGTGTTACCATATGCCACATTTGCTCTGTTCTGGTTACCCCACCTGGTACCTCTTCTGTTTGTGGGCGTGTCACTGGCACTGTGTTGTCCCTTGGACACATAAGAGACTTAATCGTCACTTCCTCATCTGTCATGGGGAGGAAAGGGGCCTGCTGCATTGCAGCCTTAGTAAACCAGCTACCGCGTGCTATATATGCATGCAGCCGATAATCAGGGCTCCCACTATTGGTATTGTTGTTACCTGAGGGTTTCTTCACTTAATATCCTTGCAATGGCTGGAATCATCCTCAGCACTCTGTTGGTGGCAATTCAGCAACTCCTACTGGCATGACAAAACATAAGTCCCAGCTAGTTAATAAAGGGGCCAAGGAACCAGCAAAGATAATGGTCCTGGCAGCTCTTACTTTTCAGCAGCCAAGCAAAAGCACTGATCTGGGAGACAAAGAAGAATCAAATACTGTGAGGGTTAGGAAGACTCAGGCACCAGCTGGTGCTAGCAGCCATGGGAGTATAAGCAAGGCCATACAGTGCCATGCGGCATATAAGACTTACTTTACTTAAGCAGTGAGGCTCCACAGTTTAAGCAGCAAAGGTGCACTGAATTCTGCAGCATTCTGCCGGAACATTAGCTGACAGTGCTGTCATTTGATAGCCCCTGTGCCTGCTGAACTGGGAGAGGGAGGAAGGAAGCAATAGCTGAACGGGATCAAGCACGGTTTGTGTGAGCAAGGGGGAATGCAAGAGGGACAACCTGCCATCTGAGTCTCTTAAATAATCTGAAGTGGAGCTCTGCTTCTGCATGGCTTAGAAGCTAGAGAGTTGGGGAGGCAGCTGGCATGCAGAGATACCACGCCCTGGCGGAGAACTCTGTTCTGCATGGTAAAGGATCCTCAGATGTCAGCTACCTCCTTCTGCAAGCCTCAGCTTGCTCCCTTCATTGTGCTCTTCGTCCCCTCGTGCTGCTGCATGCTACCCAGCTCCCTCCCTGTCCCAGTCAACCCAACCATTCCCCACCTAGATCATGCAGTCATGTGTGTGAGAGCTTAAAAGCTTGTCTCTCTCACCAACAGAAGTGGGTCCAATAAAAGATATTACGTCACCCACCTTGTCTCTCTAATAGCCTGGGACCAACATGGCTATAACAAGACTACACATGGCTAACGACTGTCAGTTGCAGGCAAACAAAACCCTCACAAAGAGCTGTGGCTCCACAAGTACATGCTAGTATTTCCTCATGTGCTTTTCGAGCAGCTGCACATGGTGTGAAGGTGTCCTTCAGCACAGGCAGATCTCACCCTCTGCCTCTCTGCTGTTCCAAGATGTCTGCCCATGTGGCATCCCCGGTTTCTTTTGAGTGCTCAAACCAGGACCAGTGTGCACCTGAGTGGGATCCGGCGGCCTGTACAGAAGTTGTAACCCAGACCTGCCCTGTGCCCACTCTGGGCGGAAGCACTCCCCTTTAACCTCACAAAAGTTATGCAACACACACAGCCGGCCACAATTCTACGCATGGCACTGGCCACACTGGCATGCAGAAAAAAGCGTAGGCATTGCTAACGAGCTTTCAGTCGACCAAATGGGCGCTCCATGACCATTCTGCAGGCACTGACTTTGTAACTGAATTCCTTTTTTCTGGGGTCACTGCGGCCAGAGTATGAGCCAAGTTAGGAGGGGATATGCAAGATCCCCCAAACTAACAGTTGGCACAGACACACCATAGAGAACATATTGTTTCTGGGTCATAAAGTCCATTCCTCCCCCCACCAAGTACAATCCCGATCTCCTCAGCACCTTGGGTGTCATGAACGTTTCCGCTGTTTTCCACGTTGATATTCATGAATCTGACCCTGTGGTCTCCTAAGCCTTGCAGAATGAGTGTATAGTAACCGTTTTAGTTTCATACTTGCTCACCTCTTTTGGTGGGCAAAGTACTGGGGTGTGGGTACCATCAATGACCACTGCACAATTTGGAAGCCCCATCCTCTGAAATTCAGCTATTATTTTCAGGGCTTTGCTTATGGCTACCACCTGTGGGTAGATCACAGAGTTAATTGCCTGGCAAACCTGCATCATCTCAACCCCAACAATGGACTTTCAAATCCTGAGGTGGTTTGCAAGTGACTGATAGCTGTCTGGTGTTGGAAGCTTCCACAGGGCAATATCCACCTGCTTCTGCACCGGTATAGCTTCCTTGAATCAAGCATTTTGATGCTGGAGGTATGGTGCAAGCTGATCATACAGCTCCATGAAAGTCTGTTTTTTCATTCAGAAGTTTTGAAGCCATGGGTGGTCATCCCAGGTTTCAAAAACAATGTGATCCCACCACACTGGGCTGGTTTTTCTGCACCAGGACTGACAATCCACCCATGGGCATACTGTGGCAAAACCGGCAGTCACTGTATCTGTCCCATGGGACACAAATGAATTATCATTCACCTTCATGGTCAGCCATCTTCAACATATCAGAAAGTTCTGGTCACATTACATCTTGCCGATTGCCTACTACACTGCACAAACATTTGTCTTGCAATAAGGAGCAGGAACAGAACCTGCCATCCAATTGCTCCATGTCTTCTACCCAGTTTCCTAGAAGGGAAAGGTGAACAGGAACTGCCTTTGGCAAATGTGTTAAGGTGGGGAACAATACCAACAACACCCAGCAAGGCAGTTCCTAACGTGTCTCCTGTGATGCACAGAACCCTGGGATACTGCCCCTGAAATGGTAGCACTAACTTTGCAAAACAACAGTGGCAGCATGTATGCGGGCATGTGCCTGTACACAGTGTTATACCTGTATCCAGAACATGTGGACACTTTCATGAGCATGTGCATGGCCAAGTAACTGTACACCAGTTTAAAAATAGCCTTAATTTAATTTCACCCTCCACCCTCTTTTTCCTGGCCAAACTTCTCTAAAAATAATAGAAAATAGAAAGTGATCTGTAAAAAAAAATAGAGCTCCCTTTTCGTTAGTATTCTTTTGGCAAATAACTCACACATTGTCTCAGCAAGCTGGCATTCAGGATATTCAAAACATATGTAATCCTACACAATTAACATCACAAAACATAAAACACATTGTTAGACCCCACGCAGAGAGAGACAAGAGCAAGCAAGCTCTTTTGGCCAGGGACTTTCAGTTATAGTATGTGTGTAGAACACAGTGCCTAGCATTATTGGATCCTGTGCCTAGCATTGTTGGATCCTGTAAGTTCATGAACTCCCCACCTCTAGCACCCCTTGTGTCAGGGTGTGATGCTGCAAGGGATCCTTGTCTCCGGCGCCTCCTCAAGGCTGTCTGGATCTCACTGCATCTTCTGTGACTCAGCTCTTCAGCCAAGTCATACGTACTTCAGTCCCCTTCCAGGGTAACAAGAAGATTCAACTGAAAGTTCACAAAACATCCCAACACGAAAGAACCTTTGACCCCCGCTCCCCCCATCTGGGACTATTTGTTGGCCCTTCCTTTGAGGTCAGTGTTCAGCCCCACCCTGGGCTCACTATGCCTTCCATTGGGTTTGCATACCCCTTCCTCAGGTGCTGCTAGTGGAACCCAGATGCACCCTCTACTCTGGGTTCTGGCCCAGGGGCCTGTATTAAGCAGCTAGGTCTGCTTCTTCAGATGTGCTGCTGTTTTCCTGGGCTTCTTTCTACCTCTAAGCCCCCTTGTGCTGCTTTGGCCTTGTCTACACTACAAAGTTAGGTCAACCTAAGTCGCCTTGTTTGTTGACCTATTTAACCATGTGTTTACACTCAAATTTGCCTCTGTTTTGATGTAAGCAGCCTGTTACAGCAACACTGTAAAACCCCCTCCCCAAATTGCATGGCTGACCTACTGAAGGTTGATGCAGTGCAAGTGTAGACACTGCATGACCTGTGTCAACCCTAACAGTCCTCCAGCAGCTGTCCCAGAATACCCCAATCCCTGCAACAATGACTGCTCCTGTCACAATTCTAAAATCCACTGCTTGGGGTCACAGAAACTGGAACGTCCGCACCCCCTTTGGATACCCCTGCATGTTTTTGAAATGACTTTTCCTGATTGCCCACCTTGGAGAGCGTGTGAAAGAGAAGGGACTTTGCCAGGCATACCAAAGGGCCAGCGAGGGCAACAATAGATATGATGCTGAGCCACAGACTTGCTGCTTTTACAACGAGCTGTATACCATACGTGGCGGAGACCCCACCAGCACTCTGCAGGCCACCAAGCATACCTCAGAGGAGCCTGAGACAAAGGACCCCGTCATGAACAACAAGGAGGAGGAGGTGGGGAGAGACTGTGACAGCGTCCCTGAGGTGCAACCTAGAACTGGGGTACCACTGAGCTCTCTGTCCCACCTGTGACCCATGGTGTGTAGGACAGCCCTCACTAGAAATGCCAAGGTCAGGGCAGTCTGCAAAAGGGAGAGCAGACACTCCCAAAACTGATGGTTAACACTGAAGTTAAACTCTTCAACCAGTCACAAACTGTGCTTCTGATTCCCCACACTGGTTATCAAGAAGCTAAAAAGAAATCACACAGCCCCCTTTACTGCATTCCAGTTCTCTGGCTCCCAATCAGCTCATAGGTTCAGTAAGGAGGAGATATTCAAAAACTCTTCTCACTATACAAAATGTTCTTCTGACCCCCAAAGGGCCAGTCACATTGCCAAGTCAATATTAGGTTGGATCTTACCCAAATTACCAGGCTGCCAGCCAATCCTTTAGCATCTAAAACTAAAGGTTTATTACAAAGGAAAAAGAAAGAACAAGAAGAGAGTTGTTAAATGGTAAAACAGTCAGATACATACAAAGACTTCAAGGTCCATATATCAGGTTCTTTGCAGTATTGGTGACTTAGCTGGCTTGAAAGTCCCTCTGGAACACATCCATTGGATGGGTCATTCAGTCTTTTGTTCAGAGCTTCAATGTGTAGCAAAGTTCCTCCAGAGGTAAGAAGCAAGAAGGAACACAAGAATCAGGATTGAAGACAAAATGGAGGTGAGGCAGCTGCCCTTTTTTGCCATGTGGCTTGTACTTCCTGTGTCCCAAACACAAGCTTTACAGCACATGGCCTGGAAAGCCTTACGGCATGGCTACACTTGCAGATGTAGAGCACTTTGAGTTAAACCAGCCTTCGTAGAGCGCAGTAGGGAAAGTGCTGCAGTCTGTCCACACTGACAGCTTCAAGCCCACTGACGTGGCATGGGCAGCTATCCCAGCATGCAAGTGACTGCAACGTGCTTTTCAAATGGGGGGTGACAGGGAGTATGTTGTGTGTATGTGGGGGGAGAGAGATTGGGTTTGGGGGGGCTGAGAGCATGTCAGCATGCAGTCTTGTAAGTTCAGACAGCAGCAGACCCCCTCCCTCCGCCTCTCTCTCTCACACACAGCATTCCACAGTAATGGTTGCTTTGTCTTGGAGCAGATAAGCAGCCGGCTGTCAGAAACGGAGCTTTGAAAGGGCATATCTGCATTCCTGCAGCTATTCAAAAACAATGACAAGAGTGGCCACTTGACTTAAGGGGATTATGGGACGTTTCCAGAGGCCGATCAGAGCGCAGTAATGCAACACCTCTTCCACACTGATGCCCGGGCATGGCAGTCGAGGCGGATCAAACATTATTCCACTCGCCAAGGTGGAGTACGAGGAGCGCTCTAGCCGCGGAGTCAGAGCGCTCTACGTGCCTTGCCAGTGTGGACAGGTAGTGAGCTAGGGTGCCTGGGGATGCTTTAATGAGCTCTAACTTGCAAGTGTAGCCAAGCCCTTAGAGTTTTGTCCCTAGGCATGCCCCTGCATGCCTTTCTGTCATAAGGTGTCTTCCCTCTTTTCTTTCAATGGGTTCATTGTACAGTTGATGTCCCTTAATGGGCCATCAAGCAGGCTAGGCAGTGCTGATGCCAATCTGATGCACAGCACAAGTTTGAAATACAGATATATCCTACATATCTATAACTCATAATACAAAGGTAATACAAACACATAAACAAGATTATTATAGTTGGCAAATTATAACATTTTCTCAGATACCTTACACGGCATATCTGGCACGACTCACTGTAATTTTAAAATATTGGTATTCATAATATTATAAAGTGCCCCACATATTCCATACAGCCTCACACCACCAGCCTGGGCTCCTTCTTACACTATGGTGCTGTGACAAGCTGCAAATCTCTGGCACATACTGCACTTACACAGACATTCACAGGAAGGGACACACCCTGCTGAGTTACATGAATGCTTCTCCCAGGCACTCATGAACTAACAATAGAGAGGCTCCAGCCAATTCCCACCAGCTCCCTAGCCTTGCACCCATGGAGTATACCGTCTTGCCCTGGTCAGAAGCCTGACCAGTGTAGGTTTATTACCCAGTCTGCCCTACCCTCAATGTGGAGTGGACATGAACCAGCTTTTGTACCTGAGCTGAGGTTTCCCAAGTACTTCAAGCAAAATTCACTGTTTTAGGTAAAATATAAAACAGATTTATTAACTACAGAAAGATAGATGTTAAGTGATTATAAGTGGCAAACATACAAGATTAGAGAAAATTACCAAAGAAGATTAAAGAAAACTGCACCATCTAAATCTTATTACACTAGGCAGTATTTAGATCAGGAATTTTCTCTCCCCACTGGATGTTACAATTCTTAACATACAGGCTTCCCCTTAACTCTGGACCAGTCTCCTCAGATGACCTTTGTCTTCTTGGCATTCCAGTTGCCTCCAGCATAGGTGGGGAGGAGGAAGGCAAAGGCATGCTGAAACTCTTCCCTATTTTATACCCTTAGTCCACATGCCTCGAAGACACTTGCCCAGACATGTCCTGGTGGGCTTTGCTGAGTCACTGAGTGGAGCAATCCTCCTGGTGTGGTCTTGTGCAATTGAGTCATAGAGCTGAGCAGTCCCCATTGTGTGGTGCTTGGGCAGCCCTCATTAAATTTTAAATCCTTTGATTACAACTCCCCTGCTGATTAACGGTTGTTGAACACCCTCCTAGGTGGCGATCACCTCTTTTGTATGCCCCTAGCAAAGTTATATTTCAGTGACAACCATTCAGCAAAATCTCATAACTTCACACACACTGATGATATGCATATTTGGAGAGAACAACGGGATTCATCAGATTATGACTTTTCATATGACATCTTACATGGCATGCTTTGTATGAAATATCACAACAATACATGAATGATGAATGGTGGGAGTTACCGGGTGCTATTTTGAGGTACAATGTGTCACAGAGACATACGGGGGGCTCCAGTGATGCTGCACATTGGACCTGTTTGAGACTCCACCACAGTTTACCGAGTCCAGCCAGATGAGCATGGATGATCCCAGTGAAGGGGAAGGGACCACTTGCTTCTCCACTATCAATGCAGCTCTCATCCTGGCTTCCCTGTGCTGGACAGCTGGGGCAAGCTTGCCACACAGATCTGGGCATGTGGCCTTTGCCATCTGGAAGTTCTGCAGCCACTGCTCGCTGTCCCAAACCTGCATCACAGTGTGATCTCACCAGTCAGAGCTTGATTCTCAGGCCAAGAAGTGGTGCTCCACCATCTGCAGCTGCACACTACCATTGAGTTTCTTGTCGCTATGTCCCTCAGCAAATTGACCTTGAAGAAATTGTCATGTCTGCTTTTACTGCAGTACTTCCTGTAGGTCTGCAAATACAGGTGAATCATGCAAGCCTCAGCGGGTGGATGCTCATGTAACTTGCATCGACCAAAATTTGTACTGAAGACATGGCCTTCCCCACAGCCTGTATTTAACACCGCCTCCCTTTGGCTCTCAGGCCTTTGGTTTCTCCCTACATCCTCCGAGCTTCTCTTTTCTCTTTTGAATTAATCCCTCTTCCACTCCTCTTAGGTTCCACTAATGTTCTTTTAACTGACCCTACCTCAAGGCCTCCACACAGGAGCTGAACCCACTCCCTGTGCATCCGCCTACCTGGCTTCTTGCCTGCTTAACCTCTATCTCTGGGCTCCCCACCTCCACAGGAGCCTGACCCACACTCTGCAGGTTTCTCGCCACAGAAGAGTTTGTCTCCTCTGCAGTATCTCCTCCCTCAGGTTCCTTATGAGGTCCAGGTGACTAAAGATCCTTATCTAGCTCCACTCCCTCTGGAAAGAAGGCAATCAATCCATAAATTGCTGGTGCACTAATTGGCTCTTAACCCCTGGTTGAACAGGGGATTGGTGTACACCCCATCAGAGATCCCTGCTCGCTTTGCTTCCTGGCACTACTGAAGTATAAATGTCAAATAACACTAATACACAAATAACACAAATAACACTAACACGTTCTCTGAGATTACCGAAGCAATCCAGGAGTTCATAACTATTTTTGCAAGGCCTCAATACCAGTATGACATCATGTTCTTTCAACACAACAAAAACAAACATTTCTTTCTTGGGGTATGTCTATCGTAGGGTTGACCATGACCTGGTTTCTTGAGGTATGTCTAATCTAGGGTTGACCATGACCAGCTACTATGTTTTGAACACAACTGTTTCGGTCTACACTAAGGGCTCAGTCATGTTTCACACTGTGTTAGTTAAAAAGTTTTCCGACATGATGCATTTTCTCACTGTAGACAAGGCCCAGGTTTACTGATGGAAAGAGCAGATCTCTGAGATCCTGGCTCAGACTTTGTGGTAATTTAAACTGTCTCCAGATCTCTGACCCCTAAAGAACTGGTGGGCAAGCAAGTCTGGAAGAGAACTCCACAGCTATGTCTGGCTGTACAAGTCTCATTAATACAGGCATTGGAAGAAGCTGAAGAATGAGCTGTGCATTTCACCACTGACATTTAGATAAACAGTTAAACAATCTCTTTCTGATCTCTCTTTGCTCATCATCTATTTTGGTGTTCCCCACCCACTGTATACACTTGACACAAGAGTCCAATGACAATGGTACTGTTGTCTCTGAAATCCTGTATTGAGCTTCATATGGATAACAATCTGCGACATAAACTTGAGACGCTAATAAACGTGGCTTTCTTCACATAGACTGAGAAGGCGGCTCACTGTTAACAAACTAGAGCACTGGAGGGTGGTGAACACTACTAAAGCACTGGAGGGTGGTTATATTCATGTGCCATGACTTGACATCTGGTCAGTCCAAACACTGTATTTCATTGGTTTCTGGGGAAAGAAAAGTGCAAGAAAAATTTAAGCAATTTCACAAGGCTGTGAATGTCCTGTTTAGCATGAAAGCCACCAAAAATCAGAACCATATTCATGGTGTCACTACTGGAGATGGGTCTGAACCATTAACCCCATTGAGAGTTTCTATGAATTTTTGAGAATTTAAGATTCTGGAATTGAATGTTAAGCTCATCTGCAGTCACCACAAGATGGAATTCTATTTTGCATACGTTATAGCACCTTCATGCACAGAAACAAGCTGTTCATGATTATGCTAAGAGCACATTATTTTTGCACTACCCACTCCATCCCCATTTTCAATGGAATTTGATACAGCAGTTATCTGTGATGTTTGCCCCATCTGAAGCAAAGGTATGTCTGTTGAATTAGCCGCCATGTGTCAAGGCATACCAGTCATAAAGCTTCTGGAACATTAAAAGATTCTTGCAAAGGAACACTTAGATGATTTAAGCACCACATCATGGATATGCCAGCAGCCTGGCTCAGATACCTATTGAGTAGTTGTGGAAAGATGAAAAGTAACAAGGGAGGCTCATGTCGACACGTTATGTATGTGCAACACTCACAGATCTGAGGTTCAAAGTTCACCGTTTCCACACGGCGTGCCAGAAGGCACACAGTGCATCAGGACAGTGTGGGAGCTAGGCCTGAAGGTCAACTGGAATAGAAGGACCTTTTTGTTCAAACAGGCAGAGCAAAGACCACAGATATTCAAACCACGTGTTTCTCTGCAATAGCAGTAGCAATAGTATTGCCACACAAGGTTTCACAGTAACGAAATGTTGGCCAAATTTGTCAAATCTGCCTGTGCATCTAGTTTCAGCCAAAGGTTGAACAATCCACTTCTGCTTTGCACTGATGGACAGAATGATCCCTGTGTATCCTTAATTTACCTTACAGTTGATGTTACTTTGACATTATCTGATGAAAGTATTAGCATTATTAATTGAATGGGGGAGATTATTTGGCTAATCTGCAGAGAGGAGAATGAGACTAACAAACAGTTACAAATGGGAAGCCCTGGGCAGCAAACTCCTTTTTAAATGCATCTGCAACAGGCAACTCCCTTGATCAGAACAGATGACAATCTTCTAGAGTTAGCTTTTCTATGAGGGTGTAATTGTAAATTTAAATGCACAGTAAGTGAGAAACTGATATGACAAGGGTCTTGATTCCCTGCCCCTCCCACTAACTAAACATGGATTTAGTGATAATTAACTTAGAGGACGGACGACATTGCCTGGCACAAATTTGTCTCATACTATTTGTTAGGCTGAATTATAAAGAAACAAGTTTTCCATTGCCATTGCTGGATGAGGCATCCTTGTTTCTTCTTCTTCTTTTTTTCCATTTGGTTTTGCTGCTAGGAAAATATCTGTTCAAGTTCCTCCAAGAAGAAGAAGAAGAAAAAAAATCTCTCTCTTGATAAACTCAACATTTACAGAAACATAGATATTAGAGATGGAGAAGGCCTCTTGGGACAAATTTTTAAATGTCCTCAACCCAGTCTCTCCTTTTGCACCTGCATTTTTCCATCCACAGTCAACAGCAGGTGGAAAGTGCAAATATGCCCGAGGGCTGAAGTCTGGAGCCCAGAGCCCCCACCCATGGCTGAAGTCCCAAGCCCCACAGGGATAAAGTCCTGAGGCACCCCCCCACACACACCAGGTGGCTGAAGCCAGGAGTCCCGATTCCCCTCCCTGGGACCCTGAAGTTTTTATAGTATGTTGAGGGGGCCGCAGAAAACAAAGGGTTGAGAACCCCTGCCCTACGATACCTTTTCCATTCAGCTTATCCAGAACACCTTGTCCAGTTCTGGGAGAACACTTCATGCAGTTCTCTGGGATCCAAAAAACCTCAATTTGACTCCAGATTTCAGCACTCAAGTATCTTTTATTTGGCATACAGCAAAGCTATGCTGAGTAGATCAGACTCAAATGTAGGGGTGAATATAGGGCATACCACACGTCTAAAATTACATAGAAAACCTTTTCCTTAATGTATATTTATATATAATAGAGGGAGTTTGCCTGGGAACTGTCTGAGAGGAGCTAGGGTGAGAGCTGTATTAAGGGGGCTGTGTTGTGTGCTGGTGGGGTGAATATCCAAGTGTCTGCCTGCTGTGACCATTTGTTTGACTGGAGCTAGTTGCAGGGACTGTTTGACCATGTGTTTGTTGGTTTGAAAAGTATGAATTGGGACTGCTTTGTTCCAGGTGGGCTTTGAATGGCTGAATGGAGGGAAAGCTTTGAGCTAGCCAACTGCTTCAAGCCAGCAACCTTGTAAAAAAGCAACCAGTTGCGAACCGAGTGAACAGCGAACGGAGGACAGGCAAACAGAGGGAGTTTGCCTGGGGGAGATCCCACAGAGTGTTTTTGCCTTTCAGGCTTCTGTGAGCAGCAAATACAACATCTGAAGAGGCTCTTAGAAGGAAGACATTATGGATCGTGAGCGATCAGCTGTTGTGACCTGCACAGGATATGCCATGTTTGTCTTTCTCCCAGAGGATATAAGTGACTTCATCTGTACGAAGTGCAAGCTAGTCACCATATTGGAAGAGAAGGTTAAAGGACCCAAGTATCAACCCTGTGTTGCATCAGAGACAATGAAGACTTTCTGGGTAAAAGTCAGCATTTGGTACTCCAGGCACAGCATGCTAAAGAATCTGAGAGGGCCGTGCAGAACAGGGAAGAAAACTGGCAGCATGAGACCTCCAGAAGAAGAGGAGAACCCATGTACCCCAATGAAGATAGAGGTAAGAAACTGTTTTCAGGCTCTCTGCATAGGTACTGTGGTGGAGAATGGTTTGGAAGAGTTATCTGAGGGAAGGGATCAGAAGGAGACCCCATCGTCCAGAAGGCATGGGATGCATTGTCCTAGGGGTTCCACGACCATCACTCCCAAGAGGAAGAGATAGGTGGTGGTGTTCAGGGTCTCCCTCCTGCAGAAAAACCTGAGTGTCTCTGGATTAAGTTTAGAAGTGTGAGCAACAAAAGTGATGTAGTGGTGGGAGCCTGCTATAGACCACCGGACCAGGGGGATGAGGTGGATGAGGCTTTCTTCCGGCAACTTGCAGAAGCTACTAGATCGCACGCCCTGGTTCTCATGGGCGACTTTAATCATCCTGATATCTGCTGGGAGAGCACTACAGCGGTGTACAGACAATCCAGGAAGTTTTTGGAAAATGTAGGGGACAATTTCCTGGTGCAAGTGCTGGAGGAGCCAACTAAGGGAGAAGCTTTTCTTGACCTGCTGCTCACAAACCGGGAAGAATTAGTAGGGGAAGCAAAAGTGGATGGGAATCTGGGAGGCAGTGACCATGAGTTGGTCGAGTTCAGGATCCTGACACAGGGAAGAAAAGTAAGCAGCAGAATACAGACCCTGGACTTCAGGAAACCAGACTTCGACTCCCTCAGGGAACTGATGGGTAGGATCCCCTGGGGGAATAACATGAGGGGGAAAGGAGTCCAGGAGACCTGGCTGTATTTCAAGGAATCCCTATTGAGGTTACAGGGACAAACCATCCCGATGTGTCGAAAGAATAGTAAGTATGGCAGGCGACCAGCTTGGCTTAATGGTGAAATCCTTGCGGATCTTAAACATAAAAAAGAAGCTTACAAGAAGTGGAAGATTGGACAAATGACCAGGGAAGAGTATAAAAATATTGCTCGGGCATGTAGGAATGAAATCAGGAGGGCCAAATCACACCTGGAGCTGCAGCTAGCAAGAGATGTTAAGAGTAACAAGAAGGGTTTCTTCAGGTATGTTGGCAACAAGAAGAAAGCCAAGGAAAGTGTGGGCCCCTTACTGAATGAGGGAGGCAACCTAGTGACAGAGGATGTGGAAAAAGCTAATGTACACAATGCCTTCTTTGCCTCTGTCTTCACGAACAAGGTCAGCTCCCAGACTGCTGTGCTGGGCCACACAGCAAGGGGAGTAGGTGGCCAATCCTCTGTGGAGAAAGAGGTGGTTAGGCACTATTTAGAAAAGTTGGACGTGCACAAGTCCATGGGGCCGGATGCGTTGCATCCGAGAGTGCTAAAGGAATTGGCGGCTGTAATTGCAGAGCCATTGGCCATTATCTTTGAAAACTCGTGGCGAATGGGGGAAGTCCCGGATGACTGGAAAAAGGCTAATGTAGTGCCAATCTTTAAAAAAGGGAAGAAGGAGGATCCTGGGAACTACAGGCCAGTCAGCCTCACCTCAGTCCCCGGAAAAATCATGGAGCAGGTCCTCAAGGAATCAATTCTGAAGCACTTACACGAAAGGAATGTGATCAGGAACAGTCAGCATGGATTCACCAAGGGAAGGTCATGCCTGACTAATCTAATTGCCTTCTATGATGAGATTACTGGTTCTGTGGATGAAGGGAAAGCAGTGGGTGTATTGTTCCTTGACTTTAGCAAAGCTTTTGACACGGTCTCCCACAGTATTCTTGCCAGCAAGCTAAAGAAGTATGGGCTGGATGAATGCACTATAAGGCGGATAGAAAGCTGGCTAGATTGTCGGGCTCAATGGGTAGTGATCAATGGCTCCATGTCTGGTTGGCAGCCGGTATCAAGTGGAGTGCCCCAAGGGTCGGTCCTGGGGCCGGTTTTGTTCAATATCTTCATAAATGATCTGGAGGATGGTGTGGATTGAACTCTCAGCAAATTTGTGGATGATACTAAACTAGGAGGAGTGGTAGATACAGTGGCAGGTAGGGATAGGATACAGAGGGACCTAGACAAATTGGAGGATTGGGCCAAAAGAAATCTGATGAGGTTCAACAAGGACAAGTGCAGGGTCCTGCACTTAGGACAGAAGAATCCAGTGCACCGCTACAGACTAGGGACCGAATGGCTAGGCAGCAGTTCTGCGGAAAAGGACCTAGGGGTGACAGTGGATGAGAAGCTGGATATGAGTCAACAGTGTGCCCTTGTTGCCAAGAAGGCCAATGGCATTTTGGGATGTTCAAGTAGGGGCATAGCCAGCAGATCGAGGGACGTGATCGTTCCCCTCTATTCGACATTGGTGAGGCCTCACCTGGAGTACTGTGTCCAGTTTTGGGCTCCACACTACAAGAAGGATGTGGATAAATTGGAGAGAGTCCAGCGAAGGGCAACAAAAATGATTAGGGGTCTGGATCACATGACTTATGAGGAGAGGCTGAGGGAAGTGGCATTGTTTAGTCTGCAGAAGAGAAGAATGAGGGGGGATTTGATAGCCGCTTTCAACTACCTGAGAGGTGGTTCCAAAGAGGATGGTTCTAGACTATTCTCAGTGGTAGAAGAGGACAGGACAAGGAGTAATGGTCTCAAGTTGCAGTGGGGGATGTTTAGGTTGGATATTAGGAAAAACTTTTTCACTAGGAGGGTGGTGAAACACTGGAATGCTTTACCTAGGGAGGGGGGAGAATCTCCTTCCTTAGAAGTTTTTAAGGTCAGGCTTGACAAAGCCCTGGCTGGGATGATTTAATTGGGGATTGGTCCTGCTTTGAGCAGGGGGTTGGACTAGATGAACTCCTGAGGTCCCTTCCAACCCTGATATTCTATGATTCTATGATTCCTAAGGGGGATGGAATCATCCATCTGCTGTCCAGACAAGGAAACTCAAAAAGTGTGCTGCTTGCCTGGAGCTAGAATTCAGGATGTGACGGAGTGTCTGCCAAGCATTTGGACTGCTACCCCTTCCTACTTCTCCATGTGGACACCAATGATACTGCCAAGAATGACCTTGAGCGGGACACTTCAGACTATGTGGCTTTGGGAAGAAGGATAAAAGGGTTTGAGGTGCAAGTCATGTTCTCATCCTGTGACATTCCCCTGGTGTTATCTGGACTGGTGATCTGCTTGGTCACTCCAAACCTCAACTCGGGGAGCCAGTCTTACCCTGCTCTGCTGTGAGAACCCCCACTGCTGAGCTGTTCACACACAGCCTCTGGCATGTAAGCTGCTTGGATTGTGCAACTGAATGACACTAGCCAATATCTCTGGTCCAAAACACAACCCTAGGAACCTCCGTCTTGCAATGTCCAGTTATGCCCGCTGGACGCTGCAAGCTTATATGAGTTCATCAATTTAACAAAGAAATTTATATGCACCAGGCTTGTTATCCCAAGGGGAGTCTCTGACATGCTTCAAACCAAATGCACTGCTTCAGGTAGAATAAACAAACACATTTATTAACTGCAAAGGATAGAATTTACGTGATTATAAGTCAAAGTGCAATGAGTCAGATTTGGTCAAATGAAATAAAAGCAAAATGCGTTCTAAACTGATATTAATACTTTCAGTGCCCTTACAAACTTAGATGCTTCTCACCATAGGCTGGCTGTTTGCCCTTCAGCCAGGCTCTCCCCTTTGATCAGTGCTTCAGTCACTTGATGGTGATGTCTGTAGATGGAGGTGGAAGAGAGAGGAAGAGTGTGGCAAATGTCTCTCCCTTTTATCATGTTCTTTCTTCTCTCTTGGCTTTGCCCCCCCACTTCAGAGTCAGGTGAACATTACCTCATCATAGTCCCAAACTGACCAAAGGAAGTGGAGTGACTCACGTGAGAGTCCAACATGTCCTTTGTTGCTGCCTAGGGCAGTGTCTTTTGTTCCTGTGATGCTGGGCTGGGTCTGTCCCATACATGCCCTGATGAGGGGTGAACTGCCGCTCTGCTCCTGTAGAGTTTTGCCTAGGCTTGTTTTAAGCCACAAGGACACTGTGACGTTGCACTCTATATGATTTTATAAAAAATATGCTAATGAGTGTGAATATAATGTAACTGGAATATGCTTCATGCAAAAGGTCTCTTGTAAGGTATCATTACAAAGCTTATAATCTACTGAGTGTGGTCATCCTATCTGTATAAATGTATCACTCTTGTACCTGAACTAGAAATATGAAATATAACACTGAGGTCTTATTGTAGTTATGCAGAGTGTGGGCCATTAATGGTGGTTTGGAATCTTAATGCTTCCCATTAACCAGGACAATTGACTGTAGATGGCTCTGTTTTACTTGTAAGTCTTCCTGTATACCTGTGGGCTGGCAAGTGGGTAATGAAGTCTTACAGTGACATGTGACCATGTCACCTGAACTGGAATCCATCTTTAACCTGGTGCTTTTCCATTGAGAAGGACGGGTGGGAACTCAGAGGGACAAAGGATTCCTGCCTTATGCAAAAGATATATAAGTGGGTGGAAGAGAACAAATGGGGTGGCCATCATGAGAAATCCCCTAGCTACCATCTGAGCTGGAACAAGGGCTGTACCAGGGGAAAGGATTGTGCCCAGACTAGAAAGGCATCCAGTCTGTGAAAGAAACTTATTGAAACATCTCTGAGAGTGAGATTTTAACTGTATTCAGTTTTACTACTGTATTACGCTTAGACTTGTGTGTTTTATTTTATTTTACTTGATAATTCACTTTGTTCTGTCTGTTACTACTTGGAACCACTTAAATCCTACTTTCTGTATTTAATAAGATAACTTTTACTTATTAATTATCCCAGAGTATGTATTAATACTGGAGGGGGGGGGGGGGGAGTTTACCCTGTATAAGCTTTATACAGGGTAAAACAGATTTATTTGGGGTTTGGACCTCATTGGGAGTTGGGCATCTGAGTGTTAAAAACAGGAACACTTCCTAAGCTGCTTTCAGTTTAAGCCTACAGCTGTTAGGGGATGTGGTTCAGATCTGGGTCTGGGTTTGCAGCAGGCTAGTGGGTCTGGCTCAAACCAGGCAGGGCACTGAAGGGCAGGGAAAGCAGGGGCAGAAGTAGTCTTGGCACATCAGTTGGCAGCCCCAAGGGGGTTTCTGTGAAACAACCCATCACAGACACATTTTCAGCCTCATAACTATATACATGAAATTACAACCTATAACATTACTATAACATCACCATAACAACAATGCTCAGTGCATCATGAGCCTTCCAAAGACACACAATATGACAAACTTTGCATTGGATACCACACAAACATATTATAAGGACGAACATGGGGGTGCAGGGTGTTCCCCCGAGATACAGAGTGTCACACATCCATCCTCCCTGTTGAAGGAAAAGGCCCAGATACGGACCACCAAATTGTAGAGGTAAATGTGTGGTTACGCAGGTAGTGTCATAGAGTGGGCTTTGGATTCTTCAACCATGGGATGTTGTTCCAGGAAGAAGGATTCCTAGGAAGAGATGGGATCCACCTAACAAAGAGAGGGAAGAGCATCTTTTCAGGCAGGCTTGCTAATCTAGTGAGAATGGGTTTAAACTAGGTTTGCTGGGGGATGGTGACCTAAGCCTAGAATTAAGTGGGGAAGTGGAATACCGGGAGGAAACACAAGGAGGAGGGTGAAACATAGGTGGCCTCCCGATTCATACTGAGAAAGTAGGGCAACTGGCTAGTTATCTTAGGGGCATGTACACAAATGCAAGAAGCCTGGGAAACGTGATATATCTTGACTTTAGCAAAGCTTTTGATATGGTCTCCCACAGTATTCTTGAGAGCAAGTTAAAAAAGTATGGATTGGATGAATGGACTATAAGGTGGATAGAAACCTGGCTAGATCATCGGGCTAAATGGGTAGTAATCAATGGCTCGATGTCTAGTTGGCAGCCGGTATCAAGCAGAGTGCCCCAGGGGTCGGTCCTGGGGCTGGTTTTGTTCAACATCTTCATTAATGATCTGGATGAGGGGATGGCTTGCACCCTCAGCAAGTTTGCGGATGCCATTAAGCTGGGGGAAAAGGTAGATATGTTGGAGGGTATGGATAGGGTCCAGAGTGACCGAGACAAATTGGAGAATTGGGCCAAAAGAAATCTGATGAGGTTCAACAAGGACAAGTGCAGAGTCCTGCACTTAGCATGGAAGAATCCCATGCACTGCTACAGGCTGGGGACCGACTGGCTAAGCAGCAGTTCTGCAGAAAAGGACCTGGGGATTACAGTGGATGAGAAGCTGGATATGAGTCAACAGTGTGCCCTTGTTGCCAAGAAGGCTAATGGCATATTGGGCTGCATTAGTAGGAGCATTGCCAGCAGATCAACGGAAGTGATTATTTCCCTCTATTCGGCACTGGTGAGGCCACACCTGGAGTATTGCATCCATTTTTGGGCCCCCCACTACAGGACTGATGTGGACATATTGAAGAGAGTCCAGGGGAGTGCAACAAAAATGATTAGGGGCTGGGGCACATGACTTTCGAGGAGAGGCTGAGGGAACTGGGCTTATTTAGTCTGCAGAAGAGAGCAGTGAGCAGGAGGATTTGATAGCAGCCTTCAACTACCTGAAACGGGGCTCAAAATAGGATGGAGCTCGGCTGTTTTCAGTGGTGGCAGATGACAGAAGAAGGAGTAATGGTCTCAAGTTGCAGTGGGGGAGGTCTAGGTTGGATATTAGGAAAAACTATTTCACTAGGAGGGTGGTGAAGCACTGGAATGGGTTACCTAGGGAGGTGGTGGAATCTCCATCCTTGGAGGTTTTTAAGGCCCAGGTTGACAAAGCCCTGGCTGGATGACTTCCTGAGGTCTCTTCCAACCCTAATCTTCTATGATTTTATGATTTACACATTAGATTGCATTTGCTATGCATTGCATCACACATTTGGAGATTAGCTTTGTTACTTTGCAGGAGCCAATCCCTGTGCAGCATGCTCAGTCCATGCATTGTCCACACTCCACCTCATCTTTACCTCATCTCCACATTCCTAAATTATCTTGTGCATTGTTAGTAAATGGTTCCCTGGGTGTTATCCCTCTTTTCTTATGAGGCTCAGACATTCTGTCTTTTTAGTGTATGGACCTATTTACTTATCTTATTTATCACAAATGTTCTGTTTTCATCTTAATGATTTGTTTGCTTCCCTAATTCTATCCTTCAGGAAATGAGGCCTCCCTCCATATGTTAATTACTCATGTCAGGCCAGGCTTCAGATGCATTCCCCAAAACATATCATATTCCAGGGTTTTGTCCGGTATAATGTTAAATGCCTGTTTTCTTATATAAAATAAAATCTTGATTTATAGTCTTATTTAATTAAAATATGGTATATTTCATTATCAGAGGAGGTTTTGTTCAAGAGGGAGGTTGGTTGGCACAACTGCTCCTCACAATGATTATTCCTTCTTTTTCTTCTTCCATCATCTACCTATTTGCAATTCCATGTTCTTAAGATTCCCGTTGAAAAACTTAAATGAGAGATATAAAATTTCAGCTACTGTTAATGGAGATGCACCACTAGCCAATGTGTTGGACACTAGGCTCTATCACTGACTTGTTGCATGTGGACTTGGGTAAATTAATTAATTTCTCTGTGCCTATTCTCCCATCTGCCACCTCCTTCTTCCATCCAGTATTCCTTGTTGGTCTTATCCATGTAGATGCATAGCATTTTGGGGGCACATCCTATTATTAATGATCTGGATGATGGGATAGATTGCACCCTCAGCAAGTTTGTGGATGACACTAAGCTGGGGGGAGAGGTAGATACATTGGAGGGTAGGGATAGGGTCCAGAGTGACCGAGACAAATTGGAGGATTGGGCCAAAAGAAATCTGATGAGGTTCAACAAGGACAAGTGTAGAGTCCTGCACTTAGGATGGAAGAATCCTATGCACCGCTACAGGCTGGGGCACATGACTTATGAGGAGAGGCTGAAGGAACTGGACTTGTTTAGTCTGCAGAAGAGAAGAGTGAGGGGGGATTTGACAGCAACCTTCAACTACCTGAAAGGGGGTTCCAAAGAAGATGGAGCTTGGCTGTTCTCTGTGGTGGCAGATGACAGAACAAGGAGCAGTGGTCTCACGTTGTAGTGGGGGAGGTCTCGGTTGGATATTAGGAAGCACTTTTTCACTAGGAGGGTGGTGAAGCATTGG
Source organism: Chelonia mydas (assembly GCF_015237465.2). Classification (NCBI taxonomy): domain Eukaryota; kingdom Metazoa; phylum Chordata; order Testudines; family Cheloniidae; genus Chelonia; species Chelonia mydas. The sequence goes on from NC_057851.1 coordinate 18,226,358, forward strand.
AATGGGTTACCTAGGGAGGTGGTGGAATCTCCATCCTTAGAGGTTTTTAAGGCCCGGCTTGACAAAGCCCTGGCTGGGATGGTATAGGTCCTGCTTTGAGCAGGGGGTTGGACTAGATGACCTCCTGAGGTCTCCTGCAACCCTGATATTCTATGATTCTATGTGTTTGTACAGTGCCTAGCCCAGTGGTGCCCCAGTCTCACTTGGGCTTTCCAAATATAATAAATTATTATAAACAAATTATATTAAATACAAATAAGAATTATTGCAGCACAATTATGTTACAGGTTGTTGTACTTTTGCTACAATAAAAGAGAGAAATATTTGTGCAATCAAGCACTGAGATTGAGATCTAGACAACAGCATGATTAGTAACATTGCAGTGACCAAACCTATGCAAAAATTTGGTGTAGTAGTAGAAAAAGGCAAATAGTTACAGCCCTCCTTTAAAGCAGCATGAAACAATATGACTCAGATCATGTTTCTGTGTGCAAATTACAGTTTTTATTTTTTTCTGTTTTCCTTTTTTCAATCTTTTTTTTTAACAGATAGAGAACAAAACATTAAAATAAACTATAAATGTCACAACCCTCATAATGCTCACTTCCCTCTTGCAGTTTGATCAGAAGAATAAAATATGAGAGCGTGAAACAGCTCTCAGCTCAGGCTGAAAGTGGAAGAGTTGATAAGCCAGGGAAATGCTCTCCAGTAACCTTGAACTTGTATTCACTCCCCTCTGAAAACAAGAAGTCTCAAGGCAAACAGGGGTGTAGGTGAAGTGCTTCACAACATCAGTACTATGTTACAAATGCCGCAAAACTGCATGGCAGCCTAAAGGTTTTGTGGACTCCCCGGAATTTAAAATCCACCTACCACAGAGAGTTTTCCTGTTACATTGGTTGGAGATCAATGTATTCTTACTGTTAAACTAAATTCTAAGGCAGGGGTAGTTAATTATTTGTTGTCAAGGTGCAAATTTCTTGGTCAAGGTATAGTCAAGATCCAGACTCCAGAGAAAATAATTTAAAGAAATAATAAATAAAATAAATAATAATAATAATAATAGTTAATAATAAAATGAAAATATTTTGGGGTCTGTTCAAAAGTGTTGGACGGTCTGGATTTGGCCTGTGGTCCACCTATTGACTACCTCTGTTTTAAGGTATATTAGAAATGTAAGTTAAGACCGCTGCAGTTATAAACCACTGGAGGAAGAGAGTTGAACAATCATACTCCCATGGCTTGATTCAGTGGCTCAGCTGATGGGGTACTGCACCAATGACCTCGGTGATATGGGCTTGGATGCTGTGTCAGGATTCATGCTCCCCAGGGTTTGGTAAGCATGCTATAGATGGATGGACATATGGATAAAGGCTCTGGACTACTTGTATTCAAATGCTGGTTCAGTCACAATCTTCCCAAGTAGCCTGGAGCAAATTGCTTACCTCCCTAACCACACAGGGCTTAAAATCTATTAATGATTGTGAGGTGTTTAGATACCCAGGCTAATTAGCCCTCCTCTGAGGTCCATTGGTCTGACACTGGAAAGAAAGGGGGAAATGACTTGAGATCTCACACTCTCCATCGTCCATATGCCTCGGAGACAGTGCAGGTCTGGCTGAGTAACTGCAGCTCGTGGCCAGCATTCCCAGAAGAACTGGGAGAGGCTGGAGGTTCAGTTGAAGAGCACGTTCATGTGAACAGACCATCCAGTGAGAGGAAGATTACTTTGATTTGATACTGAGCTCCTTTTGGAGCCCCAGTGAAACATAAGATAAAATACATAAATAAATAAATCCTGGACTACACAGAATAACCCAGATAGAAGGGGATGGAGAGAGACACAAAGAATTTGGGAGATAGAAGCTCTGACCGCTGGCTGCCACAAGGAAGTGAAGATCTGAAGTCATCAGGCAGTATGAAAAAATGCTCCCAACACTGTGGGGGCAGAATCAATGGGGCGGGGCTGCTTCTTCTGACTGTCTGTTATGTATAGAGTAACAGCAGTGAAGCTAGGTGCTCTACAGGCATCTAGGAAGATGAGGTCTTGTTCCCCAAAAAGCTTACAATCCAAAACGAGAGTGCACAAGAAAACGGAAGAGGGGTGGGATGCAATGAAAATGATGAGGTTAAGCATGATTTCTTTATTCTCATTTCTTCCTCGTTCTGAATGTGTAGAGCTCTGTGTTGGTGATTTTCAGCTGTTTATTAGTCCATACTTTTGCCATGAGGGAGAGGAGCGAGCATTCATAGGCTCAGTGAAGGAGGTGCATTTGAAGGGGAGATGTGAAGGAGGAGAAGATAGAAACACTGCAGACTGGTTCAGGGAGGGAGTTCCAAGTGGAAGAAGGCCTGGAGACAAGAGCGGAAAAACACACATGGGGGAGTGGAGAGTTAATCGTGTGGTTTAGACAAATTGGTGTGTGCAGGGAGAACGTGGCATGAGCATTCAGGTCGGAGGGAAGTACTGTAGGTGGTGTAGAGCTTCAGAAGCAAGGACAAGAGCTTGAATGTGGTGCGGAAAGCAAGGAGAAACCAAACAGGAACTTGAAGAGGGTGTGCAGGCAAGTTCGATGACTTTCTTAGCAGCATTTTGAACAGATTGAAAGGGGGTGAGATGAGTGTCTGAGAGGCAAAAGAGGAGGAGGAGTGTGCAGTAGCAGAGGTGAGAAATAATCAGGGCCTGAGAAAGCTTCTGGTCTAGGAGTGGGAAAAGAATGGGTGGATTTTGAAGATGTGTATCCATTTCTGTCTGTCTACATATTTATAGAGTCACTGTGGTAGCTAGGTGTCGGAAGAAGCAGTGGGATTTAATAAGTGCATCTGTGTAGCAACGGCACCAGTGTAGGAGGAGAAAGAGAGAGAATAAAAAATAACACTGAAACAAAGAGCATGGGAAGGTTGCAGAACTGCCACCGGCGACTGGGCAGGGGAGGAAAAGGGAGGAGATCAGTTTTAGTCATGTTGACTTTGAGTTGGCCACCCAGGAAGACATGATGTAGAGGCAGTCAATGCAGTGGATCTGAATGAAGGCCGATAGGTCGGGGAGGAGCAGTAGATCTGAAACTCATTATTACTGAGGTGGTAACTGAAGCCATAAAACCTGAGAGCATATTATAGATTTGGGGTATTTCATTAAGTAATTACAGCGGATTGTCTTGTTGTTATCCCAAAAGTAGTCACCAATGCACTGAAGAGCATGATGCTGGAAGAGCATGATGCTGAATTTAGGAAGTGTTAGGAAATATTTAATTACAGGCAAAAACACAGAGGAAAGTAAGTGGTAGAAATAAAAGCCAATGTAACATCTTTTGTCTACATTTTACTGGCAGAATAAAGACCCCCTGAAAAAATGCAGTGGCTCACAGTCCATCTGTTGCCTCCACTAAAAGCACTGTGCAGAGAATGCATGTGATGGGGTGGGGACTGAAACAGATGTCATGGGGCTAACAGACGGGCTGCTAACACACCTCACTCAGCAACATGAAATGAGCCCAAACTCTCAGCAGTCCATCCAGCCCTAAAATAAAGACAGCACATTTCCCGGAGTTAAAAAAAAAGTATGAATGTGAATTTAAGCACAAAATCAAAATACAGGCACCCCCTGTTGTCATGGAAAGGACTAATTAATTATTTAAGTTTTCACTTCCCCACTTATTTTACTCTCTCTTGCTCTCCCTCTCTCTCTCTCTCTCTCTCACACACACACATATGCTCTTTCACCCACTCTGAACACTTTGTAAGAATTTTAAACAAAAATTGATATCCAAACATCAATAGGACTAGAGGCTCAAGGAAAAGACCAGATAGAAGGGAAGAGACACACAGAGACTAATGCAAAACCACACAGTACAGAAAAGTTAAACACAAGAGTCACAAAAAATGCCTTCATAGAATCATAGAATCATAGAATATCAGGGTTGGAAGGGACCCCAGAAGGTCATCTAGTCCAACCCCCTGCTCGAAGCAGGACCAAGTCCCAGTTAAATCATCCCAGCCAGGGCTTTGTCAAGCCTGACCTTAAAAACCTCTAAGGAAGGAGATTCTACCACCTCCCTAGGTAATGCATTCCAGTGTTTCACCACCCTCTTAGTGAAAAAGTTTTTCCTAATATCCAATCTAAACCTCCCCCATTGCAACTTGAGACCATTACTCCTCGTTCTGTCATCTGCTACCATTGAGAACAGTCTAGAGCCATCCTCTTTGGAACCCCCTTTCAGGTAGTTGAAAGCAGCTATCAAATCCCCCCTCATTCTTCTCTTCTGCAGACTAAACAATCCCAGCTCCCTCAGCCTCTCCTTATAAGTCATGTGCTCTAGACCCCTAATCATTTTTGTTGCCCTTCGCTGGACTCTCTCCAATTTATCCACATCCTTCTTGTAGTGTGGGGCCCAAAACTGGACACAGTACTCCAGATGAGGCCTCACCAGTGTCGAATAGAGGGGAACGATCACGTCCCTCGATCAGCTCGCTATGCCCCTACTTATACATCCCAAAATGCCATTGGCCTTCTTGGCAACAAGGGCACACTGCTGACTCATATCCAGCTTCTCGTCCACTGTCACCCCTAGGTCCTTTTCCGCAGAACTGCTGCCTAGCCATTCGGTCCCTAGTCTGTAGCGGTGCATTGGATTCTTCCATCCTAAGTGCAGGACCCTGCACTTATCCTTATTGAACCTCATCAGATTTCTTTTGGCCCAAACCTCCAATTTGTCTAGGTTCTTCTGTATCCTATCCCTCCCCTCCAGCGTATCTACCACTCCTCCCAGTTTAGTATCATCCGCAAATTTGCTGAGAGTGCAATCCACACCATCCTCCAGATCATTTATGAAGATATTGAACAAAACCGGCCCCAGGACCGACCCCTGGGGCACTCCACTTGACACCGGCTGCCAACTAGACATGGAGCCATTGATCACTACCCGTTGAGCCCGACAATCTAGCCAGCTTTCTACCCACCTTATAGTGCATTCATCCAGCCCATACTTCCTTAACTTGCTGACAAGAATACTGTGGGACACCGTGTCAAAAGCTTTGCTAAAGTCAAGAAACAATACATCCACTGCTTTCCCTTCATCCACAGAACCAGTAATCTCATCATAAAAGGCGATTAGATTAGTCAGGCATGACCTTCCCTTGGTGAATCCATGCTGACTGTTCCTGATCACTTTCCTCTCATGTAAGTGCTTCAGAATTGATTCTTTGAGGACCTGCTCCATGATTTTTCCAGGGACTGAGGTGAGGCTGACTGGCCTGTAGTTCCCAGGATCCTCCTTCTTCCCTTTTTTAAAGATTGGCACTACATTAGCCTTTTTCCAGTCATCCGGGACTTCCCCCGTTCGCCACGAGTTTTCAGAGATAATGGCCAAGGGCTCTGCAATCACAGCAGCCAATTCCTTCAGCACTCTCGGATGCAACTCGTCCGGCCCCATGGACTTGTGCACATCCAGCTTTTCTAAATAGTCCCTAACCACCTCTATCTCCACAGAGGGCTGGCCATCTCTTCCCCATTTTGTGATGCCCAGCGCAGCAGTCTGGGAGCTGACCTTGTTAGTGAAAACAGAGGCAAAAAAAGCATTGAGTACATTAGCTTTTTCCACATCCTCTGTCACTAGGTTGCCTCCCTCATTCAGTAAGGGGCCCACACTTTCCTTGGCTTTCTTCTTGTTGCCAACATACCATTCAGTTAATGTCAATACTAACAGCCTATACTCTCTCAGCTTCCTCTCTTAACTCCACAGAGAATCTCATTCTTCCACCTAGCACCTATCTGTTCTAACCAGAAATAAATATAAATATGCATCAAAGCAGGCATTGAACACTAGGGAACTGTCAACCATTCACAGTTCTACCTATTATTATGTATTGCTCTAGCTATAGGCTTGGATCAGGCTATTTCCAAGGAAAAGATCAATCTTTCCTTTTCTTATGGCTCCTGGAAGACTGCAGTACCATCATGCCACTTGAGCAGTGTTTTCCATGTCTTTTCAGACTTGTCCGTTTTCCATCCACGGCCCATCCCTATTTTACGCTGCTGTTTTGTAACTTTTTTCACTCAGTGTTCGCTAAACTTTCCTTGAACTCATGAACAGCTTCTTCTCTGACTAACATTGGAGTGCAACAACTTACACTTTGATTCCCTATTGACTAATTAGGAGGGAATTGCAGCTTCAACATCAAAATAGAACCAAGATACAAATAAACCCTGGATTTGTTTTGCAAAATCCAAACCATGCTTTCTTGGCTAAATTGTAGCTAACTATATATTTTTAGTTTTTACACTCTTTGGGGCAGGGGATGGGTCAGTCTCTGAAGTTGGAAACCATAGTTTGGGCAGGACTACTGGTGGCACCTTAGAGACTAACAAATTTATTTGAGCATAAGCTTCCGTGGGCTACAGCTCACTTCATTGGATGCATAGGATGGGACATATAGTAAGAAGATATATATATATATATATATATATATATATATATATATATATATATATAAATACATACACATCCATACAGAGAACATGAAAAGGTGGAGTAAGAGGCTAATTAATTAAGATGAGCTATTATCAGCAGGGGAAAAAAAACTTTGGTAGTGATAATCAAGATGGCCCATTTAGATAGTTAACAAGAAGGTGTGAGGATACTTAATATGGGGAAATAGATTCAATATGTGTAATGACCCAGACACTCCCAGTCTCTATTCAAACCCAAGTTAATGGTATCTAGTTTGCATATTAATTCAAGCTCAGCAGTTTCTCATTGGAGTCTGTTTTTGAAGCTTTTCTGTTGAAAAATTGCCACCTTTAAATTGGTTACTGAGTGGCCCGAGTGGTCGAAGTGTTCTCCTACCGGTTTTTGAATGTTATGATTCCTGATGTCAGATTTGTGTCCATTTATTCTTTTGCATAGAGACTGTCCGGTTTGGCCAATGTACATGGCAGAGGGGCATTGCTGGAATCATAGTTTGGGCACTGCTGCAATCTAGAGAAGAACAGCCGTAATATTTGATAACATTTTTTAAAAGGGGACAAAATGCAGCACAGAACTCCCAAAGGTACCTGAAAAATTTCAAAAGCACAGTTTTAAAATGTTGAAATAAGAAAGTTCTGTTTTTGAAGTTGTCTATTAAAAAAAAAAGTTTAGAAAAACATTGTATGGAGAACTGAGAAAACCAAAGACCAGCGTGCTATGAAATGGAATTGAAAGGAAAACACTTTCACATTTTCCAAGTTTTTTCAAAAAATCTTTCAATATTTAAATTAACACTAAAGATTCATAGTTTAAGCCCAGAAGAGATCATTATGATAATTTAATCTGACATCCTGCAGACTATACAATTTCACTCAGTAATTCCTGCATCAATATCAATAACCTGTAGGTGAACAAAAACACTTATCTTAGAAAGACATCCAGTCTTGATTTGGAGATTTCAGGTGTTGGTGAATCCACAGTATCACTTGGTAAGTTATTCCAATGGCTACTTACCAACATTGTTAAAAAATATGCACCTTATTTCCAGTTTGAATTTTTCTTGCTTCAATTTAAGCATTGGATTTTGTTATGCTTTTGTCTACTTGATTAAATAGCTCTCTAGTATCTTAAATCTTGTCCCCATTTAGGTACAAATGACTGTATTTTAAAACATTCCTTCCCCTTCTTCTCAAGCAAAACCAATAAAAAATATTTTTGCATATATTTATATAGCATCAAAATAATGCTGGGTGTCTTACAGGCATTTTCTGATGATAGGAGCCCTGCCTGAAGGCACTAATGCATTAACAAAAAGAAAAAGAAACAAAAAGAAAAAAGAAAAACATCACTAACAAAACCCCTCTGTCATATCAAAGCAAAATACTACACTGCAGACACAATTCTCCCCCTAGGGAAAGGATGAGAGAAAGAACTAACCACATGTGACAGCTGTTCATCATTTAAGCAGTCTTGTAGCCATGTCAATCCCAGGATGTTAGAGAGACAAGGTGGGTGAGGTAATATCTGTTGGTGAGAGAGACAAGCTTTTGAACTTACACAGAGCTCTTCTTTGGGTCTGGGTAATATACTCAGGGGGTCACAGCTAAATACAAAATGGAACAGGTTATTTAGCATAAGTAGTTAACATATTTCAATTGACCATTCAAGGTGAAGTGTCCTGTTAACACCTCTCCAGTCATAGGGATGAAAGGAAGTGGAGGGGGAGCAGCTGAGGGGGGTTGTTAGTGGGTTGTGATAAACCATAAATCCAGTGTCTTCATTCAGTCCATGATTTTTATTGTCTAGCAAAGTTATGAATTTAAGTTCCCAGGCTCGCCTTTTGAAAGTGTTGTGAAGGTTTCCTTTGAGGATGAGGACTGAGAGGTCAGGTATAGAGTGATCACTTTGTGAAAAGTGTTCACCCACAGGGTGTTTTTAATCCTTTATCATTTTCCTGTGTGAGTTCATTCAAGAGCGTAGTGATTATCTGGTTTCATCCACATAGTTGCTACTGGGGCATTTAGTGCATCGGATGAGGTACACCACATGGTTTGTTAGGCATGTGTAGGACCCATGGATCTTGAAAAGCGTATTGCTCATCATGTCACCTAATGCACTAGTGGAAGGTGTTCAGCTAATACGCAGATGAAGGTGATATAAGAACCTATATATAGAATATAGATAACAAACAGTATAGACAAAATAGGGACAAAGACAGTGATTGAGCAGTGATGTTACGCTCACATCTTGTTAGGGGTTTTCGTTTTTTTGCCATCTATTTTGTTTACACTTCATTTTAGGAGAGGACTAAGGTTTATAGGCCTCCTGAAAAAAATGTGCTTGAAGGATGCACTTGGAGATGGGGAGGGAGCAGGCATGGCAGATTGGGTCAGAGAGTGGATTTCTGGGTGGAAGGAATATGGAGATGGGAATCGAAGGAGAGGAAGAAATGGGTAAATAGTGAAGCATGGGTGACACAAAGGAGGCAAGGGGTAAAGTAACATTGATGAGGGCAGGAGTGAGGTTCTGTCGTGTAGAGTCATAAATGGGGCTACTCTGTACCTGTACCGTAGTTACAAAGCACCCCATACTCATGTTTCTCCTGTTGTAGTACTGTTGATTAGATTAGACTAGAGTAACTCTGAGCTGTCACCAATCACAGTGCAATGATCAGTGGGGATTGTCCAATTTATTCTTCAACATGAGTAAGTTACAAACCTGGCTCATAAGGGGTCACTGGGTCAGCAAAGGATGTAGTTATCTGACTATACTCACATATGTAAATATAGATGGCTTAAAAGCCAAACGCTAAGTGACCAAGGGAAGCTAGTGAACAGCGGGCAATAAAAAGGGAAATCTGTAGGAAGGAGAAAGAATGAAATCACCACAGTTTGAAAAGGCTGCATTGCCAATGCCAACACTGCTCCTGGCTCCTCCACCTGCACCTGTGTCCAGACAGAGAACCCAGCCACGGAGGCCTCTACCCATGTCCTGGTGTGGATTTGCAGAGACTGTGGCCTGCATTTTCCCATCATAGAAAGACAGGCTGGGGAGACCATCCCATAGGACAGTTGTCTATTAGTAGAATCTCTCAGGAAGCAGATGAGAGTGCTACTGTGGGAGGTGACTAGGCCAAGGAGCATCTGTGAACACAAGGAATTCACACAATGAGAATCTCTTCTAATTATAGGAACTTTGGAATAAATTAAAGCAGAGAAATTCTATTTCTTCAACTTTTTTGTATAGCAGCCTTTTCAATGTTCATCAACATTGTCCCTATGGCACAATGAGTCACGCATGATCTATTTATCTTATGAGTTTTCCAAAACAGTTCCCTGTCTCCAGTTAACACTGTCAAGGTTTGTGCTAATCTGCCATTTCAGATGAGATTTAGGGCTTCCACACTTCTTTGATTCTTTGGATAAATGAGGATTAAAGTTTTCATTGCTTGTTTGTAATTAGGCAAGCGGTGGCTCTAATTATGTAACCAATTTACTATAGTTAACTTCTGAAACTAACAGATGTCATCTGATTATTCATGGTGTACTGTGTATGGATGAGCCTGTCCTCAAGTCTGAAAGATGCCCCCTTGTGGACACTGCAGACATTGTAGGTTGAAAATCAATGGCAATTTGGGTGCCTAACTCCCTTGAACTCCTTTGAAAATTCCAATCATCACGGCTGGAGGACTGAAAAAATAGACATATGCACTGCTACCAGCGACAATTTAGGGCTATTGTAAAGCAATCTAATCTACCAATGGTGTTTTACTCAAGTACTAGCATTACTATTGCTCTTATAGCTTGTCTACACAGAGAGTTACTGGGCTGCAAGCCAGGGTGTGAGTCTACAGCACATGAGCTTGCCGTGCAGTAACATCTCATGTGAACACTGTTACACTGCAGTGAAAATCTGAGTGCAGCTTAGTTTACTACTGAGCAGTATCCTTATATCTGAGGGGTCCCATTACAAGTACCAGGACAGACAGACAGACAAGTCCCAAGTTATAGATCAATGGATTTTAAGGCAGAAGAGATCATTATGAAAATGTAGTCTGACCTCCTGAATAACACAAGCCACAAAAATTCAACAGGTATTTCCTTCATCAAATCCCAGAACTTGTAGCTGAATTAGAACACAGCTCTTAAAAAGCCGTAGTCTTGTTTTAAAGATTCCCAGTGATGAAGATTCCTTTGGTAAGCTGTTCTGGTGTTTAATTACCCTCGCTGTTAACAATGTGCACCTCATTTCCAGTCTGAATTTTTCTTGCGTAAACTTCCTGCCACTGGATCCTGTTTTACCTTTATCTGCTATATGAAAGAAACCCCTTATGTCTGATATTGTCTCTCAGTGCAAGGTAGATACTTCTGGGGCATGATCAAGTTGCCTCTTCACTGTCTTTTTCCTAAACTAAATAGATTGAGGTTTTTAAGACTCTCATAGTAAGAAACATTTTCCAGATCTGAATTGGGAGGGTGAGGGATCAAGTTTATGTTCAGGTGGTTATTTCCAGTGACCTCCTTCATTCTTGTCAGGGTCACTCTTTTCCAAGGTCTGGTCCCTTGGCTTTATTCCTTTATGTATGCTCTTGCATTTGGCTATAATACAACCCATGTCGTTTCAACATGTCAGGCTTACCAAGGAGCCAAGATCACTACAGATCAGTGGCCTGTCATCCTTATTTGCCACTCTTTGGTTCATCAGCAAACTTTATCAGCAATGATTTCATATTTTCTTCCCAATCATGGATGAAAATATTATACAATGTTGGGCTGTGAACTGAATCCTGTGGAATACCATTAGAAAGACCACCAGTTAGTCACTTGTGGTATTGCATCTGCTGTAATTGTGCGTGTGTATTTAAAAAAACATGCATTTTTGTGCCACCATTGTCTGAGTTTGGGTGTTGAGAGTCATGTAATTTGTTAAAGTGCTGTTCAGAAAATAATGGCCTTGCCTTCTTGTGGAAAAACGACAAAAACAAAGATAGACATGCTACCAGCTAGAGATAATCCCCTTTGTCTCAAGCGGTAGAGCAGTGGCAAACAATTCCAACCTGGCAGGTAAAACATTCTTGGAGCACCATTACTAGTCCTTGAGAGTATTAAAAACAAGCCAAAAGAGATAGTAGACCAATTTGATGGCCTCAATCATTTCAACTTTGATTAACAAACTAGAACAATTTAAAATGAACATGAAACACATTAAATGGATTAAAAACTGGCTAACTGATAGCTCTCAAAATGTAACTGTAAATAGGGAATTATCATTGATTGGGACTATTTCCAGTGAGGTTCTGCAGGGATTGGTTCTTGGCCCTACACTAGTTAAAATTTATATCAGTAGTCTGGGAGAAAATACAAAATAATCACTTATAAAGTTTGCAGCTGACACAAAAACTGAGAGAGTGGTAAATAATGAAGAGGACGGGTCACTGATTCAGAGTGATCTGGATTGCTTGGTAAACTGGGCACAAGCAAACAATATGCATTTTAATATAGCTAAATGTAAATGTATACATCTGGGAACAAAGAATGTAGGCCATACTTACAGGATGGGGGACTCTATTCTGGGCAACAGTGACTCTGTAAAAGATTGCAGGGGTGGGGAGAGTGGCGGGGGGAGTGGTAATGGATAATCAGATGAACTTGAGCTCCCAGTGTGACACTGTGGCCAAAAGAGCTCATGTGATCCCAGGATGCAAAACCAGTGGAATCTTGAAGAGGAGTAGAGAGGCCATTTTACTTCTGTATTTGGCACTGGGTGCAATCACTGCTGGAATACTCAGTTCTGGTGCCTACAATTCAAGAAGGATGTTGCTAACTTGGAGAGGGTTCAGAGAAGGGTCACAAGAATGAATAAAGGATTAGAAAACATGCCTTATATGAATAGACTCAAGGAGCTGTCTATTTAGCTTAATAAAAATGAGGTTGAGGGGTAACTTGATTATAGTCTATAAGTACCTACATGGGGAACAAATATAATAATGAGCTTTTCAGTCTAACTGAAAAAGGTAGAACATGATACAATGGTTGGAAATTAAAGCTAGACAAATTCAAATTGGAAATAAGAGGTACATTTTTAATGATGATAGTAATTAGCCATTGGAACAATATACCAAGGGTCATGGAGGATTCTCTATCACTGACAATTTGTAAATCAAGATTGGATGTTTGTCTAAAAGATGTGCTCTAGGAATTATTTTGGGGAAGTTCTGTGGCCTGTTTTATATAGGAGGTCAGACTAGATGATCAGAATGGTCACTTTTGGTCTTAGAATCTATGAATCTAACAAACTTTGTTGGCAGCTTGGCATTGCAAATATGAAGTTAGTTCTTACAGCTTGATAAAGTGTGACAAAGTCCCAAGCCTGTATTGGTGGGTCCCGCACTTCTGGGTGGTTTCCGTGGCCTCAGAAACTCGATAAGGCCCCAATGTGACCTCCTTTTCTCAGTGTAGTGGCAAGAGTCACAGCCTATTGAGTTACTTTCATCACTGGCCAGTGTGGGAGATGGAAAGGGGGAATCACAGTCTCTGTTGCTCCATAGAGCTCAGTAGGCGCAGTTCGGCCTCCTGCCTGGACCAGTCTTGCTTCCCTTCTCCAGGGGATCTCTGTAGAGTGGGGGGAGGGGGAGACCCGCGCCCACCCTCTACGCCGGGTTCCAGCCCAGGGACACTAACCTTCACCACTGACACCACTTTGATTCCCTGGGCCACTTCCCCCATGGTCTCCTTTTCCTAGCTTCACCCTTATCTCAGGATTCAGCAGTGCTTCATCTCCTCCAGCTCCTTTCACCTCAGCCTCCTGGAGGGCACTGGAAGGAGACCTTTTAAACAGTATAAGTGGGACCTTGATTGGTTCCAGCTGTCTCCATTAGTCTAATGGCCTTAACTGGTTAATTGGTGTCAGGTGTCTTAATTGGCCTGGAGTAGCCTTTGTTTGGCTATCCAGGGAACAAGGGCCTGCTCATTCTGAAGGCTGACATTCCTGCCTTCCAGCACTCTTTATATCCTTCTGGTCTGAATCTGTCAGAAAAGCTCCAAACTGGCTTGCCCAATCTGCTTTCCCCAAGCCAATCAAAATAAATACATCAATAAATTGATCCTACATATAACCCACCTTTACCCATTGTGCTTATCCAGCCCCTATAGTCATCGGACCACATAAAGGTTTATGAATCAGCTACTTTCTCTCTACTAACAGAGGTAGGTCTTTTTAGTTCATGAAGTAGAAGCTCCTGCTTTTAGATCCAGAGGTTCAGGGTTCAATAACTGCTGCTAATGACTCATCTCAGGGCGCTGCTGTTACATACACATGAGAAATTTCAGACCAAAGGAAAAGGAAGTAGTAATTTGAGAAATTTGGAATAGAGTTCGAATGGTAGGGTTTGGCAGTATGGGAACTGCAAACTGTATTGGCTTTTCAATTTTCTGTAAGCCTGAAAAAAAGGAGGAACTGTAAATATTTTTGTTAGGATGGATTTATTTACAGTACTTATTAATTCTTAATTAATTAATTAATTCCTAGGTGCTCATCTGAGTTCATTGTCAGCTCTGAGATGTGGTCTTTTAAGTGGCTAGAAAACAGACTATGATACAATGAAATAATTCTCAAGACATCTGATCATTCCATTTTCTTCAAGATGTAGACTTGAAAGTAAAAACAGAATCTACAGCTCTGTTGGGCCAAATTCACTCCTGGCATTAGTGGGTGAATAGTCATATTCACTAGGAGGGTGGTGAAGCACTGGAATGGGTTACCTAGCGAGGTGGTGGATTCTCCTTCCTTAGAGGTTTTTAAGGTCAGGCTTGACAAATATTGTATACCACCAGTGAATTCATTCTGTTAGGTACATTGAATGGAACTATGTGGATTAACACACAGAATAGACTGGATACTTCTGTGCTTCTTCCAGATAGCTTCCTTGATGTTTGAAACTGCTGCAAAGTCTATAACTTTCTCACGTTCCCAAATACTGTATTTTATTACTGAAACCTAATAGTTGTGTATGTTAGACTCAGGTTACAAAAACAAGTGGGATCTTTTCTGGCAGATTTTCAAGATACTGTCCTCTTCTGATGGATATAAATCACTGGACCACAAAGAACATCTGAAATGTTACCTCACTATTTATGCAGAGAGTATATTTCACCCCCCACCATGAAAATCCTTCCAGTGGAGACTGCTGTTGAGTACCAATGTGAAAGATGTGGAAAAATTGGAAAGAGTCCAGTGGAGGGCAACAAAAATTATTAGGGGGCTGGAGCACATGATTTATGAAGAGAGGCTGAGGGAACTGGGATTATTTAGCCTGCAGAAGAGAGGAATGAGGGGGGATTTGATAGCTGCTTTCAACGACCTGAAAGGGGGTTCCAAAGAGGATGGATCTAGACTGTTCTCAGTGGTAGCAGATGACAGAATGAGGAGTAATGGTCTCAAGTTGCAGTGGGGGAGATTTAGGTTGGATATTAGGAAAAACTTTTTCACTAGGAGGGTGGTAAAGCACTGGAATGGGTTACCTAGCAAGGTGGTAGAATCTTCTTCCTTAGAAGTTTTTAAGGTCAGGCTTGACAAAGCCGTGGCTGGGATGATTTAGTTGGGGATTAGGTCCTGCTTTGAGCAGGGGGTTGTACTAGATGACCTCCTGAGGTCCCTTCCAACCCTGATATTCTATGATTCTATGATTCTAATTACTTTGTACAGTATAGTACACATAATAAAGCACTGACCACTGCAACACTGAATTACACTGATGAGCACACAACGATTTAGGGGAATGCTTTCTGAGCTATTGCCAAGAGAGCAGAGATTATTATTACGATTATTTATTAATCACTAATTCTCTCATTTACAGATACCAGTCACTTGGAGTGCATCTAGCAGCTGACCATATGGGTCTTGGTATGCTGAAGATGAAGACTCCCTGTAGGTTGTTAACATTGCTCCTGAGCAATATTCATATCCTAATTCTTTCTCTCTCTGCTGAAACGAGATGCCCATAAAATCTCTGCAACTCAGAACCCACAGAGGCCAGTCAGGTTTATGTCAACTGGAAGTTCTGGGTCCATGGAACTTGGCTGAAAGCTTACCACCCTGTGCAAACTACATCTCCTTCTCCACTCCTCTGGTCATGTATGTAATATGGCATCTGGATTCTGTCAGCATTTTTGGGGAGGAACAATAAGTTAGGGAGGGGAAGGCTAGCATCAGTAGAGGCTGGTGCATCATATAAACACTAGAAAAGTTGACTGTGGATCTACTACCTGCAGGAACCACTGCCTTTTGGCAGGAGACCAGAGTACATATGACAATCACCCAGATCACAAGCTTTCCCAGGTTGCTATCAACAGAGCCATCTGGCAATTAGAAGTCTCTGAAGCAGTTAATCCAACTTCGAGCCAGATTAATTTGGACGTTACAAATACTATTGCTGCTTTCAGATAGGCAGGTTGTTTTGGCCCTTGTGAATCAGGCAGACAGTTGATTGAGGATAGAAGGAATTATTTAGTTATTTATCTTCAGCCTTATTCGGCTTTCCATGATTCCAGCCTAAATCATCTCTTTGATAGCACATACTCTCTGCATGTATATGCCTGGCTCAAATCCAGCCAATTTTGGGGAAGAATAAGTTGACTGGGCATGTAGAGAAGATCTGTAACAATCTTTGCAGTTTATGTGGTGTGGTACACTGAGGATAATTTTGGATAGATAGTACCCTGTGTTGTTAATTCACAGAAACAGTTTAGCTTTTCCTGCATCTCAGTTGTGACAAAAGCTTCCACAGCCTCACCATAGGCCCTCTTGGTAACAACTGAAAAATCTGTATCTCCAAATACATTATATCATTAGATGGAGTGGACAAAAACAAGGATGTTTACAACTTAGCTTGAGGAGATAATTAACTTCTGAGTGCTGAGATACTTGATTGCATTCCTAGCATGATTTTAACTGGAAGTCTGAACCTGTAAAAGACTGGTGGTGTTTGGAAGATATTTGAAATGAGAAATCATTTGATTGTAAATTTGTAAAGTAATCCAGACAAATACCTTTTCCATTTTTTTTGTTCTTGTTGATAAAAATCATCTATTACAGAAGTGTGAAAGGCACCAAACTATGCAAAGAGAACATGTATCAAAAGATTTCAGAGCACTTTATGGAATTTCAGAAGAAATACTGAGTTTAAAAAAAGGGATAAATTCATCCCTGATGTTATTCCCTTCCTTGAAGCTGCAAGGGTTGCCCCAGAAGTGAATTTGCCCAGTGTGTTTATTTGCCTAAGCTATTCACACCACACATGTTCTCTCTCAGTATTTGCATGATTCAGGCATTTTAAATGTTACCATGGAGGGTTAACACAGTGTGATAGGTTGTCAGCTTGTAGAGACAGAGATGCAGAGCTGTCCTGCTGATTCATCGAGCTGTCAGATGCAGACATACAGTTATTTCAAAAGCTGGTTGGAAAAATGGGGAATAGTATCATGAAAAATTTGTTGCTTTTTTTGGGACAATTTCAAACATTTTAAAACCTGCGCTAATTATTTCTGCTGACTCAGCAGATCAGGTGACCCCCTATTAGCTACTACTCAGGAGCTTTATAAGGGGCTTTGATACTGGCTGCCAACTTTAGACTTTGAGCCATTGATCACTACCCATTGAGCCCGACGATCTAGCCAGCTTTCTATCCACCTTATAGTCCATTCATCTAATCCATACTTTTTTAACTTGCTCTCAAGAATACTGTGGGAGACCGTATCAAAAGCTTTGCTAAAGTCAAGGTATATAACATCCACTGCTTTCCCCATATCCACAGAGCCAGTTTTCTCATCATAGAAGGCAATCAGGTTGGTTAGGCATGACTTGCCCTTGGTGAATCCATGTTGACTGTTTCTGATCACCTTCCTCTCCTCCAAGTGTTTCAAAATGGATTCCTTGAGGATCTGCTCCATGATTTTTCTGGGGACTGAGGTAAGGCTGACCAGTCTGTAGTTCCCTGGATTTTCCTTCTTCCCTTTTTTAAAGAAGGGCACTATATTTGCCTTTTTCCAATTGTCCGGGACCTTCCCCAATCACCACAAGTTATCAAAGATAATGGCCAGCGGCTCTGCAATCACATCAGCCAACTTCCTCAGCACCCTCGGACGCCTTAGAGCCGGATCCATGGACCTGTGCATGTCCAGCTTTTCTAAATAGTCCTTAACCTGTTCTTTCATCACTGAGGGCTGCTCACCTCCTCGCCATGCTGTGCTGCCCAGTGCAGCAGTCTGGGAGCTGACCTTGTCTGTGAAGATCGAGGCAAAAAAAGTATTGTGTACTTCAGCTTTATCCACATCATCTGTCACTAGGTTGCCTCCCCCATTCAATAAGGGGCCCACACTTTTCCTGACCTTTTTGTTGTTAATGGACCTGTAGAAACCCTTCTTGTTACCCTTCACATCCCTTGCTAGCTGCAACTCCACTTGTGCTTTGGCCTTCCTGATTACACCCCCGCATGCTCAAGCAATATTTTTATACTCCTCCCTAGTCATCTGTCCAAGTCTCCACTTCTTGTAAGCTTCCTTTTTGTGTTTAAGCTCATTGAAGATTTCTGTTAAGCAAAGCTGGTCGCCTGCCATATTTGCTATTCTTTCTGCACATGGGCATGTTCTGGTCCTGTGCCCTCAATAAGACTTCTTTAAAATACAGCCGGCTCTCCTAGACTCCTTTCCCCCTCATATTAGCCTCCCAGGGGATTATGCCCATCAGTTCCCTGAGAGAGTTAAAGTCTGCTTTTATGAAGTCCAGGGTTCGTATTCTGCTGCTCTCCTTTCTTCCTTTTGTAAGGATCCTGAACTGGACCATCTCATGGTCACTGCTGCCCAGGTTGCCACCCACTTCTACTTCTCCTACCAATTCTTCCCGGTTTGTGAGCAGCAGGTCAAGAGCAACACGGGCCCTAGTTGCTTCCTCCAGCACCTGCACCAGGAAGTTGTTCCCAACACTCTCCAAAAACTTCCTGGATTGTCTGTGCACTGCTGTATTGCTCTCCCAGCAGATGTCAGGGTGATTGAAGTCCCCCATGAGAACCAGGGTCTGTGATCTAGAAACTTCTGTTAGTTGTCCAAAGAAAGCCTCGTCTACTTCATCCTCCTGGTCTGGTGGTTTATAGCTGACGCTCACCATGACATCACCCTTGTTTCTCTAGCCTCAAAACTTAAATAACATCCCATGGTTGAAGAATCCAAAACTCTCTCCGACATCACCTGTGTAACCATGCATTTACCTCCACAATTCAATGGTCCCTACCTTGGCCTTTTCCTTCAACAGGGAGGATGGACAAGAACACAACTTGCACCTCAAACTCCTTTATCCTTCTTCCCAGAACCACATAGTCTGAAGTGTCCCACTCAAGGTCATTCTTGGCAGTAACATTGGTGTCCACATGGAGAAGTAGGAAGGGGTAGAGGTCCAAGGGCTTGGCAGACACTCCGTCACATCCTGAATTCCCCTCCAGGCAAGCAGCACACTTCTCGAGTTTCCTGGTCTGGACAGCAGATGGATGGCTCTGTCCCCCTTAGGAGGGAGTCTCTGACCACCACCACCTGTCTCTTCTTCTTGGGAGTGGTGGTCGTGGAACCCCTAGGACAATGCATCCTCTGCCTTCCAGTCGATTGGGTCTCCTTCTGATTCCTTTCCTCAGATAACTCTTCCAAACCATTCTCTGCCGTAATACCTGTGCAGAGAGCCTGAGCATGGTTTCTTACCTCTATCTGCATTGGGGGTTCATGGGTTCTCCTCTTTCTTCTTTTGGAGGTCACATGCTACCAATTTTCTTCCCCATTCTGCATTGCCCTCTCTGATTCTTCATCATGTTATGCCTGCAGTACCAGACGCTGACTTCTATCCAGAAAATCTTCATTTTCTCTGATGCAATGCAGAGTTGATACTTGGGTTTCTAGTCCTTTAACTTTCTCTTCCAATATGGAAACCAGCTTGCACTTCTTACAGATGAAGTCGCTTCTATCCTCTGGGAGAAAGACAAACATGGCATATCCCGTGCAGGTCACAACTGCTGATCGCTCACTATCCATAAAATCTTCCTTCTAGGAGCTTCTTCAGATGTTGTATTTACTGCTCAGAAAAGCCTGAAAGGCAAAAATACTCCATGGGAACTCCCCCAGGCGAACTCCCTGGCTCCCTCTGTTTGCCTGTCCTCTGTTTGCCGCTTCATCAAACCTGAACACCTGCAGATAGCAGAATCCACTTGTGTTACGTGACATGGTCACATCAACTGCCAGAGATGATCACTGTAGCTGCTGTTTGTAGAAACAGGAATGTGGGAATTAGAGCTTCAGCTTCCATTCAGGGGCTGGGCACCATGGCAGCTGAGGCAAGGACTGACTGGAGTTAGTTCTGCTGCTGGTGCCAGCTTCTCAAAAGGTGGTATGAAAGGATGGGGCCATGGCTTTCTCCTCTGTCCACAGAAACTAGTACAGCAGATTGGGCCCAGAGGGGCACAGATGCTGCACCATCCTCTTCAAGGGTGGTGCTGTGGCCATGGTCCTCTCTGCGCAAAACAGAGCTCTGAGAGTTATAGTGCCTCCTTCTGACACAATGCTCTTACTGTTGTGTGGCACCTACACAGTGGACCTAACGTAGGGCAGAGCCTTAGGGGCACAGCCCTTGAGCTCTTTTCCTTTAATGCTAGGATACAGAGCGCCAGATCCTCATCTGGATGAAATCAGTGATGCTCCATTGAAGTGAACAAGGGAAATTCTATTGCTTCATTCTAATTGACTTAAATAGAGAACACTAATTCACACCAGCTGAGGATCTGGTGTAGGAGGTCTGGCCTTCCTTTGAAGCACTGTCCAGTAATTCCCATTAAAATAAATGCCAGCCACAGCAATAAATAGATCTTTACTTCTGAGACTCATGGCATGGGTTTGTGAGTGGGTGGGTGAGGGTGTGTGAGCGTGAAGGGGTGCCAGACCTTTGAAACTTGGACATACCTGTTCCTTTTTCAGTGAATTACTTATGTTAGTGACTTTCAAACAGAAAGCAGAATATAAACCCTTTTCAAACTTTTAAAACAAGATTCTCTGCTGGTGTAAATCTATGTAGCTCCACTGAAGTCCTGATTTACAACAGCTGAGAATCTGGTCCTTTGTTTCAAGAATGTATCTTTACAGTTTATTGTCCCAGATCATCTTTGGTTGTTAAATTTAAGGTCATGGTCTAGGCTCTAAATTGAGTCGTTTTGTTTCCAGTGACACTACTGGGCTTTATAAAATCATATTTTGCTCTGATAGGTACTATTTATAACATTTAGTTGTTGTCATAGAAGAAGTTAAAAAAGAAGTCTGTTTCTTGGGGGTTAAGGAGGTGCTTTTGCTTTGGCTATTAGAAGGATTTTCTTTCTTTTTTTTTTTAAACACAGCAAAAAATAATAAATATTGTACTGCCAGAAAAGAAACAATGGGCCCCTCTCCTACTCTTCTGAAATTGAACATGAAAAAATAGCAAGAAATATTGGCAGCTAGCATTGTATTCTGGGCACTGCAAAGGTGCCAGTCACTGTACTTTGCCTTCACAAAATTTGTTCTTTAATAGTCACTTTATTTTTCAGTCATAACAGCAAAAGTGAACCATTACTGAGTCAAACGCTGAAATGAATGGAGCAAAACAAAAACACGCCTAAGGCAACAAGCAGGGCTTTAACACTTTGTAACTTTTATCTCTCTAGTGTCTCTCTTTGATGGCAAAAGAATTCTCACTACGTTTCTGAATGCCAATTACTTTTACTGATAGCAAGAACACCACCATGCATTCATATCCTCTCTTGAATCCCTCTGGTCCTAATTCCTTCCTTATCCAGTTCATATTCTTGTAGCACTGCTCAGCGCACAGGGTTTAGTAAAGTACATGAGGCAATCCCAAGGGAATTAATAGATTACCTGGGTGCATTATTAGTAGTAGTAATACTTATTTGTATTACAGTAGTGCCTAGGGACTCACTCAAGGAACAGAATACTGGAGAGCTAATGATCTAGGGATCCAATCCTCAGTTAATATAAATTGTCATAGTTTCATTGAAGTATTCAGAACCATGAAAATGTACACTAATTGAAAACCTACCCCTTGGTCCACAAGTGTCAAGAGGTGGTTGAAGCAGACAAGAATGCGAGGTGGGGGAGAACAAGGTCAGAGTAAATAGAAAGTGTTTCTGTAGCTATCAATGAGTCTTATCTTCACCAACTCTCCAGCCATTATCAGTTGAATACACTGGAGGGACTTAGTGGGAGGTAATAGTAGCCAGCTGTAAAGGGTCTTACACATTTATTGTTAACACCCTTGGAGGTTTTAATATTTCTCCTCTTTCTGGGGAGGAAGGATAGTCTTATGGTTAAGACACTGCATTAAGATTTAGGAGATCTGTGTTTAGTTCTTGGTTTTGCCATGGACTTTCTCCTTGACCTTGGGCAAATCACATAATTTTTATGCTTCTCAGGTCCGCATCCGTAAAATGGGGATAGTTTGTCTGTCTGGCCCATCTTGGGTCATAGACTCTCTTATTATGTTCATATAGAGCCTAGTGCAATGGGATTATCATCTCATTTGGAACTCTCTAAACATTACTGTAATAAAAACAACAATTGGAAAACCAAAACTGTATTTAATGACATTTAAGGTTGCACCAGGACACACCCCATCCACTGAAAACCTTAGACACATGGAAATAAGGAGTTAAGGGAAAGACTTATGTAAAAGCAGTACATATGCCAGTGAGCACATATGATTTTATATCAGTTATATCAACAGATTGGCGCATCTGTCTCACACATGCATTTGGGAAGTTATTTTGCCTTAACACTGCTGACATCACTGTTAAGGTTTTGCATTTGCATTTAATGAAGCTGGGGTATGTTTTGCTTCTGGGTGTCTGTTGGGGAGGGAAGTGAAAGCGTTAGGGAGCATTGGAGTGGGTTATTGACAGCATTGCAGGCAATATTAAGGTGGAAAGGAATGGGGTGGGTCCTGTTGTAACCTTAACTGTCGTTAAACATAGTTTTTGTTTGCTACTTTCCTAGCTTCTTTGATCCAGCTTTGGTACAGCAGGAAGAGGAGGAGTGGAAGCTGCCTGGGAACTGGAGACAGAAACTGTATTGTTGAAACTCCTATGTCGACCTTCCTGATGAGTGTGGGAGGCATGATGTGCCTCACGAAACTGT
Source organism: Chelonia mydas (assembly GCF_015237465.2). Classification (NCBI taxonomy): domain Eukaryota; kingdom Metazoa; phylum Chordata; order Testudines; family Cheloniidae; genus Chelonia; species Chelonia mydas. The sequence goes on from NC_057851.1 coordinate 18,249,033, forward strand.
CTATAACATTTTATCCCCATTTAAAAGTTACTAAAAGTAAGTACAGCAAGAGCAAACCTCCATGTTTAGCAGTGACAGCTTAACCTGTCAGCTGAAGGGAATGTCCAGGAAGAAGTCTGTCATCACTCACTTCCCAAAGCCTCTGATGGACTTCCAGAAATTTGGTATAGCACCAGTAGATCTGCCTATTTCTCTTCTACTTTCCTGCCACTATGAATCATGCTTCAGCCTTCAAACAAGCCAGTGTGGGACAGTCATATTCAAGCATTGCAGCCAACATTTTGACCATATGCTCAGGGTCCAACTGATCTCCCTATGTGGGGTCAGGAAGGAATTTTCCCCTCAGGTCCGATTGGCAGTGACCATGAGGGGTTTTCACCTTCCTCTGAAGTGTGTGGGTGCGGGTCACTTGCCAGGATTATCTAGGTGTATCTCACTTAATTGTTTCCCTGCCATTGTGAGGCCACAGGCATTGGTGCACCTTGGTCCCTCCTATTCACTGTTGTGGCACATAATAGTCTAGTGTCCTGTGGGCTATCATAGAATCATAGAATATCAGGGTTGGAAGGGACCTCAGGAGGTCATCTAGTCCAACCCCCTGCTCAAAGCAAGACCAATCTCCAACTAAATCATCCCAGCCAGGACTTTGTCAAGCCTGACCTTAAAAACTTCTAAGGAAGAAGATTCTACCACCTTGCTAGGTAACCCATTCCAATGCTTTACCACCCTCCTAGTGAAAAAGTTTTTCCTAATATCCAACCTAAATCTCCCCCGCTGCAACTTGAGACCATTACTCCTCATTCTGTCATCTGCTACCACTGAGAACAGTCTAGATCCATCCTCTTTGGAACCCCCTTTCAGGTAGTTGAAAGCAGCTATCAAATCCCCCCTCATTCTTCTCTTCTACAGACTAAATAATCCCAGTTCCCTCAGCCTCTCCTCATAAGTCATGTGCTCCAGACTCCTAATCATTTTTGTTGCCCTCCGCTGCACTCTTTCCAATTTTTCCACATCCTTCTTGTAGTGTGGGGCTCAAAACTGGACACAGTACTCCATATGAGGCCTCACCAATGCCAAATAGAGGGGAATGATCACGTCCCTCAATCTGCTGGCAATGCTCCTACTTATACAGCCCAAAATACTGTTAGCCTTCTTGGCAACAAGGGCACACTGTTGACTCATATCCAGCTTCTCATCCACTGTAACTCCAAGGTCCTTTTCTGCAGAACTGCTGCCTACCTGCTTGGTCCCTAGTCTGTAGCAATGCATGGGATTCTTCCATCCTAAGTGCAGGACTCTGCACTTGTCCTTGTTGAACCTCATCTAATTTCTTTTGGCCCAATCCTCTAATTTGTCCGGGTCCCTCTGTATCGTATCCCTACCCTCGAACGTATCTATCACTCCTCCCAGTTTAGTGTCTTCTGCAAACTTTCTGAGGGTGCAATCCACACCATCCTCCAGATCATTAATGAAGATATTGAACAAAACTGGCCCCACGACCGACCCTTGGGGCACTCCGCTTAATACCGGCTGCCAACTAAACATGGAGCCATTGATCACTACCCGTTGAGCCCGATGATCTAGCCAGCTTTCTAGCCACCTTATAGTCCATAGACTATAATACTTTGGTCTAATTTCAGTAGCTGTATTTAGTGAGTGGGTTGTGTCAGTTGGCTGTGATCTACAGAAGGTCAGACTAGATGCTCTGGTAGTCCCTCCTGGCCCTGCACTCTGCGACCAGGGATTGAATTTATGACCTCCAGAGCCAAAAGTGTGAGTCTCTTCAGTTTGTGCTAAAGAGACACTCTCTCAAGCTGAGTTATCACAGACTCCCATCCTCTATGTGTTGGGCACAAAGGGATGCATATAATACACACACAAATGACTTAAGCTATGTCTACACTGTCACTTATATTGGCAAAACTTATGTTGCTCAGGGGTGTGAATATTCCACCCCCCTGAGCAACGTAAATTATGCCAACATAAGTGGTAGTGTGCTATGTCAGCAAGGAGAGCTTCTCCTGCCCACATAGCTACTCCCTGCCGCTCATTAGGGGTTGATGGGAGAGCTCTCTCCTGCTGGCCTAGGGCAGCTACATGAGAGATCTTACAGCGGCGCCGCTGCATTGGTACAGTTCTACCGCTGTAAGCTTTGTAGTGTAGACATACCCTGAATGTGACACATTCCACTCCAGAAGTGAATGATAGCATTCATTCCATAGCTAATTTGTTGTCAAATTCAGGGGGGTTGCCTGGGTGTAAATGGTTTCTATTACAGCTAAAAAATTATAAAATGCTCTGCAAACATTACCAAGGTATAATAAATATTCTAGAAATTAATATATGATGAGCAACAACGTAGCCAAAGAGCAAGTCACAGAGTATTTTAGGTTTCTTGCAAAAGAGGAACAAACAAAAGTGAGAAAATCCAATGGGAAAAAAATTGGCAAAGAGGTGATTTTTGACCTCTTGTTAATCATTCTATATCAATTCACTTTTAATGAAACCACCATAAAAAATTCATATAGTGCTCTAGGTTTCCATTCTATGTGACCCTCCGCCCCATTTCAATTAGATATTTTTTTAAAAAGAAAGGCTTAAAGCTCCTCTTACGATTGAACTCTGTAACCTCATCTATGCCACAGCTTCTGCTGACTCATAATAACCACATATTCTCCTGTCCCCTATCCCCTAAATACACAGTAGCTCCAGTCACAGATATTTTCCCCCGGATAAAGTTAAAGATTTTGCCCACGTCTCCTGATTTCTTTTTTGAATCAAAATTAAAAGTCAAGCGGAACGTGATTAAATGTAAAGGGAATTAACGGTAACAGCTTTACTAATATTTTCTGGCTTTTAGAAGAACAGTCTCTTTTTTTTTTGCAAAGTGCACCTGGTAATGATGAAAGGTGGATATTTTACCTCTGTTTATCCATAGAAAGATACAACTTTTACCCATAGCAGCAATCAGGCAGAGTTAAGGTCCTTCCTTGTGTCTTGACACAAGGAAGGACCTTAACAATGCATGACCTTTGCATTAAGCCTTGCTTGTGTCACACTTGAGCTTTGCGTGATTTTTAGTATGGATAATTATAGTGCTCACGTTCCTACACGTCCCTGCTAGAATTCTGGCTTCAGTTCTAGGGGAGAGACAGGGTGGATCAATCCTTGTTCTCACTAATGAGAGTGCCAGAAAAGATGCTAACTGTAGTACTTGTGCTTAGCACAGCTGTACTAAGAAACGGACTGAGGCCACAAATTCATCTCACAGAGTTAGCAGATAGTAACCACCATTATATGCCTCAAGATCATCAAGAAAAAAAGGTCACAAGTCCATTAGCAGTTCTCTGAGCCATCTACTTTTGCTTAATGTTGTTCTTTTTTAGGCTGGTCAAATCTTGGAGAAAAACAGGTTATAAAGAATGAGAGAAAGAGCTCCAAGAGGGAATTGGAAGGATGGCAGCTTGTAATTTGTAGTAGGATCCATGTATTATATAAGCTAAAAAATAAAACTTGGACAAGGCTATATTTTGGGGTCCTAGTGGCATCCTAAACCACTCTCACTTTTGCTTTTATGGCTTATTTTGATGTCAGCAGAGCCCTGAGGTATATTTGCAGCCTTGAAATTCACAAACATCTTCTCTTTTAAAGCATTTGGTTTTAAAAGAGGCACATTTGTAAGTGGTCAGATATTTCTCCCTATTGTAAAATATCAATTATTTGAAAGTGCTTGGACTAATTTATTGGATTTTATGAGTAAAAGAAATGGAAATTGTTTCTTACATTAATATTTTACATCCAACTGGGTCTGACTGGGCAATAAATCAGTTCCCTACAATTACTTGTTTGTCAGACAGCGTGTTAGTTCAAAAAGCTAGGGAGCTAGCCTGTAGGTCTTGGTATACTTGAAAGGCAGAAGGAGTTCAGGTCAAATCAATCTGAGCATCAGTAATTAAGCTCAAGATTGAAGATGCTTCCCCATCTACATAGCAAACATCTGGAGTCACTTTATAGAACAGATCAACCTCATGGGGGCGGAAGAGAATATTGTAGGCATGCTACTTTGATAGGCTTTTCTCGGGGCCTAAAAGGTCAAAAGCTACAGTTAGCAGAAAGTCAGGAGTGATTTTAAAGAGGCCTCTTTCTGCAGTGGACTGGTTATTCAAGAATAAAGCTGAATATTTCCATACTATAAACAAAACCTACCATCTCATTCTTTTTATTTAGGTTTATGCTTTTCAGTCGCTCTATTTTTAGGTCAGCAAAATGAACATGGGGTCAAAATACCACAACCTCTGCTCTGTTCACAACATCTAGATGCTCTTTAAAAGCCTAACTCTGGTAAGAAGCTTAATATGGCATTATTTTGGCTTCTGTGGCCTGTTTTTATGCCCCCCCATCAATGTAATATTGGCGTGCCTCACAAGCATTAGTGTATTTATTCTCAAAACACCCCATGAGAGAATAGTAAAGAACTATTATTTCTATTCTACAGATGGGGGACACATAAAAACTAAGTGACTTGCCCATGGTCACATAGGAAGCTTGTGACAGACTGGAGATTTGAACACAGATCTCCTAAGTGCTACGCTAGCATCCTAACCACTGAACCATCCTTCCTTTCCTGCAAAAGAGTGAAACATTGTATCAGTAGGCCCTGTAGTCAGTGGATACGGACTCCAAGAATGTAACTTGTAGTCCTGACTTGTGTATCATGCCTGGAGCTAGGAAATAAAGTGAACTGTGAAAGTCTGCTATGTGTCATGCCTTTATTACATGGTAGCAGACGCAAAATTAGGCAAAAATAAAGCACCTGAATTGTTGTCTGGAAGGGAAACTGAAAAATGTGGATGAGGTAGTGATTATTACTGCTATTTGTTATTTGTATTACCACAGTACATAGGAGCTCTTGTCATGGACCAGGATCCCATTGCGCTAGGTGCTATACAAAGACGGAATAAAAAGGCAGTCCCTGCCCCCAAAGAGATTATAATGGGAGTTGCAGCACTTCCATATTTTCCAGGGAGAAAGTGTCAATGTAGAGGCACTTGGGTGGGTGACAGGGACATTGCTACATGGGGCAGAGCTAGGGTTGCCAACCCTCCAGGATTGTCCTGGAGTCTCCAGGAATTAAAGATTAATCTTTAATTAAAGATTATGTCATGTGAGGAAATCTCCAGGAATATGTCCAATCAAAACTGGCAACCCTAGGCAGAGCCAGCATCAAAGAAGAGCTTCTGCACATTCAGTGGGATCACAAAGGGGACTGCAAATTGCTAGAACATAATTTAAATTTTTCAATACTATTTTAACAAGGCAAGAAGAGTATTTAAGAAAGGCATATTTTCTTTTTCACTTTTTCACTAGGAGGGTGGTGAAGCACTGGAATGGGTTACCTAGGGAGGTGGTGGAATCTCCATCCTCAGAGGTTTTTAAGGCCTGGCTTGACAAAGCCCTGGCTGGGATGATTTAGTTGGGGATTGGTCCTGCTTTGAGCAAGGGGTTGGACTAGATGACCTCCTGAGGTCCCTCCCAACCCTGATATTCTATGATTCTTTACAGGTATTTTTTACCCCACATTATGTGTTCCACGTGAAGAGCTGCAGAGAGGAAGCCACAGGCAGTGCACAAGAAGTAGTTTTATGGGTCCTACAAAACCCAGGAAATATGCTACATAATATCCTTGGGTGCCATCCATTGCCGTCAATTAACTAACTTTTTACATATAGAAAGAATTTATAGAACATTCCTGTAACGACTAGAAACCACCTACATGAAACCACTGACCACTATGTTGCCTACCTGTGAAACAGAGCTAACTCATGTAAATGTGAACATTTATCATAGGAACTAATTAGAGACTGAGTGAATGGATTTGTGAAGTAACTGATAACCAGGTCCAAACAAGATGATTGTGCTAAATGGAATTGACTTTGTAAAGATGAGTTGATATTTTCAGGGGCAATAAAACTGTACTTTCCAAATAATAGTATTAGCTACCACTTAAAACTGTATACTCAGCCATCAGGATAGGACACAAGTGTACGCAAGTGGGAGAGACTAGATTTATTTGCAATAAGTAAGAAGCAATCACAGCATGATATTAAGGTGTTTTGCACAAGGAGTGCTCGGTCATAAACACACACCACCATTTTGTAAGCCTGTTTTTCTCTCACTATACATGACTGATCTACACCAAAGCAAAGTACATTCCTGAACAGATAGCTGGAGAATAAAAAAATCTGATTATGGTAATCATGCAGAGACATCATTTGTTGTTGGATTTCTTAATAAAGCAGATTAGTTTCTGAGACTGAAGATGAATGAATGAACCAAAGTGAATTTCAGAAGACATAACAGAGCTGAGTGCAATGTGATCACAGCAAGTGTAAATAAATAGACCATCAACAAATGTTAGAATAAAAAACTAAGCTTGAGGTATGCTGATGGACAGATCACGAGCCTGGAACTAACAGTCAGTCACACACATTTCATTTTGTAGCTCTTTCCTAGGGCTTTGTTTATTCCTTAACACACAAACGGAAATGGTGAAAAATAACACAAAGCAGTAGTCCTGTTCTTGACTGAGATTGTGGGTCTCTGCTCTCTGGTCACTAAAGGATCCATTCCTTGCCCAGCCAGAAGGTGTCTGCATGGCCTGCTTGGCCTCTCACAGCCTTCTGCTTGAGTCACAAGAGAGTATTTTCAGACTCCCTCAGGGCACTCAGGCCCTCATTTACATCCTTCAGCTGGGAATCAGACCCGTCACTAGATGCTGTTTACCTAGGTCAGGTGATTCCCAGCACCCGTCTGCTGGGCATCTCTCCAGAACAGCGCGGGCATCTCCCTGGCTCTTAAACGGATAGACGACACTTTTCATCTGTTTCCATACAGGAGCCACAAAATGAGTTCATGAAGCTGAGCCTCATGTGTTTACATGGCACATGGACCACCACATGGTCTCATAAGTATGTAGAGCCCATGTGGACAGGTCTTCTTCTCGGGTGTAAACTGGCACACTTCCACTGACCTCAGTGGAGATATGCTGATTTATGGCAGCACAGCTCCACTAAAGTCAGCTCTGATTCACACCTGCTGAGGATCTGGGCCTCTGTTTGGATAAGTCCCTGCCCTTTGAAGCTTTAAATTAAACAAATACAATACCAAAAACATATGAATGGATGAGCTGCAAGGATGGATCACGTTATCCCATAATGGAAAGAGCGTGAAGCCAGCCAAGAGATATGCATTTTTAGGAGAAGTCTGAGGGTAGAAATGGTGGGGGTAGGGCACAATGGTAGAAGGAGACTGTTCCCTTTTTGAGGCACATGGTCAGCACCCATTACAGCTTTAGTTTTGGAATCCCTTCTGTATGTAAAAGATGTCCCTGTGTTACATATACCAATGCTCTTTATAGTGTTGTAAACCTCTGCTACATTATCTCCACCTCTCCTCTTTTCCCCTTGCAGTTCTTAACCTTACAGTTCACCCAGATTTTTTAAACCAGGTATCAACTTCCTTCTGTCCTGAAGTATTTCCAGATTAATAATTTCTGTCTTACTGTAACCAATACTGAACACAGCATTTAAGATTGGGTCTGTTGCAATAATTGAACCTACCAATTTATCAACCAATGCCTCCTACACTAACTTTATTACCTCCTTTGGTCATTGTAGTATTGTGATCACTACCCGGTACCTTTATTTCTTCTTTACCAAGGCCCCTTTAAGAACTCATTCAGTTTCCAGTAACCTTCTCAGCCCCAAATCCTTTAATTCATTCTTCACCAGGCTGGTAACAGAGTTTGTCAAAACAGAAATAAAAAGTTCCAAAACAAACACAAAGTCTTTCCTCAGTTCCAGCTCCACACAGAATCTCCGGCTTCTCTACCTTACTACAACCAGGCCTCCTCCTGCCTCTAGCAGTCTCAGCAATCCTCTGGCAACCACACTCTTTCCCTGCACCTTCCTGCTACCTTTTAAGTTGGAATCACCTGATTCTTCCCAGGGGGGCTCACGTTTTAATCGGGGCTGGCTTAGTCCCAGGCTCTCCAGCCCTGTTACAGTAATGAAACGTAGTTTATCATTTGACTTTTTTCCACTATTGCTGTGCAGTAGGCTGGCTTTTTCACAAGAACGCCAAAACACCTTTTTTTAAACCACTGAGCTGAATGATTGCTTCATTTCTCACAATATCTTCCAGACCAGCTTCTTGGTCCCAGACTAATTATTTTACACTGAGATGCATTTGCAATCTGCTGGTCCAATCATTTAAACCATCCAAATCCTTTTGAATCTGATTGCATTGTTCCTTGTTATTTGCTCTCTGCTTCCAATTTCAGCGGTCAACTGCGTAATTGGAGATCTTGTCATCAGTACTTTTAGCCACATTTGCATGTATTATAGGTGACACCTATCACAGGGTTGACTAACACATCCTTTCATAATCCCCTCTTTGCTGATGACTTTGGCAATCTTTAATTGTTTGGACTGAAACATCCCATGCAGCTTGACTTCTTTTAGAAAGTTTGAGCCAAAAATGGTGCTGCCAATTCAGACAGACTCCTGAGAGATAGGTAATTTTGTAAATGTAATTTTTTCAGACATTTTTTAAAGTCTAGCACCTCTCTCAGTTGCATCAGGAGCTTGACATGTGTCAGGTGATGGTTTTCCTGTCAGAGAGCTGCCTTTTGCTGTCTCCATGAAAATCTGTCCAGCTTTGGGTACACTATAAACTATGAACATATCGCCATTTTAACATGCACCACAGAACTTGTTATGGGCTCCTTAATACTCTGAATGTTCTAATAGCTCTGTCCATGGTCTCGGACCTCACTACGTTGCCTGCCTCATTCTGAAATGGCCATGTAGAACTGAACCGCCATACAGGACAGGAGACAAAATTAATTATCCGCCTGCCTTCCCCCATCTATATGCCTGTTAGCCTAGAGAGAGGTGCACTGGGTTGTGAGGCAGGGAAACTATGAGCTTCTTTGACTTTCATTAAGGGCTTAACTTCCCGTTCAACTCCTAATTCTTCAGAAGGCCCAAAACCTTTCCCATAAGTGGGTGATAAGAGAGTTTAAGGCTCCGACTGATTTTTATCAAGGTGAGTGTGTTTAAAAGTTAAAAGGAACTTAACAAAAATATGGTAAATGGAAATTCATGATTTTTTGAGCCAGTGAAGTTTCCCCAAGAGAAGTCTCAGAGAAAATACAATGGGGTGCTGGAGGCAAGAACAGCAATTCTGGAGTATTTAGAGCATGAAAAGAGTTAGTTATATTTTAAGCCAGTTAGAGGAAACAGCTTTTAACAGTAAGTTAACAGTGGGAGCCAAAGGAGATATCTGTGGTAGCCAGAGAAAGAAGCCTGAAGGCCATAGCAGGGATAGGATAGCTGCCTAAATAATTATAGTTCATCTTAACAGAAGCCCTACATTGGTATGAGAACTAAAGTATGAAGAGGCAAGCTAGTTTGTCATTGACAGAAGCCTGGGGATATTCAGAGATGTAGAAAGGGCCCATTTGTACCCAGCCAAATAGCAAGTAGCAACAATCATGCTTTAGTAGTCTTAGTTTACTGTAAAAAGAAAAGGAGTACTTGTGGCACCTTAGAGACTAACCAATTTATTTGAGCATAAGCTTTCGTGAGCTACAGATCACTTCATCGGATGCATAAAGTGGAAAATACAGTCAGGAGATTTATATACACACAGACCATGAAAAAATACACATTGTAAGGAGAGTGATGACTTAAGGTGAGCTATTACCAGCAGGAGAGTGGAGTGGGGGGAGAGAAAACCTTTTGAAGTGATAATTAAGGTGGGCCATTTCCAGCACATTTCCAGGACTTAACAAGAACTTCTGAGGAACAGTGGCGGGGGGAGGAGGGGGAGGAATAAACAAGGGGAAATAGTTTTACTTAGTATAATGACTCAACCACTCCCAGTCTCTATTCAAGCCTAAGTTAATTGTATCCAATTTGCAAATTAATTCCAATTCAGCAGTCTCTCGTTGGAGTCTGTTTTTGAAGTTTTTTTGTTGAAGGATAGTCACTTTGAGATCAGAAATCGAGTGACCAGAGAGATTGAAGTGTTCTCCGACTGGTTTATAAATGTTATAATTCTTGACATCTGATTTGTGTCCATTTATTCTTTTACATAGAGACTGTCCAGTTTGGCCAATGTACATGGCAGAGGGGCATTGCTGGCACATGATGGCATATAGCACATCGGTAGATGTGCAGGTGAACGAGCATCTGATAGTGTGGCTGATGTGATTAGGCCCTATGATGGTGTCCCCTGAATAGATATGTGGGCACAGCAAACAGATGGACATCATACCAAAAGGACTGAAGGTAAAAAATCCATTACAATCTACATACCACACAGACTATGCTGACAGTTTGTGTCACACGCTCTCAAAGAAACTGCGGAACCACCTGATCAACATCCTCTACAGCAAACAGGGAAAGATAAAGAAGGAGCTCTCAAAACCGGATCCTCTCATAAAAAACCAACCTTCGACACAAACTTCCTCGTGGCTGGACTTTACTAAAACTAGACAAGCCATTTACAACACACACTTTGCTTCTCTACAAAAGAAAAAGGACACTAAATTATCTAAACTACTACATGCCACAAGGGGCCACAGCAATGGTTCCCTTAACCCACCGAGCAATATTGTTAATCTATCCAACTATACTCTTAACCCAGCAGAAGAATCTGTCCTATCTCAGGGCCTTTCCTTCTGCCCCTCCACCCCCACGAACATGATACAGTTCTGCGGTGACATAGAATCCTATTTTCGACGTCTCCGACTCAAGGAATATTTCCAACACACCTCTGAACAACATACTAATCCACAGAGACCTTCCTACCAACACTACAAAAAGAAGGATTCTAGGTGGACTCCTCCTGAAGGTCGAAACAGCAGACTGGATTTCTACATAGAGTGCTTCTGCCGATGTGCACGGGCTGAAATTGTGGAAAAGCAGCATCTCTTGCCCCATAACCTCAGCCGTGCAGAACACAATGCTATCCACAGCCTCAGAAACAACTCTGACATCATAATCAAAAAGGATGACAAAGGAGGTGCTGTTGTCATCATGAATAGGTTGGAATATGAAAAAGAGGCTGCTTGGCAACTCTCCAACACCACTTTCTACAAGCCATTACCCTCTGATCCCACTGAAGGTTACCAAAAGAAACTACAGCATTTGCTCAAGAAACTCCCTGAAAAAGCACAAGAACAAATCCACACAGACACACCCCTTGAAGCCCTGAGCAGGGGTATTCTATCTGCTACCCAAGATCCATAAACCTGGAAATCCTGGGCGCCCCATCATCTCAGGCATTGGCACCCTGACAGCAGGATTGTCTGGCTATGTAGACTCCCTCCTCAGGCCCTACGCTACCAGCACTCCCAGCTATCTTTGAGACACCACTGACTTCCTGAGGAAACTACAATCCATTGGTGATCTTCCTGAAAACACCATCCTGGCCACTATGGATGTAGAGCCCTCTACACCAACATTCCGCACAAAGATGGACTGCAAGCCATCAGGAACACTATCCCCGATAATGTCACGGCAAACCTGGTGGCTGAACTTTGTGACTTTGTCCTCACCCATAACTGTTCCACATTTGGGGACAATGTATACCTTCAAATCAGCGGCACTGCTATGGGTACCCGCATGGCCCCACAGTATGCCAACATTTTTATGGCTGATTTAGAAAAACGCTTCCTCAGCTCTCGTCCCCTAATGCCCCTACTCTACTTGCGGTATATTGATGACATCTTCATCATCTGGACCCATGGAAAAGAAGCCCTTGAGGAATTCCACCATGATTTCAACAATTTCCATCCCACCATCAACCTCAGCCTGGACCAGTCCACACAAGAGATCCACTTCCTGGACACTACAGTGCTAATAAGTGATGGTCACATAAACACCATCCTATACTGGAAACCTACTGACCGCTATTCCTACCTACATGCCTCCAGCTTTCACCCAGACCACACCACACGATCCATTGTCTACAGCCAAGCTCTACGATACAACCGCATTTGCTCCAACCCCTCAGACAGAGACAAACACCTACAGGATCTCTATCAAGCATTCTGACAACTACAATACCCACCTGCTGAAGTGAAGAAACAGATTGACAGAGCCAGAAGAGTACCCAGAAGTCACCTACTACAGGACAGGCCCAACAAAGAAAATAACAGAACGCCACTAGCTGTCACCTTCAGCCCCAACTAAAACCTCTCCAACACTTTATCAAGGATCTACAACCTATCCTGAAGGACGACCCATCACTCTCACAAATCTTGGGAGACAGGCCAGTCCTTGCCTACAGACAGCCCCCCAACCTGAAGCAAATACTCACCAGCAACCACACAGCACACAACAGAACCACTAACCCAGGAACCTATCCTTGCAACAAAGCCCGTTGCCAACTGTGTCCACATATCTATTCAGGGGACACCATCATAGGGCCCAATCACATCAGCCACACTATCAGAGGCTCGTTCACCTGCACATCTACCAATGTGATATATGCCATCGTGTGCCAGCAATGCCCCTCTGTCATGTACATTGGGCAAACTGGACAGTCTCTACGTAAAAGAATAAATGGACACAAATCAGATGTCAAGAGTTATAACATTTATAAACCAGTCGGAGAACACTTCAATCTCTCTGGTCACTCGATTTCTGATCTCAAAGTGACTATCCTTCAACAAAAAAACTTCAAAAACAGACTCCAACGAGAGACTGCTGAATTGGAATTAATTTGCAAATTGGATACAATTAACTTAGGCTTGAATAGAGACTGGGAGTGGTTGAGTCATTATACTAAGTAAAACTATTTCCCCTTGTTTATTCCTCCCCCTCCTCCCCCCGCCACTGTTCCTCAGACGTTCTTGTTAAGTCCTGGAAATGTGCTGGAAATGGCCCACCTTAATTATCACTTCAAAAGGTTTTCTCTCCCCCCACTCCACTCTCCTGCTGGTAATAGCTCACCTTAAGTCATCACTCTCCTTACAATGTGTATTTTTTCATGGTCTGTGTGTATATAAATCTCCTGACTGTATTTTCCACTTTATGCATCCGATGAAGTGATCTGTAGCTCACGAAAGCTTATGCTCAAATAAATTGGTTAGTCTCTAAGGTGCCACAAGTACTCCTTTTCTTTTTGCGAATACAGACTAACATGGCTGCTACTCTGAAACCTTAGTTTACTGTAGATGGTCCCAAAATCTCTTGGCAAGGAGACAGAGGAGCTGTACGTGTGCTTTCCTGGATGCGGTGGCTACTTCGGAGGAAGCTGTGAAATGAAGTGTGTGACGTGTGAGTGGGAATATTTCTCATACCTGTGTTCTATTTCAAAATCCTCGATAATAGCATTTAGCTATCACCTGGATGCTTTGGAAATGTGGAGTTTCTGTGGAGTCTTTTAGAAATGTCTATTATGGATAGATATTTGAATGTATTTTAAAACAGTATATTTAATGATGCGGGAGACCACTTGGGAGTCGTGAGACTTCAAAGTGCCTGAGCTAATTGGATTGCTATTATTTGAGATAATCTTATTGGGATGCTTGGAAATGAGTTTTATTCTTCATTACAAGGACAAAGGGCTGCATTGTAAAGGGCAATGGTAATGGATGCATAGAGGGCAAAGAATAATGTACTCTAAAGCTCTCCATGGGTTTCTGCCGGTTGTGACTCACACTTACACAGGTATTAGAGAAAAGCAGGCAAATGTGATGATGAAGCAAGAAGAGAGGTGTTTAAAAGAAAAAATGGGTTGAAAGCTCTACCTCCAGTATGGTATGGAGAATGAAATATGGGGGCCTGTATGACAGCGTGTTCTGTAGTTTTGTTTTAGATAATTGGGCCTTGGTTCTGTGAGTTGTTTCATGTGAGTGAACCTCTGCACCCATGCAGAGCTGCAATGCCTTCAATTATTGTCATTTTTTGTCAAAATGTTGGTCCATATCCTCTTCTGCTGCGATACGTGCATGATGCAGGAGAGGCAGGGAGGATTGTACATGTAGAGGTGAATGCATGGCTGTGCTCATGTTCTAAATGGGAGAGCTTTGGCTTCCTCGACTATGGAATGCTGTTTTGTGAAGGAGGACTGCTGGGAAGAGATGGGCAGCAGTCGCCTGGCAACCCAGTGAGCTCAGCAGGGCCCAATAAGCTCTCATTTTGTGACTGTGCTCCTTGATTGATCAGAAGAATCAGCAGATCATCATTTAAGTGGAGTAGCAACAGCAGCACGTCTGCTCAATGTGTTGTATGCCTGCACCTATGCCAGACTTGCTTCCTGTACCAATCCTTCCTCCAATCTGTTCCTGCTCCAGTCTCTACTTTCCTCTGAACCCCTGACTCAAACCATTGGCTAGTTGCCTGACCATGACTGTGGTTCCGCCTCCTGGCTCTTCTGGTCCAGGTGTCTGTCACACATAGGATTCTGCTGCTTTTTGTGGCATCCACTCAGCTCTCTGGGTTCCTAATTAATAGTAGGTGCTAATAATAAATTACAGTCCTTGAAATGAATCAATTTTAAAAAGCCTCCGATAAGAAAAGGATTAAAGACATTTGTTATACACCAGTGCCATCTACTGGATACTAATGGAAACAGCAGAGAAACTAAGAGCTGAAATCTGAGCACTCACTTTGGACGTGTCCAATAGGAATCAGAGGGTGGCTCCCTCCAATATGCCCTGAAACTAGGGTATATAAAACTGAGTTCATCATGTGATTTTTTTTTCCGTTTTCACCAAAAAGTTTAGTAACTGTTGGATGTCTAACATAGTGAACACCAGTGAAAATGAGGTAGGATCGGAGGCTAAAATGGGGAAAGAACAAGTTTACAATTACTTAGAGAAGTCAGATGTCTTCAAGTTGCCTGGGTCTGATGAAGTACATCCTAGAATACTCAAGGAGCTAACTGAGGAGATATCTGAGCCATTGGCGATTATCTTTGAAAACGCATGGAAGACAGAAGAGGTTCCAGAGGACTGCAAGAGGGCAAATATAGTGCCAATTTATAAAAAGGGGAATTACAGACCAGTCAGCTTACTTTCAGTACCTGGACAGATAATGGAACAATAATCGAGCAATCAATTAGCAAACACCTAGAAGATAATAAGGTGATATGATTCATTCAGCATGAATTTGTGAAGAACAAATCAGTTCCAAATATTAGTGCCAACCTAATAGCTTTCTTTGACAGGGTAACAAGCTTTACAGATAGTGGGGACATCGTAGATGCAGTATATCTTGACATTAGTAAGGCTTTTGGTATGGTCTCGCATGACCTTCTCATAAACAAACTAGGGAAGTACAACCTAGATGGAGATACTATAAGGTTGGTTCATAATTGGTTGGAAAACTGGTCCCAGAAAGTAGAAATCATTGCTTCAGAGTCAAGATGGATGGGCATATCAACTGGGGTCCTCAGGGATTGGTCCTGGGTCCGCTTCTGTTCAATGTCTTCATCAATTATTTAGATAATGGCATAGAAAGTACATGCATTTATAACATTTGTGGACAATACCAAGCTGGGAGGGTTGCAATTGCTTTCGAGGATAGGATTAAAATTCAAAATGATCTGGAAAAACTGGAGAAGTGGTCTGAAGTAAATAGGATGAAATTCAATAAGGAGAAATTCAAAATACTTCACTTAGGAAAGAACAATCAATTAAATACATACAAAATGGGAAATAACTGCCTAGGAAGGAGCACTGCAGAAAGGGGTTGGGCGGGTGTGGGGGTAAAGTGGATTGCAAGCTAAATATGAGTCAACAGTATAACACTGTTGCAAAAAAAGTCAACATAATTCTGGGATGTATTAGCAGGAATGTTGTAAGTAAGACCCGAGAAGTAATTCTTCCATTTTACTCCACGCTGATAACACCTCAACTAGAGTATTGTGTCCTGTTCTGGGCATCGCATTTCAGGAAAGATGTGGACAAATTGGAGAGAGTCCAGAGGAGAGCAACATAAACAATTAAAGGTCTAGAAAAGATTGAAACAATTGGGTTTGTTTAGTCTGTAGAAGAGAAGAATGAGGGGGGGACATGATAACTGTTTTGAAGTACATAAAAGGTTGTTACAAGGAGGAGGGAATCATAGGATCATATCATAGAATCATAGGTTAAGGTCAGAAGAGACCTTATGATCATCTAGTCTGACCTCCTGCACAATGCAGGCCACAGAATCTCATCCAACCACTCCTGTAACAAACCTCTAACCTATGTCTGAGCTACTGAAGTCCTCAAATTGTGGTTTAAAGACTTCGAGGTGCAGAGAATCCTCCAGCAAGTGACCCGTGCCCCATACTGCAGAGGAAGGCGAAAAACCCTCAGGGCCTCTGCCAATCTGCCCTGGAGGAAAATTCCTTCCCGACCCCAAATATGGCGATCAGCTGAACCCTGCATGTGGGCAAGACTCACCAGCCAGACACCCAGGAAAGAATTATCTGTAGTCACTCAGATCCCACCCCATCTAACATCTCATCACTGGCCATTGGGCATATCTACCGCTAATAGTTGAAGATCAATTAATTGCCAAAATTAGGCTATCCCATCATATCATCCCTTCCATAAACTTATCAAGCTTAGTCTTGAAGCCAGATATGTCTTTTGACCCCACTGCTTCCCTTGGAAGGCTGTTCCAGAACTTCACTCCTCTGATGGTTAGAAACCTTTGTCTAATTTCAAGTCTAAACTTCCTGATGGCCAGTTTATATCCATTTGTTCTTGTGTCCACATTGGTACTGAGCTTAAATAATTCTTCTCCCTCCTTGGTATTTATCCCTCTGATATATTTATAGAGAGCAATCATATCTCCTCTCAGCCTTCTTTTGGTTAGGCTGAACAGGCCAAGCTCTTTGAGTCTCCTTTCATAAGACAGGTTTTCCATTCCTCGGATCATCCTAGTAGCCCTTCTCTGCACCTGTTTCAGTTTGAATTCATCCTTCTTAAACATGGGAGACCAGAACTGCACACAGTATTCCAGATGAGGTCTCACTAGTGCCTTGTATAACGGTACGAACACCTCCTCTTCTCTACTGGAAATACCTTGCCTGATGCATCCCAAGGCCGCATTAGCTTTTTTCATGGCCAATCACATTGGCGGCTCATAGTCATCCTGTGATCAACCAATACTCTGAGGTCCTTCTCCTCCTCTCTTACTTCGAAGTGATGCATCCCCAGTTTATAACAAAAATTCTTTGTTATTAATCCCTAAATGCATGACCTTGCACTTTTCACTATTAAATTTCATCCTATTACTATTACTCCAGTTTACAAGGTCATCCAGATCTTCCTGTATGTTATCCCGGTCCTTCTCTGTATTGGCAATACCTCCCAGTTTTATGTCATCCGCAAACTTTATTAGCACATTCCTGCTTTTTGTGCCAAGGTCAGTAATAAAAAGATTAAATAAGATTGGTCCCAAAACTGATCCCTGAGGAACTCCACTAGTAACCTTCTTCCAGCCTGACAGTTCACCTTTCAGTGTGACCCACTGTAGTCTTCCCTTTAACCAGTTCCTTATCCACCTTTCAATTTTCATATTGATCCCCATCTTTTCCAATTTAGCTAATAAGTCCCCATGTGGAACCGTATCAAATGCCTTACTGAAACTGAGGTAAATTAAATCCACTGTTTCCTTTGTCTAAAAAATCTGTTACCTTCTCAAAGAAGGAGATCAGGTTGGTTTGACATGATCTACCTTTTGTAAAACCATGTTGCATTTTGTCCCAATTACCATTGACCTCAATGTCCTTAACTACTTTCTCCTTCAAAATTTTTTCCAAGACCTTGCACACTACAGATGTCAAAGTAACGGGCCTGTAGTTACCCGGATCACCTTTTTTCCCTTTCTTAAAAATAGGAACTATGTTAGCAAGTCTCCAGTCATACGGTACAACCCCTGAGTTTACAGATTCATTAAATTTTTTTGCTAATGGGCTTGCAATTTCATGTGCCAGTTCCTTTAATATTCTTGGATGAAGATTATCTGGGCCTCCCGATTTAGTCCCATTAAGCTGTTCAAATTTGGCTTCTACCTCGGACGTGGTAATATCTACCTCCAAATCCTCCTTCCCATTTGTCATCCTACCATTATCCCTAAACTCCTCATTAGCCTCATTAAAGACTGAGGCAAAGTATTTGTTTTGATATTGGGCCAGGCCTAGATTATCCTTAACCTCCACTCCATCCTCAGTGTTTAGCGGTATCACTTCTTCTTTCTTTGTTTTCTTCTTATTTAGATGGCTATAGAACCTTTCACTATTGGTTTTAATTCCCTTTGCAAGGTCCAATTCTACATGGCTTTTGGCCTTTCTCACTTTATCCCTACATGCTCTGACCTCAATAAGGTAGCTTTCCTTACTAATCCCTCCCATATTCCACTCCTTGTAGGCTTTCTGCTTTTTCTTAATCACCTCTCTAAGATTCTTGCTCATCCAGCTTGGTCTACAACTCCTGTCTATGAATTTTTTCCCCTTTCTTGGGATGCAGGGTTCTGATAGTTTCTGCAACTTTGACTTGAAGTAATTCCAGGCCTCCTCTGCCTTTAGATCCACAAGTTCTTCAGTCCAATCCACTTCCCAAACTAATTTCCTTAATTTATTAAAGTTAGCTCTTTTGAAATCAAAAACCCTAGTCACAGATCTATTTTTGTTTAACCTTCCATTTAGTTTGAACTGAATTAGCTCATGATCGCTCGAACCAAGGTTGTCCCCTACAACCATTTCTTCTATGAGGTCCTCACTACTCATCAAAACCAAATCTAAAATGGCATCCCCACTTCTTGGTTCAGCAACTACGTGGTGAAGGAATCCATCAGCTATTGCATCCAGGAAAATCTGAGCCCTATTATTATTACCAGCACTTGTCCTCCAGTCTATACCTGGGAAGTTAAAGTCTCCCATGATCACACAATTCCCATTAGTATTTACTTCATTAAAAACATTAAAGAGGTCTCTATCCATATCCAGATCAGATCCCGGCAGTCTATAGCACACCCCAAGCACTATCCCAGGGGAGGGTCTAGTAGCTTTCTTCCCCAATGTGATTTTTGGCCAGACAGACTCTGTCTTATCCATTCCATCACTTCTTATTTATTTACAGTTTACCTCATCATTGATATACAATGCTACTCTACCACCTTTGCCTTTGTTTCTGTCTTTCCTAAACAGCACATACCCTTCAATACTTTTACTCCAGTCATGACTACTATTCCACCATGTTTCTGTTATAATATCTGGTTTCACTTCCTGCACCAGTAGCTCCAGTTCCTCCATTTTGTTACCTAGGCTCCTCGCATTAGTGTACAAACATCTTAATTTTTGCTGTTTGGCCTTGCTCAGATTCTTTACCTGATTAGGCACAGAGATTCTACTGCCAGTATCACCTATTAGATTGGTATCTACACTATCCTTCCTCCTTATGTCCATTCTCCTACCCACGGCTGTATCTTTTCTTACTTCGTTTTCTTCCCTCTCAATGTTAAAATCTGGCATGGAGATTACCTGGACATCTCCCAACCATCTCCCCCAGATTCCTAGTTTAAAGCTCTCTTGATCAGTTGTGCCATCCTCCATCCTAGAAATCTATTTCCCTCCTTACTGAGGTGAAGTCCATCCCGAGAGAACAGTCCTCTGTCCATGAATGCTTCCCAGTAGCCATACATCCCCAAACGCTCCTTATAGCACCAGTGCCTGAGTCATCTGTTGAGCATCATAATCTTGTCACACCTTTGTTGCCCTTCTCTAGGAACAGGCAGAATCCCACTGAAGATCACCTGAGCCTCAATTTCCTTAAGCGCCTTCCCCAGCCTGGCATAGTCTCCCTTGATACATTCCAGCGAGAATATAGCCGTCTCATTTGTTCCCACAAGAAGGACAATCAGTGGATTCTTTCCTGCTCCCATTAGGATCCTCTTCAGCCTCAGTTCCACATCCCGTTTCTTAGCACCCATCAGTCAGTATACCCTTCTGTTTTCTGGATCAGCTCTTGTTACAGGCCTGTCTATTCTTCTCAGTAAGGAGTCCCCAATCACATAGACCTGCCTTTTCCTGGTGATGGTGTGATTCTCCAGTCTATCCCCTGTTCCCTCTGGCTGCAAGTCCTCTCGATTCCTGTTGTCCCTTGCAATCCTCTGTAATCCACCCCATATCCTCCTGGGCTCATATTTGGTGTTGTTATCTCCATTGACTCTTGCCCTCTTCCTATAGGACTAGCTTCTTCTCTTCTTCCTTGCCCTCCCACCTTCAGAGACCACCTGCTGTGCCCCTTCTTCATTTTCCAACTCCACAAACCTGTTCCTGAGCTCTATTTCTCCTTCACTAGCCCGTCTTTTCCTCTGCCTGGTTCTCTTACTCACATGCTTCCACTGTCCACTTTCCTCACCCAGCAGTCTCCCCTCAGAGTTCTTTGGTCCTGCTTCCAACTGCAAGTCTGAGCTTTTCCCTTCAGCCTCCTCATGTCTTTGCTCCAGCATCCACTCGAACCCACTTCTAAATTTGACCAGAGTTTCCACCTGCATCTCCAATCCTCAGATCTTTTCTTCCATCAGCTTTATCAGGTGACACTTCATGCAGACGAAACTCTTTTCAGATACCCCCTCCAGGATCATGTACATGCCACAGCTTCTACATCCAGTCATGGTTCTTGTTAACTTCTGAGGATAGGACAAGAAGCAATGGGCTAAAATTGCAGCAAGGGATGCTTAGGTTGGACATTAGGAAAAACTTCCTAATTGTCAGGGTAGTTAAGCAGTGGAACAAAATGTTTAGGGAGGTTGTGGAATCTCTGTCACTGGACGTTTTTAAGAACAGATAGATGAACACATGTCAGGAATAATCTAGTTATTATGTAGTCCTGCCATGAGTGCAGGAAATTGGACTAAATGACCTCTTGAGGTCCCTTCCAGTCCTACACTTCTGTGATTCTATGTGCTCAAGAAGTTGTTTTGACCAATAGGAAGCTGCAGAATCCTGAATGCAGCTGATGTCCCAACCAGTCGAGTGGAAAGGACTCTTCCCCATCCCAGGGTTAACAGGATAAGAAGTGGTGAGATTTTTATGTCAAAGATTGTTGTATTTCAGATTTAAAATCAAACTGGCACCTTGGCAAATTCATAGAAATTGACCCCCTTTCATGCTTAGAGTAGGACTTGCAATAATGAGCTTACTCTGCAGCAAAGGAGATTTAGGTTAGATATTAGGAATGCCTTGTAACTATAAGAGCAGTTAAGTTCTGGAATAAGCTTCCAAGAGAGGCTGTGGAATCCTCATTACTGGAGGTTTTTAAGAACAGGTTGGAAAAAAAACCTCTCAGGGATGATCTAGGATTACTTGGTCCTGCATTAGCTTGGAGAGTTGGACTTGATGACCTTTTGAAGTTGCTTCTAGTTCTACGTTTCTATGATTCTCTGGCTCCCTGATTTGCAAAGTGCCCCAGCTCTGATGTAAGACAGAGCAGCCCAGAGACTGTTCTAACTTATGACAGCTGAGAACTGCCACAGGGGAATTGCTATAGGGAATGCCTTGTGCCTTTCTGATCCCTCTTACACCACTTTCTTCCCCCAAAAGGATGGTGGATGGGAGGAAAAGCTTGTTGTAGTACCTGGCTCCACTGGCTTTACACTAGTTGAAAATTCCCCTTTGCCATGAGAATTTTTAATTAGTGAGCTGCAGCTACTCTACATCTTGTGCTGTTCATCTTTAGAACTGGAACTGAGAATCTGCCCCTCAGAATTTTTAAATATTTTTCAACCAGCTCTATGTGTAATCATGAGTGTTTGCACACCGGTAACCTGATTCTAATTGGAGAAAAGAAGCATACTGTGCCATGTGACCTGCAGCATGTATCAGAACAAAACAGGTCAAATTCTAAATATTGAACACTCACAGGAAATGATTGCAAACAAGGTACAGAGCAAGAATTACTGCTGGAGATTATTTGGTGCATGATTTTGAATAATAAATCAATTGAAGAAAATTGCAATCAGTCTGTGGACAATAGAAGAAGAGGCTAAAATTATTAACTAAACTATTTGCTTAGAATTGATTGCTTAGTTTCTACTTCTGAGTCAGATGCCAATTTCAGATCTGGATAAACTGGTTACATTTGTGGGAACCATTGATTGCCAGCCCTCTGCTAAGATCCATACAGTCTCCTTTGCCTATAGAGTTTGATATACAAATGACCTAGATAATATACGACAACTGGCCCTGGTAGGTGATGAATATAAGTGGGAAGAATTTTGGGCACCAAGTTCGATATAATTAATGAAGTATTACTAAAGATTCTTCAGAGAAATTGGCTTGTGCATTTATTACAATGTGCTATAATGATTTACTTGGAAGTCTCCCTTTGGAATCAGTATACAAGTTACAAATGATGCAAAATGCTGCTGATCAGAGATATTGACAATCGCTCACTGGTATTGACATATACAGGCGTCTCCACTGGTTGCCAGTGCAATTATGAACTAACTTTAAAGTCTTGCTTTTGTCCAAAGGCTAAAAGGAGGACTTTGTTTCTCATTATATTTCAAAACTCTCCAGCCTCATTCCTCATCAGTTTGTTCCTTCCATTAGATCAAATCAAATAAATTAGAGATTGAAAGTCCTAGGTGCTCCTCCAGTCTATCTTCCATCTGTCAGCACAGGATTGTTTCTTATAGAACACAGGTTTGCTCAGTGAGCCAAAATAAGAGAGATGATCTTTTCAGTGTTAAAAGCCTTTAACTTCTTACCATTATCAAAAAAGAAATTTGGAAATAGGATTGGTTTTTTGCTCTTGAGTAAAATGTTAAAAAGCACCCAAGTGTCTTAGGAGCCTAAGTTCCACTGACTTTTCCATTGACTCCTAAGAGCCGAAATCACTTTTGAAAATGGGAATTAGCTCCTAAGTCACTTGTGTGGCTTTGAAAATGTTACCCCTTGTCTCTACTGGAAGGTTCTCATTATTCTTCCTTTTCATAAGCGGCTTTTAAAGTTTTGGGGATAGTTCAGCTGCTTATAAGCCTCTCTCCAGTGTTTTTGTTTGACTTTAGCATAGTTATTTTCGGGTCTGCAAATCCCTCTGGTCTGTAGCCTTCTTTCCTTGGGGTTTGCTAGTTGTTCCCTTTCATGCTCTGGTCTGGCTTGGAAGCGTTAGATTTTTATTGGTAAATGTAAACATCAATTTCACTGTACACACAAAAACTGACAAAAACATATTTCCACTGATAATAAGCAAAATGTACAATAGGCGAAGTAAAGAAAATGCTGCTTGAGAGCTTATTAGAGTTTGATTTAAGGATATTTACTTTGTATATTTTGATATGTGAATTTGACAATTTGTGTTATTAATGGTTATAAAACTTTAACTTTTTGAATCTCAGTGTCTACTGTCTGACACCCACAATTATTGTCTGACCCCCCATAATTTCCCACTGCTGTGTAAATTTTAATGAAATCAGAAAAAATGCATAGAACCCGTATTTTAGAATTATAGAACCACAGAAGGGAAAGCAAGGGCCACCTAGTCAACCCCTGTGCCAAGATGCAGGATTTGTTGTGTCTAAACCATCCAAGACAGATGACTATCCAGCCTCTTTATGAAAACCTCCAATGAAGGAGATTCTACAACCTCCCTAGACAGTCTGTTCCATTGCCCTACTATTCTTACAGTTATGAAGTTTTTCCTTAAATTTAATCTAAATCTGCTATGCTGTAATTTGAACCATTGCCTCTTGTCCTGCCCTCTGTGGCAAGAGAGAACAACTTTTCTCCATCTTTTTTATGGCAGCCTTTCAAGTAGTTGAAGACCTCTATCATGTCCCCCATCAAGCTCCTCTTTTCCAAACGAAATATACCCAGTTCCTTCAGCCTTTGCTTGTATGGCTTTCATTCCATCCCTTTGATCATCTTTGTCACTCACCTCTGGATCCTTTCTAATTTCTCCACATCCTCTCTATACACTGGTGACCAAAATTGGACACAGTACTCCAGCTGAGGCCTAACCAGTGCTGAGTAGAGCAGTACTATCACCTCCCGTGACTTGCAAGCTATGCCTCTGTTAATGCAACCCAAAATTGCATTTCCTTTTTTTGCAACAGAATTACATTGCTGACATGTTGAGGTTGTGATTCCTCCCAGATCCCAGATCCTTCTCAGTAGTGCTGCTGCCACGGCAATTGTCCCCCATTCTGTATTTGTACATTTGATTTTTTCTTCCCTAAGTTTAGTACCACACATGTCTTTGTTGAATTTCATTTTTGTTGTCTACAGGTCACTTCTCCAATTTATCTAGATCCCTCTGAATTTTAACTCTATCCGCCAAAGTGTTGGCAGCATCCTCTAGCTCACGAAAGCTTATGCTCAAATAAATTGGTTAGTCTCTAAGGTGCCACAAGTACTCCTTTTCTTTTTGCAAATACAGACTAACATGGCTGTTACTCTGAAACCTACCTCAGCTTTGTGTCATTTGCAAACTTGACCAGTCTGCTCTCTATTCCTACATCCAGGTCATTAAAAAAGATATTAAACAACACTGGACCCAGAAAAGAGCCCTGTGGAACTCCACTTGAGACCTCCCTCCAATCTGACATCATTCCATTAATAGTTACTCTTTCTTTGTGGCTGTTTAACCAGTTCTGTATCCACAATTCTGTAGTTCTGCTGAGCCAGCATTTCTCCAGCTTACTTACCAGAATGTCATGTGGGGCTGTAACAAAAGCCTTGCTGAAGTCCAGGTAGATCATGCCCACCACATTCCCTCTATCCACCAAACCAGTTACCCTGTCAAAGAAGGAAATCAAGCTGATTTGGCATGATTTGTTCTCGGTAAATCCAGCTAGCCGCTAGTGATCACCCCTTCATCCTCCAGGTATTCGTAAATTGAATGTTTTATACATTGCTCTAGTAGCTTCCTATGTATCAAAGCCAGGCTGACTGGGCTTTAGTTTCCTGGCTACTCTTTTCCTCTTTTTAAAGATGGGCACTATGTTAGCCCTTCTCCAGTTTTCTGGGACCTCTCCTGTCATCCATGAGTTTGCAAATATTATTGCCAGTGGTGCTGAGATTTCTTCAGCTAATTCCTTCAATACCCTGTGGTGAACAGCATCAGGCCCCGTGATCTGAATTCATTCCAATTGGTCAGAAGATCTCTGACATGTTCTTTACTTATCCCGATCTGCATCCCTTCCCCTTTGTTGTTTGTGGTAGTTATCCACTCACATGTTGTTTTTTGCAAGAAGACAGAAGCAAAACAGGCTTTCAGCAGCTCTGCCTTTCTACATCTTCCATTACCAGCTCACTTTCTCCACTGATCAGTAGACCCACACTGTCCTTGATCTTTCTTTTCTGTATGACATGTTTGAAGAACCCCTTCTCGTTGTTTCTAACATTCCTTGCCAGATGTAACTCACGCTTTGCCTTGGTTTTCCTGATTTTATCCCTACCTACTCACACAATTCCCATGTATACTTCCTTGGTGACATGCCCCTCCTTCCATTTCATGGATGCAGGGGTGAAAGTAAGGCAGTACGGGCTGGTACGACATACCGGTAAAAAGTAGCCGCCAGTACTGGCCTGTACCGCTGACTTTAAAGCGCTGCGCTTTAAGGACCCTGCTTAATGTCTCTGCCCCTACTGGCAGGGCCGCCGATGGGGGGGCTGCAAAAGGGACAGTGATGACCCGGCAGGGCTGCCAGTGGGGGGCGCAAAAGGGGCAGGGACATTAAAGCGCTTCTGCGGCAAAGGACCCTGTGGCAGCGCTTTAATGTCGTTGCCCCTTTTGCCCTCCCCCGGCTGCTGATGGGGGCGGGAGGGCAAAAGAAGTAGCTGCTCTGGAACCACGATTTAAAAGGGCCCGGAGCTCCGGCTGCCACTGCCGCCAGAGCCCCGGGCCCTTTAAATCGCCACTGGAGCAGGGCGGCGTGGTCCAGGCAGTGCAGACGGGCTGGCTGGGGTACGCTGACCCCAGCCCCGCCCCTTCCATCTGAGGCCCCTCCCCTTGGGGGGTGGGGGAGACAGAGCCGGCTCCGTACCGGTAAGAGCTGCATTTTACTTTCACCCCTGCCTGGATGTATCCCTTTTGGGGTTTAGATCGTTAAAAAGCTCCTTGTGCAGCCACAGTGGCCTCCTGTGGCTCTTCTTATCTTTCCTCTGTGTTGGAATATGATGTTGAGCCTCTAGTATTATATCTTTTAGTAACTGCCAGTCCCCTTCAACCCCTTCCTTCTTAATTCCTTCCACGGGACCTTGCTTACTATTTCTCTTAGCTGGTTGAAATCTGCCTTTCTGAAGTCCAGAGTCCTTGTTTTGCTGTTCTCATGTCCTCCTTTCCATAGGATTCAGTGCCACTGTTAAAATTTAAATCAATAAACATTTAAAAAGTCTTAAAAATAATCAACAATATTATCAGTGGAAGGTGTTATATAACTACTTGAACTGAACTGAATTCTGCCAAGCCTACCGATGATCCGGTCCAATTGCTGCGAGTGCTGGCAGATGCTCATGGCATCTATCTCAGTAGCCTGTCCCAAATCCTTTGGGATCATCTCAGTCTTCTAAGGAGTTAGCACTGGGTGGTATTTCCCTTCAACACATTCACAGGATGGCTGGATTGCTCTGTCTGTGCAGTCCCAGATAGTTCCACATGGAACAGCTGCAGCTCAGATCCTACCTCTCAGTGCATCACTGTTGGTGCATTACAAAGTCAGTGGAGACACAGTCCCTTTCAACAAGCTTGAATTTGGTCCCTCCCACTCTTTTTAGTTTTAGTTTCTTGCTAATTACTTTCTGATGTCTCCCACTCTTTTTAGTTTTAGTTTCTTGCTAATTACTTTCTGATGTCTCCATTGATACTAGCCTTAAGACAGACAGAACTGCCCTTACCATAACACATTGCGAGTTGGAACAAATCTATTTTATTTTTTTAAATGGTATCTTGTGAGTGTCCGACCTCTCTCTGCTTAATATGTGATCTCTCTCCAGGACCAGGGCTTGTAAAGGAGAGGAATGCAGTAGATTTGTATATTTCCCAAAGAATTTTTATGAGAACCACTTTTTTATAAAATGTCCCAATTTTGTATTCCTAGGTTATTACTCCTCTGGCTCCCAACAATGTTATTTATACCTAAGAATATTCCAACAGCACATCCTCCCATTTGCGCTTTGCTTTCAGCACTGTATAACTAGGCCATTATTGTCTGGAAAAAATATGATCAAAAATAAAACATTGTCTTCACTCTGCTTAAAAATGCAGCCTACCTACTGTCTGACTGTGAAATATGTCCACTATTATAATTTTTTTTAAAAATACCCTGTAATGCTAAACTCACAGGATTGATCCAATCTTATTAGTAAATAGGTGAAGACAGTAAATGGAAGGTAACATTATAACCACAGTGCAGAACTGATTATCATCGTATACATAAGGATTTGTCCATGGGAGGAAGTATCAGAATGCCCCATGCCCATTACCATGCCATCAGTGGTTTTCAGGTCAGTGAGGTTAAATAAAGTTACTTAAACTCAAACCCAAACCAAATCGAGGCAATCTACCTGGAGACAGCAGATATTTTCCTAACGTCTGCTAACACAATGCGCATAACTGGACAAAATACAGTATAAAATCAGGGCCAAATCCTGCTTGCCTTACCCATACAAGTAGTCTCATTAACGTAAATCATAATGCATATGCAAAAGTAGAATGCATTAGTAGGCCGCTAATCAGAAGAGCTCCTTGGAGGAGGTAGCAGGTGGCAGATGCCCTGAGGAGATCTTCTGATTAACAGCCTGGCCCACACAACATCCCCTGACTGGATTAATCTCCCACAGAATCGCTAAGAAAAGTGACTGCAGCTGGGAAGTGGAGCCACCTAGTGGGAAAAGGAATAAAAAGACAAATGTTTGTGATTATTATTTAACTAGAAGTCTCCACTGTTCTGTTAAGCAGAAGAATCTTAGCTTTCAATAACGTAGACAGGGACCCTGAGTTTAATCTCAGACCAGTTTTACCCCAATTGTAAATTCACTGGGTCTTATTCTGTTACACTAAGGCCATTTCACCGCTGGCCTTAGAATTAGCGGACACAGCCCCTTCAGAATAAGCCTGCTCAGCCAGTGTAGAGCCAGCATTAGGGCTTTACTCCAGCTTTGGTCCCAGTCCCCTGTGGAGGAGCTCGAACAGGGCATTTTAGTACATTACAACCTTTCTCTGCTTTCTGTGACTCATACGAGACCATGAGAAGCACAGTGTGAGTCAGCGAGCCCTGACGCTGCTCTAATTTACTCTGCACACTGTGTGGCCACATTAGCCCCCCTTTCAAGCACAGCAATGGAGTTACTGAGAATCAGGCCCACTGGCTTTAGTGGAGCCATTCCAGATTTATATTGGTATAAGTGAGAACAGAAATTGGCCCAGAGAATATAAACTACATTTTAAGAAACTTTGAAGGGTATAACCTCCTCTTGATGTTAATATGTGTCCCATTAATTCTAAGGGGATTGCACAAAGGGTAGAATGTAACCATTATTTTACTTTCTAAGGAATATGGGTGGATTATATGTTAATGAAGGTAATTGGCTTCTACTGTTTCCCACTAAGTAAAACCAAGTGAGAGCCAAATCCTGCTTGACTTACTAATGCATCCCACCTTTGTGGGACTGAAGGTTTGATTGAAGTTAATGAGACAATTGCATGAGTAAGGCTTGGTAGAGTGTGGCAGGGTAGAGGGACTCCAGAGAGGGTGGAGACTCCTTCTTGGATGTATGGAGGTGCTGAATGGGAGATGCACACTTATGAAACAGTCAGGGAACTTCAAAATGGATCTGGGAGAACAGTGGCTGAGTGAAGGCAGTTGGTAATAGGACCATGGAGAAAAGGGAACATGCAACAAAATTAAGGTGGGAAAAGCCAGGAAATCAAAGGCTGAGCTGACATTGTGCTTCAGGTATGCAGCATGGGCCAGTACAGAAAATGAAAGAGTGAGCTAGGAAAACTGGGTTCTATTCCCATCACTGCCCCTTGACCATAATGTATTGTGGTAATGCCGGGGGCACCAGCTCCATTGTGCTAGGCATTATACAAACCTATAACAAAAAGAAAGTCCCTGTCCCAAAGAACTAAGTATAAGTTGAGAGACGACAGATGGATACCACAGGAGGGAAGAGCACATGATAACAGTAAGATGATTATGATAAACAGTGGTCACAGAATTCCATCTACCTAACTGTTGCTCTAGGTACTTGGGCAGGTCTGTTAGGGCCAGGTCTTCAGCTTCTCTGCATTGCTTTTCTGCGGAGGAAGAGTTACTGGCCATTCACTTGAGTTCAGTAGGCTTAAAATATATATTATATTGATTATTTAGTGAGTATCACTGAAACAATACTGAACTCATAAAATTTCCAGTGGGAAAAAATGTAGCTGTCTGGCTAATAGGGAATGATCTTCAATATATTTTTATAGCAAAATGTATCAGGCTTCATAGGCTTCCTTCATACTAATTCCTGGCAACCAGGGAAACATCGTTGACTTCAAAATCATTCATTAAAAATATTTTTTAAAGAAATCAATGAATTCACTGATCTAAATACCCAAATAATAGAGAGAGATTTCACAAGTGGTTTCCTACAATGTGTGCTGAGCGATAATAGGACTCCAATCTTTAAGTGCTTCGTCAATTACCTACTATAGTCAATAGGTTGAATTTTCATCATAAACAGACAGTGCTTTCTCTATGGGGAAGGACAAAGAAAAAGCTCTAAAATAGATAAGCACTTCAGGATGCTGTATATAGTCAAATCCTGGTGGTTAATGCTGTCAGTCCTCTATATACTCTTTGATATTTAAATCTCTCCAACTTCCCTTTTTGCACTGCTTTAATTGGGAAACCATAATATTTGTAAGTTTCCCATTTAAGATGTTACACATCAGTCTGACTTCAGAGATACTTATGTTTAAGGCAAATTCTTGGAGCACCATTCAAAGCTCACTGAGGTCTTTAAAATTACTTTCACGTAGCACTTGATGGGAAAAACCGAAGTCTCAGAAAAGATGTATATGGTTGACCTTTAGACCAGTCATCTACACAATGCTGGGTTTTACAGACCAAACAGTATGTGTGATATTATCCATTTATCATTTATTTATATTGCGCCACAGTCATGAATGGAGCATTGCAGACATAAAATAATGCAAATTCCTTTAAGTCTTAGGACCTGATCCTGCTAGGAGATGAGTGCCTCCTATAGGTGTGAGCTCACTCCACTTCCACTGAAAAACAGCTTAATTCGCTACCTGATCTTGCTTCATTCATCCTCTGTCCTGTGCACTCAATGAGACAAAGGGCTTGTAGGGGGAAAAGGGGGGTGATATTGAAGACTGTATAATAATCCAGATGCACAAGGGGTCTGAATTAAGCAATTATATAAGGTTATATAAGCAATCTTAAATCTGGCTTTGTAACTTTAATGCTCTTTTAACGTAGTTTTCTTGCAAGTGGCACACACACACACACACACACACACACACACACACACACACACACACACACACACACACACACACAATGTAGAAGAGAGAGATCAAAATAATGAGTACTTTTGGCTGCTTGAGGTACAATGTCCTGGGTACTTGGGGAGCTATTTTGGGTGTCTGTACTTTGAATAATAAAACATATTACCTATAGGCATATGATGGGATAAAGTGCTTCGTATCAGAGGTAATATGACAGAAGTTGTGCACTTGTTCGGACATATAAGCAGCTACCATGTGACACCATCTTCTCTGTTGTGTGTGATGATAATGACATTTTATTCAGGGGCAATGGTGAGAATAAACCTTTTGCACCTGCAGATTCTGCACTCCTGCATTACAGGGTCAGCTGCCTCCAAACCTATTAATGCGAGTGGCTGCTGCCAGCATCACTGAGAGCTCATAAACACTTGTTACCAGAGAATGACAGATAACCAAGAAAATGTGATTGCCAGGAAGGGCAGAAGGGCGGTTGCATAAGATCCCCTGCATGCACCAAAGAGGAGACGCCACACAGTGACTGTTAAGGCTGGTTCACAAGGCAAAATGTTATGTTACAAGCAAAGACCATAGCCTGCTCCCATCCACCCTCCCTCCTTAGAATCATAGAGTCATAGAATCATAGAATATCAGGGTTGGAAGGGACCCCAGAAGGTCATCTAGTCCAACCCCCTGCTCGAAGCAGGACCAATTCCCAGTTAAATCATCCCAGCCAGGGCTTTGTCAAGCCTGACCTTAAAAACCTCTAAGGAAGGAGATTCTACCACCTCCCTAGGTAACGCATTCCAGTGTTTCACCACCCTCTTAGTGAAAAAGTTTTTCCTAATATCCAATCTAAACCTCCCCCATTGCAACTTGAGACTCCTCGTTCTGTCATCTGCTACCATTGAGAACAGTCTAGAGCCATCCTCTTTGGAACCCCCTTTCAGGTAGTTGAAAGCAGCTATCAAATCCCCCCTCATTCTTCTCTTCTGCAGACTAAACAATCCCAGCTCCCTCAGCCTCTCCTCATAAGTCATGTGCTCTAGACCCCTAATCATTTTTGTTGCCCTTCGCCTTTTGCCTTACAATCCACTCAACTTCCCCAGGGAAGTTCCCACACTGCAGACCCTTACACACCTCCCTCTCTCCCTAAAAAAACGCCTACCTTCACTGACCCAGCCGTAGGTGTGCTCCAAAACATTCAGCGCTGGTGTTTGGTCTACATGTCCTCTGATGCAGGCTGCCTGCTCTGAGAGGTACCCACATGTTCAGCATTAGGGGGTGATTATTTAACCCCCTTTTCTCCCTCTTTGTGGAAAGCGGGCCGTATTGTTGCATGACTGGGCACAGTTTAATAAAAAAGGTGGTAAATGATCTGGGTTTTCTTTGTTGTTGTTTTGTTAATTGTGCCCAGCTAGCCAACAACGCAGCCCACTATTGACATTAAAGGCTGATGAAGTTGTCCTTGGCAAAACGCCCTCCTGCAGGAGGGGCTTGCTCCTTTCCATATGGAGTCCCAGCAGAAGGGATTCCCCTAGTGTAAAGGAGGAGGGGTTTGGTGCCCAGAATCACATGGGAATTCTCCTCTCTGCAGGTAAGGAGAGTTGTGTCAGTGATGTAGAAGTAGGTGGGACAATCTAGGCCTATGTGATTGATCTGTGGAAGTGGAAAGTGCCAATTCATGGGTGTATCTTAATACTCAGGGGGGGAAAAAACCCTAGGAAAGAAACAAAACAAACTGCTGGTTTTGGGGTACCACAATTGAAGTGACTAGCCTACCATGTCTCTCACAGACCACTCAGCCTTCCACCACACTTCCTTCTTCCCACCATACCATCTTGATTGAAACCACTTCTCCAGGTGTCTGGATAAAAATGAAAACCACACCTCAGCTTCATACACACTGAGGCCCAGCCATTGCCCCCGGGATATCAAGAACCTCATTTACCTGGCAACCACAGCAGGTAAAGTCCTGTGAAACACAACTGCATTGCACACCTGGCCATAACTGACAGGATCCCCATGGCACAGCAGTATTAATCAGCCACAACAGAACTCCACGGAGTGTTGGTAGCAGGATGATTGCACTGCTCTGCGTTAGGCCAGTGGATGGAGAGAGAGGGAGAAGCTTTCCTATAGGCCACATGTTTACCTTAGTCATTTCTTCAGTGATGGATAATATTTGACAATTGCATGTGACGTCCTCCAGAATTGTTTCCCCATTAGTTCATGTGACCAGCTGACAGATTTCTCCAGTTGTCAATACTGGTAATAAAATCTTGACCCAAAAAGGAGTTGTGTGTGGGTGGGACGGGGGTCACAAGGTTATTGTAGGGGGCATTGCGGTACTGCTACCCTTACTTTTGTGCTGCTGCTGGCAAAGCGCTGCCTTCAGAGCTGGGCAGCTGGAGAGCGGTGGCTGCTGGCTGGGAGCCCAGCTCTGAAGGCAGAGCCACTGGCAGCAGCAGGGCAGAAGTAAGAATGTCTTGGTATGGTGTTGCCACCCTTCTGCGCTGCTTCTGGTGGGGTGCTGCCTTCAGAGCTGGGCACCTGGCCAACAGCCCCGCTCTCCAGCCACCCAGCTCGGAAGACTGTACAGAAATAAGGGTAGCAATACCGTGATGCTCCTAAAATAACCTTGCAACCCCACTGCAACTCCCTTTTGGGTCAGGGCCCCCAGTTTGAGAAATGTTGGTCTCCCACATGAAATCTGTATAGTATAGGATAAAAGCACACAAAAGACCAGATTTCACAGTCCATGACGTGTTTTTCATGGCCGCGAATTTGGTAGGACCCTATGTAGTACACTACAATCTTCCAGAAAGAGTATGCTGTGTTTTTTGTCTAACTTCTCTGTGTGCATGCCATGAACATAACACTCAAGTCCATGGGAGCTGTAGGTACGTTGCATCTTTGAAAGACAGCCCACTTTTTTGATGCTTAAATGTGGATTTAGATATCTATTGTTATGCATGCTTGAAAATGTTGCCCTTTCTCAGAATGGTCTGGGCTTAGTATAAAACCTGGGAAGGTTTTGAGGGCTTGTCTCCTCTTCAATTTCTCCAAAGTATTGGTCAGGAAGCTGCAGGGATCTGTAAGACATTTCAGTGATGCTTGAGGGTAGTGTTGTATCTCTAACCTTGGTCACTACTCTTCTTTTCATTATGTGGAATTCCTTTAGGGTTTGTGGAATCCTTGTGTTGAAGCTGCTCTGCTCAGCCAAGCCTAGCTTTTCTTCTGGCACCATATTCTTCAGCAGCATAAATATTAATGTGCTTGCAGAAAATTCACCACCTTTTGTACAGTATAGGAGTGCTTTGTCCCATTGGATTTCATTATCTTATCTGTCCCACTATTGATTTTGCATTTTCTGCAACTTTGTTTGAGCACTAATGTTTCATCCTATGCTTTCTTTGCAGTAAAATTGGGCTAAGAACCTAGGTTTTTATGTGCATTCACTCTTTCCTCAAGGAAAGTTCTAATTGCGTCATCATTCTCATTGATGCATCCCTGGTGACTATGTTTGCTCAGCATCTGGGTTGCATGCCACAGTATATCACATAATACTTTCTGGTAAACCCAAAAGATTAACCATAGAAATCAGAAGTTCAGTGGTCAGCTCTCTTTGGGAATGTTAGGGTTCTTAATGACTCAAGGACAAATCCAGAATAGTGCTGAATGACTCTTGCAAGGTTCTAAGCGGTCTCACCTTCTAGAGTTGAAGGACTTTGAACTTTGTGGTTGGCACTCAGCACTTTTGCAGGATATGGTTGTAAGTGCCTAGTAAATGTTTGGTCCATTCTGCGCCTAGTTTAAAAGTATCAGGAGAGATGGTTCACAAGCTTTTCCATTCTGGGACCCGCTTTTTCATACCAGAATCCCCTACTATTGTCTGGGAGCTACCTAGAAATTTCCAACCATTTAGCAATAACTACTGTGACGCCCTTCATGTACAGGAGTCCATAGGCCAGTGTGGTAGATGGAAGCATATTTGAATATTTTCATATTCAATATTTTTTCTCAGACTGAAAATATATACAGTGTCTTAAAATAAAGGATTGTTTACTGTGTGTT
The DNA here is from genome assembly GCF_015237465.2 of Chelonia mydas. Classification (NCBI taxonomy): domain Eukaryota; kingdom Metazoa; phylum Chordata; order Testudines; family Cheloniidae; genus Chelonia; species Chelonia mydas. Next base: position 18,283,648 of record NC_057851.1, read on the forward strand.
GACCAGAATCTAGCACAATGGGGCCTTGATCCTGATTGAGGCCCATAGATGCTACTGTAATATCAACAGTGAATAGTAATAGTAAATATCTTTAATCATAAAATAAAAACCTGTAGGGTAATCTGACAGTATTACAGTATCTAAGCCACTTTGGAAACTGTGTGATTAATAGAGGAGTTCACCATTTCAGTAGTTTTTGCTGAAAATTCTTTAGAGTTGACAGTCACCTCATTTGAATTCAGGAAAGAGATTCCTGAGATACATAATTTGAAATGTATATAAATGTTAATTTATAATTAGTCTACTGTTGCTCCACTTATATGGAGTCAAAGGAATACTAATCTGGCAGTTAAAAAACAACGTGACTCCCAGAGAAGAGATTTTTGATGATAAATATATACGCATTGCCTGTGCATAGCTGATGCATTTATTATGTATATATTTGGGTGGTAAAAATACCAACACCAATAATGCTTTACTGGAATATACTGTATATATTTTGTCATGAACTTAATTAGATTTATAGGAGGACAATACACAAAGTCTATACGGTTGCTAAGTATTAATCATTAGCATACTGTTATAATGAACTAAACTGTCAGAGATTGGGACAAGTTAGACAATGCTTGTGAGAGGCTTAATGAGTTATGTATTACGTCAAATCTGGCCCAGTTGGATATATTCCTTTTTGATATGTTCCTTTTTGGTACACTAAACCTATATTCCAAATATGTCCCTGGGGTAACTCAATTGTCTTCTGCAGAGTTACACCAGTGATGTTAGCCTCATTTATCTTAAAATGAATGTGACTTATATTTACTATTTTCCCATGCTAGTTTTTCTAGTTTTCTAGACTTTCTGAGTTTCTTCAAACAGTTTGTATCAGGGGATTATTTTTTGAACAGAGAATACCAATGTTTTATTTAAATTCTAAACAAACACAGCTTTTCAGCCCATATAAACCTAAATCTCCATGCTTCGGAACATGTACTTGAAGGTGCTGAGCACTCTCAGTTAAAGAACATAACATAAGAATGGACATACTGGATCTGACCAATGGTCCATGTAGCCCAATATCCTGTCTTCCAACAGTGGCCAGTGCCAGATGTTTTAGAAGGAATGAACAGAACAGGGCAATTTACTGAGTGATCTATCCCCTGTCATCTTGTCCTAGGTTCTGTAGTCAGAGATTTAGGGACACCCAGAGCAAGGGGTTGCATCCCTGACCATCTTGGCTAATAGCCAATGATGGACCTATCCTCCATGAACTTATCTAATTCTTTTTTGAACACAGTTATACTTCTGGCCTTCACACTGTCCCTTGGCAATGAGTTCCACAGGTTGACTGTACATTGTGTGAAGAAGTACTTCCTTATGTTTGTTTTATACATTTACTTGCCTTGCCAATTTTGTGGCATTTTCTGTAGGCCACCTCACTGCCATTGAAAGCCGTGGCCTCACATGAGTAATTGACACATGGAGGGAGGCCTCATTTTTTTGGAAGATAGGATTAGGGAAGGCACTCAGCCAGGTTTATTGGTCTTTCAACACAATTGTAGTGCCCTGGCTTCCTGGTTACAGGTACAGTAATACATGAGTGACCAGTGGCAAGGAGTGACTCAGTTAGCAGTGAGAATTTTTGCTATTTCCTAGGCCTTTGGTTTAGGAAGGTTTTGCACCAGGCCCAGTGGTCTAGGCACTCTCTATCTTTACTACCCTAATATCTCTTTTTTGAGATGGGGAGAGGAGAGCTGCATGCAGTATCAAAGTATTCAGTTCCCAGTGATTTCAATCAATGGGAGATGACAGAGTTTAGCACATCACAGGAGGCATTTGGAAGATTCTGGGCCTAGTCCTGGACCTGCTAAAGACAACGGCAGAACTCTTATTAACTTTCGGGTCTGCAAGACTGGGTCCTGTATTTTCACAGAGCCCCAGTGAATAATTCAGAGTAGTAAGTGAAAAAGTCTAGATCCTAAACTACTGTTAGTTCATGTAGTTTGATTGTCTTGAATGCAATAGATCTATGCTGATTTATAACAACTGAGGATCTGGCCCAGAGTTTAGAACTGAATTATTGTGCCCAATATGCACAGGAGAAATCACTAAAAAGACAACTTTTGCTGACTGTGACCAAACAGATGCTATATATATTTCCTGTTTTAACTAGAGGGAAAAAGGGTGGTCCTCTTAGATACTACTGTTTGGTACCCCCTGGGAAATACTGACTTTTTAAATGGTAACCACTATATTTCCTTATTGTCTCAGAGTAGCTTCTGAGCTTTAGGCCATTTAATGTATATCCTGTTCTCTAGATCTTAGTTCATCCTTTGAAATATATTTTGAGCCTAGATTTTCTTTGGATGGCTTTTGGGGATAACACCAGGAAACTGTAACACATTATGGCTTCTTTTTCTGACCCCTATTGAGTTACATAAGTGTATGATAGTATGATTCTCCCGCTAAACCCCTACATGAAATCTAAGTAGGAATTTAACCATCAGAATACCAGTGTGATGGAATGCTTCGGAAATACAACTGATAGGGTTAGAGTGAACAGTTATATGTAAAAATCAAATTTGGGGAACTGGATAAAGTGTACTGTGCACTTTAAAGCAGGCACACCTCCTATTTCCAAAAGGCATGATCCTACATCCATGTACATCCAAATCTCTCACTGACGTCACTGGTAGATTTTGCTGTGCAAAGAATGCAGGATTGGGTCCTAAATAGTGTATGTTGACAAAATAATGTTCACAACAAGAATTTGTTTCCATGTACTCACTAAAGGTGAATTTTGAGGATTTAAGTGGGACTTAAGCCTTGCATAGACCTTTGTAATAGCACTGTAGAGAGGGATGAATTTTATCCTCCCGATGAAATCCTGGTTATATACATAGCTCAGCTAAGCAATGTGATCAGAGTTGTGTTAGTGCTGAAATCCTCATTCCTAACATGTAGTCATAGATGCACACACAGAGTAATGGAAGTGAATTATCTCATAGTGTGCACGTAGGGGCTAACCTGGAGTACGCTGTGAGTTATTATCTCCCCATTGCCTTTAAATACCTGTTAAGAGAACAAGGTGAGTTGGTTTGTTGCAATTTGTGCTAGTCCTATTCTTCAGCTGTCTCCTTAATTAGTCCTGCTGTGTGGCTGAGACGCCTCATAGGCCATAATGCCACAGCTGAGCCCTAAAATTATAATACAGCAATTAACCTTGCACATTCCTGCATGAATGACTGGCATTACCTTGCAGAATGTAAGCATTTGCATTTGGCAAATGAGTGGCTATTGTTTTAATCAGTGAAGCTTGTGCTTTCCAGAAAGGATGGCCCATTCGTCTTTGCAGCCCCTCCAGGTGGTCCAGCCCTGGGTAGAGCACAGCAGTGGTGAGCAGTGAGAGAGAGAGAGAGAGATCATTTTTATGGCACTCCATTCTCCTTTTCATTCTGTAGTCTAAGGATTCACAATCCTATGGAAAAACTATTAAAGATGGAATTAATGTTTTGAAAGTGAGGCTTTTATTTATACATTTCAGGTCTTCATGGATGGCATGAGTAAGCACAGCCTTCTGGATATTCACTCTGAATGCTATACGCCCCAAAGGTCTCAACACGAATGAGACCTCAGAACATTAATAAGGTTTCTGATTTGCACTCAGTGCGGTTTTGGCAATGAGATCCAGGCTGCTCATAATTTATGGCTCTGTTTTTGCTATTGAAAGCTGCATTTTCCTTTTTTTCTCTAGCATATTGTGGTAAGCTATTTCAGACTCGCCCAATCTTATATTCAGTGTTACACTGGCATTGTTCACCCCTTGAGTAAATCTCCTCCCAGTCCTTCAGCACAGTGGCAGTCAGCTTTCCACTGTATGAGAGGCACTTCAGCACTGAGCAGAGATGCAGAGAGCCACTAAAGAATTAGGAAAAAGGAAAGGAGTACTTGTCGCACCTTAGAGACTAACAAATTTATCTGAGCATAAGTTTTTGTGAGCTACAGCTCACTTCATCGGATGCATTCAGTGGAAAATACAGTGGGGAGATTTATATACATAGAGAACATGAAACAATGGGTGTTACCATACACACTGTAACGAGAGTGATCAGGTAAGGTGAGCTATTACCGGCAGGAGAGAAAAAAAACCTTTTGTAGTGATAATCAAGGTGGGCCATTTCCAGCAGTTGACAAGAACCTCTGAGGAACAGTAGGGGGGTGGGAATAAACATGGGGAAATAGTTTTACTTTGTGTAATGACCCATCCACTCCCAGTCTTTATTCAAGCCTAATTTAATGGTGTCCAGTTTGCAAATTAATTCCAATTCAGCAGTCTCTCTTTGGAGTCTGTTTCTGAAGTTTTTTTGTTGAAGAATTCCCACTTTTAGGTCTGTAATCGAGTGACCAAAGAGATTGAAGTGTTCTCCGACTGGTTTTTGAATGTTATAATTCTTGACATCTGATTTGTGTCCATTTATTCTTTTACATAGAGACTGTCCAGTTTGGCCAATGTACATGGCAGAGGGGCATTGCTGGCACATGATGGCATATATCACATTGGTAGATGCGCAGGTGAAAGAGCCTCTGATAGTGTGGCTGATGTGATTAGGCCCTATGATGGTGTCTCCTGAATAGATATGTGGACACAGCTGGCAACGGGCTTTGTTGCAAGGATAGGTTCCTGGGTTAGTGGTTCTGTTGTGTGGTGTGTGGTTGCTGGTGAGTATTTGCTTCAGGTTGGGGGGCTGTCTGTAAGCAAGGACTGGCCTGTCTCCCAAGATCTGTGAGAGTGATGGGTCATCCTTCAAGATAGGTTGTAGATCCTTGATGTTGCGTTGGAGAGGTTTTAGTTGGGGGCTGAAGGTGATGGTTAGTGGCGTTCTTTGTTATTTTCTTTGTTGGGACCACTAACCCAGAGTTAGCTATATTGTTCAAATATAGCTCATTCTAACAGGCTCAGTTGGGGATGGAGGTCCATGACATACAAAGGGAATGCACAAAATTTAATATAGTTTCATTCTCTATTAACTTTGCAGTAGATTCCTCACTGGGTTCCAAGGGAAATGGGGCTTGTAGTTTACTTGTCCCCCTGACTCTGCCTATAGTTCTTCCCCTGCTACCAGTGGCCTACTTTGCCCCATGCATGAATCTCCACCTCTGTTGAGGGCCCTCTACAGCAGTGGTCTCCAAAGTGGGATGCCCGGCATGGTGGCAGCAGCACTCCTGGACCTCTGATTCTTCAGTGGCAAGCCGGCGGCAGCTCGACTCTTCCCTGCTCCGTCTTTGGCAGAACGCCGGCGGCAGCTCAGCTCTTCCCCGCTCCGTCTTTGGCAGAATGCCGGCGGCAGCTCCTCTTCTTCTTCTTCTTCTTCTTCTTTTTTTTTTTTTTTTTGCTTTCCTAGGGCGATCCAAAAAGTTTGGCGACTACTGCTCTACAGAGCAGGCATTCTGATGCTGTAAAGGTCTATATTTAATCTTCTTCCTCTATGCAAACTGCCTTACGCTGCAAATGATTGTTTCTAGTTAGGAAAGCTGGATGAATTTCACTTCTAAATTCATCAGTGCTGCTTAGGAGAGAACAAAAATCAAACTCAGTGACATAATTCTGCTCTCAGCTACACTAATGGGCTTCAGTTTTAACCCTGTACAAACAATAGCTGAATTCAATGTACTTCTTAAAATAAACTGATGTTTAGATGGTGCCCTGTGACAGGGTGTACCGGGCATTTGATGCTCCCTGCTGGAGGCCCTGTAACCTTGGCCCACCCTGCCCTAAGAAGGTGTCATTCTTTTTTGGTAGGGGAGGGGTAAGCAGTGAGTGCAGACCTCCAAGAGCTGCTCAGAGAGTCCACCCAGAATGAGCCGCTGGTGGAACCAACAAGAACTAGTCCTCCAGCAGCTAGAAGGGCCAGGAGCAGCCAGTATGGGCTCAGCAGACAAGATAAAAAGTGCTGGAAGTTCTGTGGGATGGTGGGTGGGTTGACTGGCTGGCTGGGCTGCCTGCCTGCCTTAAGGAAAAAGCTTGGCCTTCTCAGGGACCTAACTCCAACTGTACCTGTTGGATTGAGCCAGTGAAGGAGTATTTTGTTTTACCTTGTAGAGTGGCTGGGTCATTACACATATTGAATCTATTTCCCCATGTTACATATCCTCACACCTTCTTGTCAACTGTCTAAATGGGCCATCTTGATTATCACTACAAAAGTTTTTTTTCTCCTGCTGATAATAGCTCCTCTTAATTAATTAGCCTCTTAACAGTTGGTATGGCTACTTCCACCATTTCATATTCTCTGTATGTATATATATATATATATCTTCTTACTATATGTTCAATTCTATGCATCCGATGAAGTGGGCTGTAGCCCATGAAAGCTTATGCTCAAATAAATGTGTTAGTCTCTAAGGTGTCACAAGTACTCCTGTTCTTTTTGCAGCTACAGACTAACACGGCTGCTACTCTGAAACTTGTAGAATTTGAAACCGATCTGGATATCAATGGACTGCTGTAAAATTAAAAGGAACTTGCGTTGGGGGATGCTCCGCTCATGCAGGAGAGCCTGTGGCATACCTGCAATGCACACACACACAAACACGTACATGTATATGCAGACCTGTTGCTTGCAGCTAAAACCATAGATCTTAATTTTAGTCATCAAATTATCTATCTAATTTAAAAAGGGAGGTAAGGGGGGATTTTCATTTAAATGAACTACAGCAGAGTGATCAAGTGTTGCAATATTGCTTCTAAGCAGATGATTGGCTTTTATTTTTGTAGCATCCAAGTTTACAGTCTACATTTAATACATAATCTATTGAGTGAAGGTAGTAGAAACAATGACTGGAAGGTGTGGACTAGAACATGAGATACAATATTAATAAGAGTTCATGGTTTCTCAGTTTAGGCTTGGATAGTTCTATCAATTTCTTTCTTTTGTATTTTATTATTAACTCACTTCTTGTGGGCAGTTTGGTGGAAGACAGTGTTTAGGAGGGATCCAAATTTGGAGGGAAGGGTGACATAACAGGAATGGGTTGGGCAGCAGAGAAGAAGGTACGGATGCAAGAGTTGGAGAAGCAAATGAAAGGAGCATTTGAAACTCAGTATTATCTTTAACAATGAATTCACAAGCTCACACTCTTTCTTGTCCTCTTACAGATGCAATAAAAAGGAGTTTCACACATAATCCCAAGGAAGCCGATAGAACAAGAAAATTAATGAATGTCATCAAGACAAGCGAAAAAGGGAGATATCTATATTCCTCTGAAGCAAATACAGTCAGTCTGTGGCTGTGGAACAATTCATGGTTCATTGCCTGACATTCAACTGTCTTCTTGGGTTTTTGTAAAATAGTGCACAATATCCTAATCTCAATGAGTCTGTTTCTCATTGAGGAAGAAAGTCCATTTAACATAAAGACACAAAGACAAAACAATCTCACAGATAGAGATAAATGTAGGTAGCAGAGACATTGACAAAAGCAAACTTCCTGAATCTGGTGAGAGGCATCAACCGCCAGGATCTATCACTGAGCCCTACACAATATGGTCATGTTGGAAGCTCTCTTTCGCTGTTTTTGATAAAAGCATTAACTGTGACTTGATGGTAAACTTTGTTGCTTGACTTCATGAATTCTTAATGTGCCTAATTCTTTAGGTTTCAGAGTAGCAGCCGTGTTAGTCTGTAGCCGCAAAAAGGAAAGGAGGACTTGTGGCACCTTAGAGACTAACACATTTATTTGAGCATAAGCTTTCGTGAGCTACAGCTCTGTGTGTAACAACTCACAGAGATCTGAGTTGTTACAGCCCCTGACTGCAGGATGTTGGGTCTGTAGCTACTTGTGTTTAGCTTTGGAGATCCCAGGTTCAGTCCCCACTTTGTTGGTCCAGATAGCAGCCATCACACATCTATCCTCTCTGCATCAAGAGGAGAATAAAGTTAAGCATGTGTTTTAAGTTCTTTGCTGACTAAGACTTTTAAAGAATTAAGTCTTATTGGACCCAGACGCAGTGCTGTGTATCTGTCTCTATTCAGATACACCACATTAATAGGACTCACTTCACTTTGTCTACACAAAATGAAATGCAGACTTCTCTTAGATGAAAAGTGGGGGTCTGATCCTGTAAAATATTGAGCATTCCCTGGGAGGTGCTGACTGTTCTTGAACTCAGATGCACAGGATCTTTCAGGATTGAATCCTAACATTGCACAGCAACAATGCACAGTAGTAATTTTAGAATAGTAAAAGACTAATTTTATTATTTACAAGACAGCTAATTTGTCCTAGGTCCTATGGACGAAGTCCTTAATATGATATCCACTTACAATGGCAGTGGAAATTTAGGTAATTTGGCCAGAACTCTAGGGATATACGCTTGTTACAAGGGCCAGGACATCTTTAATCCTGCCTGAAGACAACAATCCTCGGTAATAATTATTCACAAACGTTCTATTTCAACATCATCCTAAGATTGCTTACTAATGTATTAATATAAAAAGATTGGAATTTTGTAAAGTTTTCACTTAACAGCTTGATTATGTAATCACATGTTTCCTATGCCTTATCTAAAAGGTGGCATCAGAACAGCCCTCCATTATAGCATGCTGGAGCAATGAGTCAATATTAGAGCTGATTGAATCATGGAATTTTCATCCCATTGGAAACCCTGATGTTTTGACATTTGTTTTCAGCCTGAATCAGAACAAAAAATCAAAATGTCAAAACTTTTCACACACCAAAAAGTCCTGATAGTTTTTGTTTAAGAAACATTTAAAAGTTTCATGTCAACATTTTGGATCAAAACAAAAGTTTTGACATTCCTTTGAAATGAAACATTTTGGTTTGTTGACCCAAAATGAAAGGTTCAAGTTTCTAGTGGGCATGAATCTCTGTGTCTGTCTGCGCTGCTGCAATGCGTCATAGAAACAGTAGTTCTGAGTGCCTCATACTCCCATTCTCCTCAGGGGCACAGCTCTCCTGCTGGACAATATTTCCCAGAATGCATTACTTCCATTGGTTCCCATGACTCACTAAGTTATGTTGACTCCAGCTCTGTCCTTTCCAGCCCCAGTCATTTTGACATGCCTTTGGCTGGGGACCAGGAGAGACTAGCACAAAGATAGCTACACTGGCATTATGCCAGACCAGGATCCCTCCCCCTGGGGAATTTAAATTTCTAGTCCCTTTAGGGTGATTTAAGATGCCTTTGCACTAATGGATCTTTGCAGGGTGCAGCCCATCAACTCTGTTGGTAAAATGTAGACCAGATTCTTCAATATTCTTTAGTATTTACTGACTCACTCCCCCCCCCCCCAAAAAAAAAAAAGTCTTTATACCCAAAAAAACCAAATCATGAATTGTGCCTGAAATAGACTGGCTGCTAGCCATGATGAACCTGTGTCTTGTAAGAACGGAAGGTACTATAACTTTTGGGTTGTTTTCAGAGCACAGACAGCACTCCTCTGAGATAACTGTGAGCTGGCAGGGAATTTGGGGGTATTGGCATGCACATAAATCCACTGAGCATCCCATTCTGCTTCTGGGATTCTGAAGACTAGAACTGCCACAACACAGAGCTTTTGAAACTGGAGCAGGAAAAGAAACTCATCATCAACATGTTGCCAGCTGCTGAGTGTATTCAGTGTGGAATTGGCGCTAGAAAACAGGGTCCTGCAGGTCATGTCTATCATTCACCTGCCTGAAGGAAATAATCCTTGGTAAAAACTAGCTCAAACTTTCTTTTTATAAACACTGCACTGCTACTGTCAGTTGTTGTCAACCAATGCTATATATATACTATTGATACTATATATATTGCTGGATATAATTTCTAATATCAAGAGATTGTAATTGTGTTAATGTATCCATTAACAGTGCGCTTACAGTATGCCATTTGCACATACAACTGATCAGATCTAAATAAAAAAAGTTCTGACTGACACTTTGATTCACCGCTGTATTACTCATTTTTATTAGAGAGACAAGGAAGGTGAGGTAATATCTTGTATTGGACCGACTTCTATTGGTGGAAGGGACCAGTTTTCGACCTTCAGAGCACTTCCTCAGATCTGGACAGTGTAACCAGCGGTCTAAGCTAAATACAAGGTGGGAGAGATTGTTAAGCATAAGGGGCTGACACATGCTATAGGAGACCACTTAAAATGAAGTTGGCAATTAAGGGTTAGCAGGCAGTAGGGGGTGTTACAAATTATTGTAATGAGCCATAAACCCCGTTTCCCTGTTATGTCTGTTTTTAGTATCCAGCAGAGTGATGAATTTAAGTTCCCAGGCTCATCTTTTGAAGGCTTTTGTGCAAGTTTCCTTTGAGGACGAAGACTGAGAGGTCACACACGGAGTGATCACTTTGTGAAAAGTGTACATCCACCAGTGTCGTAATTATCTGGTTTCATCCACATAGTTGTCACTGGGGCTTTTGATGCACTGGATGAGGTACACCACCTGTTGTGATAGGTATGTGTAGAACCCATGGATCTTGAAAGGTGTGTTGTGGGTAGTATTGATCATCATAGCTGCTCTGAGCTGGTGTGTCCTGATCTGCGGGGAGCTTGCTTCTGATGATGATCTTGGTGAGACAGGGGAATTGTTTGAAGGCCAGAAATGGGGGGGTTGAAAAATATTTTTTTCAGGATGCAGTCCCCATCAAATATGGGTTGTAACTGTTAGGTGATAGCCTGTACGGGTTTTACGGGGGGTGAGGGGGAAGGGCGGTAGGTGACAATTAGGGGTGTGCAGTTGGTGTTTTGATTTTGTTTTTTCCTATATTGAAGCAGGTTCTTCTGGGGTATTTGGGTGGCCCGTTCTGTGATACAATCTACTTCTCTGGTGGAGTGTCCTTGATTAGTGAAGGTAGTTTTAAGTGTGTTTAGGTGTGTATCCCAGACAAACAGCATGCAACTCTCTATGTGAATTGTACTGTATGTGTGTATGTATGTCAATATAAGAAAGACTCGTTGGCTGTGAAGCATCACCTGCTGATTTCAACAGCTACAGCTAACATATATTTATGATTTTCAGTTCAAATCAATGAAACCTCACCAAAACAACTAGCAAGGAGTTGTTTATAGACACACCTGGACAACACATGACTTTTACCATTTGTGGAGTACTAACAATTGTTTGCAGAAGAGGCTGGCAGGCAACACCTCTCACTGGAGTTGATTCAAAGCAGCCCAAGTCTTCCAAAGGGACAGGGTGTTATTTTTTAAAATATAAATCGAGGTGGATAATGTTTGAAGCACCCACAAAAATACTTTGTACGCTTTAAAAGTGATTCAGAGTATTTATCTTAAAGTAAACATCAAAAATGGAAAGAAATAGAGAAGAGACCAATTGCACTCGTTAATACTGCAGGTGCTCAGCACTTTTGAAATTGGGGCCATTGTTTTAGATGCCTAAATAAGGATTTGGTGCTTAAGTTTAGGCGCCAAAGTTTGAACTTTCTGTCCACTAATGATATGCTTTGGACCAAAGTATTTCACATCCCTCCTCCATTTTTTTTTATATAGAGCCAGTTCTGGGCCTTTATGAAATCATGGGGGCCTCAATTAGTCAACAAACATTTTAAATGCAATTAATTAAATATTTATTTATATTTCTAACAAAAAATCATCTATCTGAGGCTCTAGGTGCATGAAAATTCACACCATAAACAAATATACTGGTCAATTCCAGTTAGCCCAATATCAGTAATGTGTACAGAAGGTCACCAAACTCTACTGGGTCAGTGGGAACCATCTCTTCTTAAAGTGTTGATCAGACCTGGCTCTCTTGATCAATTACTGTATATTAGCAACTATTCCAGGTTGAGTTTCATTTATGTCTCTCTCCACTCCTTGAGACTAGCTTCTCCTTTGCAGTTTATGATGTCACTGGAGTATTTCTGAAAGTTCCTCATTATAGACTTGATTGTTACAGTGGTGAATGCTCACAAGCGCTATAGCTAAGACTCAATTTATTTTTCTATGTATATTTCTTAGAATACTAGTAATGGTGAAAGATATTGCCTGAATACAGTTGAACAAAATACCATCCATGGCATAGTATGTGAAGCAAACATACGACTCTGAGGTTCTTGTAAGGGGATGGATCACTTGATGATTACCTATTCTGTTCATTCCTTCTGAAGCACCTGGCATTGGCCACTGTCAGAAGACAGGATACTGGGCTAGAGGCACCTTTGGTCTGACCCAGTATGGCCGTTTTTATGTTCTTATGTATTGGCAAGGGGACACAGAAATATGCAGACATTAAGGACCCCGGGACTTCTTGAAGTGAAAAAAAGAACGTGCACGTTAGCAAATTGCTTAAGTCAGAAAACCTACAGAAAACCTACTTGATTCTGATTTAAAAAAGCACTGAACATTCTCAGTGTGAATTCTTTCTTTATGGTTTATGATGGATTGGATTGGAACCTGTTCCCACTGAAGTCGCTGGGAGTTCTGCCATTGACTTCAACTGGAGTGACAGGACCAGTCTAAGGGTCTATTGTAGGACAATAAAGAATAGTTTAGTTAACTGCATGAGAGGATTTTTACAAAATAGCAAAGCATAAAACCCATGCAGACTGGAAGCAGAGAATACATAAAACAAGCATCTCTAGACTCTGCTCTTTGCAGTCTATCATTTTTCTGTATCTGTCAACTATTCTTTCCATTTTTCGACTTCTATGGCTATAACATTAACTGTCCACAGCGGATCATCAGTATTCATTTCTTATATACCTTAATTAATCACCTTTTTGCTTCCTACTGATGGTTGTCATGTATTTAATCCTGAGATGTTTAATCCTCTTTTTGAGCCTATAGGGATATTCCATTTTCCATATCAGCAGACCAGTTTCTGAGCTTTACTTGTATATATATCTCCAAATAATTAGTTTTAGTTATTTCTTTTTCAGATTTATGCAGCTGCTTTTCTGCTCCATTGTTTCTTCACAGTTATCCAGAGGGTTGGATTTTACGCTGTCTCTGGGTTTCAGTGCTTTCAGTATTATTGAATTCCATGCCTGTCTTTTTTCTTAAGCGAACATCAATGTCCCAGATATATGAACAACCTGTTTCTAATTTATTTCTTTTTTTGACAGCCTTGATAACTATCTCCACTTTATTGTTTGGGAGGGTTGATTGTTTTCCAAAACAAATTTTACAGGCCTAAAACCTTTTACTTTATTTTGTGTATCTTCTTTGGCATCATTACTTTTACTGCTATCTATATAGCACCACAGAGATGCACAGTACTTTGAACATGGGAAATTTAAGTCTTCACCTTGGAGAACTTGCAGTCTGAAGGCAACAAAGACGGATGGAAGATAAAATGTGATGAGTGGATATTTTAGTTGGTAGGCAACGACACTGACATCTGAGAAATCAGGCTCAATTTGGATTAATTTTGGATAGATGCCCCTGAAATCCATATGCTTTTCTGCTGCTTATTTGAACTCCCCAGACATATTGAGTTGGCAGCATAAGATGGGGCTTTCATAAGAGAGTCCCATTATTCTCTCTGTTAGGTTGAAAACACTGAAAGAACAAGATGTAAAGAAACTCAGCAAAGATCATCCCTATTGATGAGACTGTAGTCCAGTTTCCATTAACTAGTTTTTTAATCTCTCTGATGTGTCAGCCAGCAAAGATGTTAATTATAATTATGGAGGTTTTAACATAGGAACAAAGAGTATATATTTAGGAATGGCCGTACTGAATCAGACCCGAGGACCAGCTAGTTCAGTATCCTGTCTCCAATAGTGGGCAATACCAGCTTCTTCAGAAGAAAGTGTGAGAAAACACTGCAGTAGGGGATGGTGATTTTGGTTATCGGATAGCCAGCAGAGAAAGTTTCTAACAGTAGGAGGTTAGAGGGAGGTTGGTTTATGCTGATAAATGAAGGTTTATTATCCCTTCCAAAACTATTCATTTTTATTTTTAAATATTTACTGTTATAACTCTGTATATTCCTGTTATCCATATAAATATCTAATCCTTTTTTAGAACCTTGTTAAGCTCTTGGCCTCAGTGGTATTTTATGGCAATAAGTTCCAAAGGCTATTTTTCATTTCCTGCTGGAAATTGGATTGACAGCATCAGCTGAGTCCAGAAAAAGCCACTGAATATCCATCACATGATACTACTTCTGAGTGAAATTTTTGTTCTAATATTGTTCCAATAAAATTTGGCCCTTTTTAATATCAATATTTTCATGAAAATATTTAGATTTTCTTGAAATTTTCTGTTTTTTTTCATTTCAAAACAAAGTTTCATTATTTATTGTTATTTTAATGTATCATTTTTCAGTTTTTTTGTGGGTTAGTGTCAAATTTTGTTAGGCAATGTAGTCACACGGTGGGATTCGTCAAAATGGAAATGCTTTATTTTAGAAAATTATGATTCTAAAAAACCAACCAGCAAAATTGAGAAAACCATGAGGTGAAAATTTGGTAAAGTGACAAATTAGTTTACTTTGAAAGCTAGACAAAACTCTTGCGGATTTTTTGTGTTATATTTTTTAACCAACTCTACACTGTAACAACTTTCAGCCTTTCAACTCTTTCATCCTATTCAATATCTACACAAACCCATTAGACGAGATCATGAGACCTCATGGCCTCAAATGCCAACTCTTTGAATGCACACAATGCTACATATCCTTCACATTAAATGCTAACAGAGCTATCTCTCAGCTATACCAGTGTCTACATGAAAAGCAACTACTTGAAAATAAACTAAGACAAAAGTGATGCTAGTAGGGAGATGAGAATATTGCAAAGGACTTAAAAAATTCACAGTATCACCCTCAGTCAAGGGGCTCTGCTCTCTGATATCAAGAGAGTTCCCAGCCTTGTAGTCCTCCATTGCTGTACTGAATTCCCAGATATTTGCTTTAATGTATGACTGGCCAAGAGGCTTCACCCTGGCTACACTGAACAGTGGTGTCTTCTAGGGATAACTGTACAAACGAATGATGACGGACTGAGAACTCCAGCAGGATCAAAATGTGGCAATGCTAAGCAAAAAAGGATGACATGAGCATGTCATACTAGTGCTTGGGGTTTTACAGTGGCTTCATACTGAATTATGAATTAAATTCAAGATTCCAGTCCTAACCTCCTAAGACTTTAAGAGGCTCTATTATCTGAACTACAATTTACACACCGCAGCATATTAAAAACAATCCAGGAATTAATTCTGATTCACTATAAATGCAGCAGAGATGGACATAAACCACAATATTCATAGCCATATCTAAACATGGAGGGAATTTCAGATCTGGGGTCAGCAGCAAAGTTTGGATGGAAATTTAATTGTCCACACAGTTTGGGAGCGTTTGGATGTAGGGTTTCCAATTTGTGACCCATCTGAAAAACGGGGCATTCACTATATTAGAGTTCAGAATAAGTGGGCTCCACTACATTTTAAATATAGCATAGTTTTAATAATGCAGGTGTAATAATAATTTAATTTTTCTGTATCAATCATACATTCTACTTATTTTGATATCAGTCATAGATGTCAAAAATTCCTTTAATCACTACTGGCCATTCTGACAAAGAGAGAACAAAATCATGTAGGAGAATTTTGCAACTAGCTTACTTATATAGATGTACATATTATACTTTTTATTTTATTGTAACCCTTCTGCCCATCAGAGTTGGCAGCAACAAGGGCCGGGTTCAATATCTAGGGGATCCATTCCAATAACACAATGCAAACCGGCTCGAGCCCCCACCCAGTGACCTGGGACAAATATATACCACCCCCGCTGGGCGCCTCCAAGAGGCAATACTTCCCCTCTCGCAAGCACATAGTCTGAGTGTAGCAAAAAGCCTTTTAATAACAGAGAGAAACAATGTGGCATTATGTTGGGGAAACACCACCAACAGGATTCATAACACAACCCATGAGCAAAAAAAACCACCCCAAGCAAATTGGGGCATGCCCCTTTCCCTCGGGTTCTTGAGTCCCAGCACCCAAACGTCTCTTGAGTCCAGCAATCCACAAATCACCCAAAGTCCAAAAAGTCCAGCCCCAGAGTTCAAAAGTTCATCTGCATAGTGTTACTCCCCAGTCTGGCTAAAATGTGCCTGTGTGTGGGGGAAAGGGGTAAGGGGCACCTTACGTGTCCTGAAGCTGACTGCCCCACAGGGCTCTGCTCTGCTACGCTGTCTCACGAACGGCTCTGCTCCACCACGACCGGCTCCGCTCTGCACAGCTCGCCATCTCACGAACACACCGCTGTCTCACGAACGGCTCCGCTCCACCACGACCGGCTCTGCTCTGCACAGCTCGCTGTCTCAAGAACAGCTCTGCTCAGCTCGCTGTCTCACGAATGGCTCCGCTCTGCACAGCTCGTCGTCTCACGAACAGCTCTGCTCAGCTCGCCGTCTCACGAACACACTGCTGTCTCACGGACGGCTTCGCTCCACCACGACCAGCTCCACTCCGCACAGCTCGCCATCTCACAAACAGCTCTGCTCATCTCGCTGTCTCACGAACACGCCGCTGTCTCACGACCGGCTCTGCTCTGCACAGCTCGCTGTCTCACAAACAGCTCTGCTCAGCTCGCTGTCTCACGAACGTCTCCGCTCTGCACAGCTCACCGTCTCACGAACAGCTCTGCTCAGCTCGCCGTCTCACGAACAGCGCCACTGCACTCTAGATCTTCCGGCTCCCCACTACTTGACACAGTGCTCAGTGATTTCAGCTCATAGTAGTGGGGGCCTTAGCGCTGGTGCACCATAAGGTGCACCAAAGTGAATGCAGCACAGTACCTGTAGCAAGACTCTTAATAGACCCAAAATTAGCTCTGACATTCCACAGTGGAGAGAGACAGAGGTGCAATTGGTGCTTCAGGCCCTCACAAAGGGGCCCACACCACCAGGTACTAATACCTGTCTCAAGTCTCTCTCAGTTCACACAGTTTTGGAACCCATGACCCTTGCCTAGCGAGTGCTACTTAGTTGATGGTGAGTCCCTCCATCATAGCAAAAGGCCAAGTACAGTTCCAAGCACAGTTCCCATAATCAGGGTAATAACAATTTATTCTTCCTGCCCCAATAACAGAGACACTGGGGATCCCACAGCAGCCGAAGTGACCATTTGGGCAGCTATGGCCTCAGTCTAGGCAGGGTGGGTGTGCCTATGCAAATGAGATCGGCCCCTGAAGTTTTTTTCCCACAACTTGCCACACCTCACCACCAGATGTCAGGGTGGAGCTCATCCTGACACTGCTTACATTATTATATTTAAAGTAGGGCTGTCAAGCAATTAAAAATATTAATCATGATTAATCGCACTGTTAATAATAGAATACCATTTATTTCAATATTTTTGGATGTTTTCTACATTTTCAAATATATTGATTTCAATTACAACACACAATACAAAGGTTACAGTGCTCACTTTATATTTATTTTTTATTAAAAGTATTTGCACTGTAAAAAAGACAAAAGATAGTATTTTTCAATTCACCTAATGCAAGTACTGTAGTGCAATCTTTTTATCAATAAAGTTGAACTTACAAATGTAGAATTATGTACAAAAACCCATGCATTCAAAATTTAAAGATGTAAAATTTTAGGGCCTGCAAGAACACTCAGTCCTACTTCTTCTTCAGCCAATTGCTCAGACAAACAAGTTTGTTTACATTTGCAGGAACTAATGCTGTCCGCTTCTTGTTTACAATGTCATCTGAAAATAAGAACAGGTGTTCTCATGTCACTGTTGTAGCCAGTGTTGCAAGATATTTACATGCTAGATGCGCTAAAGATTCATACGTCCCTTTATGCTTCAACCACCATTCCAGGGGACATGTGTCCATGCCGATGACAGGTTCTGCTCGATAACAATCCAAAGCAGTGCGGACTGATGCATGTTCATTTTCATTATCTGAGTCAGATGCCACTAGCAGAAGGTTGATTTTCTTTTTTGGTGGTTCGGGTTCACTAGTTTCTGCATCGGAGTGTTGATCTTTTAAGACTTCTGAAAGCATGTTCTACACCTTGTCCCTCTCAGATTTTGGAAGGCACTTCAGATTCTTAAACCTTGGGTCGAATGCTGTGGCTATCTTTAGAAATCTCACATTGCTACTGTGGCAAATTGCCAGCACTACTATGATGGGTCTCGCACTTTCTCTTCTTGGGGGGTGGGTGGTTCAGGGCACCGTTTCTTGCCCCTGAACTGGGTATTAACTGCCCCACTAGTGTCCTAGAGGAGGAGAATGGAGAGGGAGGGACCCGGGCCCGCCCTCTACTCCAGGTCCCAGCCCTAGGGATAGCAGTAAACCACTAGAACTAGTGGTTCCTTCCCCGGGCTACTTCCCTCTCCTGCCCTTCAGCTTGTGGGGCTTCCTGCCCTCCCTCTGCACTAACCAGGTGTCCCTTTACCTAGGGTCTTGGTCTTCTTAGCCCACCGCAGCACTTCTCCAAACTCTCCTCTGCTTCCCTCCAAACTGCTCTCTGCTCCAACACCAATCCACTCTGCTTCAACTCCTCCAAACTGCTCTCTGCTTCAACACCAATCCACTCTGCTTCAACTCCTCCTCTTGTCTGATTGAAGCAGAGGGTTAATTGGCTTCAGGTGCTTTAATTAATTTATAGCAAACCTTCTTCCCTCTACAGCGAATAAGGCTCCCTTCTAACACTCTCCTGCTGCCCTCTGGCCATGCTGTATCACAGTACCTTCTTTGCGTTTTGTCAAATCTGCAGTGAAAGTTTTGTTAAAATGAACAACATGTGCTGGGTCATCATCCGAGACTGCTATGACACGAAATACATGGCAGAATGTGGGTAAAATAGAGCATGGGACCTACAGTTCTCCCCCAAGGAGTTCAGTCACAAATTTAATTAACGCATAATTTTTTTAACGAGCGTCATCATCATGGAAGCATGTCCTCTGAAGTGGGGGCCAAAGCATGAAGGGGCCTACCAATGTTCTCAGTGGTGGCAGATGACAGAACCAAGAGCAATGGTCTCAAGTTGCAGTGGGGGAGGTCTAGGTTGGATATTAGGAAAAACTGTTTCACTAGGAGGGTAGTGAAGCCCCTTAGGGCAGTGGTGGTTTTTAAGGCCTGAATTGACAAAGCCCTAGCTGGGATGATTTACTTGGGGTTGGTCCTGCTTTGAGCAGGGGGTTGGACTAGATGATCTCCTGAGGTCGCTTCCAAACCTAATCTTCTTTGAATCTATGAATGACGGCTAAAAAAGTGCCATGCAAATGCCTATTCTCACTTTCTGGTGACATTGTAAATAAGAAGAGGGCAGCATTATCTCCTGTAATTGTAAACAAACTTGTTTGTCTGAGCGACTGGCTGAACAAGAAGTAGGACTGAGTGGACTTGTAGGCTCTTAAGTTTTACATTGTTTGTTTTTGAGTGCAGTTATGTAACAAAAAAATCTACATTTGTAAGTTGTACTTTCGTGACAAAAAGATTGCCCTATAGTACTTGTGTGAGGTGAATTGAAAAATACTATTTCTTTTTTATCATTTTTACAGTGCAAATATTTGTAATAAAAATAATATACATTTTGATTTTAATTACAACATAGAATACAATATATATGAAAATGTAGAAAAACATCCAAAATATTTAATACATTTCAATTGGTATTCTATTGTTTAATAGTGCGATTAAAACTGAGATTAGTATTTTTAATCACAAATTTTTTGAGTTTATCGCATGAGTTAACTGCGATTAAGCAACAGCCCTAATTTAATGCAATGACAATAAAAAATAATCATTCAGATTGCAGTGTTTTTGTAGCCATGTTGGTACCAGGATACGACAGAGACAAGGTGGGTGAGGTAACATCTTTTAGTGGACCAACTTCTGTTGGTAAGAGAGACAAGCTTTCGAGCTTCTTCAGGTCAGCTCTGTGAAGCTCAAAAGCTTGTCTCTTCCACCAACAGACATTGGTCAAGTAAAAGATGTTACCCCACCCACCTTGTCTTTCTTAATCATTCTGATGAAAGATGTCCCTATATATATTGCTTCAAAACTGTATTCACAAAAACAATGCCCAGGAGATGGTTTGGCTTAAATCCTGTATAACATGCTGATCTTCTCTAGATTTAACTTTACTGCTCATATGCCTAAATGTTACATTCATATTTGATACTAATGGACAATGGATTTTTCTACTGCAGCATTGCTCATTATAAAACACTATTATGTAAAGGGCACTGTAGAAAAAGTCTATATTTATAAGGTACCAGTACATAGCTATAGTTTACTGGAAGGAACACATTTCCCCCTAGTTTGACTGAAATGTTTTGAGGGATTGTGAAAATGTACAAAAGAATAAACGTGTTGCGAACCGGAGAAGACGATCCTGAAGGTGACATTACTCCTTATCAACATTTACTGGTACACAGGGGGTTCTATCCAGAAGGATTCCACAGCACTTTACTGACTTTACAGACTAAGACCCAGATTTGTAAAAGTATTTAGGTGTCTAAACCCTAGTGGGGTTTTCAAAACCACCTAACTCCCACGGATTTAAATATGATTTAGGTGTTTAGGCATTTCTGAAAATCCCACCAGCTGCCTATCTGAATTTTTAGGCACCTAAAAATCTGGCACTAAGTTCCTGGTCCTGCAAGCACTTATTCACATGAGTAGTCCCTGGCACTACTCCCACGTGTAAAGTTAGTCATCTGCATAAATATTTGCAGAGTCAGACTCTCCTACAGGCCTTGATCCTGCTCTAAGTAAGACAATGAGAGGTTTGCCATTGACATCAATGAGTGCGGGTTTGGGCCATAGTCCATGGGTGATGAGGCAGGTGACATCCTGTATGCATTACTCTTTTAACTGCTGACCAGGAAGAGAACATGAAGTGGTGAACAAAAGCATTGGAGTACATTTTGTTAGCAAACATGATGGGAGCTGCGAGATTTAGCAAAAAGTGAGCTGCGACTTCAGAAGGTTCCATAAGAGATGTTTAGAGATGGCTCAGTTGTGCCTGTCTCTTACTTGGCCAAGTGAAGGCTCCTTGAAATGAATGTAGTCCCCTTCCCAACACCTTTGCCCAGCCTACCCTGATCTTGCATGTTCCTATTGCCTGATCTCCAGATATTCCTCCCCTTGGCAAGCATGTGGGTACAGAGGTGGTTGCGATGGCCAGAGGGTGGCTGGTCTTGGTTCTGTCACCCCTACTTGCAGGCCAGGCACAAGCAAGGAAGTAACCTGCACAAAGAGTTATACTGTTACATCTCCATAGCAACAAGGGAGATCAGGGAAGGAATTCTGAATACCCTTTCAGTTCCTTTTCAGTGCTTGTTACACAGCACAGGAATGTTGGGAATCAGGATTCCTGAGTTCTCTTCCTGGATCTAAAGTGGAGTGTGGCCTAGTGGTTAATGATTGCATGCAGCCAAATGCACAGAACTGCCTCATTCAATCTGAGGGGTAGTGTGGTTAAGTGACTGAGAGTTGGGTCTGTTATTCTAGAGACAGTATTCTGTTCCTAGCTCTGCCAGAAGTCACAGTGTGCAACTTCTCAAGTGCCCCATATGCAATTGGGGAAGGAGGGAGGGGAATGATACGTGCTGGTTTCCTCAGGCAAGGATATGAGACCTTCTTCAATAAATAGACAGAACTAGTAACATCAGCCATTGGAAAGTCTCCTCTTACTATTCCTTCTTCACTCAGTTTAGACAGTGAATCTAGATTGGGCAGTTTAATTTTCTGGTATTTATATACAAAGCACATGGTCTGTGTGCTTGGATTTCCAATACAGCAGGAAGGAGTCAAGATTATTTTTTTATTATTATTTTTAAGTAATTTGAACATTTGCAAGAGAAGATTTTTATTCATATTAGAGTTTGAAAAACTTTTTTTTCTTGTTTAAATTAAAGTTACATTTTAGGTCTAAACTACTGTTTGACATTTTCTTTTTAACTTAAAACGATATTTTTGCCAGGCCAAACAAATCACTCACGTCTGTAGCCTAGTCAATTATTGCAGGAACTGCCAGAGTGTTCCACTTTTGAAGAATTAACTTTTTGGCTACCATAGTTCTCAAAAGTGACAAATTACCTAGCAAGTAGCTTGAAAGATCACGTGGGAACGCGACACTTAGCACTATTTCTGATTTCTTTCCTGGAAAGAATTGATTTTATTTCATTCTCTCACCATATGCAGTAGAAACTGAACTGAACACCATATGTTCCAGGTTCAGCATTCACCTACAACTCTTGTTATTAGCTTTAATTCTACCAACAGCTGCTCTCACTGGAGTCTGATACCTCCTGAATATTAATTTCTGATGGATTAGCTGTAGTGCTAGATCAATTGTAGATTTTTTTAAAAAACTGTTAGAAACATTATGCCATTGTGAGTCTTTGATAGGATTGTTAAAATCATTGTCTTAGACTGTAAACTCTTCATGGCAGGGATCTTGTCATGTTTGCCTATGTTTCAACTGTGCCCAGCACAGTGCTGATGGACATATGGACTCTACTTCAACAGAAATAGTAAAATTATAATAATTGTTCTAGATTCTTGTTAAGTTTTGATTATCCTACTGTAAATGTTACATACAAAACACTACTTTAAAATAACATATTATGATTGCAAAGTCAAGCATGCAAGTTGGGAAATGCAGAATTAAGCTTGCCCATGCAACCCTAATTTGCCCCCCACTAAAATACATTAGCTTCATTACATGATCACATGTTATTTTTTTTATATACCAGATCTTTGCCTCATTCAATACACAGGATGGACACTGGTTAGACTAGTGAATAAGCAGCTATTAAATGTTTCAATTTAAATGTATCCTCATCATCCAATGTATGGTCCCGTGGCTTATTTACTGCACACTATTCAAACCCTGCTCTGGATAAAGAATTATTAATTTCCATTTGGGCTTTTCTATGGTGCTTATGACTGTAGCATCTCAGTGATTCACAATCATAAATTATGTTATCTTTAAACACTCCTGTGAAGTAAGATGGCATTTTATACATAGGAAACTGATGCACCGAGATTACGGTCAAAAGTGAACAATAATTTTGAGTGCCCAATTTGAGATGCTTATGGCGTTATTTTGGACAACATACCATTTTACAGCATGTTAACTGTTCAGAGCACAACTCCCACTGACTTGCAGTTGCGAGTGTTCAGCACTTCTGCAAATTAGAGTCCAAGTGTCTGAAGTTGGGTACCCAGAACATGAGGAACACTCAGGTAGTTCCCACTTGTGACAAATTTGGCTTACATGACTTCCCCAGCATCATACAGGAACTCTGAGACAGAGACAGGGATAAATCCAGTTCTCCAGAGTGGCTTTCAACTACCTAAGCCGCAAGACAAACTTTCCTCTGCTTGCAATCCCCTGCCTCATACACTGCATCTCTTCCAGGTTCTGCAACAAATAAACAGGGGTCACTACACAACTCTGAATCATGCCTAGAGCAGGTTCACCTTTTGCATGAATGAGACAGGACTCCTATGGAAAAAAATAGATCATGGAATTAAAGACTGCATACACACAAGGTGTCTGAATTAATGTTGCACAGGCAACCTTAACTCTGACATTTCTTGAGTGCTTGGATTGGTTAAAAATTAGGAAACAAAGTGTAGGAATAAATGGCCAGTTTTCAGAATGGAGAGAGGAAAATAGTGGTATCCCCCAGGGGTCTGAACTGGGATCAGTCCTATTCAACATATTCATAAATGATCTGGAAAAAGGGGTAAACAGTGAGGTGGCCAAATTTGCAGATGATACAAAGCTACTCAAGATAGTTAAGTCCCAAGCAGACTGCAAAGAACTCAAAAGGATCTCACAAAACTGGGTGATTGGGCAACAAAATGGCAGATGAAATTCAATGTTGATAAATGCAAAGTAATGCACATTGGAAAACATAATCTCAACGATACATATAAAATGATGGGGTCTAAATTTGCTGTTACCACTCAAGAAAGAGATCTTGGAGTCATTTTGGATAGTCCTCTGAAAACATCCGCTCAATGTGCAGCGGCAGTCAAAAAAGAACAGAATGTTGGGAATCATTAAGAAAGGGATAGATAATAAGATAGAAAATATCATATTGCCTCTATATAAAGCCATAGTATGCCCACATCTTGAATACTGCATACAGATGTGGTTGCCCCATCTCAAAAAAGATATATTGGAATTGGAAACAGTTCAGAAAAGGGCAACAAAAATGATTAGGGATATGGAATGGCTTCCGTATGAGGAGAGATTAATAAGACTTGGACTTTTCAGGTTCGAAAAGAGATGACTAAAGGGGGATATGATATAAAATCATGACTGGCATGGAGAAAGTAAATAAGGAAGTGTTATTTACTCCTTTTCATAACACAAGAACTAGGGGTCACCAAATGAAATTAATAGGCAGCAGGTTTAAAACAAATAAAAGGAAGTATTTTTTCATACAACGCACAGTCAACCTGTGGGACTTCTTGCCAGAGGCTGTTGTGAAGGCCAAGACTATAATAGGGTTCCAAAAAAGAACTACATAAATTCATGGAGATTAGGTCTATCAGTGGCTGTTAGCCAGGATGGGCAGGGATGGTGTCCCTAACCTCTTTGCCAGAAGCCGGGAATGGGCGACAGGGGATGGATCTCTTGATGATTACCCATTCTGTTCATTCCCTCTGGGGCACCTGGCATTGGCCACTGTCAGAAGACAGGTTACTGGGCTAGATGGAGCTTTGGTCTGACCTAGTATTGCCGTTCTTATGTTCTGGCTTTAGTTCCTGTGCCCAGTACCACAGTGGCTTTGAGTTCTGGGAAGGCAATTACAGTGAAAGTTCTACTCAGCCTGTAGATGGAATCTTCAGAAAATTTAGGTGCCAAACTCTAACAAGTCTATACAGACCATATATAAACTGAGATTTTCAGAGGCTCCTAAATTGTCCAAAACTGAGTTGATTTTCATGGGGACAGTAATAGGCACATCCCTGACATCAAAGTAACCCCCGGGTAAATTTCAAGTCCCCAGTCCAAAGCATGGGGGTGTTAGTGATTGTCAGTGAAAAGGCTGTAAGAATTTTTTATCATGGACAGGAGCATTTTTCCGTAACCTCCTTCTGAGAAACAACTGAACTATTTGACATGGAACTTTCTGAACTTCAGTCTGAGACAGACAGGTGACATGAAAAATTTCATCTCAAATGGTTAAGGTTTGGCAAAGTTATAAGCAACTGAAAACAGAATTTGATAACTGTAGCAATCACTACCTGTTTATGATAAAAAAAATCCTCAGAATTTTAATGTCCCTGGAAGATTCCCTACAGAATCGTGATTAGAAACTTTGGAAGAGCCCCCGCTCATTCCCCCTCCCCCCCCCCCCCAAAAAAGGATACTGCTACATTGTGGGATAGGACTTTGCAGGACCCGATTCTCACTTACACTAAAGCTCCTTTATAGTGCCAGAGTAGTGCAAAGGGGTATGATGTATATGAGAATCAAGCCCTGGGTGCTTGTGGTCTCCTGTTCCTTTTATTTTTCTGAGAGCTGAATGGACTGTAATCCAATAGATCAGGACAGAGGGGTTTCAGAAGGGAAGGATGCTGAGTCAGCGACATGTGTGTCCTCATACCTTTTGTGGGGATCCAGAACCATGAGCCAAAGGGAGTAGTATTAAGAGACTGGTAGCTGTCTTGTGGGAACACAGCAGCACAAATTACTGCAAGCAGAATTCTCCGAACACTTGTGCATCTTCCCTTTAGTATGCAATTATCAAAGCTGGGTGGAGAACAGAAATACTATTTCGTGGAGAATTGCCATATATTGAAATTTGTCTATATTCCATTTTTTTTGGGGCGGGGGAGACAAATCTCAAAATTCTCTGTGAAAAATTTTTTTAATTGTTTTTGTGCAATCAAAACATTTGGTTTTTACATTTTGTTTTGATTTTTACTTACTTCTAATCATAGAATAACAAAAAATGTTTTGAAATGAAAAATCAGTCCTATGTGAAAATGTCAAAACATTTGGTTAGGAAAACATTGAAATGAAATGTTTGAACACTGTCCCCTCCACTTTATTGTCCAAAATGAAATTTCAACATAATCTTGGAAAACATTTAAACTTTGACGCAATTACATTTTCCAATACAAAACTGTTCTGTCAGAGTTTTTCCACCCAGCTCTAGTGATTACCTCTTTTCATGTGTCTCTGGGGCCAGTAGTGGTCACCAGTGAAGTTCCTACAGCACTGTTTCTACAGCAGGTCTGCTCTTTACTCCTGAGGGCATTCTGCAGCCCCCCTCCCCCCCAAAAAAAATCTGTGCCAAAAAAAACTGTACATATTTTAAAATTCTGCAAAATTCTGCAAATTTTATTTGTGAAATAAATGTGGAGACTACTGCAGGTATTGGGGACCACAGGCCACTGGCTGCACAGAGGTAGGAGATCACCATGCAGCTCCCACCCAGGACACAGACTCAGTGGTGAGGCTTCACCCAGCCCTGACACAGCACAAGGACCAGGCTGGCCCCAGAAACACCCCAGGGCCTTACCCCTCTGTGCCAGGTGCACCAGTTGTGGGCAGGCAGGCTCAGCAAGGCGGGATCCCAATGTGGAGGGGCTTAGTGTGTGAAGATCCACGTGTGAGTTAAGAGGGTTCTGTGTGGGGCAATCTGGGTGTGGGTGCTTCAGTGGGGGATCCAGGTGCAGGGGGATCTGGATGCACAGGGGCCTGTTGGGGGTGCAATGGTAATGGGACTTCACAGGGGGGTCCAGATGAAGGTGGTTGGAGCTCAGCGGGGGGTCTGGGTGTGGGGGGGATACAGCTCAGCAGGAGGGTCTGGTGGGGGAAGGATTCGGGGGGGAGTCCAGATGCTGGGGGAGTGAGGCTCAATGGAGTGGGGAACAAGGTGCGGTTGGCTGGGGCTCTGTAGTGTGGGGATCCGAGTGTGCATGACTTGTCGGGGTGGTCCAGGTGCTGGGGGAGTGGTGCTTGTCGGGGGGGGGGGGGGTTCTGGGTGTGTGGGGGGTGATGCTCGGAGGGACGGTCTGCGTATGAGGGAGTCTGGATGCATGGGGGTAGGGTGTATGGGGAAGCAGCTCCCTCTACAGGGATCCCTCCCCCTGCAGCTGA
The DNA here is from genome assembly GCF_015237465.2 of Chelonia mydas. Lineage (NCBI taxonomy): Eukaryota > Metazoa > Chordata > Testudines > Cheloniidae > Chelonia > Chelonia mydas. The sequence continues at coordinate 18,310,729 of NC_057851.1, forward strand.
GGAGCTATGGGTGCCAGAAGCATGCGGGGGAGGGGGGGAGGGCTTTACAGAGCTTCCTCCAGCTGCGGAAGAAATCTGGGAGTGGGTCTGACCTGGTCCCAGATGCTGGGCAGGGGAAGAGGAAATCCCGTCCTCCGCAGCCCAGCCGGGACTAGCAGCTAAGCCTGGTGCAGGGAAGGAGCCACCAGCCGAGTCTTCCACAGTCCCGCCTCCTGCCCCACAGTGCTCTACCTCTCTGTCGGCTGCCCTGGGCACCTGAAACATACTGCTAGGGAGGGTTGCATGATCGCATTTGTGGCTTCCCTTTGCTTCCCTGTCAGAAAGTCATTTTTCTGCAGGGAAGCAAAGAAATCTGTGGGGGACATAAATTCTGCGCAAGCTCAGTGGTACAGAATTCCCCCAAGAGTAGCTCTCAGGCACCACAGAGATGAGGAGAAGTGCAAAATATAACACAGGAGTCAGATCATCAACTCCTCTTAAGTCCTCTTTGCACTGTTTTAGGGGGTTTAAAGATGCCTTAAGGCAGCAGAGTCTATTTCCCTATTGTTCAGAAAATCCTCATCTGGCATAAAAATGTCATAGCCAGACAAGTAGCAGCTCCCCTTCATTTCCACTATATTGCGTACCATAGTCAACAAAATAATTATATAATGATGGAAAGATAACAAACATATTGGGGATACATTTTAAAGGACCCTCCACAATTCCAATTGCAAAATTTGCACTCATTGGTGCACACAAAAAGTGGCATTTTCGTATGTAAAACAGGCAATTACACACATAAGTGGGCCTTTGCTCCTACAAATATGGAGTGTAATGAATAAAGATGAATTGTTCTTTTTTCTGTATGGCTGCTGGGCTCTGACTGTTCTTTATCATTTGAAGCCCCAGTTCAGGAAGGCATTTAAGCATTTACTTAACTTGACTTCAGTGAGACTTCAGTGTGTGCTTAATTTTTTTCCTCAATGCTTTTATGAATCAGGGCCAGAAAGATTTTACTGTTAGCTTCGTTGCAATCTCTTTCTGTCCATTGATTCTATAAAGTGTGTATGTCTTCCTGAAATCAGGCAAATGTTGTCCTATAAAATCAAATGGTTACATTGGCTGGTTAATTGATTTTCAGAGTAAATATGTGACCACCACTTTAGCAAGCAGATTTCATGACGCACTGATTCTGCAAGAGAGAGACACACACAGAGAAATAGATAAAACGCAAGCAAATAAAAAATAATGCAGCCATGGACTCCAGTCATTTTCCAGGCTGTACTTTAAAGTACTTTAAATATCACCCCTTTTCATTTACTGCAGCATTTTATAAATATATACATCAGTTTGGCAGCAGTTTGTTATGTTTATTAAGTCACAGCAAAATGTTGGTTTCCACGAAGAACATAAAAAAAGGCAAAAAAACATTATTACAGCTTCAGTGTTGCTGCTCAGATTCTAATAATTTCCTACATGTAATGAGATTGGGGAATGTAGAGGCCTTTTCCCTGACAAAGCTGGCAGCAGGATAGCTTCTACACGCTATTGATTTTTCTTCATTGATTGTAATCTTCTTCTTCCTGAGCGTCTGTCTTTGCTTCTCTGACATATTGAACACTGAATAGTCCCTGAGTAATTCCTGAATGGTTTGGGATCATTTTTATTTTCACAGGACAGTTGAGACCAATGGAGTGATTTATGTGTACTTTGGAAAGAAAAACAAAACAATATTGCTCTGGGAATAAGTATGGGCACAAATATTTTAAAAGAATAAAACAAAACAGCACTCCTCTTCCCCGCTTCCTTCTCACCATCCTGCCCCCTGTTAACTCCACACTCCAATAATTTCATAAGTATCTGCCAGATCATATAGAGGAGAACAGTAAAGCATAAACAGCTTTCACAGCTGTGATTTCAGCCATGATTGATGATGAAATACCACTGGAGGGATAGCAGGAAAATGAATATTTATTAATGGTATAAAGTGCCTCTGGTTTAAAATCCAAGGAGATCCATCATTTCATATCCATGGGATGTGTGCATTCACAGCAGAATGTTCAATAAAAAAAGCCAAATACCTTAGTCAAAACATCAGTAATTTGAGAGAGCTGCTGATTCAATTCTTTCTTTAAATGGGCCAACCATGGTGGTTTTCATAAAGATTTTATTCCCATTTTAGCTACCATTAACATTACATGAATGGTAGATCATAGAGATCTCATCTAGAAAAATTGCAGTGGCAATTGCTTTAACATATTATAAAAGCACATAGCTATGCATAACTATCATCTACATTGTGCTAACATGTTATTTACAATGATTTTCTGCAGAGGTAAACACTCCACAATTGTCTGAGTGTAGTAAAAGGCTTTTCTGCCATGACTTCATTATCTGTTATGAATTTTATAAGACTAATATTTCAGCCAACCTATACCAAACCATCCCTGGTATTTTTGTTCATGTTAGACATCTGCAGCATCATTTTGCACTGAATGGTCCATAGACTTTTGCAAGTTAAAGAAGACAATTTCCAGCTAACTGGATATGGGAAAGATTAAATGTTTCATTTGTAAATACTGTATTTACAAGCAACACCCCTGCCCCCATGTGTGTATATATATATATTTTTTTTAAATGCAGATCCAAGTTGTAAACATCATCCTATGTTGAACCATTTTTCTCTGATGTTTTTGCAGCCCGGTATATGGGATGAGTTGGTTCAGACAATAAAAAATGTAGTTGGTCTGTTGACAGCAAAGGAGAAATTGACTGATGGAATTCAGCCGCATAATTTAACATACAGCTTTCAAGTTGGGATGGAAGTTCCAGAATGTTAAACTTTGCTTAATGGATAATGCTGAGAAAAGCAGGATTGAGAGGAAGTCTAAAAATGGATCAAAACTTATTCATGGCTAAGAATGCAAACAAAAAAAGTATATATATATATATTTGTGTAAAAAGAGTGCCTAATCAGCTGTCGGCACTTTTGGGTAAAAAAGCATACACGCTATAGCTAGCAAAAATACAATTACTTAGACCACATGTCAAAATTCTACACATGATAAGAAGCTTCCTTCCATTGTCAACACTACCCATCCCATACTTCTATCCCACCATCCCTCACCAAATCACGGGGTCCAGCAAAGTTGGACACACATGACCTCAGAGTGTCAGCTAGTCATGAGAACCATATCATAGTGAGAAAGCTGCTTGTATATCACACATAGGCAATTGTACTGTGCTCATCTCTGTGGTACCAGGCGGCAGTCACTAAGCATTGAGGACGCTGGAAGGTAGAAGGAGGGAGATGTGGATGAAAAGGGGGATGGATTGAGTCAATGGAGGGACACAAGTGGAGAACCTTGTGTTCTCTCATGTCCCTTATTTCAGGGATAAGTGTCTCCTATTGTCAGTCATTTTGGGGTCTCTGCCCCACACTATGGATTTAGGGAGACAGTGGGGCAGACAGATTTGCCCCATGTCGTTTAAAAACTCTTTGTTACGTGATCTAATTTTTAAAAGAAATTCTAAGCTAAATGATACAAAAAGAACAAACTGCTAGAGCACAACCAACTGTAAAAGCAAACAAGGTTTGTGTGCCTTTGCTGATACAGAGTGCTGAGTCCGCACATTGGCACCAGTAAGAAGTCACACCTTCCCCAAGTGTTCCACGGCCAGATGCAGACTCCAGGTGAGGATGGCAGCACCCACACTGTGAACGCAGTCCTGCCTGCGTTAGCTACAGTGTGGGGGTAGAGTTCACTTTGCGAAGAGGAATGATAATACTCTGTGCTTTCATCTAAGAATAGCAATGCACTTTGCACATTTTAATTATTTCTCAAAAGACCCCTTGGAAGCAAATGAATATTCATTCTACACGGGGGGAGGGGGAGAAAAACATGCAACTTCCCCAAAGTGACACAAGGAGTCAGTAGCATAGGTGGGACTAGAACCTAGGAATACCAACCATGGTCCCGTGACCCTAAAGGCCTGATGCAAAGCGCCTTGAAGTCAATGGAAAGATTATCAGTGGGCTTTGGATCATGCACTAGGTACTCAACAGCATTAACTCCTTTGAAAAAAAATCCCATGTCAGATTTAATGGTTGCAAGTGAAAATCCTTAACTAATGATTTATTCCAAGTGATTAAGAGACTTGGGATGTCTTGTACCTGTCTGAAAGTAGTGCAGACTTTTGATTAATTATTGTCACTTGTCACGGCTTCATGTTCTTTGTAAGTGGAGCTCTGGGAAGAACTCTGTAAAGCTTGGATCACAAGGGCTGGTAGGAAACCAACTGCTTCATGTGAGCTTGGAGACTCCAGTTCACTTTAGTCCTTGCAACAGATGAATGCTTTCCCTTGAGCAGGTTCTTCAGAAAGTCACCTGGTACAGCCCTCTGTCTCACTTCTTGCACACAGGGTAGGAAGGCTACAGACATCCTCTATCCTAATGCAGTGGGAACAACAGGAACTATTTACATACCATCACTCACCTGTACTGAGAACGAGCAGAGTGATTCCCTATGGCCGTTTGATCTGCCCTTAAAAAAGAGGTGGAGAAGGAGCTACCAGGCTCTATAATGGAAGCAAGAACGGGACAGGCCATCTGCTCTGCAAAGGAACTGGACTGGGAATCAGGAGATCTAAATTTTGTTTCTGGGTCTGTCACAGACTTGTGTGACCTTAGGCAAGTCACTTTGCTGTGCCTACTGAAAAATGGGGATAAGAATATTTCTGTACCTCAAAAGGATTTGTGAGGCTAAATCAAAAACAAATGTGTGCAAGGGGTTCCCAGGTGATTATGGCATATGCCACAGAAAAGCCTATAAGTAAAAGTTGTCCAAGGTAAAGAGATGATGCGGGAAGGATAGCAATAGGAAGAAGGGAGTGGTTTTTGTTTATTGTGAATGTTTTCTCCAGCTCTGTTTGTTTCTGTTGCTTGTATTTTGCCGGGGAGTTGCAGGCTCTGTTAATGTACTGGTTAATAATATACAAAATAAAGCAACAGAGAAATGGAAATAATGAAGCTGGTTAAGATTCTGTAGCTTCTCATAAGGAAAGAAGTGGCTTTATTGTGATGCAGGCAGTGAAGCCAGACTTCAAGTCTTTGATACTAGCAGGTAATGGGTGATTACCCAGGTTTCTCTTATATTTCTGCTCCAGCATCTTAACTTCTGCGCCCTGCATCATTCTATTTCATGGGCATTGACACTAGGTAAATGGGTTTAAAAACTTTTAAAAAGAAATAAAATACATAATGTCCTTTTGTTTTTAACTGTTATAATCACAATTTTCAGAAAACCACATCTGTATCCTGGGCTGATGGCATGTTATATTGGCATGTCACATTTGGAGATATCCACCATATAATGTGATGTGACTGGCAACAGCTTTGGAAATTCAAGAAAACATGCCCTTTACTGAGACTAAAGTTCCAAAGGCACTTCTGTTCAAATTCTATAGTATCTAAAATTCTATCCTTAGAGCCAAATCCTGCTCTTTTTAAGATTAGTGTGAACGAGAGTATGCCATCTCCTTAAAAAAAAAAAATTGATGCTACCAATAGATATCTGTGAAAATATTTGAGAAAATGTTCATGAGTCCTGACAGTTTCCTGAATTGTAGCAGAAACAATTAAAATCCAAAAACTATTACCAGAAGTGTGTTCTTCATCATTTGAAAAGTTTTGGTCAACCAGTCTGCAAGCATGTACCGGTGCCTTAGGCTTTCAACCTTTCCAGACTACTGTACCCCTTTCAGGAGTCTGATTTGTCTTGCGTGCCCCCATGTTTCACCTCACTTAACTACTTGCTTACAAAATCAGACATAATAATACAAGACTGTCACAGCACATTACTGAAAACTTGCTTCCTTTCTTATTTTTACCATATATTTATAACATAAATCAATTGCAATATAAATATTGTGCTTACTTAGTGTATAGTATATAGAGCAGTATAAACAAGCCATTGTCTGTATGAAATTTTAGTTTGTACTGACTTTGCTGGTGCTTTTTATGTAGCCTGTTGTAAAACTAGGCAAATATCTGGATGAGTTGATTACCCCCTGGCAGATCTCTGCATACCCCTGGTTGAGAACCACCTCCTTACATGACCAATCACACAAGGCAAACTGATCAATCTGACTGTAATTTTCAATAGTCCATATGCTGAGAGTTGTGCATTCAAACCCTTTGGCGAGTAATGCATAAAGGATGCAAAACTGTGCAAAACTGGACTGTTAGCTTCCCAAGTGACCTTTTACAGATTATTTTGGTCTGTGTGAATTTAGTGACCAACACCCAAGTTCCACATCTTTAAGCCTCTCCAACCCCAGTCAAAGGAAAATTCAGGCCATCAGTTTCTGCACGGTTTGTGCCTTAGAGCATAAATCAGCTCTGATCACTTGACATTCAACTCAAGCTCACTTGAAACGTGGCCCAGCTTGTCTTGAAAAAAATCCCAGATTCACTGAAAAGTTTGTGAATTCAGCCTAACTCCTGTTGAACCTGTCTGGAGTTTTGGATTTGTAATGAAAACTCAGTGCAGTGATTTTGGGTTGCACTGCAAAAGTGTTGCACACCGGTAGTGTATATATCTAACCTACCCATCTCTATCTCTATCCCATAGCAAAACGTTCAGGTCCAGACTGTGACCCCCTTACTTGCATTGGTGAGCTGGGATAGTTCCACAGACTGCAAGGAGTAAGGAGGCCACAGTCTAGCATAGTTAAAACAAATGACATAGAACATGTTCAGTTAAGGTGTCCATACTAAACTCTGTCCCCCACTTATCCATTCTCCTGATATAGGCCTGGTAGTGGGACAGCTTTCCCCCTTAGTCAGGAAAGGGTTAAACAGCTCTATAGCACAATCACCCCTGGTACACCTGTGAGGCCTGTCAAACCTGGAGAAGGGCAGCTCCTTAAAAGGGAGGCCAGAGCAGAGTGGCACTTAGAGGGAAGCAGAGTACAAGCACAGAGCTCCTGAGGGCCCCCCCGCCATACAAAGCAGGAACTGTAACTGGAAAAGTTGCTGAGGACCCTCTGGAGAGCTATAAGGACCATCTTTATTTTGATTTTCTTTTTCTAGAGCCCAGGACACTCCATCTGGGCCCCTCAGATGCTCAGGAAGCTCTTCACAGAGAGTATCTGCCTTTTGCCCTGCGAGGAGCAGCAGGGTGAGCTTGGACCATGTTGTAGACTGCAGGATTATTTTGTTTGCCTTTTTTGTTTTGGCCTGCTGTTATGCCCAGATGTGGGGGGAGCTGCCTCCTTAAGACTTAAAGCTGAAGGATGGCACCCACACTGCAAACCACTAGAGCAATGCCAACAGCCAGAGAAGGCCATCTGGGACAAGAAAGGTGCCCACTCTCACCCCAAAGGGACGCCCAGAGGTACACAGGCCTGTTTCCTTCAGCCCTGATGCCAAGTAGGAGTCTTTTTAGTCCAAGAGGAGACATTAAACTGAGTATGTTAGAATGAGGGTCAAAGAACATTTAGAATGGAAAGAATCCTGCATTCTTAACTATGGAGTCATGACCATAACTCTCTAAATCAGAGACAACAAAATAAGAGGGAGTCACTGGATTTGTCTCTTGTCTTAACTCTCCTAATCTTCATGAGTAACCAATCAAAAAGTAGTGGTAGGATGTAAATAACAAGTACCTGTGTAATTTACTGGTTATTAATTCTGTATGAAATATTCACAATCAAGTTTGAAACTCTTGATATTTAAGGCATTTCCTTTCCATGTCAATGTTGGGGAAAAAGTGTGAAATACTTGCAGTTTTGATTCATGAAACAGGACCTTAAAATTTGTTTCAGTGGAGGTCAGTTTTGCATATAAATATGCAAATAGCTAAAGTTCACATTTTTTGTAAAACCCATTATTTAGCAAATGTCAGAAAACGGCAAAATTGTGAGTTGCGAAGTCAAGCACTCAGAAGTTAGGAAATGTCAGATTTAAGCTGGCCTGTGCATTCTTAATTTGCCCCCCTTCTGTGTATACTTTATGATACAGTTTTTAATTACAGGAGACTATTTTTTCACACATGACCATAGCCTCATTCAATGCACAAGTTGGATGCACCAAAGGCCAGAAATAAGGTTGCACAGGCAACCATAAATCTGGCATTTCCTGACTTTGTTTCTTTGTATGCAATTATGTAGTGTGATAGACCCAGGCCAGTTGGGTATAGCAGAGTAGTCCTATTGGGATCCAGGAAGTGGGCGGGCTATAGCAGAGTAGTCCTATTGGGATCCAGGAAGTGGGCGGGCTATAGCAGAGTAGTCCTATTGGGATCCAGGAAGTGGGCGGGCTATAGCAGAGTAGTAGAAGGCAGATATACTGGCCACTGGATAAGCAGTTTTCTGTTCCCTGAGTGACCAGAGCAGGGGCTGAGTGAGAGCAATCAGGAACCTGCTAGAACCAATTAAGACAGGCAAGCTAATTAAGACACCTGGAGCCAATTAAGAACATATTAGAATCAATTATGGCAGGCAGACTCATCAGGACACCTGGTTTAAAAAGGACCTCCCATCAGTTAGTGGAGGGAGTGCAAGGAGCAGCGAGTGAGAAAGTGTGCTGCTGGAGAACTGAGGAGTACAAGCGTGATCAGGCTTCAGGAGGAAGATCCTGCAGGGTAAAGAAGGTGCTGGGGGGAGGTCATGGTGAAGTAGCCCAGGGAGTTGTAGCTGTCACGCAGCTGATACAGGAGACATTGTAGACAGCTGCTATCCACGGGGCCCTGGGCTGGAACCCAGTGTAGAGGGTGGGCCTGGGTTCCCCCCATCCCCCCAACTCCTGATTGGTCACAGGAGGAGTTGACCTGGTTTGTGAGCAACACCAGAAGGGAAGGTCTAATTTGGAAAGGGATCTGGCCTGTCCCCGACCCACTAGGTGGGACAACAGAGACTGTGAGGATTGTTCTCCATTTCCCCCATGCTGGCCAGTGATGAGATTAGCTGAGTGAATGGCAGGTTTGAGCCTCTAGCAGAAGTGGCCAAACTGAGGGCTGCTGTGAATCTCTGAGGTGAGCAAATCTTCCAAAAACTGCAGGACTCACCAAGGCAGAGGAGGAACTTTGTCACAGTACATAAACTCTGGAAATTTTTAAGTTCTTCTGGTGATGAACACCCTCCACTTCCCTTGACATCAATGGAAGTTGTGACCGCCTAGCGCTGCTGAACACCTTGATCCCAAAGTTCTCAGCACTTCCTGGATCTTTGTCCCAAAAGACTAAGCACCATCATGATGATTAAAACCATTGAAGTTGTTTTTGTTGAAGTCCTTAGATTTAAACTCTTGAGGACTGAAGGCATAACATTCCTAGTAAGACTCCAATTAGCTGAAGGCCAGAGCAGAGTCTTATTGATGTTCAGAACATGGTGCAAGGCTCATCGTTCCAGCCCCAAATCTGGATGGACCAAGCTAGAACACTAAAGCATTTTTCTTCCTCTTATGCTGAATAGGGATGGTTATGAGGGGGAAGACAATTCTTGCTGCTTTAGAGACTGGTGTTTTATTTTAATGATTTTCATGTAGCCAGATGCCACAGCGTAAATAACAAATAAAGAATTCCAACAGCATTAATGACTTTGTGAAGCAAAGTTGCTAAATGCAAGGATTTTATGCAGGGCTGGTCTGATATTGTCTTTTTAAGAATCTGCATATCCCATGTGGGAAGGGAGATAGCTAGTGTCTTGTCTTTTGCCAGTTCTGAAGTATCTTGTCATTTAGTAAGTGAGAATTGTTTTGGTGTGTGTGTGTGTGTGTTTTTAATCAAAAACTTTGCTCCCTCTGGATCATATACAGCCCCTTATGTTTCCATTTGGGGAGGGAGAGCAGAACGGGAAAGCTCATTGGGGACCAAAATTTCCATTAGTTTTCATGAAATTTCACAGATGCAAAACTCTTGTTATTCGCCAATCTCTGTGTCTGTGTGATGAACAGCAGGAAAAAAACAACAACAGTTGTGTACTTTTCATTATAAGGATGCTGCACAGATGAGTGATATTTTCATACGTTTTAGTGCTGGCCCATCTACCACAACCTTAAAAGCAAAAGAAATATTGCCACCACTTTGCATATGGAGAGGCTGCAGGACTGTGCCAGACCTCCTACTAGCTGTATTGCTGAAGGTTACTGTTAATTGTCTGTCTGTTAATCTGCTTGCAGTTCTCATAGACGCGCGATGGCTGGAAATATAATGCAAGTATGAACAGCAAAGGACTATGTTGGCTTGATAACTTAAGAACAGGGCTACATTCCTTTGAAATTTGAGAAGCCCATACATTTTCACCAGGAGTGCAGTTATGATTGATTGTGTTCACTGAGCATTTCTGACCTTGTCTTGTTACCACAGAACCCATCCTTTCTGCCATGCTACTTGCTTCTGCTAGCCATCTCCTTCCTTCTTTATTAAGATTCAGATATTCTGCAGCTACTCTCAAGCAGTTTGAAAGTCACATTCCCTCCCTCCCTCCTTTCTGCTTAGGACTAGATCAGGGGTGGCCAACCTGAGCCTGAGAAGAAGCCAGAATTTACCAATGTACATTGCCAAAGAGCCACAGTAATACGTCAGCAGCCCCCATCAGCTCCTCCCCCCCACAGTCCAAGTGCCTCCCACCCACTGGCAGCCGCGCCGATCAGCGGCTCCCCCTCCTTCCCCGCACCTCCCGATTAGCTGTTTCATGGTGTGCAGGAGGCTCTGGTGGGGGAGGAGCAAGGGCACAGCAGGCTTGGGATGGGAAGGGAAGGGGTGGAGTGGGGGCAGAGCCAGCAGTTGAGCAGTGAGCACCCCCCGGCACACTGGAAAGTTGGCACCTGTAGCTCCAGCCTCAGAGTCGGTGCCTATACAAGGAGCCTCATATTAACTTCTGAAGAGCCACAGGTTGGCCACCCCGGACTAGATTGTGCCTTGTAGAAACAGCCATGAGTGTGGCGGCACTGTGGAATTGCTCTACCCCATGGAGAATTTCAGGTGGGGAACTGTGCCTTAGAAAGTTGCTTGCTGAGATCCTGCTGTGTGGTGAAAGTCAAGACTGAAAGGGTGAAATCCAACAATCATACAACTCCACAAGCAGTTGCTGCAGCAGCTCCTGACCCCATCTGTGACACACACAAACACACATATACTCTTCCTGTCAGTTTTTCTAAACTCAGAGACAACAACTGGGTCTAGCAACACCACATTTTCCCCATCTTAAGAAGACACCTGATCTTACAGCAATAACAACAATAATACAATAACTTATTATATTAAGAAACACCAACTGAATAATTAGACAACAATCAATAACTCAGAAGGAATGGTTATGTAACTATAATTAAACTTTTAGATACAAGTGAGGACTAATCTCATTTTTTGTTAATAATTACGTAAGTCTTTAGTCCACATAGGAGGCCATCTGACTCTAATAGCATCATCTGTCAGGCGCAATGTCCTGTTGGTTATCCTGTATTGTCAGTGGCAAAGTAAAATTGGACCAGTTAGTCAGCCTGAAATCTCTGCTTTGCTCTTGGTAAGTAGGTGCAAGATGAATAGCATTTGAAAGCTGAACATCTGACAGATTGTAAGAGTAAAGCCCTTTTTTCACACCACTTTTCAATGGACATGTGTACCTTTATGTAAGATTTCAGGTTTTCATATTCTTACAAACAAGCCACATTCAGATTCTGGTTCCTTGTCCCCACAACATTTATCTGTATGTGTCTGTCATATTTTTGCTGTTTTGTTGAACTGTTTGTCTTATATCTGGCTCCACAGATATCAGATGTAGGCCCCTGTAACCCAGCAATGTTTTGGTTAATAGGCATCTCTCTACCATTCAATAATTCAGCCGGTGACTTTGCGTTGTGGCATGTCGCTTGCCTGCAGATTTATAAGAAATCTGTAATGAAAGTTGTCCATTGCTTTTCTTGCCAATGCAGCTGTCTGCAGACTGCCTTTCAAACTTCTATTGAATCTTTCAATTTCTCTGTTAGCTTGAGGGTAATACACGGCTGATCTCTGGTGTCTAATATTCCTCTCTGCCAGAGAAGTTTCAAATGCCAGTGAGTTAAACAGCTTTCTGTTGTCTGATACTAATTCTTCTGAGTTCTCTTCCCTGGTAAAGACTGTCAACAAGAACCTGATCACTGTAGCAGAGGTGACCTGTGATGTAAACACCACTTTCGGCCATTGAAGTGGTCAGCCAGGGTGATAGCATAGTGACAGTCACTTTGCACATTGTCAAATGGACCAATAATATCAATTTGCAACCTTTTCCCATGCTGCACCTGGAAAAGGAATGGTGGCACATGTGTCACTACAGTTTTGTTGTGTAACTGGCACGTAATGCGTGTTTTTATAGCTGCATCAACTTGAGCATCCATTCTCGGCCACCAACACAGGTCCTGTAGATGCTGTTTCATTCTGACAATCCCTTGATGTGTGTCATGGGCCAGGTGCGTGAATTTTGACTGCAGTTCATCTGGCACAATCAATTGGTAAGTACTCCACATGATGCATCCATCTTGCACAGAAAGTTTATTGCATACACTAAAGTAGGGCAGAAAAGCTGGATTAAGGCATTTGGGGTTGTGTAATCATGTCATCATCAGCAGGTCTCAAAATCTTTGTTGAATCAGGCAGATTAAGCAAGCAGCTTTGAATTGTCCTTGTAATGTGAGAGTGCCAGTTATAAGTGCCACTACTTCTTTGTCATCATCCATCTGTACACTGGGCAAAGGAAGGGCAGGCAGGACAAGCAATCAGCTGTCACATTTTTAATTCCTGGCTTGTACTCTGTCATATGTGAAAACAGTCTTGCTGACCAACCACCAATTCTTCTTCTGGCTTGTCTGAGACCTTTAGATGTTAATAGTGTTGTCAAAGGGCTGTGATCTGTACACAATTTGAAAGTACAACGCCAAAGGTAAGTTTTCTATTTTTCTGTATCCCATATGCAAGCAAGTGCCTCCTTTTCAACTGCTGAATACTTCCTCTCGGCTTCTGTAAGTGTTCTTGAAGCAAATGCAACAGTCATCTGCATGTTATCATCATGGATTTGATTAAGTATTGCTTCCTGCCCATAGGCTGAAGCATCTGTAGTTACAATTGTGGATAATGCAAAGTCAAACAACGTAAGTGCTGGGCTATTTATAAGCAAATCTTTCACCATTTTGAAACTAACCTGTTCAACAGCCATCCAGGGCAAGCTTGAGGTCCCATAATGATTCTATGATTGAAGTTTGGTTTGGAATAAACTTAGCATAGCATGATGTGAGACCTAAGAAAGCACCTAATGTTGATAACTCTCTCAGAAATGGCACTTTTATAACCACCATGACATGGTCTGAGTCAGGTTTCAGTCCAGTTTGCGAATTTATATGCCCCAGAAACACAACTCTATCTGAATTAGCATTTGGCCAACTTCAGTTTCAACCTAGCTGTTTTAATACGGTGTGGAGATGTTTTTCTGTTCCTTCTGAGCCTTCCCGAACACAATATAATCATCCAAACAACACAGACTCCAGCTGGTTCTTTAGAACCACTGACTTCATTCTTTGGAAACTTCTGGGTACTGATGCAAGTCCGTAAGGTGCACGTTTAAAGTTGACTAGTGCATGCATAATAAATGCTGTGAGATCTCTGCTGGCCTCCTGTAGCATAACTTGGTGAGCTACACTCTGTAGACATATCTTTGTGCCGTGAAGTTCCGTGAATGCTTCTTCTGTATGTGGGAGTGGATGGCTGTCAATCATGATGGCTACATTAGGCTCCCTTAACTCTGCGTAAAGACGAATACCTCCAGTCTTCTCTGTCACCAGTATCGGTGAGAACCCATTCAGATCTTTAATAATACCATTTGGTACTTTTTTTAAAGCTCTTTTGATATAGCATCCTAGACTGAGAGTGGTAGACAGCACAACTTCTATCAGACAGGAGTCACATTAGGTTGAAGTTTAATTTTGTGAACAAATCCAAATGCACTGCCATGGACCTCCTCCGTACCATCCTCATTAAGAGTGGAGACTTGAGTTTGTGTTGTAGTGGTGGCAGGTGGGGTGGAAGCCATGTGCCCACTAACTACTTGCATGTTTAATATATCCAACAAATCTCTGTCTAATATAGGAACACCCCTACACACAGTATAGAATTGCGCCGGCATGCAGTACGTACCAAAAGACACGGTTACTGGTAAGCAACCAAGTGCAGGAATATGGTTCATCAAGTAGCACACCGGGGGTCAGGTTGGTTCAGCAAGTGGCACACATCCGAAGCATTGCAAGTAAATTGATTCAGGTAGTATAAATAGTATTGATTCAGATAGTATAGACACTGCTCAGCCAGTGTCCAACATTAATTCCACTGCCTGGGGCTTCCCTCCTGCTTTAGCAGAAACATGAACAGTGCACATTATTTTATTTGCAATGCATGTGGAGCTGCTTCCGTCCACACTCAAAACAGTAACATCAGACTGCTCATGCTTGTTGATTAGGTTGGTTGCTTTGACATACCTTAGCAAAATGTCTCCTGTTTTTGCAATGATTGCACTGAGCTCCCTTTGCAGGACATGCTGTGTAGTTCACAGTGTGTTGTGTAGCTCCTTGGTAGTAACATACTTTTCCTTGTGTGTGTTGAAGTCACGCGGTCTGTGACTTCTGATCTGCATTGCCCTTGTAACTTTTTACCTGAATTGTAGTTGATGTCTGTAGTGGTTAAATGGGTTAGATCGCACCTGCTCTGCCGGGGTTCATTATTTTTGCCTCTGCCATAGTTGACAATGTGATTAGCAATGGGTATGGCTTTCTGTAATGTCAGGTCCCATTCAGGTAATAGGTGGTTTCTAATACAAGCCACAACTGTTTTCTCCACAAGCTGATCTCTAATCACTTCATCAGCCATGTTGCCAAAATCACATGTGACAATCAATTCCCCCAAAGTAGCAACCTACTGATCTGTCGATTCCCCTAGTTTCTGTTCCCGCGGGCACAGTTGATAGCATTCAGCTACCACACTTACATTAGGCACACAAAAAATTCTTTAACACAGTGAGTGCAGGATCATATTTATATATGAGGGGAAGAGTATAAAATATATGCTGCCTTTCTGCTCCAAGACAGTGAATAAGCAGAGCACTGTTTTTTGCTTCAGAAAGTTCTGTCATTAATTGCAAGGACATAGTTCTCTCAAACACTTGAATCCAAACATTAAAAGCAATTGGAGGCTCACCTGGGCTGTGAAGAAAGGTGCAGGCGGATTCAGGGGCAGGAGAGCCACCCTCATCACCAAATTGTTAAGTAGTGGAAGTAGATACTGAAGGGATGAAAGCCAACAAGGTTTCATTTAGAGACCGACCAACCAACCAGCACCAGAAGCACTTGCGGCAGCAGTCCCTGACCCCAGCGCCTGCGTACAGACACAGACACAGACACACACACACACGCGCGCACACACACACTTCCTGCTTCCTGTTAGTTTTTTCTAAACTCAGAGACTACAACTCCCAGCCTCCAATATTGTATCTCAGAACACAGGCTATGCCATTTTGTTAGGACAGTGCAAACCATTTCTGCTATGTGCTCAGCCTGCTCCCTTGGAGAAATCTGTTTTCGTTAGCATATACAGGGAACAGTCTGTTTCCATACCTGATGTTCAATTATCAACCTCCATCAGTGCCTCATTCTTGTTTTCTGACAACCGTAGATCCTGGGTGGGCATCTCTTCAACATCCTATATGGTGAAGACTGATACAAATATAGTATTTAGGACAGTGTCTTTACATTTTTATTACTTTGGGGCTTTGAGGTGGATTTGGAGCTGCCTGTAGTAATTCTTGAATGCTATATATGCGTCTGATGGTTGTAAGGAGAGCTTACTGTATCTTGACTTGGTTATTGGACCATTTACTGTTTGCATACATTGAATTAATTCAGTGAAAGTCTGTCTACACATGCAGGCAGGAAGGAGGACAAAAGCACAGATAATTTCTTATCTCAGATTTCAGAGTAACAGCCGTGTTAGTCTGTATTCGTAAAAAGAAAAGGAGTACTTGTGGCACCTTAGAGACTAACCAGTTTATCTGAGCATGAGCTTTCGTGAGCTACAGCTCACTTCATCGGATGCATAGCATATCGTGGAAACTGCAGAAGACATTATATACACACAGAGACCATGAAACAAAACTTCCTCCCACCCCATTCCCCCGCTGGCAACAGCTTATCTAAAGTGATCATCAAGTAGAGCCATTTCCAGCACAAATCCAGGTTTTCTCACCCTTCCCCCCCCCCCCACACACACTTGATGATCACTTTAGATAAGCTGTTGCCAGTGGGGGAGTGGGGTGGGAGGAAGTTTTGTTTCATGGTCTCTGTGTGTATATAATGTCTTCTGCAGTTTCCACGATATGCTATGCATCCGATGAAGTGAGCTGTAGCTCACGAAAGCTCATGCTCAAATAAACTGGTTAGTCTCTAAGGTGCCACAAGTACTCCTTTTCTTTTTTCTTATCTCAGCAAACACCCAGGACTATTGACTTTAATGGTGCTACCCCTAACTCCTGATGAGCTGTCTGAACTGGTTCAACCAGGTTAAGAAAACAGAAGAGAACAATGAAACATGGGGCTGAATTTAAAGACAGAATCTCCAAGACAAGGGAAGGCTAAGGTGAAACTAGACTCCAAAGATGGATAATATAAGGCCACCTAGCCTGCTAGGTTAGATAGGCATGTGCACAGACATTCTGTTTCAACAATCCTTTTCTCTTAAGTTATGTTTTGTTCATACTATTAAGATGAAATAATATTTGTTTTAAGAAGGCTGTGTTAATTAATTGCATTCACTGTTTGTCACAAGTTCCCAAAGGAAAGAATTGCAGGTATGATACCAAATAGACCTGCTGGGCAAGCATGGTTGATTCACAGAATACTTACACTTGGTCTGAATGTGGGAGAATCACAGGATTCTATCCCAGGGAAGGTAAAGGAATGAGAGAGTGCACTCAGAGGGACAGGGAAGGGGTCAGTGCTTCAGCTAGCCCCGTAGCCATGATAGGCTCAGTCATAGTTACTTTTTGGACCAACTCCTGTGTGCCACTTCTACTAAGCTGAGAATAGCATCTCATCTTGTGTGCTCCAGAATCTAGCTATTCCTAGACAATCTCTTAAAGTGCCGAGAAATAACATCTCTAATCCTTGTTCCCTTGTGACATTTTAACCAGTTTATTGTATGCAGGTAGTTGAAGTCACCCACTATTACTGTTTTGTTAGATTTTAGTTGCCTCTTTTGAGTACATGACATAGAGGAAGATCATATTCTTTTCCTGATCAGGATGGTTGTGCTATCAGCCTATAATATTCTTATGACTTGTGGTTGCTAACTAAACAAATTCTACTACATGGTCATCTTCACTTAGAAGTGTTTCCTCATTAACTACTAGGGAATTGTCTAAGTATAGTGCAACTCCCCCACTTCTATGACTCGGTTAGTGTCTAGCCAGATATTACTGTATCACACTGTTTTGATTGTTCCACCATATTTCAGTAATGCCTAGATGTTGTGTGAAATAGTCCACATTCACATCCTGTAGGTAAGACACCATACCCAGCTATTTTGTCCCTGATGCCCGAGTCCAATACAGCCACAACTTGTATGTCTCACAACAGCAACGTCATATCAAATTTTTATCATGTGATTATCTCTTTCTCCACAGGAAAGTGGGTGCCAATGAAGGGACCAAAGAGATTTAGACAGCAGTGTGCCCTTGTTGCCAAGAAGGCCAATGGCATATTGGGCTGCATTAGTAGGAGCATTGCCAGCAGATTGAGGGAAGTGATTATTCCCCTCTATTTGGCACTGGAGAGGCCACATCTGGAGTACTGTGTCCAGTTTTGGGCCCCCCACTACAGAAAGGCTGTGGACAAATTGGAGAGAGCCCAGCGGAGGGCAACGAAAATGATTAGGGGCTGAGGCATATGATTTAGGAGGAGATGCTGAGGGAACTGGACTTATTTAGTCTGCAGAATAGAAGAAATGAGGGGGGATTTGATAGCAGCCTTCAACCACCTGAAGGGGGGTTCCAAAGAGGATGGAGCTCGGCTCTTCTCAGTGGTGGCAGATGACAGAACGAGGAGCAATGGTCTCAAGTTGCAGTGGGGGAGGTCTAGGTTGGATATTAGGAAACACTATTTCACTAGGAGGGTGGTGAAGCACTGGAATGGGTTACCTAGGGAGGTGGTGGAATCTCCATCCTTAGAGGTTTTTAAGGCCTTATATTGAGTGTGTCCATCACTAGTTAGCACCAGATTTTTCATTTGTGCAGTCTGCCGCTGCCTGTTCTTGTAGGTTAATTTTGTTGCAGGACCTTCTGAAAATGATGCCATAAAAAGATTGTTGATGGAAAGTGTCTAACACACCTACAATTGTTCTAAAAGAAATACCATCATAATTGGTGCTTGCTAGTTTGTACAACCCTTGGGAGCCAAGGACCTTCTTCTCAAAAGAATTCTATAACAATTACACCCGGGGGCTGTGTGTATGTCATGATATAAAACACAGTCTGAATTAATTATTTAGTATGGTGCAACCCATTTTGATTTATAAGCTATAAAAAGCCTGCCTGAGAGAGAATTAATTATTGCTGGAAATAACATATAATTACAATGTTGCAGGGAAAAGATAAGAATTAATGTGCCAGGTGTAAGTAGATTAGACCAACTTGACAGAAATGAGCAACTAAAAAAGAATTTATAGATGAGAGCTAGAGCCACTGCACTCACAGTGACTGAAAAGCATTACTGTGTGACAGCTGCTTGGTGGCTTATATGAAATGAGATATTGGCTTTAGTTTGCTCCTCTCAGACAGGTCCCCACGTCACAAATCTGACACCAAAATGGAATGGATTGAGAGTCTCAGCAAAGAAGCGAGGACTGAATAAACACAGAGGCTGAATTACAATAGTTTCTCCTGTGGGAGGAATCCCCTCAGGTATGGGTTGAGGCACATGGAAACACTGGTGAGGCAGTTATGGAGCTGTTTGCATTCTGACTGCTGTCTCTGTTTTGTGGGTATAAGACTCTAAACTCCGGAGCTGTCAGTTAGCTCCTTTTATGAGCACTACATGAAAACCGCATTCATTCGAGGGACTGAATGCAATGTGAACTTTGTGACTGTAGCTGAGGTTGGTATGTGGGGAGGAAGAGAGAGAGAGGATGAGGAACAGAGGCAACATGTATGGTAGAAACGTATGAAGGGCTCTGCTCCCACACTGGCACCACCTAGTGGTTGGGTAAGGGCATGACCAATGCTTTTCTGTCTTGGCACTCTTCGCTGAAAGTTGCTCTAACCCCATACTGGTTTGTTCCCTTCTGACCCTCTGTCTGGGTCACAAGTTTAGTTCACCCCTTCTGGAATACGTTAAGAGCCCAACAAAGGCTAGTTCCATTGCCCAGACTTCACCTGGCTGAAGTCCCAGAGTCAGGCTCTCTGGGATATGGGGTTTTCCTAGTTTTGAGTCTCTAGTATCAGAGAGAGGCTTTCTGGCTCCAGCCCCATTAGTAGGGGGGAGGGGAACCTGGTCCTAACTTCTCCCCTAGGTTCCAATCCGGGGCCCAGAGATAGGCACTGAATCCTGCAACCTGGAGTGCTATGCAACTGCCTCCCTGGATCACTTTCTACCAGTCTCCCCACACAAGCAGGAAAAGCAAAACTAATAAACCCCACTGTATCCTAAATGTTAGGGGTTCAGATAAAGTGGAACCCAAATCTGAACCATTCTGGGTTTGGGTTTTGCAAAACCTCACTGTCTTTTTTTTTTTTTTTTGCAAAAAACCATATCCAACTATCTCAGAACATCTCTAATATTTATCAAACATGGGTGGTTTATAGTTCCACAGCCAAGCCATGAGAAATTTACAGACTTTTAAAGTTTTGATACAAAACCAGGTTAATTTTGGTGGTTTTGACTGAACTGTGCTGAGTTTTTGGGTTAGATCCCAAAATTCCAAATGAAACTCAAGGTGCTGAGACATGATATTTCTGAGAATTGCATATTTCTTCTTAATAGTTAACTGGAGCTAGCTTAAAAGCAAGACTCATATACAGAGCTGAGTTTTGATTTATTGCTTCATGGAGATTGCTTGATATAATGTATATTATAGCTTGAATTGATCCACTGTGTTCTGATTCTGTGTTGTGCTATGTGAACTCATACCTGATTGATTCTTTTGAAAATTCACAAATTCCAGATCATGGATAGCTTGATACAGAGAGATAATGGAATGCAAAAACACCTTTGTCAATATTATTTGAAGTTGTAATGACAGGAAATGGGAAGTTAACACTTTTAGTAACATTCTCAAATTATTTTTTCTATTTTTCTAAACAAACTGCTATGCACATAACCAGGGATAGAAAATAGCACATATTTTAAAATGGATAGGTTAACACAGATATTTTTGCTTCTGCAGCCATAATGTTGCATCATAGTGGGGTATTTGCTTTTACAGAAGTTTTTTTTTCTTTTAAAAAACAATCTGTGCTTAACAATCTTTTAATTTCAGGTATTGCCTTTAATCTCGGGAATCTGCGGCTCATTGAGATGAATGACTTCCCATCTCATCACGGTTAATGTTTGACTCTAGACTGTCTTCCAGCAATTTTCCTCACAATGTGGGAGCAAGAGCAGAGAGAACCTGGATTTTGCAGATTATTATAGAATGCAAACACAATGATAGGAAGTCACTGAAAGGGGGGACTCACATTTTCCCTACATCCACAATTTACTTTTGCTAATGAGGTTAATAACCTTTTGGAAAGGATTTTGCAGTATGTGTTTCAGTTAATCATTTACAGTTCCTTTCATGGAGGCAAAAGACGGAGAGCACCAGGCCCTATATGTGGTATAGAGGAATTGGATAATATCCCTTTAAATAGTTTGGACATGCTCTAGTAGACCTCTCTGTTTTCTATTGCAAAAGCCACCAAAACCTAACAAAGAAGCTGTGTATATGTGTAGCTAGGCCTTGTATGTTTGGGTATAGTTTGTAAACATGATTATTGGGACTCCAACCCCGTATTCTTAATATTACATAGCTAGGATTCAACAACATTGTTGTCTGAGTCTTCTGGTCAGTCCAGGCCAGAAACCCTCAATGTCCATTTTGGTATGTCCACACTGTAATTAAATCTCCTACCCCGCTAGTCCAGGCCAGCTGACTTGGGCTAAGGGGCTTGGACTAAGGGGCTGTTTAATTACAGTGTAGGCTTGGGCTCGAGCCCAGGCCCTAGGACTCCTGCTCGAGCCCAGATGTCTACCTCACAATTAAACAACCCCTTAGCCTGAGCTAGCTGACATGGGCCAACCATGGGTGCCTAATTGCAGTGTGAGTTAAAAAGGAGGGGGGGCTTCTTTAAGATCTCGTAAAAATCTTAAATTCCCACTAGACATACTCAGAAGTTACTTTAAAATATATATATATATTCCCCTTACTTCCTGAAAGCAAATGAAGGCACAAAGCTCTTAATGAGATGTAAGTTAACACTAAGACTTTTTCAGATTTTCTTATTGTGGAGCAATCATTTTAGTGAAACTCCAGTCTGGTTAGTGCTGAACAAAATCGGTGGTTTCACAGTGACCAGTTCTTGCACGTCTGCTGGTCTGCCATGCACAGGTGACTGAAAAAATGAAGATAACTGAAAAAATGAAGAATAAGGACTCGGTGCATATGTTGTCTTACTGCTTCATTTAACTGTTGTTTTCTTGTTATATTTGTTGGGTTTTTTGTTTTTTTCCCCCCATTAGCTGAGCAGGCAAGCAAGGATCACAGTTCTCATGGATTTTTTTTTTAAATACTACACCCCCACCCAGCAGCCTTTTGACTAGATTGCTTCAGTCATGTGTTTAATACCTTAATGATTTTACCTAGCAACCTTCAGCATCAAATATCCTAAAGCACTTTACAGATGACAGGCCCAATATTCAAATGCAAGTGAAAAGTTAGTTTAGCATTCAAAAATCATGACTCAGGTGACAACAATTATGGGATTTTAAAAATATAATAAATTTGGGGTTCTTTCTATTGCTCTTCTGGTTTTCAAGTCTTTAGGGAACACCTGTGTTACATTTCCAAGCTTTATCTTGCAACCATGAGGGCTAGAAACATAGTGGGGGGTGAGGCGGAGAAAGGATTAATGAAAGCTGAGATTCCTGCATAATCACTTGTCTCTAGGAGCTGAAGCCCAGATTTTAATGATATTTAGGTGTTGCAATACCTACATGATTTAGGAGCCTAAATCGCATTTGCAGAAGGGATTTAGGCACTTAGTATCCAAGATCTACTCAATAGTCAATTTTCAGAGTAGCAGCCGTGTTAAAAAGTCTGTATTCACAAAAAGAAAAGGAGTACTTGTGGCACCTTAGAGACTAACAAATTTATTTGAGCATAAGCTTTCGTGAGCTACAGCTCACTTCATCGCATCCGATGAAGTGAGCTGTAGCTCACGAAAGCTTATGCTCAAATAAATTTGTTAGTCTCTAAGGTGCCACAAGTACTCCTTTTCTTTTTGTCAATAGCCAATGGGATTTGGTGCCTTGGGCTTTAAGAAAAACACCAGCTATTGCAAGTCTCACAATAAAGTCACAATAGTCTTCAACACTTCTAGCTGGCAAAGTTCCATATTGGGGAACACAAATGGATATTGATAAAATCTTAAGTCCCTAGTGGTCTTTTGAGTGTCCAAGTGAGGAATTTTGGTAATTAAGCTATTTGTACAAGCTTTAAAAGTTGTCCCCCTATATGTGTTTGTGTGTGCGCGCATGTGTGTATATATACACACACGCACACACACCCCCTTCCAGCCTTTCCCTACAGACAGAAGGGAATTCATGCAAATACAGTGACTCCAGGACCAAAAAGAAAAGGAGTACTTGTGGCACCTTAGAGACTAACCAGTTTATTTGAGCATGAGCTTTCGTGAGCTACAGCTCACTTCATCGGATGCATAGCATATCGTGGAAACTGCAGAAGACCTTATGCTATGCATCCGATGAAGTGAGCTGTAGCTCACGAAAGCTCATGCTCAAATAAACTGGTTAGTCTCTAAGGTGCCACAAGTACTCCTTTTCTTTTTACGAATACAGACTAACACGGCTGTTACTCTGAATCCAGGACCAAAGTTACCCTGAACCGCAATCGGACTAGAGCTCTGATTTTGGCTCCACTTGCTACAACAATAAGAACTCACCTTTCAGAAAGCAGCTAACAGAAATTGGGAAAGGTCACCCAAGGCCTCTTGAATGAGTCTAAGGTGTGGGAAGCTTCCCCAAGAGGAGAGGCAGTAAAACGTTTGGGAGAAGCCTCACTGAAGTTTGGGAGAATTACAGAGGGAGTGGAGGGCACATCTAACGCTCTTTGCTTATCCTCTGCCAGCTCCCATCACAAAGGATGTAAGACCAGGCCAGAGCCCCTTATCAGGACAGAGGGGTGCTTCTCAGAAGCAGATGGATCTCTGTCCCCTGTACAGAAGATTAAAGTGGTGAGAGTCCTGGGTAAACTTGTGCCACAGTTTAGAGCAGGCTCCACAAGCTCATCCTTGCAAGGGGGCTCTGGTTGCTAGCTGATCTCCACCCTGACACTGCTTTATGAGTCCTCACTGGATTCCCATACCCATGTCAATGGCCCCCATTGTTGAGTCAGGCATTATATGGGAAAGATTATGGCATTTCTGCTCCTGTGGTACATAGGGGTCTGCACCTGACAGACTGTACCTCCAGAGTAGAGTGAGGGCAAGGCAATAACCATGCCTCTAACCTGTCCTTTCCCTGCACCATTGTCAGCACCTTGTTGCTCAGGGATAGAGAAAGAACTTTGGGCAGTCAGGGACTGCTAGAATGGGAGATCCTCATGCAGCCATATTCTGCTTACATTCTATGGCCCCAAACCTGCAGTGTGATCCGCCTGGAGGCAGCTGTCTGTCTTTATATCTATCCTTTTATTCCAGTACTGATAAGGCCCTCATAACCCAGCACCTGAGCACCT
Organism: Chelonia mydas; assembly: GCF_015237465.2. Taxonomy (NCBI): domain Eukaryota; kingdom Metazoa; phylum Chordata; order Testudines; family Cheloniidae; genus Chelonia; species Chelonia mydas. The sequence goes on from NC_057851.1 coordinate 18,334,738, forward strand.
CACAATCATTAATGGATTTTATCCTCCCAATGCCTCTGTGAGTCGGACAGATTATCTCCCTTTCACAGATGGGCATCTGAGGCAAACGATTGATTAAGTACTTGCCCAAGGTCACACGGGAAGTCTGGATAACCCAAGAATTGAATCCAGATCTTTGGAATCATAGCCCTGTCTACGAGCTTATCTTTTCTACTTTTTTAGAGCATGGGCGACCTATGCAATTTTCTAATGCACACTGAATAAAAAAATTCTTCAAACATGTCAAAGGCACCTCATCCTCGCTGACAACTCAGACCATAAACAGCAACAATTTTTAATAGAATATGCATTTAGTTATCTGAGAGGTGCAAGAGATTCTGACAAAATGTGATAGCTACTGGTATTGCTCGTCTCACATGACCCTATATATATATATATATATATATATATATATATATATATATATATATATATATATATATATATATTTGCTTCCAAACAGCTCATAGATTTTTTTTTTAATCTTCAAAAGTTTCACTTTTGAGTAGAGAGGCAAAAGAAAATTCCACCTCAGACATTTTTTGTGTGTTTCTTACAGAGGCCTAATTCTCTGAAAACCCTTGTAATGAACATGATTCCTCAACAAGAACTATGGGGTAATAGCTGTGATGCTAAATGCCTCTAGAACTGATCCTTGTTATGTGGATGGAAGGGTCCTTCAGGTCTGAAAGCTTTTTTCAAGGCACAGGAACCACTATCAGACTGATAAAGTGGAGTCCGTATAATCTTACCTTAAGTGTGGAGTGACTATAAGACTTAGCCTGGAGCTGGTGTAAACCCTTCCGGAGAACTCTGTGCTAATGAAGTGGAAAGATAGGAATTGTCATCTAGGCTGGATCAGGGGTGCATTCAGTCACTGATTCCTATCAGAGAAGGATACGCAGCTACTTCAAGGAAAGTGGAGGAGCCCGATAGAAGATTGTTATGGGACAATCTGCCCCACCATATGTTTCCTCCTAATCCCAATAGTTAGAGGTTGGTTTATGCCCAGAAGCATGAGGGTTTATCCCTTCTCAAACCATTATATTTTTAGTATTTTCTATTGTAGCTCTGGATACTCCTGCTACTTAGATAACATGTATTCCTACTTAAACTCTTGGCCTTAATATTCATATGCCCAATTTAGGGATTGATTAGTAAAGGGTACACAGTGTTCTAGACTAGATTTGTTGGCTTCAGCAATAGTACAGAAATAGTATTTAAACTGCCAATTTATGTTGGATGGTGGTGGTACACAGTGGCTACAAATTTACACAAGGTGTTAACATAAGCCAGTGCAGCCCCAAAAGTGTGTGGTGTTAACAGAGTAGGGGTCATGAATTGAATTGTTAGGAAATGTGCTGATTCAGCGACTCTTCTCAAAAAGCGCCGTGTAAGCAGATGCTTTTCCTAAGCTGCTCTGTGAATACTGTGTGTGTAATGTTCAGAATCAACTCCTTCCTAAGCTTTGGCTTTACTAACAAAGAGAAAGAGAAAAACAAAGATAATCTTAACCCTCCTCCCCAAGTATGCCTAGTTACTCTATAAGTGCACAGCCCCAGTGATTTTCCCCAGACGGCCCCACTTATTTCTCTTATAACCAGGGTGAAGTAACAAGTCATCTATCTCAGTGAGTCAGCAGTTCCCACTTAACCTTTTCTCAGCAGGATCAACCCCCCACTAACAGAGTGGGATTTTGGGGGCAAACAATGCAAACCTCTTACATTCCACTGGTGGTGCACTCCTGTAGATTCCTGGGATTAATTTAAAATGCCCCACTCACTAACATACCCACAGTTGGAATGTTGATGAAAATACTGTCTGTGGTGTTCTGGGGTGAATCCCTCACGGGGTACCATGGGTTTAACTTGCACAAGAAGGTAACTTTATATTACCCTGTGCCCTCTCTGCTGAATTTGGCCCACATATACACATAAAGCCATTCATCTGAAAATCTTAAAGTCATTTAAAAACAATTTGCACAACACAGAATGGTTTGTTAAAGCCTGGGGAGATTAGGTGATTCGCCCATGGTCACACACAAAGTCTGTGGATGAGCTAGGAATACAAACCAGGAGTCCTAACGTCCAGTCCTCTGTTCTATTCCCTACGCCACATCCCCTGCCATGTGCCCGTATTTCTTTCTGACCTGTGTTGCAATAACTCTGGAGGCAGTTTGTACGCGCTGTGAATTTTGCACTCAGGCATGCACCATCCACAGACAGAAATTTTATATATACATTATCAAGGTTTCACTGACAAGGAGGAACCATATGGTATTTTGACAAGTTTGCCCTGTAGAGATAATATATTTTAGCTAGATCCTCTCTGGTGAGATTATTCTGTGATAAAGCACTGATGAGTGGCAACTCTGGAAAGAAATAAACTGTGGAGAGATAATGGCAGCAGAAAATAGGTGTGTGGCTGGGTGGGTCTTCATATATGAAGAAGTTCCTTTTTGGTGCGTACAGATACTGAATAAAGAGAAACTGAAGCACTGTGTCTGACATGCTTTGCACGAGGAAGCAGGGGGCAAAAGATCCAAGCATCTATTACTGATGCCTTCAAGGGAAGATGGAGAAAAAAAACAATGCAAAGGCAAAGTATGTTTTGCATTATTTTCTTGGCAGATATTCCCAAACTGTCTATATATATTTAAAATTCCTTTCGGTATAAGTTGATAAAGAATCATTCTCCCTCCTTGCCACCATGGCCGTGTGTTTAATTGGCTAAAGCAATACATTCTTAGGTAAATGGTGTGTTCTGCTTTCTATACATTTTAAATGTCTCCTGTTTTATTTCCCCTCTTGTGTGCATCTTATATGCTTTTAAATGCTTTATTTAAAAAGGGATGCGGGGACTGCTTCATAAGTCTGAAAACTGATTCCAGCCTCTCTCTCTCTCCTTTCCATTCACACACCTGCTCTTCCCTTCATCCCTCCCAATCACTACCTGAGGCAAAAATCCCACTTACATGGCTGCTCTGATAGGACCTCATTCTGCCCAGCCCTAATGTATATACTTTGAGTGGAGGGAATGGGTGGGTAAAGATTCTTCCCAAGACCTTCCCTATTGTAAAGCCCGTGCAAAGGCCATGTCGGATTGCACTCCTTGCATTCAGGAGGAGTTGGCCAGCCACTCAGAGGGTCACAAAGGGATGCAGTAAGGGGCAGACAGCCTGGAGATGTTCTACCTCCCAAAGCAGAATGTTCCCCTATGCTACCCCCAGTGACTCTTACAGTACATTTCCATGGCAGCTAGCACCTTGCATCCCATTACAGGTAGACGGACACGCACCAGCTCTGCTCCACCTACAGCACTAAAAATAGCCACGTAGCAGGGAGTAGCACAGGCAGTAGCTCAGGTTAGTCACCTGAGTGCAAATCTGCCCAGAGCTCTGGGTGTATGCACTTGGGCACTAGCCCAACCTGCTGGCTACACGGGCTGTTTTTAGCCCAGTAGCTTGAGCACAGCTAACACGTGGCTGTCTGCATGGGCTGGGGAAGTCCCCTCCCATCTACAGTGTAGTCATACCCTTAGCATGAGTTGTGCCTTAGAGGGGAACATGTTCTCTCCAACTTTTACTAACCACTACATGTTCCTTCAGGGCAGCTGCAGACCTCCTCCCCTACCTCAATCCAGATGCAGCTTCCCATATCACATGTATGCAGCTGCATCTGGCCCAGGCGTATGGGTGTACACAGGGTGCTTCTTCAGGTACCCAGTGTGCCTCACTGCCTAGCCTGTTCCTGTGGTTCCTCTTTCATCACATGTAGCTTTGTACCTTGGTTCTCCAGCAAACAGAACAGAACACAGTCTGGCTACAGGAGAGGACTTCTACACAGCTTCTCTCCTCTCCTCTCCTCTGCACAGCTCACCCTCTGAGCTCTCCCTAACTCTGTTTCTCCCCCTGTTATAGGCTCCCAATTACTGATAATTGTATCATTAGCCCAGCAATTACCACCCAGGTGTTTGTAATCCTCCAACAGAAAGTGTTTAATTGCTTCCAGCTGAGCCTGCAATCCTCTCTGTGCTGCAGGAAATTCAGTGACCACTGCGTGACAGCTAGCACCCCGGTGCAGGGAAAGGGTCCTTGCACAGTCTGTCTCCCCTGCATGCCCATACAGAGTCAGCCAAAATCTGCCCTTTGGAGCCCACTCTTGCTCCCCCTGAAGCTGAGGGGAATTTTGCCATTGGCTTCAATGGGAGAAGTCATGTTACATGAAGAGCTTTGAGGTGCTTTGATGAATGGAAAGATGCACCATTAGTTCACGTGATTATGTTATTGTGAATGATATATGTATATATGCAATATTACAGCATCTCCAATAAAATGGTTAGGCTTACTACTATGTTATGCTTATAGCAAGTGTAAAATGATCAGTAAAACTTTGCTGGTCATCATAAATTATATTTAAGGGAGGAAAAAACTGAGATATTCAGAGTGACTAAAGTTTAAAGCCTTACATTTTACAGTGATACTAAGAAGAAGATACGAAGATATGAAGAAGGTGAAATTTAGCTAGTAACTTTAAAGTCACTTCTGCACAGGCTTTAAACAGCAAGTACTTACTATATAGTGGAGCTGGTGAAAGATGCCTAGGAGATATGCTGAGTTGCCACATCCCCGGTTGGCCTTCCTTGGCTAGCTTATAGTATGGGCTCTCTTTTTTTGGCTAACTGAGAACCCCTTGTTGCAGTAGACTGTTGTGGGAAGTTTACATCACTGCATTTCAACACCAGCTGGACGTTTTGCTGATGGGGATCACAAAGAGCAAAGTAGGGCCAAAGCTGAAGGAATAGATAAGTACTGGCAAAAATGTAGCACCTAAATTCATGGGAGCTACAGGTACTCAGCATCTCTGATCAGTGGTTGATTATCCAGTGGGCCCATGAGGCCTGTGCCCAGGGGCCCCAGCCAATTGGGGGCCCCTTGGAAAATGGGCATTTCAGCAGAAATCCACCACGGGGTGGCAGAAGCCCAGAGCCCTGGTAGAAGCTGTGGGGTGGGCAAGGGAAGCCCCAGCGCCCTGAGCAGTGTCCTTGGCAGAAGCACCAGGTTGGAAGGGTGGGGGAAGCCCCAGCACCTTGACCTGGGTCCCTGGAAGAAGTGCTGGGTGGGGCAGGGGAATCCCCAGTACCCCTACCCCAGTCCCCGGCAGAAGCACCGGGAAGGGCAAGGGAAGCCCCAGCACCCAGACCCTGGCTACAGCCCCAGGACTGAAGGAGTTCTCACTCCCTGCTGTGGCCCCAGGGCCATGGCCGGGAGACAGAGCTTCTCTGGTGTTGGGCCGCAGGCAAAATGGGGCGGGACCATGGACGAAATGGGGATAGGGCTGTCGGGGAAGGGGCAGAACAGGTTGGGGCCTTGGGTGGGGCCACAGGTGGAAGGGGTGGAATGGGGGCAGGACTGCAGGCAGAAGGGGTAAGGTGGGGCGATGGTTCTGGCACCTGCCCCCCCCCCCCCACCCCAATGCTCTGGCCCTAAGCCCCACGAAACCTTAATCTGCCTGTGTCTCCGATAATCAGGACAATTTCTTAGTTAGGTACCTAAACAGGGGTCAGATTGAGGAAAAGAATAAATGGTGCTACTCTTTCATGCTCCAAGAGGAATCCTATGCCTACAGGAGGAGGAGCAGGCTGTGCTTTGTCTGTTGTGATTCCTGGTGTAGGAAATAGCCAGTCATTTGAGGGCTTCCACCTAGTCTGAGAGATATGAGAGAATTCTGTTAGTGCTCAGTTCACCCTTCTCTACATCTCAATTCCTACCTGAGCTAATGGAAGCCTTTTCAAAGCTGGCACAGGGATCACCATGACCTGTTGTTCTTGGTGACATCACTGTTCATTCTGCTGATGTTGCTTGTCTGTTCCCTCAGATTCTCATAGCCTCCATGGCAACTATGGAATTATCTCAAACGATCTCTGACTCAACCTCTGCCAGTGAGCACACTTGGGGATCTGATCTTAGGGACCAGGAAAAGGAAATGTTAAAAATAGGTTCTTGTCATAGTCCAATCACCAACTCATCCAGATGGAGACCAAGGGCTGATCCCCACTGTCAAGTTGGTAGTCCTCTTTCTACGGTACTTTCTCAGACTCTTGGACACAAAGAGGGCCTAGGTTACATTAATCTCTAGTAGAATGCCGAATCTAAATGCAGAAAGCTGAGCCAGCATAGGGCCAACATTCCTCCCTGGCAAATATGACAAATTAGGGCTATATCTATGTATCTATCATAGGTATATGTCCACCATTACAGCTGTATCTGAGTGCCTCACAATCTTTAGAGCCTTTGTCCCCACAAGACCCCGGTGAGGTAGAGAAGTGCTATTATCCCAGTTTTACAAATGAGGGACTGAGGCCCTCATTTTTAAAGATATTTAGGTGCCTACAGGTGCAGATAAGCACCTAGTGGGATGTAGACATTTATCTGTATCTTTAGGTGCCTAAATATCTTTAAAATAACTTTAAAAATCTGGCCCTGAGTCTTTACACCACAGGCCAATATGTTAGCAGCAGGAATTACAAGTTTGTAGAAGGCATCGTTTTCCTCATTGATTGGATATTTTTACGGGAAAACTGAAACAAATTAGTTTGTCTGTTTATAACTCTCACTTTCCTCCTCCCCCTCCCCTTTTAAATGTCACTGTTTGCAGTGTAACTGACATCTGGAAGGTGTGCTGAATAGCATGTCCTGCATGGAAATATGAAAATCTCTCTTCAGTATTTGGCAACTAGTATCTATTAATTAGTATACATCGTTTGTACTCTATAATTATATTTATTAAACCCTAACTCATATCCTAACTTTAATTAGTTCTTGCTAATTAATTTTATCAAATCCCTCTAGATTCATATCTGAAGTAAATATTGAGTAGCCCTACACTAATTATTTCAATCAATGCAGAGTGCATTTCATATGACTATGAATAGTTCCTAATAATTAAATTTAATATAAAATAATGTTCTGTGTAATAAATTTGGAAATGCTGAGACTTTAAAATAAAAGAAAATGAAGGATTAATGTAGTCTGAAAATACTGATCTAGAAATTACACTGGGTCAAATACTGCAGTCCTTACTCAGGCAAATGTAGAAAATGGGAGTTTTGCTATAGTAAGGAATACATGATACAATATGGATTAATATTTTTATGACACATATTGAGAAGATTTTCTAAAGATTTCAGAACTATTGAGATTCAAAAATATGTGAAACTGGATGAGACATTTGTGTGTTGCTTGATGGCCTTCTATAATGCTCTGTTCCAACAAACAAGCACTATTCTGCTTCCCAAAGACTCTGGTGTTCACCAGCTTCAGTGGACTCAGCATTGCCAATTGCTTTAATTCACTGATTACTACCATCTGATTGTTAGCTCCCTTCCTTCTTTCACTGTGCTACCTGCTTTCATCCTCCAGATGCTTGCCTCTACCCTTTCCCCATTTCCTATCCCTTTGCTTCCCTATTATACATATCCTCAGTCCACCATCCTCTCCATTCTTCCAACCTATCCCACTCACATGTGCTCTAGCACTTCCCTCATTCCTGTCACCTCAGTTCCCATTAGTAAACCCACCATGAGCCTATTAACACTGTGTGATGGGGTGTCTAAACGCTGCACCAGACCGGAAGTAGTTAAGGAGTTGCTTCAGGCTCAAGTAGCCCTACCACGTCATACCTGCAAGGCAAGTCAAGTCTAGAGGATGAGTTCAAAAGGTTCTGCCCAGAGTAGTCAGAGGCAGCTCTGGAAGGAGAGAAGACCTCTAGTCACCTCAGATCCTGCAGAGAGGCCTGACAGAGGGTGGAGACTGCTCCCATGCGTATGTACTGTCTGAGCAACTTAAGAGAAAGGCAAGCTGGACAATAAGCAATCACATCAAGACACTTTCTGGTGGTCAACCAGAGAATATTGAGCAGGACCATGGCTTGCCCAAGGCCACCTGTAGGAAAAAAGGCTGACAGTTCATTTGGAACTGGTTGTTAGTTCCTTTTTTTACTTGTCTTTCTTTTTCTTTTCTGGGAATCCCGGAAGGGGTAAACTCTGGAGGAATTCAGCCAGGGGACTGAGTTTCTGTCCTCAAGATGGTGATGAGAACCCCCCAACCCAGACAACAAGAGCCTGAGTGAGTACATCACCCCAAGGAAATGCTGCAGAGGTACTAGGCCCTTGACATATTTAGAAATGTCTAATGGAACCATCAGGTTGAGCATAGAAGAGGCTTCTGTAACTGGGTGATGCTATGACAGTTACACATGTTGTGCCTCCTCCATTTCCATTTCCCTCTTATTTTTTGGTATTCCCTTGTTATGTCTTATCCACATTTAGATTGTAAACTCTCTGGGGCAGGGACTCTCATTAATTTGCTGTCTGAGATACATGCCCCACTTTTGGATGTTAGAAAAAATAATTTGTTCGTAACCATAACCTTCCTAATGTTCTTTGCCTGGTATTGTACAAGCCTTCACCAAAACCCAGCCTCTAAGTAAAAGGCTATTTTGTGATTCCTGGGCAAAAACCTCAGGGCTTCTCTGTATGTATTCAGCCCATACTCAGGCAAACTCTCACTTAAGTTAAACCTGGAAGCCCATCCAAGAATTATTTTCCTGAGGAGAAGGAAGAGCATGTTGATATTGAAAAAGGTGTGATAAAGCAACAGCAGCTCTGCAGGCAACACTGCTGGCAAGCCGTCCTTTTTCACTGAGAGTTTTTTTAGCTTTTTCACACTCTTCTCTATGAGTCCTCTATTGGTACATGAGGTAATCTTTTCTTTGTTGCTAACCATCTCGGAGAAGCATCTGGGCGTGTCGCTCATTGAAAGTGCTTAAAGTTTTCTAGGTCAGCCCAACCCTCTGACTAAAGAAAATAGGTAAAGCATATTGGAATTGAGTATGCAATCAATGATGTTAATGTTTTGTTTCCTACATATGAGTCCTTTGCCATTGCTGGCCAGTAAATACACTATAACAACTCCATCAACCATTTTGGAAGGTTCTGGCAAACAAACCCATCTCCTTCTTGGTTTTTTCCCCCTTTCCCCTGGCAAATCAAGGGATATTATTTGTCTGAAATCAGCATCCACCTCCTGCAGAGGTTTCCAGATAGTTTATTGTCTTTCTATGAGGCTTCATTAAGCAGGCATAGAAAAAAGTTACCAACCATCAACTTTCTTCTGCATTATATTTACAAGGGACCAGCTTTATATGGCTCAAAATTGCTGAAAAACACAATACAAATAATTAGTAAAAAAAAAAGAATCAGTATTAAACCAGGAGATGCTCTTGAGAATTAGGTCTCGTTTATATTGGCAACAGTGGCATGCCACTTGGTGTGAAATAAGCTGCAAAAGAATGGCCAAACTGTTAGCAGATTTTGCATGAAGGGTCAAATTTTCAAAGGCCCAATGAATAGGTGAGCTGTGTGAAATGCATGTAGTGATAAGCCTGCAAAGCTGATATTTGTGTGTGTGTGTGTGTGTGTGTGTGTAAGGGGGTATTCATATATGCAAATCAGGATGAATGCAAAACTACTTGCTTGTGCACACAATTAATTTGCTCACACAAACACCTAGCTGTGTGTGGAAATGCAGTGTTTCGTGGGGGTTCATGCGTTTGGTGGGCCTCACCTTTTGCACAGTTCTTTGAAATAGAGCCCTGCAGTGGTACTGGGATCTGACAGGTCCCACAGGACCCGCTGCCATAATATTCAGAGCAGTTAAAATGTATTTTGTTGAGGGCAGGATTGGGTGGGCAACCCCCCCAGACTGCGGTAATTTGCAGGAAAACACTAAATCTCTCATCAGTTTACCACGTAAAAATTGTGTCTGAATTGCATTTATATATATAATATATTAACCAACATGGGTTTTTTTGGTAGCACGAGGGAATCTGTCTCTCTTGCGGGATTTGTGGGATCTAAGGTTTTTGTGGGCGGGAGCAGGATAAAAATGCAAGAAACAATGCAGGTGGGAATGGGTATTGTGGGGTGGGATGGGAGCGGAATTAAAACAAATAGACCCACCAGGGCTCCACGTTGAAAGTTTGGTCCACAATGGTGTAAAAGATTGTGTGACTCTTTCTTTTACTTAAGCTGCTAGGGAGTATTGTGAGGCAACGTGCAAAACAGAGTACCTGAAAACATTCTCCATCCTTATTAGTGTTGCTGTAGGAGGCAATAATCACAGTCAGCCACATGGTGATCCTCTCATGCGCCTTTCTAAAATCTCACTGCAGTGTGGGACTGCGTTCAGAGCAGTTCATGCAGACTGTGTCTTGCCAAACCCATGATGGCTGAAAAGCAAGAAATCTCTGTCCCCTGCTGAAGGGGGAAATAAAATTTGCATTATGTGAGATCAGGTCCTATATATCAGGTCCTTGTTCTGCCCATTAGTTCACAAGTATCCTGTGTTGTCTGGGAGAGAGACTGGGTGACCCAGTGGATTTTTTCTAATATTGATGATTTATTGAAACTATAGGTTAGACTTTTTGTTATCTATGATGTTCTAAGCCTTGGACACTGGGATGTGGGTATAGAATTTTGTACAACAGACACCCCCTCTGCACCTTACTGGAACTCAAGGTGGATTAATTTAAATCAAAATGATTTAAATCACTGGTTTTAATCATGATTTAAACCAGCAAGCGAGAATCTTAGATTTAAATAATCCAGTTTTAATCTTGGTTTGTATTTGTACTTTTTAGTTAATTTCCTAAAATTATGAACCCTTAGTAACCATTTAAACATATATCTATACACATTTATTGAAGTAATTATATAGCTTAACATACATTTATTCAGTTTCTTAATTTTTATATTTTTTATTCTATTAGAAAGGTGTGAATGACATTTCTAATTTACTAGATGATTAATATTTTACTTGTCATTTGTGTGAAGATGCATGGATGGAAATTGGAATTTCACTAAAAATGCACAAAAACAGCATTTTAAAATTGTTGCTTATTCATCAGCTAAAAAAAACCTTAAATGAGCTGGATACATAAGAAAAAAAGTAAGTTTATCAAAACATGTTTTGCATTTAATACTAACTGATTTGTTAAACAAAGGAAGTTTTATCTGTAGTTGGTTAATTGAACTGATTGTTTCCAGTCACCTTGTCCTTCAAGATTTTAGAACTAGTTGATCTCATCCTCTCACACTTATTCATAGACTGGAAGAGGAAAACAAGATTTCCTGCTTTTTCAACTCCCGATCAGTTTCTCATCTTAGAATGAATAAGTCATTGAACTGAAATGGAGAAAATATTCTTTTTGCTCCTGCTGAAGAGGTTACTGCTTCCAAAAGCTGTTTAACTTTTCAACAAACTCTGCTTCCAGGTGCTCAGCTAGTGACTTCCACCAGTTCAATGCTTTGATTTTCTTTAAAACTTTGGCAGCAAACACATACTGCTTGAATATTTTTATTTGATTTTAATAGATGATAGTAAATTCAGGCCTTAATATAGGCTGTCATCATTTCAAATTTAATTTTAAGTATATTTAGGTATTTTTTTAAAAAAAATACATTTAATCTAACTAAAATATCCTGTTAAAATTTAAAATGTCATTTAAAAAAGATCACTGATATTTATCCATGCTGTTGGAAATAGAGATTCAGCTGGGTATTTGCTACCCTGAACTATGTGCTGTAAGACCTAGGTTCCCCCCTCTAAAACCTCCACTCCTCAAAATAAAGAGGTCTGCAGTAGAAACACACTGCACTGCAGCTCTGGCTTATATTACATTTAGCTTGTGAAGTGCAGAATGGTTTCTGCTGTTTCCTTAATTATTATCCTTTCAAATCTTTCCTCAGTAGTTAGATGTGCCATCTGATGGGTAATGTGCCAATGTGCCTGCAGCATCTGCCCATGTCACACACAGCTACCTCCCTTTCTGGACCGCTACCTTTTAAATTGAAATGGAAGACTAACGACAAAAGGGCTCATACAAGTGTTTTCCACTTAGCAGGGTGCCTGTCTCTGACCTCCTACTCACCGTCTTGCTTGCATCCTCTTCTCCCGCAATGTGCAGCTTGTGGCATGCTGCTTGCTGCACAGATGTTGCTACCATGCTACTGCACGGTTATTTTTCAAGTAGCTTCTCAGAACAAATGTTCCCATGTGTGTACCCTCCTTTCTCTGCTGACACACTTTCTATACAAACAGTAGTTTGCATTGCTACAGTCCTTCCGATCCAGGAAGGGAACAAAAATCAATACCAATGATGTTTTTCTTTTCAGGCTGTTTTGCAGTAGGGAGTGGGGGCCTTGGCTTCTCTTTGCCCTCTTTCCCTCACCACTAGCAAACGATTTGCTCTCCAGCTTTCTTGTTTCCCATCCCTGTTTCCTGCTTGAGTCCTTAATTCTATTATGCAGTAATCAGGGTATGCATCAATTGCCATGTTGGATGTGTCTCTTTCCAAGTACCACCTAGCGGCTGTTTCTTATTTGTAAGTTAAACAATATGCGTTCTGGGACTTGTTCTGAAGGGAGAAGCGAAATAGCAATAAAATCTCATTTCCTGCCATCTGTTCCTGCATATCCCTTTATAGTCCAACTACATCACAATTTATATGTGAGCCCAAATGTGACCCTGTTGGCAGTGATGGCCATTTATGGTAAAAAATCTCTGGTGAGTGGAAATATTGAAAGAAGTTGGCATCTGGAGGAAATACACCACAGAAAGTGAGGGCTGTGTTTTTCTATTCCTAACATGTTGCAGATCAATAAGGATGGGATTGCTAGTTAATACCAGGACTGCTGAAGTCTACATAGTTCTCTGTATGTCACAGCTGAGAACATAATAGGCAAAATAAAGGAAGCAGAACCTCAGAATTGATTATGTTCCAGATACTTCTGCGAACGAATTAATTAGGGTGGCCAGATACAAACTGATCTTCTTTGACTGATGGAGGATGGAAGACACTTGCTTTCAGAACAGGGCTGGTGTTCCGATATGGTAACAGCAAGCAATGTGCCATTTATAGATGATGTGACCACCCTGACTTCTATCCTCACCAGTCATTTGAAAAACACTGCTTTACTCTGGCGGGACTCGCTGCCTTCAAACATATAGCAAAGCTGTAGCAACTGGAGGTTAAAAGTTAAATTAAATCTTTGGCCAGAGGCGACAGTCATCCAATTTCCAAGCATGAGCACTCAACCCCATAATCACAGCTGTGAGCACTCATATTACTAGTTTAACACATATTCATGCTCAGCATTGCAACACCTAACTAATTAAGAAGCCTAAATCTCACATTCAGAAAGGATTTAGGCACTTAGGAGCTGAATCAGTCAATGGGATTTAGGCTTCTCAATGCCTAAATCACTTTTGAAAGTGTGATTTAGGCTCCTTAATTATGTGCTGCAACATTGAGTGCAGCAAGGCCTAAATGCCTATAAAAATCTGGGCCTTAGTGACTGAATCAAACTAATCGATTTCAGCCATTGCAGCTAACCCAGTTGCTGTTATTATTATTAGTATGGGTAGAAAGACCAACATCTGCAAATAATTGAGCCTCTATTGTGGCAGAAGTCCTGCAAATGGGTGTGACTGCCCTTCACACCGTGAAAATACTGTGGTGCTAAATGGTGCTAATGACTTCCAGCAAGAAGGGCGTCAGAGCCAAAGATAATCCCAGACTTTAATAAAGTCAGGTACGCGCTTTCAGCTCAACAGAAAGAGCAATCAAGCCCCTTTATATAGTAAAAAACAGTTGTAGACAATGAGGATGACCACCCAAGACAACAGGCTGTGTGGCAGGCCAGAGCTAACCAGGTTGATTATTACAGGGGTTTCCCTAGTTGCAAACATAGGGACTAGGATCTTGGCTGTACCCTGTATACTGGAGGCAGAAAGCCAGGAGAAGGAGCTTTGAGTGTGACCCTGAGGGGAAGCAGTGAGACTGGATTTCTTAGGCACACAGTTTGCTTGAATGGCAGGCATGGAATTTTTAGGGTGACTAGATAGCAAGTGTGAAAAATCGGGACAGGGGGTGGGGGGTAATTGGTACCTATATAAGAAAAAGCCCCAAATATCGGGACTGTCCCTATAAAATCAGGACATCTGGTCACCCTAGGGACTTCTGAGGGCTTGTCTACATTACCCGCAGGATCAACGGGCAGCGATCAATCCAGCTGGGGTCGATTTATCGCGTCTACTCTAGACGCGACAAATCAACCGCCAAGAGCTCTCCCGTCGACTCCGGTACTCCACTGGAGCGAGAGGCGCAGGCGGAGTCGATGGGGGAGCGGCAGCTGTCGACTCACCGCAGTGAAGACGCTGCCGTGAGTAGATCTAAGTATGTCGACTTCAGCTACGTTATTCACGTCGCTGAAGTTATGTATCTTAGATCGATCTCCCTCCTAGTGTAGACCAGCCCTGAGAAAGCAAACTCTCCGCTGCTGGTTGTTTCTACTGTGTTTAGGGGAACAGAACTCTACATTTTTTTGTAAATAAACAAGATGATACCTGACTCACATCACTGATTTCTCCTCCTAACAGAAACAACCCTGCAAGGCCCCAAATACTGGCTTACTCCTTGGGCCAAAGGGGCAGCAATACTGTCATCTATTTGAGGGTTTCTGGATAGTTCATCCCAGAACAATGCCTGCTTAACATTATGGCCACTCTGCTGACTCTCTGTGCTCCCCCCAAGGAATATAATTCTGCTGATTGTAGGAGCATAATGCCACATATTTTCAGATGGTTGATATCTGAATGCCAGTATCTCTACCCAGCCCTGACAGATACTGGAGGGGCCTGGCATTTTGTTATACTTTGGCAATGCTTGCACATCGTGTCAAGCCAATAAAATCTCACTGAACTGAACTATATTCCAATTCTGCTCTCATGCAAGGATGATAATTTAGATACCACCTTTAAATGAACATATAGCTTCATGGTAATGAACATATAGCATCATGGAGTTTCCTTCTCTGCACATCTCACATTAATTCTGTTGGGTCTCTAATATCCTGATTAGAGCCTGTTAGGTATTTAGAAAAAATGAGTAGAAAATGTAGCAGTCATAAGTTAGAACACATTAAACTGGGTTAATGTAAATGTAACTTTTTTGTGTGTAAGAACTGGCTGGAATGGCAGGGCTATATTTTTGGAGATATACTGGACATTTTAAAATAGACACAGCTTTGGTAAGCAGGGTGTGGTCAGAAGAGTATGTTGCTGCTGAATGTTTCTTTGTTGGGTTATGCAAAAGTTTTTATAACACACTGCTGTTTTAGACAGCATCCTGGCCTGGGATGTAACAAAAACTGAAAGGTTTTTTCCAAATGATCTTTTTGCCACTTGCAGAGTTCCTGACAACCAAACAATCTGTATATCACTTCTTCTACAGCAGAAGTTCACACTCAGACAACGCGGACCTGCGACGTGCTGAGCACTCCCATTGGGATCCAGGGGTGCTCAGCACTTCATAAGACTGGATTCTTGAAAAGCAGCCAACCACTTAGATATGCACAAAATACATAGGTGATGTGTTCCTATTTTCTTCTCCTGATTGTCTCAGGAATGTGTGAGTTTCTCTTCTCTGCCAAGATCACATCCTGGTGATAGGGAATCCTGGTAGTCCAACCTGAGATTTTCAGCCTGAGCGCCTTTCATTGTGCACCTTTAGCTCCCATTGATGTTAATAGGAATTACATGGGAGCATTGAAGGGTGAATACACTCCCAAGTACCAGAACATGCCATAGTCCAATGCTGACCTTTAACAGAAACTTCTCTGTGATGCGGGATTTTCAGGTAAAATGTTGATTGCAGGTGACTCCATTTGCGGGATCTGGCAGGGTTCCTGGTTGAGCTGCAAAGATCATTGCCACGGTTTAGTGTGCTCATTCCTGCACTTCTCAGCTGATTGTAGCTGCGCACACATTGTGGCTTCATGAAGCAAAAAGCAACTTCTTTCTGCTGTTCAAACAGATTCCTTCTCTCAACCCCAGTTCTCTTGGAGAACCTACTCTGGTGAATGCCCTTCCACATACATACCCAGTAACAAACATAGCATGGAGGCAAATTTCTAATGTGTGTTTAATGATTCACATACCTCTGAAAGATTTCAGAGTGGTAGCTGTGTTAGTCTGTATCAGCAAAAACAACGAGGAGTACTTGTGGCACCTTATAGACTAACAAATTTATTCGGGCATAAGCTTTCGTAGGCTAAGATCCACTTCATCAGATGCATGGAGTGAAAAATACAGCAGGAAGATATATATAGCAGTACAGGAAAAGATAGGAATTACCTTACCCAGTGGGGGGTCGAGGCAAATCAATTAAAGTAGGCTATTATCAACAGGATGAAAAATCACTTTTGTAGTGGTAATCAGGGTGGCTCATTTCAAACAGTTAACAAGAAGGGGTGAGTAATAATAGGAGCAAATTAACATGGGGAAATTAGGGTTTTTTTAGTTCTTATAGTGACTCATCCACTCCCAGTCTTTATTCAGGCCTAATTTGATGGTGTCCAGTTGGCAAATTAATTCCAGTTCTGAAGTTTCTCATTGGAGTCTGTTTCTGAAGTATTTTTGTTGAAGAATTGCCACTTTTAAGTCTGTTATTGTGTGTCCAGGGAGGTTGAAGTGCACTCCTACTGGGTTTTGAATGTTACAGTTCTTGATGTCTGATTTGTGTCCATTTATTCTTTTGCATAGAGACTGTCCGGTTTGGCTACTGTCCATGGCAGAAGGGCATTACTGGCACATGATGGCATATATCACATTGGTAGATGTGCAGGTGAACGAGCCCCTGATGGCATGGCTCATGTGGTTAGGTCCTATGATGGTGTCCCTTCAATAGATGTGGACAAAGTTGGCAACAAGGTTTGTTGCAGGGATAGGTTCCTGGGTTAGTGTTTTTGTTGTGTGGTGTGTAGTTGTGCTTCTCTACAGAAGAAAAAGGACACTAAACTATCTAAACTCCTATGTGCCACAAGGGGCCACAACAGTGGTTCCCTTAACCCACCCAACGATATTGTTAATCTATCCAGCTATACTCTTAGCCCGGCAGAAGAGTCTGTCCTATCTTGGGGCCTCTCCTTCTGCCCCACCATCCCCACGAACATGAGAAATTGTTTGGGAGACCCCTCTGTTTCCTGAACTGCATTTTCAATCCACGTGGATTTTATTACCTTCTCCCTTTTAAACCTGTGGAGGGACTTATCATCTTATCCCACACGTGAATTTTTGGGGCTGTTCTGAACCAAGTAAGCCAAGTTGCTTATTGCTGCCATAGGCCCTGACTCCAGGGCTGGAGCTCCCACAGGAAAAAAATAGTGGGTGCTTAGCACCCACTGGCACCCAGCTCCTGCCCTGCCCCCAATGCCTCCTGCCCGCTGGCAGCCTCGCCAATCAACTCCTTCTCTCCTTCCCAGCACCTCCCACCTGCTGTGGATCAGCTGTTCTGCGGCACGGGGGAGGGGAAGGAGCGGGGACGGGGCCTGCTCAGGGGAGGGGGTGGAACTGGGTGGGAAGAGGCAGGGTGGGGGCAGAGCGGGAAGAGGCGGGATGAGGGTGGGATCTTGGGGCAAGGGGTGGGGGGGGTGGGGCCTGGGCCAGAGTGGGGGTTGAGCACCCCCAGGCAAGGAGAAAGCCAGCGACTATGATTGCTGCTACAGAAGATATTGTTATCACCGCTCATCAAGGGCCCCTATGAAGTACCTGTACCAACGGGCATCTAAATATTCTCTTGCTATATCAGGTTACATGACTGTGGGAATTCATGGGTATTATCAGCATAGGCACTAGTGACCCTGAGAACAGTGTTTTACCCGGTTATGTTATATTGACGGTGCTGTTTAATATAATTACTCTGAATATATTGTGTGTGCTTTTGTTATTTCTTGGGAGTCTCCAATGATCTGGCAAGTAAGTGGGGGTTACACTGTGGTTAGAATGTTCCTTCCAAGCTGCCCTGATGACCCTGCCAGGAAGGGATGGAGGCACTGCCAAATAAATTAATATTGGAAGAAAATAAGGATGTTACACCCAGCTGAGCTGCAAGCAGGATCCAGATGAACCCGTGATGGTTCATCAAAACCCGTGAAGAGATTGTCGTTAAAGGAGGTAACCAGGTGTATAAGGGTGCTACACAAATAATAAATAAGGCTGCGTGTCTGTCACGAAGGTCACAGAAGTCATGAATTTCATAACTTTCCGTGACCTCCGTGACTTCTGCAGTGGCCAGTGCTGGCTCAGGGGCTGCCCGAGCCAGGCAGCCTCTGGGCCAGCAGCAGCAGTTTGGGTGTGTGGAAGGGATCTCAGGGCTGGGGGAGGGGGTTGGGGTGTGGAGCGGCGCTTACCTCAGGGGAGGGGGGGCTCCCTGGCTCCCACCGGCATGTCCCTGCATCTCCTAGGTGGAGGGGTGAGGAGGCTCTGCACACTGTCCAAGCCTATAGGTGCCGCCGCACAGCTCCCATTGGCTGCAGTTCCCAGCCAATGGGAGCTGCCTAGCCAGTGCTTGTGGCGGGAGCAGCGCGCAGAGCTCCCCTGGCCATCCCTCCCCCTAGGAGCTGCAGGGACATGCCAATCAGAGCTGGGTAGGGAGCCTGCCAGCCCCGCCAACCCTCCCCCCCCACAGCACCAGCAGGGGTCTCGGGTCATGCACAGCCACTTGCCCCTACCCCCCAGCATGGATCCCGGGCCACATGCTGCCGCTGGCCCCGCCCCCAGCACCAACAGGGCTCCTGGATCCCCCAGCACACACGGTGCCACCAGACCACCCCCACAGAGCACCCTCAGCCTGAGTTTTAGTTAGGGGTATATAGTAAAAGTCGTGGACAGGACACGGGCCATGAATTTTTGTTTACTGCCTGTGACCTGTCCATGACTTTTACAAAACATACTCATGACTAAAATGTAGCCTTAATAATAAATAATAATAATAGTGATGCATCATATAAATTGTAAACCATGTCCACAACTTAGAATCATAGACTTTAAGGTCAGAAGGGACCATTATGATCGTCTAGTCTGACCTCCTGCACAATGCAGGCCACAGAATCTCACCCACCCACTCCTGTAACAAACTCCTAACCTATGTCTGAGCTATTGAAGTCCTCAAATCGTGGTTTAAATACTTCAAGGTGCAGAGAATCCTCCAGTAAGTGACCTGTGCCCCACACTGCAGAGGAAGGCGAAACCTCGCCAGGGCCTCTGCCAATCTGTCCTGGAGGAAAATTCCTTCCCGACCCCAAATATGGCAATCAGCTAAACCCTGAGCATGTGGGCAAGATTCACCAGCTAGACACCCAGGAAAGAATTATCTGTAGTAACTCAGATCCCATCCCATCTAACATCGCATCACAGGCATATCTACCGCTAACAGTCGAAGATCAATTAATTGCCAGAATTAGGCTATCCCATCATATCATCCCTTCCATAAACTTATCAAGCTTAGTTTTGAAGCCAGATATGTCTTTTGGCCCCACTGCTTCCCTTGGAAGGCTGTTCCAGAGCTTCACTCCTCTGATGGTTAGAAACCTTTGTCTAATTTCAAGTCTAAACTTCCTGATGGCCAGTTTATATCCATTTGTTCTTGTGTCTACATTGGTACTGAGCTTAAATAATTCTTCTCCCTCCTTGTTATTTATCCCTCTGATATATTTATAGAGTGCAATCATATCTCCTCTCAGCCTTCTTTTGGTTAGGTTAAACAAGCCAAGCTCTTTGAGTCTCCTTTCATAAGACAGGTTTTCCATTCCTCGGATCATCCTAGTAGCCCTTCTCTGTACCTTTCAGACCATCATATATATAATTTGGCCAAAATAACTTATTTTGTGTGGATAATAGGGAAAATGAACAAAACATTCACTTTCAGTCTCAGACTTTATTTGGTAAGTTGCAGTGCAGAGAGGATTGTTACAAGCGAGTTATAAACTCTTGATAGCAGGGTCTATTTGTAATGGAGACACTGACAGACCCTTAGTTATTGCAGCATGTGCATGCACCTCTATAATTAGTTTGCTACAGTCACCTCAGATTGCTTTGCATCAGCTTTATTAGCTGAACATACAGTACTTCAGACATCCAGAGGCTTTTTGTGTGTGTGTGTCCACAGAATTAGATAATAAACAGGCTCCTGCCTCACACACTTACTCTGGGGCACTGTATGATCATTTCCTTTATTCTGACAGTAAGTTCAAAATGAGACCATCTTTTTCCCTGTGAGTGTGAAAAATGTTTCTAGGACAACATTCTATCTGACCTGTACCAAGCAAATATGCATTTCATAAAGACCAGCTTTAATTTGGGATTCATGACACCACTGGGAATTTTTACTGCTTGCTGATGTGGCAAGCAGAATTCTAGACCCTTCACTTCAGTAGTTGGGAACTGGGCACAGGCTGTATCTCTGCAGTGGGGAATGAGGCTTTCTGCATTGGTGCTCATTCTATAGGTCTGCGGTGGTCAGTTGAACTTGGAGCTACTTAATATTAATCTCTTATATTGTGCTTCTTATCAGGAAATCTCAAAGCACGTCATAATCTTTAGAAGTATTTATCGTCACAGCACCCCTGTGAGGTAGGGGAATATTGTCGCCCCCATTTTACAGATGGGGAACTGAGGCACAGAGAAGATATGTGACTTGCCCATGGTCATATAGGAAGACTGTGGTGGAGTGAGGAATTGAGCCCAGGTTTCCTGGGTCGTAGGCTAGAGTCCTAGCCACTAGATCATCCTTCCTCTCCTAAAGGGGTTATATACATACAATACATTCTCTTTTGGGCTGGAGGGGGCAGTGTCAGGTAGTTAGGATGATTGCCTGGACACATGTTGGCTCAAAATGCAGTCTAAGAAATCTTGTGCTCAAAGGTGCTTTGTGGAATAGTGAACAAAGCAATAGCTTTTAAGTTAGGCAAACTGAGTCTTAGTCGCAGCTCTGCTTCTAATTCGCTGTGGGTATCTCTACAGTGGAACTAAAGATGTAATTTCTACTGTGGGTAGATATGCATGCACCTGTGTCCTAAAAACAGCAGTGTAGTGCCTTGGGCTAGCTGCTTGAATACAGTCCAATCTTAGGTATGTACTTTGGTGGCTATGTGGCTATTTTTAGCGTGCTAGTGCATATACATATACCTGAGCTGGAAATTACATCTCCACTGCTGAGTAGACATACCCTGTGTGGCTTTGGGTCAGTGCTTCAGGTTCCCCCTCTGAAATTATGGACTAATGATACTTCACCAGCTTCATAAAGCATGTCAGATGAGAAACCTCTATAAATATAGTATTACTTATTACAGTAACTATGGAAATAACACCTGGCATCATTAGCGCTGTGTTGTGGGCAAACTGCAATAATTAATAATTTGGAATTTGTGCCCTCTGTTCTACAGAGGGAATAGAACACACTGACATAAAATGCTGTCAGAACATAAGTATTACTCAGAATGGAAAGTATTAACAAGAAACCTTCTAAAAATACCCCAGTATAATGAGTGGGGTGGCCAGTGCTGTACAAAGATGATCCAACAGAGAAAGAGGAAACATTCCAATACTGTCTGAACAAAAAGTGCTTTCAAGGAAGGAACATATTTCATCTCAAGCACCTCAAGATGTGTCTAGCCCTAAGAGTTTCACTAATATTTCTGCACTAGCCACTGCAGAGGTGTTTGTAACATTTCAGTCCTCAGCTCTCTGTCACAACTGAAATGAGCGAGAGAGATACTATATTTGTGTTGTTTCCAAGAGATATTGGCATAAGACAATAACCGATGGGTTTTCTCGGCCTCAGCTAGTCCAGTATTGCCCTCAGATATACAGGCAGAACAAGCAATAGCACTGAAAGATTTATTGAGGTTGCAAGGCTTGCAACTTTTATTTGGGTGGAAATGGCATGCTCTATGGAGTAAAGTTTTTATTGCTGTATATGTTTCTTCTCCCCAGCCCCTGCTATCTCTATTCTTATTTCTTTGCAGTTTTGTTCAGTGTTATAGTGTTACCCCCTGGAAATTCAGAATAGGGAAGAAACATGGACTGTCACCTTTATGATACTACTGGAATGCTTCACGGCCAACATACAATATTAACTAGCACAATGACAAGGGGGAAAAAAATGTTTGAGATGCATCCATACCAGCTGAGAGCTGCCTGAAATAGTTCTGTATTGTGCTGACAAGGAAGTGATAGCCGGAGAGGGTCCCTGTTATCCACCTGTCTGCTGCTGGAACAGGTGTTCATACTTTCCCCTATAGGATGCTCAAACAGATCAGACACAGTGCTTAGTCTTTTAAATGTCTGCAGTGCAGGTTTATTTTCACCAGGCAACAGTTCTGTTACCTCAACATGAGTACAAAAAAATAAATAAAGCAGCAAATATTTTTATATCTTTAGTTCAGCCAAATATTATATTGAAGAGTCTATTCAGATAACTGATTATTTAGCTTCCAAAAGGCTCTATAGCTCAAACTTCTTTCACCAACTGCATTCCATTATCCACTTCAACAGCTGGTACCTCATTCTCCAGTTAACATTCCCAATTAGGCTAATCACTCTAAAACTTTAGAAGAAAAAGGACACACTCTAGGAAAGAAAACAACCCTTTATCTCCGCCACTTATTTTCTCTTCTTGGCAAATAATTGAGCTATTTAACCCTGCCTGAGACCTCTTCCAAAGGAGAGTTCAATTAACTGTGGACAAACCTTGTCAAGTTTCCTCCCCGACTCTGAACTCTAGGGTACAGATGTGGGGACCTGCATGAAAACCTCCTAAGCTTACTTTCACCAGCTTAGGTTAAAACTTCCCCAAGGTACAAACTATTTTACCCTTTGCCCTTGGACTTCCACTGCCACCACCAAACTTTATCTGGGTTCCTGAGAAAACGTTGTTTGGAAACGTCTTTCCCCCCAAAATCCTCCCAACCCTTGCACCCCACTTCCTGGGGAAGGTGTGGTAAAAATCCTCACCAATTTGCATAGGTGACCACAGACCCAAACCCTTGGATCTTAGAACAATGAAAAAGCATTCAGTTTTCTTACAAGAAGACTTTTAATAGAAGTAAAAAAGAATCACCTCTGTAAAATCAGGATGGTAAATACCTTACAGGGTAATTAGATTCAAAACATAGAGAATCCCTCTAGGCAAAACCTTAAGTTACAAAAAAGACACGCAGACAGGAATATTCATTCTATTCAGCACAGCTATTTTCTCAGCCATTTAAAGAAATCATAATCTAACGCATATCTATCTAGATTACTTACTAAATTCTAAGACTCCATTCCTGTTCTGTCCCCGGCCAAAGCATCACACAGACAGACCCAGATCCTTTGTTTTTCTCCCTCCTCCCAGCTTTTGAAAGTATCTTGTCTCCTCATTGGTCATTTTGGTCAGGTGCCAGTGAGGTTACCTTTAGCTTCTTAATCCTTTACAGGTGGAAGGATTTTTCCTCTGGCCAGGAGGGATTTTAAAGGTGATTACCCTTCCCTTTATATTTATGACAAACCTAAATTTAATATAATCCAATATTAACACATTCTTTTCCCTGTGCGATACTGTGACATATCTGAGTTATATTAAATATGATTATTTATTATAATACTCCTATCTAAAGCACTTATTGGCATTTTATATGGGCATCCTACAAAATTAAACGTACATCAGAGCCCAGATGTGCAAAGGTACTTAGGTGCCTAAATCTTGAGTTTAGGTACCTATATCCCAGTTTTGACACCATTATGATGCACAAAACTGCAGCTGACCCCTGTAGACACCTAAACTCACTCAATGCCTACATTTTCAGGATACGAATCTATGTTTTGGCCTCTGGGCACTGTCCCCAGTGTGGCCTTCAGATGCCCATTGCCCACCTAAATCCCAGAGCAATTCACAACTAGGGGAAGGTAGGCAGTCTGAGTTGCATGTGGGGCCTGAGCCGATAGGTGGTCTCTGAGCACACTTACCAGAGCTGGAGGAGGTGGTATCCAGCTTGTAACTTTTAGCTCAGTGGTAAGTACACTCACCTGGTGTGTGGAAGATCCAGGTTCAAGTGCTCCCTCTCTGCTGAGGTGCGGGGCAGTGGAGAAAGGGATTTGAAGAGAGGTTCTTCTACCTCTCAGGAGGGTGCTTTAACCACTGAGAAATGGGCTATTCTGATGTTGGGCTCCCTGAATCACTCCTGTTGAAGTTGCTTCACTGTGGATAAATAATGAAAGAGTAATTGGAGCAGGAGGACGGGACCTTGAGTCTCCTTCGCTTCCTCCTGGCACATTTCCAGCTCACTCGGCTCCTGTCTTTAGCTGCTTGGTTTGAGCAGGGAGTGGAGTGGGCAGGGCAGGGCAGGGCAGAGCAGGATCGCCCTCAGGCAGTTGCTACGCTGCACAGAGTCAGCAACCCTGAGTGGCCATCTTCAGCCGGTGTGAGAAGCAGCTCCCTCCCGCTCCTCGCCTGGGCCCAGCTGCCAGGAACAGGGGCCGAACATGCTGGGTGGGAGGCACAGTAGGAGAAGAACAGAGCCCCCCACAGGTAACGCTGGTGGGAAGGGGAGAGCACAGTGGTCCTGAGCTGAACTCACAGCGGGGAGTTCGCTGGGCAGAAGAGACACACGGGGCAGTCACGTGTCCTCCTTTTTAGATTGTGCCCCCCCCGCCCCGTATCAGGTGGCATGAGTTGTCTATGCCTGGGGACCTCTCTTGGCTTTGTGGATTATACTGAAAAATCAGACACAAATCTATTTGTGGTATGAGGTCCATAATTGTCAACCTTTATTTCTAGAATGCACAGCTCCTGACTGTCACAAATTCAGACTTGAGAGTCATAATATTTCCAGTCTCCTAGATTATGTAAATATTTAATCTAGAGATGTTCCTATAGTCTAGTCAAAAATTGCTGCACGATTATTCAGTTCAGACCAGGAATTAGGGACACCATATATGACACTATTCTTTCGACCTATTGACTGGATATTAGGACTTGTTGCTCCACATGTCAGAATCAAGAAGTATTTACAGGCCAAGACTACGCCGGCTATGCTGCCTTGCTTGCAGAGAAGACAGAGAATTTCAGCCCCACTCTCCAAGATGCCACCCCCAATAGGGGGATGAACATCTCATGGAAGAAAACCAAGGTCCAGAATCTTGGACCCGGGCCACCAGAACCCTTGGTGCAGGTGGGGTTGAGCATCAGGGAGAGCACTGACAAATTTGTCTACCTAGGCAGCAAGCACAGTTCAAATGGTTGCAGCAAACCAGATGTTATAGGTTTTGCCACCACCTGCATGAAGTCCACTAATTGATGCAAAAACATTTTTGCGCTGAGACTGAGTTGAGAATCTATCAAACCTGTGTACTGGCTGCATTGCTATATGGGGCAGAAACCTGGACCCTCTTACAGACAGACTAGGAGTGGCAAGAGGCATTCCATACGTGCTGTCAACATCAAATCCTGAGCATAAAGTGGTTTGACTTTGTGCAAAAAGAAAAGGAGTACTTGTGGCACCTTAGAGACTAACCAGTTTATTTGAGCATGAGCTTTCGTGAGCTACAGCTCACTTCATCGGATGCATCCGATGCATCCGATGAAGTGAGCTGTAGCTCACGAAAGCTCATGCTCAAATAAACTGGTTAGTCTCTAAGGTGCCACAAGTACTCCTTTTCTTTTTACGAATACAGACTAACACGGCTGTTACTCTGAAACCTGACTTTGTGCAAAATGTCATGGTCTCACACAGATCTGGCCTTCCTTCAGTCGCTCATTATATTCAAAAGTGGCGTCACATATTCTTCAGTCATGTTGCCAGGATGGACAAAAACACCCCAGCACATTATGCGCTCAAACTGTCCATTGGTGTACAAAGGGGTGCATGCCCTGACTCTAGCTGATGCCATGTACTGGGCTGCCCCAATGATTCACGGATTCGCAGGGTTGAGCTACATCTGGAAACTTCACTACACAATGCCTGGTATAATGCCATCAACTGTGGTCAATCTGGCAGGCACAATGGTCTTTAGTAGACCATGGATGTATGTGATTGATTGATGTGTGGTGGCATTAGGCAGTGCAGACTGTGTTTAGTTACCCTGTGAGGTAGGAAGCCAAAGAGAATCATAAAGTACTATTTAAATCCAGCAATCTTGACAAAAAACACACTTTGAATCCATAGTCCTGACTCTTCTGTACCATGAGAGAACCTACACAGCCCAGAGTGGAACAGTGTATCTGAATGCCTGGCCAAGACTTTGTTGAAATTTGGATCCAGATCAGAACTTCACAACTTGGTGTTTATCTTGAACAACCTGAAACTAGACATTAAATCCAAACACCCAAGAACCTTGAGGAAACTTTCAGTTCACCCCTGAATTCTGTGGAACGGGCCTATCTCTGATCTCATACCTAAAAATCTTCCCTACTAATAGAGTTCATTCCATGGTGATCATCCATCTGATTAAAACCACTATCAGAGCAGTAGCAGACAGAAGGAGGCTATCTGCTTTACCTTACCAATTATAAGCATTAAGGATTCCCTGTTTTAACATTTAATGGGGTTCTCAGACACTGTTTCTGACAAGCAATAAGGGGAATATTGGAGCATTATGACAAGCTACAGTCTTAATTTGTGCTTCTTTTACCCCAGTGCTCATGTCAAACCCACTCCCTATGATAACAACATACACAAATTAGATATTATAAAGTCAAATGAGTCCTTTAAATGCTACTTCAAAACAAACAGTTTGAGCCATGGCAATATACCCAATTACAAGTGGTTTTAAATAAAAAGTTCCTGAGGATCAACTGCCTCTGAGTAGCTCCTCAGGTGCTGAGTAAATTTTTTGTATCCCACTGAAACAGCTAGTCTTCTGAGATGCAAAAACACCCATCAGCTATGAACCAGTGAACAGAAGAGCAATTATCAGGTGAAAATCCCTATTTTTGCTTCTTTTCAGATTTCATACTTTTCTTCTGATTTTAGAAAGTACAGGAATAGATGTCAGTCAGTAATAATGGATGAACTAGAAGGAATCAAAATTAAGGGCAATTTGGGCCTTACATTTGAAGTTTATTTCCTTCCTTCTTTTACAATATACTTCCCCTCTCTCCCTCACCCCAACCAAAAGAAAGCTTCATTCTATAGTAACATACAGTGACAGAAGCAGAGCTAAGTCAATCACAGGTTCTGCAATTACTAGAACCTGTCAAGTCTAGCGAACATCCGTTGATGCTCTGACACATCAGTGCTGTTATTTATATCCTTGCTCACTAAACTTGTATAATTTTGGGTATGGTAAAGACTGGAATTTGTTCTTTCCTAAAAGCAGAGAGCATTGGTACTAATGGGATTCATGAAAAAGCATCTTGTTGTTGTGAATATGAGAATTTTCCTTGTTAGATATATGGCCCTCAGGCCCGAAGAGCTAGGGTGTAATTAAGGAAAGGAAAATCTAGCTTGAATATACGGGAGATTTTTGTAAAGGTGAGCTCTGTTAATGCACTAAATAATCTTCCAAAATGGGTTCTCCTCACTTCAATGATTTAAAACAGGACTGTAAACAAAATAAAACAAACAAAACAACAAAACAACCCCAAACTGGAAAATATACGTTAGGGAACAATCTTGGGCTATAATGGGAATGGAATATGTTATTCAACAGATCTGATGCCTTGATTCCATGATGTAACCTTGGTGACCTTGGGAAAGCTGGCTACCTCTCTGTTCTCCATTTGTAACATGGGGATAATAGCACTCCCCTACCCCACAGAAGATAAATGTGTAAAAATTGTGAGGTGCTGAGATGCTGTGGTGATGGTGGCCATATAAGTACCCTGGGTGAACAATATGGAAACACACTTTTTGTACAGGAATGCAGGTAAGATTTATAATGAATGGAGGTATTCTAAGTGGATTGTGTATTATTCCAGTAATAAAGCAGGATTATCCCTAGAGCCATTCTGTTTCACTCTCATTTCTCAGCACAGCTTCTGCCTAGAGTCTTCCCCAGTTTCCTTCTTGCCTGGTTTCCTGCTTTAATGTAAAGAAACAGTAAACCTATCCTTTCATATAGGAGCAATGATGACACGGTCCTATTAAGAAGGAGCATTCTGATTTACTGCATAATTTTGGGCAGGTCATTTATAAACCTTATATGCCTCAGTTTAGCTGCATGATAAGCCTTTATAATGCTTACCCTGAAGGAGTATAGGTATAAATACAGATTTTTTTTAAAGTGCTTGGAGATCCTCAAACGGATAGTGTTATAGACAGTAAATAGGCAGTGTGGAGAACCATAATCATTTAAAATGATTGTATTCTCATATGGATAAAAGATTTTCATTAAAACGTTTCTCCTTCTAAAGTGTGTGTGTGAGTGAGTGAGAGACAGAGAAAGAGAGAGAGAGGGAGAGACTATTTCTTGAAAAGAAAGACCAGGGTTTACATAGCGTTTCAAAGAATTTGTCTGCACGTGTGCTTGTCATCTCCCTTTAGAGAATTGATGCTAGATACAATGGAAACAGTGTCAAGGATGATGAAAATGCCAGCCCGTCTGTCAGTGGATCACCTGATGACAGCAAGTGATAAGCCTCCTAATGCTGAAGTGATGAATGTGCCCAAATGTGGACGCTGTGCTTGGTGCGAGACAGCTGAAAACACAAATATGAACAACTAGACATGAGGACATGCCTCTGGGGAGACTCCACTAGGTTTTGTATCACTTGACTGATTCTACTCTGTGGCACATTTTTTACCACAGAGAAAGATCAGTGCGCTTATCAATACAGCACCATGGATCGGAAAGAGAGGAGTCGGGAGGCAGAAATGCATCAATCATTTCCAGCTATCAGATGTGATCTTTTGTATATGCTCTTCTTGCAAATGATGTTTTACTTTCCATAGCTTCAAATTTTCCATAATGCATTTGGAGTGCATTATAATTGAGCAATAAGATAAATGCAAGGAGCAATAGGTGTATTCAGACAGAAATGGCATATATTGTATACTAAGTGCCAAAGAGCAGATGATTTCATTGCAAGGAAGAAAGTGGGGATCCTATTTGTCACTGCAAACAAAGCTTAGTAGGTAAGTGGGATATGATTTACCAAGAGGGAAACTTTAAAGCAAACAAATGAGTTTTCACAAGAAACTAGAAAGGTGTGTGGTGGGCTGGGGTGGGGGGAGCATGCTACTGAAAAATATAAAACTGTATTCCCCAAACTGAGTCAACAACACATTAAATATTTGCTTAATGAATGCTTATTAAAGCTTTGCAAGAACCTAAAATACTTGTTTTATTTAGCTATTTTCCAGGAGACAGTGTAATATATATCCAAATTATCCATCATATTTAATAACAATACATATCACAAGGAAAGACATAGCAGTTGAACCACTGCAAGAATAAATTGGTGTATTATAAATGGATGTAGAAATCCATATCACAAATGGATATAAATACATTTATTCGTATTTCTTTGAGCAAGATGTTAATAAAGGGAACAATCCATATTATTGACCTGACTTTAATCATTTTTGCTTTAGATTAGCCCCACAAATCTCAGCAACAGCTCACAATAAGGATTCTAACTTTTGACTAAGCATTCTGATCTATAACTTCTTATGTTCTAAATAAACAGAACCACCACTTGCAGTATTTTGGTCTTGAAAGGTAACAAACAGTTTCCCAGTTTCTGATAAATGAATAAGGCATTATCGATTAGGCTTGGCATTAATGTGTTTGAACAGACAAAGCTTATTCTTGGTTTAGAGTTATATCTTATTCCATAGAAATGAGCTGTAATAAAAAGAACACTAAGGCTGCATAGTGAATTACTCAAAGGTCAGGACATGACAAAGTTGATGTCAATGGCCACGCAGCCTTATCTCTGTCCTCTTGTGCGTACATAGTAAGAGACGGGGCTCAGTTCTCAGCTGCTCCAGGTTAGAGCTAAGTATATGTGAGGAAGGGGGAGGAGGGGAAAGGTACTCTCTAAGCCACTTTTCTGCCACAGCCAAGCCTGCGCCAACTGTTGCTAGATTGTAAGGATCCCCTCTTATTCTGCCCACACCTACTATGTCCCCTCTACACCACTGGAATAAAATACATGTAAAGCCCTCTGTTATGGGCACCTTTTGGGCAGCTTTAAGGTCACCACTGTGTGATGCTGAGATGGGCAAGATCTGGCCCCAATAACTGATCACTTTTTATTTTTTTTCCACAGGATTCCTGCTGTGTTCAGCATGCAGCTTGGACGTTGCATGAGGCAGCTGTTCCAATTTCAATTCTATCCTTGATATATATAGTATGCCCCGCTGCTTCCATTCACTGCTCACCTGGCAACCTTGGCTCTGAAGGAGGCATGGGTCCTGCAGGAAAAATACAGAGCCAGATTCTCAACTGATTAAGACAATGGAGCTGTGCAGACTTGCACCAGATGCAGCTCTGTTTTAGTATGCATTAAAGTAATTGACAAAGGGGAACACTTGAAAATGGCTGCTCTGTTTTTGCTCAAACTTTAAAAATATCTCTCGCTGACTGAAACTAAATATGGAAAATTTGATCTCAAAGGGTAAAACTACCATAATGTTATGAGCTAATACTGCAAGTGTTTTTTAGAATGGAAACCTAACATCTAAAGCAAAGTGAAATTTTTCAGACAACACTTTTTTGCTGAAAAATGCAGATTTGGGTTGACCAAAATATGTCATGAATTTTTGTCGAATTTGTCAAATTGTTTTGGTCAAATCAAAGCAAAATTTCAACCCCCCCCCCCAAACATTTTGTTTTGACATTTCTGAAACCAAACATTTTGATTTTTGATTCAAGATGACTTTTTGTTTAGAATTTTACTTAAATTTTATTAAAAAGGTTAAAAAAACCTTCACAGATTAAATGAATTTTTCATTTTGGATTAAACAAAACATGCTGTTTAACCCAAAGCAATTAAAAAAAAATTTGGTTTGGTGACCAAAAAACCCAAAAACAATAAACCCACTTATTGTTACAGATCTATATACAATCTTAACCAGGAGTCAACCTCTAAAATATTTCAAATAAGTTGTTTTCATTCTAGTTTACTACTAACTACTGGGCTTTGTTTGACAAGACTGGCTGCATATGTCTTTGATCTGGAGCAAATACTTTATATAATTTAAAAAGAGATCCATGAGTCTTTAGTTTTATTCTTTATAGTTGAGAGACATGCAGGTTAACAACTGTAACCGTCTAGCAGTAACTGCATCCTTGTGACACTGAAACAAATTAATTCCTGCTGTATCTCCACTGACATCAATAGAGTTACCAACTGGGACGAATTTGCCCAGCTTTGTAAACTGCTTTAGAATTTGATGGACATAAGGAAAAATTCCCTTTACACTCCCCTCTACATGAACAGGTGCACCATTTTTTCCAACACTTCTGCATTCCTGACATTTCCCTGCACCCCTTTCTCCTACTTTCCCACTTCTTTAGGCCTTCCCTGTTGAATAGAGCTAGTGCATCAAGGGCTAGATCCACAAGAGGAAGCTGGCCAGTGCAACAGCCAAATTTTAGGTACCATGCCACCTAGTGGAATTCACAACCCCAAGTTAGGTTCGTAGGCTTTATGTGCGGAGAGTTAGGCTCCTAAAAAGGGGATTTATGAAAGCCAGAACACGGAACAGGGAGCTGCCTAAGCTAGCCAGTAGGAAATTGCAATAAGACGGGTGGGCCTCTCCTGGAGTTAGGCACCTAAGCCAGGTCTACCCTGTCTCAAGAAAAAAAATTGAGGAGACAGTGCCTCCCTTTTACTCAGTAGCTCAGGGCTTAGAGCACTCACCCAGGTTGTGGGAGATACAGGGTTCAAATCCTCATTCTGAGTCAAAGCAGGGACTTGAATCCAAGTCTCCTGTACCCCACCTGGGGGCCCTAACTACTGGACTATGCAGTCATTCTCTCACTCTCTGACCCAATAACTATTTACATTTTTATATAAGATGCAACAGCTTCAACAGGAAACACTTAAATAGTTTTGGGTTGAAATTCTCTGGATGAGATTATTTTTTAGTCTCTACTCACGGGGGAATTTTCAATTATAAAGTATAATAACAAAAAATGATAATTCTTTAAAAAGAAAAGAGAAACAAAAACAAACCAGCATAAACCAAACCAACCCCCAAAACCTTCAAACATAGGCTATGTGCAAGATTTCAGTGAGTTTTAAACCTAAGGGAAGTTTGAAGTGTTTTGTTATTACATTATTAAGAACATTAAGGCAGGAAAGTCTGATGTAGGCTGCTATATTTCTTAAAGGATTTGTTTTTAATTATTTTTAACCCACAAACTAATTAACAGATTGATTTGTAAATTCTCAAATAATTCAGTGTACGCTCAAAAAGCAAGTGCTGTAATTTTGAGAACAATTTGTTGTGTTTTTCATAAAATCATAGAACGACAGGGTTGGAAGGGACTGCAAGGAGCCCCCTGCCAAGATGCAGGATTTCTTCATACATAATGAAGAAGATGACCTCTGATTTAGCCACAAAACTCAATCCAGCCTTATCTATGGAGCCTCTATGACAAAAGATTATTCCCTAATGGAACAGACCTAGCATATTGTGTTTGATTGTTTCCACCCTTACAGTTTCTTTATTCATTTTCAGCACATTATTTCTGGTTATTGCTCTCTGAATCATGCTAAACAAATCCTTTCCCCTCCTTTAAGCTGACATATTTCAAATATCTATAGTCCTACTACAATCTTTTAGCCGAACTACCTGTATTTAATTCTTTTAGCCACTTGTCGTAAAATAACCCCTCAAAACCCTTAAATATCTCTATTCTCCTTTTGTTGATTGTCTCCATATAATTCCTAGGCTTGGACTCCTGAAACTCATAATCTCTTTTTATACCTTGTGTCAGCAGCATCTGTAGTATTGCATGAAGTTATGGCGCTGAGTATAGAACACAGTATTAACAAGGGATTTAATCTCATATCTCATTTTTTATCCGGTATCAATTACTGTGCTCAGATTTTTGCTGGCGTTATGGATTTTCAAATTGGTCCTCCTATTATATGCATACCTGTGCTGATAGCATGCAGAATAGCACCCCAAACATCTCTAAGGGTCAGTAGCACAAGAACCATAATTGCATGCATGTTTTGTTTGTTATATTAATTACACTGTTTGACTGGAAGAAAATAATGGTTTCTTCTGTAGCAGAAAAGACTATTTTGATGACATAGTGTTCATGCTGAATCACTAAATAATGCTCTGGACTGGCAAAAATATCTCTTTTGTGGCCTCAGAAGACTGGATCCTGGATCCCTGAAGCAACAAAGCTGAACAGAGGCTAAATATTTCATATACTGCAGGCCTGGGGCAAATATTTTCTGCCACTATCCAATAAATCACATTTTCTTGAACAGCAAATAATCGAACTGCATAGTACATATTATCTCTGCAGTGGCAACAAAGAATTCATCATTACTGACCTTTCTATGAGAGAACAATCTGAAGAATAAAGACTCGTTTAAATTTTGATATTTAATGTTTAAAATCTAAAGACTTAATTCTCATTTGTACTAGGCCTCTTCTCACTGCTCTGTCAGTGAAAAGGGGTCTGAGAGTGAGCATAAACGTAATTTACTTCTTCTTGAGAGCCCCTGTACGCTCGCAGAGCAGAGTAAAGGGGTCTTAGTGGAAATGAGAATTAGCCCCTAATGTATAGATATAGATGTAATATTATATTCAAACAATGCATCCTCACTGACCTTTCCATGACGATGATTTAAAGAATAAGTAAAGACCATTTTAAAATTATGTATACCACAGACATCTCACGTGTTTCTACCAGTTTAAACGTTTTACATGTATAGAAAAATAGGAAATACCTCTTAAACGGCAAGTAGATGCATTTTAAGTGTATTCATCCAACTGTCTACCTATCCATGACATTGATCTTATAATGAACCTTCTGGCTGATCCCTTGGCACCATGTCAATCCCCAGGTCACCAGCAGAGGATGCCATAATCTCCACAGTACAAGAAAGGGATGTAAACCCAGAGGCCAAAGATGATCTGGCTCACGAAGGATCTGGAGGAGGCATGACAGCAGGAGTAGCAGGCTGGAAGCAAAAGTTTGTGGGCTGGCTGCGGAGGAAGACAGGATAGCAGGCAGCCTAGGAGTTGTGGCCAGAAGTCTTGACCACTCTAGTTGGAGGGCTGACAGCCAGCCAGAGACAATCCCTGGTCCTAGCAGGAGGCCAGCGGTAGCTGCAGCAAGGTGTCAATGGTCTGCAAACAAAAAGACAGTGTAGAAGGACACTTTTATACACCTGGACCAGGCTGCCCCTAAGAGCTGAGTTAGAAACTGTTGGTTCATCTTTGCTTTCTGTTAAAGCAATTGTGCCTAGAGTATTTGCATCTCTTATTTCTGTCAGCCATAGTACAGCAACCTCTTATGATTCATCAGACTCCGATTGTTTGTGTGAACCCACTGAGGTCTAGATCCAGTACAGTCGAGTGCTTGGAGTACCTAAGCTCTTGCCTCCAAGTTCATGGTACACCCCACACTCTACAAGACACTGAGGGACTTTTGTTTTTCCATTGGAAAAAGCTATTTGCCAAAACCGAAACTGTTTGTGGGAAAGGGTTGTTTTCAATGAATCTCACGATTTAACAAAAACCGTAAAAAAAAGTTTTGAAATTGTTGAAATGTCCCATTTTTCCACTACGAAAATAGGGGAGATTTATTAGAGCACAGGTGAGAGATCCAAGTTGCATGATAAGTGAAATGTATCACACAGCTTTGTAATTTGTCACACAGCTCTCATTTCAATACTTGTACATATGCACGGACACACGTGGCTAGGTATCTGGTGGAGTGCTGGGTGTACCTCCCCAATTATCAAAAGTTCTTTCAAGTGTTGTTTTATAACTAATTCCTAAATGTCTCTGATGCCTTTACTCCCCTCTAATGAATGCTCTCCTACTATGGTATCCGTCAATATGAAAAGGTAGCTTCTTTGCCTGTTCAGAGCAATAACCCTACATAGCACTGCAGTGTATTTAAATTTCTCTCTTGTTGCATGAAAATGAAGATCAAACCCACAGTCACACTGAAGGTTGCTTATTGCTTATGTCTTGGTATATAGAACATTAAAGACAAGAGTGTGTGTGTGGGGAGGGAAGCATCACTGCACCTGATTACTGTACGTGTGAAATAATTTGGAATACAGACTATATAACTGAGACTGATTATCATCTTACATTTCTTGGCTTTGCCTTTTGTGACTATTGTCATTTGTGGGCATGAAGTTATCGAAACTGTACATTAGTAAGGCAACAAAACAAAACAAAACAGATGGTGCATTAACAATGGGGTTATTAAAAAAAGATAGTCTTCCAGATTCCGATGTATTCATTAATACATTTTAGACAATTTAATTGCTTCCTGAAACACTAATTGGAAGAGTTTCATTTGCAAAAGCCCATGTCTTGGTAATATCAACCAGGCACAGTGCCACAAAGAGCTTGAATGCTGTAATAAGGAAATGAATAGAAGATTTTTTTTTAATGCAGTTTTTTTCCTTTTAATGAAATCTGAACAAAGCAATACTAAAGCAACAGAAAAGAAAGAATTAAGAAGGAAAAGGTTTAGGAAGGATCGGATGTGTTGAAAATATGGGCAGTATTTTTGGCTTATGAAAAGTCAGCCCACATCAAGGGATACACGGCTAGAATTTGAGAGCACTGGCATATAGTGCAATATAATTTTATCAACACAACACAGTGCTATCCTGTGCATTTCTATAAACCTAAGTGATGGATGCTTTTAAAAATCCTGCCTTCTGAAGCCGAAGTGTCTGTTCTAGAAATGGATGGGCAAGCTTGTTTCGCCAGATTTAAAACCCACTCGACCATTGTAGGTTTGCAAGTTTGAGTCAGACTTTATTCAAATCATCTTCTATTTACAAGAGACTGTGGGGAGGAAAAAGGAACAGAGAGGTGGACAAGAAGAAGCAAAATAAATCTGGTGAAAATGGAGCAGAGAACTGGCAAAGTAAATAAACCAATCAACCCCAACAGACAGAAAAATAAAATAAGAAAAACTGAAAAGAAAAGAAAAAATATGGGGGGAGATTAAAATCCAAATGGAAAAATAGATACAATTTATATGGCTGGCCTTTTAAGAAAAATTGGGCTTGGCCTTGCCTGTGAGGTAGCAGTTAAATCCCAGCTGATCCTGATTTAATGACTCAATTACAATAAGTGATTCCAGCTGTGAGGAGGTCAAGCAGGGTTAGGAAGAGAGGGAAGAGAACTCAGTGAGGGAGAAGACCCAGGAGGGGAGTGCCTTCCCCCTGGGAAGGGCAAGCTGGAGAGAACCACAGGGAGCTGGTTATGCTTCTATGGCAGGCCCTCAAATAGCGCCTATCAGGGTACATCTACACTGCAATTAGACACCCACAGCTGGCCCAAGACAGCTGACTCTGGTTTGTGGGGCTTGGGCTAATTGCAGTGTAGAGCAGTGAACCGTGGCCACTGGGAGCTGTGGGAGGCCATGCCTGCGGACAGCCAACGTAAACAAAATGTCTCACGGCCCGCCAGTGGATTACCCTGATGGGCCGCGTGCCGAAGGTTGCCGACCCCGGATGTAGTCAGAGGCAGGTCATTGCAGAGCCAAAGCAGTGGTCAACAAGGGGTGCTAGTGCTACAGTAATGAGTGGAACTATCACTGAGCTAGCGAATGGGAGTAGCAAAGGGGAGTTCTCCAGGTGAAGGAGGCAAGACTACGTGCTCCTTGGAGTGAATTTGTCTGCTAGTTTGTTTGTCTAGTTGGCTGGTTTGCTGTGTGCTTGAAGATTACAGTGTGGTCTGTTTTGAGGGCTGTGTGTTGAACCAAGCAGCTTGCTAGGCAAGGCTGAGAACTTACTAATGAGGCTCTAGCCTGCTATCCTTTGATCCCTAACCACTTTAGGATCCCTTGACAAAAGGGCAGGGCTAACTGAGAAAGAACAAGGGTTTAAAAAGCTAGCTCGTAGTGAATGCATGCTAGTAAACAGTGGGCTGCAAACAGTTTGATCTGTTGGGGATTGTGTGTTTGGGGACTGTGAGGGAGCGGGGGACTGAGTCCTACTAGCTGCTAGTTGAGTGTGCACTAGCAAGGCTTTAGCCTCCTGCCTTTTGATCTTTGATCACTCTTGATCAGCCCTCCCCTGTGTGTTAATGAGCGGACAGGGCTGACCTAGGAAAGAAGGGCTTCCTGGACCATGGGATGCTGTTCCAAGAAGGAAGACTGCTGAGCAGAGATGGGGTACCCCTCTCGAGGAAGAGTATTTTGGATGCAGAATGACTAACTTAGTGAGGTAGACTTTAAAGGAGGTTCTGTGGAGACAGAAGACAAGAGCCCACAGGTATGTCCAGAATGTGGAGACCTGGGTGAAGAGTCAGAATCTAAGGGGAACATGGGCAATCACAGCACCGACAAAGTTTTCTCTAGCTATCCTCATTCTTTCTTCTCTTCCTTCTTTGTCTTAGTAGTGATTCTTTCTTTTTGCCTTCTACTTTTCTCTCTGTTGTAAGTAGATGGGAAAGTAAGAACACTAGGCCCTATCAAAAAGGTGAGTCTTTCATTTAGACCAGTATGGATTTAGGCTCACACAGATCTATGGTAGTAAGGTATTCCATAGCTTGGATCCTGATTTTGAGAATGCTCTGTAGTAAGAGTTCTATTTAGGGCCATTCAGGCTGTTACATCTCTGTGGAGTGGGTTATCGAGAGAGATTTTATGGTCTTCTTCTCTGCTTATTTTGTGTTACCTTGAGCTACTAGTTTGTCTGTTCTGTATAGTTCCATGGCACAGTTAGTTTAATCTATCATGGAAGAACTTTGAAAGATGCTTTGGTTCAAAGAGGAATTAATTCCAGGAAGTCTTATAGCCTGTCTTATAAAGGAGGTCAGACTAGATGATCACAGTGGTCCCTTCTGACCTTTATAACCTATGAATGCATGAAAACACAATTATTCTTAGCATTCCAAAATCTCTGCCCAGATGAGAATGCAAGTAACATTCAGCAACACCATTTTTCCCCCTCATGAGTTTGAACCATGGTGAGAAGATAAATTCTGCCAATTTTACCCCAGATTTAAAATATTCACCAAGCTACATCTCTTGGCCATAGTTTCACCCATTTAATTAAATGGCAACATTTTTCTCTAACAACACAATATGTTGCTACTTCTATGTTTCTAAAATGTGTCATGTGTGAGGAGAAGCCAGTTTACAGTGATTTTGCTTTATTAATAGTGCAGTATTTGAGATTCAAACTTACATTGGCCTGATAATTTCAAATTTCAGTAACGTTTCTTTTTAAAAGAAGAAAATACTAATGAAATTTGACAAAGTCTCAATAAAGCAAGAGCAAAAAGCTGATTTTCATAAATTTTTCACTTTCCTGACTAAAGCAGAATTTGGGCTTTTTCAGGTCATAAATTGATGTTGGATGTTAAAGTATTTGCTGTAAATTGGAGTAATAAATTATGAATTTATGGCCTCATTTAACACTGTGGTAGCCCTGGCCAAAGTACTCCCTTAGGAAATGTCAGATTTCAATTATGCACAGAGAGTAATAAAGAGATGCACCCTGGGTGTTCCTTATGTTTTTTCTAATATGTATGCAGTGTGTCATAATTTATAAAATGCACTTCGAGATCACACAGCTATTCCCCCCACCCCGGCTCTCCTGCTGGTAATAGCTCACCTTACCTGATCACTCTCGTTACAGTGTGTATGGTAACACCCATTGTTTCATGTTCTCTGTGTATATAAATCTCCCCACTGTATTTTCCACTGAATGCATCTGATGAAGTGAGTTGTAGCTCATGAAAGCTTATGCTCAAATAAATTTGTTAGTCTCTAAGGTGCCGCAAGTCCTCCTTTTCTTTTTGAGGATACAGACTAACATGGCTGCTACTCTGAAACAGCTATTTTTGAAATTACAACATTGGAAATAATTGATAGGGAATCTGAAAGGCATTCTGTTGCTAAGTACAGTCAAATGAGCTCTCACTAACTAGAAGGTAAGAGATTTCTCACCTGTATTTGATAGCAAATTAAAGTCAACCAGATCAATATCTATGTATGTAACTTCAAACACATGAATAGTCCCTCTGAAGATAGCTGGTGTACTCACGTGCTTGATGTTAGGCATCTTAGCCCCATCTCCCCCAGGCTTGAATTTTTGTTGCACCTCTTTTGGTACGTCTTCACCACTGAATTAGCCTGGTGATCAGCGCCTTAGTTAGCCTAGCCTGATGTAAGTGTAAGCAGAGTCAGGATGAGCTCTACCCTGACATCTGGTGGTGAGTCATGGTGTGTTGTGGAAAAGAACGTCAGGGGCTGATCTCATGTGCATAGGCACACCCACCACACCTAGATCGTCACTTTGGCTGCTGTAGGAGCCCCAGTTTCTCTGTTATTGGGGCAGGAATAAACTGTTATTATCCTGATTATGTGAATCAAGGACAGTGGAACTATACTTGGCCTTTTGTTATGAGGGAGGGACTCACCATCAACTAAGCAGCACTCGCTAGGCAAGGGTCATGGGTTCCAAAACCCAGTGAATGGAGAGAGCCTGGGGATAGGTATTAGTGCTGGGTGGTATGGGCCCCTTAGTGAGGGTCCTACAAGCTAATTGCACCTTCTTCTCTCTCCACTGTGAAATATCAGAGCTAGTTTTGATTCCAATGGAGTCTAATTACAGACTGCTAAGCTGAAATCACTTTGGGCCAATGGTGCACCAGCACTGAGTTTCCCCCACTACAAGCTGAAATCACTAAAGAGCTAAAATTACTAAGACCTGAAATCACTGAGTGTTGTGTTAAGTAGTGCAGGGGCCTGAAGCTATATTGTGGAGCAGTTCGCGGGACAGCTAGAGCAGCTCATGGGATGACTGGTGGAGCGGAGCAGAACAGTTTGCAAGACGGCTGGAGTGGCTCACGGGATGGTTGGTGGAGCTGAGTGGCTGCCAGAGCAGAGCAATTCGTGGGATGGCTGGTGGAGCAGAGCAGAGCCCCACGGAGAGGTGGGGCAATTGGCTTCGGACCACGTAAGGTGTCCCTTAACCTCCCCATTTCCACCCAGGTTAGGAGGTAAAACTCTGCAGAAAAACTTTTGAACTCTGGGGCTGCACTGACCAGGGACAGAGACTTTTCGGTTGTTGGACTTTTGGGACTTTGGGTGACTTTTGGGTTGCTGGACTCAAGAACCAAAGGCCCAGTTTGCTTGGGGTGGGTTTTTGCTCATGGGTTGTGTTATGAATCCTGTTGGTGGTGTTTCCCCAACATAATGCCACATTGTTTCTCTCTGTTATTAAAAGGCTTTTGCTACACTCAGACTCTGTGCTTGCGAGAGGGGAAGTATTGCCTCTTAGAGGCGCCCAGTGGGGGTGGTTTCTATTTGTCCCAGGTCACTGGGTGGGGGCTCGAGCCGGTTTTGCATTGTGTTATTGGAATGGGACCCCTAGATACTGAACCCGGCCCTTGTTGCTGCCAACTCTGACAGGCAGAAGGGTTACATAAGCATCCCCACTTCAAACACATATTCACGTTACTGTCACCGCTGTTTCTGCTCTCATCCCATGTTTGGGAAGGGGGGGGACATATCCCATGGTTCTTTGTGCTGAGAGGCTCTAGGATTCTTTCCCTAACAATAGTGAGATACCTTGTCTGTCCTTTAGAGGAAATTGTGGGCAGACATTGGAGGACCATAAGTATTTAGGTGATTTAGTCTGCATTCTCACTACAAAATGGGTGGGATGCAGACCCAGTTAAAGCAAAGTTCAGGTTCTAGCCCTCACCCCCAACCAGGTCAGCTAGCTTGGGCTTAGTATCTCCAAAACTTCCCTTAGCAGTGTTTGGATGGTATGAATGTGTGGACTAAAACCCACATAGGACCCTAGGCTAAATTTGCAGAGAGAATATACTCATAGGGTCACAGTCCAGAAGTCTAGGATCTCAATCCACAATCTCTTCTCTGGACAATATTGGCTCTGTGTGTGGAATTCACCTGCCATTAGCTTTATCTGTAGCTCTAATAATCCACCTGCCATTCTGCAAGGAGGGTAGTACAGGGATTGTTATAAATCTCTGCCTATTTTAACATTCTTCTATTGTGAAACGCTAAGAGCTTGTCTACCCATTGAATTGAACCAAAATAATTATACCTATTGTAATGCACGCCCTTCATTATTTTGCTTTAAGTCCGTGCGTGGCTGCTCTTATTTAAGTGTGCTATTTTGATATAATTTTAAGTCAGTTCCTTACCATCTTAACTAAATCAATAGAAGGGCACTCTGTGTTATGCTGAAAGAAGTGTCCATGGGCAGACTTAAAACAAAATATCGAAGGGTGTTATTTACAACCACTATAGTTATTTCAGTTCCATTCTCCATGTAGATAAGCACAAAATGATTAAAGTAGGAGCTAGCTATTAGAATTGCGGGGATACACCTAATGCAAAGGTAAAAATAATCTGAAAAAGTTCTCACACTTTGCATTATGTCCTCAATATGCCTTACCAAAGCTTTTCACTCTTGCAGGGCAGCAGTGCATTATCTCAGTTTATATCACATATGGCTTACTGTGAAATTATTTAACCTATTATTTATAATAAACTCTTTTGTCATGTTGAGGCACATGGAACGTTATAACAAAGACCTTTGGTAAAATCCTGCCCCACTGAAGCCAATGGGAGTTTTGCCATTGACTTCAATGGGGCCAGCATTTCATGCCTTGAATGTTACAAGAATTAATCTTGGCATACACCTGTGTCATTCAAAGAATGAAAGAATGAAAGAATAAAAAAGTGAAAGAATAAAAAAGTGAATAGGGCTGGCAGAAAAAAAGAATTTTGTTTTGAGAAAAATTTAGATTCTTCAATATTTGGGGTTGGTTCCTCATCAGCACAAAAACAAGATCTGTTGAAACTGTTCATATGGGATAGAAAGAAAACACATGCAGCCTCTCTCCCCGTCCCTCTTAAAAAAAAAAGAAAAATAGCCAGTAGTCCAGTGTTTTGGGCACTCATCTCCAGTATGGAAGACCTAAGTTCAAGCCCCTGCTTGGCCTGCTATACCAGGCTGTAACGATGCTGGTTCTGGCGGGACCCAATTGAGAGTGCCAATTCAGGACAAATTGCTTCAACCAGGGCAGTTACAGCCCAAAGCTGGGGTGTCTATGCACACCAAGACAAACCAAACCAAACCAGACAAACAGAGAAGACTTTGGTTTTACCCCACTGGCTAACCACAAGTCACACAAGCAATTTCCTTAGGCACTCCAGTTTCCCAATATCACCACCAGTGCCACTCGTTATGGGGACAAATGGTTATGAAAACCAGTGGTTATGAAACCACTGTAAAACCAAAACCAATGGTTATGAAACCCCAGTAAAAGAAAAAAGGTTCTCTCAATCCCAAAGGACCAAGCCCCAGACCCAGCTCAATATACAAATCAGATCTTACCCACAAATCACGCTGTTGCCAATACTTTAGAATCTGAAATCTAAAGGTTTATTCATAAAAGGAAAAAGATACAGATGAGAGCTAGAATTGGTGAAATGGAATCAATTACATACAGTAATGGCAAAGTTCTTGGTTCAGGCTTGCAGCAGTGATCGAATAAACTGCAGGTTCAAATCAAGTCTCTGGAGTACATCCATAGCTGGATGGGTCTTTCAGTTCTTGGTTCAAAGCTTCAGTGTAGCAAAGTCCCTCCAGAGGTAAGAATCAGGATTGAAGACCAGATGGAGGAGCTGCAGCAGCTTTTTATAGTCTCTTGCCATGTGGTCTTTCTTTCCCTGTCCCAAAGACAAGCTGTCCATCACATGGCATGGAAACACCTCAGAGTTCTGTGGTGGCAGGTCCCTGCATGCCTTGCTGAGTCCCAAGGTGTGTCTGCCTTCTCTCAATGGGTCAATTGTGCAGCTGACGGTCCTTAATGGGCCATCAAGCAGGCTAGGCAGAGCTGACACCAATTTGTCTGGAAAAAGAAAAGGAGGACTTGTGGCACCTTAGAGACTAACAAAGTTATTTGAGCATAAGCTTTTGTGGGCTACAGCTCACTTCATCAACTTGTCTGGAGTGTTCCCCAGAAGCATAGCACAAGTTTGAAATACAGACAGTATAGAGCCAATATTCATAATTTTAACTATAAAATGATACACACATATAGACAGCATAATCAGAACCAGCAAACCATAATCTTGTCTTAGACACCTCATTTGACCCCCTTTATACAAGATTTGGTGCCATTACAGGACTTTGGTTGGAACAATGATCTATACGGTCCCAGCTTATGTCAAT
Source organism: Chelonia mydas (assembly GCF_015237465.2). Classification (NCBI taxonomy): domain Eukaryota; kingdom Metazoa; phylum Chordata; order Testudines; family Cheloniidae; genus Chelonia; species Chelonia mydas. The sequence goes on from NC_057851.1 coordinate 18,378,033, forward strand.
AACGTCACACAGGCTACAGGTACAATTTCTCTCAGTCAATCCTGTTGCACTTTGTGTAAATGACTAACTATTCATTGAGCAAGGCTGACTCTATTGCCTGCTGGTTAGGGCACCCCTTTTGCATGTGAGGGACCCATGTTAAAGTCCCTGTTCCTAAATCTCCTGCATCACGGGGAGTGCCCCAATCATCAAGCTAGTGGGGGTAAGAGTTTCTCATTTCATTTTTGATGAAAATATTGTCAAATTTGTCTTCAAAACAGTGTTTTGGGTTGTTGTTGTTTTTGACTTATCACGAGTAAGGCACTTAGTCATGTACTTTTAAACACTTGAAACACTAGTCCTTTAGGAATAGCCTCCACTAATATAAAATGTAAGAGTGTTCGCTAGCCTTAATACAATAACTAGCTTTGTTATGATGCAACTTAAAATTTAAAATGTCACATTTTAGTTCACCTTTCTCTCCCTGTTCCATATGCAGAGCCAAATCCTAGTTCCGATGGAGTTATTCGGAGTTTTGCTGTTGATTTTCGTAAGACTAGGGTTTAGCTACAGGAACAAACACCAACTGAGATTACTGAAAATTCTGTCTGTGGGTTAAACGAATAATCATTCTCCTTAGATTTCAAGTTTCAGACTATTTCAAGTGAAGCACCGTGGATGCTGCAGTCAATGATGCTGATCAGCAGCAGCATTTGGCTTGCCTATAAAGATAAATGGGGAAATGTACTGAATAGTAGATGTCCCTGAACTGTAGCAAAAGAAAATGATTTAAAAGAGGAAAACTTCAAATGTTTTTTATATTAGAATTGAACAAAAAAAAGTTTAGAGGGAAAATAGAAAAGACAAGTCAGTTCAGAAAATAACCCACCCAGCCCCAGCAGGGAACATGCAGGTGGGATTTAAATTGGTTTTACAAAACGCTACTCATAAGATTATGTGAAGGCAGAGATTTGAGTATCAAAAAGAATTACAGTTTAATGGCTCAAATGCTTTCATATGATCCTAAATCGACTCAGCAAGAGCTGCTTGTGATGTTCTGTCTGCCAATCTTCCCTGTATATATGCATTCTCTTCATAAAGTGCTCATTGTGATCTTGGTAAAGGAAATTCACATACTAATGATGTCCCATAGTGTACCTTATGAAACATTTAAAATGGGCTGTTATGGATACAGAGTTTAACAGGGAGCAACTAATTGTTTATGCTGGACTAGCCTAGAGGGTGGTGGTGGGTTTCATTTTCAAACTTTAATATTGTATGGTTTGAACTTCCAGGATAAAGTTTGTATAATAGATGATTCAATAGCACATAGCCATTCAGTGGAAAGCATACTGTGCATATTTTTGCACAAAACTCTCTGTAGACTATATGATGTTATTTACGAGGTCTAGCTCTGGCTATGCTAATGGCTGTAAAAAAATCAGACCCTACCTGCTAGCATACTAGAACGCCTGTCGTGCTGGCTTCCCAAACTGCTGTTTTATTAATGATCTTGAAACTGAACTAGTAGGGCACGAAGAAGCGTTAGAACGGCTTACTGATATGTCACAGACATTTGCCAAGAAAATGAAACTCACTGAGAGGGGAAAGCACTAGGGAGGCCAATGAAGAACCAAATGTTCCATTTTGTGATTCATCTGACCTTCGCCTTCATGAGATCTAAATAGAAGGAAAATTGCCTTGGTCATGCTGGGTAAACATGTTGTTCTTAATCTCTAGCATTATGTGGATTCTGCACAGCATTTGCTTATTACATTAAAAGAGGAAGAGTCTTGCTGAAAGCACAGCACGTCCCATGCTTAAATTAAAAAGGTGAAGACATTCAAAGTTGTCTTGCACTCCATCTGTAACTGATGCGCTTGTACTCATGCCTACTAAAAAGTATGTATGGGATGAAAATGAGCCAAAGGAATGAATCTGAAATCAGGAAAGTTTCCTAATAGTCATAGCTCATAAACTGTAGACTCCCAGTCTTCCCAGTCCTGTTTATCAGTGTTATACACCTTTTGCATACTCATATCGTAAGCTCTCTGGGGCAGCAACTTTATTATTTGTTTGTACAGTGCTTAGCACAATATGCTCCTAATCCTGAACTGGGGTTCCTACACAATGACCATAATAATAACAAAAGTAGGATTTTCTAAGGTGGACAACTCTTATTTCATAGGGAGTTTGGTGCTCAACTCTGTGAAGTTGAAAATCCCACCCAGTAAGAGATGTTTTTCAAGGGACAGTGGTGGAAATGTATTCACTTAAATTACAAATGGAACATACAAAACACCAAAGAATATACTGTGGAGAAAAATTCTGCCCTGGCAGGGAGGGGAGAGGGTGAGATGTGTTTTCCTTTTCTGACTCTTGCTGTCAGATGTCACTTAGGGCATTAACTGTACTCTGTCATCCCTCTGACTGTCCTGGGCCACTCTTTGTATGTCCTCTGTGTTGTTAAGTCCCATAATTTCCCCCTCTTTCCTTCTCAAATTTATTAGCATATTTGAAGTATATAAAAATACTTCAGATGAACTAAATAGGACTCATGACTGCATTTCAGTGTTGAGTGACATAATATGTTTATGCCTAATGTAGGAAGTGCTTTAAATAGTTTAAATGAGGTTACATAAATATGTTGTTTGAAATTATTACATAGCATAATGTTTAAAAGAGCTTCCCAAGTGAGAGCTGTAACTCTGAAGCTCCACAGCTCATGGGGATTAGATCCGTTGCATTATTCGAACACTGTTTAGATCTTTCGGTTTAATTTAACACTCCTGGAAGGAGCTGGAGTCAGAGCCCCGGAGAACAGATTCACAAAGGGACTTTCTTATTGCAGTGCCTAACACCTAGGCATTCCCAAGTGGAATTCACAGCTCTGAGTTAGGCACCAAGGCTCCCCATGCATATGGAGAGTTAGGCACCTAAGAAAGGGATTCAGAGAGGCCAGCAAGCTGAGCAGGGAGCTGCTGAAGCTAGCCAGTAGGAAATGCCAAGTAGAGGGGCAGGGCTTAAGCACAGGAGTCTACACAGGAGTCTCAGCTGTGGAACCCTCTCCTGGAATTGGGGACCTAACCCACGGGAGGTTGCCCACGCCCTAGCAGACAAAACCCAAAGAGAAAGATTGACACCTCTCCCCAGCCCTTAATACCCAATATTAGGTTAGGGCACTCTCCTGGGATGTAGGAGACCTGATTTGAAGCAGGGACTGGAACACGGGTATCCCACATCCCAGGAGAGAGCCCCTAACCACCAAGCTATTTGGGGGAAGAGTGTGTGTGTTTCTCAGTCACTCCTGTTGAAGCTGTTCCTTTAGATATAACTAATTAAATACTTGTAGGGCCAGAGAGAGCGATTCTACAGCCCAGTGGTCAGACCACTTACCTGGCCTGGGTGAGTCTAGTTAAACTCCCTGCTCCAATGAGCATTTACATATTTATACAAAGTGGAACATGGGACATTGAAACCCATCCTAGAGTACCCAATAGCCAGGTGGTTAGGGCACTCTCCTGAGCTGTAGGAGACTTGCATACAAGTCCCTGCTCAAGCTCATGTATTCAAACCTGGGTTTCCCAAGTGAGTGCCCTCGTTATTAGGCCCACAGGCCAGCCCCCAAAATTCCAGACCTGCCCACCTGGCTGCCTTTAGTGTAGGATACATATCCTCAGAGCACACCAACTGGACTAGGACCCACAGGCAAAACAGGTGGAGGAGAGTGCTTAGTTTGAGCTAGGGTGCCCAGTGTGAGCTAGGGTGAAGAGCAGCTCAGGAGCATCAGGACTTAGGAAGTTTTGTACATACCCACTGGTAGAAACTTAGGCATGTAGGCAATTTAGGCACTTACCAGGTTAGTTGGCAGCAAGTGGTACCTAAATGTTGGATTTAGGCACCTTAAAAGTGTCTACATCCCTTTGTGATTCTAGCTCAGAACTCCTGCATTTACCTATAGTTTAGGTACAGCATGGGCAGCAGAAGTACAAACTGCTGCGGGTAGGGTTGCTTCTCGTAGGATTGAGAGTCTTATCCTCTGCATCTCTGCTGACACTGCTAATTTTAAAGTTCAGTTGGTGCCAATTTTGTGGTGGTAAGTTTCTTATTTGATTGTGTGAACTGGACTTAGATTCCCAGGTTATTACCGTATACATGTTAAAATTTTTCAGGACCAGATTCTGAGCTTGCTTAAATCCATGCACTCCTGCACATTTCCATGAGGTTCCCTACTGTTTAAACCAGTGCAGAATTTGACCTTAAGGGCTGCATCTACTCTCTGATAAAAACCCCACGGCACTGAGTCTCAGAGTCAGGATCAGCTGACTTGGGCTTGCGGGGCTAAAAATTAAGTGTAGATGTGTCCCACTTGCCAGGGTGTCAGAGCCCAGGCTCCAGCATGAGCCCAAATATCTACACTGCAGTTGTATAGCCACGGCCCGGCCATAGGTCTATTATTGGAGTGTAGTCGCATCCTGAGTCACTGCTGATTTAGGTTGACCTAAAGGTGAGAGGATCTCTATCTTGTTAAAACTCCTCTGAGTCATCCAACCTCCCTTTAGCCTCTTATATTTAATTATGTTTGGTTGCTGTTAGAGGCCAAGAATGCTTATTAGATGCTGAAAAGGTGTAAAACACAATTCAGTACTGTCTCCAAACTAGTACTCTGGCAAACACTAACCATACATCTAAAAACCATGTTAGTATTGATCTTGAGTCACATCACATTAGCACTTCCTCCATTATTTGGCTAGAGCCTGCCAGTGGGTTAGCAATGCACAGAAGGACACAACCAGGCAGTCAGACCAATGGATTAATGATACCTGTACGTCTGCACAGTTTAACTTCCCACATATCAACCTTGATTCCTTATTATCCTCCCCAGGAATGAATTTACTTAATTGGAGTATGCATTTTCTGAACCTTATGTGCAACTAGCAACACCTTAATAATAATAAATAAATAAATAAAATAATAATAATAAATAAATGATACAGTTACACACACACACACACACACACACACACACTTCTCCATATAAATTAAAGGAGGTTTTTTTGCTTTTAGATAAGAGGAATTATTTGCTCCAAATATCTCAAACTTATGTGCGGCTAGTTGGAAAAGGCAAGTGATCATGCCTCTAAGAAGTACAAGAAAAAAATTGCAGGGAGTGAGACAGCTAGCAACATTTCCATTTTGCAGATAAGAAATAATGACAATTTCCTCCAATATTTCTTATGAATTATTTTATTTATACACATATACTTTGGTGTTGATCATTTGGAGCAAAGGCATACCTAGTATATTATCAATTTGCTCTCCATTTTTTCCCTTTATTGTTTAACATGTTGCTTTTTAAAATAACATGCTGTAACTATTTCTTTCACTGCTAACTCCAAATACCATTCTCCAAATTCCTTCCAAGAAAACTCCCCTTTCCCATGTGTTTTAGAACCTACATATTTGATCAAATCTACCTATATATATATATATATAGTCGTATGTGAAAGTTTTCTGAATGAATTATTGCCATATTATAGAACAAGTAGGTCTCGTATGTTCTCTGTTAGAGAGTTACTGTTCTGGAGAAAAGTTGAGTAAGATCTGCTATTTTCAAACATACATATACTCCTTTTGTATTATTAATTGTATTTTATTTCTCCTACACTATCCGTTACTATCGGTTTCCTCGCATCTTTGGTTTCTATTACTGAACATTTTTTTCATAGGTTTCATTCCCTTAAAGTGGTCTTCATGAGACTTTCTGACAACCTTGAGCTTGTTAGTATTGCTCTTTGTATTTCAGTAGCACCCAGAACCAACTGAGATTGGGACCCCATTGTGCTAGGAACTGCATGCACATATAGTAAGAGGAAGTCCCTAACCTGAAGATTTACCATCTACTGTCACCAACTGGGACGTGAGTGGTCTCACCTAGTGGTTGGAGCAGGAGTCGGGGGCCAGGCTACCAGGAGTTCAGCAGCAGGTAGTGGGAGCAGGTACTGCAGGGGAAGCAGTTGTAGGCAGGGAGTACCCTTTTGCATGGACAACTTCCTGTCCCTGTGCTTGCTTCAAATAGAAGCTGGGAATCAATCAGGACTCCTAATGTTCTGTCAATTAGATCCAAGAACTGAAGTCCTCTGTAAGACTTCAGCTTCTATTCTGGCATCTATTAGCAAGTCACTGGGTAGTAGGTTGAAATGTACTTGACCCTGTTACGAATTACACCTGGTAGGACACGCACACAAGTGCTACGAATTACACCTGATAGGACATGCACACAAGTGCTACGAATTACACCTGATAGGACACGCACACAAATGCTGCGAATTATACTTGATAGGTCACGCACAGTTCGAATCTAGGCTGAGGCACAGAAATAAAGTCCACAACTGCAGAGTTCCCAAAAGACACTAAGTTTATTACGCTCGAGCGTGGTGCCCCCCTGCTAGCCAGGAGGGGACCCTGAATACAGATTATACAAAAGTTATATACTTTTTAGCAAAGCATGTTGCCCTCGTGCATCGGAAACCTTAGCCAATAAACAAACCCTTGTCTTATCTACCACCTATCCCTGCTTGGTGCATTCCTCGTGATATACCAGTATGTTAATTACACAGCATGGTTCTAAAGCCATGCATCAGTAACTTTTATTATCAGGATGGGAGGCCTCACATCAAGACCAAGAGACAGGGAGTTAGAGACTGACAAAAACCAGATACTGGGAATCAAGGCAGGCTGGAGACAAGGAGGAGGATTTTCACATGGATTCAGTATCTAAGGATTACTCCTCCTGGTGTATGATGTGCTGGCATTTAAACAATGGTGGGCCCCAAACCAAAATGGAGTCACATGTGCTAACTTTTCCTTAACAACCCAAAGGGCCTTGTAGACTAGGGTTCAAGACCCATCGTCCTTGACAATACCCCTTCCCAAGGGGTGCCCTCAGGGTGATGCTTATGGACTGCTTTTACAAGTGTACATTTTCTGCAGGCTTCCAGGTGCCCTCCTAAGTACCTAACCCCTCCCATTCAATAAGATATCTGAGCCTGCCACATTTACATTTAGAGTCCAGGATCTCATGAACCACATATTCTCCATAGCCCTGTAGCAGTACCAGCGGAGGTGATGGCTGGGTTCTGTGAGGGGAAGGGTTTTTGGTGTGGGGTTTTGAAAGTGACATATAAAACAGCAGGTGAATCTTCAGAGTGTGGGGTAGTTGGACCCAAGGAGCTTTGCCCAATAGATGCATAGTTTGCATTGTTGTATGCAAACTCCCTGGAAGGGAGAAGTGAAGACTGATGTAGTATCGCAGACATTGCTTGAGAATTTGGTTGGTCCTTTCCATTCTGCTGTTAGACTGGGGATGGCAAGCAGAGGAAAAACATGTGCAGACCCCCAGCAAGTGCAAGGCCTCGTGCCAGAACCAAGTCATGAACTAAGACCCTCCCGGCCATCAGAGGTGAGTTACTTTGCAAAGCCATGGAGATGGACTACATGGCTAATCCACAGCTGGGCTGTCTCTTCATCAGAGAGGAGGCCTGTGCGAGAGATGAAGTGGTCCACTACTGTCAAAGCTGTTGCAAGTATGTTGGAATCTGGTAATTCTACAATGAAATCTATGGCACTGGCTGCCCAGGGTCAAAATAAGGTGTACAAGAGTTGGAGAAGACCGCAAGGTGTGTTGGTGTGGGCACAAACATCACAGGAGTCAATGAATGGCTGGATTGTCAGGTGTATCTGTGGCCACCAAAATGAGCATGGTATTAATTATTGGGTCTTGACATGCTCCAAGAGCCCTGCTAGGAGAAAATCTTGGCATCGTTGTAGGACTGCAACTCTTGAGGGAACATAGACACAGACCTTTACGGATGTGATCAGGAGTCATGCAGTTGCTTGTTTGTTTGTCAGGAAGAATTCATGAGGCTGAGGCAGAGTTTATCAATCTGAGTACATCCTGGTGATTAGCTGCACTGAGGAAGTTATGGGATTTGGGAATGAGGGTTGGTCTGGCTGGGGCCTTGTGGGTTGGTACTCTGTCTTCAGGACATGGTGTCATCCCTGCCATTTTTGAATCCAAAGCAATATATGATAATGAAATCAAATCATGACAAAAATAGGGCTCACCGAAGCTGCTGTTGGTTTAAGGCTTTCACCCTACCTATGTATTCTAGATTTTTACGATTAGTGAATATTTGGACCATGTGGTGAGCTCCCTGAAGGTAGCGCCACCATTCTACAAAAGGCATTTTTTATCTCCAGAAGTTCCTGATCAAGTATTTTGTAGCTTAGCTCGGTGGGGGTGAGTGTCCTTGAGTAATAAGTGCATGGGTGTAACTCTTGTTCAGGAGCAAGCTGCTGGGAGATGACAGCCCCAGTCGCTGGATTGGAGGCATCAACTACTGCAATGTAGGCTCGTGTGACATCTGGAAGAGTCAATATGAGTGCTGTAATAAAGGTGAGTTTCAGATGAATGTATGTATGCTGTGCCTCAGGAGACCAATGGAATTGGGCATTTTTCTGGAGGAGAGCAGTGAGGGGTTCAATTTGTTTGGAAAAAATCAGAATAAATTGTCAGTAAAAACTGATGAACCCCAGGAAGCATGTGGGCAGTTGGCCAGTCTTGGGCAGCTTGGACCTTGTGTGGATCCACCTGGATCTCTTCTGGGGATAAGATGAAGCCCAAGGATGCTGTAGAGGGCAGATCTAAGGCACACTTCTCAAGCTTGGCATAAAGGCCATGCTGCCATATATGTTCCAGGACCATTCAGATGTGAATGGTATGCTGCTTAGAGTAGTTAGAGAAGATCATTATGTCATCTAGGTAGACTACTACATACTGGTCCAATATGTCTTGGACCATATCATTTATGAAGTCGTGGAAAGTGGCTGGGGCAATGGTCAACTCAGGGCATTATGAGATATTAATAGAAACCATACTTGGTTTGCAAGTGGTCTTCCACTCATCCCCTTTCCTGATTCACATGAGGTTGTATGCTCTCTGGAGGTCCAACCTGGTGAAAATACAGGCAGCTCACATGTGATCCAGCAACTCAGGAATCAAGGGTAGTGGGTTATGATTCCTGATACTTATCTGATGCAAGGAGCAATCGTCAACACAGAGTTGGTGACTGCCATCTTTCTTCATGAAAAGGATTGATGTGCCAGCTAGCGGGGTGAACTTTCAGGTAAATCCTTGGGCCAGGTTCTTCCAGACATATTCTCAGAGTGCTGTCAGCTCAGCTTCTGACCTGGCATAAATTCATCCAAATGGTACTTTTGCTTCTGGCTGCAGCTCTATTGGGCAGTCATCGTCCCAGTGCAGAGACAGAGTTTCCGCATTCCTTTTTTCAAAAACATCATTGTAGTCTTGGTATTTTGAAGGGAGTTCAGGTGTTGCTTCAACAGAAGCTTCTGCCTGAGTAGCTGCCCCAACCTGAGCCTCTTGAGGTTCAGATGCTGGGACAGGATCTATCAATTCCCAGTAGTGCTGCTGGCAAAACTCTGATGGAAAACAGACTTCCTGTGGTTGACACCAAATGAGTGGATTGTGGAGGACCAGTAAGGAGGTACTGATGATCAGGGCAAGGTGTGGAGAATGGATTACACCTAATTTCAATGTTTCTTGGTGCCCATTAATCATCGCCTCCAGGGAAATTGTTTCTTCTGTTACTGGACCAGAAGACAAAGGAGAACTAACAATAGTGTCTAAGATCAGGACTGGCCTTAGGTTGCAGGGGAATCCGCTGGATCTGGGCTGCCACTGCATCTGTGAAGCAGTTAGCTGTGCCTGAGTCACTGTGGGCTGAGTAGGAAGGGAATTTTCAGGGGCACCGCAGGTATGTGCAACTGGACTGGAACCTGCAAGTGGGGAGCTCTGGGACGGAGCTCAAGATTTATTCCAATCAAGACTGAAGGGTGGGGGAGCTCTTCTCCCAGATTCCTTGGAGTTCATATGGGGCAAGGAGAGATGGAATGATCTGACTCACCACAGCAGAAGCAGAGATGGTGCTGGATTCATTGTCCCTTTTTTAGGGTGTGAATCATTGAGGGCCCACAGCCACTTGTATTGGCTTGACAGAGGACATTGAGGGAGAGGTCACAGTATATGGATAGGAGACTTGCAAGATCCCTGCTTTGTTCCTCCCTTCATTGCTGTAACTGATTGTGTATACAGATGGTGTGATACATGAGGGCATCCAGACTCACAGGCATCTCCGCCCGGGCTAACGCATCTTTAATTTGTTCTGGTGGGCTCTACCAGAACTGGTACAGCTGTGCTGCCTTGTTCCAATCTCTATCGGCTGGGAGGCAGCAGAATTGTGTAGCGTAGAAGGTTACAATGCCCTGCCACTGCCAGAGATTCCTTAGGGAAGCCTCCACCATTCAAGCTCGGTGCAGATTGTCAAACACTACCAGCGTGGCTTGGAGGAAGATCTCCCAGGTTAGTAGTACGGGGCTGTCACACTCCAAGAAGGCGGAGGCCCAATCTAATACTTTCCCGTATAGCAGGCTGACAACCATGCTCACCTTTGCATGATCAGTAGCGTAGGATGGAAGATTCATCATGAACCGGAGGTGGCATTGGTTTACTGGCTGATGTATCAGGGCATATAGGTCTGCGAGCTATGTCTGGAGTGTGGCGTTTTCAGCACACAGCTGCCTGACTTGCTTCTGCATAGCTGGTTCTCCGAGGTCAGCTGGATAACCTGCTCCTGCCGGGCTTGGTTGTCCACCTGAAGATGGGTGGCCCACTTGGGTATGTCTGATGCTCCTGAAGGGTTAGTCAGGTCCATTCTCCCAGCACCAGGTCCACTTCTGTAGCCTCAGTGGTCCATGCAAACTGTCATCACTGGGATGTGGGCGGTCTAACCTAGTGGTTGGAGCAGGAGTTGGGGGCCAGGTCTGGGCAGATACCAAGAGATCAGAGTCTGAGACAGTCCAGAGGGCAAACCAGGAATCAAGAACGAGGAGGTAGGTCGAGTGAGGTTACCAGGAGATCAGAGTCTGGCAGTAAGAGCAGATAGCACAAGGGAAGCCATCCTAAGCAGGGGGAATCCAGCTGCAGGGACAACTTCCTGTTGCTGTGCTTGGTTTAAACTGAAATTGGGAACCAGCTTAACTCAGCTTTCTGCCAAATCCTCTGTTAGAGTTCAGCTTCTGTTCTGGCACCTGTTAGCGGATCACTGGGTAGCAGGTTGGATCTTACTAGCACTGAAGGGTCCTATAGAACAGGATTCAAGACCTGGGGTCCCTGATATCTATATACACAAGACAGACGAACTGTAATGGGGAGAAAACATAGTAGAAGGGATTTGCAGTGGAATCATAGGATTGGAAGGGACCTTGAAGCGGGACTAAGTATTATCTAGATCATCCCTGACAGGTGTTTGTCAATACTGTTGACTCATATTTAGCTTGTGATCCAGTCTGACCACCAGATCCCTTTCTGAAGTACTCCTTCCTAGGCAGTCATTTACCATTTTGTATGTGTGGAACTGATTGTTCCTTCCTAAGTGGAGTACTTTGGATTTGTCCTTATTGAATTTCATCCTATTTACTTCAGACCATTTCTCCAGATCATTTTGAATTTTAATCCTATCCTCCAAAGCACTTGCAACCCCTCCCAGCTTGGTATTATCCTCAAACTTTACAAGTGTACTCTCTATGCCATTATCTAAATCACTGATGAAGATACTGAACAGAACCAGACCCAGAAATGATGCCTGCGGGACCCCACTTGATATGCCAGTCAATGTCAGTGGTAGACCTGGGAGCAGAGTTCAGAATTCTTGTCCCCAGTGCATTACTGCTTCCTGTTTGTTTGTTAAGCAGTCTAATTTCACCATCTGATGGTGGTAGTTTTTATTTACTTTTTAATTTACATATTGGATTGGTCTTTTGAAGACTTTCATCGTTCGGGTGGAATTAACCACAGTGCAGGCAATGGTGGCTACAGGGAGATCAGTCACACAAGAGTCTCTGCATCCCCTTTGTGCCAAGAAGTGTGTCTCCAGACTGGTTCTCAACAGGGTGATGTGCAAAAAGGAGTAGAAGTGGAATCCCACGAAGGGTCATGGCTTCTGCGACCACTGGATTTGCATAGTCACAAACTCCTGCATAGTGGCACAGATGGGCAGCTAATCCAGTCTATATACCCTGGCATGTAGCTGGTTGTTGGCCTGCTAATAAATTGAGGTTGTGGATTCTGACACTCCACAAAATTCCCAACACTTACTCAGGGTTTTGTGCCAAGAAGGGTGAATTCTACCTCCAATACAGATGAAGAACCATACTGTATATGTACTGCATTGTTGCATATGCAACACATACAGTGCCTTATCCAGAGAGAATGGATTCCTATAAGAATAACTAAGCCCACAAAAATGTTGAATATTTTATGAAATTATATTTTAGTTTGGAAGTGATATGCTACGGCTGTATTGCTTTCTTCCTCTGAACTCCCAGAACACTCTTAAAAACATGATAATGCTTCTGACAAGCCTTTCATGGTTTAGCAATTTCTTTCAAAATAGGAAATAAATTACATCTCTGAAAATTGTTCATACATTTGATCTAGCCTGATCAAAAATCCCATCCATCAGGACTGGACAGAATTTCTTAAAGCAGTTTACTGGGTTCAAGTTCTCCTTGTTAATTTAAGAAAAGTGTTATGGGTCAGAGTATTTTTGTTATCTATTTTCAAAAACTCATTTCCCTTTTCCCATCACTGGATAAAAATCTTCAGTGGCACTCTGTTTTAAAGAGCTCATGCGGATACCTCTGCTAACTCTATATTCTCACCTTAAAGCTTTATCACTGTAGTATCTGAGCACCTATTCACACGATCCCCAGTTTTGAAAGCTTCTCCTTACACCAGTGCAAATCCTCATTGACTTCAACTTCTCCTTACAAGTGATGGAGCAAAGGTGGGCCTTAAAAATTCACAAATTTAGGCTGTTTTGGACTAAGGGAGAAGGAAATCCCAAAGGCACAGGTCCCTAAAGGAGAATGCACTGATGGAACCCTTTTCACTTTTGTAGCATTGGTGTTGCAGCTAAAGCACCTCTGTTGACCATAACTGTTGCAGTATGGCATGGGGAAAGACAGTCTCGTAGATAAAAACATGCACAGGTCACTCTGATCATAACTAATGGGTAGTGGTGTTACCTATTGCCATTAGTGCAATGGAATTCAAAATAAGAACTCTAGTGTCATGAACTTCTACGTTGCATTTCAGATATTCTACTCCGGCTTCTATACTATGCCCATCACCACAGTATTGGAGTACCCATAGATAAATACCTACAGTATTAACATAAAATAGTTACAAATTTAACTACTTAGTTTAATTCAGAGGTGAAAGTTAGTTAAGGGTCTTAACTGTACACAGGGTTGGGGTCCTGACCAAGGGGGTGGGGGCTTGGGTGGAAGGGGCGGGGCCTGTAAATCCCCAGGCCCTTTACATAGCCAGCGGAGCCCCAGCGCTCTCGGCCGCCGCCACTATCCCAGGGCTCCAGCAGCGGGGCTCCGGCGGCAATTTAAAGGGCCAGGGGCTCTGGGTGCAGCCGGGAGCCCAGGGCCCTTTTAAATTGTTGGCCTGGGGAAGCTGCCCCCCTGCCGGTACAGTCGGCTGTGTACTGGCTCTTGCCAGTATGCCATACCGTACCGACTTACTTTCACCTCTGGTATTATTTATTTTATTTATTTGGATCATAGTAGCAGCTAGAGGGCCCAACCAAGAAAAGAGCACTATTGAGTTAAGATACTGTACAGTAAGTTGGCCCTACCCTGAAGATCTTACAGTCTAAACAGACATCACAAAGAAAGGGTGAAGCACAGAAAGGTGAAACGACTTGCCCAAAGTTACACAGCAGGTCAGTGGAAGAAACAAAAATAGAATCTAGGTCTCCAGAGTCTCAGTTTAGTGCCCTATCCAGTAGAAGACTATGCTGCCTTTATTCCAAACAGGGTCTAGGATTGGCCCTTACCCCCTACTAGGACTATTTCACTTCCTCTGAGAGATTACTGCTTACTGTGAGGTGACTGTAAGGTTATTTATTACTGAATGAGAACAGGAATAGTAGAGGAGGTTGCTGAAGTTGAAAAACATTTGGGAGAACAGAAAATCTATTAGAACCACAAAAAAAAATTTCCAATTTAAAAAATGAACAAATATTTCCACTAGAATGGGTTACCTAGGGAGGAGGTGGAATCTCCATCCTTAGAGGTTTTGACAAAACCCTGGCTGGGATAATTTAGTTGGAGTTGGTCCTGCTTTGAGCAGAGGGTTGGACTAGATGACCTCCTGAGGTCTCTTCCAACCCTAATCTTCCATGATTCTATGATTTTTGGCTCTTGTGTTTATTTTTTCCAAAGGATAAGAGAGCTTGTTGGTTTAGACGATTTGTGCCTCTTAATCTTTATTTTTTTGAGTTTGGGGAAGTGGGGTCAGGATTATGCTTGTCTTGAGTGAAACTGAAGGGTGTTATTGTGTGTGTTCAAAGAAAATTGGAATGTGTCTGACCTTGGCAAAACTGTACATTTGTTGATTGCTGTTACTTATGGAAAAGCAAAGGGGGGAAGAAAGAACAGTTAGTTATGGCGAGAAGTATTTTCCTTTCAGGCAGAGTTAAGCAATAAGCTAGATATGCGAACAGGATTTGTGCTGTTTCCAGCGTTATACAGATGTAAAAGTGATGGGCAAAATACAACTCTGATGTAAGGAGGGTCAGTAGTGTTCTACTGTGGGTGTATTTGGCTTGTTATTTCTTAAAGTTGTTACAAAAGCAAACCAAGAGATGAAGCTGTAACTAAATTATAGATGATAACTACAATATGTGGAGACTGCAGCATTGCTTTTGGGAGATATATGTGAATGTAAGAGTCACCTCAAAATATGTTGATTCCATCAGTAGATGATGTGGCCATAAAACTAAAGAGAATGGAAGGTGTAGATTGCTGGAATTGAAAAGATCATCAGCTTTTGAATAAAGCTACTCAATTTTTCAACCAAAAAGGCTGAAGCAGAACTTGAAATAGAAACGAGGTCTCAGGGCTTCACGGCCACTGGTCCCTGACCCCCTAAATAAAAATTGATGTACAAAGCACCCAGCTCAGAAGAGCTACAGCAGGTTGGGGGATTCTAAACATTCAAAGTGGATAGGTGTTGAATTTCAAAGAAATATGAATTAGCCTAGGTTTATATAGGAAAATAGAGCCTAAGGCCCCAATCCTGTATTGAGCTCTGTAGGGGCTCAGTGGCTGGCTCCTTGGAGCTTAAGGTCTAAGAGGATATTTCACAGACCTGTGCAAGATCTAGGAAAACAGTCTTGAGAGAGCCCAACTCCTGTTCTGGAAACAGCTGTGCATTGCAGCATAACAGAGGGTATGACCAAGCCCACAGAAGATAATTTGGAATCAAAAGATCACAATGATATCAAGAAAGGAGAAAATGCAATATATTAATCAGATGACAGAGGTAATGCCATCTGATAGTTAACATGGGCCTGGCTGTTAAAGATCCTGGGTTCTATTTCTGACTTGTCTACTATATGATCCCAGGCAAGCGACTTACCTTCTCTTTGCACCAGTTTACTCATGCAAGAGTGTTTAATAAAAGTTCACCTACCACTCTGGAAAGCATGAGACCAAATTAATGAATATTTTCAAGGTGATTTGAGATTCTCAGTTGAAAATTGTTATATAGGTAGAACATTTTTAGGTGTATGTGTGGTTAATTTATGTGATACAGGTAATTGTTAACAACCTGGATTTGTAAAAAAATGTTTTCATATAGACTAGTCATATCTGTGTATTCCTGGTCATATTATGTATTCAAATTATTAAGCTCAATTGTGAGTAAATACAAGGGCAGCATACTTTGTCCACTATAGCCTCCTGCAAGTTGGAGAGAGCTATATTAAGGAAAATGGATTAGATTAAAAAACAAGAATCCTGTTAAGTGTTTGTATTAGTGATGACAATTTTGCATTTGACATACAGTTAAAAAGAATTTCTCTGTTTGATAGTGTGTTCATATCTGTAGTGACAGATTCTTCAACACATAGTATAGCTGCCATTTGCCTGGAGGAAAACCTAAGGACAATCTTAAGAGGAATGTTCTGGGTAAGTTGTAAAGAAGTATTCAGTCTGGTGTTGTTAGACTGAAACCAAGCAAGAGTGTCTGATGTATTGCCAGAAGGCTTTATCTTCTCAAAAAAAATGTTTAAATTGAACACAAAGGAGAGCCTGCTGCATATTTTGTTATTCAGTGGAACATGAAGAGTTGCTTTCCTTTCATTAAGGGATCTCTCTTTACATTTAGTTTTATCCAGAACCGAACATACTGTATATAGTGTTGCCATTCACAGTACAGAACTAATCCTCTTCAATGAAGGGTTTTTTTGTTTTGTTTTGTTTTTTAGTTTGGCGGAAAAGTTAGAGAGCTGGAAAGGGCTTGTTACTAAACATATGGATAATAATACTTTGCATTTATACAGCACTTTCCAATCAAAATTCTCAAAGTATTTTATAAACACTAATGAATAACCACGTACCACATCCCAGTCAGAAGATAAATATCACTTCCATTTACATATGGGAAAACTGGGGCACAGTGAATTGCACAGCAGTTAAACATGAAATATGTGACAGAAATAGCAACAGCATCCATTTCTCCTGTCTCACAAGATCATCCCTCAAGTTGGAGTGACAGGAGCACAGCAAATACTGAGCACAATGTTCATAGAAGCTTTTGATACACTGTGTCAGAAATCTTACACAGAAAACGAATTTCCATTTTCTTGATTATAAACACTGGGTATCATTTTCAAAAGCACCTAAGTCCCATTTTCAAAAGCACCTAAATCACTTAGGGCCAGAGTTTAAAAAGGGAATTAGGTGTCTTAATATGCAGGTTGATACCTAGTGGAATGCAAGTTGGGCACCTAGGTGCTTTTGAAAATCCTGCTAGTTATCTATCTGCACCTAAATATTTTTAGGTATTTCAATGGGCACCTAAGACCCATTGAAAATCATTGGGATTTAGGATTCTAAGTGTCTTAAGCACTTCTGGATATATTACATGCAGTACCAGGGATCGAAAACTAGCTGAAGAGCCATAAACAAACAAAATGATACATGAGCAGTGCATTGAGTTTCAGGGAGGTGTGATCCTTTTTAACATCATGGGGTTCTAGTTGGTTGGTGTCTGCTACAGACCACCAAATCACATTCAGGAACAGGATGACTGCCTCCTTACTAGGGTGATCAGATAGCAAGTGTAAAAAATCAGAATGGGGGTGTCAAGGTTCCTTCCCCACTCTGAACTCTAGGGTACAGATGTGGGGACCTGCATGAAAAACCCCCTAAGCTTGTTTTTACCAGCTTAGGTTAAAACTTCCCCAAGGTACAAACTATTTTACCTTTTGCCCTTGGACTTTATTGCTGCCACCACCAAGCATCTAACAGGGAAAGAGCCCGCTTGGAAACATCTTTCCCCCCCAAATCCTCCCAAACCTTACACCCCCTTTCCTGGGGAAGGCTTGATAAAAATGTTCACCAATTTGCATAGGTGAACACAGACCCAAACCCTTGGATCTTAAGAACAATGAAAAAGCAAGCAGGTTCTTAAAAGAAGAATTTTAATTGTAGAAAAAGTAAAAGAATCACCTCTGTAAAATCAGGATGGTAAATACCTTACAGGGTAATCAGATTCAAAACATAGAGAATCCCTCTAGGCAAACCCTTAAGTTACAAAAAGACTCAAAAACAGGAATATACATTCCATTCAGCACAACTTATTTTATCAGCCATTTAAACAAAACAGAATCTAATGCATATCTAGTTAGATTGCTTACTAAGTTCTAAGACTCCATTCCTTTTCTGTTCCCGGCAAAAGCATCACACAGACCAAGAGAACCTTTGTTTCTCACCCACCTCCAGCTTTGAAAGTATCTTGTCTCCTCATTGGTCATTTTGGTCAGGTGCCAGCGAGGTTATCCTAGCTTCTTACCCCTTTACAGGTGAAAGGGTTTTTCCTCTGGCCAGGAGGGATTTAAAGGTGTTTACCCTTCCCTTTATAGTTATGACAGGGGGTGAGGGGTAATAGGTGCATATATAAGAAAAAGCCCCCCAAATCAGGACTGTCCCTATTAAATCAGGACATCTGGTCACCCTACTCCTTACGAACCTATCAACAATGGATAGGAAAAAACACTGCATAATCAAGGAGGACTTCAATTTGATTTATAGATGCTAGAGGTCTTGTGGTGAAAGTACTAAAAACATACTTTGAATTTCCAAACATTATAGATGACAATTTCCTAGCTCAAAAAGTGTTTCAGCCAACATGGAGGAATTCTTTATTAGACTTTGCCCTAACAGATAAAGAAGAACTCATTACAAACTAAAAATTAATGGGAGCTTAAAGATATCTTGTAATATTTTTTCCCATTGTTTTCATTAAAAATATACAAACATGAGCCTCATCCTGTTTTGTTTTCAAAATTTTGTGTTTGATGCTCATGCTGTTGTGGATGGCTTGGTGAACTAATCTAGAAATTAAGAGTAATTTTGTTATTTTCCCAGTAAAAATGTGTGAGCCCTTGGTTTAATGTTTTCTTTCTACTCTTTCTCCTCGTAGTGATCTTTTCGTTATGTCTTCATATGTTTGAAATATGAACTACTTAATGTTTCCTAGTTGTAATATACAGTTATTAACTAGCCTTTTCTTAGAGAAATCCTTGCAACTTTTTAGTTTCCAAGAGGAGGGATGGATCTTTTAAAACACTGTTAAAAGAAAATTACTTGCAGTTCTTGTTCTTGGACTATAGTACTTATAATCGCTGTCTTCCTCACTCAGAGTTAACCATGACATTTTGTTCCCATCTTGTCTGCATATAAAAATAAATGGAAAGCTGAGGGTATTATGCTGTCCCAGCTAAGCAGGGTCATCCTCTTCCTCATTCCTCTGGGACAATTTTGTTTTTCTTCTTGTTTATGGGAGATGGTTTCATTCTGGGGAAGGGCGCTGCAGGGTCTGACCCATTCATGTGACTATCACAGCAGGGCTGGGGGAACAAAGGAACAAGATAGTGGTTTTTAATAATGGGAAAGAAATTAGCTCAAGTTTCAGTACATAAGAACATAAGAATGGCCATACTGGGTCAGACCAAAGGTCCATCCATCCCAGTATCCTGTCTGCCGACAGTGGCCAATGCCAGGTGGCCCAGAGGGAGTGAACCTAACAGGTAATGATCAAGTGATCTCTCTCTCTAGTACTAGAAGGTATACTAATGCTGAATGGAACACTTTCTATGGCCCCTCTCTTGCCAGCCATTTCATGAACTCCTGCACTTGTGTGGAGACCTATTGGCTTCTGTGAGGTTCTGGGGAAGCGTAAGGGTCTGCTTGTGTAAAACAACTTGCAGGCTCAGGTTTAGGTGTGTAACAAGTGACACCAATTCTCAGTTCACCTCAGGAAGAAAACAGAAGGAAAGCTAATGAGCACAGCTGCCTGTGACTCAGTGCAGACTCCTCTGCAGAATGTGCAGCATGCCTAGAATGCACTTACAAGAGCCCCATTGGAAAAGTCAATTAATCTCTCTGGGCCTGATTGTCAGTTACTAGAGTCCCTTCACACCACTCTGGCAGTGTAAAGCAGCCTTAAAACATACATACATTTAATTTATGCTCACCTCGAAGTTGTGTTACACTGCTAGAATAGCGTGAAGAGGCCTTTAGGGAAATGAAAATCAGGACTAGAGAAATTTCTCAAGTTCACACAAGGAGTCTGTGACAGAACCAGGCACTGAAAGCAGATATCCTAATCCCAGCCCTGGCCACAAAACAATTTACAAAAATAAATATTTGAGCTGGTCAAACTATTAATTTCACATAATATTCATTATAAATATAGCCTCTTTTTCTGTTAGCCAATCATTCATGGACATTCACCAATTTCTGTGAATGTAGTTATTCATTAGCATTTACAAAAGAAGTTTTGGTGAAAATGTTTCACCCTATGACTTTGTGAATTATTCACTTCAACTAATGGGGGGAAGGGGTAGCTCAGTGGTTTGAGCATTGGCCTGCTAAACCTAGGGATGTGAGTTCAATCCTTGAGGGGGCCATTTGGAATCTGGGGCAAAAATTGGGGATTGGTCCTACTTTGAGCAGGGGGGTGGATTAGATGACTTCCTGAGGTCCCTTCCAACCCTGATATTCTATGATTATTCATGTTGTTAGTCAAATACATTTTGTGGTATTGTTTCTTCTCCCCACTTAGATGAGTAAACTTTATATACACAAGAATAATAAATAGAGCTGTTTAGAAAATAGAGCACTTTTTGCACTGAAAATATCTACTTTTCTGTGAAATTTCAGCTGAAAACTAAAAAACTGTGTTTGAAAACCAAAATATTTTTATTCAAATTGGCACCATGGTGCCTCATAGGAGTTGTAGTAGGGATATCTTATGTTCCTATTCCTTCTTTGCGCTGTCCGGTCTGCCTAGACTGCATCTCTCATGAAGTACCACTTTCTCCTTGGTAAGGTGTGTAGTTTGCGTGATAGGACTCCGTAGCTATGTTGCATCATGGGAGTTGTAGTCTAGCCAGGCATCCTGGCTCTTGGTTTCTAGGCTTTTGATGAAATTTTCCGTAGAAAGTAGATATTATTTGCAAAAAATATTGTGTTAAAACCTTGATTTTCCATCAAAAGACAGTTGACAGAAAATTTTCAACCAATCCTAATAATGAATGAACTTCTAGTATGAATTTTCAGAAAAATAGACATTTGTGCTAAAAGCTGTGATTTGTCACATTGATATCTGGATAATTGTGAATATCTAATAGTATGGCGCCCATGATTCATAGCAAACAAAACCAACAAATTTTGGTTACTATGCAACTAGGTCTACTAAACATATCATACTTCCCTATTTTTTTTCTCAATTTTTAATTTTCTAATAACGAATTACCTTTTCTATAGCTTCTGAAAACTAGTGAAACTGGACACCTATTTACATGCTTGTTTGTTTTCCTTTAAGAAAAACAAAAAACCTTGCTTCCCAGGTAAGGTTCATAAGTTTCATGGCCATAATTTTCCATTTTCATGACATTCATATAATTTGTAGAGAAATAACACTTTCTAGAAAACGAACCATTAATATTCCAGGTTTGTTAGTATTGACTTCATATCTTTCTAAAACATTTTTCCCAGCCTACAATAAGGAATACACAGTGATAGACTGAAAAAAATTATATATTTAAACCAAAATAATAGCACTGTAATGATCCTTTCTTGTGGTTCGGTTGGGAAGTGTGGCCTAGTGGTCACAGCCACAATCCCAGATTGCCAAGGGGGTTGTGGGGAGGGGAGTCCGAGCGCTCCACCTCCTTTGGTCTCTGACCCAGGGCCCTTTGGGCTACCAGTGGTTTGGCAACCAAGGCTGCTTAAGGTTGCCTTCACCTGGGCCTCTTTCTCTCGTCTCCCTCCCTGGGGTCAGCTCAGTCCAAGGCCTTTGCTTAGTGTGGAAATCCAAACCAAAAGAAGTAAAAGGGAGTTACCAGTGTCTAAGGATACTTCCCTCTCTAGTTGTCTCTGAGATGGGTCCTCACTTCCTTCAAGGAGGGCCCCTTTGGGCAGTGGTCTCAGAGCCTTTAGGCTTCCCTTTGCTCTGCTTTGCTTTGCTGGAGCTGTGGACTGCAGGTCTGCTCACCTCCAGCTCTGCCATTCAAATGAGCTACTTCCCTGCCTTTTAATTCCTCCAGCAGATGGAGCATGTGCTTCAGGTGGGCAGGGCTGGCTGAGTCCAAAATGATCCCTCAACCTCTTGTTGCTCAGTGTGGGGTTTGTACACCCCATCACACACCCTCCCCCTCAAGATGGATCCAGGAGAGCTGGGGCCATCAGATTGCTCCCCCCACTTCCCTGGAAAAGAAGTTAGCATTCTGGTGGGCCTTCCTGGCTCGATGCTGAATTTGGAGCATGAAGGGCTGGAGAGATGGGGGTACCAGTACACCAGGCGGGGGTTTGTATCCTTCATGGTGTTTAGCAATCTTAACAGGGCGTGGTTGATGACAAGCTTGAATGGGTTTCCCAGGAGATAGTATTGGAGCGAATCTAAAGCCCATTTTACTACCAGGCCCTCCTTCTCTATGACAGAGTAGGCTCGTTCTCATGGGAACAGTTTGCGGCTCAAATAGAGCATAGATTGTTCCTCCCCCTTTATTTTCTGATATCAAACAGTGTCCAGTCCCACATCAGCAGCATCTGTCTGCAAAATGAATTCTTTGGAGAAGTCTGGACTGAATAGGACTGATTCTGTACAGAGGCATTCTTTCAATTCTTGAAAGGCCTTTTCACAGGCCTCAGACCAGTGCATTTCTTGGGATTGTTATTCGTAACCAGATCTGTGAGAGGGGCTGCGATCGTTAAGAACACTCGGTACAAACTGGCGGTAGTAGCCAGCAAGTCATAAAAAACTCCTGACTTGTTTCTTGGTGGTAGGGCGTAGGCTGTCCTTGAGGGCCTGGACTTTATCTATAAGGGGCCGGATCTGGCCTTTCCCCAAAATGTATCCCAGGTAGATAGTTTCTTCTTTCCCTATTTTACGTTTTGCAGGGTTTGCTGTTAGTCCAGCCTGTCGCAGGTAGCTGTGCACGGCTACAACTTGGGCCAAATGTTCTTCCCAGGTTCAGCTATAGAGGACTATATCATCTAAATAAGCTGTGGCCTATGAGTTATGGGGCTGCAAAACCTTGGCGTTGGAATGTCGCGAGTGCCTCATTGAGTCCAAAGGGCATAGTTTGAAACTGGCTGAATGGAGTGGCAAAGGTGGTTTTTCTCTTGCGATTCTGGTGTGAGTGGGATTTGCCAATACCCCTTTGTTAAGTCCATGGTGGTGATATACGGAGCTTCGCCCAGCCAGTCTAGTAGTTTATTCACGCAGGGCATGGGGTAGGCATCAAATTTGGAGATTGCATTAACCTTCCGGAAGTTGATGCAAAACTGGACAGTGCCATCTGGCTTTGGGACTAATACGACAGGGTTTGCCACGCACTGCGGGATTCCTCAGTGATTCCAAGCTCCAACATGGTCTGGCTTTACTGCCTCACACACTTTCTGGGGAAGTGGCCAGGGGTTATCCCAGACGATCTGTCCAGGTTCACTCTTTATTTTCAGAAGATAACAGACCTGCTTCATTCAGTGGCACATGAAGCTTGTACCTTGGTCAGTGAGAATCTCCTTGGGAACTCCTACTCTAGCAAAGATTTTTAATAGTTCTATGGCAGTAGTCTTTGCATTGGTGTTATGTAGTAGGATTGCCTCAGGATAGCGAGTTTCATAATTAACTATCGCAAATAGGTGAGATGTTTCTATGTGGTGGCACTTTTTTCCGGGGGGCCAACAAGGTCTATACCAATTTGTTTGAAGGGGACATTGATGACCAGGAGAGGGATGAGGGGCCTTTTGGCCCAACTAGCTGGCATTCTGGGCAGGGGTTGCAAAAATGTTTAACTTCTTGATGTATGCCAGGCCAGAAGCAGTCTAAGATCCAGACCAGAGTTTTCTCCTGTCCAAGGTGACCTGCGGAGGGGATGGCATGGGCCAGTCATATGACTTCTCATCAATGTGTCTGTCAAGGCTGAATCCCAACTCTGTCACTCCGAGTGCAGAAGTGGGGCCTGCAAGGATTTTAAAAATTAATACTTGCCACTCCAGGCTTGTATTAAACTCCCAAGGTTACAGCCTTTCTTTGACCTTGGCTTGGTAAACGCTGCCACCACCCAAATGCAACAAAACCCCCTTTGAATCCAGGAAGGAGCACTTGGGAATTCCTCCCTGTGGGGTGCCCTCAAGCCCTTTCACCCCTCCCCCACCACTCCGAGGAAGAGTGGAAAAAGGAACAAAGGAAATTAGCTGTGGCTAGCAGCTAATCAAACAACATGCACAAGCCTCTTAGGACACCAAAAATCCAATCCTGTTCTTTAAAAGGGTAAATTTTATTAAAAACAAAAAGAAAGAAAATACATCTAGAACTTAGGCTTTTGCTAGATTTTAAAAGAGCAATTCCAAAAATGAAGCAGAAATAGCTTTCTTGGAGGTTCAGCTTAAAGGTTACAAGCAAACAAAAGCATCTGGAGTTAGCACAGAGGAGTCCTCAAACCAATAAGAAATAAAAGAAATAACCCTAATTGCCTCTAGTTAACATTCCGATCTACTTACACATTGGAGTTCAGATAAGTAGTTCTAGGCAGGATCTGATGACTTATAATTACACCTGGCTTAGCTGCTTATAGCATGGCTGCTCTGACCCTTCAGCCCAGAGAGAACAGACAAAGGGAAAGTTACTTTCCCAATTTTAAAAAGTTCTACCTTCCCATTGGCTCTTTTGGTCAGGTGCCCACTTTTTTCTTTACCTGAGGGACTTTTTAACCCTTTACAGATAGAGCAAGTAAAGAACAGCTACTAGGAGGGATTTTACAGTTAAGTGGCTGGCTGGGTGTCCATCAAAAGGAGCTATCCCTCCTCTTTATTTATCACGTGGCCAAGGGACGAGGAGTTGTGAACAAATGTCTCCCGTCCGATGGTCTTTTTCCAGCCAATATAATCATTCCTCCTAGAGCTCGTTAACTAATGGGAGTTGTTCATATGCATGGCTCAAGGTCTTATCCTCCCTCTGCTCCTTTATGAAATCAGTTTTTGGGTCAGTAAGCCCCCTTCCAGGAGTGGGGTTTGTAATGTCTCCTTACTGGGAGGATCTTCCGACAGCATTCCCTCTTGGCTGGACACTCCCCCACCCCCACCCCCACCCCCTGGGGTCCTGCTCCTCGTCTACTCCAGCCAATGTCATAGGCTGGGTTTCCTGCCTGCCCTGGTTCCCTTGGGCACTTCCTGTGGGTTCCCAGAAGCAGGTCTACATCCCCTCAATGTGTCGGAGATATGCTCCCAATCCCAACCCAAGATAACAGAGTAGGCTACTATGAGGGGCTTTGAGTTCTCCCCTATGGTGAACTCTACTCGGGCACTAGGATAGGGTTTAATATCCCCATGAATGCACTGCAGGAAGATCGTCTCCCCAGGGGCTTCAGGGTTGGGGACCAAGTTATCCCAGACCAGGGTTTGGCCACACCCAGAGTCTACTAGACCCATTACCTCAGTCCCATTTATTTGTACAGGAACTGTTACTTTTGCTGAGGTGTGCTTCCAGGCATGGCTCTCTGCCAACCATACTTGCCCAAAGTTGGACTCCATAGAGGGGCATTCCTGATATTAGTGGCCCTGACGCCCAAAGGAGAAATAGGCCCCCGTGGTTAGCCCTGGGACTGGTTGGAGGTTGGGCCTCTGGGGATGTCTTCCCCTGGGTGCTTGGCACCCTCACCCTTCCTGGCCTCTGGGTAGGGAAGTCCCTTGGAGACCCCAGGCTTTATGTTCAGGCTGAGGTTGGAGGGCCTGGGGCTTGTAGCGGGCTCCCAGCCCTGGGATTGAAGTCTGGCTTGGCACAGTGTCCCATCTCCTCTGCTGGCTTCCCCCTTCAGTTGAGGGGTCCCTCTGGAGTTAAGCAATGGCTCGGAATCGGGAGTTAGAGCCATCTCATCTGCTAGATAGTTTTCCATCAATCTCACGATGTCAGTAAGTGACTCTGGTCAATGTCTGAGCACCCGGTCCCTACCCCATTTTGGGAGGATTTGGGCAAACGGCTTCACCAGGATGAGTTCAGCCACCTCTACTCTGGTCCGCCATTCTGGCTTTAGCCACCTCCAACATAGGGCTCTCCATTTCTGGGCAACAACCCGGGGTCAGGCCCCTGGAGGCTATCTCTCCCCCCAGAACCTCTGGTGAAAGGTCTCCTCGGTGATGTTGAGGTAATCCAAGATGGTCATTTTGATCTGGGGGTAGTCTTGGGCAGTCTCTGCATCCAGTCCTCTGTATGCAGCCTGCATCGGCCCTGTCAGGTAGGTTGCCAGTAGGATGACCCCATTGGTCGGGGACCATTGGGCAGCCGTCACCACCCACTCAAATGTTGTCAGAAAAGTCTCGGGGTTGTCCTCAGGGCCCATCTTTCTGAGCTTCATGGGTTCTGTCAGGTCTCCTGGGCTTGGGCCCAAGGCCCTGAATGGAGAATCTCTGGAGGACCCCTGGGGATGTATTAATGCCACAACTTGATGAAATAACCTTTGCTGCTGTTGGGCCCTTAAGTCCTGAACCAGTTGCTGCAGCTGGGCAGCCATTTGCTGCAGGAGCTGTTGATGCCACTGCACCACTTGCTGCTGGTTCTCAGTCACCCATTTCAACAACTGGTCTAATTCCATCTTTGCTGGCCGACCAGTCCACATTGTTCTAAATCAGGCTGTTTGACCGCCTACATCAGTCAACACCCCCTTCTTTCAGAGGTCAGGCATTGCCCATATTCTCCACCAATTTATAATGGTCCTCACAATCTGGTAGGGAAGTGTGGCCTACTGATCATGGCCACAACCCGGGACTGCCCAGGAAGTTGTGAGGAGAGGAGTCAAGGCCCTCCCACTCCACTGGGCTCTGACCCAAGGCCCTTTGGGCTACCAGTAATCTGGCAACCAAGGTTAAGTCTGTTCTCCCTGGCCCTTTTCTTCTGGTCTCCCCTGCCCCCCCACCCCACCCCCATGGGTCAGCTTAGTCCAAGCCCTTCACCTGGTGGGGACATCCAAACCAAAAGAAATAAAAGGGAGTTACCAATGTCCAAAACCACAGAATGCTTCCCTCTCTGGTTGTCTCTGGGATGGGGCCTCCCTTCTCTTAAGGAGGGCCCCTTTTGCAGAAGTTTCAGAGCCTTTAGGCTTCCCTCTGCACTGCTAGAGTTGTGGGCTGTAGGTCTGCTCACCTCCAGCTCTGCCACCCAAATGAGCTACTACCCTGCCTTTTATATTCCTCCAGCAGATGGAGCATTTGCTGCAGTGGAAGGGTGGAGCTGGCTGAGCCCAAAATTATCCCTTAACCCCTTATTTCTCAGTGTAGGATTTGTACACCCCATCACAAGCATATTTATACAACATATTGTATCACAAGGGATCCTAGAGTGATTCATAGACTAATAAATATGTAATCCCAATTGTAATGATGGATTTCCATCTGAAAAATGCAGAGATTATGATATTGAAAGGTTCCCAAATTAGACATGGTGTAATCTACCAGCTAGTGTGTATATACACCAGTGATCTCTTCTAGATGGAATGTCAAATCTGCTCAAGTATTTACTTTGTTACCATCTGGTAGCTAGCCAACAGAGATTCCCTAAATCCCAATACTATCACCGATGATAGAGATTTTCCTGTAGTTTAAGTGGCAGGGTCTTGAATTTTCAAGCAGAAGGTCCTGAATTCTAGTCATTATGACTTTGGTGTCCATGTGACCATGGTATGCTGACACAAATTTTAATTGAACCGTGTTGTTATCTAACTGTTAAACCAGAACAGCAGGGATAAGATCCCTACTTTTATAAAAAGTGCCATAGGATCCTTAATCATTGCCAGTGGCCAGGACCTAGGTTTTACAACTCATCAAAAAGATTGATAATGTTGGGGCTGCATTCACAGGCTAGTAGTATACTGTATTGATTGAACCGACAGTGCTTTCAGTAGTTAATGAATCCAAGTTAGCATTTACTGGCTTATAAAAGAGAGACACAATAACGTTGCATATATAATTGTTTTGTAAATTAAATGTTGCTGACAAATAGATAAATTGGAATTATCTTCATTAATACAGCAGAGGTTATTGCAAGTTATGTTAACAAAGTTCAGCAAACTGCCTTCCATGTCACTGAGATGTCCATAAAACCAAATTAGTCTGGGGAGATATAAAATGCTTAAGGAAATTAAAACCCATATAATTGTACTGGATTGTCAAGCAAACTGATAGGCTTGTTCAAATGATTAACAGTTACCTAGGTTTGGAATATCCCCAAAGAGTTTCACATACCTATAATTTAAAATATAATTTCTTTAGATTGACCACAACATTAACTCAGATGCGAACTCTTAGCTGAGACAGATTATTCATTTTAGGTTTATTTTTGTTTGAGAGTGAGATCACACATCTTTGCTTTTAACCACACTTTATGTGACCACAAATATATTGCATAACCAAAGGAAAACACATTTGATTGCATTGGACTTGTTAAGAAAACTCAGTGAACCTTATCTGAGAGACGTGATTCAGTTTTTGGCACTACAGGTTAGGTTGAGAATGGCAACTGCATGGTACAAATTTTCCGAAGGAGAGTGTTTTTGTTTCTGAATGGCTTATTTTACTTTTCCTTAATCTTTTGCTAAACTATAATCTTGATTGGTGGCATCCCATTCCTCTTTGTCACTAAATATGGGCATTGCTATACCAGATCTCACTATAGGGGAATTTAAAACAAGCCTTGAAAATCTTCCTGACTTATAAGAAAAGACTAACTCTGTTTCATTCTAATTTATCAACTTTTAGGTTTTATAGCTACCAGTTTATAGTTTTATAGTTGGTGTTGGTCCTGCTTTGAGCAGGGGATTGGACTAGATGACCTCCTGAGGCCTCTTCCAACTCTAATATTCTAAGATCCTATGATTCTACCATTGAATAAGGAAACACTAGATTCAAACTACCCATGAGTATTGTTGTGTTTGAACTTATCCATGTTACTTAAGTATATGTGGGTCAAGTGCTGAGCATGATAATATATCCAAAATCTGAGCAGGATGATTTTTAGCCAAACAGTGGGAACATCTCAAAAACAGTGTGCAGGGTTCCATATGCTGCACTTGAATACTTTTTAACATACCTTCCCCAGACAAAAAGAAAAGGAGTACTTGTGGCACCTTAGAGACTAACCAATTTATTTGATCATAAGCTTTCGTGAGCTACAGCTCACTTTATCAGATGCATAAAGTGGAAAGTACAGTGAGCAGATTTTATATATACACACAGACCATGAAAAAATATACATTGTAAGGAGAGTGGTCACTTAAGATGAGCTATTACCAGCAGGAGAGTGGGGTGGGGGGAGAGAAAACCTTTTGAAGTGATAATCAAGGTGGGCCATTTCCAGCACATTTCCAGGAGTTAACAAGAACGTCTGAGGAACAGTGGGGGGGGGGGGGTGAGGAATAAACAAGGGGAAATAGTTTCACTTAGTATAATGACTCAACCACTCCCCGTGTCTATTCAAGCCTAAGTTAATTGTATCCAGTTTGCAAATTAATTCCAATTCAGCAGTCTCTCGTTGGAGTCTGTTTTCAAAGTTTTTTTGTTGAAGGATACTCACTCTTAGATCAGAAGTCAAGTGACCAGAGAGATTGAAGTGTTCTCCAACTGGTTTATAAATGTTATAATTCTTGACATCTGATTTGTGTCCATTTATTCTTTTACGTAGAGACTGTCCAGTTTGACCAATGTACCTGGCAGAGGGGCATTGCTGGCACATGATGGCACATATCACATTGGTAGATGTGCAGGTGAACGAGCCTCTGATAGTATGGCCGATGTGATTGGGCCCTATGATGGTGTCCCCTGAATAGATATGTGGGCACAGTTGGCAACGGGCTTTGTTTCAAGGATAGGTTCCTGGGTTAGTGGTTCTGTTGTGTGCTGTGTGGTTGCTGGTGAGTATTTGCTTCAGGTTGGGGGGCTGTCTGTAGGCAAGGACTGGCCTGTCTCCCAAGATTTGTGAGAGTGATGGGTCGTCCTTCAGGATAGGTTGTAGATCCTTGATAATGCATTGGAGAGGTTTTAGTTGGGGACTGAAGATGACGGCTAGTGGCATTCTGTTATTTTTTGTTGGGCCTGTCCTGTAGTAGGTGACTTCTGGGTACTCTTCTGGCTCTGTCAATCTGTTTCTTCACTTCAGCAGGTGGGTATTGTAGTTGTAAGAATGCTTGATAGAGATCTTATAGGTGTTTGTCTCTGTCTGAGGGGTTGGAACAAATGCGGTTGTATCGTAGAGCTTGGCTGTAGACAATGGATCGTGTGGTGTGGTCTGGGTGAAAGCTGGAGGCATGTAGGTAGGAATAGCAGTCCGTAGGTTTCCAGTATAGTGTGGTGTTTATGTGACCATCGCTTATTAGCACTGTAGTGTCCAAGAAGTGGATCTCTTGTGTGGACTGGTCCAGGCTGAGGTTGATGGTGGGATGGAAATTGTTGAAATCATGGTGGAATTCCTCAAGGGCTTCTTTTCCTTGGGTCCAGATGATGAAGATGTCATCAATATACTGCAAGTAGAGTAGGGGCATTAGGGGACGAGAGCTGAGGAAGCATTGTTCTAAGTCAGCCATAAAAATGTTGGCATACTGTGGGGCCATGAGGGTACCCATAGCAGTACCGCTGATTTGAAGGTATACATTGTCCCCAAATGTAAAATAGTTATGGGTGAGGACAAAGTCACAATGTTCAGCCACCAGGTTTGCCGTGACATTATTGGGGATAGTGTTCCTGACGGCTTGTAGTCCATCTTTGTGTGGAATGTTGGTGTAGAGGGCTTCTACATTATAGCGGCCAGGATGGTGTTTTCAGGAAGATCACCGATGGATTGTAGTTTCCTCAGGAAGTCAGTGGTCTCTCGAAGATAGCTGGGAGTGCTGGTAGCGTAGGGCCTGAGGAGGGAGTCTACATAGCCAGACAATCCTGCTGTCAGGGTGCCAATGCCTGAGATGATGGGGCACCCAGGATTTCCAGGTTTATGGATCTTGGGTAGCAGATAGAATACCCCTGCTCAGGGCTTCAAGGGGTGTGTCTGTGCTGATTTGTTCTTGTGCTTTTTCAGGGAGTTTCTTGAGCAGATGGTGTAGTTTCTTTTGGTAACCCTCAGTGGGATCAGACAATTGCTAGCTTTGAGTGTTTATATTCCCACACTGCCCCACAGAATGATAATTTGAAGAATAATGTAAGTTTGGATAATGCTCATGTATCAGCTGATATGGGGAAGCTGTATAAGTATGGTGCCATTAACAAAAATGATTTACAATGATCTACCCAGTTGGACATTATTACCATTTACAGTGATTGGTAGAATTCAAGTACTTAAAATGAATGCCCTGCACAGGGTCTTGTATCTTTTTCCCTGATTCCCTCTACATCCTCCAAAACTTTCTTCAAGAAATTAAAAGTTATTCAAGATGCCTTTAGTCAAATTGGAACCAAGTAACAAAATGGAATGGCTGGAGGCCTGGCAGCACCAGATTTCAAGAAATACTATAGGGTGGCACAAATCAGACTGGTACTAGAATGGAACTCTAATGGAGAGAATCCATTGTGGATACAGATGGAATAGAAACTCATTATATAATTGTGTGCTAGACTTGTGTTCCAAAATTCTGGCTCCCATGGAACATCACCTGTTATAAAAAAGTATGCATGTACTTGGCATATGTGTGGCACTTGTTCCAGCAAAAAGAGGTGATCTCAGTAATATCAAAATAACAAGCAGTGTTTTTTATCTGGGATAAATATCGGAGAATTTACGTGTTGGAGCAAATATCACTACGCTAAGTGAAAGGATTTCTTCAGTGATGTAGGAGAAATGTATTGGGGGGGGGAAGAATGTGCAATACGAGTTTATACAGATTGCTAACTTTATTAAAGGTTTCAGAGTAACAGCCGTGTTAGTCTGTATTCGTAAAAAGAAAAGGAGTACTTGTGGCACCTTAGAGACTAACCAGTTTATTTGAGCATGAGCTTTCGTGAGCTACAGCTCACTTCATCGGATGCATAGCTATGCATCCGATGAAGTGAGCTGTAGCTCACGAAAGCTCATGCTCAAATAAACTGGTTAGTCTCTAAGGTGCCACAAGTACTCCTTAACTTTATTAAAAACACTTTCAGAAAAGAAAAAGAAAGAAAGAAAGCTATTTATATTAGAAAATGTCAAGGGCTCGAAGCTTCAACAATCAAGATTATGTCTAACATGTATATTTCAATGACTATGTTTTTATGTAAAAAGAAAAGGAGGACTTGTGGCACCTTAGAGGCTAACAAATTTATTTGAGCATAAGCTTTCGTGAGCTACAGCATCCAGTGAAGTGAGCTGTAGCTCACGAAAGCCTATGCTCAAATAAATTTGTTAGTCTAAGGTGCCACAAATCCTCCTGTTCTTTTTGCAGATACAGACTAACACGGCTGCTACTCTGAAACATGTTTTTATGTGTACAGTTTGGGGAGACTGATATTGGAATACTGCTTACAGTTTTGCTACGAACATTTTAAAAAAGGATGTTGAAAAATTGGAGGGGTGAAGAGAAGAGGCAAAAGTGATTGGAGGCCTACAGAAAAAGACGTACAGTGAAAGAGTCAAAGAGCACAATCTGTATAGCTTATCAAAGAAAATTAAGAGGTGACTTGATTACAGTGTATACGTGTCTTCCTGGAAAGAAGATATTGGGTTCTAAACAGCTCTTTCCTTTAGTGGAGAAAGTCACACCACAAAGCAGGAAGCTGAAGCCAGACAAATTCAAATTAGAAATTAGGCACAATTTTTTAAGTGAGGGTAATTAACCATTGGAACAAACTACCAAGGGGTGTGGTGGATTCTTCATATTTTATTGTCTTCTGATCAAGACTGGATGCCTTTCTGGAAGATACTCTTGGGGAGTTGCTGTGGAGTAGGTACACTCCATCCCATGTGCCGGATCACGTATGGTAAGAAGAAGGGGGAAAAAAACTGTATAGCAGTCAGTTAGGTCCGGTGTTCATGACCCTGACTATAAAATGTGGCAGTACAGCCTAGTGGCCAGAGTCAATAAAGTGCCCCTTCCTCTCAGGGCAGCATGGCCTAATGACCAGAGTCAGTAAAGCGACCATTCCACTGAGGGCAGCGTGGCCTAATGGCTGGTGTCAATAAGGGCAGTCCTTCTACTCTGGACAGTGTGTCCTAATAGCCAGAGTCAATAAAGCAGCCCTTCCACTCAGGGCAGCATGGCCTAATGGCTAGAGTCGATAATGGCGCCAACTTCAGGGGTACTGTGTGGCCTATTGGCTTGTTGGGGAAGTGGGGCACCAGCTAGGGTTGTGCAGCACCCAGGGTAGGGGGACTCAGGCCCTCCTTGGTCCTCCAAGTCCCAGCCCTGGGCCCTGGAGGTGGTGGAGGTGCTTACCACCAAGTCAGCAGGGATCCTCCCAAAACCCACTCACTGGTTCCCTGGTTCACTCACTGGAAAAAAGTGTAAGTCTAAGTCCCCTGGGCTGCTTCCTACCCTTTCTTCCTACCCTTTGCTTGATTGAGAAGGTGGAGGTGTCAAATCTAGTCTTGACCAGTTTTGGATTAACCCCTACTTTTCTGAAGACTGAGACTAAAAATGTTGCCTCTAAACACCTAACTTGGGTCATTTTGTCAAATGGTAAAATATACAAACAAATCCTCCCCCCATACTCATGTCCTGTGTGCCACATTACACTACACGACTGAGTCAAATTGAAATGGAAACTAAACTATTTTAATGAAAAAAAAATCCATGCACTGGTCACACTTTGTAATAAGGGTACTTATATTGCAATTATAGTGTAATTGCACTTGGCTTTTCGATAGATAATAACCAGTTCATGTAAGTAAGAGGTAGGTGAACAACTTGGCTGATTTATTTATTGTTACTCCCCATGGTATTATTTTAAATATATATAATGTTAGAATCCAGGTATACTAACTATCTTCCTCTTACACCTGTGGTTTGCTGGCTGTGTACCATACAGTGCTCAGTTGCATTCTGAGATATCCAGATTTTAGGATACTTGCCTATTTTATTCCCTTATTTGAATATATTGAGTTTTTATTTTATTTTTTGTCTGTAAGTAGATTCTTCAGTCTTTGTTCATGCTGAGTAGTACTTACTTGCTCAAGTAGTATCACTGAGGTCAATACATTTTTTCTAGTACATGTGACTAAGGGGACAAAATGGGGTATAATCTGAGGGCCACATGCTCAACTAGTGTAAATTAGTGTTGCTACAATGGCTTCATTGATTTTTACCCCCTAAGAATCTAGCCCTAAGTATTTAAGGGCAACTGCTTCCTTATAACTTCCTGCTTTCTTTTCGGAACCTTCCCCATTTCTCTCCCATGCTTTCTCTTACTTTTGCAGCAGCTTCTTAGCATGTTGTAGTGAGAAATTGCAGGACATGTTGTGTCTCAACGCTTAGATTTGGATCTCAATCCAAGTGCATGTTGATCTGTTTATTCATATTCATTATCATAGAGTGACACTGCTTCCACATCCCAAATCTTGACACACAGTGCATGGACAGGATGCCAATACTGAGTCTAGGGTTTGCCTTCTCTTCTTGTGAGACTGCCTTAGGCTCCCTCTCTATTTTTTAGGGTAAAGTAGAGTTAAACTAAAATTTCTCTTTTGTGATAAAGAAGGAAATAATCCTAGATGTTAAAATAGGTTGTCAGAAACATTGACAAGTGTGTGATTTATGGACCTTTAACTTTTTAAATTAAAATCTTATATCCTTAGGTTACACAGTAGTGTTGGTGAACACTGAATTCTTACACACATTCCAAATTATCTATAGCACATTCATTTATCATAGATCTGTTTCAGTTGTTTGAGTAAAATGGACAAGATAAATTGAATTAGTCTGAAGTATAAGACTAGGGGAAAAATAAAAGCCCATGAACACCAGCAGAGCTAAGGAATTAACTTTTATAATTTTATATGCTGCCCGTAAACACATGGCACTGGGGGACACACTTCCACTTTCATATGTTTTGGGGTAGGACCTAATTCTGGCTCATACGAAGGACTGTCATGTAAGTGGAAACTCAGTAACTAGGGATTTGTAACATAGTTAATAAAATAATATTGAGCCTGTCAAACCTTATAACAAAATCTTTTAGTCTCCGAAATGTAAATCTTAGAACATAGTAATTCTCATATTAGGGCAGTGGCTCCCCCATACCAGTATCCTGTCTCCAACAGTGGCTGGTACTAACTTCTTCAGGTACATGTAAGAAGCCCTGTAGAAGGCAATGGAATCACTGCCCACAAGGAAAGTTTCTTCCTAACCCTCATTAATTAGAAGTTGTCTTATGCCCCAAAGCATAAGGATTTATATCCTTTCCAAACCACTCTGATTTCTTTTAGTCCTTACTGTTACTGTAATTACTAAAACTCTCTTAAATTTCCTTTATATTCCATTTTCAAATGCTCTACCCTTAAAGGGGCTGGGACCAGAAGACCCAAAATACCTTTAGGAGATGTGGTTCACACAGTATTCCCAGATGTGTGGTCAATAGAAAGTACTTGAAATGTCACCAGGCTTCTTCTCATATTGCTATCAGCCTATGAATAGACTCAAGAGATTTTTTAAAAGGTATCAGAGGTGATCCTGTGATTTATAGACCAGTGAACCTTACTGCAGTTGCAGGCAAACCTGTTGAATTAGGATTAAAAATAGAGTTCTATAACATGTGATACCATACAGCCAAACCAACTTGGTTTCTGTAAAGGCAATCTGGGTGACACTCATCTACTAGGATTCATGGAGTTTGTCTAGAAATTACACAACAAAGGAGAACTGGTTGATATATTTTTAGATTTTCAAAAAGCCTTTGATGACAGACCCTCACAAAAGACTGCTAAATTAGTAGCTAAGTCGGCATGGAGTGAGAGTTAAAGTACTGTCATGGACTAGAAACTGATAAGGAGAAAAAAAACAGAGTAGGAATAAATGGTCAATTTTATTTTGACAAAAGCTAACAGTGAAGTGCCCTGAGGTTCTGTACTAGGACCATGTTGGCTGATTTATTTTATAAGTGATCTGATAAAGGAGGTGAGCAGTAAGGTCCCAGTTTGCAGAAAAAAACAAAATAATGTAGTGGGTATTCACTGACGAAGTGGGTATTCACCCACGAAAGCTTATGCTCCAATACGTCTGTTAGCCTATAAGGTGCCACTGGATTCTTTGCCGCTTTTACAGATTCAGACTAACACGGCTGCCCATCTGATACTTGACACCATGCAAGGCACTGCATTTAGCCGTATGAAGTGGAAATCCATACCTGCCTCTGGAAATTTCCACTACATGCATGACAAATTGGGTATTCACCCATGAAAGCTTATGCTCCAATACGTCTGTTAGTCTATAAGGTGCCACAGGACTCTTTGCCGCTTTTACAAAATAATGTAGGTTTATCAATAAGTTAGTAGGCTGTGAAGGAGCTTCCAAGGCATCTAACCAAGCTAGGTGGCTCGGCAGCAGATGATATTCGGTATCGACAAATGGGAGGCATGATATAAATGCATAACGCTAAGGTCTTGGAGAAAAGACCTGGGAATCACTGCGGACTTATCACTGAAGACTTCTGCTGAATATGCAATAAAAACAAAAAACAGGCAATACTAGGATTATAAAGAATGGGACAGAAATATTATAATGTCATTGTATAAACTGATGGCAATCAGAGGCTAGGGACACCCAGAGCATGGAGTTGCATCCCTGACCATCTTGGCTAATAGCCATTGATGGACCTATCCTCCAGGAACTTATCTATTTTTTAAACCCTGTTATAGTTTTGCCCTTCACAACATCCCCTGGCAATAAGTTCTACAGGTTGACTGTGTGTTGTGTGAAGAAATACTGCCTTTTTTTGCTTTAAACCTGCTGCTTGCTAAGTTAGACCCCCATCCTTTTGTATGTATAGTTGGAATTATGTTTTCCAATGTGTATTATCTCATATTTATCAACATTGAATTTCCTCTGCCATTTTGTTGCCCAGTCACCCAGTTTTGTGAGATCTGTTTGTAACTCTTTGCAGTCAGCTTTGGATTTAACTGTCTTGAGTAATTTTGTATGGTCTGCAAATTTTTGCATCTCACTGTGTACCCCTTTTTCCAGATCATTTATGAATACATTGAACAGCTCTTGACGCAGTACAGATCCCTGGGGGGGTGGGACCACTATTTACCTCTCTCCACTGTGAGTACTGATCATTTATTCCTACTTATTCTTTAAACCAGTTACTGATCCATGGGAGGACCTCTCCTCTTGTCCCATGATTGCCCACTTTGCTTAAGAGCGTTTGGTGAGGGTCCTTGTTAAAGGTTTTCTGAAAGTCCAGGTATACTATATCCACTGGATCCCCCTTGTCCATGTTTGTTGACCCCCTGAAGGAATTCTAACAAACTGGTGAGGCATGATTTCCCTTTAGAAAAGCCATGTTGACTTTTCTCCAACAAACTGTGTACATCTAATACATCTGATAATTCTGTTCTTTGCTGTAGTTTCAACCAATTTGCCCGGTACTGAAGTTAGGCTTACCATCCTGTAATTGCCAGGATCTTCTCTGGAGCTTTTTTTTTTTAAGAATTAGCATTATGTTAGCTACCCTCCAGTCATTTGGTACAGAGGCTGATTTAAGCGATAGGTTACATACCACAATTAATAGTTCTGCAATTTCGTATCTGAGTTCCTTCAGAACTCTTGGATGAATACCATTTGGTCCTGGTGACTTATTACTGTTTAATTTATCGATTTGTTCCAAAACCTCCTCTAGTCACATCTCAATCTGTGACAGTTCCTCAGATTTGTCACCTAAGAAGAATTGCTGAGGTGTGGGAATCTCCCTCACATCCTGTGTTTGAAGACAGATGCAATGAATTCATATAACTTCTTTTCAATGGTCTTATCTTCCTCAAGCACTTCTATAGTCACCTCAGTCATTTAGTGGCCCCTATGAGTGTTTGGCAGGCTTCCTGCTTTAGACGTACTTAATTTTTTTAATTTGTTTGTTTTTTATTTATTTATTTATTTATTTATTTATTTATTTTTGCTTTTAGTTTTTGAGTCTTGGGCTAGTTGCTTTTCAAATTCTTTTTTGGCCTAATTGTACTTTTACACTTGACTTGCCAGAGTTTATTTTTCTTTCTATTTTGCTCAGTAGGATTTAACTGGCAATTTTTAAATAATGCCTTTTTGCTTCTAAGAGCTTCTTTTTGTTATTTAGCCATGGTGGCACTTTTTTGGTCCTCTTACTAGATTTCTTTTAATTTGGGGGTATATGTTTAATTTGAACCTCTATGGTGTTTTTAAAAAAGTTTCCATGAAGCTTGAAGGCATTTCACTTTTGTGACTATATCTTTTAATTTCCATTTAACTAACTATCTCATTTTTGTGTACTTCCTCTTTCTGAAGTTAAAGGCTACTGTGGTGGATTTCTTTGGTATTTTTCACCCGATAAAGGTGTTAAATTTAATTATATGATGGTTGCTATTACCAAGGAGTTCAATTACATTCACCTCTTGGACTAGATCCTGTGCTTCTCTTAAGACTAAATCAAGAATTGCCTCTCTGCTTGTGGGATCTGGGACTAGCTGCTCCAACAAGCAATATTTTTTGATGTCAAGAAACTTTAGCTCTGCATCCCATCCTGGGGTGACATGTTCCCAGTCAATATGGGGATAGTTGAAATCCATCATTCTTATTGAGATTTCCATTGTTATAGTCTCTCCAGAGCATTTCACAATCAACATCACCATCTTGGTCAGGTGGTCAGTAGTATATTCCTACTGCCATAGTCTTATTATTCAGGCATAGTGTTTCTATCCATAGAGATTCCAAGGTAAAGATTGATTCATTACAGATTTTTACTATATTTGACTCTATGCTTTCTTTCACATATAGTGTCACTCCCCCACCAGCATGACCTACTTTGTCATTCCTATATATTTTGTAGCATGGTATTACCATATCCCATTGATTATCATCATTCCACCAAGTTTCTGTGATGCCTGTTATATCAATAGTCGCATTTAATACCAGGCACTCAAGTTCACCCATCTTAGAATCTAGACTTCCAGCATTTGTATACAAGCACTTAGAACATTTTTCACTTTTTAGCTATTTGCCATTATGTGACGTAATTGAATGGGACTCTTTTTCATTTGATGGTTTCTCTTCAGTTCCTACCTGTACTTTATCAACTTCCATTCTCTCCTCCTTACTAGGGTATGGAGAATCCCCATTAATATATCCTCTCCTAAGGGATGTCTCTGTCTGAACCGTCTGCTTCTCTGCACCTGTCAGCTTTCCCCCAGCCCTCAGTTTAGAAACTCCTCTACAGCCTTTTTAATTTCGCATGCCAGGAATCTGGTTCCATTTCAGTTTAGATAGAGCACATCCTTCCTGTACAGGCTCCTCCTTTCCCAAAAGGTTCCCCAGTTCCTAATTAATCTACCCCTCCTCCTCCCTACACCATTTTCTCATCCATTCATTGAGACCCTGCAGTTCTGCCTGTCTAACCGGCCCTGTGCATGGTTCTGGAAGCATTTCAGAGAATGCTCATATGGAGGTCCTGGACTTCAATCGCTTACCTAGTAGCCTAAATTTGGCATCCAGGACCCGATGCCTATCTTTCCCTAGGTCACTGGTACCTACATGTACCATGACCACTGGCTCTTCCCCAGCACTGCACATAAGCCTGTCTAGATGTCTTGAGAAATCCACAAAAGATACAGAAGAAGTAGACTGGGCTAGTGATGAGTGATGGAAATAATTAGGGGCATGAGAGTACTTTCATATGCAGAAAGATTGAAAAGATTGTAACTGTTGAATTTAGAGAGGAAATGAATAAGAAGGGACCTGTATAATGGAGGTGTGCAAAATAATACAGAAAGTAGACAGGGTGATCCTGTTCTACCATTTCTCATAATACATGAACATGGGGACATTCAATGAAAGGCACCTCATTTACACATAGTGAAAGGAAATACTTTATACCCCAAACATATTTAACCTGTGTAACTGCAACAACAAACCATTCAGGCCAACAGCTTAGTAGGAGTCAAAAAAGTATGAGAAAAGAAAAATGCCCACAGTTATACTAATGAGTATTAATAGGCTAACCTTTGAGTCACAGGGAGGGAAGAAACTTCCTCTATGGGCAGGTGTGACAGAGTGCTAGGAGTCTAGAGCTGGTCACTAAGGTATTAGTTATTTAACTCCTTATAATGGATTCAATTGGCAGAATGGGTGCTCAATGACTTAATTAGCCAGGAGGCTGATGAGCTAATGAGAGCAATCAACCCACTGGCTGGGAATAGTTAAAGGACAAGAAGGAATTGCAAGAGGGAAGGCTGATAGGGACCAGGGTATACAAGATCGCAGAATGGCGAGTCCTCTCACTCCCTAGAGTGTGTGTTCAGGGGGAAGTTGACTTCCATTTATATGGTGCTGCACAAGACTGTACTGGTGAATTGGTGGAGGGGCCCCAATACATAACACACTGGTGTTTATAAAGTGGGAAAACCAGCCTTTTTGTGGTTGTGCAAAGGACGGAGAAGACAGCCTGTTACAGTAGGTCATTCCATAACTGTCCGCTAATGTCCTCTGAGTCTCTGATATTGACCACTGACAGAGACAGGAGACTGGATAAGAAGGACCACTTGTGCGACCTGGGGTGACAATTCCATATTTCAGTCATTTTGATGAGCTTCAGAGAAGCATTCAAACTTTTGGTTACTTATTTGAACCAAACAAACTTCAACTCCAACCTGGAACTGAAAATATTTCGAAAGCTAACAGTGAAGTGCCCTTAGGCTCTGTAATAGGACCTTGTTGTTTGATATATATTATGGGTAATTCTTTAATATTGGTATTAGAATAACAGCACACAACAAGTTGGGATCACAGCCCCTTGTGCTAGGTTACATATATGAAGATGTGGTCCCTGCACCAAGCAGCTTCCAGTCCAAAAGTTTTGAAGCATTGACTTGCAATGGGAGTTGGGCACCTACTTTGAAAATTTCCCCCCAAACTTCATGTTGCTGTGGTTATTTTTTATCCATTCCTGTTCACACATAGGAATCTGCACTTTCCATGATGAAGGGCAGAGAAAACTTGGAGATGGGAATTACAACACATTGGGATAGATTCATTCGTGACCAGAGCTTTTCTGGTTACGGGAAAGAGAGCAAGGAGGCAGGGAACTGAATGTGGCTTTCTCATTCTGAGATTAGTTTGCACATGACCCAGCCCCAGCAAAACCTAAAGCAGCTGCAAAGCTGCTCTAACTTATGGCAGTCAGGACTAGGTTTAGTGGAGTTTCCCTCTGCTCTTCCCCCCTCCAACATGCCCCTTACACTGGAGATGGGGTTGTGTGATGTAGATCCCAGCTGCGGCATCATTCTGCCAGCAGAATGCATCCACTTTACACTGCCTCAGTGGCACAAAAGGGCTGAATCTCAATAGAGAATTTGGTCTCTTGTCTAGTAGCTCAAGCACACATATGTGATTAGCAAAAAGAAAAGGAGTACTTGTGGCACCTTAGAGACTAACCAATTTATTTGTGCATAAGCTTTCATGAGCTACAGCTCACTTCATCATGAAAGCTTATGCTCAAATAAATTGGTTAGTCTCTAAGGTGCCACAAGTACTCCTTTTCTTTTTGCGAATACAGACTAACACGGCTGCTACTCTGAAACCTGTCATATGTGATTAGAATTCCAATGACTGTTTCCAATCAAGCTTAGATGCATTTGTCTCTTCATCTAAATCTAAAAATGCTGAAAACATCTTCAGAAATGTTATGCTCTTTTACTTTTGTTTCACAAAATTTGCATTGCTTGGATTTGTGTACCAGCAGATAATGAGGCAACATAACGCAATATATGATAGCAATAACACTGGAGTTATGTGAGAAAGTCATTTATCTTTCTGTTTCCATTCTGCCTGTGAGAATCTGAAAATCACTACCATTCCAATTTGAATAAATATTTTGGTGGGAGACATTTGTTGGAATGTAAAGGACTGAAGAGGTTGGCTACTGACTATACGTAGCTTAGAGGAAAAGAAGAGATGAAGTACTACTGCTTATCAACAATATTAACTGCAGCTTTTGAATGTTTTGTTCATTTAAAAATATCTTCTGTTTATTGATCATCTCTTTGCCAGAAATACTTTGTAAGACTACTGCTCAGAAACTATTCCTTATAGTTTCCATACCTCTTCCTCTTCTTACAAATTGTTTAGCAGCTTGGAGGAATCAGTTTGAAATTTCATTAAAGCTTTAATATTTGCCTTTGCAGGTAGAACTAATTAAGTTTAAAAGAATTATTAGAAAAGTGTATTTTCCTTTCGCTTGTCCTACTGTTGATGTTGGAATTAACACTAATTGATTGCAATCTGTGCCCCAATTACATCTGAATTTGCTAACTCCACCAATGCATCTAAATAAGGCATTTAAGGAAGGTGCTAATGGGAGCAGATCTTGATGCCTTTTGTAGAAGGCCAGGAGCCATAGATAAAATGTATACATCCCTTTACAGTTATATGTACTTAAGTTAGCATGAAAAAAACAAAAGCCTGGATTCTTCCTACCCCTTTATGGAAGTGCACAGTGCAGGAAGAGGATGGGGTCGGAAGACAGAGAAGATCCTTCCCCTCATACTTGTGTGGTCGCTGTATAACCAGGTAGAATGTCAGCCCCTGTGCTCAGGGGAACAAAGGGATTGCTCCCGAACTCCTGTGGCAGGTAACCCTTCTGTCAGGTGCCATAGCAGTAATAAGACCAGCCTCAATGCTGTCTAGAGGTTCTGCTCAATTTAAATAAAATGTTTAGCTTGACTCTTCCTACCTAAAATCTTATCCACCCCAAATTTTAGGAACTAAAACTGTGAGACCCCATGGTAACCTTTACATACTGCTTTTCCCCCACTTAATAGCACTTGGGAGTCCTTGAACCATGAATCTGCAAAACATTTTCCTACTTTTTATTTGGAGAAAACACAATAACTATATATTTCCATAAACAAAAGGAGCAAAACCCAAGCAGTGTGGCAGAGGTATGACTGACCCCTTGGTTCCAGTTATTAATTACCTGGTTTGTTGATGAACCAGAACTTT
This sequence comes from Chelonia mydas, assembly GCF_015237465.2. Taxonomy (NCBI): domain Eukaryota; kingdom Metazoa; phylum Chordata; order Testudines; family Cheloniidae; genus Chelonia; species Chelonia mydas. Next base: position 18,420,869 of record NC_057851.1, read on the forward strand.
TAATTGCAATACAATCCCCACCCACCTAAAACCTTGCTCACAAACCCCATTAAACTCAGGGAGGGTCAAATGGATTCCAGTAGGTGGCTCTCCTCAGCCTTCCAGTTCCAGTCCCTTGAAGCCCACAACACCAAGGCCTGCTGTGATCTGTGGCTGCCTGGCCTGGTTCTGTGAAGTTAGCTCCATCAGCTTTGCTGTGGCCAGTCAGCCCTTGCAAACTCAATTTTGCTGTCTCAGATTGGCCCCTGTGAACTCAACTCTGACACCCCTGGGTCTGCTTCGGTGAAATCAGCTCTTCATGGGATCCAGAATCTTGGGCATGAGAAAACCAAAGCAAGACAGGACCTCTGCACAGAGTCCCTGCTCTTTCCAACACAGCTCCTGGTCTCCCTCATCTGCTTTGTAGTACCCACCGGAATTCACAACCTGTCAGCTCTAGGTGATGCAGGCTATATCTTGCGCAATTCATATGCCCTTTTATCAATACAGTTACATTGACAAAATATGATTAATCAGATCACTATGCAGCACAATCCACCATGGGGACCTAGGGGTAAACAAAATGACAATTTATGTAAATAAAATCTGACAGAGCTTGTTTTTCACCTAGGGAGAAGCAAAGAATTTCCTTTCCATTCACGCCTTCTAGCTCTGGGGCTACCCAGCCAACTGTATGAAACATGTTCCAGTGGTGGGCAAAAATGGTGAAGAAAAAACCATAGAAAACAACCCCACAGTCTTATGAAAAAAAGCAAAAACTTTTATTTATCACTGTCATGTCTGTGTTCAGTTCACTTTAAAAGTAAAGGACCACCTACTTTGTGCCTTGAAGCAGTTAGCTCTCATAAGGTAAGCAAGCTTGTCCTGGGTCAAGACTAAATGCTGCAGGAAGTGGTGCTGTGATTCTTGACATTTTTCTTACCAAATCCATTCTGGATCCATGTCCCAACATGAGGTGCTTTCTCTTAGATGAAATGTAAAGTAGAAATCCTGATGATTTGCTCTTATTAAAGATCCAATTTTACATATCTTCAGAGTAGAGGATGTTAAATCTGGTCTTCTCACTAAATTCTAAATTGGGTAATTATATTCTGCTCCACTAAATCACCCCAGAAGCAAGCTTAATTAGAATGAGTCGATATCTCTCCAGTGCAGAGAAGACAGGTCACTACCACACAAACCACTATAATGGTAGACACAAACTGGTCCTCTTATCTGTCAATTATAGCACAGAGGGCAAAGCATGTACGGGTATGGAAACTGAACTCTCTTCTCCTCACTAGAGGTCAGGCTATGGAGTGGCAGAGTTTTGATTTCTTGCACTGAAGGTGCACATGCTGTATCAGTGAAAATCAGAGGGCTTCCATTTCCAGAAAAGCTAATCTGAGACCCTCCATGAGCAATAAGAGCCAAATTCATGGCCCAGAGCTCAGCTTGACTATCTGGGCTATGTATCTGTTTAGGTTTGATAACGTCACTCATTGCCATGGTAACTGGACACCTTTCACAAAGTAAATGTGATGACTGGATGCTAAACAGATGCATGGGAGGGACAGAGGGAGGAGGGCATCTTGTGGTTCCAGCGACAACACTGCTTGACAGAGACTACTTCAGCCCAAAAGCTGAAATAACCCCATGTGCTTGAATACTACCTTTCCTCCATGGGGAAAGAGACAGGGGATTTGCACTGTAGTAGCTCCACTCCGACCTATCTGTTTACTCCTATAGGGTGTGCGAGAAGCCTCTGCCGAGCAGATCTCTGTTTTCATTCTGGGTGTTAACTTATACATTGTGCCCCTACCTACTTACAGTAGAACATGCCCAGTCTGGGCACTGGGGGGAGTCCAGGTGATTTGGTTGTAGGGGCAAATCCAGACACCATTTTAAAATAAAATAATTATAGAGTTGACCTCTTCCATTGCTTTTTCCAACCTGACTGCTGGCCTTTTATGCTAACTCCAACTGAGCACATCAGTATTGGACAACATCAGGTTGCTTGATATCATTTCAGGGAGTCTAGGATTCTAGCTCAAGAGGAGACTATCAAGAAGCTCACAGATTTGGATGGACTTATTCCCTCAAACCTAAACCTCTTGCAAACATCTCATTGCAGCTCCACTTTCTTATGAGAGCCATACTTTACCAGCTCTTAGCAATGGCTCAGGCTTATAAAGCTATAATTAAACTGTCTTGCTAATGGACAGTTAATGATTTAAAAGGAAATAAGCCGCTAATGTCATGTCCCTTTATTATTCAGTACATGCGTTAAGGGTTTGTATTAAATGGGTTGCTTATTAAGACCATGAGTATCTGAACAGTCACACTACATTTCCTCAGATAACATAACATGATACAATGTGGTTAAAGCAGAATGACAGGAGGAGAGGCAGGATGAATGCAAATGCTGCATTGTACCATGGCACTACAATGTCCACAGATCTGGTGAGTCAGATATCGCTTTGAATTTGGAAAAGATTCAGCATGACGACATGGTTCAGAACTAATTTCCAAACAGCACTTCATCACTCACAAGGCTTGCTTAGTCCCTTGGGGGGTGAACCTGCTGTGCATCCATTTCAGCCAGAGCTTTGCCCAAAGACAAGAAGGCAGATTGCATCTAGAGTAACTGGGGGGAAAAGTCAAAGACAAACAGAAAAATCTAGCTTATGGCCCCCATCACCAAAGTGTCTTAGCACCTCACAGTTTTTAATGTATCTCTTCTCACAAGCCCTTGGCTGTTATCCCCATTTTACAGATGGGGAACCGAGGCATAGATGGACTAAGTTACTTCCCAAGCTCACATAGGAAAAACAATAATTGAACCTAGGTTTTCCCTGATCCAGTCTCGTGCTCTAAATTTTGGATCATCTTTCTTCACCTAGGAAAGGCATCTTAGTGTGATCCACACACCTCCTGAGGGTGGTGTTCTGTCCCATCTAGTGGCACCGAGACCACTTAGAGAGAGAGAGAGTTAAAATGAGTCTGCTCTACAGCCTTAGCTAACAGGCAGTGACTTTTAGCTCATGCAGTAGAGGCTCATGCACTAAGCTCCAGAGGTCCCAGATTCGATCTGCCCACTGACGACTGGGGTCCGTTGGCATTACAAGGGGGGAAAACCTGGACAAGCCCCCATTTGTAATGCTGACAGATTCCTGTCGCTGGTGGGCAGGATTGAACCGGGGACCTCTGGAGCTTAGTGCATGAGCCTCTACCGCATGAGCTAAAAGCCAAATGCCTGTAAAGCAGAGTTATTTTATCTCTCTCTCTCTCTCTAAGTGGTCTCACTGCCACTAGATGGGCCAGAACACCACACCCAGGAGGTGTGTGGGTTACACTAGCATTCACCAGTTGGAAGGAATCAGTGTGCTGGAACAATCTGCATAGTGGGGGTGCTGAGAGCCATTGAACCAAACTGTAAACCCTGTATCTAATGGAAACAACTTCAAGCTCAGCACTACTAGTTCCAGCACCTATGGAAGCAATTTTTTAGTAGGACACCAGCAATGTGGCGTATTCCAGGTGGTGTTAGTGGTCATCTAGTCCATTTTGCAAGGGCAGCAGGAGGAGCGGCGGATGTGATTGCAGAGCCCTTGGCCATTACCTTTGAAAACTCATGGCAATCGGGGGAAGTCCCGGAAGACTGGAAAAAGGCTAATGTAGTGCCAATCTTTAAAAAAGGGAAGAAGGAGGATCCTGGGAACTACAGGCCGGTCAGCCTCACCTCAGTCCCTGGAAATATCATGGAGCAGGTCCTCAAGGAATCAATTCTGAAGCACTTAGAGGAGACGAAAGTGATCAGGAACAGTCAGCATGGATTCACCAAGGGAAAGTCATGCCTGACTAATCTAATTGCCTTCTATGATGAGATAACTGGTTCTGTGGATGAAGGGAAAGCAGTGGACGTATTATTCCTCGACTTTAGCAAAGCTTTTGACATGGTCTCCCACAGTATTCTTGTCAGCAAGTTAAAGAAGTATGGGCTGGATGGATGCACTACAAGGTGGGTAGAAAGTTGGCTAGATTGTCGGGCTCAATGGGTAGTGATCAATGGCTCCATGTCTAGTTGGCAGCCAGTATCTAGTGGAGTGCCCCAAGGGTCAGTCCTGGGGCTGGTTTTGTTCAATATCTTCATTAATGATCTGGAGGATGGTGTGGATTGCACTCTCAGCAAGTTTGCGGATGACACTAAACTGGGAGGAGTGATAGATATGCTGGAGGGTAGGGATAGGATACAGAGGGACCTAGACAAATTGGAGGATTGGGCCAAAAGAAATCTGATGAGGTTCAACAAGGACAAGTGCAGAGTCCTGCACTTAGGACGGAAGAATCCAATGCACCGCTACAGACTAGGGACCAAATAGCTAGGCAGCAGTTCTGCAGAGAAGGACCTAGGGGTGACAGTGGACGAGAAGCTGGAGATGAGTCAACAGTGTGCCCTTGTTGCCAAGAAGGCCAATGGCATTTTGGGGTGTAGAAGTAGGGGCATTGCCAGCAGATCGAGGGACGTGATCGTTCCCCTCTATTTGACATTGGTGAGGCCTCATCTGGAGTACTGTGTCCAGTTTTGGGCCCCACACTACAAGAAGGATGTGGAGAAATTGGAGAGAGTCCAGCGAAGGGCAACAAAAATGATTAGGGGTCTGGAACACATAACTTATGAGGAGAGGCTGAGGGAACTAGGATTGTTTAGTCTATGGAAGAGAAGAATGAGGGGGGATTTGATAGCTGCTTTTAACTACCTGAAAGGTGGATCCAAAGAGGATGGATCTAGACTATTCTCAGTGATAGCAGATGACAGGACAAGGAGTAATGGTCTCAAGTTGCAGTGGGGGAGATTTAGGTTGGAAATTAGGAAAAACTTTTTCACTAGGAGGGTGGTGAAACACTGGAATGCGTTACCTAGGGAGGTGGTGGAATCCCCTTCCTTAGAAGTTTTTAAGGTCAGGCTTGACAAAGCCCTGGCTGGGATGATTTAGTTGGGATTGGTCCTGCTCTGGGAAGGGGTTTGGACTAGATGGCCTCCAGAGGTCCCTTCCAACTCTGTTATTCTATGATTCTATGAGTCTCAATATCCCTAAAACAGCCTTAAAAGAGCGAATTCATATTTGTACTGATTTCCCCACCTCTGCTGACAGCCTATTCCGTTTTCGTATCTTTTCTGATAGTAATAATGTGAGGGAAAGCAGTTTTATTTAACCAAAATATTCCATTGCAGCCTGAGACCATTCCTTCCTTCTCTTTTTTGATTAATTGTAATAATTTATTCTTCCATCTTGAAACACTTTTTACTGATTTTTTTTATGGTAAAGCGAAAGCAAATAAGGTGCCCAACTTCTATCAAAATTAAATAGTTTTTGACCCCTTAGACTTTATTGAAATTCTCAGCCCTATAGTATGCCAAGTCATTGGTTTGAATGGCAGGCTTCATGGGCCAGATTCTGATCTCTGTTGCACAGGTAAAAAAAATTGGAGTAATTCTACTGATTTATACCAGTATAACTGGATCAGAATCTGGCCCATGGGGCAGAGCCAGGACCAGAATCTCCATTCTAGAATCTTTACCACAAGTCCATCCTTCCTCTCATCAATGAGCAATATATTTAACATCTAATTTAACATTTTCATAAAGGGGCCAGTTGACTAAGTTAATGGTGATGGCCTTTCATTGCAGAGTGATCACATCCCTTCCTTTCTAAACAAATTGTTTTTTTTCTTCCTTTCTGATTTGTTTGGCAGAAGAATTGTCTGTTCTTATCTTGCTACAGTTCCCTCCCTTGCAAAGCCTCCTTGCTCTGTTTTAAATACATTTGGTGGACTGATCCTTTTGTCTACTCCCCTGTCTTTTGCTCCTTTTAAATTGAGCATGAACCCTCAGTGAGGTAAAAGTAATCAGGTACTATTTTATTTATTAGCATTGATTCTGCAAATCACCTGATGCAGTAAACAGACTCAACAGACAATATAGCAACTCATGTAGCAACTCATTGGTATCTTAGAATCTGTCTTCCAATTCTTGTTGTTGTTACGAGTGAAAGCAAGAGACGCCAATAAGCAGCAATTGGTGCTCTTCACCTCTTCGCTCCTCTTCACATTGTTTTTTGGGCATGGAAAAATATTTTGGCTCACTCCCCCACAGATAAAAGGACTTCTTTACAGCATGATTACACCATTACACACAAAATCAGCTTGCAGTTTTAGGGGAGGGCTAGTGAGATGATTCTTTGAGGCATTTTGAAACATAACTGACCCATTTTATAGAAAAGCTGAGTGAGAGCATTGATGACTCATCTTCAGGGCTTAGTGGAACTTGAAGCTAATAGCAAACTTTAAAGGAAGGGAAGAAAATTAAGGCAGTATGGTACCAAGAATACCACTGTGCACTAATACAGGACCATCCTTCCAAAGACTTCCTAGAACTTTATAAACATTATTAATTCCCCAGACCCAGGGGTGCTGGAACAATGTGTATACTGGGGGACGCTGAGAGCCTTTGAACCAAACTTTAGCCCCTGTAGCTAATGGAAACCACTTCAAGCCAAGGGGTGCAACAGCACCCCTACACCCCTATTTCCAGCACCTATGCCCAGACCAGAACCTTTGTTCAGATGTCCTAATGTCACATGCTGTGCATGTAACTGCTAGCGAACGTTTCATCATTTCATTTCCCTTAGATTCATTTATGGTAAATCAAAGAAATCCTTCTCCATACTCCTTATTCCTTGTTCCTTCATTCAATTTGACCAAACGGGGGGTGGCAGGGAGTGGGATGGGAACAAGGGAATTTTTAAACCAGCTTGTCAATTAAGTTATGCCATCATTGTCCTCAGAGTTTCCTAAAGTTGTCTCTATGTCTGTTGCTCCAGCAGTAATGTCTGGATCAGAGAAGAGCTGGAGAAGCATGGCTGGACAAGTAGAAAAGGGCATGTCCTAAGTAATGACACTTAAGTTATATTGTTTAGCTTATGTGCACTTCTCCACCCCCAATTAGAATAGAAGAAGAGGAGGATTTAGAAGAGTGGGGGATCTAGAAGAGGAGGATTTTCCTGAGTTGCCAGCCGCTCTGAGAAGGTTAGGTCTATTCTAGCTCTGATACATGGCCGGAGGTGGGGAGGGGGAAAGGGAGTGAGAAGGAAGAGAAAAACTGAAAGACAAGACATGGTGAAGGGGGAAAATCAGAGACAGAAGGGAAAAGAAAAGGAAAGAAAAGCAATAGATGGGAGATAAGGAAGGCATGAGAAATTGATGTTAAAAGAGGAAGGCAGAAAAAAACAAGAGTTAAAAAGAAAGAAGAGTGAGAGACTCAGGAAGAAAAGGATAAATACAGAGGGCTGAGGATACCTGACTCCAGATAAATTCTACAGCCCTAATTCCATAAGGATTCTCAGAACTACCAGTACTCCACATATGCAGAAAATGAGCACAGTGGCAAGTATTTCCAATGTATGTAATTACTTGTTCATGGCTCCAGCACAATTATACAAAGAAGAGAGAGATAATACATGGTCTATCTAGCATTTTAGATTATTTTGCTTGAGACACAGTTCTAAGAGAGGCTGCATGACTGAGGGCAACTAACCGAAGCCAGACTAAAGTCTGCTTTCGATTCACCACTGATTTAAATAAGGTGAAGCAGAATTCTGAAGGCAGTCTAAAATACAATCTGCCACAAATCTGGGTTCAATTAATCTGGTTATCATACACACTGTAACGAGAGCCCACCCCCCACTGTTCCTCAGACGTTCTTGTCAACTGCTGGAAATGGCCCACCTTGATTACCACTACAAAAGGTTCTTTTTCCCCCCACTCTCCTGCTGGTAATAGCTAACCTTAAGTGATCACTCTTATTACAGTGTGTATGGTAACACCCATTGTTTCATGTGCTTTATGTATATAAATCTCCCCACTGTATTTTCCACTGAAAGCGTCCGATGAAGTGAGCTGTAGCTCACGAAAGCTTATGCTCAAATAAATTTGTTAGTCTCTAAGGTGCCACAAGTCCTCCTGTTCTTTTTGCAGATCCAGACTAACACGGCTGCTACTCTGAAACCTGTCATATGGGTTTTAGTTGCACTCCTCCTCCAGCTAAGGTTACTTTGCACATATCTCAGCTTTTGGCTCATCCTTAGTCACTGCAAGTGGGGAAGGTTACTGATATTTTCCCTCCGACTCCCTTTTGGCACATGTGTAGGGTTTGGACCTCACAGGGAAGGTTTCTTGCCTTCTTGCCTGTAAAATGCCATGAACAGCAAAGGTCAAAAGTGCTTGGAAGCAAAACAGTTGCCAGGGATGGACACACACCTGGCAGAATGGTTGAGAGGGATATTTGTGATACTCCTGAGGGAATTCTGTGCCAGAAAATTAAAAGTTCTGCTAAAAAAAAATCTGCACACAATGTTTTAAAATTCTGCAAAATTCTGCATATTTTATTTTTTCAATAAATAAATGTGGAGGCTCCCGCATGGCAGTGGGGAGCACAGGCCACTGGCTGCACAGAGGTGGGAGATCACCCTGCAGCCCCTCATTCTCCCCCAGACACAGACATGGCAGTGAGGCTGCACCCAACCATGATGCACCCAACCATGATGCCCTGCCCCTCCACGCCAGGTGCACCAACATAGCAAGCAAGAAAAACAGTCTCACACACATGCCAGCCTGGCTCCCTATCTGGGTGCAGGGCAAGTAGGCTCAGCCCGGCAGGATCCAAGTGTGGAGGGTCTTAGTGTGGGCGATCCAGATGTGGGATGAGAGGGTTCTGTGTGGGTCAGTCTGGGTGTGGGCAGCTTGATGGGGGAATCCAGGGGGGGATCTGGATGCACAGGGGCTCGTTGCAGGGTTCTGGGTGCCGGGGGAATGGGACTCTGCAGGGGGGGTCCAGGTAAAGGTGGTTGTGGTCAGCATGTGGGGGACATGAATTCTGTGTGCGCGCAGTGGTGCAGAATTCACCCAGGAGTATTGTGAGCACCATGGTAAATGCCATGCTCCCAAAGAAGCTTCAAATGAAGACATAGAGGAACTCAGAGATCTTTTTCCTTCATACCTTTCTGAATGCAGTTATAATTTCCCCCACAATTCCTCTCAGCAGGAAGAAATGTATTGTCCCCACAGACCTGAGTCCTTACTCCCTCTTCCCTGTCAAAGTTTAGGTGTGGGGCAGAGAGCACCTCCCATTTCCATGAAAACAGAAAGTTACTACTGGAATCTCTGCACTGAGAAATACCCTGTACTGGGGTCAGCGAAAGGAGGAGGCAGAGTGTTTATCCATCCAGGCAGAATATGATGGAACAAGGGATGGAGGACAGAGAGCTATGCGGAGAGTGTACTGTATGGGGAAAGTGATGTAGGAGGACTTCTTAGGGGCAGGAGGACACTGTCAAATGAATATGGACTAGTGAGGTATCAAGGTAGCATAGGAGATGGAAACGGATTAACAAAGTAGCAAGGATTTAAAATGAAGCAAGACCCTGGATCTTGAACTGGTGCAAAACATGTTGACCTGAACCAAGTAATGAATAACCAGAAATGGGAATAACACAAACCTGACTTCTCCTGAAGAAAGACACAGGGGAATTTGGCACTGTTATATTACAGAATAGCAAGTCTGTGCTGACAAGGAAAATGTTGGGCATCGCTTCGCCACCTGCATTCTAGGTGCAGAATTTATCTATGGAAAAGGCAACATGATCAAAAAAGTACTTGGATACCTCACTGCTGAAGGCATTTTTAAGTAACGCAGGATTAATCATCCTTCTAATCAGAGGAAGATTGAGGACTCAGAATTTATTAGCACCTAGCAACTTACTTGGATAAATTACTCAAAGCACCTAATTAAATTGATATACTGGCTGACCAGGTTGTAAATTTTAAAGCCTGAAACTCTGTAAACAGCACAAAGGTGTTTATCCATTACTCCTGATTCATTTCTCTTTTGGTAGAATATATAATCATAACTCTTCAATACCCTCATAAAAATTACCTTAAAAAGTGGCGTAGCCACGTCAAGACCCTTTTCTTTCCATAAATCGCTAAACAAATCACAGTGAATTTTATTAGAGATGAACGTGTAAATTAATAGTAATATTTACAACCCCAACTGGTTTCTCTTTATAAAAAGCACTTGGTGTCTTAGTAATAATGTTATTGTGTGAGAAGTAATTGTCATCATTTCCAAGGCAGGACAGTTTGCCCAGGTCTCTGAAAAATTAGCAGGAGGCAATTAAGGGTTTACACAAGAAGTCCCCAAACTGTGGAGTGCGCCTCACTAGGGGGAGCACAGAGGACCATTCGGGGGATGCGGCTAGGGGCTGGGCCAACCCACAAGGAGGGTGAGGAGGGAACACCATCCAGCTCTGCTCCTGCCCTTGGCCCTGGCTGCTGACCCCGTGCCCAGGGCTCCACGCCTGGCCCCACACCCAGGGCCCTGGCTGCCGGCATTGCGCCCAGGGCCCCGGCTGCCAGCTCCGCTGCTGGCCCCTTGCCTGGGGCCCTTCCTCCCAGCCTTGGCTCCCAGCCGGGGCTCCGCTCCAGTCCCAGCCCCACCCCAGTTGTGACCCCAGACTCGGCCCTCTTACCCCTGTCTGTGTCCTCCTCCCTGCCCTCCTCCCCCGGAGCCGCGGCCCTGCTCCCAGCCCTGACTTGGGGGGGAGAGGAGATGTGGACAGAGATAAGGGCGGGCATGACCCTGAAAAGTTTGGGGACCACTGTCTTAGACTGTAAGCTTACAATGTGCTCTGAGGCATGGGTATCTCCTAGCTGCACTGCCCTAGCAGCTTATCAGAAAACCATTTGTGACTCATAATTACAATGCCTCCTCTACTTATCTCTTGCCCTGGATAGGGGTTCTGGTGCTTTACCCCCTTTCATGGGCGGCTTATTCACCTTGCCTGAGTATCCAGCAAGTTACTTTGAATGGAGAGTAGGTGTGGTGGTGAAACCAGGGCCCCTATGTCTCCCTAAGTCCTCTGTGCTCCTTTCCTGCCCACTTGCTTGCAATGGGGAGTTTCAGGCAGGAAAGCCCCTGATCGACTTTCTTCAACCCAGCTCATAATCTGAGCAGGGCTGAGCAGAGTTGGGAGTGAAGGGGGGGAAGAGGAGTGTGTTTCTAATCAATTTAGGGCACCCCGCCGATACCCTACTAGGGGCTCAATATGTGACCTGGTCAGTTTAGGCACCCCCATCCTTTCCCTTCTGAGGGCTCAAAGTGTAAGGCTCCTATCCTTTCCCATGGGGCTCAGGAAGAAACCTGGGCAATTTAAGTTCCTGCCCTTTCCCTCGGGGCTCTACGGGTCTGCAGAATCTTTTCCCAGTGAAAGAGCCTTACACAGCTGTGCTCTAAACTTCTATTTATTAGCAACACACACAGAACATGTCTACCAAGCAAATCTATGTGTACCATTTCCAGCATACAGGCAAATTTTACCCCATGGTCAGTCAGGATCCACTCATTTGGGGGTTCCGGCGATGCCTCTGCATATCACAGTCATGCAGAGGGGTCAGAGTTCCAGCAGTTTGATGTTGAACTGCAGTCCAGAAATGGTTCCCAAAGAGCATTGGTTTTCATTTACATTATAGAGGTAAAATTAACTACCTGCTTCAAATTTATGAAACCTATCACATTATCCCACACTCCTAAATATCAAAAAATTAACCAATTACTCACTGGCACTTATGTGTCCTCCTTCTTTCCCAAGTTTTTTACATTTTATCTTTCATGCCCAAATTGTAACTTAGTTGTGACCTTCTCTGCTTGTGCAAATGGTCAGCATTAAAACGCTAGTCAGAGCTTATTTTACCATTTGTTGAGTCTCTTTCTGCATCCTCCCTAATTTGCCAGTGCCTGGGTGTCTCTACTTTACAATGTTGGCGGTTATAACGCTTGGTAGGGACATTCCTGGGGTGGTGGTGCTTTATCAGCAGCAAAACATCCTTTTTGTCAATTTTAGCTGTGAACTCCCTGAGTTTCACCCAGCGCTGGTGTCAGGTTTCCTTCCCCACTCTGAACTCTAGGGTACAGATGTGGGGACCCGCATGAAAGACCCCCTAAGCTTATTATTACCAGCTTAGGTTAAAAACTTCCCCAAGGTAAAAACTTTGCCTTGTCCTTGAACAGTATGCTGCCACCACCAAGCGTTTTAAACAAAGAACAGGGAAAGAGACCACTTGGAGACATCTTCCCCCCAAAATATCCCCCCAAGCCCTACACCCCCTTTCCTGGGGAAGGTTTGATAATAATCCTCACCAACTGGTACAGGTGAACACAGACCCAAACCCTTGGATCTTAAGAACAATGAAAAACCAATCAGGTTCTTAAAAGAAGAATTTTAATTAAAGAAAAGGTAAAAGAATCACCTCGGTAAAATCAGGATGGTAAATACCTTACAGGGTAATCAGATTCAAAACATAGAGAATCCCTCTAGGCAAAACCTTAAGTTACAAAAAGACACAAAAACAGGAATGTACATTCCCTCCAGCACAGCTTATTTTACAAGCCATTAAACAAAAGAAAATCTAACGCATTTTCTAGCTAGATTACTTACTAACTTAACAGGAGTTGGAAGGCTTGCATTCATGATCTGTTCCCAGCAAAAGCATCACACAGACAGCCCAAACCCTTTGTCCCCCCCCTGCTCCAGATTTGAAAGAATCTTGTCCCCTCTTTGGCCATTTTGGGTCAGGTGCCAGCAAGGTTACCTTAGCTTCTTAACCCTTTACAGGTGAAAGGATTTTGCCTCTGGCCGGGTGGTATTTTATTGCACTGTATACAGAAAGGTGGTTACCCTTCCCTTTATATTTATGACAGCTGGTTTAATATGGTGGGAGGGGATTGATCAGGTCTCAGGCCTACAGCTATTTTATACAGACAGATTAAGGGCTGATACAATCAAGCCCTTTCTGACTGGGACAAGGTATCACTTGTCTGTAAGGCAACACTGTTGGTGTTCTATAAATAATAACAACAGTGGTTTCTTCAAGCCCTCCCACTGTTTATCAGTCACACTCATCCAGTCAAGGAAAAGAAACAATACCATGTGACTATGATACTTTTGAGTTCAATTGTAACCAATCACTGCAGCTGAAATTTGGAATTTTGAATATTCAATAAATAAATACTCAAAAAAGGTCACTTATCTCTGCATGAGCCACATCAGCCACTTTTATTTAGTGCTGTGTTTCTGCTCAGTCTTCCACACCTGGACATTTGGTGGAAGTCTATTCTCTTGGTATTTTGCATGCTGGTTATGTTCTGAAGTACTACTTCTGTTCATGGTTTGCCTGGAAAAGAATCATGCAGCCCCCAAAATAAAATGTATTTTATACTCCATCCTGTGTTTAATCTTCTGAAGAAATAGCATTTCTTGGATCAATGGTATTGGAGACGTTTATACACGTGATTTCAAAGAAATCTAGGTAGTGTAACTATCTGACCTTCTGGTAGTTCTTTGAATTCCCTCTGTGATTCAGGGTTCCCAGATTTTCCTGGATCAGTGTTTATTTACCAGTTGGTCACAACTCCCAAAGGGGTCATGCAAGGCAATCACAGGGTCATATTTGGAGACATATAGACAAATTGGAGGATTGGGTCAAAAGAAATCTGATGAGGTTCAACGAGGACAAGTGCAGAGTCCTGCACTTAGGAAAGAAAAATCCCATGAACCGCTACAGGCTGGGGACCAACTGGCTAAGCAGCCATTCTGTAGAAAAGGACCTGGGGATTACAGTGGATGAGAAGCTGGATATGAGTCAGCAGTGTGCCCTTGTTGTCAAGAAGGCCAATGGCATATTGGGCTGCATTAGTAGGCGCATTGCCAGCAGATCAAGGAAAGTGATTATTCTCCTATATTTGGCACTGGTGAGGCCATACCTGGAGTATTGCGTCCAATTTTGGTCCCCCCAATACAGAAGGGATGTGGACAAATTGGAGAGAGTCCAGTGGAGGGCAATGAAAATGATTAGGGGGCTGGGGCACTTAAGAGGAGAGGCTGAGGGAACTGGGTTTATTTAGTCTGCAGAAGAAAAGAGTGAGAGGGAATTTGATAGCAGCTCCGCTGTTCTCAGTTGTGGCAGATGACAGAACAAGAAGCAATTGTCTCAAGTTGCAATGGGGGAGATCTAGGTTGGGATATTAGGAAACACTATTTCACTAGGAGGGTGGTGAAGCACTGGAATGGGTTACCTTGGGAGGTGGTGGCATCTCCATCCTTAGAGGTTTTTAAGGCCCAGCTTGACAAAGTCCTGGCTGGGATTATTTAGTTGGTGTTGGTCCTGCTTTGAGCAGGGGATTGGACTAGATAACCTCCTGAGGTCTATTCCAACCCTAATCTTCTATGATTCTATGATATTATTACACTATAAAGTAAAGAAAATCTCCCTCCCCATTTCCCTGAACATCCTTACCTTATGAAGTCTGGTATTCTCTGTGACCCTCTCAACAAATACACACACAAATAAATTATAGAGGCTTAGCACCTGATACACTTTCTACACTTACTGTTACACTAAATGTAGTCATTAAATTTTTTGACTATGATTGAGGGGTTGCCAGCTTGGCAAGGAGGAGAAACACTGATATAGGTCAGCTGGGTTGCACTAAACACTTAAAAATATTTTTAAAGATCCATTTGCTTGATCATTCCCATGAAAGTCAGATTCCTATCAGAACTAGCACAATATAATAAAAGAGGAATTATTTAGGGTGGTCCTAGGAGCGTAAGTAGAGTAAAAGGGTGATAATGAGCTAAAGGAAAATATCAGGGAAAATTTTCCTGACTGTGAGATCTGGACTAGGGAGTAATCTCCCTACAGGAAGTTGTGGGTTTTAAATTGCTTGAATTGTTTAAAAATGATCTAGACAATATATTACAGGAAACATTCTGCACTGGAAGGATGATCTAGTTGGTTTATTTCATCCCTAACAGCTAAGTTTCTGTGTATCATAAAACTTAATAATTTCATTCAGACTGGTGTGTCATTTCATAAAACTTTATAATAACATTGTATTCATTTAGGTGCTGTAACTAAACCTTGCTTAACCTTCAGTTTAAATGACAGTAGGTCAGATTTTGAAGTGACTTGTGTCACTGTACAACATTCCAAATGGCCTACAATGTGACATCATGGCAGGAGCCAGAGTAACTATGTGAGCTATTGCCCAAAGCTCAGAGATGGGAAGAGCCGTGGAACAACAACAACTCCTCCACCTGTTTTTCATAGTGTTTTTTTTTCTTTTATGGAGGAATGAAACGGGAACATGGTCACAGTCAGGAAGTGTGGGTGTGTTCCACCCAGATCCATCTGTACATAGAGACCTCAGGATCATTTAACTGCTTTGACAACTTCAGGGTACAACTTATTCTAAGTCAGTGCCGGAACACATTGTAGGTATACAGCATGGTGGGGAAGAAGGGAAGGCAGGTAGAGATAGCTCATCTTCTCCAGTCTCTGCATCCTACCATTAGATTGGAGACAGCGAAGAAGGAGCTGAGGCAGTGGAGTTAGGATTTATACTGGGATAAATGAAATCAAAATCTAGTGCCCCCCGAAAAAACTTCAGTCTTCAGGACCATCACTCCAGCATCTGTTACAAGCACTAAGTTCATTCATTCATTTAAAAAAATGTACGCTGCAGAAAATTCATAATCTTCTATTTGAGACCTTACAGTCTGTTAGATCTAATTGTAATTACAATGTTGCAAATCAAATTTGGACCCCCATTCATGCCTTGACTGCAAGGCGGATAAGAAGAGAAGAAGATGAGGAGAAGGGAGTCTTATTTAGAAAGAAATGGCCAGATTCTGCTACCTTTAACTCACTCTGGGCAGTACTTTGTGAGTATCTGCATCCATTTCAGTGCTGTGTGAGCAAAGGTGGCGTAAACCAGCTCAAATATTTTAAAGTTAACTTTAAGGGAAAAGAAAATGATGAAAGAAGCATGAAATGTACATGGAATTATGGTGAAAGTTCATATATTTTTCAAGTGTTCCATTTAATGAAAGGAAATCATTGGGTTTTTGTTAGATTATATTTTGAATGAGACCATGCCAAAGCTGTCAAGGTCTTTCTTGAGCGGTGGTCATTTTATTCTTCACACTGATTCTATAAATAAATACCTAAAAACCATTTGGCCCATTATTTGGATTGTTATGTTCCAGGAGACAAAGGGCTGTGTGGGTGGGATAGAAATCAATGAAACACTGTAAAGAGACATCACTTAAAAAAATTGCAGAATTTTGCCAAATGTCTAATATAGTAGAGTCTGAATAGTTTTTCTCACATCTGAAAACAAACTGCAAAGTTGGAGCCCAGCAGCTCCAACATAAATATAACTTGAGATGGTACCTTTTTGGTTTTGTTTAGAAAAAGAAACAGACGTACTCTTATGTGTGTGCCACAATGAAAGAGGATTGTGAAACGAAAGGCCAGAGTTTCCCTTTCGTTATTTTTCAAATAATGACTCCGGGTTCTCTCCCCACAGAAAAAGAGGTTGTTTATTTTTTTAAT
Source organism: Chelonia mydas (assembly GCF_015237465.2). NCBI lineage: Eukaryota > Metazoa > Chordata > Testudines > Cheloniidae > Chelonia > Chelonia mydas. The sequence goes on from NC_057851.1 coordinate 18,437,363, forward strand.
GATGAGCTGTTACCCAAAGTTACAAAGTGGCATTCTGTCGACACCATATGGTAACTGAAAAATGGGATTCCATAGTATTCTATTTGTTAGAATGTTTTCTGCATTTCTGTATCCATAATTTAGTTTGGGGCCCTCTATGATTACCAATATTCAAATAGCTTTCTCTTCTCAGGGAAGCCTGCGCGAGGCAAAAGGTTTTCAAAACAGCAGGACCTGAACAATCTCCTACTGCTCAGAGAAGAGAACATTACCAAGCTTCTGTCCTTCTGTCTGCTTTCATTGTAATACTAATTTACATCCTGAGCTAAGGGACTATTTTTTTATTCAGAAAAAAGCAGCTTATGTTCCTCTATGCTAATACAAGAAGGCTTGAATTATAACCCATCACTTTAAAGTTACATTGCTTCCCCGGCCATGACGTAAGTAGGCAGCTTAGTCTTTCATATATTAATGGGAAGTGATACACAGTGGTTATTGAATGGTACAGTTTCCGAATGATTGCTCCTGTGGCTGATTTTCATAGTGAGATCAAAAGTGGTTATGGATGAGCTAAAAATAATCAAGACATATTTATCTCACTGTCTCCTCAGGTTATTACTCACTTTTTAAGAGGCCATATTTTAAGTAGCAATTTAAGTGTGACTGTGTGGTTTATAAATAGATACTCATGAAATTCTGTGCACAAGGTCGCTTGTATTATGTAGCATGTTAGGCCTATTCTGAGCAGCAAAAGCTCTGGAATTATGCAGCAGGGTCCAGGCTGGAGAGAACATCTCCCCTTGCCCATCAGCCTTCTGCCACAATCCTCCCTTCAGCTTTGTAGATCTAGAACAACACAACACTTATCAGCCTGCTACCACAAATCAACTCAAGCTCCCTTCCTTTCCCTAGGGACCTGTAGGAAAGATCTCCTCGGGGAGGTGGCTAAGAAGACAGGCTGTAGCTGGGGAGTTAATACTAAGCAGGAGTAGTCTTGCAGGAAGAGGTTCCTGCCCTGCACTGCTCCTAAAAATTGGATCCAACCAGCCAGCCACTGCACCTCATGGGAAAGAGGCACTATGGTCCCAGAGTTACTTTGGCCCTGAGACTGAGATGGAGCTTTAGAAAGGTTCTACTGGAATGTCCAGCCTAAGGAAGAACCCGTCTCCTCATGACCATCCCGAGATCCCAAGTGTGCTATAGAGTAAGTACTGCAGGAAATGTAGAAAGTCCACATTTCCTGTACACTCTTCATGAACTCTTTGGTGTCCTGTAACACAATTCCTGCTGGGAACAGAAGCAAAGAAGCTCAGGACAGAGCAATCGCAGGGTGCAGTTACACAGGTTAGTAGGAAGTTTTATTACCTCATTTCTGTACATAGTTCCTGTTCATAATTAAAGGCGTATACTGATACAGTCTGCTCATCAGTAAGATACATGGTACAAGGACTAGACGACCTGGTCAGAGGTAAATTTACAGTGTCTGCCACAGAGCCTACAACAACTGTAAGTAACTCCCCCACAAGCCCTGAGAATCAGGGGAAATGCTGAATATGCCTGGAAAAAGTTCAAACATCAGTTTAAGCTGTACATGAAAGCCACAGGGGCAAATAAACTGAAGAATGAGCAAAAAGCTTGCAGGCATGGAAGCCGTAGATGTATACAATGCATTCCATGCAGGCAGTGGTGGAGAGGGAGACAAAAGCTTTACAAAAATAGTGAAAATGTTTGAGGATCATTGGGTTCCTAGAAAAAATGTTACGTTTGAAAAATATATGTTCAGAATGAGAACACAGAATGAAAGGGAAACAATAGACGCTTTTGTTATAGACTTAAAACAAAAAATCAGTCCTGTGAATATGGAATATTAAAAGACTCTCTCTTTAAAGACCAGATTGTCCTGAGGTGTAACAATAAAAAAGAAATCCATGAATGGTTACTAAGGGAAATGGAGCTGACACTTGAAAGGATACTATGTATATGCTAAACAGCAGAACAAACAGAAACTAAAATAAAAAGTCGAGAGAAAGGCACAGAGTTCATGATTGAGTAATATAGCAAAACCAGAAAGGGAAAAGTTTGCAGAAATAAGTTGGCCCCTGGACAGAAACATGGAACATAGGAAACAATGTCTGTGATGTGGGAACCAGCCTGAGTATTGGAAATGCCTGACATTTGGACAAATATGTAGAAACTATAATAACCACAACCATTATGATCAAATGTGCAGAGAAAGCAGAAAAGTGCCTGCATTAAGTTCTGAACTCTTTTTAAGGACAATAAATGGAGAAGGCTGAAAAATCACAAGGTTGGCTAATTTAGATGTTCAGAAAGCCTTTGACAAAGTCCCTCACCAAAGGCAAAGTAAGCAAAGTAAGCAGTCATGAGATAAGAGGGAAGGACCTCCCATGGATTGGTAACTGGTTAAAAGATAGGAAACAAAGGGTAGGAATAAAAGATCAGTTTTTAGAATGGAGAGAGGAAAATAGTGGTATCCCCCAGAAGTCTGTACTGGGTCCAGTCCTATTCAACATATTCATAAATGATCCGGAAAAAGGGGTAAACAGTGAGGTGGCAAAATTTGCAGATGATACAAAGCTATTCAAGATATTTGAGTCCCAGGCAGACTGTGAAGCGCTACCAAAGGATCTCTCAAAACTGGGTGACTGGGCAACAAAATGGCAGATTAAATTCAATGTTGATAAATGCCAAGTAACGCACATTGGAAAACATAATGCCAACTATACATATAAAATGATGGGGTCTAAATTAGCTGTTACCACTCAAGAAATAGATCTTGGAGTCATTGTGGATAGTTCTCTGAAAACATCCATTCAATGTGCAGCGGCAGTCAAAAAAGTGAACAGAATGTTGGGAATCATTAATAAAGGGATAGATAATAAGACAGAAAATATCATATTGCCTCTATATAAATCCAAGGTACGCCCACATCTTGAATACTGTGTGCAGATGTGGTCACCCTATCTCAAAAAAGATATATTGGAATTGGAAAAGGTTCAGAAAAGGGCAACAAAAATGATTAGGGGTAAAGAGTGTCTGTCATATGAGGAGGGGGCAGACTGGGACTTTTCAGCTTGGAAAAAACATGGCTAAGAGGGGGATATGATAGAGGTCTATAAAATCATGATTGGTGTGGAGAAAGTAAATGAAGAAGTGTTATTTTCTCCTTCTCATAACACAAGAACTAGAGGTCACCAAATGAAATTAATAGGCAGCAGGTTTAAAACAAACAAAAGGAAGTATTTTTTCACACAACATGCAGTCAACCTGTGGAACTCCTTGCCAGAGGATGTTGTGAAGGCCAAGACTATAACAGGGTTCAAAAAAGAACTAGATAAATTCATGGAAGATAAGTCCATCAAATGGCTGTTAGCCAGGATGGACAGGGATGGTGTCCCTAGCATATGTTTGGCAGAAGCTGGGAATGGGCGACAGGGGATGGATCACTTGATGATTACCTGTTCTGTTCATTCCCTCTAGGGCTCCTGGCATTGGCCACTGTCAGAAGACAGGATACTGGGCTAGACGGGCCTTTGGTCTGACCTAGGATGGCCATTCTTACCTTCTTATGTTAATTAAAATGTGCACAAATGGCCCTTATCTGCCATACAATATAGATACTAGGACACAAGTAAATGTAATGACAGAAAGTGAAAGAGAGAGACTTAAGCAGCACTTAAAAATGGACGTGTCAAAAGTGTCTGTGAAAGACTATAATGGAGGAACAATTCCAGCATTGGGAGAATGCACACTGACACTTAAAAAAAAGGAAAATAATAAATCAAGAATTTGTAGTGGTACACAGAGGCAACCAACTAGTCTTGGGCCTATAATACATGTGAGGTCTTGTTAAGAGGATGTATGGCATAGAAAGACAGAAAGACAACATAAAGCTAGATGTGAAACTATTAATAGCATCGTAAGAAGATGTTGTCATAGGAAATGTGTACCTCCAGTAACATACAAGATACAGTTAAGGGAAGATGCAGAAACTGTGGTATATGCTACATGAAAATTTCCACAAGCCTTAAAGAAGCTAGAGGTTCACTCCTTAGTAATTGTAAAAAATAAAAATAAAAAAGAGGGGGATTGCAGCTGGGTATGGACCCTAGGGAGCAGAACAAAAACATAAAAAGAGAACACTTTCATTTGCCCACAAGAAGTGAACTATTATCTGAGATGGCAGTTGCCAAATTCTTCAGCAAATTAGATGCATTAGCAGGATTCTGTCAAATCGCCTTGGACAATGAACGCTCCAAGATCTGCACTTTCAATACACCATTTGGCACATACTGCTTCTTTAGACTGCTTTTTGTGATAAGCTCTAGAAGTATTTTTCCGCACAGCGAGTCGGTTGCTAGAGGGCCTTACAGGCAGGAATGTGTACACTGATGACAAAATAATTTGGGCAGCACTGCCATTGAACATCAGGAATGACCAAGGAGAGTACTGAAAATTGTGAGAGCTAATAACCTTAAAATGAATGAGGCCAAATGTCTATTTCAAACAACAGAAATAACATACAAGGGAAAGAGTGACCTCTAAGAGAATCTTGCCTGATGAATCAATGATTCAGGCAAACCCGAACATTTCAAAACCTGAAGATAAAAAGAGCATTCAAAGGCTGGTACGTATTTCGACTTATGTCAACAAATTCATACCTAACTCTACAGCTCACACAACTCACCTAAGACATTTTCTCCATAAGGCCACTGAATGGACATGGATGCCAGAACATAAGAGAAAGTTCAATGACTTCCAGCACATTTGGACATCAGTTCCAGTGCTGGGTTGTTGTGGTTTTTTTGACCCATTGAAAGACAAACTTTACACAGATACCTCGAAAGGAGGGTGGGCAGTACTGGTCTCACATGCATCTAGGACTATGACAACTGCAGGGAAGATGTAGACAGACATTGAAAAAAAAGAGTGACTAGGTCTGGCATAGGGATATACAAGATATCATAACTTTCGCTATGCCTGTAGCTTCAAAGCAGAAATTGATCACAAACCACTGACTGGAAAACACAAAAAAGGGATGTGGAGAACCACCACCAATGATACAGCAACAACTTTTGAAAGTACAAAAGCATGATAGGATCCTGGAGTTCCAATCTAGATGCCATTTAGTAATAGTAGACGCATCCTCAAGAACATATGCTCCATCTAACAATACGCAGCCTGAGCCTGATGATCCAGAACAAGCAATAAAAATACATGTGAACATGAGAAAAGTGTCACACACTGTGTCTCCTGGAAAATGGGATTAATGGAGACAGAAACTGCTAAATATGAAATACTGCAAACAATGATACAAGTGATAAATGAAGGAGGAAAAACAACACTTACTATCTTCCTATTCCCATATAAAAATGAGCTTTCACTGTTCTCAGGATTGCTCTTGAAGTGAACATAGATCATGGTTTCCATAGTGATAATAAGGAAAATATTGGAACAAATACAGGAAGGACATCTGGGAATAACCAAATCAAAAAGGAGAGCTAGAGACGTTGTATTCTGGCCACAGATGGATAGTAACATTGAAGAAATGATGAGCAGTTGTGGAATATGTCAGAAGTATAGAGATTCCCAACACAGAGGACCAGTTATACCATATGAACAACTCACAATACCATGAGACAAAGTCAGAACTGATATGTTCAACTTGGGAAGACATTATCATTACTTTACCAGTTTCCCAGAAACAGTCACACTTGAAGATACCACAGCAGCAAAGGTTGTCAAGCCTATTAAATCCATATTTGTATGTCATGGAATTCTAAGAACAATTACAACTGACAACAGACCACAGTTCAAGAATAGGTTATTCCTAGACTTTGCTAAAGTGTATGACTTTCATCATGAGACATCTCGTCCCAGATATCCTCAAAGCAATTGATTGGCTGAATGTGGAATATGTACAGTGAAGAACTTATTCAAAAAAGCAATGGGTGCAAGAGAAGATCCATATTTAGCACAACTCAGCTATAGAGCTATACCACTGCAATGTGGAAAATCACCTGCTCAACCTCTCTACAGACATATAAATACTCCATTACCACATATGGGACAAAAATCACGGATGACTAACGAGACTATGATAGTGAGGAAAAGCCTGGGAAAATAAAATCAGAAAAAAATATTACAACAAAGAAGCAAGACGACTACAGCAGTTATAAAACAAAGACTCGGTGAGAATTTGGTAAGATGGTCACTGACTGGTCAAAGCTACAGTGATCAAAGAGGAGTAACCTCATTCAAACTCAGTGATCACAGAGAAAGGCAAAATCATAAGAAGTAATCATAAGTATCTGCTCAAGATACCTGACAACTTGGGTGAAACAAATGAAGTGAGAGAAGACACAGAAGTTGAAAATATGACCCTATTATTGACCACAAACTGACTTTATTATTGACCATGAGAATGAACAGTCTGATACAGGTCTGCAATACTGTAGATCAGGAAGTGGGTTTGCAATACAGTGGATTGGGAAGGTTTCTGAAGTGCCCCAAGAGACTGATTGAGATGTGAAGATTGTGTTTAAACAGCCTGAAGGGTTGTTAAGTCACTTAATGTATTTATAATAGGTTTTTAGTTTCATTTAATAGTGTTTCAGTTTTGTCAGGAAATTTAGAAAGAGATCTAAAAAAGGGAAGATATGCTATATAGTAAGTCCTTCAGAAAGTGTTGAGATGCTATACTTCCAGTACACTGTTGATGTAGGCTTTGGTTTCCTATGTTACTTCCTGCTGGGGCAGAAAAAAGAAGCCCAGATCAGGTCAGGGCAGTTGTAAGTTGCGGCTACACAGAGTAATGGGAAGTTTTGTTACATCATTTCTGTATATAGTTCCTGTGCATAATAAAAGTTTATCTTGAAAACAGTCTGTTCATCAGTATGATAATACACCAAGTACCTAGCTGAATTACTCCAGCTGGACACTTTCGAAATAATTTAGCTTGTACTGAACATGGATTGCACGAATCTCCTTTTCTAGTGAAGTAGAATGGAAGCCCCAAATTCAGTGCATTTGTCAACGTACAGATGACAATTGTACTTATACTGAAGTTTTACTGTGCAAATAATGGCTTCATTACAACAGGGCTTCAATATAATGAATAACTATGTGCTTATATTCATCTCTTTAACATTACATGTTCACAGAACAGTTAATGTCACTTAAACTTGATATACTTCCTTCCAATATGTAGTCAAGAGCTATTGCATTCTACTCATGATATAAAATGAAAATAGCACAGAATCTTACACAACTATTCCATTGTTACAGCTGTCATGATTCAAAGGTGTATTCATTTTTACTTGTTTGGGAATTATGAATTTTTAAATATATTAACTTTTAGACAGAAAAAAACCTAATAAAAACTATTGCAATAGAGAATGATCCTTACTTTTGACAGACACCTGTAATAAATGAGAGAAAAGAAAACACAAGTAAAAAGGTAGGCAAAAACGTCAAACAACAGAGCAGACAGAAAGATGTCCACAGATTACATAATATCTCATGCAAGAGACACCTCCAGAAAGATTTGTTTCCCCTTTATACAGCAGTGCGCCAGATAATCTGTGCTCAGGCCATTTATGGACTAAATCTTGTTCATGATATGCTATGATAAATGCTACTTGTGTGTGTGAGAGAACAGGATTTGGCCCCAGTAAGGGTCATCACTGTTGCTGAACAGAATCTCAAGCTACAATCTCTATTCAAAAGTCATTATGCCTTTTTAGGCACATTGTCATTCTGTGGTCAGTTGCAACTATAGGTAGTCTTGGGAGGATCAGATTTTTAGTAAATGTTGGTAAACTTCCATTTCAACAGTCACACACAAATTGACACAAAATAGTTCCATAGATTATGATAGAAATTTACAGATAGACAAAGTAAGCAAAAAATGCTGCTTGAGAACGTATTAGAGTTCGATGTACGGGGTATTCACTTGGTATAGCTTGATAGGTGATGCTGACAATCTGTGTTCTAACAGTTCTAAGAGTTATAAAGTTTACCTTTTAAAATCTCAATATATTATTAAATAATTATTGTCTGACAACCCCCATAATTTCCTGCAACTTAAAATTTAAATGAAAAAAAACTGGGGAAAAAATGCTTAAACTCTATAATTCAGTATTACTTGGAAAATTTCAATTGATAAAAGTGGAATAATACTTAAAAATAAACATCAATATTCATCAAAATTATATTTAAAAAATCTAATTCTGCCAAGCCTAACTATGGGTCTCTATATTTGTCTTTCTGTGTCACACCACAACTATGAATAGCAAGATCTGTTCTACTCTCAGTCCTTATACAGGAACTGGGTGGGGGTAATGTTTTCTGGGTCAAGAGTTCTTTATAGTGGAACTCCCCACAGAACCTCACAGTAGATGTCTTTAGAATATCTGAGGTTTGTTTTTTTATCAATGGTTATATTTTTCCTACCATTTTGGGCACTTTCTTGCTTCTTGCTTTCTTGGTACTATCTAGAAATTGAGCCTTTGTAGATGCCATGGTTTGCCTAGAATTGATCAAAATTTTTGAATTTTCCAAATTTGAAGGGCAATTGTTACTGTTTTTTTTCTGGCAGTTTTAGAGAGGTCAAAATGTTTGAAAAATGCAAACTTTCAATTAAAATGTTGCTGTCTGACTGAATTGGATTTGGTTGTTTGTATCTTTTATTTTTTTTTACTTTTCTAGTTGGAAATAGATTGTAAAATATTAAAATAAACAGAAATGAAAGATACATTCCTAATTAAGGGCAAGACGGGGGCTTTGTGCACCTGAGTTGCTCTATGGAGACAAAGGGGCTCCGTTACAGCAAAGTGGAAGGGACTTAAGTGATTCGGCTTGCATAGTACAGTTGGTGTAAAATTTTCACAGATTCATGGAGTTTAAGGCCAGAAGGGACCATTAGATCATTTACTCTGACTTCCTGGTATTACAGGCCTTTACATTTCACCCAGTTACCCTTGTACTGAGCCCAAAAACTTATGTTTGTCTAAAACATAACTTGTGTTTGGCAAAAGGATGTCTTCCAGAAAGGCATCCAGTCTTGATTTGAAGACATCAACAGACAGAGAATCCACCACTTCCCTTAATAGTTTTTTCTAATGGTGTATCATGCTGACTATTAAAAATGTGTGCCTGTGTAACCCACACACCTGCTGGATGTGGTGTTCTTTCCCATCTAGTGGCACTGAGACCACTTAGAGAGAGTTAAATAAGTCTGTATTACAGCCTTAGCTAACAGCCAGCTGGCATTTAGCTCATGCTGTAGAGCAGGGGCGGGCAAACTTTTTGGCCTGAGGGCCGCATCGGGTTTTGGAAATCGTATGGCGGGCCGGTTAGGGGAGGGGGGCGTGGCCGAGCCCCTACCCCCTATCCACCCCACACCCCGGCTTCTGACCCCCTGATGCCCCCCCCAGACTCCTGCCCCATCCAAACCCCCCTGTTCCCTGACAGCCCCCCTGGGACCTCTCCCCCATCCAACCACCCCTTCTCCCTGTCCCGTGACTGCCCCTGGAACCCCTGCCCCTGACTGCCCCCCGCCACCCCATCCAACCCCTCCTCTCATTCCTGACTGCCCCCCCCAGGACCCCTGCCCCATCCAACCACCCCTTCTCCCTGTCCCCTGACCGCCCACAGAACCCCTGCCCCGACTGCCCCCCGCCACCCCATCCAACCCCCCGTCCTTCCTGACTGTCCCCCTGGAACCCCTGCTCCCATTCAACCCCCCTGTTCCCCGCCCTTTGACCGCCCCGATCCCTATCCACACCCACACCCCCTGACCACCACCCCGAACTCCCCTGCCCTCTAGCCAACCCGCCTTGTTCCCTGCCCCCTTACCGCGTTGCATGGAGCAGCGGGTCAGGTCGGGCTCTGCAGCTGTGCTGCCCCAGGAGCTCACAGCCCCCCGCCCAGAACATTGTGCCAGCGGTGCAAGGAGCTGAGGCTGTGGGGGAGGGGGAACAGCAGGGGAGATGCCAGGGGATAGCCTCCTGGGCCAGGAGCTCAGGGGCCGGGCAGGAGGGTCCCGCAGGCCAGATGTGGCCCGCGGGCCGTAGTTTGCCCACTTCTGCTGTAGAGGCTCATGCACGAAGCTCCAGAGGTCCCCAGTTCAATCCTACCTGCTGATGTCTGGGGTCTGTCAGCATTACATCTCATTTGAATTTGTCTGGGTTACGCTTCCAGCCATTGGTTCTTATTATGCCTTTCTCTGGTAGATGAAAGAGCTCCTTAGTACCAAGTATTTTCTCCCTATGAAGGTACTTATACACCATCAAGTCACCTCGCCATCTTTTTTGATATGTTAAGCAAATTGAGCTCTTCAAGTCTCTTGCTGTTTGTTTTTTTCCAGCCCTTGGATCATTGGATCATTTCTGCACACTTTCCAATTTTTCAACATTGTTTTAAAATGTGGACATCAAACTCTACATGGTATTCCAGGATTGGTATAATCAATCTCAAAATCAGAGGTTAAAATATCATATCATCTGCCCTTTAGTAACCCATGTATTGCATTAGCCCTTCTTGCCCCAGCATTGCTTGGAGAGCTCATATTCAGTTGCTTGATGCCACAAGGGACCAATGTGCAATTTTTTTTATGCTCATGATTTTACATGTTAGTGATCATTTTAATGTACAGGTTTCAGAGTAACAGCCGTGTTAGTCTGTATTCGCAAAAAGAAAAGGAGTACTTGTGGCACCTTAGAGACTAACCAATTTATTTGAGCATGAGCTTTCGTGAGCTACAGCTCACTTCATCGGATGCATACTGTGGAAACTGCAGAAGACATTATATACACACAGAGACCATGAAACAATACCTCCTCCCACCCCACTCCCAGCAGGAGAGTGAGTTTGTGTGTGTGTTGGGGGGTGGGGGGGAGGGGGTGAGAAAACCTGTATTTGTGCTGGAAATGTCCCACCTTGATTTTCATGCACGTTGTAAGGAGAGTGGTCACTTTGGATAGGCTATTACCAGCAGGAGAGTGAGTTTGTGTGTGTGGTTTTTGGAGGGGAGTGAGGGGGTGAGAGAACCTGGATTTGTGCAGGAAATGGCCCACCTTGATTATCATACACATTGTGAAGAGAGTGGTCACTTTGGATGGGCTATTACCAGCAGGAGAGTGAGTTTGTGTGTGGGGGGGCGGAGGGTGAGAAAACCTGGATTTGTGCTGGAAATGGCCCAACTTGATGATCACTTTAGATAAGCTATTACCAGAAGGAGAGTTCCTCAGTCAACCTCAGGGTTGATTTCAATGGAGCTGCTGATGCTTAAAGTCCAATTTATAAATAAGTGCTTCCAGGATTAAGGCCTTAACTGTATATTCAAAAAGGAGACATGATAAAATGGGATGAATTGTTAAAAATGAAGTTTAGTAAATAAAGTTGTACTCTATGATGGTTTTTTTTTGTTTTTGTTTTTTTTAAAAGGCTCGATACAGAATTAAATTAATAGAAAAATATGGATTTGTGATTTATACAACAAAATTTATCCTCTGCAGAGTACCAAAAGAAATGGCTTCATTCAAGGACATCCATTTCAAATCCATAAATATTTGATCAGGGTGGAACAAATTGCTTATTTTCAAACAGGTGCTGTTGTAAAAATTATTTTGATTTCTTTTTTGCCTCAAGGCTCTTGTACAAAATAACAATATATCACACCCCCTGTGCTTAGACATTAGGTTGTGTCTCTGTTTTCCAAAACTGGATCAGATAAAAAGGGGGATCATATTGAGGGGACCTTATCTTTTCACTACTAGCTCCCAAAAAGGTAACATGCTTTAAATAGTCAGAACATCTCATTACCCATTTTTCCATTTTAAAAGACACAATGGTAATGCTTATGTCAAGATGATAATAATAGATGGAAAAACGTTTTATCATGAAGTTATTCAAAGTATCAGGCATCTTCTCAATGTAACTTTCAAAACTTCTCATATACAATATTGACACTTTTGTTCCCGAGCAGAAGCAATCAGTTATTAAAGATGCTTTTAATTTTCTTCCCTCTTTGTTTTCTCCCCTATTTTTTTCTTTTGCTTCCGCTTCCAAGCTGCACTGAGAATTGCTAATGAGAAGGCTAGAACTCCCTTACAAGGTTTCTCTTAGCATTTAGGAGAAGTTAAATGGAACTCTTTTTTTTTCTTTCTAGCATGTGATTAAATGCTCTGACTAGAAGCCTCTTACCTCCGTTGGAGCTCATTACTTATGATGCAGTGAGGGTGAGTATATCAAACCCATCATCAGTGCCATTTGTTGGGGATATTTTTTTTCTTCCTCTCTCATCTTCTGAATAACATGATTGAACATATTAATGTGCTGTGGAATTTAGGCGTTCTCCTTCTGGGATTATAAAGAAGAGAATGATGATACACATGCAGCCTTAATGATCCATTCTGATCTTGGCATATTGATAAAAGAAGCCTTTTAGGAATGAATTTACAAGCTGCATGAGAGAATGGTGGAGATATAATTATAAAGCAGCCTAAGGACTTTAGAGTAATTAAGGGAGGAGCTAGTTCTTCCTAATTAAAGACTCAGTGTATCATAACCACGGTGTTGTTTGTGTACAGCTTAACCCTTGCATCAAGTGAACAATTAGAAAGAGTATGTGTAGGGAGTAAATTATTATATTTTTTGAACATCAATTCATGTTTGTACAATGCTTTGAAAATGCAATGCTCCATGTAAGTGCTAGGTATTATGCTTGCTATTAGATGACAACAGTGATAAGGCATTATTGAAAAGAAAAGGCATGATGGGGATTATAGGAGTATTCAACAATTAAGACCTGAGCAAAGCTAAAAAAGAACATCAATTGTCCAGGGGTCATTGGAAAAGGTGCAGTATAATTAAGGGACTTTAAAAAAATTGGCCTAGATTTTCCATTCCACTACAGTCAGACTATGCTGATAATGCTGCTTGCTTGTGAAGATGGCAGGGAATTTCAGCCTTCTTCTTCATAGTTTCTAAGACTCTGCCTGCTCTATGGGGTTGAATGTCTCATGCGAGAAAACCAAGGTCTTGAACCTTGGAGCTGGGCCACCAGAACATGCCCGATGCAGTGGAGTAGAGCACTGTGGAGAGAGTTAATGAGTTCATTTACCCAGGTTGCAAGCAGAGTTCAAGTGGTCAGAGCAAATTATTACTCTTCCAATGAATGGTTCTCTCTGCCTCCTGCATGAAGTCCATGTCTCACCAAAAACATCTTGGCAACAAAATTCAGTATCTGTCAAACCTGTGTACTGCCTACACTGCTATATGGGTCAGAAACCTGGACCTTCTTACAGGGAGACTTGGAGCACCTAGAGACATTCCATATGTGCTGTCAGTACCAAATGCTGAGCATAGTCTCTGTGTGAAATGCTGTAATCTTGCAGATATCTGGCCTTCCTCCAGTCGCTCACTATGTTGAAAAGTGGTGGTGAATGTTCTTTGGCCATGTCACTGGGACAGACAAAAACACCCCAACGCATTGTGCTCTTAAACTCCCCAGAGATGTGTGAAGGGGTATGTGCCTTCACTCTGTCTGGCATCACCTTCAGGAAGTTCCAGAAATTTGTGTATTCACAGGATTGAGCCAGATCTGGGGACTTCACTTTAAAATGTGCTATAGGATGTCATCAAGCCTGGTCACTCTGGCTGGCACAAAAGTCATCAGTAGACTGTCTATGTTTGATGATGACACCAGTGTAATGAAGAGAAGAATCAGGTCCAATTTGTTAATTTCTTCAGATCAATCCCTGCTTGTTTGGGAAGATTAGAAAACAAATTAATAATTAATAAGAAAGGTGGCCCAGTGTACAAAGATTTGCCTAGAATATACCTTTTTTATATTTTGAAAACAATCAGTTTAGTCATTAGTAAATACTGTAATGTGTATGTAAACAAGTCATTTGGGGTGGAATCTTGGGCCAAAACTGCCATTGATTTCAGAATAGTCAGGATTTCACTTTTATGGCATTTCCATCGCTTACAAAGGGCTTGTTTATTTATTTAAACACTGAGAGAATGTAGAATCTCAAAGGACATACAGCAATCCTTGCACCCATGTGGAACAGGAGAAGGGCACAGATCTGAACAATCTGAGGATGTTTGGAGCTGGTTTGACATTTGGTGCTTGGGCCCATCTTTATTTCAGACATGATGCTGGACCCACTATACCACAGTTACCCATGCCACTGACATCCATAGGCTGGCTCACTTCAATGCATTCCATTTAGGGCTACACTTGAAGACCACTTGGAAGCTTCAGCAACCGTTGAGTGTGGCTCCTCTCTGTTCTCTCCATATTTCCAACCAGACTGAATTCTGGAAATGCTGGATGTAATTCAAGAGAGCCTGTTTTTGTTAGATTTCTAGCCAAACGTTTCAGTTTCAAGAGGTTCAGACTTTGGATGTAATTCAGATAAATGTCCAGACTTTTAGGTACTTATCCAAACCACCAAAGATTTTGAGGTTTATTTGTCACTCTGGCAGGCTATAATGGCTTTGAACATAAATAATATACGTTCTCAATACTACACTGTGTACCCAAATACTATCCATATCAGACCTGATAGCATGCATAATATTTCTTGTTTTATAAAATGAATAAAATATGTTATCTGTCATACCAGAGGTGAAAACTGTTCCAGTAGTATGAGTTTAATAACCTGCAGACAAAAAATATTTCAAAATAGAAAATTTAAATACATAAAACTAAGCTGAAAATATGATAGGTTTTAAATATCAGATTTTTGACAAATGCCTGCAAATCCATAGGTCTATTTGCTTTTTGTGGAGAAATGGGAAAGGTCGTTTGGGTAATTTAACACTTCTCCACAACTGTAGGAATTTCCTATTTTTCTTAAACCAGAGTTTACAGTCCTTTTTTGTGTAAAAACCCATATGCTCAGTTTCATCAGATAATAAATATTGACTCCAATTTCCTTTCAATACACCTAGTAATTATACTTGGTGAGTTCTTTAGTTAACTATTTTCAGTGCCAAATTTCCCATATAGTCAATCTTTTTCAACAGATTTTGAGCTTTCTTTCATCTCACTTTTCATTGCCTGTCTCTCTTGTAGGTGACTTCATAACCTTAATGCCTTTCTTAAAAAAAATCACTTTCTGCCTGTACCTTGACCTCATCCCAAAATCACCACTCATGATGGTATGATACAATGATTAGTAGCCATGGTCTCTCCCCTTTTCTTCCTGTTCTATTCTGGCTCTTATGGCATCAGCCTTCACTCTGGCACCTCTACTGGTGTTCTAGTGCTTTGCTACCCCTAAAATCCAGCTTCCCTGGAGAGATGGTATGGGCCAGGGCTGTGTCTTTCTGGCATAGTGTGTAATGGTGTAGTATGGGTCTCTAGTATTGCATAAACATAAACGGCTTCCCTAAATGTGATAAAGCTCTTACTTTGTTTTAAATTAAATGTCCTGGGCCATCCTTTCAGCTGGTGTAAATCAGCGTAGTTTCTTTGAAGTAAATGGAACAATTTACACAAGCTGAAGATATTGCCCCACATCTTCTGCCTGCGGCATCATTGACAGATCACAGAGGTGAATAAGGTGCTGGGGGCAGGTGCTCTCCCATAGTGATCAACCAGCTACAGTACCAAGAATGACACAAGGGGAAGAGGGAGAGACCCTGAGGAGTAAGTTTGGAAGAATTAGATTTATATCAGTAAGTGTCGGTAAATGTTGATTTCACTATACACACAAACTGACAAAAAATATCTCCACTAATAATAATCATCAACATTTACAGATAGGCAAAGTAGGAAAAATGCTGCTTCAGAACTTAAGAGTTTGATTTAAGGATATTAATTTCATATATTATGACGCATGATGTTGACCATTTGTGTTTTAATGGTTATAAAGCTTTAACTTTTTGAATTTCAATGTCTGTCATTAAATAATTATTGTCTGACATGTAGCCTTGCATATATATATATGGTACAAAAAGTATGGATTAAGGCAGAGATTTGTGACAAATAGCAGTCCCAAAGCCTGTAAGATAGGTTGCTTAGCATAATTAAGGCCTAGCTTGACATGTGTAGCTTGATATAAGGAACTAACAGGTGAGTGACAGCAAGTCACAAGATTAAGCTAAATCATAAGAAAGTTGATTGGTCGGAAGTATGAAACCCCAAACAAAGGTTATTGGTATTTTAGGATAAGTTCAGTGAATAAGTATAATCAAAACAGAAATACCATGGACGTTAAATGACATAAATACTAATAAGTTGGATGTAAATGGTTAGTTATACTATAGGAATTGAGGGATGTCAACAGAAGTGGGGTGTGGAAGTTCAGATAAGGAAAAAGGGGCCGAAGCCCTCATGAATATGTATAAGATACAGGGGGCATTGGTATATGAAATATGTTACCCAGCTTGTGTGATGATCACCTACTAACAGTTGAGACTTCATCACCCTCCTACTTCGGATTCTTCCAAGGGATGATGTGAGTAATGCAAGAGCTGGACATTCTGTTATCTCTCTCCTTTGCTATATTACAGTATATATGATTTTGTTTGTCTTGTTAATAAAATGCAAAATTATAGTTAAGTTTAATTTAGTGGTCTTGGTCAATACATTTGCTAGTAAGAGTAAAAATATTGAATTGTTTCTTGTGTACACCTTGGGGGTCCTCATTCTAATGACAACCTCAGCACTGTGGCTGATCTTGGGGCCTAACCCTCTCAGACTACTGCATGCTAAATTAAAGTTAATTTTAAAACCACAGATTAGGCTACAGACCCCTCTCCACCATTGTCTGCCAACTTCCCTCGTAATTTCGCACAACTGTGAACATTTAAATACATAAAAATTGGGGGAGGGGGGAACTGCTTTAAACCCATACATTTGCACAGCTTTGTGTTGTCAGTAAGGTGAATGTGTGCTCTCTCCTTATGCTATCGCAGCCCTGTGCACACAGCTGGTTCAGCAGATCTCTATAGTACTACTCAGAAAGAAGGACCGCAGGCATGGTGTGGTGACAAAGGCACTCGGCCAGGTTTATCGCCATCAAGGCATCATCCCAGCATCCTGGCTCTGTGGTTACAAGTATGTTTTTACATAAGTGCCCTGTGACAAGGAGCAGCTCAGTCAACAGCAGGAGTTTCTGCTGTCCCCAAGGCCATACAAAGGGTTAAGGCGAGGAACTCCAATATTTATAGACTGAGACAAACAACTCTTGTACTATTTTATGTGTTTCGTGACATCTGCTTGTTATCTCCCCTTGTATCATGCTCCAGGTGTCTTGGGCACAACATCCCTATTCATTACTTCTAGCAGAGCCGCTTATCTGGTATTAGAACAGGATGTCCCTGGGCTAATCTTTTGGAGTGTGTTCTCACACATACCCAGTTGCTTCTTAGGAGTGCCTGTGTTTTAGTCACGCTAACAATACCAATACCAAGACCTTTGCCAAGGTCATCTAGTGAACTTGTAAACAGCTCCTTTAATACATGACCTAACTTTGGTTCAGACCTCCGGCTGAGACCTCAGATCTTACACCAGGCCCAGTGCTCCAGGCTCTCTCTTTCCCCTACACTGCAAAGATTTAAATCAATACAAATAAAAAAATCTTACATATAAACATCGATATTGTCCTTCAAAATTGTAAAAAAACAATAAAAATTGAATTCTGTCAAACCTACCTAGGAGTCATGAGGACTGTGACACAAGTGCATCCTCTGGTTGGGACTCCCAAATTCTGCTGCCCACTGTTGCCAGTGCCACAGAGCCACTTCTAGCCCCTCCCTGCAGTGGAGACAATAGAAAGGAGCAGGAAACAGCCAATGCTTCCATTGCTAGTGTCAGAGCGGAGAGCTGAT
The DNA here is from genome assembly GCF_015237465.2 of Chelonia mydas. NCBI lineage: Eukaryota > Metazoa > Chordata > Testudines > Cheloniidae > Chelonia > Chelonia mydas. Next base: position 18,455,216 of record NC_057851.1, read on the forward strand.
CCAAAGTCCATTCAAGTCAGTGGATCAGGCCCTAACTGCACACACAGGCACCATGATTACTGTGACTCGAATCCCAATGCTATCATGAAAGCAGATGTAGTCTTTTTTATTATTGCCAATAACAATTTGAGTTATGGACACAATGTTTGACTTCAGTTTTTATTGGCTTCTTGAGTTGGTTTAAGCCAAATCCTTGGAGCTATTGAACACAGACTGCCATCTGTATTTCCTATAGAATATGCTGCTCATGGTGCAATTTCTTTTCTACCTCATTACTGTGGCCTGGGAGTAACGCTAAGTATTTTCAGAACAAAAACAGTCTACCCCCCGACACCCCCGAAAAATCACATTTCCATAAAAATATAAAATTGTGGAACAAAGATATCCCCATTGCAAATGAGTGCTTGCCAATAATACCCCAAATGAAAATAGAATGCGAATTCTAAAATAACTTTGGGATTTTTAAAAAAATAATTTGTAGCTCTTCTAAGTACATTTATGAGATGCCAAATATTTTGATCATGATCTAAGAACCAGGGGAGAAGGAATAACCAATTCTTATTTGAATCCTCATTTTACTAAATACCTTTAGAAGAATATTTTAATGGCATATTTAAGCCCTGAAATAAACACAGCCTTATTTCTCTTTAATCACACTGCAATCTCTGGTGTTGATTGTCACTTAATGATACACCAGGCCCTCAGCCATCCCTGCACATCAGTCATGGTGCATTCTTCTGAAGACATCAGTCATGAGACATTAGCTTCTTAACACACACACACACACACACACACACACACACAAAACCCTCAAACTTCACAGGCTTCACAGCAGATGTGTGAACAAAGGAGAGCAACAACTGGATACATTAGGGGAAAAGACATATGAATAAGGTTCTGCACAGCTCGGCTTCCACCATTCTCTCATTTCTTGTGTCTTTCTTCTGCTTTCTACACTCTACCCTGTCCTATCTCCTGATGCTCTTTTTGGGCATGATCCTGAAAGGCATCAAGCACCTAAAATCCCATTGGATTGATCTGAAGACAATCAGCACCTTGGAAGGAACACTGCCGGCAGATGTGGAGCAACTGCAGTTCCCAGTGGGTTCCATACTAGCAGGGTGCTGAACATCCTCAGCGGCCATTGACTTTAATGAGAGCAGCATAGACTCAGAATCTTTTGGGATCAGACCCTTACGGTATGTCTACACTGCGATAAAATACCCACTGTTAGCCTGTGTCAGCTGACTCAGACTCACAGGAGGGTTCCAGAGCCCAGGCTCCAGACCAAGCCTGAATGTCTACACTACAGTTTTATAGCCCCACAGCCCAAGCCCCACAACCCAAGTCAGCTGACATGGGCCAGCCACAGGTGTTTTATTGTAGTGTAGACATAAAGTTTCCTTCATGCTGGAAACAGATTTGCAGTTAATATTGTCCAGTAGTGCTCTGTAAGCAGCTGGAGTCCCCACCCAATTCCAAACAAAAAAACCCACCCTCGTTCTTATTTACTGAGGCTGCTGAATACACGCAGACCTTAACTTTTCCGGCTTTCCAGCTTGCAGAATAAAGACTTTTCTATACAAATACTTAGTTTGTGACAAGCGGGAGTGTAAATCTACCCCACACTAGCCTGCTACACACACTAAGGCTATGGCTACATTACAGGGCTTACAGCTGTGCTTCTGAGAGAGCTTTCCTGTTGACTTAATTACTCCAGCTCCTGGGAGAAGCTCTCTGACCGACATAGTGCTGTGCACACCGGTGCTAAGGTCGCTGTAACTTATGTTGCTCGGGGTGGGGGGGTGGGGGGGTTGCTTATTCACATCCCTGAGTGACACAAGTTATACCAACATAAGCTGTAGTGTTTACACAGCCTAAATGTCTGTGTAGACTCTGCTGATACACATTAAAACTTCTGTAGTGCACTTTGATCTTTGAAAAAGGAGTAGATTAAAGTAGTGGCTCTCAATCTTTCCAGACTACTGTACCCCTTTCAGGAATTTGATTTGTCTTGCATACCCCAAGTTACACCTCACTTAAAAACTACTGCTTACAAAATCAGACATCAAAATACTAAAGTGTCACAGCACACTATGACTGAAAAATGGCTGACTTTCTTATTTTTACCATATAATGATAAAATAAATCAGCTGGAATATAAATACTGTACTTACATTTCAGTGTGTAGTACATAGAGCAGTATAAACAAGTCATTGTATGAAATTTCAGTTTGTACTGACTTTGCTAGTTCTTGCTTTTTATTGTAAAACTAGGCAAATATCTGGATGAGTTGATGTACCCCCTGGAAGACCTCTGTGTATCCCCTGGGGTACACATACCCCTGGTTGAAAACCACTGGATTAAAGCACACTAGTGAAATTTTAGTGAGTTGTGGGAGGTTCCACATAGACACAGTGTGCGGCGGGCTAGTGTGGGGAATATTTACACCCCAGTGTGCTGTGAACTAAGTGTTTGTGCAGATAACCCATAAGTAACATCTGTGCTGAAGTGCCACCATATGCTGTCTGTAAATCTTGGCCTGGATTAAACAATTCTGGAATGGATTGCTGACCATACTACACTCTCATTGAGTTTAATAGGAGTTGGTTGCACTCACTATTGCTTGGGAAGAAATCTAAAAATGGGCAAAGACAACAGGTGGTGTTGGGTTCCCTAGTGGGAAATATACTCCATGAAGAGTGTGGAGCCTATGAGATACAGGAGCAATTTAGTAGATATCTGCTAACAGATATTTGCCCTTCATATTTACAAGGAAAACCCTGGACACTTTTTTGAACAGACTTTTGAAAATATCAGTTTTATTTTAGCATTGACGCTTTCTGTCTGTTTCCTAAAGGGTTTACATTTACAAACAAATAAAGCTTGAATGGTAGATTCAAATATGGTTTGGTAGATAAACAGCACAGAGCAGCACCACAAGTGGCTGGAATACCAGAATGTCCTTAATTTAGCTTGCTATAAATTTCCCTTGTTTGCTTGTCCTCTTCCCAATGTAGCCATTTGTTGCATTTGTTTGGTCTCACACATGCTGCAAAGTCCTTTAAAAAAATATCGCCACTAATGAGATGTTTGAATTGCAAATCCCCAGGGGAAATCAATCTAGAAAAAAATTCAGGAAAAAAATTATAATAATAAGGATTGGATCTGGGTTTTTCTTTTTCTTCCTTTTACATATTAAGTGGGGTTATTCAAGTGAGGTCAGATAGTCAAAAAAAACCTGTGAAAATGATAAATACAAGATATTGAAGTGTGTCCAGATCAGCATTTTCCTCTTACTCCTTCCAGCAGCAGATCTCCTCATATGTCTTCGCAGAAACAACTGAGACCTCTTTCCTATGGTTTCCCTAGCCTAGCTGACATGTTTTTTTAAGGACTTCTAAGTATGGGGGAGTAGATGCAATTATAATGCTATTAATGTGAGTTGCATGCTCCTCTAATGCCCCACATGATCCCTGACTGTTGTTATTATTTAACATTTATACTGTGATAGCCTCTAGAGACCAGGGTCCCATGACTACTATACAAACATGTAGTAAATGACAGTCCCTGTCCCAAAGAGCTTGCACTGTAAAATGCACGCCATAATAGGCGGATGGGACAAACAAGCAAATTGGGGTAGGGATGGTAGGGAAACGGTAATAAAAATGACAGGAATACACAATTCTAAGCCAATCAGGAACATTAACCTCATACCATAGTCAGGTTTCATTTTCCTGTATTCAGTATGAAAGGGGTGACTTTCTGAGGAGGGACTCAGAGGAGGAGAAGGTAGTGCCTTTACAAATTTTGACTGCGAACTTTTCCCACTTCGCTGGAGGTTATGTTCTGTGGTTTGGTTAAACTAGAGAGGAGATAGTTACCTACCCAAAGACTCTGCAAACTTCTCCTACTGAAAGAGGGATATCTCAAGATATTACTTCAACTTTGAAGTATTAAATGGCTGGTGATGTGATTACTGGGAGTAGGATCCATGTTGACTTAAACTTTCACATTATGATGACGTATATATGAGGATGATATAGGTCCTTTATTACTGTTCATTGACAGACTTTGTCAGGACATTTTTGCCTGAATTTATATTATACAGTTGAAGTGGGCAAAATTACTAAGGAACACTCTGGAGTTTGACTGTTGCATCAACAAATATATTATTGCTCTTTTTGTTTGTGTAGTTGTTTCTCTCTCTCTCTCTCTCTCTCTTTGGCATTCAGAGTCTAAAACAGCCTTGTTTACTGACACAACGTGATGAAGTAACCTCTGGCCATTCCACGGTTGAGGTTGCAGTTTAAGTTTCTGTTAAGAGCTGCATTTCGTATTCTCCCTAAAAAAAACCCAAAAAAGTCACAGCAGCCTGAAAATGGATAGGTGGGGTCAGGACCCAGGATTGAGTTTGTAGGAGAAATTTGAGGACATTTGCTCAAGGGCTTCCTCAGATGTCCCACCCCTACAAATATTGCTCTCAACATTTCAAAATTAATTTAATATTTTTTTGCCCACACTTATGGAATAAGTGGAGACAGGAGCCTCAAGAATCTCAAATCTCTAGCTGTAATTGACTCTGTTAGGGAACACCAAGCAGAAGAAAACTATTGACAAAATAGCAAAGTTTTGAATCCATCAAGTATTGTGGAATGCTGTTGTGCATGTGTGAGTTTAATTACATTGCAAACTCTTTGGGATCAGGACAATCTTTTTGTCTTATGTTTGCAGAGCACCTAGCATGTTGGGGTCTTAGTCCATGACTGGAGCTCCTTGATGTTACTGCAATCAAAGTAATAAATAATAAGTGAGCAAATGAAGTTGCATAAGATGTCTTAATGTTCCCTAGTGTGGTGTTATGGACCCTATAAGAGAGAAAGTCAGTCATTTGGGATAGATATAGTTGGGTGAATAGCAAAAGAAAAAATCCACAATCATTCTGTCAGAAAAATCCACGTTCTGTCACATTCTAAAGGAAATTTGTTTGACAATGTTCATATCTTTTTTCCTTCACTATGTGAACATTTATGTGAGCTCAGCAGTGACTTGCCAGCCAATGCACATCCTACTGGCCAGATGTGGCATTGCAGTTTTTTTTTCTGTGTAGTCCTGCCAACCACGTCCACTGCTGATCCACATCTGCCTTGTGACTAGGCCCTCCAGGCAGTCACCTTTGGTCTCACCCCTTTTAGAGTAAACCAAGGTTTTCACCCCAATAGTCCAAGGATCTCACACTAGGTTGATGGCCCTGGACCAATAGTCTTTCTGCCCTGCTGTGTTTGGGGACTTCCCACTAGTATTCCCAGGGAGGTTGTAGGGAAACCCAGTCCTTCCCTCTACCCTGAGGTCCAGACCCTTGTAACAAGTGGTTACCCTTGTCTAGTCAGACTTCTTGCTTCTTTCCTGAGCTACTTCCTATGTTGGTCCACTTTCTCCTCAGGGGGCTCATATTCTCGGGGTGTGTTTGCCACGTGGTCAATCTCCTAGTTCCATTTCTCAAGGCAAAAAACAAAAAACAAAACCTAAAATTCACAAAAATAAAGAATGACACCAGCTTCTGTGTCCTCTATGAACCTTGAGCCATCTGTCCTACCACTCTATGCTCACAGGCAACCAAAATTATTCGGCTCTCTGCTGTGCTCCATTCTGGGAGCTGAGGATGCAAGGTCTGTCCACCTCCACAGGCTGGGGACTTCTGAAATGAGTATCTCTGTTTTTAAAAAAAGAAAAGGAGTACTTGTGGCACCTTAGAGACAAACAAATTTATTTGAGCATAAGCTTTCGTGAGCTTTATGCCCAAATAAATTTGTTAGTCTCTAAGGTACCACAAGTACTCCTTTTCTTTTTGTGAATACAGATTAACATGGCTGCTACTCTGAAATCTGTTTTTAAAGGTTTCTTTCAAGATTGGCATTTCTCGCAGATACACAGGGCAGGTCTGCATGAGCCCAAAATTTGTTTTTTAACCACACCTTGCCTGATGAAGGATTTGTACATTTAATTTCAGAGAGTGAAGTTTTGTTTGTCTGCATGTTTTGTTATGGTGGTAGCTTGTATTCACATGAATTCTCATGCTTATACATGACCATGTGTTTTCATGTCAGCCTGGTGCATTCACACTTCAAGTAGTCATGTTAGTATCCTAAATTCTGTTCATGAGTCTGGTAGGCGGTAAGCAGAGAAAAACAAAATATATGAAGCCATCTGAAAATGAGCAAGATGGTTAAAGGTGGATGCTGCAGGCAACACAAAAAATTTGGAGACTGGTAAATTCAATAAATGCACTGAAAATATACCTGCAAAAATGTGGACAGATAGATAATAAGCACAGAGGACACTGTGCTTATTAACACCATAGTAGGAGAACAGTTTGCCCCAAATCCTGGCTAACACCCTGACACTGAGGCAATTAATCAAACAAGATGGACAAAGACATGTGACAGTGCCAGGCAGGATTGTTCATGCAAATGCAATTACATCGGATGACAGTGACAAGAGAAAATTAAAGGTAGTCTTCTGTAAACTACCAGTAAATTGTGTGCACGGTGCTTTGCTTTTTTCTCCCCCTCTGCCAGGAAGGAACATAGGCATTTTAAAATATGGAATCCATGCAGCTATACAGAATGTAATACACTTGTATTAAGGAACACTAAAAGGTTGACAGTTTCCTAATATTCTCATGACTTATTCATCTCCTGCTGCCTCTCACTAGAGTACAATACCCCCACCCTCTCGCTGAGAGACTCAGATCCCCACGTCTTCCTCTTGTTCATCAGTTACAGTCATCCAATGAGGGTGCAGAAACAAGACCATGTGACTTAGGTATCCAGTCACACAGCTTGAACATTGAATTGTGAATATCAAAGACCTGCCCCAATGGGGCTTTCTTCATTGGCCACTGCCCCAGGAAACTCCTTTAGGGAGATACCCACTGCAAGGAGGGTGGGACATGGAAAGACAATACAGAGTGGGGCTGTACTATCTTTCTGCTCTTAACTTTGCTATGTGTTCCCACCCCAGCCCTAGCTGACTCATTCCCCGAGGCAGCCCACTGATTGCCCCTTGCCTCTGCACAGATCCCCAGTCCTTCACAGCATTCACAGGGAGAGGAGGACACTGGTGCAAAGGCTAGCCTTTACTGACACTTCCATCTGGGAAGGTTGTGATCTGTGCATGGAACACGTCTCTTCTGCAAGCAGATCAGCAGGTCACAATTGGCTAGGGTGGCCAAACAGCAAGGTTTGAAAAATCAGGATTGGGGAGGGGGGAGATAGTAGGGTCCTATAGAAGACAAAACCCCTAACATTGGGACAGTCCCAATAAAATTATGATGTCTGCTCACCCTACAACTGGGCCCTCACGGTATTACCTAACCCAAACACTCACAAATCATGAATCATTCAAAAAGAGGATGGACTTTTATGTGGAGGCATCTGGTGCTGATCACTGTTGGGGAGAGGTTACTAGGCTAGATGACTGCAGGTGTGATTACCTTTGGCTGTTCTAGGTTCCTATGAGTCCCTGCTTAATTTGTAATGAAAGAGGTGCTGGGGTTCAAGCAATTAAGTGCTCGTGCTCAAGTATATATATTTTTTTACTTTATAACTGACATGGAAGCCCAGAGGTGCCGGGGCTTAGCCCAGGCACAAATTCAGCACTGGTCAGGCTCCAAGAAACCATGAGAAATAAACAGTATTTTTGGGATTCTTTTTGTTTGTCTCCTGCTTCTTTGAGCTACAAGTGGTAGTGTTTTTCAAGCTTTTCTCAGCAACCATGAGGGCTAGAATCTTAAATGTTTTAAATGAAAGCTGAGATTCTTACATAACCACATGCCTCCAGGAGCTGGAGCTTTAAGTAAAACACCAAATATTAGGAGAGTCACAATAAAATTAGAAGAGTTGGCAACAGTCATTAGATATGACAGTCATGACAGTTTCAATGTACAAGATACAGCCAATTATTTTTCTTAAACTTTGAGTGTGTATCTTTGTAGCTAATATTGATTTGAAAATGTTTTTAATATTTGTCATTTTGTTGTTGGCATGAAGGAAGTCTGTGAAATCTAGTGAGCCTAATTATAAAGCATGTAATATATTAACATATCTTTGTCTATAGGCTAGATCTTCAGAAATCTTCACTCCTAGCACAGTTCCATTCCTTTCACACCCCCTAGCCCCCATACAATAGGTTAGCACTAATGAACAATATCCTGAATTAGGGCCTGAAGCAGTATGCAGAATTTACCTACATTTTAGTTTTAGATGCTTGCATAAATATGTTCTTTGGCAGCTATGAAGGGGAAATTTGTTTCAGTGACAGCTTTTCAGATACTTGATCTGTGAAAAGCAGGAGCAAGTGATCAGAACACAAAAATCCCCAAACATTAATATTGATTCACCAGTGGGGAATGAAACCACAAATTTTCCAAGGAAAGTATGTACTGTACAGTATACCTACTTCTAAAATTACCATGCTTTGGCCCATAGATGCTGACTTTTGTTTTTGCTGGTGGGTGCTTTTGAAGAGGTGTATGTGTGTTGCGGGGAAGGGGGCACTCTACCAGTTTTGGTGGGAGGCTATTTTCAGCATATTTAAACACTTCTTTCATATTCTAGCTATTGAATATGTGTCTATTATTGGTATCTTTACTACTTTTATAATGAGTCAATTGTTATGAACTACATAATTACATCTTCCTGAATTACAGTATATTAAAATCATTGCAATCACCTAAAAGCTGTCTTCACTAATGTCCCAGTTTAAAGACATTATGTCTCACTGTAGCTTTCTAGATGAAACTGTCAGCAATCTTATTTATGTCTAGGTTCCCTGATATTGTTTTGATGCATATTAAGGACAGCTACATTATTCAGTTGCATCTGTCTCATTGATGACTGGAGATAATTTTTTAGTCTTCTGAAGCTGGAGAATGAGTTCAGGATGATATAGGCACAGTGAGAAGGATTCAATTTGCAATACTCTGGAAACAGAGTGCTTCCAGAGTACTGCACATAACTCCAGGATCTCTTTCTTGAAAGGCACCATCATTTGTAGGTATAGTTGGGATTATATTTTGCCATGTGTATTACTTTGCATTTAACAATGAATTTCATCTGCCATGTTAAAAGGAGTACTTGTGGCACCTTAGAGACTAACAAATTTATTTCAGCATAAGCTTTCGTGAGCTACAGCTCACTTTATCGGATGCATTCAGTGGAAAATACAGTGGGGAGATTTATATACACACAGAACATGAAATAATGGGTGTTACCATACACACTGTAACAGCATCCGAAGAAGTGAGGTGTAGCTCACGAAAGCTTATGCTCAAATAAATTTGTTAGTCTCTAAGGTGCCACAAGTCCTTCTTTTCTTTTTGCGGATACAGACAAACATGGCTGCTACTCTGAAATCTGCCATGTTGTTGGCATTTTGTTGCCATCACCCAGTTTTGTGAGACCCCTTTGTAATTCTTTGCAGTCTGTTTTGGATTTAACCATCTTGAGTAATTTTGTATCATCTGCAAACTTTGTCACCTCGCTGTTTACTCCTTTTGCAGATCATTTATGAATAGTGTTGAACAGCCCTGATCCCATACCAGTACAAGTCCCTTCGGGGACACCACTATTTACTTCTCTCCATTCTGAAAATGGACCATTTATTCCTACCCTTTGTTTCCTATCTTTTAACTGGAGCGCCTGGGAATGCTTTCAGGATCATCTAAGGATCCTTAGTTTAATTTAATGGCAAGTCTTTTGTTATCTTAATCACCCTGCCTCTGTTTATAAAGGAACTCCCTGCCCCAAGGACAGAAGCTGGGAGCAGCACAGAACTCATCACATTCCACACTCAAGCTCTGGCTCCTGGGAGCTGAGCACCCACTAATTTTTTCCCAGGTGGGTGCTTGAGTCCCGAAGCACACACAGAGTCCATGCCTATGCTTTGGCCCTGTGTGCATGCAAAGGTCTGGAAGAATTTGAGTATATCTGCGCTGAGCTATTGTACTCCTCATGGGCCTGATGCAAAGCCCATGGAGTCAGTGGAAAGACTTGTACTGACTTCAGTAGGATTTTGTTCAGACCCGTGCAGCCAGATAATGTAAACTTGGCTTCCTAGGGTATGTACACCTATTAACCAGAAAGGCGAAAATGGTAAGTGGCTCCTAGGAAGAGATACCGGTTACTGTGGTACGTGATGAGAATTATATAACCAAGAGCAAGAAAAGAGCTTCCTTCTGAGTGAATCTGAAGTGTACTTCCAAGCTTGTTTGGGATTGAAAATCTGGCAAACTGGAGGCAGTTTATTTAGATTCCAACCCTCTAACTGATTTAGAGACCTTTGCAATATTGCTAAATAAGTGAAGTGATTTAGAAAGTGAACCTTGGCACCTGCAGCAAAGTTGGGAAGAGAAGAGATACTTCAGAATTCAATTTACTCTGCATTAACTTGAGATCTGATACTCATTATCTGCTTTAACTGCTTGTTTTATCTAAACTGCTAAAGAGTCACAGGAGTGGGAAAGAAAATTAAGCCTATTTCAAATTTGTTGCTCTAAGCAAAATGACTTCCTTATCTAATCTTATGAGAGGTTGGATGAGTTTCCCTGTTTTAATAATCACTTGTCCCAAATTTCCCTTCCATTTAAAAAATTAACATAAAGAATCTGGAGGATTTATCTTATTATAATCAGAAAAGCTTTCTTAGATACCACCTAAAACCTAAATGATAAAACCTGATAAGTAGGCTTTTGCTAGAGGCATTTTCTAACCCAGTGGAACTTTTAATTACATACTTTGGAATAACAAAAGCTTACCCATTAGTAGTACACATACCAGTTTGGCCAGTGATTGTGTCCTATCTCACAACCTAAGCAGAAGTGGTCCTTATCAGCATTTGAAAAGGAGATGTTAGTAGAAAACACTAAATGCTGGAGGAAGTGGTGTTGATTGACTAAGGTGGTGGTTGTATGCAGTGTAGCTGTAGCTGTGTCGGTCCCAGGGGGGTGAGGAATTATCTTTTACTGGACCAACTTCTGTTGGTGACAGAGACAAGCTTTGGAGCCGCACAGAGCTCTTCTTCAGGTCTGGGAAAGGTACTCCCAGCATTACAGCTAAATGTAAGGTAGAACAGATTGTTTAGCATAAGTAGTTAGTACATATTCTAAAGGACTATTCAAGGTAGAGTGGCCTGTTAACTTCTCAAAGAATATGTGCTAACTGCTTATGCTAAACAATCTGTTCCACCTTGCATTTAGCTGTGATGCTTTGAGTACCATTTCCAGACCAGAAGAAGAGCTCTGTGTGGCTCAAAAGCCACCATGACAGGGACTGAAACACTGCCCCCCGTCTCCAATGAGTACCCCAGCCGCAGGTACCCCCTGCAGCACCGCCTCCAACCCCTCCAGCAGTGTCCTCTTTTTGGGAACCTGAAATATGGTAAACCTAGTCTTTGCTATTTTAGACTGTAATCTATTCAGCACTTACAGACAGCCTCCCAACCTGAAGCAAATACTCACTAGCAACCACACAACAGAACCACTAACCCAGGAACCTATCCTTGCAACAAAGCCCATTGCCAACTGTGTCCACATATCTATTCGGGGACACCATCATAGGGCCTAATCACATCAGCCACACTATCAGAGGCTCGTTCACCTGCGCATCTCCCAATGTGATATATGCCATCATGTGCCAGCAATGCCCCTCTGCCATGTACATTGGGCAAACTGGACAGTCTCTACGTAAAAGAATAAATGGACACAAATCAGAGGTCAAGAATTATAATATTCAAAAACCAGTCGGAAAACACTTCAATTTCTTTGGTCACTCGATTACAGACCTGAAAGTGTCAATTCTTCAACAAAAAGACTTCAAAAACAGACTCCAACGAGAGACTGCTGAATTGGAATTAATTTGCAAACTGGATACAATTAACTTCGGCTTGAATAAAGACTGGGAGTGGATCGGTCATTACACAAAGTAAAACTATTTCCCCATGTTTATTCCACCCCCCCCCCCCGACTGTTCCTCAGATGTTCTTGTCAACTGCTGGAAATGGCCCACCTTGATTATCACTACAAAAGGTTCCCCCCCTCCTCCCACCCGCTCTCCTGCTGGTAATAGCTCACCTTACCTGATCACTCTCGTTACAGTGTGTATGGTAACACCCATTGTTTCATGTTCTCTATGTATATAAATCTCCCCACTGTATTTTCCACTGAATGCATCCGATGAAGTCAGCTGTAGCTCATGAAAGCTTATGCTCAAATAAATTTGTTAGTCTCTACGGTGCCACACGTACTCCTTTTATTTTTGGGGATACAGACTAACACGGCTGCTACTCTGAAACCTGTCATTATTCCAACAGAGCCGCTGACCTTTCTGGAGCATTGCACTCCACATCGGACTTCACTGGAATATCCCTTGGAAAATTCATCCCATATAGAATATGGCTGCCCACTCTGTTTGCATACATTCATGCATTAACTTGGGTTTAGCGGGGTGAGACATGGGAGCTAATGCTGTATGGATCCTCCAGCCACTGAGATCTGCTCTTCAAGTCTGAAGTATCATTTGCAGAGTGGTTTCACTCATGCTTTTGCAGCCTGTAGTGATGAAAGGCTAATTCCTTCTTTTTGCCTATGCAGAGATCTTCAGGGTCCAGTCTGAGCTGGGATCAGTATTTACCCCTGCATATCCTATGATGCCCATGGTACCTGAATTTGCCTTGGGTTGGTACCAGCAGTAAAGCAACTGCCCTCCATTTTGTTTGGATGCTTTGGGCCTCCCCCCTGGAAGATACTGAAATAAAAGGTATAGCATCTGAATGACCATAAACTCTTGTTAGTAAGTACTGGAAAAGAACAGGAGAAATAACATTTTTCCATTTGAGTCCTAAACAAGTTATACCAATTATTTTCCAGTAATCCACGTTAGTGAGACAAAGAAAAAGGGCGGGGGAGAGGGGAGATTAATACTTCTTAAAAGCAAACCCTCCATCAGCAATCTCTAAACATCCTGCTCTAAAGAAATCATATTAAAAGATGAATGATGCACTATTAGTAGAAATTGCTCTTTCAGGTTTCCCTAGCAGAAAACATACTTTTATATAATAAAGAAGTTGCTTTCCAATACATTTGCGTGAGCCTTTTCAGTCACCTAATAAGTTACTCCAGTGCTGGTCTCCTGCCACCTGTACGATGATAGCTATTCTTCATTATTGACAAATGAAAAATATAAAATGGTGCAATATTTTAAAAATGTATAACCACATAGAGCCCTCATTTCCAGTTACAAAGTGACTCCCACAAGATCTTGTGAAGTACAAAGGGATTGGATAGTTTAAGGGCCATCAGAGCTTCTTTCAGGGAGGAGGTGAGAGGGTTGGGGGATGGACAATCCAGTGTTGTGAAGCTGTTTTTGGTATTCTATTTCTATGCTTTATTTTTGGAGCCTTTTTCCTCTCAGTTTGAAAGGGGAGCCCATATTTGTTTTGAAAAATATCATAAGTATAGGTATTACAGATGAAATAAGACTATTAGGTCATCTTATCATTTTCCCGGTCAATGCAAGATCATTTTCTATGGTAAATTATCTCTTTGTCCAATTTGACTTTACAGGGCTCCATCAATGGGACTTCCGTTGGGAGACAGTTCCACAGTCTAAACGAATTTACTGTCCAGAATTGTTTATCTAGTATCCAGTTTATATTTTCCAAGGTTCATTTACAGTGCATCTCATTACCCTTAGTTATATCCCTTTGGACCACCTTAAATAATTCTTCTTGATCCTTGATGTTTACAGCCTTCAAATATTTGTAGACAGTTATCCTGTTCTCTCACCCTCAGTCATTGCTCAGCCACGGTTATACATATTTATTTCTTTTAATGTTTCACCATAAGTCAATCCCTTCAGTCTGTTAATAATTTATGTTGCTTTCCCCTGAATTTTCTCAAATATGTCAACAGTTTTCTGCTATTGAGAGGCCCCCACATACTGTCTTTTAGCCACACACCATTGCCTGAAGAGAGGTAGAGAGAAGGATTATCACTATACTTTTGTTTATTTCCTAATTTATTTGATTTACTTGTGTTCTTAAGTAGTGCCAATTTTCAGCACCTAGTGTTTCTTCCCTATGTATGCTGTAATACAATATACAAATATAAAAATGATTTTACAACTATCCTGCCCTCTGAAAAGCTTGGCTGATTTAAAACATCCTATAAACAAATCAAAACTGTAAAATAATGTTCACTCATTATATCATGACCTAGCCTCCTATGCTCAGACCTTTAGACTTCACCTCTTCATTGTCTATGAAACACAAAATCTCTTGGATCTTTCCTGGAGTTTATCACAAAGCTCTGAAATGTATCATATGATGCTGCAATTTATTACATGAATTTACTAATGTCCAATACCAGTATGATCTGCAGACTTGCATAATATCCTCTCAAATCTGAGCTCTGATAATCGAGGAGAGGCTTTCATCTGAGTATTCTCTTTTAGATCTGAACCTGGGAAGATGAATTCCAGGCATTGTCACCTGAGACGTACCAATGAACCTCAACTGCTGTGATGGAACATAGGAAGGGAAGATGTTTGCAAAATAACTTTAAATTTCAGACCATAAGGGGCTTTAAAGATTATGTTTATGTTTGCAACAGAGCTGGGCAGGAAATGGTTATTCCTATCCTGTGAGTTGTCAAAAACTTTTCCTGTCCCAGAACAGGACGCAGTGGCAGAGGTCTAGGCTGGATATTAGGAAAAACTATTTTATTAGGAGGGTGGTAAAGCACTGGAATGCGTTACCTAGGGAGGTGGTGCAATCTCCTTCCTTCCAAGTTTTTAAGGTCAGGCTTGACAAAGCCCTGGCTGGGATGATTTAGTTGGGGATTGGTCCTGCCTTGAGCAGGGGCTCGGACTCAATAACCTCCTGAGGTCTCTTTCAAACCTAATCTTCTATGAGTTTATGAAAAGTCAAAATCTAATTTTTTTTTCCACAAAGTGATAATCTGAAAAAAAAAGTCAGCCCAATCAAAACATTTTGTTTCGATAATTTTAAAATGTTTTGGTTTTGACATCTTCAAATAAATTACCCTTTAGAAAAAGAATAAATTAACTAAAATTTCAAAATGTAAGTTGTTTTTAATAAAAGGACACTTTGTTTAGAAAATGCCAAAATGTCCCAGTTTAAAACTTTTTTCCAGAAAATATTCAGATCGGGAGATTTGTCAGAATTGACCCTTTCTCATGAACAGTGTTCATTTTCATGAACCAACATTTTCTGATGATAAAACATTTTGTCGGGAAATTCTCTGTCACTTCCAGTCTACACCACTACATAATAAATGATAAATAGGAAATTCTCAATCAATCTGATCATATCTCTGTGACGGGTTGGATCACAGAAACCCCCGTGGGGCTGCCAACTGATGTGCCAAGACTGCTTCTGCTCCTGCTTTCCCTGGGACTCCAGAGCCCTGCCTGGTAGTGCCAGACACGCTTGCTGGCTACCAACCCAGACCCAGGTCTGAACCACGTCCCCCAAAAGTGGCAGACTTACCTTGAAATGGCGTAAGAAGTGTTCCTGTCTCTGACACTCAGGTGCCCAACTTCCAGTGGGGTTCAAACCCCAAATAAATCTGTTTACCCGGTATAAAGCTTATATAGAGATATGCACAGCTGTTTGCCCCCCGCCCTCCAGGTGTTAATGCATACTCTGGGTTAAATAATAAGTGAAAAGTGATTTTATTAAATACAGAAAGTAGGACTTAAGTGGTTCCAAGTAGTAACAGACAGAACAAAGTGAATTGCCAAGCAAAATAAAATAAAACATGCAAGTCTGTGCCTAATACAGTAAGAAAACTGAATACAGGTAGAACCTCACCCTCAGAGGTGTTCCAGTAAGCTTCCTTTTACAGACTAGTCTCCTTCTAGTCTGGGTCCAGCAATCACTCACACCCCCTGTTGTTACTGTCCTTTGTTCCAGTTTCTTTCAGGTATCCTTCGGGGTGGAGAGGCTCTCTCTTGAGCCAACAGAAGACCAAATGGAGGGGTCTCCCAGGGGTTTAAATAGACTTTCTGTTGTGGGTGGATACCCCTCCCTCCCCCTGTGTAGAATTCCAGGAGTCACATGGGCAAGTCACATGTGCATGCATGACTCAGAACTTACAGGTAGCAGCCATGGTTTACATGCTACCTTGAACGTCCTCAAGTAAACTTATGTGGATTGGAGCCTTCCAAGATCCATTGTCCGTTAAGTGTTTCTTGATTGGGCACTTAATTTGCACATTCCTTTCTCAAGAAGCTGACCAAATGCTTACTAAGGTTACTTAAAATCAAACAAGTACACAGCCAATATTCATAACTTTGAACACAAAAATGATACATGCATACAAATAGGAGGAATAGATTCAGTAGGTCATAACCTTTAAGAGATATGTTACATGGCATATGTAGCATAAACCATATTCTAGTTATGTCATATATACATTCATAAGCATACTTCCATAAAGCCTTATGGGGTGTAACGTCACAATCTCCTCTTCCAATTTATTAAAAAATGGTCATTTTAATATGTCCTCATCAGGTGGGTTCCATATTTGTAATAATTTGTTATCCTTCAATTGGTTTGTTTTTTCATATCCCTGCTACTACATGTCCTCTTTGAGATACTACAGAGCTGTAATAGTTTTCTCTGATAACGTATTCATTATTTCTATTTCTGAAGCCCCAAAATGTCTTTGCTTGTTTATTTTTGCTGTGTAGGTTTGAACATTTTATCTCCCAGTTTTCGGTTATCCTCCTCCTGTTCAATGTTTTGTAGCATATAAATATCCATGGAGGTTATATTTCCTTTCCTTGTTCTCTGTCCGTTGTCTCATTATGTTTTCTGTACAGTGAATTGCATTAAGCTAATACTATACCTGTGTCTATTACAAATCTATTCAAAATAAACTTCCAGAATTTTATTGTCCTTTGTGTTTGGTGCCACCACTCCTAATTTTATGCAATCAAATTTTAGCATATTACTGCCACATCACTCTCCTAAGGCACTGAAATATGTATACAGTGTATATAGTATACAGAGATGATAAATGTGCCTAATATTGATTATTGTGATACTCCACTGGTCAATCGTCTCCATACTCCAATTCTCTCTTTACAGTCACAATTAACCTCACTCTCTTCACTATGCAAGCTAGTTCATTTATCCATTTAGTCTACTCCTCTAGCATATTTACTGACAGGAGAGATTTTTTGCTCCATGCAGTAAAAGCTATTCTAAAGCAATACATTACACTTATATATAGGCATGGCAGAATATGATTTTTATTTTTATAATATCAGTGGAAAGTATCAATATTTGTTTTAAGGCATTTTTATTTTTATAGATTTAAATTTTCAGTGACATGAAATTATGGAGTTTAAGCATTTTTTTTTCTGATTTTTATCTATTTATATTTTCCCAGTTGTGAGAAACTATGGGAGGGTCAGACAATAATTGTTTACAGCTGAGATTCAAAATGTTAAAACTTTGTAACCATTAAGACACAAATTGTCAACATCACATTTCAAAATACACAAAGGAAATATCCTTAAATCAAATTCTAATAAGTTCTCAAGCAGCATTTTCTTACTTTGCCTATATGTAAATTTTGCTGAGTATCAACTGAAATATTTTTTCATCGGGTGTGTGTACGGTGAAATTAATGTTTAATGACTTTTACTGGTAAAAATCTAATCTTTCTAAGCTTTCTTATATTGCACTTTTCCTTTTCAAGGCACTTGACAAACATTAACTGATTAATCACAACACCCATATTAGGGAGAAGACAAAGTGTTAAGATCTGAATTTTAAAGGTGGCAACATGGGCAGATTGATTTAGGTGACTTGCACCAGGCTACATTGGAAATTTGTGGCATAGCCAGAATTAGCACTCAGTACATCATGACCTATCATTCTAGGCTCAGACTTTTGGAATGCACCTCTCCACTGCCAGTCAGACACAAAAGCCTGATACTTTGATTTCTCTTTCCCCTGCTCATACAGGGCTAGATAGAACATAAAAATTGCCACAGTGGATCAAACCCATAGCGCATCTAATCCAGTATCCTGTCTCTCACAGTGGCCAGCACCAAGAATTTCAGAGGAAAGGGGAAGAACCGCACAATATATGCAGATGTGGTATAATCTGACCCTCCAGATCTAATCCTAATAATTAGAGGTTGGCTTAAAACACCCTGAAGCATGAAGATGCTTTTTAGCATTACTTTTGTACACCTCTTGCTATTCTTGTTATCCAGTCACTCTTTGAACCTTACTGAGGCCTGGTATAGCTCTATCAGTAAGGAGTGTAAGGGAAAAATAAAAACAATCACACCCCTAACCAATATAACTATGCTGGGGGCGGGGCTGGTGGAACCAATGTGGTTGCAGTTATACTGGTTGTTAGCAAATCCATATACAATAGACATAGTGTACACAACATTATACACAGCATGTGGACAGTTATAGTAACCAAATTACACACAATGCTGTTTACTCATGTCAAGACATATTCCACAATACCTTGTAACAGTACAACTCAGCATTTGGCATGGGCAGATAGGAACCCTGTCAAAGTCAAGATACATTAATGTTCTGCCCTGATACAAGCTTGGATGATACCTTTACAGCTTATAGCTCTTGTAATGTGATGTCCAAAACAAGAGGTAAGATAGAGAACAACAAGGTAAGGAGATGGTATGAACTGTGAGCTGGATCTGAGGTGACGTACAGAGTGCTTTTAGCTCGTAAAAAGCTGTGATATAAAGATAGGTTGTTAGGGGGGCATACTTCAAAGCAAAGCTACTGTGTAAGGTGAGCAACGTGAGAGCTTCCGAGAAGGGTGGTCTGCATGATTGCTTTTTGTGTACTGCTTTGTTCCAGTTAATAAAACTTGGCTAAGCTCATTTGGTCTCATGAACATTTTTAATATTGAGCCACAAGTATTAGTCAAGCAATTGACTATGCTTTTAGCAACAAGAGAAAACAAAAGGCCCTTTGCCAGTAGTACTTATTTCATTCAGGGAACTGGTATAATTAATACCAGAAAAAAGCACCTTTTATCCAGTGTAAGCTAGGAGAGTTTGCAGTATAGTTCAACTGGCAAACCTCTTCTAGTGTAGACAAGGCCTTAATTATTGACCTGAACTACATCTTGTAGCAATGAGCTCCATAATCTAAATACATGTAGTGTGGAAAAAAGTGTTTACTGGGTTTTAATTTGCCATCTTTCAATTTCATTCAGTGTCCCCTTTTTGCGTGTGTTTCAAGACAGGGAGAACAGAAGTTCCTATTCTACACCACTCAATATTTTATATACTTTTATCTTGTTGCCCCTTATTTGTCTCTTTTCTAAGGTAAACAATCCCAAAATTACAATCTCTCTTCAATCTTTACAACCTCTCCTTTAGGCTCAGCCCTGAATAAGGAGCACCCTTTAACCTTGTAGAATTTTCCCCAGATCTGACCACCTTTGTGAGAGGAAGGGGCTTGCTGCTCCATGAAGCAGGAAGTGGATTCACCCTGGAGTCTCTGATCCCTGTTTGGATGATGCTCTTTGACAGCTTTGAGGCTCCCCAATTACTGCAATAACTCTCTGACTATAGCATCACTATAGGAACCTCACTGGTGGGATTCCTCTAGTCACTGTAGGTTCTGGAAGTGCCTCATTCTCCCCCACTGAGAACATCTAGGGCTGGATTATGACATGGACAATTTGCTCACATTGGAGTACATCCCCCTACATGCCATCCTGGCTACATGGGCCTTGCATTCTACATACCTGTATACTATTCTTATGGAACAGCTGGGTGGGGAAGGGACTGAACTTTAGCTCCACCTTCCTCAATGCACTGACCAGAACAACTGAACCAGCAGAGAGCAGTGTCAGAACTTGCTGCTGATACAGGACAGTGGCAAATTACTGACTGCCAAGAGCAAGAAGAAGCAAGGATGGGATTGTAACTCAAGGGCCTCCTGAGGAACTGCTCTTGGGGCAGTATGCATCTTATGCTCTACCCCTTACTGAGGGCTGTGCCAAAAGCCCTTAACACAGAGGTGAGCAAACTACGGCCCACGGGCCACATCCGGCCTGCGGGACCGTCCTGCCCTGGAAAGTTCACTGCCGCCGAAGACTACCAGGAGCACCCAAGCTCCCGGCCGGGGACGCTAGCCCCAGGCTCCTCCCCTGCTGTCCCCCCTCCCCTGCAGCCTCAGAGTGCTGCGCTGCCGGTGTACTGGCCCGCCGCTTCTGCTGGGCAGGGTGGCGGCATGGCTGCGAGCTCCTGCCACTCTGAGCAGCATGGTAAGGGGGCCGGGAAGGGTTGGATAAGGGTCAGGGGGTTCCGGAGGGCAGTCAGGGGACAGGGAGCAGGGGGGTTGGATAGGGTGTTGGATCCTGGGGGGCAGTCAGGGGGCAGGGGTGCGGATAGGGGTCGGGGGGACAAGAAGCGGGGGGGGTTGGATGGGTCAGGGGTTCTGAAGGGGGCAGTCAGGGGGCAAGAAGTGGGAGGGGGCAGATAGGGGGTGGGGTCCAGGCTGTTTGGGGAGGCACAGCCTCCTCTACTGGGCCCTCCATAAAGTTTCACAAACCCGATGTGGCCCTCGGGCCAAAAAGTTTGCCCACCCCTGCCTTAGCAAGTGATACAAACCAGCCATTTGAACGGCTTTAAACTGTGAATGAAAATGCTTTAAGAAGTGGTTTCATGTGTTCTTTCTGCTCACATAACTGAAAGTTAGCTTTAGTTATTTATTTTCTGAAAACTGAATGTTTTCAGGCAATTAACCATTGGAAAAAGGAAATTATAAGCAATTGCTTTATTTTTGTTTGAACATGGTTTACTGAAAAGAGTGCATAATGTACAGTATATTAACACAAATATCCCATGAATATTTACCAGGTATACCTAATTTACTATGCATGCATGGCAGCCAATGATTCTGTATTTTTTAGAGACACTAAGTACTCTGCGGTATAATAGGTTGAAGCAGCTTTTCAGGAACCATGGCTGTGTCCTGTTGGGTCGACAATCAATCCAAATGTACATAATAGACAGTGACTTTGCAAACAAATCATTATGGTCTATTGAGTAAATAAAATGCATCTTGAAAAGACTAAACATGAGTTACATGATACTACTGGCAATGAAGGAACTCTTCCAGTCTAGTGAGTCAGGAAAATAACATAAAAAATTGAAGTTTGATGCATATTGAGATGACAGACCATAATGTCTTCAAAAGACCCTCCATGGTCTATGGGGTAAAAACGCAGTTAAAAGACTGGGAAGAATATTTGTTATTTCGTCCTTTTCTCCTTTAATGCAGAATGAACAACAAAGAATAATTTACATGTTGACACATTATAAAAGTGAAAGAAAAGGGTGGGCATCGCCACTGCTGGGTTCCATTGTTCGCTTGACCTCTAACTGAGATCACTTTGTGAACTCAGGCAAGCCACCTGTACTCTGAGCTAAATCCTCTGCTACATCAAAGCAGAGATCATTAGGGCTAAGGCAGGCAGGCAAAAGTGCCTACGTTAGGTCAACTTTCCACCCTATCTCTGGATTCTGGAAGTAGCTGGAGACTGAAATAAGCCCCTATGCTAGTTACAGCAGCTGAAAGGACACTCTAATTTCTTCCAGCTTTCTATGGGCCCTGAAGGGCCATTATGCCAGTGAAGATTGTTAAAATACAGTGTGTTGAGGTCCACCTCTGGCATATCCTCTAATATGAGTGGGTTGGGCAGGTGTACAGCCAGCTACATCAACTTTACACCAACAAAGAATCCCCCATGACTGGGGAGTGCTTGGCTGTCCATTTAGGGATGCTTTAAAATAAGTTTGGAAAGCTCCTTCATCAACATATTTTTAGCACAGGTCAGGATTTGGTCCTCTGGGTCTCAGTGTCCTTACCTCTACCAAGAGCAATTTATTCATCTTTATAAAAAGCAGATATTACTACTGTTTAGGTGAAGGTCAAATTTACTGACTTGAGCCATTAAATAGTAGCCAAGGTGGAAATTTGCCTTGAGGAACAATAAATGTGGATGTTCTCAAAACACAAAGTTGAGATATAGCAGTCTACCTTTATGGTCAGGAATTTCAAAAGGGTTTTCCTGTTTTCCTTTTGTGCTGGTATTCTCGATGGGAGCCAAAGTGAGTGGTTAAGGTTAAAACACAACTAAATTAAACAAACCCTATTCTCCCCTTTTGATGAGCAAGCAGATAGTTTCATGAATTATCAGATTGTATCTTCAGAGATGAATAATAGTTTTCGCTGAATTCAATTGCAAGCATTTACGATACACTCAGTTTCATACAGAATCTCAAAAGTGGATATTAAGCCAGATCTCAGTATTGTTCTCCTACGCTGAGGTAGACAAGTGAAAATTTCTGAATTGTCACATATTTGTCTCTATCCAATAAAAGATAGTATGTAATGCCGATGTGTATAGTACCTGCCTGAGATCTGCAGAGGAAAGGCACTATACACGCTGAAAAGGAAGAATGCGCCTCGAATTTATGTTTCTGTGATGCCATAAGTTTTGTCACATCTGCTCACAATTGGTTATCATTTGTTTTAATGAGAGGGCGTTATGCCCTTTGTGATTAATCCTTGCTAGAGGTTTGGGATTTGATTTTATTGACTACCTAGCCTTTATTAGACCTGACTGTCCAGTATCCTGCATGTGTAGTCATTTATGCCAGTGCTTAGTAAAAGTAAAACACAACATCAGGAGCACCAGAAGATCCCTAGAAACCCCCTGTAGAGAGGTCAGCCAAGGCTTGTCTCTCTCTGGGGTGGTGGGGAACCACACCACCCTCACTAAATTTGGGAATAGGTCTTGTGGGGAATTTGTCTGGCCGCAGGAATCATCCTCTGCAGCCTTTGTGAAGGCAGAAATAAACACAGTAAGCCCAGGCCCTAGGTCAGGGCAGGGCAATGGTGAGTCAGGCGCTCAGGCCCTCAGGCAGGGGCTGAGCAATAACAGCATATAATAGCAAGCCCAGGCCCTAGGCTCCAAAGGGCCTGGGAGAGGGGGAGAATGCCACCCGCGAGTTGGGTGGCAGGGGGGACGCAGGCCCTCCCACTCCACTGTGTCCCAGCCCAGGGCCTTAGCAGCAGCAGAAGACCCACTGCTGCGTCAGTGGGGATCCTGGCCACAACACAGTGACATGAGTTCTGGCAGTGCTGCAGCTAGATTAGGGTCAGCTGCCCCCAGGCTACTTCTAGACTCCCCTTCTTGAGGTACCTGG
The DNA here is from genome assembly GCF_015237465.2 of Chelonia mydas. NCBI lineage: Eukaryota > Metazoa > Chordata > Testudines > Cheloniidae > Chelonia > Chelonia mydas. Next base: position 18,478,522 of record NC_057851.1, read on the forward strand.
GTCAGGGTGGTGTCCTCAGGGGCGTCCAGCACCATGGGTTCCTCGGGGTAGCTGGCCAGAGGTAGACTTGGCAACTCCTCCGCGTAGCTGCTCTCTCAATGAGCTCTGGGGTTGGGCCTTTATACTTCTGGTGCCATGCCTGACCCTCTGGGGGCAGGCTCAGAGCTCCCTGGATCTGCCCACTAGGGTGTCCAGAGGGACTCATCCTCTCCGGGGCGGCGGGGAACCACACCGCCTCACTACATTCCCCAACCCCCCAATCCCCCTGCCCCTTTCCAGCACCCCTGCACAACACACAACCAAATAAGTATTTGCTAATACTGCTGTAAGAGATTCACCTATGCAAGGCAACAGAGAATTAGAACCATTTAAAAAAAAAATTTGCGGGGGGAATATATGCTTTATTTAACATACCTAGATCTTATTTCACTCTAACTTCATTTGCCAAGTTGCATTGCTCTTTTCAGAAGCAACAGTGTATGGATGGCAGAAATATTCAGTTTGAAAAGATGAAGATGTTATCTTTGGACTGAATTTCCACATCTGTTTGTAGAAAGGTATTATTTATTTTAGAGATTTTTTTCCTCAGGCAAAGTTAGAGGCAGTTATACCTGCCAGATGTGACTCTGAGTTTGAACTCTGAAACTTTTACTCAGCTCTTCAGTAAATCCAAGTAGTTACTATACCAACAGGAAGTCTAGACCATAATAGTGATAAAACCTTGGAGCTAATGACAACTGAATTGTGAAAGGCCTAGCAGTAAGTTGTTTAGATGGGGCGCAGAAGATGCCCTTTTAATATATAAGAAATTACTCAACTTCTTTGGTTATTTTCCTGCTATAAACATATTTAGTAGAGCTGGTTGAAATTTTTTGACTATTTTTTTTCCATGAAAAATGTAAATTTGTTCAAATCAAAACGTTTTGCAAAGATAGTATGCTTTGAATGATATTTTCAATTTTTCAAAGAAAATACTTGGAAACAAAATGTTGGTTCATTTTGAATTGAAATTTTAATTTTCTTTTGCAAAACTAAATTTGGAGTTCTTTAAAAAAGTTAATTAGATGGCCCAAAAGCCACAGAGGGCAACTTAGGCTAAAAGTCCATTCTGGTTTAATGATGAAGTGAAGGAAGTAAGTAATTAGAAATATAAAAAGCAGTATATAACAAATTGTAAAATGAGGAACTAGATAGCAATTAATGTAAATTAGAAGTTATGAAGTGCAGAAAATTGATAAGGGAGTATAACGACAGAGATAAGGACATTAAGAAGTTTTTTAAATATATTAGAAACAAAAGGAATTCTATGAATGGACTAGATGGAGATGGTAAATTATTACTAAAGATGCAGAAAATAAGCATTCATGAAATATTTCTATTCTGTATTTGGAAACAAGCAGGATGATGTACTGGTATTATATGAGGAAGTTTGGTTGATAAGGGTAACTGCATAAATATAATATACTTAGATTTGTAAGGTGTTTGACCTAGTACTGCACAACATTTTGATTAGAACATTACTACTATACGATACCAAGAGAGCACATGTCAAATAGATTAAGAACTGTACAACTGATAGATCACAAAAAAGTAGCTGTCAGCGGGGGAATCATCATGAAATGAGGATGTTCCTAGTGGGATTCTGCAGGGACTGATAGAAGGCTAAGCACTATTTGACATTTCCATCAATGATCTGGAAGTAAATATAGAATCATTGCTGATAAAATTTGCGTAAGTTACAGAGATTGGTGGAATGATAAATAATGATGAAAAGCAGTGACTTTGAAAAGGATTTAGGGGCCACAGTGGACAAGCAACTAGCCAGTGGGGGCTGTGGGAAGCAGTGCGGGCCGAGGGACATGTTGGCCGCCGCTTCCCGCAGCCCCCATTGGCCTGGGACAGCGACCGTGGCCAGTGGGAGCTGCAATTGGCCGAACCTGTGGATGCACAGGTAAACAAACCGTCCCGGCCCACCACAGGGCTTATCCTGGTGGGCCACGTGGCAAAGGTTGTGATCTCTGATCTAGATGGTCATATTTTAATCAGATAATGTCACAAGACCCTAAATCATGAACAAGCTGTCCCCTCAAAAACCTACCCTGCTTCACTTTTCCCTGGGACCCTTCTATGCTACTTGTCTTCTCCTAGGCACTCCTCAGGCCTCTTTAACCAGGCCTTTTTGTGGGCTCTGTTCCCAGCTCCTTTTTCATAGGGAACCATCCTGGCACCTGGTACGGTTTCCCAGCTCACGGCTCTTAGACCCGAGAACTCTGCTGCTGGTCCAGTTCAGGACTGTCTCTTGTTGTCTCCCAGCAAGGAACCACCAGCAGTCCTTCGCAAGACTCTGATCACTGGAGAGCTTCCAATCCCACTGTTGCTCTTTCCAGCCCTCCTCCTTATTGAGAGACAGGGTTTGCTTCTTATCTCAATTCATTCTTTGCAAAAGGCCTTGGGGCTACAAAGGGGATAAGTCTGAACTGGGACTTGAATCCCGTAAAGGCTCATCTTGCCTATATCACAGTGTCTCAAGCCTGAGTTGGAGAAACTGCCTTGGGGTAATTCATTCTTCATGTCCCTAACCTCTCCAATACACCAATAAGTGTACCAATTGCTTGTTTGGTAGATACCTCCAGAGTAGGGTGTGAATAGATCCAACCAACTGAAACTCTCTCCTTACAGCATTTGACACCATTATACTGTAGCAGCGTTTATCACCACTAATCTTCGCTGGATTTGGGTCCTCCAGCTCAGCACTTTTATGTCATATAATCAAAGAAAGTAGAGTTAAAATACCTGATAGGTCATTTAGTTTATCGCCCTGCCAATTTAAAGAACTGTAATGATGGGGCTTCCATTAATTCTCATGAAAGATTATTACACTGTCCATAAAGTCAAACCATTAGGAATTTTCCCCTAATTTTGGGCCTAAGATTCAGTTTCAGTTGCACCAATGTAGACTGGGAGTAGCACTGATGACCTCATCAAAATCACTCAGAATAGAACTGCAATATCTGTCCCATTCACCCTACATGACATTCTCCAGTTCTGCTACTTCACATAATACATTGTATCAGGTGAGAGGATGGGGGACACTTGTGGGCTGCATTCAGGGAGCTTCCTTAAACTGGGGCAATATTGCCAACTCTCACAATTTTCTCATGAGTCTCATGACATTTGGTGTTCTTCTTAAAGGCCCAGTATCAGAAGACATGTAATTAGCTGAGAATCTCAGTTTTCATTTTTTTTTAAAGTCTCTAGCCCTTGTGGCTGAGGGGAAAAGCTTAAGAACATATCCTGAGTGTCCAGTAAAGGTTCAAAAACCAAAAGTTAAGGAAAAACCCCAAGATATATTGTTATTAATATTATTAAAACTAATGATTTTTAAATTAATCTCATTATTTTGGAGGCAGGGGACTGACTCATGTTTTTTAAATCCTCAGGGCTGGCAAGACTGTGGTGCACTGTCAGGAATTTAATTAATACAACATTAATTTCCTTTGATTCAGCATCTTTATGCTGAAGGTCTGAAGAGTGGTATTGACTAAATGGAGGGCAGTGTCCTTTGTGGGTTTCGCTGTGGAATAGCTTCTTCTGTTCTACAGGGTTATAAGACAGAAATCCTTGCAGGGGCTGTCTGCTGACCTACGCACAGAATAGGGGAGGAGGGCAATTCTAGAGACACACTGCCATATACAACTCTCATTAGTCCAAGACCACCAAGAAGTTTATATATTTTTTTGCTGCAAATTTTTTTGTCCGAAACTTTATTTTTCGGCAAAAATTTCAGATTGGCAACACTAAAACATTTCATGAATGTATGTCAATTTCACCAAAACTCTTGTTTAAAACACAAAAATATTAAAAATCAAAATATTGCATTTTGATATTTTTATATGAAGTGTTTTGGGGTTTTCTGGTTAGAATTACTTTGTTTCAAAATTTATTTTAATTACGGCTGCTGATTAATCACAGCTAACCCACATGATTAACTCAAAAAAACAATTGTGATTAATCGCAGTTTTAATCACACTGTTAAACAATGAATACCAATTGCAATGTATTAAATATTTTGGATATTTTTCTACATTTTCATATATATTGTATTCTGTGTTGTAATTGAAATCAAAGTGTATATTATTTTTATTACAAATATTTGCACTGTAAAAATAATAAAGAAATAGTATTTTTCAATTCACCTTATACAAGTACTGTAGTGCAATCTTTTTATCATGAAAGTGCAACTTACAAATGTAGATTTTTTTGGGTTACACAACTGCACTAAAAAACAAAACAGTGTAAAACTTTAGAGCCTACATGTCCGCTCAGTCCTACTTCCTGTTCAGCCAGTCGCTATAACAAACAAGTTGGTTTGCATTTACAGGAGATAATGCTGTCCTTTTCTTATTTACAATGTCACTAGAAAGTGAGAACAGGCATTTGCATGGCACTTTTGTAGCCTGCATTGGAAAGTATTTACATGCCAGAAATGCTAAACATTCATATGCCCCTTCATGCTTCGGCCACCATTCCAGAGGACATGCTTGCATGCTGATGATGCTCGTTAAAAAAATAATGTTTTAATTAAATTTGTGACTGAACTCCTTGGGAGAGAATTGTATGTCCCCTGCTCTGTTTTACCTGCCTTCTGCCATATATTTCGTGTTACAGCAGTCTCGGATGATGACCCAGCACATGTTCATTTTAACAAGACTTTCACTGCAGATTTGATAAAATGCGAAGAAGGTACTGTACCAATCTGAGATTTCTAAACATAGCTACAGCAGTCAACCCAAGGTTTAAGAATCTGAAGTGCCTTCCAAAATCTGAGAGGAACGAGGTGTGGCGCATGCTTTCAGAATTCTTAAAAGAGCAACACTCCAATGCGGAAACTACAGAACCCGAACCACCAAAAAAAGAAAATCAACCTTCTGCTGGTGGCATCTGACTCAGATAATGAAAATGAACATATGTAGGTCTGCACTGCGTTGGATTTTTATCGAGCAGAACCTGTCATCAGCATAGACACAAGTCCTATGGAATGGTGGTTGAAGATGAAGGAATATATCAGTCTTTAGCACATCTGGCACATAAATGTCTTGTGACGCTGGCTACAACAGTGCCATGAGAATGACTGTTCTCACTTTCAGGTAACACTGTAAATCAAAAGCAGGCAGCATTATCTTTATCTCCTGCAAATGTAAACAAACTTGTTTGTCTGAGCGACTGGCTGAACAGGAAGTAGGACTGAGTGGACTTGCAGGCGCTAAAATTTTACATTGTTTAATTTTTGAATATAGAGGTTTTTTACATAATTCTTCATTTTTAAGTTCAACTTTCATGATAAAAATATTGCACTACAGTACTAGTATTAGGTGAATTGAAAAATACTATTTCTTTTGTTTTTTTACAGTGCAAATACTTGTTATCAAAAATAAATATAAAGTGAGCACAATACACTTTGTATTCTGTGTTGTAATTGAAATCAATATATTTGAAAATGTAGAAAACATCCACAACTATTTAAATAAATGGTATTCTATTATTATTTAACAGTGCAATTAATCAAAAATTTTTTAATCGCGCGATTAATCTTGATTAATTTTTTTAATCTCTTGACAGCCCTAATTTTAATTTTATTTTAAAAATTCAAAAACCTTTTAAAATGGTCAAAGATGATACAAAATGTTTCAATTTTGTTGAAATGAAGTGGTTTGTTTGACCCAAAACTTTTTGACTTTTCAATTTGCCATATTTTTTTGAAATTTCATTTTCTTTCTCACCCCAAATGATTTTTTTTTTTACTTTTTGAAATTGTCAACAAACAGACAAATCTATTATTCACCCAGATCTACTTCTAACACTGTGTGGCTCTTTGTCGCCAACTAGTGACTATACCATGTATAGCTGCTTGTGAGTCTACCACTGTCTTTGAACTCATGTACCTGATATTTTACCTGAAGCAATAGCAGCTCATTCTGTTAGATCCAGGAGTCCTCGGTTCAATCCCTGCAGATGGCCCCACCATGAATGTCATTATAAGTGGGGGCTGACATAAAGATTTGAACTGCCATGAACCTCTGAAACTTAGGATGAGCTTTCCCAGTGAGGGGGAGTGTATAAACTATGCTATCACAATATGGCTCGTTATCCCCCTCTATACATTATTGCTACTAGGCTATAACAAAGAGCAACACTGTGTTATCAAAGGTTACAGCTGCAAACATCTTAGCATTGTTTTCTCTTATATTTAATGAACTGCCCCAAGTTTCCTGATGTTTCTGACGGGACACGTTGCCGATACTGTGAAAATATTCACAAGAATTCAGTAAACAGGTTCCATCTTTTGAATAAACCATAAAGCAAGCTCTGATCAGATTACCTTTGATAATCAGAGGCAACTTGGTAATTTCCGTAAGAAATTAGTGTGTGGGTGTTAACTAGGTTGTTTTGGCCCAGTTACGATAATTTTGCATCAATCTGAGCGAAAAGGAATTCCGGAAAGCACATTTGTGCATCAGAAATGCAGCTCTGCTGGTACTACAACAATATTCCTGGAAACTCCACTCATTTCAGGTTAATGGGTGAAGGGGCAAGGACGCATCTTTGGTTGCCATGCAGCTAATTACATCATTTCAGGCAGGATTTAGTTTAGAGCTAGCAAAGAAACTAAATTACATTCAAATACAAAAGGCGATCTTTCTGTCTTTTAGGGGAGGTCATTAGCAAAACAGCAGAGGAAGGTGACTTGGGAAAGAATGAATTTCACTGTCTGTTTTTCCTGTGCTTTTAGACCCTAGATATAGTAAGCACTGCATGAAAACTGAGCACTGAAAGCAAACTTTATAGGGTCTCCCTGGCATACTGCAGATGATGAACACTTTCATTATAAGGTCTCATTTCTTTTTTAAGAAATGTGGCCTTTACTTAAGAAAAGATGGATCCCTGCCTTCTTTAAAACTGTTTTAATTTTCATTCTCTTTTCAAGAGGTATTGATTATGAATTGCATCACTTCTCCCACTTTAATAAGATTGGTCATCCGTGAGGCAAATATATATTTCTCAATTCACAGCTTTAGAGTAGATAACTACTGAAAATTAATCATCCATAGAACACTGAATTGAATAGCGCTTCTAATCTCTAAAAAAGATCACCAGTCTATTAGACTTATATGTAATAATCAAGCTATACATAACTATATAATTTATAAGCTGCAAATTAGATCAGCCATCTATTAGACTTTATAAAGCTGGAAATGTATTCATCAGATAAAAAAAAACAATAAAAAAGGAAATTAGCCAAATGGGGATCTTGCTACCCCATTAAGGGAACAATTAGAATATTAGATTTGAAAGAACAATGGGTTAAGTAGGTGCCATCTCTTCTTTTTACAGTCACTGTCATGTATTTATATTGTGACCTTTGCTATTCTTGAACCAAATTCTGCTCTCCCTTATACTGGTATAAATCCAGAATAACCTCATTGACTTCACTGGAGTTATTCCTGTTTTACATCAGTGTCACTGAACTCAGGATTGGCCTCTACCACAATTTGTTTCACAAGAAGTCAGAATGAGAATTCTAGTACACAGTATAAACTGTGAGGCAGATAGGACTGCTTATAAAAACTGAATCATAATGAATTTTTAGGAGGAAAAGACATTTTACTCTGACCAAATTAAAGTCTAACCTTTCTCCGAGATTTTGTGTGTCAGAACGATGCTGTTCAAAGTTGAGCTGGTGAGTAAAAAAATATAAAGGTGAAGTTATAAGCATCTGAAAAACAGAAATTGTCCCTCTCAGGGCATGGCTCAATGAATGTGTGACTGGTGATTTCATTTCCAACTTTTTGCTAACTTTGCATTTTTTAAATTATTTTTGAGTCTGGATTTCTTATGGTGGTTGAAGTGATGCCTGTGAACTGACCTATGATCTCAAACATTACAAAATACCTATGGACGGGCTCACTGGGTATATTTTTGGATCTGTGGGCTTTCCAAGCCCAAAGTTACTGGAATGGGGAGGTTCTTCATTTGTATAAAGGAGACCTAATTGTACCCCATTTGGTGATGGCAGTGGTGGAGTTCCCCATTCTGATTCTCCACGGGATTCTGGAGGAAGAGTTCCAAGAGGGTGGAACCAGCCAGGCCCATCTTCAGAAAACTGAAGGAAAGGGAGAAGCCACAGCTGCTGCTGCTGGCTTGTTTTTCTGCAGTGGCTGCTGTCATGACTTTTGCTGCAGCTCTTGATTGATGGCTTCTGGCTATGCAATGCCACTGTTCCTGACAAAGAGGCCTGTTTTTCCTCTATCCTCCTAGCTGGCCACCCAGGGGTGGGAGTACAGAAACATGCAATATCTGATAGTTACATAAGGCTGCTGCCTTTCCATAGAGCTTCAAGGAATTGTTGGCTTATGTATGACTTAATGAACCTGATAATTAGATTAATTTGATGACTTGTTATTAGCTCACTCTTTTAATTTCATTTGTTTATATGTGTTTAATGCTTTTTCTTAATTATTTCATTAATAAAATATATAAAATTGGAAATCTGTATGGTTTGGCTGTTTTCTCCCCGGATGTAAGGGTTCCAAACCTGAGGACAAGGGTGGCCAACCTGTGGCTCCAGAGCCACATGCGGCTCTTCAGAAGTTAATATTCGGCTCCTTGTATAGGCACCGACTCCGGGGCTGGAGCTACAGGTGTCAACTTTCCAATGTGCCGGGGGGTACTCACTGCTCAAACCCTGGCCCTGGCCCCAGTCCACCGCTTCCTGCCCCTCCTCTGAGCCTTCCTCCTCTGAGCCTGCCGTGCTGTCGCTCCTCCCGCCTCCTCCCCGGAGCCTCCTGCATGCCACGAACAGCTGATCAGGAGGTGTGGGGAGGGAGGGGGAGGCGCTGATCGGCGGAGCAGAGGGGGAGAGCTGATGTGGGGGTTGCTGACGTATTACTGTGGCTCTTTGGCAATGAACACTGGTAAATTCTGGCTCCTTCACAGGCTCAGGATGGCAACCCCTGCCTGAGGAAAATAAATAATAGACAACCTTGTGACACACCTAGTGGTGGCCCACAGAATTGCCCCATAGTGCTCCCCATAACTGGTGCCTGAACTGGAACACTGTTGGTCTTTGATGAAAAGCTGACCTATGGACTGATCATTTATTTCAGTAAGCAACCTGGGTTTCAGAATCTCTGAGGACCTGGAGAGGAGGATACTAGCTGGTCAACCTAAAGGCTGGTCAATTCCCCATGGTAAATCTGTACAATTTATAATGCAACGCCTAGCCTGCTTTATATGTTTTACTAATCTAGACTAGGGGTATTTATTTATCTATTTATATAGATTTAGGTTTTTCTAAAAGGCAACTTGTGATGCATGTTGATGAGTGAAGTAAAAGTAGGAGCAGCCCACGGAAAATGATATAGGGATAGAAGGCACACTCCTTAGCTGTCTATATAGGGTCTCTGAGCTGGAACCTAGAGGAAAGAGTGGGCCTGGGTTCCCCTACCTCTTCCTTAGACCAAGAGGGGAAGTACTGGTGACAAAGATAAAAGAAACCAAGAATGGCAAGTACCAAATAGTGACTGGGAGATGGACTTGAAAGTTTCCTACTTTGACTTTCCTATTTTCGGGACTTTTCTGTAACCCCAGAAGGGAGATGAACTAAACAGTGACCTGGCCTGCTAGGCCACACACAACGACAGAGTACTGTGGCCCCCAAAACAACAAAAGGGGACACTAGACTGGAATAATCCCTGCAATGCCACACCCCAGACACTAGGAGGCCCTCTGGCGGCGAGAGACTTGATGACATGACTATCCAAGATTAACTAGTTTTGAATTATAATAAAAACAATAAGCTTGGTTAAACCACCTCTTTAGTACAATGGGGTCTTGATGCCTGACTGGGTTCCTAGGTACTACTTTCATTAATAAAAATAATAATTAATAACAACTAAAATGTATAATAATAATAATAATAAATAATAATATGCCAATAAACAACTCATTGTCTGGCCATGTCCATCTCTCCTTTAATATTGGGTGCTGTCATGCTATCTGGAGTGGTTCATGACTGTGAATGCCAACCTTAGGCTACAACTACACTGCAGTCGTCAGGTCAGACTGTCAAGAAGCAGGGCACAGATCCCAAACTGGCTGTATGTTTTATAATTTGATTTGACCATCCCAGTAACAAGTGTGAACGCCTTAAGCAGTATAGCAATCTTACCACAGAGTCACAGACAATCCCCTTGTGCATTGCCAGTCTATCTGGCAAGCTGGATTTAGTGATAGTTCATTGCTATACACCAAAGATCACAAAAATATCAGGTTGCTTCCAGTCCCAAGGGACCAGTCACTTACCCCAAGTAAATGTGTACCTTAGATCTCACACCAAAGGCAACGCTTGCAGCCAATCCTGTAATAAACTAACTAAAGGTTTATTAACTAGGAAAATAAATGAGATTTGCTTACAGGTTAAGGTGGGCAAACATATATTCAAATGAGTTACAGTTTATGTTTCCAAAAGGTGACAGAGTTTTAGAAATTTGTCAGCACTGAATATCTTTTAGTGCTAACCCAGGTTGACCCTGGGGATGTCTGCTTCTGTTTCATGAGAAACTAAACAGGAAAAGAGATGAACAAATTTCTTGTCAGCTATTTTTAGTTCTTTCTTCTAGAATTCAAGCTGATGGGATGAGCCCTTTTGCATGAAGCTTCTTCATGGGTATTAAGAAGAAATTAACAAAGTCTTTGTATTGTGATGTCCCACAATGGCCTATTTATTTGTGATAACCTTCTTGATGAGCAGGAGACAATCCCTCCTGATAGCTACACAGTTCCAGAGCAAATATTTTTTACAGTTGTAAAGCCGAAACTTAAATATTACCTTGTAGCATCTGATAAAGATCTTACCAGTGAGATTAATTCATGCAACAATTTACAACCATTTCATAAAGTATAAACACTAAACACGTTGTTATAAGTTCAATATCCATATTAGCCACAGTAACACACAGGTGAAACAGACTGGTTTCCAGCAATGAATTTTATAGTGCTCAGCTGAGGCCTAAAGCCTTGGCAAGGGCTGGCACGTGGTTTGCCAGCGTTGCAGATGCAATAATGTGAGGTGGACATGGCCAACCAATAAGATATAGAACATTTTAAAAGATACAGTAAACCAATGTACTATGCTGTCTTTAATATAACTATGTGTTGTATTCAGAAGCCATACCTGAGCTACAATTCAAAGCTTTTGTAAACATCCAGTTGGTATATTTTCAGTTTCAAATAATGGACAGATAATGGCCTATATTCACAGTCCCACTGACACTCTCTTACATTATCCCTGTGAGGAGCCTGCTTTCAGATTTTTATACAAAGATGTATCTTAAATTAGAACAGAAACTGTCTGAACCAAAACTCTATATCCAGACATTCCACACAGCTTGAACCCTGAGCTATTTGAAATTGGATCTGAATCTTTATAATGTTTGAAACTAAAACTCTGCATCTGAACACCCCCAATCTTTGAGGTGTTCAAATTCCCAACTCAAATTTTACAACTGTTGCACTGCCTACTCTATAGTGAAAAACAGAAGTGGGTGTGGCCTCCCATGGAATAGGATGGTAGCAACTCCCTTCCCCTTCTCCCAGTGAAGACAAGTGAGAGGAGGTAGCTTCTCCTGACCTTTCTTTGTCCCCCTAGTTTCCCACTCTGGCTATAGCAAACAAAAATTGCCACCCTTGCTTTGCCATAGTACCACTCTTAGAACCATATCAACATATGTTCCACACTATGACCCCTGTAACTGTTTCTTTCTTATAAATATTCTAGATGACTAATGAGTTCAGAAAAAATGCACTTATGGGAAGTCATTGTGAACTCATAATTATCAGCACACTCACAACTATATTTTCACCTCTCCTGATGGTGCATACATGCAGCTTGCTGGCCGTGCCCTTAGCTACATTTGTGATAGATGCTGGGCTCCATTACGTGACCCACTGTGTCTGTCTCTCTTGTTGTTCACTTCAGTTTTCTCCTATTCATTTGTTTTTTACTTCTTTGTGTGTGATATACGTCATGGATGCTTTGTTACACAGCTTTTTAAAGTCTGCTCCATCTTCTTAGTTCTTCTGCTCTAAATATCATGATGGGATTATTATGATAATATTTTGGTACTTACAGTTGTCTTTGTCCTTTTTGTTTCCCTAATTCTTTCTTTTGTTCATGCTTTGCCTTTCTATATCTCTTGTCTTTTATAGTTTTCTAATATAATTATATAGCACTATTATTAGGTATTTTTAGTGACCGCTCTCGGTCTATACAGTTATTGACTCTGACACATGACTGCAATATATCAAATTTCCAAGATAATCCAATTATCATGTGTATTAGATTTGTATATACTTAAGGGTTGTATTATGACTGGCATCTCACTCGTATCAAAGCATTTGTTTTAAAAATCTTCATGATGATATTTCATCTTGCAAATACTTTCATTTAAGCTTCTACTCTTCTATTCCACTCACCTCCTTGGATTATGTTAACATACAAGAGTTAGTCCAAAAAGACACACAGTATTCATTAAGGGTCTGTTTTGCTTTCCCATTCAATGTGATCTTTTATTCTTTTACTTTGCATTAAACATGATTTTGGTGTTCAGCGCTCTGATCATTATTTCAGTAGTTCAGTAAATATAATGATAGTGAAACTGGCAAGAAAAATAAAAGCTCATGATCTCTACAAATTGCTAACATTCTGCAAAAGGTATGAAAACTTCTTGCCAGTTCCCACAAAACCTTTTCTTCTCCCAAATCCAGGAAATCCCTCAGCATCTCACTAATTTGAATAAACTCCATGCTGGCACTGCAAAAATACTGAAGACTAAGTTAAAATGTTTTTACCCTTTTGTGTGATCTTGGACATACAGGACTAGACTGTGAGTTGGACCATATGCCCATGCATTGGAATTAAGGGAAGTAAGAATTTTCCTAGAAGCCCTGCATGGGATGCCTCAACTTTGGGTCTGGGCATGCATGAATAAGTGGATGCTCTGTATCCATTTATGCAGCCCATGGCACAGGTGAAAGGGAAGGAGCATGGACTGGGTGGAGTCTTGGATGTGTTTCCTTAGCATACCGGCTGAAGCAGCCGAGCCAGCTTGTGGGAGGTCATGATTTGCTGCTGAAATAGGCCATCTGCAAGTTACTAGGCCCTTACCCCCAAGCAAAGGTGAAGCAGCAAGGGGATTGTGCCTCAGAGTGATGATTCAACAGCTGCTCCTGGGGTGATGCAGTTTACACACAACTCCTTGCTCAGGGCTGTCCCTGGAGGCATAATCTAGTCTCCAATGGAGAATAACTGGTAACACTTTCAGTGTGGCTGAAATATTTTAAATGACACCAGCAATGGCAAATATTTTTGAAAGTTTGATCTCACTTCTGAGCTTAGATACGTACCTTTAAAGCATCAAAATTTAGGACAGCATATACATCCTTTCAGAGCTAGTAGCAGCTTCTGTTGCCAGGCCACAGCTGGTGGATTGTCTTGTGCCTTCAAAAGGTTTATTAAAACAGAGGAGCATACCTAGGATACCTGCACTGGAAGATCCCAATAAAAGGATATTGTTTCACTGAAAAGTGCTAGATTTGAGCTGCATGCATCAGGTATTTTTATTAATTTGTCTCAAAGTAGTGTCTCAAGAACTCATTTCATAAGTGAAAAATATATTCATGTACTCCTGGATTTAATAGATTTTTATTGCCAGAAGGGACAATTCTGATAATCTAGTCTGACGTCCTGCATAACTCAGACCATAGAATTTAATTTAGTTTCAATGCCTTTTGGGAAAAATAATACACATGAGCATCTCAGAAGTGTATTGACTAGGGAACTGGCTGCCTCCTGGATGGATGATTTCACACATCCATCTGCTAACACAGGGCAGAATCTAGTGACCATGCCGCTAAAACTCTCACCAAAGCTCTCATCTTGTGTCTTGATTGCTTCCTTTCCTCTGGCCTTGACAAATACAACTGTGCCATACTCCTGTCCATTCAGAAGTCTGTCACTTTGATTATATCACCCATCTCTTTGCATCCGTCCACTTGCTCCCTCTTCTCTGTTGTATCAAACATAAGCTAAAAGAAAAGGAGTACTTGTGGCACCTTAGAGACTAACAAATGTATTTGAGCATAAGCTTTTGTGAGCTCACTTCATCGGATGCTGTAGCTCATGAAAGCTTATGCTCAAATAAATTTGTTAGTCTCTAAGGTGCCACAAATACTCCTTTTCTTTTTGAGGATACAGACTGACACGGCTGCTACTCTGAAACCAAACATAAGCTAGTTACTTTCACTTTCACAGCCCTTCGCAGCCTATCCCACCCTTTCTATCATCTCTCATTCCTTACTGAGATGTCGATTCTCACCTCTGATTGTCCGCTGATACCAGCCTCCATTGCCCATTGGCAAAATTTTCAGATAAGCACCTTCATGTTTTCTCCCACATTGTCTCACACTCTGGAGGAGCTCCCTATAAACAGCTGCAAAGCTACCTCAGTATCATCCTTCAGATCCCTCCATCAGATTCTCATTTGCCAGGATGCCTACAAAAAACTTGACAAAAGTTAGGCCACTGATTTGCTGAGACCACTGCCTGTCATGCTGACCAACACTGTCTCATTGTTTCCTTGTACTCCCCAATTGGTCTGTCAGTATCCACCTGTTCTATATCAGACTTACATTGTAAGCCACTTGGGGCAGAGACTGTTTTGTTCAGTATTTGTACAGCATCTAGCACAACGGGGTCCAGGTCCGGGGCTCCCAGGGCTCCCAGGGATGAGGCATCTGGGGCTCCCAGGTGCTACAGTAATACAAAGAATAAATAATAATGACAATTATGAATATAATGTGAATTTGTGAAATTCTCTGATGGGCTTTTGGTGCATGAAGCAATAAGCGGATTAAGATCGTCAATGTATTTTTATTCTCTCTTAGAGATATAATACGGGTAATATTCTTCATTTAAAAACTATTCAGAATACAACTCAGTTCATTTAGTAATGTGAGTTAGAAACATTCTTGACTCTATTAGTATGTCATGCAAACATAATTGAATTAAAACTGCTTCTAAAAAAATGGTGAGAAGGGAAGCAGTGTTTTGTGACATCTGCACATCTTGCTGAAGGGAAAGACATGTCACATTCTGGTTTTTCTATCAAGGCAAGTCACAGCTAAAAAGCCGTCTTGTTGTATGTCATTGACAGATCTGCCACCTGATGCTCGAGCCCTGGTTCCCACATATATATTAATTAGAAATAGAGCTCTGACTTTGATTTCACTTAATTGACTTCATTGCTGTTACTCCTGATTTATCCTGGCATTAAGTAAGAATGGTACAAAGCTGGGCTATATGTTGCTGGGCTATATGTAATTTGTGTTCACAATAGTTTTGAATGAAGTTGGGTGAATAATTGATTATGTAACTTTTGCCACTTTTTCTGTTTGCAAATAGACCAGAAACACCATCTTTATTGTTACTTGTTGTGATGGGGCACACTTGCCCACACTGGACAGGGGAGGGTTAATCCTACATTGTGGGCCGAGGAAGCTACACCCCCTCAACTCTACTGGGCAGGCTCCAAATGCAGTAGTATGAAAGGGAGCCTCTCAGCTCAGTTGGGGCTGACTCTGGAGAGGAAGGATGAACACTGCAGGATCAGCCGAAGCCCGAGGCCATGGGAGCTGGAGACGCCACATCCCAGGCAGACGCTAGGGTACCCACAGAGCCTTGCACAGTCCAGAGTCACCAGACCGGGGAACCTGAAGACAGTGGAGACACCTAGATGGCAGCAGCGGGAACCATGGTAGGAAGCATCCCAGGGGAATTAGATAGTGGCCTGGTTAGTGAACAGGAACTTTGAGTCAGCATGGGTTGGTTGGACCACCCCCCATCCCCTGACTCAGTGTCATGTGCTCTTGCCACTACCAGGGCTCTGGGTTGGGGCCCAGTGGAAAGGGAGGGCCCAGGCTCCGCTACCTGGGCCACCACCACCACCCTTTTGTGTGTGGTGGTCCCCCTTCCCCAACTGAGGCCACTTGGCCAGTAGGCCTTACTGCCCGGTGGACGGGGCAAACATATTGACTTTGGCCGCTGCCCTGCTAAGAGGGGAGAATCTATGAACTCTGGTCGCTGGGCCTTATTGCCCTGCTGACTGGAGTGAGTCTATTGACTCTGGCCATTGGGCTGCACTGCCCTCCTAATAGGGGTGAATTAATTGACTCTGGCCATTAGGCCTCATTTCCCTGATAACAGGGACAAGTATATTGACTCTGGCTACAGATTTCAGAGTAGCAGCCATGTTAGTCTGTATCCGCAAAAAGAAAAGGAGGACTTGTGGCACCTTAGATACTAACACATTTATTTGAGCATAAGCTTTTGCAAGCTACAGCTCACTTCATCAGATGCATTCAGTGGAAAATACAGTGGGGAGATTTTATATACACAGAGAACATGAAATAATGGGTCTTACCATACACACTGTAACAAGAGTGATCAGGAAAGGTGAGCTATTACCAGCAGGAGGGGGGGGGGGGCTTTTGTAGTGGTAATCAAGGTGGGCCATTTCCAGCAGTTGACAAGAACGTGTGAGGAACGGGAGGGGGGGGGGGGGGGGGGGGGCAGGGGGGAGGAATAAACAAGGGGAAATAGTTGTACTTTGTGTAATGACACATCCACTCCCAGTCTCTATTCAAGCCTAAGTTAATTGTATCCAGTTTGCAAATTAATTCCAATTCAGCAGTCTCTTGTTGGAGTCTGTTTTTGAAGGTCTTTTGTTGAAGAATTGCCACTTTTAGGTCTGTAATCGAGTGACCAAAGAGATTGAAGTATTCTCTGACTGGTTTTTGAATGTTATAATTCTTGATGTCTGATTTGTGTCCACTTATTCTTTTATGTAGAGACTGTCCAGTTTGGCCAATGTACATGGCAGAGGGGCATTGCTGGCACATGATGGCATATATCACATTGGTAGATGTGCAGGTGAACGAGCCTCTGATAGTGTGGCTGATGTGATTAGGCCCTATGATGGTGTCCCCTGAATAGATATGTGGACACAGTTGGCAACGGGCTTTTTTGCAAGGATAGGTTCCTGGGTTAGTGGTTCTGTTGTGTGCTGTGTGGTTGCTGGTGAGTATTTGCTTCAGGGTGGGAGGCTGTCTGTAAGCAAGGACTGGCCTGTCTCCCAAGATCTGTGAAAGGCTACGGAGGCATATATGCAGGTTATGTATGCCCTGCCCCTACACCCTAAGGGAGACAGAGCACACTCACCCCACACTGGATGAGATCCCCCAATCCTGTCACACTTGTGTTTTGGTGATACCCAGAGACCCAAAGCAGATTGTGATTTTTTTTCCGTTTTATTGATTATTTGAAATGATTTGCCAAATACCGCCTATGAAACCTTCTTGCCCTACAGATTGTTCACAAGCAGCTTGCTCAAAATATTCTCTGTATGAAATCTGATCAGAATGGGTTAGTTTTGATTGGAAACATAGCTTATGTGGTTTGTAGATTAAAAGACCAGAAGGCACCACTGTGATCATCTAGTAAACTCTGACCTCCTCTATAACACCTGCCACAGAACTTCTCCCAAATAATTCCTAGAGCATATCTTTTAGAAAAACATCCAATCTTCATATAAAAATTGTCAGTGATGGAGAATTCCCCTCTACCCATGGTAAATTGTTCCAATAGTTAATTACTCTCACCATTAAAAAATTACCCCTTATTTCCAGTCTGAATTTGTCTAGTTTGAACTTTGAGCCATTGGATCATGTTTTCACTTTCTCTGCTAGATTGAAGAGCCTATTTTTACGTGTTTGTTCCTCATGTAGGTACTTATAAACCATAATCAAGTCACCCCTTAACCATCTCTTTTTTTTAAGTTTTAAGTCTTGTTAAACAGTTGGGTTATGCCAGGCATGTTATAAACTGTGAATCTCTCCTCCTGTGGCAATCCCTTTATTCCCTGTAACACTGGATTAACCACCGGGTAAGCTTCCTGCTGTAACACATAATTGATGTTTCATGATTTTTTCCAATTTTCCAATTTCCCAATTGACATTCCTGTGCCAAATAATCCTGTTATGAGTCCCAAGATTCCAAAAGGATCTGAGCCACATTTCTTTTTAGGAGTATACAATTTGTGGACCCCGAGATTGGGAAAATCTTGTACTCATTGCTGACAAGTTGCAATCTTATCCACCAGGAGCACTGAAAAGAAGAAAGCCATCTTGGTATGCTTACAGTAGCTGAATTCACCCATATACCAATTAGACAAATTCAACACCACAGGCATATGCATAAACCGAACCTGATTAACCAATACTCCTGGCACAGGAGTCATGGTGAGACCACTTGTGGGTCCTGGGTCTACAGCTGGACAGGTCACAGCATTGTGTACAGGGTTATCCTAATCAGAAGCAATGATGGGATCATAGACCTTAAGTTCAAATGTCACCTTTAAGATATACTTTTTGTTTCCACATTTAGGCATCTTAATATTGGCTGTGCTACATGCTTCATATGGTCCCATCTTCATATTCAATTTTGTGTAAGGTAAAACTCCCTCCTGTTATGGAATCATCACAACTGGCTTTATTTTGCCAAGTCTCATAGGGTATTCCATGCATGTAGGGTGACCAGATGTCCCGATATTATAGGGAAAGTCCCGATATTTGGGGCTTTTTTTAATATAGGCTCCTATTACCCCAACCCCATCCCGGTTTTTCACACTTGCTGTCTAGTCACCCTACATGCATGAGAGAAATTGAATTTGTAGTTGAGGAGGCATAGGGTTTACATCCTCCCCCCTTTTAGTCATTATGCATGGGCAACACCTTTTTCCAGCTGCTAGATTGCAGTGAAGTTACTTCTGCCAACTTATACTCAAAGGTATCTTATTTCAAAACATCTTCCTCTCTAATTCCCTTAACGTGTTGCATAGAGCTGTGGATGAGTTCAGGGCTGGAGCCCAAGTCCATAATCTCTAAAAGATCATTTGTGAATTGTTTTCTTGTGTTTGAAGGTTTAATACTGATTAAACTCCACCAAATGCAATTGTCAGGAAATTGGGGACTGTGAGTTCTTGCGCAAATTCCCACCTGTATCTACCTGACATGGGTAAAGGTATGTGGTGTAAAGTTAGTGCAGTCCCATTAGTCCATTCGGAAAATTCAATTTCTTTTCATGTTGTAGCTACTGGTCTTTCCTGTTTTTATGTATATTTCCAACCCAAAATTACCTCAGACCCTGTTTCAGGTTTTATCTCCGTCTTTTCTCTCCAATGCCAAACAATATTTAGCAGGGAACTGGCACTTAGAATAGTTAAAACATTAAAAAAAGGGGAGTCCAGGGAAGAATTTGCTAAAGAATTGGTATGAAGTTCCAAGACAAACCCATGATTGACTCCAACAGCCTGTTCAATCTCCTCCAGAGGTGAATTTTGTTTCTGGTGTTCTAGCAGTTGGATGTCTGTGTGTCGTCGTGCTTATTGGTCCTGGGCAACCTGTTGTACTTTTTGCAGTGTACAAGTCCCAATATTCTGATTTTGACTCATCCTCAAAGCAAAGATAAGGATATAATAAATGAGAAGCACTAGCATCCAGTTCCTGGTTGTGGCCTGTTGGACTCCACGCTTGTAGTTCCCGCAGAGGGTTGTTCACCTAGTCCCTGGGAAGGACATTGCTTCTGTGGCCTGGATGGAAGTTCCTTAGCATCCCCCTCCTTAGTAGACAAGATATATATAACACCACAACAATACATACACTACTGTATTTTAATACAAGGTGCCCCCAAAGTGTTAACCCTAATTCAGTAACGTTTAACTAAATTCTGCAAAATGTATCTTAATTCCATGAGGCTTTGTTGGGACATTACAAGATATTACGGTATAGCACACATTATCTAACAAGTTTTTGTAATGCACTGGAGACAATTTTGCATTTCAGAATGCGGAGAAAGCTACCAAGGGAGAGGGTGTTTTAGATTTGATTTTTTTGACAAATAGGGAGGGAACTGGTTGAGAATTTGGAAGTGGAAGGCAGTGTGCATGAAAGTGATCATGAAATGACATAGTTTATGATTCTAAGGAATGGTAGGAGAGAAACAGCAGAATCAAGACAATGTATTTCAAGAAGGCAGACTTTAGCAAATTCAGGGAGTTGGCTCCTATGGGAAGCGAGTCTAAGGGGAAAAATAGTTCAAGAGAGTTGGCAGTTTCTCAAAGAGACATTATTAAGGGCACAAGAGCAATCTACTCCACTGTGTAGGAAAGATAGGTTATATGGCAAGAGGCCACCCTGACTTAACCAGGAGATCTTCAATTATCTGAAACCAAAAAAGTCTCCCAAAAAGTGGAAACTAGGTCAAATTACGAACCATGAATATAAAAAACCAACACAAACCTGTAGGGACAAAATAGACAGGCCCAGGCACAAAATGAGATTAATCTAGCTGGAGACATAAAGAGTAACAAGAAAACATTCAACAAATACATTAGAAGCAAGAGGAAGACCAAGGACAAGGTAGGCTCATTACTCAATAAGGGGGAAAAGACAATAACAGAAAATGTGGAAATGGTAGAAGTGCTAAATGACTCTTTTTTTTCAGTCTTCACCAAAAGGGTTAGTAGCAGTTGGACATCTAACATTGCGAACTCCAGTGAAAATGAGGTAGAATCTGAGGCTAAAATAGGGAAAGAACAAGTTAAAAATTACTTAGACAAGTTAGATATCTTCAGATTGTCTGGGCTGACTGAGGACATATCTGAGCCATTGGTGGGTATCTTCAAAGACTCATGGAAGGTGGAAGAGATTCCAGAGCACTGGAAGAGGGCAAATATATAATGGGGTGGAAAGGACAACCCAGGGAATTTCAGACTAGTCAGCTTAACTTCACTAGCCAGAAAGAAAATTCAGCAAATAATCAAGCAATTCATTTGCAAACACCTAGAAGATGATAAACTAATAAGTAACAGTGAACATGAATTTGTCAAGATCAAATCATGTAAAACCAACCTTATAGCTTTCTTTGACAGGGTAACAAGACTTGTAGATGGGGTGGGGGAGAAGTGATAGATGTGGTATATCTTCACTTTAGTAATGCCTTTGATACTGTCTCACCTGACCATCTCATAAACAAATTACTAGGGAAATACAATCTAGATGGAGTTACTGTAAGGTCGGTGCATAACTGGTTGGAAAACCATTCCCAGAGAATAGTTCTCACTGGTCCATAGTCAAAGCTGGAAGAGCATATCAAGTGAGATCCCGCAGGGATCGGTAATGGGTCCAACTCTGTTCATTATCTTCATCAATGATTTAGATAATGGCATGGAGGCTACACTTATAAAGTTTGTGGATGATGCCACACTGGGAGGGGTTGCAAGTGCTTTTCAGAAGGATAGGATTAAAATTCAAAATGACCTGTACAAACTGGAGAAATGGTTGGAAGTATATAGGATGAAATTCAAAAAGGACAAACATGAATTACTCCACTTAGGAAGAAACAATCAATTATACACATACAAAATGGGAAATGACTGCCAAGAAGGAATACTGCAGAAAGAGATCTGGTGGTCATCGTGAATCAGAAACTAAATATGAGTCAACAGCGTAACACTATCGGGTTAAAAAGTGAACATCATTCTGGGATGTATTAGCAGGAGTGTTGTAAGCAAGACACAAGAAGTAATTTTTCTGCTCTACTCTGCACTGATAAGGCCTCAGCTGGAGTATTGTGTCCAGCTCTGGGCACCACATTTCAGGAAGGATGTGGAGAAAGTCCAGAGGAGAGGGACAAAAATGATTAAATGTATAGAAAACATGACCTATGAGAAAATACTGAAAAAAATTGGTTTGTTTAGTCTGTAGAAGAGAAGACTGAGAGGGGACATGATAACAGTTTTCAAATAATAAAAGGTTGTTAGAAGAAGGAGGGAGAAAAATTGTTCTCCTTAACCTCTGAAATTAGGACAAGAAACAATAGGCTTAAATCGCAGCAAGGGAGGTTTAGGTTGGACATTAGGAAAAACTTCCTAATCATCAGGGTAATTAAGCACTGGAATTAATTGCCTAGGGAGGTTATGGAATGTCCATCATTGGAGGTTTTTAAGAGCAGGTTAGACAAACACCTGTCGGGGATGGCCTAGATAATAATTAGTCCTGCCCTGAGTGCAGGGGACTGGCCGAGATGACCTCTGGACGTCCCTTCTAGTCCTACAACTGCTATGATTGTCAGTCTTTCCCAGGCTGCAACACTTTTGAGTTAGGAAGTTGTCATAATGTTTAGATTACCATGTATAATGTATTGTTTCTGCTCTCTGATTGCATGAAACCTGCTATTCAAATCAAGTTTCTGATTAAAAGCCTCTTATTTACACATTGGAAAGTAATTTTCATCAAATATCTCCAATGCAAGCTGTTTCCATGCACAGTCCTGTCAAGAGATTTGTTCACTAGCCTAATTGTGAAAAATGAATGACTAGGACAGAGGTGCAGAGACATTGGCCAGAGTCTTATATCCGTACCCACACCAAATAGCCCCATACTCCACAAGTAGTTTCATTGAAGTCAGTGGAACTACTCATGAAGTAAGGTACTATTCAACATGAATGAGGTAGTAGAATCTGGTCCTCAAAAAGCTCATGACATTTAGTAGTCTCAGCAGGGCCAATGGGATGCAGTATTTCTGAAAATCAGGTCACTTATTTAGGTGCTGAAAATATAGAATTTAAGGCATCGATGTCAAGATTCTCAAATATGACTACTGATTTTGGATTCCTCAATGTTTCAAAGGCCAACTTGAGAGACCTCAAAAAGGGACTGATTAAGAACATCAGAACTGCCATACTGGATCATATCAATGGTACATCTAGCCCAGTAATCCTGTTTCCAATGGTGGTCAGTATCAGAGCCTCAGGGACAGTATACAGAACAGAGCAATTTTTTGGGAGAGCCACACCAGTCTTCCCCTCCTGTCTTTTGGCCGTGAGAGGTCTAGGATCACCCTGAGCATGTGGTTGCATCCCCAATCATCTTGTCTAATAATCGTCTTGGCCATTGATTGGCCTATCCTTTATAAACATATCTAATTATTTTTTGAACTCAGTTATAATTCTGGCCATCACAACATCCCATAGCAATGAATTCCACAAGTTAAGTGTTCATTGGGTGAAAAAGTACTTCCTCTTGTTTGTATTAAATCTGCTGCCTACTAATTTCATCAGGTAACCCCTGGATTTTGTATTGAGGGAAAGGGTATATATCACTTCTCTATTCACTTTTTCCACACCAGTCATGATTTTATAGAGCTCTATCAATCCTCCCTTAATCATCTATTTTCTAAGCTGAACAGACCCTAATCTTTTTATTCTCTCCTCATATGGAAGCCATTGACACGCAATCATTTTTGTTCCCCTTCTCTAAATCCTTTCCAGTTCCACTATATCCTATCTGAGCTAGGGTAACCAGAACTGGATGTAGTATTTAAAATGTGGATGCACTATGGATTTATATAGTAGCATTATGATATTTTCTGTCTTATTTTCTATTCCTTTTCTAATAGTTGCTAACATTCTGTTAGCCTTTTTGATCATTGCTGTGCACTGAGCTGAAGTTTTCATACAACTATCCATGAAGACTCCAAGATCTCTTTCTTGAGTGGTAACATCTAATTTAGAACCCATCATTATATATGTGTAGCTGGGATTATTTTTTCCAATATTCATTACTTTGCACTAATGTTGAATTTCATCTGCCATTTTGTTGTCCAGTTACCCAGTTTTGTGAAACCCCCTATAACTCATCACAGTCAGCTTTAGACTTAACTATCTTGCATAATTTTGTATCTTCTGCAAACTTTGCCACCTCATTGTTCACTCCCAGAAAATATGAGCACCTGCCCTCAGAAAATTAAGTCCATTCATAGATTCATAGGCCAGAAGAGCACCATAGTTATCATCTAGCCTGACGTCCTGTATCATACAGGTCTCAGAACTTCCCCTAGATAATTCCCAGATCATGAATATTTTAGGAAAACATCCAATCTTGATTTAAAAGTTGTCAATGATGGAGAATCCACCACAACCCAAGATGTTTCAAATTGGGACCCCAAAAACAGAAGAATCCAAAATCACAAGTCACTTTTGAAAATCTTTGGGTACTTGCAAGGAATATGATATTGATAACATTTGCCTCCATTTCCCATATCCCATTCATAACTAGGGCTGTGAATCTGGAAGAGAGATTCAAAGTTACTCCCCAAATTGCAGTAACTTTATTTTGAGCTCTATAGTTCTAAAATAGAAAGGCAAAAAGGGCAAACATCATAACATTTAAAATGTTTCTGAACTCACTAGTAATCATATTGATTTAATTCATCACACTGTGGTAGTACCATAACAGAACTAAAAGTGTTGGAAAGTTCAGAGGCATTAATCTTCTTGTCTATGCACTGAAACTCAATCTGAAAAGATAGATGAGGGAGGTCTGATGAATACTGCTTCATTAGGAGAATTTAAAAATGCAATTTGTCTTCATGAATACGAGGGATTAAACATATCCAGCTTTCTTCTGGAGCCATGGAAATTTTTTTTAAGCAGTAACCTTTGATGCAGCATAGACTTTATGGAAGACTAATAAGTTATAATAGCAAAGAGGCATGGATGGTTTCAACCAGTCTATTTTTGTGATTCAGAACTGAAGGAACACTTGTAACTACAATTTCAAGTATTCTAAATATGATGATGTGATAGCAAAAAGAAAGATTTCCCTTAACCAGCCTGGTTCTAAACCCAGTAGACAACCATAAAGATTTAATAGTGCTTGAAGCTAGTGGTGCTAATGTAACCCACACACCTCCTGGGTGTGGTGTTCTGTCCCATCTAGAGGCACCGAGACCACTTAGAGAGAGATGAATGAGTTTGCTCTACAGCCTTAGCTAATAGCCAGTTGGCTTTTAGCTCATGCTGCAGAGGCTCATGCACTACGCTCCCGAGGTCCCAGGGTCTTTCGGTGTTACACTAACAATACCGTTTTACCTCCTTAACTGGGGGGAGATCTTTTGACTGGACAGTAGAGGAATGAGAGAAGTCCAAATGCATGCTTGGCAGAGTGGGGAACTGCCCCATAACACCCTTCTTTGGTTCTCTGCTTAACGCTTGGCTGAGTAAAGGGGGATGGGGCCTGCTGATTGGCTGATATGTACCCGCCTTTCATTCTCATCCCACTCGTATTCTGTGATTGTACATTACATATCCGGAATGAGGAACCACAATGCAGAGGGCTCAATCCTGAGACCACTGAAGTGGTGTGGAGTTGTTATGCTGAAAAGGGCTAGTGGCTTACCTGTTGGGTCCGTTGATGGATAAGCACCCAGATCCCCATTTAGGTTGGTTTTGTGTGAGACCCCGGAGAAGTCAGAGAAACAGAGACTTGTGTAGATTTTGTAAATAAACAAACAACACTAGGAAAAAACCCTGGATTTATGCCACTGATTAGTGATCCAAATGGGAAACTGACCTGCAAATCCTGAAAATCTGCTATGGCTCAGCAAAAGGGTAACAGATTTTTTCTATGGACTTCAATCGGCTTTGGATCAGACCTAGACTTACAGACAATGCTAACTATAATGGAGAAATGAATCTGCCATCATGGTAAGGTGTTTGAAGTGTTGTTGTGGCTGTGTTGGTCTTAGGATATGAGGGAGACAAGGTGGCCAAGGTAAGATCTTTTAGTAGTCTAACTTCTATTGGTGGAAAGGACAAGCTTTTGAGTTTCACAGTGGAAAAGCTCTGGGAAGCTCAAAAGCTTGTCCCTTCCACTAACAGAAGTTGGTCCAATAAATCATGTTAAGTGTCTTCTTACACTTTTATTTCTCTTGTGTCTCTGTGGTGGTTCTCATCCCCCATCCCCTCGATTTAAGCATAGGCAGGTTGAGAGGGAGGAGGGAAATGATCAAAAAAAGGAATTTAAAATTTTATATGTGAGAAATGGAGTGTGGTAGTGTACTGACAAAAGTGATTCTAGGCATAGGCAGAAAGGATCTGAGAACAAGACCTAAGCAGCCATGCATAAAATGTCTGAAACCACAGAGGAAATAGCCGACAAAATTAGTGGTAACAAGGTGAGCAATATATCAAAATGGAAAAAAAAAATCCCTCCAGAGAAGACAAGATGGATGAACGGAGCAACGTACTATATGTGTGAGAATGTGTTTAATACACTCTGCTGTGTAAGACCCTCAGGGAAAAGTCATAGAAGTTATCAGAAAATATACTGTCATTCTAGACTAATGCTACTATCAGACAAAGGGGACCAGAGAAATTATAGATGTATCTGATTCCCATCTGCACGGTCCATAAAGTTTCCCTGAGATACTAATCAAATGAATCCTTGTAGCGCTGGATTTCATCCAGTGGTGTAATGATAATTTTGAAGGGGCGGGAACTTTAGACCCACTTATTGAAATATGTTAAATGGTTACTGGAAATGACTGCTGGCTACCTGCATATCCATTGGCAGGGAGATAGAGTACAGGCAAGCAAATGCAGAATGAAATAAAGCAGGTGGGAAAGGAAAAGGGTGACATGACAAAGGAACAACAGAGCTTTCAACTGAGCTATGTTCCATGAGTCAGTCCTGCATTTTAAAGTAAAACCTTCTGCAGCAGATTGTCGAAAGACTTCAATTTCAAAGTGGCAATGAATCACATTATCTGCTACACCATGTCTTGTAGCCTGAGAAAGTTCTTCCATCTGGATTTCTATTCTGCCAGGCACCATTGAACTGTGGCAAGGAGCATGGTTTCACAGTAAAGCCGCATACAATGTTTGTTTTTTAAACCATTGTATTCATTAATTTGAACTGGAGAGGCAAAGTCTGGATCCGAGTCTGAAATTTCTCAGAGTTTGAGTGTTTCTGGATTCTGGACTTTGAATTGGGCTGGTCTCATTACTAATGTAAATATTTTTATAATGGCAAATATTTACTTCTAGGTAACTAACAAAAAAATCCAAACCAAAAGGCTTGCTTGCATCTATTTGTTAATACAAGTTTAAAGTCACATAGCTGAGTGCTCGATAGTCATCATAGAATCATAGAATATAAGGGTTGGAAGGGACCTCAGGAGGTCATCTAGTCCAACCCTCTGCTCAAAGCGGGACCAATCCCCAATTTTTGCCCCAGATCCCTAAATGGCCCCCCTCAAGGATTGTACTCAAGATTGAATAGTCAGGAAATGCTGAAGTTAAGGTTGTGTGTTCAACTTTAATTCTGCCCCTAGTGTTTACAATCACATGCTATTTTCCCAGACATATAGTGTCCAGTAGTGTGTGTATGTCAAACGAACAAACACTATGAAAATCATTAATGTTAAAAGGAAACAGCATGCCCTGTTTATCCTCTGTCTTACTTTCCTTATCTGTAAAATGGGGATCATTATGCTAACTACACCTGCCCCATGGGGGTATCACAAACTTTAATTAGTTAATTTTTGTTCAAGACTCTGAAATAAGCTCAAAACTTAGTGTTTTATTATCTTATAAATAAGCTTAAAGATATAACAATCCCATCACTGGAAACATTATGATATGGCAAAATTAGGGAAGTGAATAGATCCCAGTACATTTTAAGAAGTGCAGACATCATAACAATTTAATATAAAAAGCCATATGAACATGGATATAATTGAATTGGAATATAATGTTGCTATCTTAAACCAAGGGAAAGCACAGCAGGAGGATTTTAAAAGTGATTTGAAAGCAAAATCCTCTCATCAAATTAGAGTAAAAATTCAGTTAGGGACCCTGCAGTATAGCAAAGTCTAGTAGAGCTTCTATAGTTAAGGGCTTGTCAGCACTTACATTACAAACCAGTATTTTCTGGGGATTGCAACTCATCTAAAAAAGTTTACTTTGGGCTGAAACTTGGCATAAAAATTCTCAGCCATGCAGAAATGTAATGTTAACAATTTTTAAAAATGAAAATTGTTGGGTCTACATTAAGTTTATAGCAAGTGAGTGTAAGAAACCAAGTCTCTAGTTGCAAATGCTATTAAAGGAAATCTTTACTTTTTTGTAAATTTTTAACTTTGTTTGCAAGTCATGAAAGTATTATGAGAAATATAGAAAAGTAAATATTGTGTAACAAAGCAGGTGCGAGTGTGTTCTCCATTGGCTGAGGAGTGATGGTTCAGTAGAGAGTCAGAATTTACCAAAACAATTAATAATGTATACATGGGTACATTACTATTTTTATTTTTACCACATTGGTAGTTAGGGACCCGGACTCCTTTATTGTAGGAGCTATAGTAAAAAAATTAGTCCCTAAAACAATCAGCAATCTTGAATGAAGACCAAATGCAACAGGTGGAGGAAACAGACCAATGGGGAAGTCAGGAGAATGGGAGGCTGTGGTAATCATAAACCAAAACATTTTGTGTAAGCTGTGGCTTCAGCTCATCACCTGCCTATCCATGGTCAGATGGGAATGTTACGGAGGTAGAGGTATGTTTTAAGGATGGAGTTGAAGGAGGGTGATAACTTTAGAGTTTTTTTTTTTTTTTTAGGGAAGTCTTCCTATGCATAAGGTATGCCACTGGAGAACATAACAAGGAGTTTGTTGGAGAATTGCACTAGAACAATGTTTCAAAATCAAAGACTTTCATGACCTATAATATAAAATTAAGAGTAAAATATGTATCAATTATATCAAATTTAAGTCTGTGTCATTTACTCTGTGTGTGTGTGTGTGTGTTTTTCAAGAGCTTGAGAGAGAATCCTTGACCTAGAAGAATATGGATGTGTAGGGACAGGGGAAAGAGCTATTCTTTGCAATCCAAAGATTGTAATACATTTTTAAATACTTCACGAACCCCCTTTCATGACACCCCCTTCCCCAGGAGGTAACACCTAGAAGACAATCTAGGACGACAATGTTGGTGGACAAATGGCATGGTTGAATGTTAGGATAAGAGAATAGATCTGATATGAAAAGCAGCACTGAATACTGAAGAAAGGAAGCTTGTATCTGATCTGGTAGATAAGAAGGAGCTAATGGATGGATGCAAAGAGGGCAGTGATATACACAAACACAATACTGTTGCAATGCAATCACCTCTGGGGTGGAAAGGGTCAACTGACTGGCACTCAGAACAATGAGAAGAGGGAAAACTTTATTTTTTAAGTTTTTCTTGCAGGTATCCAAAAGATCCACACACAATAAGCTGCATGGTATTCAATTTATCTACCTCAGATGGAATATTAAAACTGAAGCTGTGTCTATCCACATTACTTTTTCTTATGTTTTCAACAGGATCCTTAAATGTATGAAAAACTGCTAGCTAATCAAATTATGTTCCCAGTTTAACCATATCAAAAATAGCGGTTAATCAAGGTTGGCACAATATTTACAGTGAACTGAATAAAAAAAAGTAGCAGCATTCAATTTCAGATGAAATAATAGAATCAATAAGCAAGAGACTACAGTTCTCTGGGACCTTTACAGGCTTTCCAAAGTTGACAAAGTAACAGTAATCCAGAGTACATCACCCATGAGATAATCTCATCTCCTACTTCAATTGTGATCAGTTTCTTCATCCATGACTGATATCGTCAAGTTCTTAGCTTGCTCAGGATTTCTGGAGATATACAGCCTTCCATGGTAACAGAGCTGCAATTTTTGCTGACCATGTACGCTACCACTGTGTCTACTTTTTTATTTCTCTCTCTCTCAGAAGGTCTTGCTAATGTTTCTTTTCATAGATTCATAGTTACTAAGGTCAGAAGGGACATTATGATCATCTAGTCCGACCTCCTGCACAATGCAGGCCACAGAATCTCATCCACCCACTCCTGCGAAAAACTTCTCACCTATGTCTGAGCTATTGAAGTCCTCAAATCATGGTTTAAAGACTTCAAGGAGCAGAGAATCCTCCAGCAAGTGACCCATGCCCCATGCTACAGAGGAAGGCGAAAAACCTCCAGGGCCTCTGCCAAACATTATACTAGGAGTTGCAATATTTGTATTCTTGCCTTTCCTGAAGAGCTTTCGGCAAAGGACGTAGGCACCTATTTATTCAAGCCTAAGTTAATGGTGACCAGTTTGCAAATTAATTCCAATTCAGCAGTCTCTCACTGAAGTCTGTTTCTGAAGTTTTTTTGTTGTAATATTGCGACTTTTAGGTCTGTAATCGAGTGACCAGGGAGACTGAAGTGTTCTCCGACTGGTTTTTGAATGTTATAATTCTTCACGTCTGATTTGAGTCCATTTATTCTTTTATGTAGAGACTGTCCAGTTTGGCCAATGTACATGGCAGAAGGGCATTGCTGGCACATTAAATTAGGCTTGAATAAAGACTGGGAGTCGATGTGTCATTACACAAAGTAAAACTATTTTCCCATGTTTATTTTCCCCCCTACTGTTCCTCACACGTTCTTGTCAACTGCTGGAAATGGCCCACCTTGATTATCACTACAAAAGGTTTTTTTTTCTCTCGTGCTGGTAATAGCTTACCTTAATTGTTCACCCTCGTTATAGTGAGTATGGTAACACCCATTGTTTCATGTTCTCTATGTATATAAAATTGTCCTACTGTATTTTCCACTGCATGCATCTGATGAAGTGGGCTGTAGCCCATGAAAGCTTATGCTCAAATAAATTTGTTAGTCTCAAAGGTGCCACAAGTTCTTCTGTTCTTTTTATCAAATATTGTGATACTCAAGAGTGTTGGCAACACTGAGTTACAACAATGGAAGATCTTGTCCCACGTGTTTGGGAGGGGGGAGGGTTTAAAAAGGGATGGAGAGTAAATGTAAATGAGGCAGAGAAATATAGGAAGGCTGTTGCAGAGAGCAGAAGAGGAATCTTTGCCAGCAATCATAGTGATATTGTGTGAAGACAGAGATTAAAGTAAGGGTGAATGGGGGAGAGCACATCTCCCCCTTCTCTGCTAACTCAAGAAGGAAGGTTCCTCCTCCCCTCCCGGGCTTAATTAAGCAGTGTTCCTGCAACCCAATGGCTCTCAATCAATATGTGTATCCTGGGGGTATGCAGAGGTCTTCCAGGGGTACTCAACTCATCTAGATCAGTGTTTCTCAACCTGAGGGTTTCTGCCCCAAGGGGAGTCATGGGACGGGTTTAGGGGGGTTGCAAGTGCAGGGCCAGCATTAGGGTGAGACAAGCAGGACAATAGCCCAAGGCCTCATGCCATAGTGGGTCCTGAGAAGCTAAGTTACACACTTCAGCCCCAGGTGGCAGGCTTTGGTTTCAGTCCCAGCGCCTGGGTTTCAGGCTTCAGACAAGGCTAACAAGTGAAAAACAGGCTCAGGTATCACACTGAAATGTAAATACAATATTTATATTCCAATTGATTTATTGTATAATTATATGGTAAAAATGAGAGTCAGCAATTTTTCAGTGTTAGTGTGGCTGTGCCACTTTTGTATTTTTATGTCTGATTTTGTAAGCAAGTAGTTTTTAAGTGAAGTGAAACTCGGGGGATGCAAGACAAATCAGACTCCGGAAAAGGGTACAGTAGTCTGGAAAGGTTGAGAACCATTGCTATACCCCACTCACTGAGGTGCTGTGTCCCCTACTGGTGGCACAGTCTCCTCAAAGTGTATCTGTATCAGCAAACAGTAGAGGGGGACAGAGTGTTACACTGAGTGAATTCAGGTTACGTGCCCTACATCTCCCCTTCCTCTCTGGTTAATGGGATAAGAGATCTCTCCTATTTGAATCTACTTTCACCATGGCAGGAAGAGACAATCCAGGAAGTTTTTGGAAAGGGTAGGGGACAATTTCCTGGTGCAAGTGCTGGAGGAACCAACTAGGGGCAGAGCTCTTCTTGACCTGCTGCTCACAAACCGGGAAGAATTAGTAGGGGAAGCTAAAGTGGATGGGAACCTGGGAGGCAGTGACCATGAGATGGTCGAGTTCAGGATCCTGACACAAGGAAGAAAGGGAAGCAGCAGAATACGGACCCTGGACTTCAGAAAAGCAGACTTTGACTTCCTCAGGGAACTGATGGGCAGGATCCCCTGGGAGAATAACATGAGGGGGAAAGGAGTCCAGGAGAGCTGGCTGTATTTTAAAGAATCCTTATTGAGGTTACAGGGACAAACCATCCCGATGTGTAGAAAGAATAGCAAATATGGCAGGCGACCAGCTTGGCTTAACAGTGAAATCCTTGCTGATCTTAACCACAAAAAAGAAGTTTACAAGAAGTGGAAGATTGGACAAATGACCAGGGAGGAGTATAAAAATATTGCTCGGGGATGCAGGAGTGTAATCAGGAAGGCCAAATCCCACCTGGAGTTGCAGCTAGCAAGAGACGTTAAGAGTAACAAGAAGGGTTTCTTCAGGTATGTTAGCAACAAGAAGAAAGTCAAGAAAAGTCTGGGCCCCTTACTGAATGAGGGAGGGAACCTAGTGACAGAGGATGTGGAAAAAGCTAATGTACTCAATGCTTTTTTTGCCTCTGTCTTCACGAACAAGGTCAGCTCCCACACCACTGCACTGGGCAGCACAGCATGGGGAGGAGGTGGCCAACCCTCTGTGGAGAAAGAAGTGGTTTGGGACTATTTAGAAAAGCTGGACGAGCAAAAGTCCATGGGGCCGGATGTGCTGCAGCCGAGAGCGCTAAAGGAGTTGGCGGATGTGATTGCAGAGCCATTGGCCATTATCTTTGAAAACTCATGGTGATCCGGGGAAGTCCCGGACGACTGGAAAAAGGCTAATGTAGTGCCCATCTTTAAAAAAGGGAAGAAGGAGGATCCTGGGAACTACAGGCCAGTCAGCCTCACCTCAGTCCCTGGAAAAATCATGCAGCAGGTCCTCAAGGAATCAATTCTGAAGCACTTAGAGGAGAGGAAAGTGATCAGGAACAGTCAGTATGGATTCACCAAGGGAAAGTCATGCCTGACTAATCTAGTTGCCTTCTATGATGAGATAACTGGCTCTGTGGATGAGGGGAAAGCAGTGGACGTGTTGTTCCTTGACTTTAGCAAAGCTTTTGACACAGTCTCCCACAGTATTCTTGCCAGCAAGTTAAAGAAGTATGGGCTGGATAAATGGACTACAAGGTGGATAGAAAGTTGGCTAGATTGTCGGGCTCAACGGGTAGTGATCAATGGCTCCATGTCTAGTTGGCAGCTGGTATCAAGTGGAGTGCCCCAAGGGTCAGTCCTGGGGCCGGTTTTGTTCAATATCTTCATTAATGATTTGGAGGATGGTGTGGATTGCACCCTCAGCAAGTTTGCAGATGACACTAAACTGGGAGGAGAGGTAGATACGCTGGAGGGTAGGGATAGGATACAGAGGGCCCTAGACAAATTAGAGGATAGGGCCAAAAGAAATCTGATGAGGTTCAACAAGGACAAGTGCAGAGTCCTGCACTTAGGACGGAAGAATCCCATGCACCGCTACAGACTAGGGACCAAATGGCTATGCAGCAGTTCTGCAGAGAAGGACCTAGAGGTGACAGTGGACGAGAAGCTGGATATGAGTCAACAGTGTGCCCTTGTTGCCAAGAAGGCCAATGGCATTTTGGGATGTATAAGTAGGGGCATTGCCAGCAGATCGAGGGACGTGATCGTTCCCCTCTATTTGACATTGGTGAGGCCTCATCTGGAGTACTGTATCCAGTTTTGGGCCCCACACTACAAGAAGGATGTGGAAAAATTGGAGAGAGTCCAGCAAAGGGCAACAAAAATGATTAGGGGTCTGGAACACATGACTTATGAGGCGAGGCTGAGGGGACTGGGATTGTTTAGTCTGCGGAAGAGAAGAATGAGGGGGGATTTGATAGCTGCTTTCAGCTACCTGAAAGGGGGTTCCAAAGAGGATGGATCTAGACTGTTGTCAGTGGTAGCTGATGACAGAACAAGGAGTAATGGTCTCCAGTTACAGTGGGGGAGATTTAGGTTGGATATTAGGAAAAACTTTTTCACTAGGAGGGTGGTGAAACACTGGAATGCGTTACCTAGGGAGGTGGTGGAATCTCCTTCCTTAGATTTTTTAAGGTCAGGCTTGACAGAGCCCTGGCTGGGATGATTTAGTTGGGGATTGGTCCTGCTTTGAGCAGGGGGTTGGACTAGATGACCTCCTGAGGTCCCTTCCAACCCTGATATTCTGTGATTCTATGATTCTAAGAGTAGAGCAGAGGATTGCAGAGAGAGAGAGAGAGAAACACACCCACATATGTTTAAAAAATAAAGGAAAAATAATAAGAAATTAGAAACTGATGTTGACAAAAAGCCTAGAGTCAATGTCAAAATAGTGAGAAAATTTGCTAATTTAGTGAGGCCTTCAGTAAACTATATAATGATGAAGTGAATAAGGAATTTACATTTACCCATCAACTTTTCTGTGAGCAAGGCAACAGAGCAATCAGACTTTCAGAAGCAAAAAGCATCTGGAACAGCAGTTAAAATTAAACTCCCTTTGACACAACAGATACTTGATCTTGAAGATTTTTACTTCCTTTTATAAGACTCTGTGTAGTGATTTCCTCGATTACAATTAAATAGAGAGATATTCAGAACTTTATTCATTGCATTGCAGAAGGAAATATTGAAAGAACCCACTTCCCTGGAAGAAACAGAAGAGACACTTATACCTCGTAAAAGACAATAAAATGCCAGGCTTAAATTAGTATAGCATGAACAGCCATAGGGGCATTAATGAAGAATTACTACCACTTGTAGCTAGTATTGCTGGTGTATATTAATTTGACAGAAATTAACTAGAGATAAACTCATAGTGCCTAATTTACACCCAACCATCCATTGAAACTGTTTTTTTTCCACAGAAAATTTTGTTGTTGGTTTGTTTTTTAGAGAATGAAATTTTCACAGAAAAAGTATCTCCTTTCTGTGGAGAATTTTGATTTTATGTTGCTAAAATAAATTCCTAAAAACTGAAATATTTCAGATGAAACCCAAAGAAATATGTCAGGTTTTGACTGAACTGTTTTGGTTTATAGACAAAATACCTCAGTTTTTAAATTTCTCCCAAAAATTGATATTTTCAATGGAAAATTATGTTTTTATTGACATTCTCCTTGGGAAAACAAACCACTGTTCACCTAGAACTACTTTTAAAGTATGATGTGGCCACGTTTGATAATGGGGTAGCAGAGAGGGCGGAGTGAAAAAGATATACAGAGAGGCTGTGAAAAAGGAGCTGAGTGAAGGAAAGACATAACATCCTAGGAAAATCGATGTACTGCATATATGCCTTATACAAATCACTCCAGTATGCCAGTCTAGCTTTGCACTAGGTTGAACCTTTTGGCTCAATGTTGAATAAGGGGCAGCATGTAACTGCGCTGTCTCAGGAGCAGTCTGTAACTGGCATTGTGAATCTGAGAAAAAATCCCTTCACTATTGGTAATGAGGGAGGGAAAGAGGTTGGAATTATTCACAGCAGCTCTAGAAAGGCTGCAGGGTATACCCCCTGTTCTTAGGGAGTGAGTGGAGGAGCAGACTCAGGCCTCCAAACCCTCCCTATCCCTCTTCACTCATTTGTTTCATTTTAAGCAGGGGTATCTGTGCCCACATCCAGATTTATACTGAAGATCCAGATTGGCTGAGCAACAGAGATAGGAGATTTACTCCCCATGACTCCTCTGCTTGTCGCAGAAAGACAGGGCACAATTTAGTCTGCTGTGCACATGTGCATTTGTGTTTCTGTGGCTTCTCATCACACACAGTTCCCTTTAGTGAGGAAAACAACTGTTTTCTTCCCTTGAGGGAGACGAGGAGGTTAAATTTTAGGAAAAGATGTTCTTGGACTTGGATTAGTTTTGCAAAGCCAGCTGAAAGAGGTTCATAATACTTTGTGCCCCACTGGATTTGTTCATTTCTCTATGTAACTCCTGGAGACATGGCAGAGAACTGTGCTCTGTTATTTCAAAAGAAAGAACCCACTCTGTATGGGGCATAGTAAGCATTATCTTTACTAAATATTGATTTTAAAATCTTTAAGTCACTAAAAGCTTGAAGTCTGTGATTAAATTACTTGTTAATCTAGAACAAACTTGTTCTGCTGTAAACAGAATCAACTCAAATACTCTCAGGAGGCTTCTCTGTCTTATGGGTAAACTAAAAAGGCCACATATTTTTACCCTCAGATACTGGAAAAGCTTTGGGACTGGTAAACATGCAATATTCATCTCTGATGAATCTCCCATCTGAATTTATCCCATAAATTAAGAGAATTTGTTCCGATCGTGTCTCCTCTCTCAGGTAAAATAGGTTACAGTTTAGTGCAAAGATCACTGAGTATTATACAAAACTCCCATTGCTTAAAATGGGACATCCACACGTAGAACAATAGTAAGGAATGGCCCTAAGACCCACCGATGTTGGCAGGTGGATCGCTGTGATAGCTACTACTGACAGGCTAAGGATTGTACATATCCTGTTTTATTTACATGTTACCCCATCTCCCCAATACCACCCTGGCCCACTTTGCCTCAACTGGGTGTTATATTGCATCATGTATATTGTAAACTCTTTGGGGCAGGATCTATCATTTATTATGCTTATGCAGCACCTAGAGCAATGGGTTCCAATCTGATTATGGCTTTTAGGTGCTACCAAAAGACAAAACACCTAATAAAAATTAATTAATATACTGGGTGTTACATCTAGAAGTGCAGTGCTATTTCAGTGACAGGCCCCATTTCCCACCAAGAAGCCCTATATTTCTTGGGGACATATTATAGAAAATAGTAATCTTTCTAAATACAGTTTGAACTGACCTATAGAACTCAATAGCAGAATACATTTCTTTATTTAATTCTATGGAAATAATGTCATTCTTTATATGGTAGATTATATAGGCTTTTATAGTAATATATTGAATTTATATAGAAAAATTGCTGTCAGGAAAATGCTTTTCTCTCCACAGAAAATTTTTAGGTTTCTTTCGGGGGGGGTGGGTGTGAAATATAAAGGAAACATAAACGTTGTTGGACAAAATCATCAATGTTTAGCTGAACACCTAAAATTTTGATTGAGAAATGCTGTCACCTTGCCTCATGCGAGTTGTAGTTCGGGTGCCTCCTGCGTCCATTCTCCTCTGTTCATTGGGCTCCCTGGCCAGACTACATTTCCCATGATTCACCATAGTCTCTCTTCCTGAGATACCGTGATGCAATTATGGTGTCTTTGGAGATGCTGACCCACCAGGGAACTCAGCTCTAGAGGAGAATTGGGGCATGAGGCAGATGAACTACAAATACTGTGACACTTCAGGATTGAATCATAGATTCATAGAATCATAGAATCATAGAATAACAGAGTTGGAAGGGACCTCAGGAGGCCATCTAGTCCAACCCCCTGCCCAGAGCAGGACCAATCCCAACTAAATCATCCCAGCCAGGGCTTTGTCAAGCCTGACCTTAAAAACTTCTAAGGAAGGGGATTCCACCACCTCCCTAGGTAACGCATTCCAGTGTTTCACCACCCTCCTAGTGAAAAAGGATATCCAATATCCTAATATCCAACCTAACTCTCCCCCACTGCAACTTGAGACCATTACTCCTTGTCCTGTCATCTGCTATCACTGAGAATAGTCTAGATCCATTCTCTTTGGATCCACCTTTCAGGTAGTTAAAAGCAGCTATCAAATCCCCCCTCATTCTTCTCTTCCGTAGACTAAACAATCCCAGTTCCCTCAGCCTCTCCTCATAAGTCATGTGTTCCAGACCCCTAATCATTTTTGTTGCCCTTCGCTGGACTCTCTCCAATTTCTCCACATCCTTCTTGTAGTGTGGGGCCCAAAACTGGACACAGTATTCCAGATGAGGCCTCACCAGTGTCGAATAGAGGGGAATGATCACGTCCCTCGATCTGCTGGCAATGCCCCTACTTATACATCCCAAAATGCCATTGGCCTTCTTGGCAACAAGGGCACACTGTTGACTCATATCCAGCTTCTCGTCCACTGTCACCCCTAGGTCCTTCTCTGCAGAGCTGCTGCCTAGCCATTCGGTCCCTAGTTTGTAGTGGTGCATTGGGTTCTTCCGTCCTAAGTGCAGGACTCTGCACTTGTCCTTGTTGAACCTCATCAGATTTCTTTTGGCCCAATCCTCCAATTTGTCTAGGTCCCTCTATATCCTATCCCTACCCTCCAGCGTATCTACCTCTCCTCCCAGTTTAGTGTCATCTGCAAACTTGCTGAGGGTGCAATCCACACCATCCTCCAGATCATTAATGAAGATATTGAACAAAACCGGCCCCAGGACTGACCCTTGGGGCACTCCGCTAGATACCAGCTGCCAGCTAGACATGGAGCCATTGATCACTACCCGTTGAGCCCAACAATCTAGCCAACTTTCTACCCACCTTGTAGTGCATCCATCCAGCCCATACTTCTTTAACTTGCTGACAAGAATACTGTGGGAGACCGTGTCAAAAGCTTTGCTAAAGTCAAGGAGTAACACGTCCACTGCTTTCCCTTCATCCACAGAACCAGTTATCTCATCATAGAAGGCAACTAGATTAGTCAGGCATGACTTTCCCTTGGTGAATCCATGCTGACTGTTCCTGATCACTTTCCTCTCCTGTAAGTGCTTCAGAATTGATTCCTTGAGGACATGCTCCATGATTTTTCCGGGGACTGAGGTGAGGCTGACCAGCCTGTAGTTCCCAGGATCCTCCTTCTTCCCTTTTTTAAAGCTGGGCACTACATTAGCCTTTTTCCAGTCTTCCGGGACTTCCCCCGATAATGGCCAATGGCTCTGCAATCACATCCGCCAATTCCTTTAGCACTCTCGGATGCAGCACATCCAGCCCCATGGACTTGTGTATGTCCAGTTTTTCTAAATAGTCCTGAACCACTTCTTTCTCCACAGAGGGTTGGCCACTGGCCCCATGCTGTGCTGCCCAGTGCAGTAGTCTGGGAGCTGACCTTGTTCGTGAAGACAGAGGCAAGAAAAGCATTGAGTACATTAGCTTTTTCCACATCCTCTGTCATTAGGTTGCCTCCCTCATTCAGTAAGTGGCCCACACTTTCCTTGGCTTTCTTCTTATTGCCAACATACCTGAAGAAACCCTTCTTGTTACTCTTAACATCCCTCACTACCTGCAACTCCAGGTGTGATTTAGCCTTCCTGATTTTATTCCTACATGCCCGAGCAATATTTATATACTCATCCCTGGTCATTTGTCCAATCTTCCACTTCTTATAAGCCTCTTTTTTTTGTTTAGGATCAGCAAGGATTTCACTGTTAAGCCAAGCTGGTCGCCTGCCATATTTGCTATTCTTTCTACACATCGGGATGGTTTGTCCCTGTAACCTCAATAAGGATTCTTTAAAA
Organism: Chelonia mydas; assembly: GCF_015237465.2. Classification (NCBI taxonomy): domain Eukaryota; kingdom Metazoa; phylum Chordata; order Testudines; family Cheloniidae; genus Chelonia; species Chelonia mydas. The sequence continues at coordinate 18,517,916 of NC_057851.1, forward strand.
TACAGCCAGCTCTCCTGGACTCCTTTCCCCCTCATGTTATTCTCCCAGGGGATCTTGCCCATCAGTTCCCTGAGGGAGTCAAAGTCTGCTTTTCTGAAGTCCAGGGTCCGTATTCTGCTGCTTACCTTTCTTCCTTGTGTCAGGATCCTGAACTCAACCATCTCATGGTCACTGCCTCCCAGGTTCCCATCCACTTTAGCTTCCCCTACTAATTCTTCCCGGTTTGTGAGCAGCAGGTCAAGAAGAGCTCTGCCCCAGTTGGTTCCTCCAGCACTTGCACCAGGAAATTGTCCCCTACAGTTTCCAAAAACTTCCTGGATTGTCTGTGCACCGCTGTATTGCTCTCCCAGCAGATATCAGGATAATTGAAGTCGCCCATGAGAACCAGGGCGTGCTATCTAGTAGCTTCTGTGAGTTGCCGGAAGAAAGCCTCGTCCACCTCATCCCTCTGGTCCGGTGGTCTATAGCAGACTCCCACCACGACATCACCCTTGTTGCTTACGCTTCTAAACTTAATCCAGAGACTCTCAGGTTTTTCTGCAGTTTCATACTTGAGCTCTGAGCAGTCATACCGGTCCCTTACATACAGTGCAACTCCCCCACCTTTTCTGGCCTCCCTGTCCTCCCTGAACAGTTTATACCCAACCATGACAGTACTCCAGTCATGTGAGTTATCCCACCAAGTCTCTGTTATTCCAATCACATCATAATTCCCTGACTTTGCCAGGACTTCCAGTTCTCCCTGCTTGTTTCCCAGGCTTTGTGCATTTGTATATAGGCACTTGAGATAACCCGCTGATCGCCCCTCGTTCTCAGTATGAGGCAGGAGCCCTCCCCTCTCACACGCTCCTGCTCGTGCTTCCTCCCGGTATCCCGCTTCCCCACTTACCTCAGGGCTTTGGTCTCCTTCCCCCGTGAACCTAGTTTAAAGCCCTCCTCACTAGGTTAGCCAGCCTGCTTGTGAAGATGCTCTTCCCTCTCTTCGTTAAGTGGAGCCTGTCTCTGCCTAGCACTCCTCCTTCTTGGAACACCATCCCATGGTCGAAGAATCCAAAGCCTTCTCTCCAACACCACCTGCATAGCCATTCATTGACTTCCACGATTCGACAATCCCTACCCCGGCCTTTTCCTTCCACGGGGAGGATGGACGAGAACACCACTTGCGCCTCATACTCCTTTATCCTCCTTCCCAGAGCTACGTAGTCTGCAGTGATCCGCTCAAGGTCATTCTTGGCAGTATCATTGGTGCCCACGTGGAAAAGCAGGAAGGGGTAGTGGTCCGAGGTCTTGATGAGTCTTGGCAGACTCTCCGTCACACCGCGAATCTTAGCCCCTGGCAAGCAGCAGACTTCTCTGTTTTCCCGGTCAGGGCGGCAGATAGATGACTCAGTCCCCTGAGGAGAGAGTCCCCGACCACCACCACCCGCCTCCTTCTCTTGGGAGTGGTGGTCGTGGAACCCCCAACCTTAGGACAGTGCATCTCATGACTTTCAACTGATGGAGTCTCCTTCTGCCCCTTCCCCCAGACGTATCATCTGGGCTACTCCCCACAATGGTACCTGTGGAGAGAACATGAAAACGGTTACCCACCTGTATCTGCATTGCTGGTACATGGACGTTTCCCCTTCTTCTTTTGGAGGTCACATGTTGCCAAATTTCTTCACCGTCCTCCTGTCCCCGCTGCGCAGCCTGCTCTGAATCTTCAGAACCTTGTGCCTGTAGAAGCATATCCTGATGTCTGTCCAGGAAATCTTCAGTTTCTCTTATGCAGTGCAGGGTCAAAACCTGTTGCTCCAGACCTTGAACCTTCTCTTCCAATATGGAGACCAGCTTGCACTTTGTACACACAAAGTCGTTTCTGTCCTGTGGAAGAAAGACAAACATGGCACATCCAGTGCAGGTCACAACAGCTGAACACTCCCCATCCATATTACCGTCCTACTACGAGCTTCCTCAGGAGATGCAGTAATTACTCAGAGAAATCGTTAGGGTGTAAGCCTCAGTGGGCTCACCCCAGGCGAACTCCCAGGCAAACTCCTGCTGTTTGCTGCTCTGCTGTCCCCCGCTGCTCAGCTGGTTCCCCGCCGCTCAGCTGGTTCGCGGAGCACCGGCTTTTTTAAACAGCCAGGCTCACCTGAAACAAAACACTGCCAAGTCCTGCCCTTTTCAGCCAACCAATCAAGCACTCGCTCAAACTTTCAAGCTGCCCTCACTACAAACGCTCCGATCCTCTCACCAAACACACACTCAGATACCCAGATACTCACCAACACAGACCCCAGGCAAACTCCTGCTGTTTGCTGCTCTGCTGTCCCCCGCCGCTCAGCTGGTTCCCCGCCGCTCAGCTGGTTCGCGGAGCACCGGCTTTTTTAAACAGCCAGGCTCACCTGAAACAAAACACTCCCAAGTCCCGCCCTTTTCAGCCAATCAATCAAGCACTCGCTTTTGAATAGTTTTTGGTGTTGGCTGACATTTTTCAGTTTTTGGATGTTCCATTTTTAACAAAAAAGTTGACATTTTTTGCAAAAAAAAAAAATCTGTTTAATCAAAAATCTAATTTTCCACTGAAAACGAGTTTTGATGCATTTTTTTTGACCTGGCCTTTATACAACTACTCTTTCAGTCCTGTTGAATTCTTTACGATATTGATATAACAAATGGGACAGTTCAAAGCACAGAAGGGGTAGGGTGGGCTGGCCAAATTGTGCCAGATCCTCCATTTCCATATATCCGCAGTAGTATAAATAAATACTGTCCACTCCGTGACTGCTCCCCATTTCATACCATTCTGGTGACAGTCAGAAGCCAGGAAATTCATACTTCCAAGGGCTGTAGTAAGGGGGAATTTGTGGCAGATCCATTTGGTTCTGGTGGAGCCCCTGAGATCTGTGTCTGATGGTGGTGTCACCAACTTCTTCCACAAGGGTTAGTAGAAGTGCTCAACATCCTCTCCCATTTTACTATTTATCCTGGGCAAAGGAAACAGAAAGCTTTGTGAAATCTTAATAAATAATGTTCAAAACAAGATTTTTTTAATACACTGAGGATAATAAATTTTTTCCCTTATGCAAATGTATTGTGTTTACAGAATCAGAGTATTAATTTGATGACTGGCTAGAAAATAAATGAATCAAAATCATAAGCTCTTATGTTAAGTGGACAAAGACCATCACAACTGGTCATGCTATGTAAATGAAATGCAACAGTCTTCAAGTATTAGGGGGTATACATAAGTGCTAAGGTCAAGGATTTAAACAGAGGCAACCATGAGAAAGTATTATACAGGATTAATGAGGATTTTGCTATGTGTGGGATTTTGTACATGTATCACAATTAATATGAAAGAAGACCATTAAAATAAACTTGCTGTCCCTAAGATTATTATTCAATCGTTATCTTCTTTGAAATGGTTTTGCACCTTGGATAAATATGTCTCATTTAATTCATCAAGGGTCTAAGACACCAGCTATCTAGATTTAGCTTCAAATCCTTGCAGACCAAAAGAAATCCAAACAAAACAATTCAGAAAAATGAAACCAAAGTTTCAATCATGGGTGTCTAATGTTAGGCTCCTAAATACTTAGTTGGGTTCCTATACGGGGGGAGCGGGGGCCGGGGGGGAAGTGCTGTGCACTTGCAGCTCCCGTTGACTGCAGTAGGAGCTGAGGTTGCACCACTGCGCGGCACTAGGGGCCTGAAATGTGGCCCCCAGCATCTCTGAACGTCAGCCTACTTCTGTTTAGGGCACAGGCTTGAAAATTTGGTCTAAGTTTCTAGAGACCCAGACAGTGAGTGTAGAGACCCAAAGTGTTTGGTTCCTTTTTGTGTGTTTGTTTTGCCATCTGTGCCTGTCCAGAAGGTCCGGACCATCTCTTTTAGCTGCAGACCTCACCTCCATCTACATGCACTAGGGTAACAGTTCACAGTAGCAGCCGTGTTAGTCTGTATTCGCAAAAAGAAAAGGAGGACTTGTGGCACCTTAGAGACTAACCAATTTATTTGAGCATAAGCTTTCATGAGCTACAGCTCACTTCATCGGATGCATACATGCTTTGTGTGTATAAAAAAGATCTTCTACACTTTCCACAGTATGGATCCGATGAAGTGAGCTGTAGCTCACGAAAGCTTATGCTCAAACAAATTGGTTAGTCTCTAAGGTGCCACAAGTACTCCTTTTCTTTTTGGTAACAGTTCAGTGAATAATGCAATCATGTGCTTATCTTTAAGTATGTGGCTATTGCTAGATAATTAGGCTATAAATAAAATATTCCGTTTTTTGGGTTTTTTTTAAACAGTGAGAGTAATTTACCATTGGGTCAAATTAACAAAGGATATGGTAGATTCTCCAGGATTTGAAGTCTTTAAATCAGTGTGGATATTTTCCTAAAGCATATGCACTAGCTCAGAAAGAAGTTATGGGTTAGGCTATGTTTTAGTCATGGATATTTTTAGTAAAAGTCATGGACAGGTCACGGGCAATAAACAAAAATTCAGGGCCTGTGATCTGTCCATGACTTTTATTATATACCCCTAACTAAAACATGGGCGGGGATCCATGGGTACTCTGCGGGGGGTGGGGGGGTTAGGGGTGCTACAAGTGCTTGGGGAGGTGGCCCGGGACCCCTGCTGGTGCTGGGGCGGGGGAAGGCAGATGGTGGCACACGGCCCAGGACCCCTGCTGGTGTTGGGAGGGAGGGCTGGGTAGAAGTACACAGCCCGGGCCCCCTGCTGGTGCTGGGGGAGGGGAGGTTGGCAGGGCTGGCAGGCTCCCTACCTGGCTCCATGTGTCCCTGCAGCTCCTAGGGGGAGGGAAGGCCAGGGGGACTCCGCATGCTGCTCCCGCCACAAGCACCGGCTCCACAGTTCCCTTCAGCTAGGAACTGCAGCCAATGGAAACTGTGGGGGCAGGGCCTGTGGGCTTTGGCAGCGCACAAAGCCCCTGGACCACTCTGCCTAGGAGCTGCAGGGACATGTGAGTGGGGGCCGGGGAACCCCCCCATCCTGAGGTAGAATCCTAGAATACCAGGGTTGGAAGGGACCTCAGGGGGTCATCTAGTCCAACCCCCTGCTCAAAGCAGGACCAATCCCCAATTTTTGCCCCAGATCCCAAATGGCCCCCCTCAAGGATTGAACTCACAACCCTGGGTTTAGCAGGCCAATGCTCAAACCACTGAGCTATCCCTCCCCCCCAACCCCTACCCTACTAATACATCCCAGAATGATGTTCACTTCTTTTTTTTTGCAACAGTGTTACACTGTTGACTCATATTTAGGTTGTGTCACCATGCCTCAGTGGATCACAGCTGAGAATACCAGATTCAGAACAAACTGCTGAGAAATGGGGCACCTCAAACTGGTGGTTATTCTTCCATAAGATATAGCAAACCAATAACAAAAGTAAACTTCTGTCTCACCACACTGACTAACAAGAAGTCAGAAATGCAATCTCCTTAGGTATCCCAGCCCTTGTTTCACGACCCAGACACTAGACTTAATGATGAGTGGTTGTTTAAAACCAATTTCATGAAAGAAAGCGTACTTCTAAACCCAAGAGATCAGCCACACAGACAGGCCAATACATAACTTGGATCTTGCCCAATAACCATGCTATTGCCAATCCTTTAATGTATCTAATATCTAAAGGTTTATTTGTAAGAGAAAAGAAAGAGGAGAGAGTTATAATGGTCAAGGAAAACAAATACCTACACTCATTGCAAAGTTCTTGGATCAGGTTTGTAGCAGTGATGAAATAGACTGCTGGCTTTAAAGTCTCTGGTAACTTCTAAAAGCTTAGAAGGTCCTCAGTGCATTGATTGGAATGTTCCTTCAAGTGTAATTCCATAGTCCAGAGATCAGAGCAGGAAAAGAGGCAAAACTGAGATGTTTCTGTGGCCTTTTATACTTTCTCCTATGTGGAGGGAATGCTTTCAGCCTTAGTTTGTGGAAAATTACAGGTACAAGATGGAATCCAGGGTCACATGAGCAAGTCACATACCCTTGCATGCTTTGATGAGTCATAGGATCAGCCATTACCCATATTCTGGCTAAGGCATCCACAGGAAGGCTCACTGGGTGGGATAAACTTCTATGGCCCACTGTGTTCATTAATGGGCCATCAACTTGAATGGTCCATCACAATGGATGTAAACTACCTACTTGGTGTTACCCAAGAAGCAAACACATGGTCCTGGGGCATGGTCAATATTCATAACTTCAGTTACAAAAATGATACATGCCTACAAATAGGATAGTCATTTTCAGCAAGTCATAACTTTTCCATTAATACCTTACGTGGTATACTTTGTACAAGATTTCTTTCAATTGACTAACAGTGGCAATATTAATGATATAACTGATCATGTTTCAATCATATAGCATCACAGCTTGTCCACTATGACCCCAGATCCCTTTCTGTAGCACTCCATCCTAGGTAGTCATTTCCCATTTTGTATGTGTGCATTTGTCCTTATTGAATTTCACCCTATTTACTTCAGACCATTTCTCCAGTTTGTACAGATCATTTTGAATTTTAACCCTAACCTCCAAAGCACTTGCAACCCCTCCCAGCTTGGTATCATCCACAAACTTTATATGTGTACACTGTATGACATTGTCTAAATCATTGATGAAGATATTGAACAGAACTGGACCCAGAACTGTTCCCTGCGGGATCCCACTTGATACACCTTTCACCTTCACTGTGAACCACTGATAACTACTCTCTGGGAATAGTTTTCCAAATTTCTCTGCACCCACTTCAGAATAGCTCCATCTAGGTTGTATTTTCCTAGTTTGTTTATGAGAAGGTCATGCAAGACAGTCTCAAAAGCCTAACTAAAGTCAAGATATACCACATCTACCGCTCCCCTCCACCCCCTGCCATCCACAAGGCTTGTTACCCTGTCAAAGAAAGCTGTTGGGTTGGTTTGACATGATTTGTTCTTGACAAATCCATGCTGACTGTTACTTATCACGTTATTATCTTCTAGGTGTTTGCAAATTGATTGCTTAATTGTTTGCTCCATTATATTTCCGGGTACTGAAGTTAAGCTAACTGGTCTATAATTTCCTGGGTTGTCCTTATTTCCCATTTCATAGATTGGCATTACATTTGCTCTTTTCAAATCCTCTGGAATTTCTCCTGTCTTCCATGACTTTTCGACTATAATCGCTAATGGCTCAAATATCTCTTCAGTCAGCTCCTTGAGTATTCTAGGATGTATTTAATCAGGCCCTTGGTGATTTGAAGACATCTAATTTGACTAAATAATTTTTAACTTGTTCTTTCCCTATTTTAGCCTCAGATCCTACCTCATTTCCACGAGCATTCACTGTGCTAGACATCCAATTGCTCCTAATCTTTTTGGTGAAAACCAAAACCAAAACTCATTTACCACTTCTGCCATTTCCACATTTTCTGTTATTATCCTCTCCCCTGCCCCACCCCCCCGCCGACGCCCTTGAGTAACTGGCGTACCCTGTCCTTGGTCTTCCTCTTGCTTCTAATGTATTTGTAGAATGTTTTCTTGTTACCCTTTATGTCTCTAGCTAGTTTGATCTCGTTTTGTCCCTGCATACTTGTGTTGTTTGTTTCTATTCATTCTTTGTCATTTGATCTAGTTTCTGCTTTTTGTAGTTTTTGAGTTTTTGATCATTGAAGATCTCCTGGTTAAGCCAGGGTCATTCCTGTCTTTCCTACACAATGGGATAGTTTGTTCTTGTGCCCTTAATAATGTCTCTTTGAAAAACTGTCTTGAACTGTTTTTCCCCTGAGACTTGCTTCCCATGGGATATTACCTACCAACTCCCTGAGTTTGCTAAAGTTGCCTTCTTGAAATCCATTATCTTTACTGTGCTGTTTTCCCTCCTACCATTCCTTACAATCATAAACTCTACCACTGGATACAATTAACTTAGGCTTGAATAGAGACTGGGAGTGGCTAAGTCATTATGCAAGGTAACCTATTTCCCCTTGTTTTTTCCTACCCCCCTCCCCCGACGTTCTTGTTAAACCCTGGATTTGTGCTGGAAATGGCCCACCTTGATTATCACACACATTATAAGGAGAGTGATCACTTTACATAAGCTATTACCAGCAGGAGAGTGGGGTGGGGGGAGAGAAAACCTTTTGTAGTGGTAAACACCCATTTTTCATGGTTTGTATGTATAAAAAGATCTTCTGTGCTTTCCACAGTATGCATCCGATGAAGTGAGCTGTAACTCACAAAAGATTATCATACACATTGTAAGGAGAGTGATCACTTTAGATAAGCTATTACCAACAGGAGAGTGGTTTTGTGTGGCGGGGGGGGGGGGAGAGAAAACCTGAATTTGTGCTGGAAATGGCCCAACTTGATTATCATACACATTGTAAGGAGAGTGATCACTTTAGATAAGCTGTTACCAGCAGGAGAGTGGGATGGGGGGAGGTATTTTTTCATGCTTTGTGTGTATAAAAAGATCTTCTACACTTTCCACAGTATGCATCCGATGAAGTGAGCTGTAGCTCACGAAAGCTTATGCTCAAACAAATTGGTTAGTCTCTAAGGTGCCACAAGTACTCCTTTTCTTTTTGCGAATACAGACTAACACGGCTGTTACTCTGAAACCTACCATTTAATGATCACTTTCACCTAATTTGCCTTCCACTTTCAAATTCTCAACAAGTTCCTCCCTATTTGTCAAAATCAAATCTAGAACAGCCTCTCCCCTGGTAGCTTTCTCCACCTTCTCAATGAATAAATTGTCTCCATTACATTCTAAGAATTTGTTGGATAATCTATGCCCTGCTTTTTCCCAACAGATGTTTGGGTAGTTGAAGTCCGTTATCACTACCAAGTCCTTCCATGATGATGGTGGGTTCTGCTCAATAGCAATCCTAAGCAGTGCGGACTGACGCACATTCATTTCCATCATTTGATTTTCTTTTTTTTTGGTGGTCAGGTTCTGTAGTTTCTGCATTGAAGTGTTGCTCTTTTAAGACTTCTGACAGCATGTTCCACACCTCATCCCTCTCCGATTTTGGAAGGCACTTCAGATTCTTAAACCTCGGGTCGAGTGATGTAGTTATCTTTAGAAATTTCACATTGGTATCTTCTTTGTGTTTTGTCAAATCTGCAATGAAAGCATTCTTAAATCAAACAACATAGGCTGGCTTGTCATCTGAGACTGCCATAACATGAAATATATGGCAGAATACAGGTAAATCCTCAGAGTCAGAGACATACAATTTGTCCCCAAGGAGTTCAGTCACAAATGTAATTAACACATTATTTTTTAATGAACATCATCAACATGGAAGCATGTTCTCTGGAATGGTGGCCGAAGCATGAAGAGGCATATAAATGTTTAGCATATCTGGAATGTAAATACCTTGCAATGCCAGCTACAAAATTCCATGTGAACACCTGTTCTCACTTTCAGGTGACTTGTAAATAAAAAATGGGCAGCATTATCTCCCATAAATGTAAGCAAACTTGTTTGTCTTAGAGATTGGCTGAACAAGAAGTAGGACTGAGTGGACTTGTAGGCTCTAAAGTTTTACATTGTTTTGCTTTTTGAGTGCAGTTATGTAACAAAACAAAAATCTCCACTGTAAGTTGCACTTTCACGATAAAGAGATTGCACTACAGTACTTGTCTGAGGTTAACAGAAAAATATTATTTCTTTTGCTTATCGTTTTTATAGTGCAAATATTTGTAATAAAAATAATAATGTAAAGTGAGCACTGTACACTTTGTTTTATGTTGTAATTGAAATCAATATGTCTGAAAATGTAGAAAAACATCCAAAAGTATTGATAATAAATTTAAATTGGTATTCTTTTATTGTTCAATGGTGCAATTAAAACTGCGATTAATCGTGATTCATTTTTTTAATTGAGTTAATTCGTCTTAAGTAATCGCTTGAGTTAACTGCGATTAATTGACGGCCCTATATAATAGATGTTACTATACATGCTCAGGGGAGATCTCTTTCCTTCAACTCTGCCTGTCTGCTGCCTCATTTACTGCTAATGAAACAATAATATGTTTATTAGATTGTAAATCCTCTGGCGTAGAGAACATGGACCAGATTCTCAGCTGGTATAAATCAGCTTAACTACATTGACATCAATAGAACTATGCTGATTTATACAGTGATGTCACACAATTTTATTATTAGTCTCACCATATTTGATGTCTTTCTTAAAGCCTCAGCTCCTGGAGGCATGTGATTAGATGAGAAACTCAATTTTTAACCCTCATGGTTTCAGCAAAAACCTTCTAAACATGACCAGAGTGTACTGTAAAAACTCAGAAACCAGAAGGTGAATAAAATATATTCCTTTACAAAAAAAATCTCATTTTTAAGGCAATCTGATTATTTTGGGGGCCTTATTCATGAATTTTGAATGCTTGGGATTACTAATGCTGTTTTTACCAGTGGAGAATAAGACTTATATATATATATTATATATATGTAAAATGTATTTCTGCTGCATGCCTCGCATGCTTCTGGGCACTGTTGAAGTAGTAATAGTAATAATAATAATAATAATTAATTAGTTGCACAGTAAAATCAGCGGGAAACACTTGATGTCTATTTCATTAGTGAGCCTGAAGCTGAGTAACAAACACACAGGTGTATCTTACTCACAACACATCAGATGTGTGGTTAGGCAAGATACAATAGCTTCCTCCCCACTGCCCCACCTAGAACACGAGGTTGATACACCAGTGACACATGCTGTAACGTGTTCTTTGAGGATGAAGACTCCAGGGTGGCATATTTGACTGCACTGTCTGAGAGCATCCACTCATCTTTGTGAAGTGAGATATATTGACTTTCAGAGCCATAAATAAGCGGAAGGAAGAAGGAGTTGTCTATTGGTGTACAAGCTGAATATTTCATTATTTCACCTGTGGCAGAGCTCTCTTTCACTCACCTGAGGGGACAGGTGTCCCTGCTACTCCTGCTTTAATAAGGTGAGTATAGAGGGAGGCATGTTTTTGCTGCACTATTATATAGAGAAAAAAATTGCTGGTTGCCTCCATTTTATCTGTAAAATATATTTTAAAAGTAAAAATAACAAACCCATAAATATTGTTGTTGTCTTTGGTGAAGTGAGGGACTGGAGCACGGCCATCAAATTAAATCAGTTTTTTTTTAACTATTTTACATTCTTACAAGAGAGAGAGAGAGTCAAAGTTTTACATCAAGTTCTGTAAATGGGGACTCTGAAACAGGAGACCTTTAAAACCACTCATGATTATTGTTACCTACACCAGTGTGTCAAGAATAAGATTTTAAAAATCTGCACTGTTATTCTCAGTTTGGCTCTCAATAAGAGGTTCATGAATGACCCCTCAATCTGTTACAAACATAGGATACCTAGAGTTTGTCGAAAAAATTTTATCAATTTTTTGTTGATGGAAATGGCTTTTTGATGAAACTAAAATATTCATGAACAAAAATCTGTTTTCATCAATGTTTGGGTTTTTGTTGAACCCCTGATCCTGAAAACGGAAAATAAAAATGATGAAGGCCCTCAAAAAAGTTGAAAAACATGTTAATCATTTTTGACAATCTTTTCACAGGAAAAACAAAAATTCCTACCAGCTCTAATGAAACCCCTAGAGATTCCTATGACACTGTTAGAACCAGCCTTCAGTGCGCAAGAAGCAAAATCTCTGCTGGTAAAACTCTATTGACATCTGTGGAGTAATTCCAACAGAGAATTTGACCCCAAATATTTACAGTGGCAGTGAATAGAAATATTTTCACTAATTTCCATTAATATTGGATTGCTCTTATTTATTTTTTTGTATTGCAGTAGTACCTAGAGGCTCCAACCAAGTCAGGAACCACACTGTGCTAGTGGTTGACAAGCATCAAGTAGCAAAGAGTCCTGTGGCACCTTATAGACTAACAGACGTATTGGTTAGTCTATAAGGTGCCACAGGACTCTTTGCCGCTTTTACAGATCCAGACTAACACGGCTACCCCTCTGATGCTAAGCATCAAGTAGAAGACTCAGAGTTTACAATCAAAGTACATAAGATGTACAGAGTGTGGAAGACAAGAAGTTTTATTACCTTCATTTTACAGATAAGAGATTAGGAGATTTGCAGTCACACACGAAACCTCTGGAAGAGTCAGGAACTGAATCCAGATTAACTAAATTCCAGCCTCAATCCCCAAACCATCCTTTCTCCCTTGGTTATTTAGTGTCATAGATAAAAGAGTAGGAAACAAACAATGTTGATTAGTTAAAATTCAGACACTGAATGAAGCAGACCTCTGTCAGAGTCATTGTCATGGGGTGATTACTGAACACAGCACTGACATGGACTGGTTCTAGTCTGCAGTATAATGCAACACAGTGATTCTGCCCTACAGCTACTGATAGATTACTGGAAATTATGTCACCCAGTCCCATACGTTGTAGGATTTAGGGATGCTTCAGTCTGGTAAAGAAGACCATGAACATAAAATTCCTTGAATTTAATCCTCCAGGTGTGGAGAAGCAACAGATTTCCAGTCATCTACAGAATCCAAGTAGAAGAAAGCAAAATACAATAGTAGTTGGGCCTAGCATTCAATACAAATAGATGTGGGTCCTAAGAGAAGAGTTAGAAACATATTTCCAAATGCTTCACAGCCTTTTTATTATTTCTGTCACACATTATGACCAAGCGATATTATATCTGTATTTTCCATACATGTGGGGAGAAAATCCTGTTTTGTGCATGAATGACTTGTTATCTGGAAAGCTCATTTCTGCACTGCTATGTATGCTGCATTTCAGTGAAATGTGCAGTTATGAACACACACCAAACAGACAACTCTTGCAAACAACAAAACATGCCACTCTGTTTAAGGGGTCAAGTGCTATATAATTCACTGACATAAATCAGCAGATAGCACAGTGGAAGCAGTGTACATCACCGTGTGACATGGTTACAGTATATTCTGAATAGTAGTATTGCAATGTTTTTGAAAAGCTAATTTACCCAGACATGGCATGCTACAAACCACCAGAACACTACTGAAAATAAAAGGTAATTTGTATGGGGAGTCAAGGCTGGAAACCAGTCTCAAGATTCCATTCTGCATATCTCATGGTTGACAAAGTACCAGGAGTTTTCCAGTCAACCTTTCTTCAATTCCAACTTTCCTTTCATTTACAAGTCTAGTACTTTGTGCTTCCACAATTACATGCAACATTAAAGATAATTTCTTATCATTAAGAGATCGTAGCTTTTCAAAAGCTTCCACTTGATCCATCATAAAGTAAAATACCTGTTTCATATATTAGGACTGTCAGCCTTAATAATCTGTTATCTTGTAGGTTACCACACTAACTGTGTAAGGAAAGTCTTCTGTAATTCACACACGAATATAGAAACTTTAACATTTCCTCTTGGTTTGTTTTTTTTTCAGTCAGTGCCATTGTAGTCTCTCATTTAGGCTTTTGTAAACATTTTCATTATATTTCCCTATGCACCGTCTCATCAAGATACAGATGTTTCCTTCCCATCTTCCCATCAGTTTCCTCTCCTCTGGTCTTTTGACTTCTCAGGATTCTCTCATGGACTTTGTGGTGGTTACAGGTAAGGTATCAGATCTCTGTTATGGCTCCAGACATATTGACCGAATTGTGACCTCAGCCACTGGGCACTGGTTATAACAAAAAAATAAGACCTAAAGGTATATAACTATGAGCTTTACTGATCATGGATAGATCCTCACTCTGGCCCCTTTATGTGTGGTGAAGGGACATGAGCAGAGTAAAGGGGATCTAAAAGCCCCATAACCAGCTGGGGGAAGATTCCCTGGCACAGGCATGGTATCAGGCACCCTTGAAAATCTTCATGCCGGGGGTTGGGAGGTATACTGGTAGCAGGTGTGGTGGGGTGGGCCTGCAGCACACAGCACTCTGGGCATTCCAAGCTATACTACAGCCTATAAAGAATCCTGGAGAGACTTCCATAGCAGGAAGATCTAAGTTGCATTGGGGCTGCTCAGGCCCCTGAAACAGCCCAGGTTCAGAAGTGAGAAAAAGTGGCTTCAAACGTCCTTTCCTCTAAGAGACACAGCAAAAAATCTCACCCCATGTCTGCTTTGAGATGGGTATCCGTACATTAGAAGGCTTGCCCTCAGATTTCTGGATTATGTTTTTGCACAGTGGCTTGAACGGCTCTATTTGCGTGCTATAGGTTGGGCTGCAGTAAATCTTCAGGTGTTTGGGGGTTGTTTTTTTGCATTGCATGTGGTTTAGGATCTTTTCTGGTCATTGAAAAATAATTTTGTCACTTAATTCACTCCTTAGTGTGGCACCCTTGATATTATTTTCTCTCGGTTTTCTCTGAGCTTCTTCAAACCCCCTTTGATTGCATTCGATCTCCGCTTTGATGTCAGGATAAAAGAATAAAGCATGCTGTGTTGAGGTTTAGTGTGGGATCTTCCTCCGGCAAATCACAGCATTGTGTCCTTCTACTTGTAGTTTATATCACAGAAGATCAAGGTGTTGAGTATCCAAGTGGGGCCATTTTTCCTGGTGGGAATTTTATCTTGTGGGGATCTTTCAATAATGGAGCTTTGCCCTTTTAAAGAGATTTTGCACCCACAGCTATGCCTGCTATTCTGGTATTATTTCTTCCTGACCTGTTTTCCAGTTCCTCTAGTTTCAACAATGTAATTTCCTTAGGTGTTTATCTGTGGAGCCCAGGTTTTGTGCTTGGTCACTTGCCTATCCTCACTTCACCATCTGCAAGAAGGTCAGTTTGGTGTCTAAATTGTATAATTACTTTCTGTGAAATCCAATTTCTCCTCAGCCTCATTCTCTTCAATAGCACCCAGAATCTCTAGTTCTGGGCGCTCCAGGGTAGGTTGCTCTGATGTTAATGCTGCAGAAACTGCTGTCTTTGTGTTCAATGTGGCTTTCTTGAGTGCTGGGGAAGATCACTTTGTGATTAGTCCATGGAGAGCCTGGTTTAGTTTTTGGATCATTTTTCTGGTTCCATTTCTGTCCCATGCACATCTGTCCTTCACGGATCAGAAAAAGATTTCTGAGGAAGACTTTTCTTCAACCAAGACTGTGGTCCATAAGAACTGGATTCCATAGAGCTCAGCCTTGGATTAAGGCATTGATCAACCTTATCTATGTGTTTGTACAGCTCCCATCTTGTGGTATCTGCTGATCAGCCCAGTATAGTACTAACGAGGGTAGTGCAAGGTCACAAGGTGAAGTGTAACATTTGTTCAATGAATCAGCAAAAACAACAGACAAAATGTTACCTCAAGGAGGTTCAAGACCACTCATTGACTGTTGTTGATGAGTATCAGGAGAGAGAGGTCTGATGTTGTGCAAGAACATAGAGTTCTGAAGCTTGAATCAACCCTAGAAAAATATATTAGAAATATTAGAACACTATTGAATGTTCTGTGCTTTCAGGGGTCAGATAAGGTTAAAGAAGTTAAAGGCCACAATCCAGCAAATTGCCAAGTGACCTCAATCCCCAGTGACGTCCAGGCAGAGTCAGTGCTCAAGAAGCACTGAGTCCTTTGCAATATCAGGGCCAAACTGATCAAAAAGGCTGGGGAATTCATTTTGATGGTTGGTCTTTGTTGTGTAATCCACACTTCCACAAAGTGACTCTCTGTTCCCTTTAGTGGCTGGGACACATAGAAGGTTGAGTCAACTACAGACGTTGAGTCCTTTAGCTCATGCTTTTGAAGTGGCAATCCCCACTGCCAGTGACTCCTTCAGGGGCATCACATCATAGCTATAATATTGATTGAAATGTGACGTATTCAGATTGAAATTATGTTACCAGACTGTTCCAGGAAAACTATTTGAAAATGAACTGGAAACAAACATATTATTTATCTGTATTAAGGCAGCAACTAACTAAGGGTAGGGCCCCCATTACAGTAGGTCCCATACACATATATAGTAAGAGATAGTTCCTGCCTTGAAGAGCTTTCAATTTAAATAGACAAAAAAGATACAGGAAGTTGTTCTCTTATTCCCATTTTACAGATGTGGAAATGAAACAGAGAGAATACATGACTTGCGTAGGGTCACACAGGAAGGCTGTGGCAGAACCAAAAATTGAGTTCAAATCCCCTGAGTGGTAGGCCAAGACCCTACTCACAAAATCATCCTTCCTGTCATTCAAGGAACACATTGTTTTCTTCCCTAAACACCAGCTAGTCTAAATGTGAACGAATTCAAGATGACCAGTCCTCAAAACCTTTGGCTCATGAATGGCTTTTATTTTTTGGTAAAATCAGAAAAAAAGACTATGGAACAATTAGGCCAGATTAGCATGCACATTTTTTCTTTGGGAGTAGAAATAAAATAAGCATAAAATATTTCTTATGATTATTAAATTGGATGAAGGTTAAATAAAAGCCAAGCTGTGTTATAGTAGCTCCATCTTAGAAATACAGGGTAATCAGTACAATTAATCAGTAATGACTTAAGGTCTATCTATAAGTATAAGGTACTTATATAGTCCTCATTATCTGAGCAGGGACCAGTCTTTAATATATTATCCATACAATATCTTATGAAGTAAGGAAGTACTGCAGTAAGGCGATAAGTCAGACACAGACGTCATGGATTCCGTGATTTTACAAGACCTCCATGACTTCCTCAAAATTCTACTAATTTAGCACCTGGTGGTGGGACTTGGGCTTAAGCCCCGCCACCTAGGGCTGAAGCCCAAGACCCACCACCCGTAACTGAGCTTTGAGGAACCCACTCTGGCGTGGGGACCCGGGCAGTTGCCAGACCTGTGTGTATTTCCATGATTTTATTTTTTATTGTCCGTGTCCTGTCTGACTTTTAATAAAAATACCCATATTAAAATCTTAGCCTTACTTATGAGCCAGGCAGAGGGGAGAGTGTGGTCTTATCTCAAGTGGCCAAATAGGACCAGGTTACAATCAACGCCCTTCGTAAATATAGAAATAAATATTACAAACTAGGAGAAAATTGTAGAGCTGGAAATTATTCTGGGTTATTTGCATGGTCCAACTGAAGGGTGTGATTGGAGAAGATAATTAATCATTAGTGATCTGTTGCTTCAGATTATAGATGGTTACAAATATGTGATTTAGTGGTGATTTTTTTTTGTTTTCTTTATGCCGTACTGACGATAAATGTTTCAATTATAAAATTAGGCACCATTCTGGAAACAGATGGGGTTTGAAATTAACAATAATAAAGTTAACTTCCTGCATGGAATGGCAGCATGTTTGCAGTCTATCCAATTTTTCTAGGCTGATTATTAATAATATTAATTAATTACTAAATAAATACAAAATAAGAACATTATCAAATGTGCTATTCCATTGCATCATAACTTTCCATTTATGTCTTCTGTGATGAAAGCTTTGTGGGTCAAGCAGTTTTGATATTCGTGGATTGTCCAATGTTGAGAAAATTGTTGTTATTTAACACATAATACTAGAAAAATATTTTGGAGTGTTTCTTTACAGGCATTAGGTTGCAGATTGATGTAGAGTATGGACTAGACCCTTTCACATTTGAGGCTTTGCAGGATCAGCTTTTTACATGACTCCCTGAACTTGCTAGAGTGTTTTGGGCTCATTTGAACACACAGAATGAAGGAGTTTGTGAAGGGAATCCTGTGATTTGACTTACAGGTCCTGGAAGCCACCTGGTTCTATCTGGATAAATGTCAGCCCCTCTTCTGCAAAGCACTTGATCATGTGCTTAGCTTTGCTCATCATGTGATTAGCCCCATGCACTCATTGGTGTTAGTCATGTTGTCGGGGGAAAGGGAATGTCTGGTGGAGAGAGGTTGGCCAGTTTCCCAAGCCATGCAAAGAGTGTCACTATTTTGTTTTCTGTAAGCATGGGCTAATTTTCACAAATGCATCAAAGCTCAGTTTCAAGGCTCACTTCACATGGGTTTAAGGCTTGATACAAGTATTTCATACTGCTCTAGTTTTTGCATGAACTCTCCCCCAAATAAAAATCCTGAAGAAAATAAATGATTTCCTGAGACTAGGTCTTTGGACTCCAGGAGAGGACTATAGGGGGACTCTAGCTATTTCTCAACACTAATAATAACAAACGCCTTTTAGGAATCCAATGCATTAGCGACATTTAACACGCTTGGCTAGCAAACAGGAGTGGCTAACAGGGGACTTATGTGAGGAAGTTCTCCAGGTGAAGGAGGAGCGATTACATGACCCTTGGGGTAAGTTCATTGTCTGTAGTGTTTGTGTTTTGTGGTGTGCTTGCTGCTCGACTGAAATATACTATGTAGTCTGTTTATTTGGGGTACCATGTGCTGACCATGTGGGTGCTGAGCCTAGCGGCCTGCTAGGCAAGGCTTACAGCTGAGAGCTTCTTGATGAGGCTTTGGTCCCTAAGCCCTTTAGCACCCATCAACCCTTAACTGGGGGGTGGGGCTATTCAGGAAGACCAGGGCTTTAAAGAGCCCGCTTCTGAGAGACCAGAGGAGCTAGCGAACAGGAGTGGCTAACAGGGGAGTTTTGTGAGGGAGTTTACAGGGGGAGTATGAGGGGAGCTAGATACACTTAACATTCCTTAAACTTTTTTAAACTTAAAGCCAAAAACACCCCCAATAAAAACAAAGGAACAACAAAGGAACGAGCTTCAGGAGTTAAAAGATAATGCAGGCAGAAGTCCAGCAACGGAGTGTGGGCTATCTAGTTTATTGCACCCAATGCAGCATGTATGATTACCTGCCCTATGGGCAGGTGGCATATGTGTGCATTCAGCACAAGGAGCTCCTGGCCCTCAGAAACCGCGAATGGGCTTTGGAGACCAGAGTGGCTGAACTGGAGGAGCTAAGGGAGACAGAGAGGTATATAGATGAGACTTTCTGGGACACAGTAGAATGGTCCCACCCCCGGTCTGACAGCCTCTGTGCAGTTGAAGAGGATGAAAGTCTCAGGGAAGGAGAACATCCAACTGGAGCAGAGGGAAAAGATCTCATAATTGGGACCCTCCTTCCAAATGACATTGTGGTTTCCTCTCGCACTGAGGATACCTCTCCGGGGGAGGGAACTCCAGTTATTAGGAAGAGACAGGTATTAGTAATGGGCAATTCGATCATTAGAAACACAGATAGCTGGGTTTGCGATGACCGGGAGAACCGCATGGTGACATGTCTGCCTGGTGCAAAGGTTGCAGATCTCTTGAGACATCTAGCTAGACTTCTGTGTAGTGCTGGGAAGGAGCTGGTGGTCATAGTACATGTAGGTACCAATGACATAGGGAAGGATAGGAGACAGGTTCTGGAGACCAAATTTGGACTACTATGTAAGAGACTGAAGTCCAGGACCTCTATGGTAGCATTCTCTGAAATACTTCCACTTCCACGTGCAGGGCCAATAAGACAGGCAGAACTGCGGAGTCTTAATATGTGGATGAGATGATGGTATAGGGAGGAGGGGTTTAGATTTATTAGGAACTGGAGAATTTTTAAAAAGGGCTCCAGAGCTGATCCTGGCAATTACAGGCTGGAGCCTGACTTCAGTACTAGGCAAACTGGTTGAAACTATAGTAAAGAACAAAACTGTCAGACACATAGATGGCCATAATTTGTTGGGGAAGAGTCAGCATGGTTTTTGTAAAGAGAAATCATGCCTCACCAATGTACTAGAATTCTTTGAGGAGGTCAACAATCATGTAGACAAGGGGGACCCAGTGGCTATAATGTAATTAGATTTTCAGAAAGCCTTTGTCAAGGTCCCTCACCAAAGGCTCTTACGCAAAATAAACTGTCATGGGATAAGAGGGAAGGTCCTCTCATGGATCAGTAACTAGTTAAAAGACAGGAAACAAAGAGTAGGAATAAACGGTTAGTTTTTAGACTAGATAGAGGTAAATAGTGGTGTCCCCAGGGGTCTGAACTGGGACCAGTCATATTCAACATATTCATAAATGATCTGGAAAAGGGGGTAAACAGCGAGGTGGAAAAATTTGCAGATGATACAAAACTACTCAAGATAGTTAAGTTCCAGGCAGACTGAGAAGAGCTACAAAAGAATCTCTCAAAACTGTGTGACTGGGCAAAAAAATGGCAGATGAAATTCAATGTTGATAAATGCAAAGTAATGCACATTGGGAAACATAATCTCTAATATACATATAAAATGATGGGTCTAAATTACCACTCAAGAAAGAGATCTTGGAGTCACTGTGGATTGTTCTCTGAAAACATCCACTCAATGTGCAGCGGCCGTTAAAAAAGCAAACAGAATGTTGGGAATCATTATGAAAGGGATAGATAATAAGACAGAAAATATCATATTGCCTCTATATAAATCCATGGTACGCCCACATCTTGAATATTCTGTGCAGATGTGGTCACCTCATCTCAAAAAAGATATATTGGAGTTGGAAAAGGTTCAGAAAAGGGCAACAAAAATGATTAGGGGTATGAAATGGCTGCCATATGAGGAGAGATTAATACAACTGGGACTTTTTAGTGTGGAAAAGAGACGACTAAGGGGGGATATGATAGAGGTCTATGAAATCATGAATGGTGTGGAGAAAGTAAAAAAGGAAGTGTTATTTACTCCTTCTCATAGCGAAAGAACTAGGGATCACAAAATGAAATTAATAGGCAGCAGATTTAAAACAAACAAAAGGAAGTATTCTTTTTCACAATGCACAGTCAACCTGTGGAACTCCTTGCTAGACGACGTTGTGAAGTCCAAGACTACAACAGGATTCAGAAAAGAACTAGATAAGTTCATGGAGGACAGATCTATCAATGGCTATTAGCCAGGATGGGCAGGGATGGTGTCCATAGCCTCTGTTTGCCAGAAGCTGGGAATGGGCAACAGGGGATGGATCACTTGATGACTACCTGTTCTGTTCATTCCCTCTGGGGTACCTGGCTTTGGCCACTGTCCAAAGACATGATACTGGGCTACCTGGACTTTTGGTCTGACCCAGTATAGCTGTTCTTACACATACCACTCAACTTATAAAATCCTTTAACAGAGTTACAGCTTGTGGATAGAAGAAGCAAAACAATGAACCATGGAAATACAAGAACTACAAAAACAAGCTCCCTAACCAGTATGGAAAGAAGATATTTTTGAAGAGCTATAACAAAGGCAAGTAAGCGATCAAAACAAGTATTTTTGAAGGAGAACAGCATACTGAAGGAAATATCCCTGGTGCTAAATCAAAGTAAAAGGCTGCCTGAATCACCAAAGAATAACTTCAGCCTTTAATTTATTTTCCAGTCATCTTAAAAAACAGAAGTCCATAGGACTCTCCATATACAGTGGTTTGTTTGCTGGATCTGCACTGTGAAAATAATCAAAAGGCAGAATACTCATGGGTAGCTACAGAACAACAGAATATTTCTTCTTTTAAAAAAAATGAGAAAAGCAAATTTTAATCAGAAGAAAATTTCAATACTTTTTTATTTTTCATGATAGAAAAGAAACAAGTTATCAGCTGTCATTTGGGTCAGGATAAATTACAACTGCATTAACTTTCTTTTCTGTGCTCTGGAATGTATGTTTCCCCATAAAATTACAGGGGAGATACTGGATACTCTGCTACTGCTGGATTCCTTTCTAAAGCACTTTCTAAATCAAATGCTCATTATTATTATTTACATTACAGTCATGGCTAGAGGCCCCAAATGAGGTCAAAGCCCCATTTTGTTACTGTATATTATTGTTTATTATTTGTATTGTGGTAGCACCTACCCCCAGTCATGGACCAGAACCCGGTTGTGCTAGGCGCTCTACAAACATGGTCTCTCTCCCACAAAGAGTTTACAGGCTCAGTAATCCCATTGTGCAAGACACCATCCATATACATAGTAAGAGACCCTACTAATCTAAGCTCCACCACTGATTTGGTTTGCAGCCTTGAGCAAGTCACTTCAGCTCTCTGCATCAGTTTCCCCAGCTGTAAAATGAGGTAATAATACTAGTTATTCTACCTCACAGGGTGTTAGAAGGATTAACTAGTTAATGCCTGTCCAGTGCTTTGAGCCTGTAAAACACTGCATAAATGTTATGTGTTATTGCTATACAGTTATTATTAATAACAGCAGCGGCAGTAGTTAGAGCTAGCTGGAAAACAGCAATTCTGTTTCGTGATCCATAGCATGGTTCTCAAATCGGTCTTCTTTCCTCTGCAGAATGGAACTTGTCTCAAAAAAGGAGAGAGAGAATTATTTAGAGGAGGGTCTTGAAACTTGCTATGCCACACCACATGCTAGTGCCCAAACCACTAGGTTATAGAGAGTCTCTCTGACTCTACCCCTTGACATTTCATCCTGAACAACAAAGCCTTCCTGAGAAAACTGTCATGGAAATGATATATTTTCACAAAATAGCATTTTTCAGTGCTATACCATGTTAAGTCAGATCTTACAATGCAATGAAACGTAGGCACTGCAGTGTACATGCCACATGGCATCAGACTCTAAAAGAAACATTGATCTTTTTAAGTGATCTTGTAGTCACTGTGGAGGTTTTGGCATGCCCTTCTTCACAGTAGGATGATCTTTAATTCCAGTCCACACAAGATTCACTATTATAATTCAGACACTTGACAAGGAGATATAGTACATAGCCAACAACTTTTACCCAGCCGTAAAAAGCCTATATAGTTGACCTTCTCTCCAGTTTACCAGGGCTGCGCAGATTTGTGTGTGTCAGCCAAAGTAAGGAGCTAGAGACAAGGGATGTGGGGCAGCCCTCCTGCTTCCAGTAGTTATTCCCTTTTTACCTGAATTATTATATGGCAAATCAATTATAAGTGATTACCCTCACTTAGTACTGAAAGGCCTTTAGGACATGTACATCACTACACAGGGAAATCTGATGTGGAAATTAGCTCCCTGTTCATTGCAATAGGCAAAAATATGACTGTTGAATTTGAGCAGTGTTATTTATGCACTAATACAAAATTTACAAGTATGTGTTGCGGGTGTTGCTTCACAGTTAGAAATCAAATTACACTCCTGCTAAAATACTGGCAGGCTGGTATCAGCTACTGCTGCTGCTTTGCCTTCTCTGACTTTTCTCACTGTTGCTGCAAATTAAAAAGGAGGCCACTGCCGCTGTTTCTCTTACCAGCACCGTGTTCTCCTCCCTTGAAAGCAAGCAGACTGTCTGGGTTATCTCATGGCACAAAAAGAACAGAACACTTAATTGCTGCTGAAGTGCTTGTACAAAAGGTCACCAAACAATACGAGTTAGAATTATGGATTGTAGAGCAGGGTCCAGCAATTTGTTGGTGTACCAGATGTCTGATATATAGAAAATAAGGCGAAAGTAGGATAAACTTGATGGGAGAGGTCAGAAACGAGCTAACCAGCCATCCATAAAGCAGGTGTTCATGAAACAACTTGAAAGAAATCATTACAACACCTCATCTGTGTCCTAGAAAATGTGATCAGTGTTGTTACTGAGTATGCACAAACTGTGGGGCCTAATAGATCTGTTAAGAATGAGCCCAGCCTCCCACCTTGCACTTGAGGCGACAATGGAAAACTCAGTACTTCCTGCTATGTTGAAATAATCCACATTCCTTGTAGTGAATGATTGAATGGAAATGAGGTCTAGCTCAATGATGGGGAAATGAACATGCTGTATATGACAAATGATAAAGCTGAAGATATTTTACAAGCATGATCTTTTAAATAAAGTTGAACAAAAGGCTCTACCTCCTCTCTTGGGGCTTTATATTGCCTCCCATCATTATCACCTTCCATGTAAACTGAATAGCAATACTGAAGTCCCTGGTGGACTTCCTGGAGTCTCTTCCTCTCCTGTTTTTTGGGGTAAAAACCTAGTTTGAGGTATTTTTATTTGTTATTGTTTTTGGTTTGTTTGGGTTGATTGATGTTTGTATGTTACAGGGCTTTTATTTATGTATGTATTTATTACATTTTTAGGGGGAGGATTTGGGTAGATGGGGGGTGTCAATGTTGGGTGAAAGTCATTTTTCCTACATTGCAAAGGTTTTTTCAAAGATGAAGGTTTTGCTGCGTTTCCTAAAGAAGTTGTTCCATAGCTGGATCCCTCAACCAAGAACACTTTGTCCTTCCTCACATGCACTTCACCTTGGGCTTTGTGAGCTGCATTTTGTGTAGTGAGGAAATCTGTATTCGAATGAAATTCCATATTTGAAATTCCAAATATAGACTGAGCTTCTATACAAAACTTAAATCAAATTCAGTCTGTACTTTTAACAAAAAATTGTCTTTAACTCTCTTCAGTCCAGTGAGTCAGTCCTGCTCAGAACTGTGCCATCCTTCCTTTCTGCCCTCCCTATCTAGAGCAAGGCCCAGTCTACACTGCTGCTTACGTTGATGTAAGTTATGTCACTCGGGGGGGTTGGGGTGAAAAAATCACACATCCCCCAAGCGACGTAGATTACATTGACCTAATGCAATATCTACACCACTCTATGTTGGCAGGAGACTCTCTCCTGCTGACTTAGCTTCCACCTCTTGGGGAGGTGGAGTACTGAAGTCAACGGGAGAATGCTCTGCCATTAACTTATCATGTCTTCACCAGACCCGCTAAATCGTGACCACTGCATTGATCACAGCAGTGCTGATTTAGCATGCCAGTGTTGACAAGCCCTGAATGTCTAAAGCTTTAAAGTCTATATGTGGGAAAGGTGTATTAAAGTACCAGTTACATGGGAAGCTTCATCAACACCTTTCTCCGTCCACATGGAGAGTCAGGATTACCTGATTTTAGGTGCTAATGCTGCCAGGATGCATGCTGATTTCTTTAAAGCTAACAAGCCTTTGATTAGGATCTGAGAACCAAGGTAACAAGACAAGATTTTTTATTTTCCCATTGATTGATGAATTAATTAAAGACATCTAGATGGAATTCTTTAATGCTATAAATATGCCATGTTGATTGTTTTTTAGCATTGTAGAAACATTTTCTGGATTAAGTATCAGTCCAACATTGTTTTCCAAAATAAAGCAATTAACACGATATTAGATTGGTAGGCAGGTGTCTATACATCTGTAGAAAACAGAGAGACTCTACCATGGTAAATAAACAGGCCTGCAAAATCCCTAGTAATGGACTGATTTTCTGAGATGATAAGCAACTGCACTTCCCATTGATTTCTTTGTTCATTCTAGGTGCTCACTACCTCTAAAAATCAGGCTATATATACGCAAGAATCCAATGAGAAATATCAGTCTTAGCACAGCAGCAAAGACTACAGGGCCAGATCCGCAGCTGGTGTAAACTGACATCGCTAAACTGAAGTTAAAAAAGCTCCGTCAATGTACCCCAACTAAGGATCTTGCACATATCTTTGCTTGTAACTGATCCAGGAACACTTTATTTTTTGGCTGGCTCACTTTAGTTTTTCTTTTTCAATGTTCCCTTGGCAACAGACTGGCAAATTAACCAGCTGTATATTGGTGGAAAAAAGGGTTACAGATTGAAGGGAACCTATGAAGTCTACTGCTTTCTGTTAAGAGGGACCCATGCCTGAAATAATTTTGTCCAGGAGAACCAAAATAAAAGCTACATAACTGCTCTGAAAATTAGGCCTGTTGTTTTTGCTATATTAAAGTAAGATGATGTATCAGCAGGTGCTAATTTTGCATTGGTAGCTGGCAACTTACCATGATAGGGCTGATTTGACTGACATGAAAAAAATGATGTACCTCTAAATCAATTTTTATAAAAGAATTGAAGCCAGTGGAAAATGAATGATGGAAACTCAGCGGAATAGTCTGTTATTTAAAAAGGACTTGCTGAAATATTTTAAAGACTGTAGTGTTCTCTACACTTGTTCAGATGAGTGTAACTTTTCCTTTCATTGGTTTGACCATCCATGGCCGGAATTCCTTACAACGCTTACAGCTTTCTATTATTCCCAAAGTATATTTTATTAAACTATGTTGGTTTTGGTGTAGACACTGTGGACATTTAAAACACATTGACCTTATACAGGAAATGTCCAGCATTTAAAAGAAACAATTTTAGCAGGCCTAGAGTCCTAATCCTGCTTCCTAAAACCATTATAAGTCAATAGTAAGGGAAGCAAGAAGAACTCAGACTGGAAAAGTTAGCTTTTTGAGCTCATCAACAAACTGTTCGGGCAGCATTTGACTTGGGCTTGTATGGCTTCAAGGACTGGCAACAATGGATTAAGGACCTGACTCTCCATTGCCCTACACTTTGTGTTGTCATTCGTACAAATGCAAAGTGGGTACAGAATACTACCAAATCAGTTTTCTAGCACTTTGCACTCAGTTTGCATTGGTATAAATGATGGTACAAGGTGGAAGTCAACAGTGAATCAGGCATAGAGTCTGAGGGCATGTCTACATTTGCCATTTAAAGCAGAAAAAGTCCCTTTTTTGTGCAAAAACCATGGGAGTGTCTACACTTGCCAATGACTTTTTGCAGTGAAACTCAGAAGTTTCATCACAAAAAGAAAACCACCTCCACCAGAGGCATACAGCTCTTACCGGTGATGCTTTTGCAGTGATCTGCAAGTGAAGACATGTTCTTCCTGTTTACACAGCTTTTGGCCTCATGAGGATATCCCACAGTGCCTAGGTGACCACTCTAGCCAGCAGCTCTGCTGCTCTGTTGCCTGGTAATCAGGCATCCACCCTTCCCCCTATAAATCCCTGGGAACTTGGAAACTCCCCTTCCTGCTTTCTTGGCAAATGCTCACTTATCTGGCCACGTGACAATGCCTGCTCCACGGAGCAAACGATCCCCGGCTTGGAGCAATGCTGAGCTACTGGAGCTGATCAGTGTGTGGGAGAGGAGGCTGTGCAGGGACCCAGGATGCCCCCCAATCAACCCACCCCCCTTCCCACAAGACCCATAGTCAAACTGGAGAGAGCTGCACTGTGGGATAGCTGCCCTAGAGCGCTGCTCTCATCATCCCTATCACCGGTGAAACTTAAAGCGCAAAAACTCTGAAAATGTAGACATAGCCTCGTATACCTAGGTCACTAGCTAAACAATATATCTGACCCTAGTAGTGGTTACTGATAGCTGTAGACAGTGTACATGTAACTAAGTGTGGAACTGCATAGAAGTTAGAAGAGAGAGCCATAAAAATGGACAAAAAAAAACCCCTTGACTTTTTTGCGATATTTCATTTCAGGTTTTTGTTACAATTTTGTTTTTGTCATTTTTCATTTTCCAAGCAGCACCAATTAGGCATGAAAAATACCTATTGGGTGTGTCTATCTTAGACATTTACAAAAGCTTCTATGATCATACTGTCTAGAGCCTCAGTTTGACTCCACTTGGAGTAGGGAGTAACAATTTGTAGGACCAGGCGCATGTGGGATTCCACTGTAAGAACAAACTAGGACCCTGATCCTGCAAAGACTTATTTTTGTACATGTTTAACTCTATACACTTCAGATATCCCACTGAGGTCAGTAGGACTATTCTCCCTGTGTATAGTTAAGGTCTTGTATAAATCGTTGCAAGATCAGGGCCTAAACTGTGTTTCTGAAAATCCAGACTAATCTTAATAGATGGGCATCACATATTGTTCATGATTGGCACACTGCAAAATGGGATGAGGTTGGTTTGGACGAGTAGTCAGAATATTCAAATGATCATCCAAGATATTCTCTGAACTCTCTGCACCTCCTGAGGGTATAAAATTAGATTGGAAAATCTCACAAAACAAGCCTTCTTGTGATATTTTGGCATTCCAGTTATGGCTGGTATGGAATAATGTACAGAGGTGTGGAAAAATAATAAATTAAAATAGGTAAATGGAACCTTGGAAAAATCTTAGTTCAGATTTGGTCTGAGTGTCTGCTTCACTTATCCAGTTATTATTTTTCTCAGCCATATTTTCCATCATAACATGCCATCATTGGCAGGTGCCCTTTTCACTGGCTAGATGCTACCTACATCTGAATGTCCTGGAACGGTTGCTACAATGGGAAGATTTTATATTAATGTTTTTTTAATGAGGTCATCCATCATAAAATGATCATATTGCCTTAGTTAGAAATCAATACTGATGGGACAATAAAGATGAAACATTATAATATAAGTCCTTAGTACATTACAGACTACAGTTAGCAACAGTAGCGATTGCTAATAGAAAATGAAAAATAGCTAATATAAAAAAACTTGTTCACGTGAGATGATAGATC
Source organism: Chelonia mydas (assembly GCF_015237465.2). Classification (NCBI taxonomy): domain Eukaryota; kingdom Metazoa; phylum Chordata; order Testudines; family Cheloniidae; genus Chelonia; species Chelonia mydas. The sequence goes on from NC_057851.1 coordinate 18,546,079, forward strand.
TCTCTATTTGGCAAGTACTGGGAACAGCAAATCATTTTCTGATTGTAATGCGAGGAACTTTATACTAGTTTTTTATTATCATTACAATCTTTGGCACTGGATAGAATAACTGTATAACACTATCTCTTCTTAGTAATGTCAGTGCATATATATATATACATAGAGAGAGAGAGAGAGAGAAAATGAGACACACACACATAGGGATGAAATCCACCACCTGTACAGAGGCCCAACACAGTAATTATGCATCTCTTACATCCATTATTATTTTTATTACACCTAGATGCCCAACCACAATTGGGACCCATTTTTTGGTGCGACAAATCACAATTTTGCAAATATCTGGCCTTCCTTCAATCTCTCATTATATTAAAAAGTGGCATTGCACGCTCTTCAGCCATGTCACCAGAATGGACAAAACCATCCCAGCACGTCATGCTCTCAAACTTTCCATTGACACGTGAAGGGGTGCATGTGCTGACCCTACCTGGCGTGCCCCACACCCGGCCCCCACAAGAGATTTGTGGGTTTGTAGGATTGAGCCAGGTCTGGGAACTTCACTACAAGATGTCTGGTGCAACGCCATCAACCATGGTTACTCTGGGTGGGTGCAATGTTTGAGGTTGATTTTTTAAACTTCTATTACTGTAGTAGCTCCTGTGATGCTGGCAGACAAGGTGCCAGCTCATGCCAAAGCGCCTAGATCTTAACTGAACACTGGCAAATATGTAGCTGGAACCAGTCTGGCTCACCTGTGTGTTAGTATTGTTAAAATAGGTAGTAGAGTTATAAAAATGTTACTAATGTTTAGACTTTATGGAATGCTTGTAAAAGTTGCTGCATGAATTAATCTCACTTCTAATATCTGTATCCCATGATATATGGTAATATTTGAGTGTTTGCTCTGTAACTGTGAATCACCAAGCAGGAGAGGAGCATTAATGAGTGTGAAATACTAGATTCAAACAGAAGGTGTTATCTTCTGCCCAACAAAAGAAGGCCCATCAACACCAGATGAACCATTGTGGAACATCAGAGGACAAAGTACTTTGTTGATTATTCACCCACACGCCCGTGAATAGGAGATGTGCAACTGAATTCCTCCCAACAGCTGAATTAGCAACTCGAAGCAGAAAGGGAGAAAGAATAAAAAGTCCTAACAAGGAGGAACTGTATTTTTTATGCTGCTTGGACTCTGAGGGGCAAGGATTACTAAGCATAAGCCAATGTTCCTCATGCTTAGCCTGGGTTAGCCCTAAAGGACATATAGAGTTTGCTTATTATAGAAGCTTCTATTACTTTTTTAAACTTAAGACTGGAATTCATTTGTGTGCATATATGTCTACATGCTTTAACCTTGTAAATACCTCTCATTTCTTTTCCCTAGTTAACAAAATTTTCAGATAGTTTATTATAGAATTGGCTAGAAGCATCTTCTGTGTGACATCAAAGATGTAATTGAACTAGGATAAGTGACTGGTCCTATAGGACTGGGAATAACTGAATATGGTTGTGATTTTTAGTGTAGGGGACCATCTATACCAGAGATCAGCAACTTTTGGCACGTGGCCCATCAGGAAAAGCTGCTGGCTGCCCGGGACGGTTTGTTTACCTGCAGTGTCCACAGGTTTGGCCAATCACAGCTCCCACTGGCTGCGGTGGGCCATTCCAGGCCAATGGGGGCTGTGGGAAGTGGCATGGGCAGGTAAACAAACCATCCCGGCCTGCCAGCAGATTTGCCTGACAGGCCACATGCCAAAGGTTGCCAATCGCTGATCTATAACAAAGGCAGGCTTACCTGTGTGGCAAGATAGATCAGAGTACCCAAGGGGACTGTCTGTGACTTCATGTAAAGTCTGTTATAGTGCCTGAGGAGTTTACACTCTTGAGCCACTGCAGGACAGCTTGACACCTCCAATCAAGAATGAAGTGGTGCCCAATCCCCACACATACAAGGACCCTTTTGATAGTTAGCTCAGTTCATTTTTGTTGGTACTTTAGGAATAGTTTTGTCATTATTCTGATCTAATGAAAGTCACTGTACTTCATTTAAAAGGCATATTAGGATCACTGTATTTTCAGAAACAATTTTGGAACTCCAAATTTCAAACTCAATTTCATTGCTATCTGCAGAAGTATGCACCTTGCATTTTGCGGTGATGCTGGGAATCCCTTTCCCAGACTTCAAAAAGAGCTTTGTGTGGCTCAAAAGCTTGTCTCGCCAACAGAATTTGGTCCAATAAAAGATATTTCCTCACCCACCTTGTCAAATTAAATTTCAGGTTGTTTCATTTGATTTTAGTGAGAAACTTTACATCAGGCCAGATTCACTACAGGTTATGCCCTGTTTCAGTTCCAGAACTAAAGTCTTGCACACTTCTACCAGAAAACCAAATGAAATCCCCCCAAAATGTCCCAGCATCTTTCATTCTGGTGGTCTTTTAAACTGATATCTCTGCTATTTGGGTGCTCAGCTACTATAGGACTGCCGGTAAGTACATACCTAGAATATAAATTTAATTTTTAGAGGAAGCTATTCTTTTCCCAGTTTATTCATAGTTTGAAGAAACCCTCTTTTTTGCTGATGTAAGAAATCCTCTGAGATAGAGCAGGAGTAATTTTATCATAATTAGGAAGACAAATCTGAGATGAGGTTCAATCCAAAGGTCTTTTAAATCTCCAAATATAACTTTGACAGATAGTTTAACTCAGCATAACAGCTCAAGAAGTCCAGCCAGTAGGAATCTGTCATTTCCACCCAGATTATCACAGTTATAATACAAAAGTGGCATTATGCATGGAAATTAATTTTATCACATTGCAATATATGTTCTGATTCAGCAGCACTCTTCTCTACAATGTAATAAAGCAGGCAGAAGTGTAAATCATTTAGTAGACTATAAGCATAATGGGAGAAAGGACAAACCAATGTGCGGGGTGGATAAGAATGATATCAGTGTATTCTCCTTTGACAGATTAAATTTAGTAAAATATTGGAACTTGAAGTTATCATAAGTGTGATATGATCTCAGAAGGAAAAATGATTTTCTGAAACTGCATGAAAGAGGTCAGTATGTTATTAGCAGTTCAGAACTAACCATTGCCATATAAAAGGAAAAGCATTTACGGCAAGATGATTGAACATCTCCTTTTAAAAGACCCAGTGTCAGGTATCTTTAATAACTTTAATTTTAAAATACTTTATTTGCTTTAAAAAATTCCAGAGGATATAGCTTCACTCCTTGTTTTACTGTATTCAAATCTCCCGTGTAGTTAATGAAGGTCAGTTTAGATGCACTATATTAATGAAAGAAATCCTAATTAGACCATAGAGGTCTATTTAAAAGGGCCCAAACCTACAGACCTTACTCCAGTAAAGCCCTCATTTAGGGCTAAATTGTGGGTACAAGAGATTTAGAATCCTAAGCCTCATTTTCAAATGTGATTTATGTACTTAAGAAATTAGGCACTTTTGCAAATGGCTCCTAAGTCACATAAGCACTCAAGAAAAAATTAACTGGTGTGTTTAAGGCAGAGCCCTGGGTAGGGGGAGAAGTGAATATACAGGACCACCGGGATCAGAGGATCACCAGATGGTATTGTGCCTCTGAGATTCAAGGCCCCAGTCCAGGATAAAGACCCTATTCTGTAACACAGGGGTCTCAAACACGCGGCCCGCGGAGTTATTTGCTGTGGCCCACCACGCTCCCTGCGCCCCCCCCCCCCGAGTTATTTCCTGTGGCCGCCAAGCTCCCCTCACCCGTCACTCCCCCTCCCCCCAGCATGCTGCCTCCTCATTCTTCTACCTACCTCCAGGCACTTCCCATTGCCAAACAGCTGTTTGGTGGCACTTAGCTCTTTCCAGGAGGGAGAGGGGAGGAGCGGAGAACTGTGCACTCAGGGGAGGAGGCAGAGAAGAGGCGGGGAAGGGGTGGGGATTTGGGGGAGGGGTTGGAATAGGGGCAGGGAGGGGGCGGAGTTGGGGTGGGGACTTTGGGGAAGGGGTTGGAATGGGGGCGGGGAAGGGGTGGGAAGAGGCAGGGAGGGGCGGGGCCTCATGGAAGGGTTGGAGTGGGGGCAGGTCTTTTGTACCTTTATATGAAAAGGTGTCCGTGATGCGGCCCTCGGGCCAATGTACTAGTCCTCATGTGGCCCTCATGGTGATTTGAGTTTGAGATCCCTGCTGTAACAGGAAGACAGTCCCTGAGTCAAATAATTTATTATCTAGGCTTATGATAAGATGCATCAGGTGGCTGAGACTAGCAGATGAGGAGCATGTGTGTGTTGGAGGAGTGGGTTCATGGCAGTAGTAAATGAGTTTTTTCTGCATAGGGCAATGAGACAATCCTGTTTTGTAGATGTCATGGCAGAGCTGAGTCTTAAGGAGAGATATGAAGGAGAGTAGCGTGATGGTTTCACTGATTTTGATGAAGCTGCTGTTTCTGCATTTGCCAGAGGGTTGCTCTAGATAGTTTGTTATTCTGGTTTCTTGGGAAGGGGGAATCTCTCCCCACAAAGGGCCAGCTTTTGTCCCATTAACCAGGCTGAGCAGACTTTCCTCAAGAGTTCAGTGCAACTATCCAAGAAGTAAGTTACTATTCAACATGATGGGTCTGGCAGTGGGGGGAGAGGGAGAATTGGGTCCAAAGTGTTTGTAGGGAGAGGTTTCCATGAGGTCTGAAAGAAAGGAGGAGCAATTGTAATGCCAACACACCCCAGTCATCGGCGGGCGGGTAGGATCAAACCTGGGACCTCTGGAGTTAAATACACGAGCCTCTATTGCATGAGATAAAAGCCATATGGCCTTTAGCTAAGGTGGTAGACCAGACTCATTAATCTCTTCCTAAGTGTTCTCAGTGCCACTAGAGGGGACAGAGCACCACACCCAGAAGGTGTGTATGTTACATACTCCCCCTGGCTGAGAAGGTGCGTCCCGAGCTTCAGAGACTTCCCAGTTGAAATCCCAGATGAGCCCCCACTTGTAACGCCAACAGACCCCAGTCGTCAGTGGGCAGGATCGAAGCTCCGACTTCTGGAGCTAAATACATGAGCCTCAACTGCATGAGGGAAAAGCCATATGGCCTTTAGCTATGGCTGTAGAACAGACTCATTAATCTCTCTCTAAATGGTCTTGGTGCCACTAGATGGGACAGAACACTACACCCCAGAGGTGTGTGGGTTACACAATGTCCTGTTAATTCCACTCCCTGCTGCCCACAGCCTTGAACTGTTTGCTACTGGTTTCATCTCGTCCTTAGCTAAAGTTGACCTTATGGTTCTAGGCGATGGAAAAAAAAAGAAAATGTGATTTATTTGTTATGCCTAAAGGTACTAACTAAGTATAACAAAAGTACAGGTTAAGTATAAGTACAACTAAACAAATAGACTGAAGAAAAAATAAAGATGGAGTAGAGCAGAAGGTGTTAGATCAATTTCCCAAAGGTTTTTCAAATTGCTGTCAAATTGCAAGATCAGACAAGAAGTCAGATAAAATATTACAGCATAGAATGGGAATTGAAGCATAAAAGTTAGAAATAACCAAAGTATTATATGAAAGCTTTTAAAATATGTATAAAGAACACTAAAATATGCTGACTGTCTGCTGTGTACACTTTGCATCCATTTCCCTACCAGACATTAAGCTCTGCAAAGCAGAGTTTTGAATCTGAGTATGAAAACCAGCAGATCTTCATACCTGGTGTTTAAATCGATATTTGGCTATCTGTTTTGAAAGCACAGCTCCACTCTGAAAAGTGACTGTCTTAAGTACTGATATGGTTCCCCTTACTATAGTATATGTATGCCCCACACTCTTTAATGTATTTATCCTTGCTACACCCCTGTTATGTAGAGAACTATTATTATCCTGATTTTACAATTGGGGAACTTATAAGACAGAGAGTGAAATCCTGGCCCAACTGAAGCCAATGGCAAAGCTATTCACTTCAATGGGGCCAAGATTTCATCCAGAAAAACAAAGGCCAGGATTCACAAAGGGACTTAGGCATTTTGGCACTCGGGGGGGTGGGGGGGCACCTTTTAGGCACCTAGAACAATACTGGGATCCACGAAGTCAGAGTTAGGTGCCTGGGTTCCCTATACAATAAAGGGAGAGAGATAGGCACCTAAGAATGTGATCCACAAAAGCCAGCATGCGAGGAGGGGAGCCACCTAAGATGGCTATGGGAGATGCTGAGCAGAGAGTGTGTTCTAAATCCCACCCATTTCACATCTATAGATGCCAGGCTACAGGGAGGCACCTATCTCCGCTAGCTGTCCACTACAATTAAAGAGTCTTTGGGCCAGAGAGAAAACAAGAATGGCTCTGTAGCCTGGTGGTTAGGGCACCCAGGCGGGAAACTTGAAGTCCAGCCCCACTGCTCCAATGACTAATTATTTATTCACATTGCAACAGCTTCAACTGGGGATGGGGCTGGACTTGCTGACCTCTCAGGGCCCCTTCCAGAATATCCCTTAGCTCAATGGTTAGAGAACTCTCCTGAGAGGTAGGAGATCTCTGTTAAAATCCTTTACCCCCTCTGGAAGAGGAGCGAATTGAGTGCTGTAACCACTAGGCAAAGCCAGATTGGGAATGGGATCCAATCTGGTAGGTGCCCTCTGAACACACCTATTAGATCAGGCCCTGCAAGCAAGGTAGGTGTTTGCCCACCTAGCTTCCCCTGATTCACAGATCACTGTGGGCCTTCGCTGGAAGATAGGTGCCCCTAGAGTGAGGCAGCAGTACACACGTCCAGAGGCAGAAATCTAAGTGCCAAGAGAGTTTAGGCACTGACAGGGTTCAACGGGAGTTTTATGTATCACAATGAAACCTAGGTACCAAGGTGAACCCCACCCAAAGTGAGTGGCCCAAGGTCACACAGAAGGTCTGTGGCAGAGGAGAGATTTGAACGTGGATTTCCTGAGTCCTAGAGTAGTGCCCCACCCTTCTCAGCTGTGAAAACTGGCACAGCAGGGTTCCATGTTCAGTTCTCATGACTCAGTCCCATAATACATTTGTTCCATTTACCGGTAAAAGGATGTTTTTCTAACTGCTGGCTATGCAAAATCAGCACCCAATGTGAATGTCAGATTGTACTTTTTATGCTCTACATTATTGCTTGCCACCATTAATAATGATGGCTCGGTGGTGTCCCTACCCTCGGTTTGCCAGAAGCTGGGAATGGGCGACATAGGATGGATCACTTGATGATTTCCTGTTCTGTTCATTCACTCTGGAGCACCTGGCATTGGCCACTACTGGAAAACAGGATACTGGACTAGATGGACCTTTGGACTGACCCAATATGGCTGTTCTTATGTTATGATTACACAGCTGGGCCTAATTAGAAGTGAATGAGCCTGAGAAGAATCCAGCACATTCTCACAGGGCTGTGTTTGCAGTGCTAATAGGAGTGAGAAGATATTCAAAACCTCTTGTAGTCATGGTGGGCTAGATTGTTCTGCCTGGGCAAAGCCCAAAGTAAGGGGCTGCACATTGCTGTCCTGCCCTAGGAGCATCCCATGAAAGGAACTATGTCACATTGAGCCTGGATCTCTTCCCTGCTCTCCTTTTGCTCCAGGAATAACATAGCAGCCTGTGTTGACTCAGCTTTCCAGTCCTTTGCAGAGAACAGGGGAAGAGGGGAAGTATGGAGACACATAGGAGAGGAGGATGCTTTTGGGAATGCCTCCAAACTTTATGGAGACCCTGAAAGTACTAGCCCACTCAGTCTCTATCCCAAGAAGACCAGAATGATCTTGGAGCAAGACATGTTGGGAAAAATTGGGCTATGTGGTGAAGACGAGAGCCAGGCCAAGACATGGCTGTGGGATGGGGGCTAATAAGGTTCATATGATTCAGATAAAAATCACAGGCCAGATTGCCAGCTGTTGTAAATTGGCATAGTTTATTGAAATCAATGGAGCTGCATTAATTTACACCAGTGGGGGGCCTGGCCCCCAAACCTTTAGGAGCATTAAAGTGAAACCTAAATGTTGAACCTTTTGCATTTTGTCAATTGCTAACTGAAATCTATTTTTATTACAATTCTCTCTCTCTTGGGGGGGGGGAGGGCAGGGCACCTGCGAGAAGGAGGGGCACGGTTCTTAACTACAGTGCTAACAATACTAATTATCCCAATACCTCATTTGTCTGCATGGAGAGCTAGTATTTTTTAAACTATTTGGTCTTCTCAGTTTACTAGCTCTAGCAAATTTGCTCGCTCGTTCAGCTGCTTCTTTGTCATTTGTTCTATGATAGGACAATTCAGCACAGCCGTTGAACAGCCACTCTTCCTCTTGTGGATCTAAATGAGTGTATTCCAGTCTGTCTGTAATGCACAAAAGTTTGGAAAGTACAGCTCACACACCAAACTCCCAGTATAAGGCTGAATTCTAATAAGGGTTCATGAATCATGTAGGCAACACAATGAGAACATTTGAAATGGTGTTTGCATTGGGTATAAGAGTTCAAATGTAATGGATTTTTAAGTAATTAGCGTGAGCTATTTATCACCCTGAGTTATACTGAAGTAGTAGCTGAATATAAAAATAATGATGATGATGTTTTGCATAAATTGTTCATTTCTTGCAGTGTTGTTTTTTTGTTTTTGGTTTTAAAGTCAGTGCCTAGGGAGGCTATCCAAACTGCCAGTGAGAATATGAAATACCTATGTGCTCTTTTTAAAATTTTCTTTTGTCATTTACAAGATGACGGGCTACTTCCGTGCTAGCTTCGGTTGGGTATAATGCAGTGCATCCATAATGTAGCATGTCCAGGACATTTTAAAAACATACTGAACATGTTCAGCTAGTCTAGGGAGTCTCACCAGATGATTTCTTCCCTAGATTTCTCTATAGCAAGCCTATGAGTCTGTCATTAAGGCACAAGACTGGCTGTCAGGTTTTTACTTCTGGCTCTGCCATTGACTATGTTAAAGGGCTCTTTAATTTAGCAGGCTAAGGGATAACAACAGCCAATGCCTGAAAATTAGAGCCAGACAAATTCAAATGGAAACAAAGGCACAATTTTTAGCAGAGGGTGCGATGAACCATTAAAACAAACTATCAAGTGCAGTGGTGGGTTCTCCATCTCTTGATGTCTTCAAATCAAGACTGGGTGTCTTTTTAGAAGAGGTCACAGCCTTATTATTGGGTAACTGACTCTTAGCCTGTAGGAGTTGCTGGATGAAATTCTATGTCCCATATTATACAGAAGGTCGGACTAGATGATCTAATTGTCCCTTTTAGCCTTAAATTTTATGAATCTATGCCTTCCTGTGAGACTTTAGGGAAGTTACTGATCCTCTCTGTGCCTTGCATCGGCACCGACTCGATAGGTGCTCCAGCGGAGCACCCACAGAAAAAAATAGGGGTGTTCAGCACCCACCAGCCACAGCTGTTTTGCAGATCCCCAATCAGCTGTTTGGGAGCACCCCTGATTAGCTGATTGAAGGCATCACCAAACAGCTGTTTGGTGGCTGGGAGAGGGGATTTAGGGAGGGCTGAGAGCAGCAAGCGGGCAAGGCCCTCAGGGAGCAGGGGGAGTGGGGGCGAGTCAGCCCCTGGGAAAATAAAAACTGAGTGCCTAGGGTGCCTTGGTTTTCATCTCTGAACGAAATAAAAAGTACGTTGGAAAGCTTAATTCCTAATGTTCATGTAGGGGGTAGAGTTTGTCAGATGAAAACTGCTATAAAGGTGCCAAGTAATACTTTAATGACTAAAACCCTGATTTACTGATAAAATTATTGGCCCTTATAAATCAATACTATAAAAATGAGGTGTTTGGGGAACTTCTTCTGAGAACAACTTGAAAATATAAGTTTTGAGTTTTCAGAAGAGCTCAGGGTTGGTCTGACTCTGCATCCTTGGAAGTCAAGGGTAAAACTCCAATTGGCCCCAATAGGAGCAGAATTAGGCCAATACTGGATGCTTTTGAAAATGCCACACATACTATTTTAGAGCTAAATTTTGCTCCTGGATGTACCTAGGGCTCTCAGTGACTTCAATCTGACTTGCTTAAGGAGTAAACACCTTGCGCTGCCCTTCAGTGAGCACCTCTGACTCACATCAACAGTGACAATGATCGAATCCTGCAGCAGCTATTTCCTTCTTGATTTCCTCAGCTGTAAGGGCTGGGCTGCTGTGATGCAGGACCTTTGGGGGGGGGAGAAGGAGAAATAAGAGTGGGATCACGCCAGAGAACCTGATCATGAAGATATACTCTGTTTTGATATTTCTCAAAAAAACCCACAATCAAAAGTGTAAATAACACTTAGAAATAATATGAAAAAAAGGACATTTACGAAACAAGAACTAACAGTTACCATCTACATGTCACTAATTAGTAAACCAAAAAATGAAGCATGACTATGTGGTCTAGAGTGCTGGAGAGCTATCCCGTGGTGAGTGTTGTGAGCCTGATGAGTCATCCCTGAGCCTGAGAGTTCTGAGTGCTCTGCGCCGGATGAGTCATCTGAGATAATTACCCATGAAACCTGAGGGCCCAGCCAATCCAGAAGTAAGGCTCTAAGCAGGTGACCTCAAAGAAGGTACATAGGCTTTTAATGCAAGCAGCCACTCCAGTCTGCTGAAGGTCACTACCTTGTTGAGAATGTGCCATGCTACGAGGTAGTTCCGACAGACTACTCCTGTTCCTGTTCCAGCCTCTGCCTGCTCCTGCTCATGCCACAGCCAGTCATCCAGCTGTCCTGGTAGTTTGAGCAGACTGGTCCCTATATTCTTGGCTCCAGCAACCAAGATGGAAACCCCTGGCATGTCTGTCATTGAGATGACAGAGTTGGTCCACAACCTTCAGAATCAACATGTCCAGCTGCAATGGAAGAATGCTCCCTTCCACTCACACATCCCAGCAGTTCCAGTACGGCTGTGTACAGTCCCTCTGGAACATGGCAGAAAGGTTCCACTGCTAGAAAGATTTGATGGGAACTGCCAGAAGTTCTGTAGTTTTATTAAATAACGCCGTGATGTATCTTGGTGACCAGACTAAAGTGGGGCTTATCATCAGTTTATTGACTGGTGAAGCCCCAGACTGGGCCTCACCATTTCTGGAACAGGCAAGCCGACCCTTACTAATTTTGGTCAATTCAGCCATGCTTTTTCCATCCTATTCAATTATCCAAATCGTACTTGGACTACAGAAACTGCCTTGCAGTTTCTCAGACAAGGCCATCATCCTATCTTGGCATACATTGCCCACTTTTAGTGTCTGGTTGCCAATGTGGCATGGAATGAGGCAGCCCATTTCCACGAGCATCTGGACAACAACATAAAAGATGAATTGGCCCAGGGCGAGCTCCTCACTATTCTGAACTCCTTATCAAATTGTGCAGCTGTATTGACAGTCCTGTGTCTGGAGGATGCCAAGAAAGAAGAGGGCACACACACAAACCCAGCCTAGGCCTGCTCAGTTTCAGCCATTCACACAGGCTGTTCCAGAGCTGGAGACTATGCAGACTGATCCAGCATGAAGTATCTCACTGCTTAGGAACAGGAGTACTGGCAGCAGAATGGCCTGTGCCTATATTGTGGTGGCACTACTTTGCTACTGAGTGTCCCTGTAAATCCTGACTGTTAGCAAATCTGGGAAACGACCACATCCAGAGGGGCTGCAGCTGGACGTAACCATGGAATCAAGTACTCCACACACAGGGCCCTTCTTTCATCATGGCTTTGGCAGGCACAAACTGTCATCCTCCATTCCTGCAGGTCTTGCTCCGCCTCTGCATCCCAGCTACACCTGAGGGGAGCTGTATCCAGATTCTGGTGCTTCTAGTAATTTAATGGATGTGGGGTTCGCGAAAGCTAACCAACTGCCAGTGCAGAAGAACCTCACCCCAGACCTAGTGGAGTCAATTGATGGCAGCAAGCGGTCCTGAGTTCCAGTCACCGATGAAACCTCACCCTTCTAGGTCAAAATCCAGGACCATCAGGAAACTCTGCAGTTTCATTTAATCAACTCGCCACACTTCCTGATCAGGCTCAGCATTCCTTGGCTCTCTGTGCTTGATCCAGACATCTCTTGGAAGAGGCGAGATGATTCAAGATGAGCTACTCCTGTCAACTGTGCCTAGACAAGTACAGGGGGAGAGAAAGGTCACTGCCACAAAATAAATGACAACATCTTATCCCTGTATAGACCTTATGATTGCCCTATCGACCTCCAGCCAGGGACCAGAATTCCATTTGGATGGATTTATCCCTTATCAGAACTAGAACTCGGGGCCTTACGAGAATACCTTGACAAGAATCTAGCAAAACATTTCATTAGTCTGTTCATGTCTCCCACTGAAGCTGTGATTTTGTTTGTTTAAAAAAAATGGCTTCTTGCATCTTTGTGTAGTCTATTACGCATTGATCAAACTCAATATTAGGAACAAGCATCCTTGGCTTTTGATCAAAAGGGTGATTCAGGCAAGGCACTTAAAAAGCTCCATCTCTGTGGCACTTACAATCTAGTCCACATTTGGGATGGCAATGATTAGAAAACCACATTTCACGCTCCTCATGGCCATTTTGAGTACCTAGATACGTCTTCCCATCTCTCCAGTGTCACAGCCCAACACTTGATCAATGATATTTTTTAGAAATGTCCTAGAGCAGTTTGTGGTGATCTGTCTGTCATGATCCACAGATCTCAAACTTGTCCTTCTCAAGCCTGTGTCTGATCCTACTGAAGCCGTGGCTGGTCCCTGGGCTGTCCTGACATATGCTCTTCTAGATTCAGTCTAAGGTAGCCACCTTCCTACAACACTGTCTAGGTCTAGACTATGTTTGGACTATATGCCTGCACAGGGCAGTAAGAGCTCCCCTTCAACTCCAGTATGGACTTCCAGGACCTTGGGGCTGGACACAGAGGAAAAGTGGCAGCCACTCCAGAGCAGGTGGATGAGGAGTGGGTAGAGCTTTGGCTCCCCCAGCAATAAGCCAGCCAGCACTGCAAGCCAGCATATGATGGTGCTATAATTTATTACTGGCATAGGCCAGCAACTTACTTTCCCCCTGGAACAAGAAGGAAGCAAGGTAGGAACTATGGCCCAAAGAAAAATCTCACAGGTACAGTGCCTTCCAAAGCTACTCTTGCCTTAGGGCTGTGCCTAGAGGTAAGCTCTAACCCTTACTCAGAAGGTGAGTTTTGCCATTGCCAGGGTTTCCTAAATGGTGTTAAACCAAGATGGTGATGATGTTGGAGGAAGTTTTTCTTCCAGTGATTTGCTTGAAGGGAGCAAGGGACTAGTTGGTGGAAAATCAGTATGGAAGGGGGCTCATATAACATGGTGATGGGTGACCTTATAAAAACTTGGCTAGCTCGATGGGGTGGTCAGGGGTAATGGTGGAGCTTTTCCATTCTCATCTAGGCCAGATAAATCCTCTGTGAGTTTGGCTGCTGCTCAAATGTGCTGTGTGTGTTTGCATGTGTGAGTGAGAGTGTGGAGGGCACTTCTTGCGCTGTGTACCTGCCTCACTGAATGCACCTGCACCATCTGTTTCCTCGGATACAGGAATCTGATCAAATACATACTGTGCTTCTGCTTTCTGAAAACCCTGCACTCAAGGATCATGTGACTCACAACCAGAGAATACATTAATTAGGTCAAACCAAACTTTCCTCTCTTCCCCCAGAAATCTCCTTCCTCACCAGGAGCAAAGTTCAGCACTTTTTGTTTGCAAACAGAATTGCAGCATCTCTCTTGTCACAGGTTCTTTCCTAACTGGTTTTTGCAGTTGTTGCCATAGTAGCAGGGTGGTGACTTTTTTGACCCGAGAGAGAGACGGTAAAGTCTCAGTAGCTCTTAGGCTGGGGATTTGATTGATCTACTCTGTCCTGGAATTAATTCTTCCACTTATTAATGTTTTCTGTTGAATTAAAACTTTGAGACCTGATGAGCCTAAATTGATTCAGATTGAATGCAAGGCACGATTAAAAGGATGACTAGGGGCCTGATAGAAATAAAAAAAGAGCTACAATGAAAACAGCAGCTGAACCTGAACCTGACAAGACCATACATATCAGATGATGGATCTGGGGGAATTACTCAAGGAATGTTCCATTTTTTTCCCCCCTCTCTGCACTAGATATACTTAAAGGAACATTGTGGTGAGAAAAAAAGTGTAGGCCCAAATCCAGACCCACCTTGCACAGCCTTAGAAGCCCTGGGCCCAAAGTGCAATGCGAACAATATGTTTGTGTTGAACAGAGCAGACAGCCCACAGAAGGGGCTGTGCACTGTAAAGAGGAAGGCTGTCTGCAGTGGAATTCTGAAAAGGGACGGGGGTATGTTGGGACATGGTGAGGGCATAGTCAAGAGGTCAGTGAACAACAATCATAGTTTGAGGCCAGGAGAGAGCATTAGATCATTTAGTCTGGCCTCCTGCCTAACACAGGCCATTACATTTTACCTAGTTACCTGTGTATTGAGCCCAATAACTCGCATTTGGCTAAAACATAACTTCCAGAAAGGCATCCGGTCTTGATTTAAAGATTGAACAAGGTGGAGAATCCACTACTTTCCAATAGTTAATAACCCTCACTGTTCAAAATGTGTGCCAATTTTTTCTTATTTGCATTTGACTGGGTTCAGCTTCCCCCAATGTCCTTTGCTATGCCTTTTCTGCTAAGTTAAGGAACGTTTCAATACCTGGTATTTTTTCCCCATGAAGGTACTTATACATTGTAATCAAGGCACCTCTGAATCTTTTTGATAAGTTAAACATATTGAGCTCTTTAAGACTTACTGTAAGGCATTTTTGCCAGCCCTCAAATAGTTTTGTGGATCTTTTCTTTACTTTAATTTTTCCACATTTTTAAAATGTGGACACCAGAACTGTACACAGCATTCTAGTATTGTCTCACCAGTGCTGTCTAAAGGTAAAATCACCTCCCAGCTCCTTCCTACCCACCACTCCCCTGTTTATACATCCAAGGAATGCATTAGTGTTTTTGCCTTAGCATCACACTGGTACTTCATATTCAGTTGGTGGCTATGACCCCTAAAACCTCTTTCAGTCATTGCTTTCCAGACTGCAGTTTTTAAGAACAGGTTGTACGTACACCTGTCAGGGATCGTCTAGGTATACTTCATCTTGTCTCAGCACAGGGCACTGTTCCAGCTGATCTTTCAAGGTGCCTTCTAGACTTACATTTCTATGTTTATGACTTTTTTATAGCCAACTCACAGGTTGTCTAACCTGCAATTGCTACAGTTGCCTTTTTAAGGGCTCAGTCCAAAGACCATTGAAGTCAGTGAAAAGACTCACTGGGCTTCGGCTCAATTCCACCTGGGAAGAAAAGGTGGGCAGCCTTGAATAGTTTTTAAAATGTACATTTTAAAAGACATTCCACACCTTGATTTGATTAAATGCAATGTTGCCTGCCTAGGTGGGATCCTCGATATATTTGGATTTCATTATTTATTCTAAGCCTGTACTTGAGCAAGAGAAAAAAAATGAGGTGGAGATTCAATACCACCTTGTAGCAGGGTGGGACTCACCCCTGCGGCACCTCTTGCTGGTCGTCCAGGGAATTAGCATTTCCAGCCTCCAGAGCACCCTCTGCAGGTTGCTGTCCCACTTGCCACTGAGACCCTCCAGGACCCCAGTTGCCCCTTATCTTTGGGTGCTGCCCCCTGGCAGTACACCCACTCACTGGGTCTCCCCACCCAGGGGAACCCCCACCCACTATCCCCACCTCACCTCAGTCTTTGGCTACCGCAAGTCACCATCAAGCCCCTGCACATTGGGGCAGACTGAAGTGTATAAGCCAATCATCACAGGCACAGGGGGTTTGGACCAGCTGCCTCTGCCTACCCTGGGCTGCAACCTTGCACCCTAGTACCTTTTTGGCCTTTGACAAGGCCGCAGCCTGGGGCTTTTCCAGGCAGGAGCTCCCCAGCCCTGCTCCCCTCAGGTACTCTGTTCAGCTTCCCAGCAGCCAGGCCCTTTTCCCTCTAGAGATAGAGAGAGACTGTCTGCTCGTGGCCCACTACCACCTTATAAGGGCCAGCTGGGTCCTGGTTGGGACATGGCCACAGCTGAGGCTGCTTCTCCATTCAGACTTCCCCAGCCATAGCCCTCCCCCGGGGCTGCTTTTAACCCCTCCGGGCAGAAGAGTGGTGACCACCCCGCTACACACCTGCTGTATAATTAAATCAAATAGATCCTATGGGAAAAAAAATAAACCTACATTGCCAGGGCACAAGGGGTCGCTACCTAGCAAAGTAAATCACACTAACAGGCTGCTATGGCACAAGTAATAGCAATGTTTTAACAATGAGAACTCTATCGTACATCAGAGTAGGATCTGTACACTGAGAAATACTTATCTCAGCCTCTGAGTATAAGCAGACAAATGCCATGTGTGGCCCAGTATGTGACTTACATTTCGCTGGGGGCTGTCTTTCTGGTGGTAATTGTCAGGCATTTTTCCTTCCCCAAGCTACCTATAAAGATATTGCTTGATAATGTCATCTGCTTTCATCCATTATCATGGGGTATCTGTGTTCGTCTCTATCCACAAAAACAACAACAAGACTAACATTTATTTGGGCATAAGCTTTTGTGGGTAAAAAACCACTTCTTCAGATGCAACTGAAAAAGTGGGTTTTTAACCCACAAAAGCTTATGCCTAAATAAATCTGTTAGTCTTTAAGGTGCCAACGGACTCTGTTGTTTTCATCCATTATGTGAGTGGTGATAGCGGGTCAAGTCCTGCAGTTCTTTACTCAAGCAAACTCCTCTGGGGGTGCAGTTGCGCCCTGAGCTGGGAGGGGGACAAAGCTGCACCTACCCAAGGGAAGCTCAGGGATGATTTATGCCTCCATGTATGACACCAACAGACCCCGGTCATCGGTGGGCGGGATCGAACCTGGGACCTCTGGAACTTAGTGCATGAGCCTCTGTCTACAGCATGAGCTAAAAGCCAACTTTAAGGCTGTAGAACAGACTCATTAAGCTCTCTCTTTAAGTGGTCTCAGTGCCACTATATGGGACAGAACACCACAGCCAGGAGGCGTGTGGGTTACACATGCTCATCTCTACACACTGGGAGTATATTGGGCCTCCTCTGTAGTCCAGTGTGGACTGATGTGGGGCCATGGCCCTTTCTCCTCCTCCTCTCTGCTTGCCATACCCTGTGGGATGTAAAATAAGCAGGCTTTGTATTCCCACTAATGCAGGGATCCAAATTGTCTCTGGCCCTTGCCTGAAGCATGAGAATGGTGGGGGAGGAAGGCTCATTCCGCCTTCCTCCTGTGCACAGGTAATCTGGCTCTGAGAAGTTCCAAGATGGGATGGTGTGGCGAGCAGGGGTGTGTGTGAGGGAGCTGGCTCCCTGATTCTGTGGGCAAGCACCACACCAGAGCAACGTAAAACTGCTGACTTGCAGTTTTTACTTGTACAATAAACCCTGAACCTGTCCATGACTTCCATGTCAGGGTGGCGCTCTGGCACACCACCACCCCCAGACATCTCGCCTCTCCCACTCCCTGAAACATTCCCTACCTGACATGTCCTTGTATGTCAGAAGTGGGGAATCAAAGGTGCAGAGCCCAGAGCTACCACAACTGTGCCAGCAGGGAGTAAATTCATCACGTCAGAGTGTGTCTCTTTGTTGTTTGTACAGCACCCAGCATGACTGGGGTCCCAAGGCACTTCCATAATAATAATAGTTAATAATAAATAATCCTCTGCTGCTAAATTGCTGCCAGTTTCTGTCCCCTCACTGCCTCCTGGCTGGTGCAAAGGAGCTGGATCTGATTGGAAAATCTGACCCAGTGTACTGACTTCAGGCTTTGGGCTATTCTGTACCTTGACAGATGGACCTTGGGTGGTTATGAGACTATTTCAGGGCAAAGAGGCAACAAATCAGCCAGCATGAATACCCAGATTTCCAGTTGGTAATTACACTCCTGCACCTGATAATTTGTTCCCTTCTCTAGCTTTCTCTCTATACATTCCGCACTTTCACAATACCTTGGGTTCCGTAAAGCTTCACTGTAAGTGCTGAGGTCTCCCTTCTCCCACTCTACACTCTTGTAATCTGCCCGGTCGAGCAGAACCAGGGTCTGTGTTGCCAATGCAGCACACATGGAAATGAAAGACTTGTGATTTCTCTCACCCAGGCTTTTTAGCTGGAGTCCATCTGCTCACCAGTGTCTATTTGAGAATGCACAGCACCTCTTTCTTCTTTCCTAACAGACAGGGAATGGGTTGAAATATTCAAATAGCACTTTTGAACTGAACCATCACTCTTTATTAAATACAACAATTTGTTTCTTCTTCTGAGGCTAAAGAGGAGCTGCAAAGGAAAGAACTGGCCATTATCACAAGGAGGGCTAAATTTTCAGTGGTAAACAAACCTTTACCTTTAGCACTGACTCCCAATGATAACTCCCACATATCTAAAGTTACCCATGTAACACTTTGAAAATGTCACCTTTGTTGATGCCCATTATGCTGTTAGAAAAAGAAAATCACATTATATCATTAATTTTTGAGCAGAACTGCTCATTTCATTCATTGGGTAGTTCTGCTTAAAAGCACAGGGCAGTACTGCAGAAGGTTTAGAAAGGTTAAATATCACTAAACCTAGGTTATTTCTTCATTTAGCAAAGAAATGTTGTATGATGTTTTACCCACAGCTAAATGTGAATGCAAAAATTGGCTGCAGGCTATTGCTTGGAAGGTAGAGGTGCTAGTCAATATGCATGCATTTAAACTGAAAACAGACAGAGCCATGGAAACACTATTTCCTATCACCATGTATCTCTTACCAGTCTATTGTAGTGCCATAGTGAACATTTTACAGCTCTCATACAGAAAAAAAGATAATTGACATTACACAAAGCAGCTGCTAGACACATTCATTTGCTGTCACTTTCACTTCCAATTGCCATGGCTGCTGTCATATTTTGCTGCTTTTAAAGGTGTGTGTCTATTGTGTATCTTCCTCTGCTGGATTTTTCAGAAGAGATGTAAAATCAGAAGTCCTGAGCACTTGTTGTCCTGAAAGGTCTTATAAACCTGTATGTCCAGGTGCTATCGATGTCATGCATAACTCCTTCTGACCTAATGGTTTCTTGGGCACACCTGGAAAGGGCCTGAATTTCAGGATATTCTATGCACCCAAACTTTGAAAATCAGCTTCTTTAAGATGTCTTGAGTGGGGCACCTGACGATCAAGGCATCCAAAATCAGTAATCACTTCGAAAATCTTGGCCTTGGTGCCTAATGTCAGACACCTAAATAAAAGTGGGCTAATTTGCTGAAGTACCAAGGACCTACACCAACTATGGATTTCTATGATAGCTGTGGGGATTTGCTCTCTTAACAAGGCCACTTATTTAGGTGCCTACATTTGGACTGAATCTATCCATCTCATCCACTCAGTCTATTTAATCTTATAAAGCTCTCATCACCACAGTATCTTGATCGGTTCCGTGTAGAGCTGGTCAGAAAAATAAAATAAAATCACAAAAATGTTCATTAACATTCTCCATCCAAATGTTGTTTTCACTGAAATTTTCCAGCCAGCTCTACTATTGCGCCACATGGCAACTCAATGACCCAGTCATGGAGTTTGAATTTGCAGCCAATCAGAACTCAGTATCAATAAAATAGAGAGCAAGGAACTGGATAGTTAATGATTGCTGCTCAGGTCTGAGGCTTGGATCCCAAGCAGAATACTTCTCCAGAGCTTCTTTCTCTTTCTTCAAGGCAGTAAACAAGTTCAAGCTTACTTTAACACATGACAATTTGTAACCCTTCTTGTTTAGGGGCCTATATTTCTTCATCCACCATTTATACTCTGATTCACCCTGTACATGTACAGTGCCTTTCTAACTGTCTAATTTTGCTTCCTCACCTTCGGTCTGAGACAGTGCCCAGTGAAGTCAGTGGAAAGACTCCCACTGGTTTCCATTAACTTTGGATCAGGCCTCTTACCCACTGTAGGTGAAAGTAATTTTCTCTATGTTCCTAATTGAACAATTGAGGCTTACTGTGTTTACATTATGACTGCTAACAATGGGACAGTGGAATTGTGTAACATGATGTGAACTTCTCTTTTATTCTGTTATAACCATTTTTGTGTGTTTGTCTACGTCACATGCAAACTGACAACACATTGACATGGTTAACATTGATGACTAACTGATAAAGAACAGGAGACATATTGCAGACAAATAATTTTCGGCCTTTGATGATCATTGCAGGAAAGCTTTTGAAGAGAATGTTTTGCATAAGTCACCACTTCTGAAAGCATTATCGTCTCACACTTTTGGCAGGCAGGGCATTGTCCAAGTTATTCACCTCACGAGTACATGATTCAGTGTGTCTTGTGCTCTATATGAATGTACATTAGCAGGGCACCATTACCCAAAGGCTTGAAAAAAGGCACTTAATTCTTAATAAGAGTGTGCACTTGATAGCCAGGGCTGGCCCACAACATTCTGGCACCTGAGGCAGGGAGCTCAAATGACGCCCCCATGCCCCCTCGCTTGGGGTAAAACTTTGAAAGGTCTCAATTCTGCCTTCTTCCTGTTCTACTCCTCTCATGGTACTGCTCTGCTACCTACCCCAATAAAGGAGAACTAACTTAAAATGACTTATTCAAAAACTTTAAGTAACACTTAACTTTCAAATGCCTGAACAGCAAATGTAACTTTTCTTGTATGCATAGTAAATACTGGCATTTTTATCTGTTTGAATAATCAAAGTGGTGCATTCCGTGCTTTCTTGGTTGCAAAGATTTGAACTGCTTCCTGCTGAAGGTCCACAGTCTGGACCAGCTCATGCTCTACTGAGATGGCTGGAAGGTCAACCAGCCTCTCCTATGTCATTGTGGAGCATAGATGTGTTTTTATTAACTTCAGCTTGGAGAAGCTGTGTTCTCCTCTGGCAACTGTTACAGGAAGTGTTAGAAGTATGCGTAGAGCAACAAAAGCATTTGGAAAGAGGGTGGTCATCTTATTTGTGCACATGTATTCCAGAACAGCCTTTGGAGTTGATCCTGCTGAAATGTATCTTGAAGGGGCTTTCAGTTCATCACCTAAATCACTCACATCAATATCGCGCATGTCATCATGTGTCAACACTGTCTCTAGTGCCCGGCATTGCTGGTGTAGGTCTTCTTCAGGTATAGTGAGGAGTTTTGGAATATCATACAAGATCCCAAATACACTGCTGTGTTCCTTGAGCTGCATGAAACATTCTTCAACTGACTGTATTGCACAATCTAGCACCTGTTTAAATAATTCAACTTTGAATTGTTTTTTTGGGTCTCTTATGGGATTATCCCGTGCCTCGTAATCAAAATGTCATCTTCTTCAGTGGCTCTTGTATTCTTGAATGGGTGGGAAAATAGCTTCAGTGTGAAGCTCCTCTGCCAGCTTCTGTGTGCTCTTCAGAACATTTTGAAATCCCTCATCTGACCGGTAAGACTGTAGGTATGACTTTGCTTTGTCCAGTTGTTCCATTGCTCCAGATATATCAAGCTCAACACCTTGGAGTCTCTTGCTTAGATCATTTATTTCAAACAGTATGTCATGCCACAACACTAACCCACACAGAAATTTGAAGTTATGTATGTTTCTGGTGATTCCATTTCCCTCTGCCACTGTTCTCCCACGAACAGTTCCTGTCAGAGCATTATCCTCCATAATGGCAACTATGGCATCATCTATCTTCCCAGTTTGGTGTTTGATAGGCTTTATCGCCTCCACTCAACTTTCCCATCGTGTGGTACTCAGTGGTTTTAGTGTCAGAGAGGATGTTCCCAGATGTTGCTTCAAAATTTGCCATTGATGAGTTGATGCAGAGAAAAATACATAGATGCTTTGAATTACATTAAGAAATTCAGCAGCCTCACTAGAAGCTGATGCTGCATCACTGACCACCAAGTTCAATGAATGAGAACTGCATGGGACACTAAAAGCTCAAGGGTTTAACTCTCGGATCTGTGTCTGCACTCTTCTGCTCTTTCCTCTCATGTTGGCACCATTATCGTAGCCCTAACCTCTCATGTCAGCTATCGCAATTCCCGTATCTTCCAGCTTTTTAAGAAGCACATTTGTCATACCAGCTCCTTTAGTATCATCAGTGATAATACATTCTAGAAAATGCTCTCTGACAGTCACCATTGCAGGGACATTTTCACTAGCTTCTGTTGTTGTCACAAAACACATCATTAAAGTCATTTGTTCCATATGGCTGATGTCAGATGTGCAGTCCAGAACAACAGAGTAATATCTTGCTGACTTCAGATCTGCCACAATCTTCTGTTTGACTTTTGTAGCCAGTAACTGCATGATCTCATTTTGAATTGTTTTTCCAAGGTAGTGGTGTGTGTACATTTCTTAGGTGGTGACTCTTCTTAGATGCTCCTGGAGTACAACATCAAACTCAGCCATCAGCTCCACAGTTTTAAGGAAGTTTCCATTGTTTTGGCACATACAGCTGATCTGAAGTGCCACGCAGTGCTAGGTTTTGGGTAGCAAGCATTCTCACAATGGCAATGAGCCTTTTCAGAACATTTTGCCAGTAAAGAGACTCTGAGGCAATCTTCTCTTGATGCTGATCATCTGTGGTGGCCTTTAACCATAGTCTCATCTCAAGCTCTTTCCACCTATGGAATGCTCTCTGGTGATTTGCTGCCTTCTCATGGCATGCCAGATTTCTAGCCAGATTTTCCCAGTCCTTTGTTCCTGTAGAACCCAATGTGGCTGGAACATTAGACTGGAAGAGTTTGCAACAAAAACAGTATGCAGCATTCTGAGTTTTTGAGCACATAAGCCACGGCCTCTCCACTTTGTCACCATTGGGGATTTCATGCCAGTAATGTGTTGGATGGAAACTTCTATTTTCATTATCTTTGGGGAACATGAAGTTTTTCACTTGCTGTGGCCCATGCAGTACAAGGAAGTCCCTCAGGCTACTGCTCAAGTGGGTCCACAGTCCTGGATCATCTAGACTTAAGGAACTAAACTCAGTAGCAGCTGTTTCTTCCGCTTCTACCACACTTTTCTCTGATCTACACGTTTCTTCAGGAATTTGCATGGTTACATCCATTTGAGATGGAGATATGGATGCTGCAGTAGCTGCCAGGTCACCTGCACCCTGACTAACTGGAAGATCAGGCATCTCCTCACCACTCACATACTCATTGGGGCCAGAAGGCTCACCGTGAATATTTGTGTCTATGTATCTCAGGAGAGCTCCTTCCTGCTTAGATAGAAAAGCTTCCTTTGCTTTCTTTCTTTTTCTGAAGGCTGCCCCAGAGGGGTGTTTTCTTCTTTCACTCATGACTGCTGTTCTGTGCCAGCTATAGTGGCTCTCAACACTCAGATGAAGGGGACAAATAAGCAGGCTGGTAGCAGGGCCTGAGTGAGGGAAGATATCAGTGTCTTAAGGGGCCTAACTAGGTCCTACTACTTCAGTTGACTGCCTGTTCTCCTCAAGTGCGTTCAGGGAAGAAGTGGGAAACAGGAAGCTCCCTGAGAAGCTGGCGTTAATCAGTCCAGGCTCCTGGGGGTACTAGAGAGATACATAAGAGGCTTCTCCTCCTCTCTCTCCCTGCAGCTCCTGCTGCTCTCTGTTATTCCCTCTCACCTTTTCTCCTGCCTGCCTGTTATGTCTCTTGTGACCTCCTTCCTCCAGCACAGCACTCCACCATCTCTTGACATCTAGAGCAGAGAGAATACATATGCACCAGCAACAGACACAATTTTCTACACTCTGGGTCCTAGTGGTGCCCCCCACAGTCCGGTACCTGAGGCGGCCACCTCAGTTCGCCTCATGGTAAGGCCCACCCTATTGATGGCTACCACTGACAGCATAAAGATTCAGTGATAACACAGTACATAGGTTCAGATATGCAAGAGTAATAGCCAGAAGTATGGATTTGATTCTTAAAGACTTCCTTACTCTCCATATGAGGGAAGTTTTTGACTCCCCACCTTTCAATTACTGAATCCAAGATAGCTGCTCAGCATGTGCCTTGGCATTGCAAGCTGACCTATCAACCACACATGCTGAAAAATGAGCCTAGATTTCAATAGACTTGTTCTTTGTCAGTCCAGATTTCTCAGAAGCAGAGGGAAACAGGCCTGTGAAACATCATTGCTGAAGAGTGAAAACTTCTGTTGCCTTGGTAATATACTGAAATTGTTGAAGGTGAAGAAATGGCCTGTGGGGGTCAGGCATAGGGCAGCCAGAGTGTCTTTTAAATAATATGGGATAATAATGTTACTTAGCATTTATAGAGCATGTACATTTACAGGTGAAGCATGGCATTACATTTATTATTAATTAATTATTATTTATTATTATTTATTATTGTTGTTATTGTTATTATTCCAAAGGAAGAAACTGAGCCAGGGACACTGAGTAACTGAAGTGGGGCTCAAAAGTGCACACAAGCCATTGTATACACAAATAGAGGCTATGTTTTGAGATGTTAACCCTCTGTGAACTTCTGAGGAATTTAGTCATACATTTTCCACTCAACATAAAAAAAAGAAAAGAAAAAGAAATAGCGTGCCTAGACTTTACAAAGGGAGAAATAAGCCAAATCACATTTTCTTTGTTGGGATAGTAGGAATCTCTTAGAATCTGCCTGAGGGCCACCATCACCTCTTTATGCAGACATTAGCATCCCTTGCTGCCATGCTCTTCTCATTATTTGATTACTCTCATGGCACTTTTTTTTCTCTCAAGCCTTGTAGCCTGTTCTGAAGTCTTGGTCACTGACTGCAGGAGAAGAATCTCAGAGTAGTGCAGCTAAGAATCCCAGCATGTTAACCTTTACTCAACAAACCCATGACAATGTACTTGGGGACAAATTTAAAGGTGACAGCTGGATAAATGGTTTTATGTGTTGCCTGTTAGTGTAAATTGGTTGGTGCAAATTATACACTGGTGGGACAGAAGACTAGAGCATGAAAAGCAATCATCGGGAGAATGTAAGAGAAAACCCTCTTACATGTTGTTTATCCTTGTAAAAGTCTATTCCCTCATCTCTGCAGCATGTGAGTTATACTGTAGAACTCCAACTTAAACTCACTGACGCTGAATGACACCATCCTACTGAGTTTAACTGATACCACCATTTATGTGACTTCTGAGTTTGGGCTTTAGTGTCACACCAGGTAGCTCTTTGATCTGAATATTTTTCACATGGCAGAGAAGAGCTTTGCAGAACTAAAAGTCTAGTGGACTTTTTAATGTGAAAATTTTGCTGAGTGACTACTATGATTAGCATGACCAGTCCACTGCATTGTTGTGTGACACACTAAGGGCCTGGTTCTCATTTACAGAAGGTTTTTACATCAGTCCAACAGTGTAACATTGCATTTGCACCCACTTTACACTGTCAGAGTGCTGTATGTAAAGGGCTTTAGTGGAAATAAATATTAGGCCCCCTAGACTTTAACAGCTTTTGTGAATTAGGCCAAAGGTGAAAAGTCACCATTTCATCCAGTAAACACAGTTCCCAGATCCTTAGCTGGTGTTAAAATTGAAGCCAATGGAACTTTGCTGATTTACAGAGCTGGGAATCTAGTCCATAATTTCTGTGGTGAGAAATCCACCATTTAACTAATCCGAGATCTGTGCCCTGTGAAAGTTAAAAATGAACTTCAGCGCTCACTGACTTCAATACTCAGCATCTTGAGGGTTTGCTGCTAGTTTCTTGTAGAGCACTTCTTGAAATAATCTTTTTTCCCCTTAAAGGGAAACTTTTCTCCTTTTCCCATTTGACTCACTAGGTGTCTAAGAATTCTTTTCAGAGGATGACATTTTGTTTTTCTCGATAGCTAACAGATTTTTATTCACTTATTATTCCTGTGAACTTTCAGTTCCTAGTCCTTATGGAACGAGCTGCCACTCATATTTTTAAATGACACTGCATAATAGATTCATTGTCTGCTGGTCTATTTCCTACACTGCTTGGTGCATCATAAGAATACAGTTACTTTCTTGTAGCTACATGCCATTTAACCTTCACAAAAATCCCTTTTCCCTGGTTTCTTTTAGTAAGAGAATTATTTTTCCCCCTCTCTACACAAAATATTGTATACTTGTCCCAGAGATATTATGGAAGAGATTATAATTAACATCAGATTTGAGGATGTATATGAATGTTACCCAATTAAAGAGAAATCATCAGACAGTTTAGATTTCCTAATAGCAGGCTAAATGTGCGCACATCCATCATAGATGCAGTATGCTGGTCAGTCTAATTTTTTGATGTGACTCCTTTCATTCTATTAATATTATATATTATTCATATAATAAATATCTGTATGATTATGAAAATAAAACACTGTCGCTTCCCATACTAGTTATATAATCCACCTCCTCATCAATGAGGCTGGTAGATTTATATGAAATAACTACCTGTGATTGATGTTCCCCGCTTCTGCTCTCTACAGGGCAAATTTTGATATAGACATTGTGCCCAATATTATTACAGCTATAAAAACAAATGTGTTCTACCTTGTGGTTATATGGCATATACTCAGTACTTACAGCACAAGGTCAGCAGTTATACAGTGATTACATGGTTATTTATGTCTAGCAGTATATAAAGTGCTAAGAAAAAGATATCCAAAAGGTAATTAATTCTAACCATTTTATTTGTATAATAAAAGAAATGAATCAGTCTGCAAAATAATGGTGCTGGAGAATTAGAGAAAAGGGGGAAAATAGCAAGACAAAATGTTGAACTGCTAAACTGTCTGGGCTAGAATGTGGCACTTTTTCTTCAGAGACACTGTTCTGAGGCACATTTCCCTCCCAGGTTTCCCCTTGTTCTGTGGGAGTAATATTGGCATATACCTATACTACAACAGCCTGTGAGTGTGGTTCTTTCCTGACCCTCTCTAACCACCTGCTCTGATGATGCGGGGAGTTAGTGAGAGTGCAGTGTTTGCTTACTCAAGCCTTACACACCAACTCAAGATGCAGGTAGCTTGTGTAGGGTTGCTACGGGGCTTCTTACTCCCCAGGAAGAAGTGTGTAGTCCATGGCACCATCTAGCCCTTCAGTAAGGAAAATATGAAGACACAATGTATTTAAGATGCATTTATAGGGACATGGCAGTAATTAAGAAATTGAGGAGCCATATGTTACAGTGAATCAGATTCAACATGACAAAGTATTCTAACAAATCATAGAATCATAAAATCATAGAATATCAGGGTTGGAAGGGACCTCAGGAGGTCGTCTAGTCCAACCCCCTGCTCAAAGCAGGACCAATCCCCAATTAAATCATCCCAGCCAGGGCTTTGTCAAGTCTGACCTTAAAAACTTCTAAGGAAAGAGATTCTACCACCTCCCTAGGTAACGCATTCCAGTGTTTCACCACCCTCCTAGTGAAAAAGTTTTTCCTAATATCCAACCTAAACCAAATATGAGCTAATGTATGAAGAATCCAGAAATATATCCCATTTTAGCCAAAATGTTTGTCACATCTAATTAAGACATTAGAATCAACTCCAACCATCACTTTAAGTCTGAACCAAAACTTTTCTGTGGTTCAAACAATGCTACAATAATTTCCCCCCACACCCCATTTTACATACCTCTTCACTTCCTATCTCCATTTGGAAGTGGAAATACTTGAATGAGGTCAGCCCAGGATTTATATGATATGTTAGCATTAGAAAAATATGACAGCTAAAAAGGAATAAATAACTATAGCTGAACTGTATACAGATGGTAAATTAGTATAATATAGTTTTGCAGAGACATGTCTTTACAGCAGTGTCCATTATGAAGGAAAAGTGCCTTTAACAAGTGTTTGTGTTTCTTCCTTCCAAATCATGTGCTAATATGAGTCCAAGGTGAAGGTTATTGCCCAGGGTGCAGTAAAACAGCACCATTATGAGTATTATTCTATTTTTAGCAACTGATATCTCTTGCCCTCCTATTCCCATCTTTTTTTTCAGGATTAGCCTTGTTGTATGTACAGACTTGAATTTCTCCTCTTAGTTTGAATTTGATTCTTTTCCATCAACACTGCTGGAAGCCAACCCTATGGCTGTAGGATGAGAGTAGTGACAGAATGGCAGAATGGTGATAGCTGTTGGAAAAGTTAAAAAAATAATAGGGAGAGCCAAGGAGGAGGAGAAGAGAAAGAGAAGGGGCTTTTTACAGTTGACTTCAGTGGGATTTGGATCTGGCCCTTATTCCTACTGAGACTTACCACTTTGTATCTGCAGTGTTCCCAGCCTTTCTGGCTCATGGAATAAATTGCTAACAGCAGTCTCTGGACGGAAACCCATTCCCCAACCAGTTGGAGCTTCTGAGCTATTACCATACTAGGACTAGCTAATTGTACTGATGTTCTTTTATTTGCATGTTGACCAAATTACCCAATTTTTAGAAACAGCTTACCATAAACCAAGTCTTGCTCTATATTCTCCTCACCTAACATCATTCTAAGGGTATGAAAACCCTACAATATACCCCAGTGCTGCATGTGTTCCAGAGCCACTCTGACTGTGGGGAACCATGTGGCCCACTCCATTGTAGTAATAGGAGCCGCATACTCTCCTCCATTATCTGGTGGGGCACAAATAGAGGGGAAAAGCCTTGCAATGTGTGGAAGGGAGGGATAGACACTTTTTTCTTGATAGTCTCTCCTTCACAATCCCAAGAGATGGCAGAGACCCCACAGTGTGAATTCCATATGGTAAAGCCTTGCAGATGGGAGAATAGCTGCAGTTCAGGGAATGGGATTGTGCAGAGACTGCACACTTTTGAGGAGAAATCAGCAAGGGAGCTATTCAATTCCTATTGCAGTCAACGAGCTTTTGATTGGGCCCCTATTGCTGACCTGGCCAGCTGTGCCTGTCCTCCGAGCCGTGGTCCCTGCTTCAGAGAGATCACAGGTGTCAGCTCCATAACTAATGGTGGCTCTTTAGGGTCGGCCCAATGGCAATTAAATAAATAATAATTAATAATGCACTCAGAGCTGGAATCCTCACTAAATCAAAATTCCTATTGCAGTAAATGGGAATCTCGCTCCTGATACACTATCGTTTATGGATATGTTTACCTTTAAGCAAAAGTAGTCCCATTAACTTCAATATGTGTATTTGTAACTGATTGGCTGTTGTATTGATTTCAGTAGGACTACTCAGATGCTTAAACATAACTGCATTTGCTGGATCAAGACATTAGATTGAGTAAGGTTTTAAGGATGGGGACCAAAAATAATAATAAATATAATAAAATATATAACTACAATAGTTACACTAAAGGTATAGCTAAACTGAACACCACTGGCAGAGGTAGGGTTTCCATATGTCCAGATTTTCGCGGACAGAGCCCCTTTTTGGAGCCTGCTTTTCTGTCTGGGTAGGATTTTCAGATAACAGCAAATGTCTAGGTTTTTGCAGAGCAGATATAGCAGCTCAGAAAGAGCTTCCATTGGTCTGCTTCCCGACTGGACCATTCCCCTGCTTCCACAGCTGATTGATCCATTCTGCTGTATCCGCAGCTGACTGGTCCATTCTCCTGCAAGCCACAACTTCAGGATCCTGTCCACCCAGGCCCCAGCTCTCCCACTGTGAGGGGGTCCTGCAAGAAGGCACTGACTGATGGTTGGCGCTGCGTCCTGGGCTTGTGCCAGCCACCCTGCCACCATGACAGGGATCGACACTGCCCTCCACCTCCAGTGAGTACCCCTGCCACAGGTACCCCCTCTCTAACTCCCCCTCTGCCCCTCCACCTTCCCCAACTTCCCTCAACTCCCCCCTCCCTCCACAGTGTCCTCTTTTTGGAAACCTGAAATATGTAAACCCTTGGCAAGGGTATGTAGGGTATGTGTAACTACACACTGCAGTGAAAGGCAGGCTTCGTTCACACTGTGGTGTAGCTATATTTGGCACTGAAAAAGGCTGTGGTAGGGGGAAGGCAACAGGAAAAGGCTCCAACGATAGGGAGCTGTCATAGCCTTTCTCTGTGAAGAGGAAAGGCCCCAGCAGTTCCCTGCAGCAGGAAAGGCTCCAGCAATGGGGAGTGTAGATTTGGGAGGCACTAAAAATAGCGGTGTAGACATGAGAGACACTGATTGGGTGTGTAGAGGACTGTGTAGGGTGCATACCTTAAGGGTTATGGGGTGTATGATGGGTTGAATCACAGAAACCCCCTTGGGAACTACCAACTGATGTACTAAGACTACTTGTGCTCCTGCTTTTCTGCCGTAGCAGCTTAGGACTTCAGTGCCCTGCCTGGTTTGAGACACACCCGCTAGCCTGCTGCAAACCCAGACCCACGTCTGAACCATGTTCCCTAACAGCTGTAGTCTTAAACTGAAAGCAATTTAAGAAGTGTTCCTGTCTTTAACACTCATATGCCCAACTCCCAATGGGGTCCAAACCCCAAATAAATCAGTTTTACCCTGTATAAAGCGTACACAGGGTAAACTCACAAATTGTTCGCCCTCTATAACACTGATAAAGAGATATGCACAGTTGTCCCCCCCCCAGGTATTAATACAAACTCTGGGTTAATTAATAAGTAAAAAGTGATTATTAAATACAGAAAGTAGGATTTAAGTGGTTCCAAGTAATAACAGACAGAACAAAGTGAATTACCAAGCAAAATAAAATAGAACATGCAAGTCTATGTCTAAGACTAAGAAAACTGAATACAGATAAAAACCTCACCCAGTAAGCTTCCTTTTACAGACTAGTCTCCTTCCAGTCTGGGTCCAGCAATCACTCACCCCCCCTGTAGTTACAGTCCTTTGTTCGAGTTTCTTTCAGGTATCCTTGGGGGTGGAGAGGCTATCTCTTGAGCAAGCTGAAGACAAAATGGAGGGGTCTCCCAGGGGCTTAAATAGACTTTCTCTTGTGGGTGGAGACCCCCTCCTCTCTCCTATGCAAAGTCCAGCTACAAGATGGAGTTTTGGCATTACATGGGCAAGTCATTTGTCCATGCATGTGTAAGGGGACTGTTGCCCCCTTACTAACATTCAGTGGGGGTGTTTTGGTTTTCTAGCTCCCAGTACTAAAAAGGGGGAAGGGTCGATGGGGAATCGGGACCCTGAGACTGACAGCCTCCAGGAACAATACAGAGAGGCCAATGCTCCAGTCAGCCTGAATGACAGGGTGGGCAGGCTAATCAGGGAGTCAGGAAGCCAGGGAGGTCCCGTCTTCCGTGTCAGCTGGAATTGCCTGGGTCAGACAGAGTGGGGTCCAGCTAAGGAGAAAGCAGGGGCCCAAGCTGAGCTGGGGAGCAGAGCTGTGCCAGATCCCCAGAGAGAAGACCCTGTCCTGGGAGCAGAGCTGCAGCCCCAAAGCCAGAGGCACAGCCCAGAGAGAGCAGACTTGTCCTGGGGGCAGAGCTGCAGCAACCAGAGCCAGAGGGGACAGAGAAGCAGCCCAGGGAGCTGGAGGCAGAGCAGCAGCAGCAGCAGCAGTGCAGAGACAGAGTGGTGGAGCTGGGACTGGAGCAGTCTGGAGCTGGGTGCGGTGAGCAGCTGGGGAGAGCGAGGGGGACCCTGGGCAGCGGGCCCAGCACAGGGAGACGCCTCAGCCAAGAGGCTCTGCAGGCCAGGCTTGGATCGTAACCCCAACAGGCGGGGGCAACACTGGGAAGAAGGGTCCTACCACTGAGAGTGTGTGGTCGCCACCAGAGCAAGTGTCCAACCTGCAGCATCCCTGCAGCGCAGCCGGGGCCTGAGAAGAAGGCCTGGGACTTACAAGGAACAGACTGTGAACTGCCCTGACATTCCAGAGACACTGTTTGTGATGTTCCCTGCCACGAGCGGGGTGATGTGTTTCCTTTAACCTTTCCCATTATTCCTTATTCTTTTTAAAATTAAGTGTTGATTAAATAACTTGCATTTGCTTTAACTTGTATGTAATGGTCAGTGGGTCAGAGAAGTGCCCAGGGCAGAGAGAGTATCCCGGAGTGGGGACACCCTAGCCCCTGTCCTAGGTGACCACAGCAGGGTTAGAATACAAAACGGATATATGCATGCAAATAGGATTAATAGATTCAGTAGATCATAACCTTTACATAGATATGTTACATGGCATATGTAGCATAAAAGATATTCCAGTTATATCATATATATATTCATAAGCATATTTCCATAAAGCCCTATGGGGGGCACTGTCACAGTGTGTCTTTACAATACTCGCCTAAGCAGTGCCTCACTGTCTACACAGCTATTTACACCCATGCTAGGGGAGCATGCAATGTATGCACTCTACTTGCCACTGTGAGGATTGTGCAGCGTACACATACCCTGAGATAAGTGTTTCCCAAACTGGGGTTCGCAAAATGTTATAGGGGGTTCTCGGGAAAAAATTCCCTAATGGCAGACAGAGCTGTCCCTACGGACCCTGGGCAGCACGGGACCAGCAGCCCTGGAGCCCCTGGACTGCCAACACCTAAGCAGATCAAAGCAAGCATATCTATCACACTGAGGAGATTTAAACTTCAAGACTCCTTATAAGAAATGGAGAGAGAGGTGGATATTTTTGGCTCTTTTTAAAATTAAATAGGAAGCTAGTATTGTTTTAAAAATTATTATGAAGAACAAGTTTAAGCTTTGTTGTAACGTGTGGTGTTTGCCTGAACTCCTCAAGACCTGAATGCTGTGTAGGAGGAACTGTTTGAGTTGGCTTCTTAAATACCTTCATGCTGTTTCACATCTGATACTCCTTGATGAAACATAGGAGCCTTGTCTTGTAACAGGCTTATTCAAAGTGATACAAGCCACGAAAGTGAGATCTTGGAAGAGTGTTGCTGTTTTCATAATGTAATAAAAATACTGTAATGATACATAGTAATTAATAATAAACAGTGTGAAATAAGCATGTCATAAAAACAAATTTTATATTTCCAAGGTCACTGCTTTTATAATTTATACTCAGGTAAAGGAGAAAATCCCTGGAAATATTCATTTTTAGGAGGGGGTTTGCGAGACTTGACATTTTACTGAAAGGGGTTCACAGGTTGTTAAAGTTTGGGAACCACTGCCTTAGATGGTTACCACTATAGCTTCAATGATGATATATGCCATAAGATAGGGCACAGTAACAGTAAATACATACATCTCTAATTTTTATTTTAATGTATGCTATACCCTAGTTTGACTTCCTTCTGATAGATATTAATCAAAGATACATCTGGTAATATTTACTTCCCTGATTTTTTTTTTAACAGGAACAAAGTTTATAAACATTTCCATTACTAATATGCAACCAGGAATTATGTCCAGGCCTGCATTTTGTAACTACAGTGGCTATAGTGGCCACTTATTGAAACAGCCTGCTTGAAACTGTCTTTCAGTCAGGGAAATTTCTACTAAGCCCTTCCCCTTACCCCAAGTTCTTCATATATCACTTTCATTGTCACACCCCTTCGAGCAGAGCTCATTATCTTCAAAGTCTAATCAATGTATATAATTGCAAACCAAACAATGCTGAGCTACCTCATTGTCTAACTAAACCCAATTTCCCCTAATGTAAATGTACTCAGAACACTAAGGCAATTTATATTAGAGGGGGCACCCAAGCAGCATTGTTATGTTTGAGTGCTGTTATTGCAGCCCTGTTTCTATCTATGGGGTTTATAATTCAACCATTTTAATTTGCTTTAGGCTGAGCAAAATTGGCATAGAAAGCTCTTGAGCCAGATGCTGGGTTTTTCTGTGATATTTTTATTTCCCTGCAAAATTTAAATGCAACGGTTTTGGCTGTTTTCTACTTGTAGAGTGGCAGAGAGTTCTTTGTGCCAATTTGGGACATTTCACTAGTACACAGCCAATGAAAAAGTCCACTCGTTTTTGATAAAACCATTAGACAAGCTATTCCATTGTATGGTGCAGTAGTGCTTTTTAGTATCTAACATGAAAGTTAGGATGGTATAGATATCTGTGCGAACTATGCTGATATAAAAGGTTGCAGCTCCATTGACGTCAGTAAAGTTTCATCCATTTACACCTGCAGAAAATTCAGCTCATCTAAATTTTTCTTCAACCTTCTCCTTGTCAATATTTTGTGCTTATGTAACCCACACACCTCCTGGGTGTAGTGTTCTGTCCCATCTTGGAGCACCACTTAGAGAGAGAGTTAAATGAGTCTGCTCTACAGCCTTAGTTAAGAGCCAGTTGGCTTTTAGCTCAGGCTGTAGAGGCTCATGCGCTAAGCTCCAGAGGTCCCTGATTCGATCCTGCCCACCGGAGACTGGGGTCTGTCGGTGTTACACTTACTTGTTATTGTATTTCCTGAGATACACGTGGCTAAAGATTTTTTAAAGACCCCTCTCTTTCTGACACTTGTAGTTATGTGTACATATGAGCATGAGGGCCCTTCAGAGGAAGCCCAAAGAAAACCAGACTGTTTGCACTGTAATTTAATGATTATAAAATTGTGGCCATAAATATTTGGGGGCACAAAGTTGGAGACTGGTTGTCTTAGCTGGTATTGAACAGCTCTTTGCAGGGCTAACAATCACTCACTCCACCTTTCCATGATTCCAGGAAGGTGAGGTTCTATAAAGCACTTGAGCTGTAACTTACTTTCTGACTCTTTTTTGTTATTGATTCATCATTTAGGGCCAGAAGTGACCATTAGATCATCTATACTGACCTCCAGCTGTGTGAATTCCATTTATGCATAGACTTTAGCTTTTAGAGTGTTTGTTTCCTTTTTTTGTTAGCTATAAGGAGGCAGTTTTTGGTACTCTTTTATTTATTTGAACATATTCTAATTACTTCATTATAACTAATGGAAGTTTCAATAGATATATTTTGTTTACAACACATATATTGACTGTCGCGTGGAACGAATATTGCTATACAAAGCTCTTCTCTAGTAATGGATCAAATTCACCTGTATCTATATCAGCTTATATGGCTTTTTGGATCACAGAAAAAAGTCAATTACTAAACAAATTGCCCCTATACCCACTTCTTCTTTCAGACTTACTTTAGGGCTCAATGTATCACCTTTAGTCAGGCTGACTAGAACCTTACTACATCCGTAAATCCAATTTAAATCAATGAGATTATTGGTGTAGAAAGACACTTCTCAACATGATTTAGAAAGCCACAATTAGACCCTTAACATCAATTAGAAATATATATATATATATATATATATAACATTATGGATTTAGGCCTTGATCCTGCAAACACTTACACATATGCTTATCTTTAAGCAAGTTAGTAATCCAAGTGAAATCACTGGGTCTGCTCATGTTTGTGGAATCATAGTCATAGATAGATCTATAGCAATCTAGATACTGGCTATTGAAAGTCTAGAAACATGATTTTATTCCTTTTATAAATAACTGGATTTTTTATTCTAAAATATCTGACTTATAACATAGGATCAAATGGGAAGAAAATAATATTAGGGAAGTTAAAGAAAAAATGACAGTTTTGGAGACTCAGCAGTATGAAGGATTTTGCAATGCTGCCTAGGAAAACTGAATCATCTGAACACAGATTCACAGATTCATAGATAGTAAGGTCAGAAGGGACCATTATGATCATCTAGTCTGACCTCCTGCACAACGCAGGCCACAGAATTTCACCCACCCACTCCTGCGAAAAACCTCACCTATGTCTGAGCTATTGAAGTCCTCAAATCGTGGTTTAAAGAATTCAAGGAGCAGAGAATCCTCCAGCAAGTGACCCATGCCCCATGCTACAGAGGAAGGCGAAAAACCTCCAGGGCCTCTGCCAAACATTATACTAGGAGTTGCAATATTTGTATTCTTGCCTTTCCTGAAGAGCTTTCGGCAAAGGACGTAGGCACAGACATGGAACTTGTATGTAATAATGTTATGAATACTCAGAACTAACCATTTTAATAATATTGTATATGACCTGGTCAGGGAGGTAAACCTAGTGTATAACTAACGTGGGTTATTAGAATTTCCTGTGTGTCTGTTGTGATGTAGTTTATATTGGGGATAGTAGAATGTTTATGATCTGCCCATACAGTTCAAATTCAGAGTGGGGTCTATACAGCAAGATGACATCATGGTTTCCCTGATAAGAACAGCCAAGCACACACTTGGAAGACAATGGCATCCTTCCAGACTTGTAGAAGAGACCGTAGGGAGCTAGTCCTACTAGGTCCCCATGTAGAAGATGGTTAAACCCCTGGTAAACTAGACAAGCATGTAGTGTGCTTTATTATTTTTTTAGATATGTGTTCTCTGAAATTCTTTTGTTCTAAATAAATAATAGTTTGCTTTAGAGAGGGCTGTCTGCATAGGTGCTGGAACTAAGGGTACTGGGGACCACCCTGGTTTAAAGTGGTTTCCATCATATATAGGGTTTACAGTTTGGTTCAATGGCTGTCAACACCCCCCAAATTATTCCAGCACCCGGGTTTTCTTGCTGTGTTAACCAGTCATTGCTCTCAGATACAGCTGATCAGGATTTTGTTTCACAAACCTCTGTTAGTCAAAAAATGCTGATTTGTCAAAACTGAAATTTTGTACAGGAATGGACAGGTTTCGACGAATGTCTCAACTTCAAAACAAATTGAAACAATGTTTTAAACCTGTCAAAAAGTTTCATTTCAACTTTTTAAAAAGCAAATAATATGGTTTTCTGGGTTGAAACAACTTTTGTTGCCTAGCTGAGCACTTAGGCCTGCAAATGCAAATCCTGGCAGATTCTATAGTGGATCAATATATACTAACATTACTTGGGCCCAAATTTTCTGCTGGCATAACTCCATTGACAGCAATGGATTTACACCAATAGAGAATTTCACCCTCATGTTTCTCAACAACAGGAGAGAGGTATCATTGCTACCATTGGGTACAAAAATACAAAACCATCTCTAATTCTTTAATATATATGACACCTTGTTCATCACCATTTTATCCTGTTTCCTCAATTAGACCTTTTTTTTTTTTTTTTTCTCTTCCATCATGCTCCCCTGCATTCTAGCCAGCCTTCTCCTCTGGAATTAACTAATCATATTTCTCTTTTGCTAGTGATAAAGGTTTGTTCACTAAGACTGCAACTTTTAATTAAAGGAAGCTTACAATGCTGGTGTCAGTCACTCTGCTCTGAAACTGGATAGCTCTTACCTCAGTTATTTTCCGTTATACAGCATCTTTCAAACTATGATCAGGAAAGTAAGACTTTAGGGACCTGGATCTGTCTTGACCGGTAACTAAGGAATTAAATGTTGCTCAACCCTCTGTTTTGGAGGCATTCTTTTTTGTACTTTACACGGTAATAACCACAGATGAGGCATATCCAAAAGAATAGGTCTATTTATTTTTGTCCAAATTTCCTTCCTTTTTCAGAGCCTTGATTCTCCATCACTTTGTTCTTGGATTGCTTATTAACAATGTATTCATTTTGACCTTATTAAAGAAAAAGAAGACTTTTATTTGATTTAATCCTTAAATGAATTTAAAAAACTAAAATAACATAGAATTCCTAAATCATTGCTTTCTCAATGCAGTTCATTGTTTATTTTGCAGCAGTACCCAATCCATAGGGATCAGGACCACAATGTGCTAGGCACTGTGCAAACAAAAAGGAATACTTCAGTGGTGTTACTCATCTGGATAATGTTCAGTATTACCAACCTCAAGCAAAGTTAAGTACATGCCTAAGGTCAAGCTTAGGAGTAGTCCCGTGAAAGTAAATTGGACAACTTACATACTTAAAGTTAGGCAAATGCTTAAGTATGTTTCTGAACTGGCATTATCCTAACAATCAATAAACTTTTTCTTGATTAATCCTTTGTGATAATGTCTTAGGCCTGGTCTATACTTAAAGGTTTCACTGGCATAGCTATGTCGGTGGGGGGGGTGTGTGATTTTTTTTACCGACCAAGCTATCACAGATAGTAAAACTCAGTTATATGAATATGAGCACTTCTATACTAATATAAGTGCATCTACACTAGAGAGTTTTGCCAGAATAGCAATTCTGATATAACTAGAATGGCAAAACCCTCTTATAGAAGTCAAGGCCTTAGAGTAAATTGATAGTTACTCCTGACTTCATTTCATCCACTAAAATGGCACAGTAACTTGTCTTTTCAATGTAGGACTCATTTCCTTGCAATATATCTAAAACAGAATGATTTATTCCTTCTAGCATTCAGGTGCTATTTATCTGACTAGCAGAGCTGGTTGATGCCTTTTTGTTTTGTTTTATTTGGTTTGGTTTTGGTTTTAAATATTATTTGTTTAAACTTCCAGGGGGGAAATCATTTTTTAATGAAAAAACTGAAACTGAACATTTATCAAAACCAACATTTTTGATTAAAAAATCTGTTTTCATTTAAAAAAATGCTTTTCTAAAACAAAAAAACCAAAACTTTTTACAACAAACTGAATTGAAAATATTTAGCAGAAAATGAATATTTTTATGAAACAATTTTTTTTCTTAGCAATTTTCTACCAACATGAAATTTTACTGTAAATTTGTTTGGTTTGGTCAAAACATCATTTGTAAAAAAAAAAAAAAAGAAAAAAAGGATTGATGATCTGCTCTTCTGAACAGCAGGTTAAATTCCACATCAGAACTAATGTCTGTTATTTATTATTGTTTATTATTTGTGTTGCAGTAGCACCAATGATCCCAGTCATCTAATTAATGTTTACTATGGTAGTGTCTGAGGGCCAACCCAGAATGGGGACCTATTGTGTTAGGTGCTGTACAAACACAGAGAGGTAGATGGTTCCTGCCCAGAAGAGTTTATACTCTAAATAGATAAGACGGACACAGGGTGGAGGAAGAGGTCTAACACAGAAGCAGAGTGAACAATGTGATGGCAGCAAATGGCCTGTTAGTTCCATGATGGTAACTGATTATTATTATTTATTTTGTTGGTGGGTTCAGTTAGGAGGGGATCAGCTAAATGGGAAGAGAAGTGAAAGGAAGAGGGGACATTGGAGTGAAGAGAGATGAAGTGGGACTGCACAGGGGCGAAGAGGATATGAATGGCAGGTGTGGAGTGAAGTGGTGGTGGAAAGACAATGAGGCAGGAGGAAGGTTGGGGCAAACAGCTAATCTGTACAGGGCAGAGAAAGTCCATTCAAAGCTGTAGACATTTCTCCAAATACCCAAAGAACCACAGCGCCCTGCTTTGCTGCTTCTGCAGCTTGTTCTACCAGCAGGAGTCTCTGACTGGCTTCTCTCTGCAGATTTCCTCCAAGGCCATGTGGTGGCGCGTGGGCAGAGGTACCACTTGAGTCCTAGTGCCTCCAGAATGGGAGGGGTCTTCCTTGGCACAGTTGTGGGTCTGGGAGGGTGCTGGGGAGAGGGGTGGCCATAGCAGGGCCCCATTTGACCCTCTCGCCCCCCCCTACAGCAGTCCCTACTTTGGCTGCTTCTGGTCCTACCATCTTCCACATCAGAACTGATGTCTCTATTATTTATGTATTTATTTATTTTATTGCTCGTATTGCGGTAGTACCTAGGAGCCCCAGGCCTGGCCCAAGACACCATTTGACAGACGCACACAATAAAAAGATGGTGCCTGCCCTGAAGAGCTTTGAATGCAATGCTGATAATTTTACAAAGGCTGCTCTAACATGCACTACCCCCCCCCACCCACAACCAGTCATGAACCAGTATCCCCTCCCTCAGCTGTGCCAAGCACTGCTACAATGCTTCTGAGTGATGGGGTCTGATTGGTGCCAAGGCCTTGGGCTGAATTTCACCCGGTATACAATATTTGAAGCCATTGCTTTTGATGTTTTTTTTTTCTTAATCGTATTCTTTTCTGGCCAGCCACCCTTATCATAGAATGTAACTGTCTATCCGTTCAGTTCTCTCCTGTTGCATTAAAATCATTCAGAGATACTTGCCCACCTCTAAGGGAAGATGTCTGAATTTATTTTCCACTTCGGACATCATACAGTTTACCTAGCAGGTTTTTCTACCCAACAGGAAAATAGAAGCGCGGTGACAACAGTAGAAGTAAGCCCCAGTCTGGATTTTTAACCACGTGAATTCTGGCAAAGATCCTATTCAAGTTCAATTCTCAGTATGGATTCGACCTTTAGATTTTAAGCTCTTATTGGAGCTGGTTGGAAAAATGTTGATGTGGCAAAACAATTTCTTTGTTGGAATTTTCCAATTTATCAATATTGAAATATTTTTACATTTTCCCATGACACATCCGTATTCATGATCATAATATAATAAATGTGTTTCAAATAAATGCTTTCCTACATGTAATTTTGTAAAAATAAATGATTTAGTGGAAAAAAAAAAGAATGTTAGCAAAATGGCATTTTCCAATGGAAAACCATTTCAAAGAAAATTTTCCAACTAGCTTTATTCCAAATTAACACAAACAACAAACAATGAGAGCCCATGAATAGTAGCAAAATAAATGTGTATTTACAAAAAGTATTGCAAATCACCAGCTTTCCTGTAAAAAATCATAATAGTTGTCTTTATTGTCCTCATTTGACAACTGCCATCTTGGCTAACACACTAGACATTAAACTAGAGACCTCCAGAGCTAAAAGCATGCATTACTACAGATTAAGCTAAAGTTCTCTAACTGGTATTGTTACAGACTCATATATCTTTGGATCAGACACAGAGGGGATCTTGTAACACTCTCACCAATGAGTAACGCTATCTCCTGAACCCTTATTTGTGGAAGTGTCTGAAACTATCAATTCTTTTAGCATAGGAAATGAATAATCACCCCCAAACCAGCGTAGTATCCTTACAGACCATAGCTGTGAAAGTGTCTTTTCATTCCGATCTGAACAGTTTTTGAACCACATCCTTTGCTTTGATAATACACAAGCAAGAAAAGCCATATCTACATTTTCTCTTACCGTGTATTAGAGAGCTCAGATAACGTAGCAAATTCTGCTGATTGAAATCACTCAAACCAATATGACGATCTGTGTATTATCATGTATTCCTGATTCTGCAGGTTCCCACTGCAAAATCATTTGTGATGCCTTCAGGAAAACAGACTTTTGGTTTATAATCAACATAAGTTGGGCTTTATTTTCTAAAGTGATATATATATAATCTCTCTTTGAAGCTGGACCAAAGTGGCTTGTTTTGATAGGTTTATAAAGTCTACAATTTGTTTGATTTGAAAAAGGAGTACTTGTGGCACCTTAGAGACTAACAAATTTATTTGAACATAAGCTTTCATGAGCTACAGCTCACTTCATTGGATGCATGCAGTGGAAAATACAATGGGGAGATTTTATATACACAGAGAACATGAAACAATGGGTGTTACCATACACACTGTAACGAGAGTGATCAGGTAAGGTGAGCTATTACCAGCAGGAGAGAAAAAAAACCTTTTGTAGTGATAATCAAGGTGGGCCATTTCCAGCAGTTGACAAGAACTTGTGAGGAACAGTGTGTGTGTGTGGGGGGGGAGAGATAAACATGGAGAAATAGTTGTACTTTGTGTAATGACACATCCACTCCCAGTCTTTAGTCAAGCTTAATTTAATGTGTCCAGTTTGCAAATTAATTCCAATTCAGCAGTCTCTCATTGGAGTCTGGTTTTGAAGTTTTTTTGTTGAAGAATTGCCACTTTTAGGTCTGTAATCGAGTGACCAGAGAGATTGAAGTGTTCTCTGACTGGTTTTTAAATGTTATAATTCTTGACGTCTGATTTGTGTCCATTTTTTCTTTTACGTAGAGACTGTTCGGTTTGGCCAATGTACATGGCAGAGGGGCATTGCTGGCACATGATGGCATATATCATATTGGTAGATGTGCAGGTGAATGAGCCTCTGATGCTGTGGCTGATGTGATTAGGCCCTATGATGGTGTCCCCTGAATAGATATGTGGACACAGTTGGTAACGGGCTTTTTTGCAAGGATAGGTTCCTGGGTTAGTGTTTTTGTTGTGTGGTGTGTAGTTGCTGGTGAGTATTTGCTTCAAGTTGGGGGGCTGTCTGTAAGCAAGTCAGGCTGTCTGGCCTGTCTCCCAAGATCTGTGAGAGTAATGGGTCGTCCTTCAGGATAGGTTGTAGATCCTTAATGATGTGCTAGAGAGGTTTTAGTTGGGGGCTGAAGGTGATGGCAAGTGGCGTTATTTGTTATTTGCTGACAGGGTCGGGCCAGACGGCTACAGGAGAGTAATAGAAGGCAGATATATTAGCCCCAGGTTAAGTAGGTCCCTTTTCCCTGGGTAAGGTAACAGGGAAGGTTCGAGAACAATCAGAAACCTTCTGGAGACAAGACAGACACCAGGAGGAAGGTCCTATGGTGAGGATAAAGAATGTGTTGGGAGGAGGCCATGGGGAGTTGTAGCTGTAGCACAGCTGTTCCAGGAGGCACTCTAGACAGCTGAATTCCACAGGGCCCTGGGCTGGACCCAGAGTAGAGGGCGGGCCCGGGTTCCCCCCAAACCTCCCAACTCCTGGTCAGACAGAGGAAGAGTTGACCTGGACTGTGGATTCACGAAAACTGCCAAACTGAGGGCTGCCGTGAAGCTCCAAGGTGAGCAAATCCGCCAATAAGCGCAATACCCACCAAAGCAGAGGAGGAACTTTGTCACAGCTTTGTTGGGCCTGTCCTATATAGGTAACTTCTGAGTACTCTTCTGGCTCTGTCAATCTGTTTCTTCACTTCAGCAGGTGGGTATTGTAGTTGTAAGAATGCTTGATAGAGATCTTGTACGTGTTTGTCTCTATCTGAGGGGTTGGAGCAAATGCAGTTTTATCGTAGAGCTTGGCTAGAGACAATGGATCATGTGGTGTGGCCTGGATGAAA
This sequence comes from Chelonia mydas, assembly GCF_015237465.2. NCBI lineage: Eukaryota > Metazoa > Chordata > Testudines > Cheloniidae > Chelonia > Chelonia mydas. The sequence continues at coordinate 18,588,824 of NC_057851.1, forward strand.
GCTGGAGGCATGTAGGTAAGTAGAGCGGTCAGTAGGTTTCCGGTATAGGGTGGTGTTAATTAAATTAGCTAATGAACACTGTAGTGTCCAGGACATGGATCTCTTGTGTGGACTGGACCAGGCTGAGGTTGATGGTGGGATGGAAATTGTTGAAATCATGGTGGAATTCCTCAAGGGCTTCTTTTCCATGGGTCCAGATGATGAAGATGTCATCAATATAGCACAAGTAGAGTAGGGGCATTAGGGGACGAAAGCTGAGGAAGCATTGTTCTAAGTCAGCCATAAAAATGCTGGCATACTGTGGGGCCGTGTGGATACCCATAGCAGTGCCGCTGATTTGAAGGTATACATTGTCCCCGAATGTGAAATAGTTATGGGTGAGGACAAAGTCACAAAGGTCAGCCACCAGGTTTGCCGTGTTTCAGAGTAGCAGCCGTGTTAGTCTGTATCCGCAAAAAGAAAAGGAGTACTTGTGGCACCTTAGAGACTAACAAATTTATTTGAGCATAAGCTTTTGTGAGCTATAGCTCACTTCATCGGATGCATGCAGTGGATCCGATGAAGTGAGCTGTAGCTCACGAAAGCTTATGCTCAAATAAATTTGTTAGTCTCTAAGGTGCCACAAGTACTCCTTTTCTTTTTGCAGGTTTGCCGTGACGTTATCAAGGATATTCTTCCTGACGGCTTGTAGTCCATCTTTGTGTGGAATGTTGCTGTAGAGGGCTTCTACATCCATAGTGGCTAGGGTGGTGTTTTCAGGAAGATTACCGATGGATTGTAGTTTCCTCAGAAAGTCAGTGGTGTCTTGAAGATAGCTAGGAGTGCTGGTAGCATAGGGCCTGAGGAGAAAGTCTACATAGCCAGACAATCCTGCTGTCAGGGTGCCAATGCCTGAGATGATGGGGCGTCCAGGATTTCCAGGTTTATGGACCTTGGGTAACAGATAGAACACCCCTGCTCGGGGTTCTAGTGGTGAGTCTGTGTGGATTTGTTCTTGTGCTTTTTCAAGGAGTTTCTTGAGCAGATAGTGTTGTTTCTTTTGGTAACCCTCAATGGGATCAAAGGGTAATGGCTTGTAGAATGTGGTGTTGGAGAGCTGCCTAGCAGCCTCTTGTTCATATTCCGACCTATTCATGATGATAACAGCACCTCCTTTGTCAGCCTTCACCTGCACATCTACCAATGTGATATATGCCATCATGTGCCAGCAATGCCCCTCTGCCATGTACGTTGGCCAGACCGAACAGTCTCTACGTAAAAGAAAAAATGGACACAAATCAGACGTCAAGAATTATAACATTTAAAAATCAGTCAGAGAACACTTCAATCTCTCTGGTCACTCGATTACAGACCTAAAAGTGGCAATTCTTCAACAAAAAAACTTCAAAACCAGACTCCCGTGAGAGACTGCTGAATTGGAATTAATTTGCAAACTGGACACCATTAAATTAGGCTTGACTAAAGACTGGGAGTGGATGTGTCATTACACAAAGTACAACTATTTCTCCATGTTTATTCCTCCCCCCACAACTGTTCCTCACAAGTTCTTGTTAACTGCTGGAAATGGCCCACCTTGATGATCACTACAAACGTTTTTTTTTTCTCTCCTGCTGGTAATAACTCACCTTACCTGATCACTCTCGTTACAGTGTGTATGGTAACACCCATTGTTTTATGCTCTCTGTGTATATAAATCTCCCCACTGTGTTTTCCACTGAATGCATCTGATGAAGTGAGCTGTAGCTCACAAAAACTTATACTCAAATAAATTTGTTAGTCTCTAAGGTGCCACAAGTACTCCTTCTCTTTTTGCAGATACAGACTAACATGGCTGCTGCTCTGAAACCTTTGATTTAAAAGTGGAACTTGAACAAATAGAACACTGATAGTGAAAACAATTTACCTGGCCAGTCATTTTACATATTCCCTTTACTAGCACTAAAGAAATTGTTGCAGTAATGGATAAGAACTCTCTTTCTATCAGCCCAATGACTTCTCTGCATTCATATTGCAAGGAAGTCATTCAGTCTGTCTGTCTCTTTTTGTTGTTATTTTTATTTTATTATAGTAACCTATAAAGGCAGCAACTGAGCTGAAAGCCTCATTGTGCTGAGCTCTGAGTCTCTTCCCTGAAGAGCTTATCATTACAGCTAGCCAGGAAACAGAATTTCCATCCAGGGAGATTTTTCAAGATTTCCCCAAAATGTTCCCCCTCTCAAATTGAGACACAAATACAAAATATTGAAAAGTTTTGGAAACCAAAATTCTGACAAAAAATAAGGATAGTGTCCATCAAAATGTATTGACAATTTCAGTGTTTCATTTCAGTTTTTATCTTTAATTTTTTACATTATTTTTACTATAATTTAATTTACATTTCAAAATAAAAAGTCATTTTTATCTGAAAAACTGATTTTTTTTCATTTACAAAATGTCAAAATTGGATGTGTTGACAATTTCAAACTTTTTTTCAATTTTTTTTTCAAAAGGCGGAATGTGTCAAAACCAACACTTTCCCGCCAGTGGTTTTGATTTGGATGAACTGGCCTTTTCTGATTAAAAGAATTTTTGCTGAAAAATTCCTGATTGCCTCTATTCACCATGTAAACAGAAAAGATAGTCAAAGGGTAGGAGAAAGGGGGCAGGGAGCATAGAAGCTCTTGCTCCCAAACCCCCATGCTCGTGGCTCTTTGTCAGCCTGTGCTCCCACGGTCTACAGCTCCAGGGCAGCCTGCATTGTACACTGTACATTGTAAATACAGTATTGTACAACCAGAAAATTGGGACCTAAGATAGAGTGAGAATGACTTGCCCAAGATCACACCGGAAGTCTGTGGCAGAGCCAAGAATTAAACCCAAATCTTCTTAGACTGAGTCCAATGCCCCAACCAGAAGACCATCTAAAATATTTGTGTTTCTCTTTAGCCAAGTATTTCTTATATCAAAGCCATGTTCCTTTGTTGGCAACATCACAGTCTGTCATTATACGGGTTGTGGTGAATATTCTATTCAAGTTACATTAGAACAAGCATCTGCTTATTCCAGAAAATGTGTCCAATATTATTCTGGGAAGTAAATTGGTGTGAAAACCAAATAGCTGTACATGCCATTAACAGAATTTAAGGAAGGTTTTGCACCTCAAAACTGCTAGCAAAGTTAAAAAAAATCACCAATTAAAAACTTAAACATTAAAAGTATTCAAAGTTACTACTGCACAGAATGTATCCTATACACATAAGAGCTATAGGCTGCGACTTCAGACATGGTCCTGTGCAAGTTGCACTACCTTCAGGGTAGCCCTGGGAGACACTGTGCCTTTGACTCACAGTGTCTCCCCATATTCCTCCTTGCTCCTGCATGTGGGGTAAGATGGAGAAAGGGGAGTAATTTCTGGCTATTTTGTACTAACAGCAAATTATGACACCCACCTACTCGCACTGGCAGGTGAGTAGTGATTTGTGGAGCCAAAGCTCCACTTATTGCCTCCCCTTCTCCGCCCACCAACTCAGAGAGACAGGTGCACCTACACATCTGGACCCAAGGTTCAGGTATTCTGTGCAAGTGTGTTAACACAGTTCTTCCTCTCTCCTCTGAATGTACCATCCAGGTCACAGCTTAGCTGTAACATGTGCAATATACCAATACTAACTACATATGGATAAATATACATACACACTAGTTTCGATTATGGGAGATTTCAGGTATAAAAAGCTAGTTTTGCAAAACCAAAACCATGGAGGGCTGAGTTCCAATTCCAACTTTTCTGCAGCCCCCAGGCTGAGAGAGAATTGGGATATGTTATTTGTTTTTTCAGTTTATCTGTTTACAGAGAGGGAGTGGGAGTTCATGTTACAAGACTCCTTATTGTTCTGTTTCTTGTTTTGGGAAACTAAAGCCAGGATTGTTTCATATTTTGGTTGTATTTAGCTGAAGCCTTTTCTCAACTTAAATCTTTTTATTAATAGTAAGGTGTTACGTGGAAGTCTAGTTTTAATTCCAAAGCTCTGAGGGTGTTCAGATCCTGGGCTTTCTTTCAAACCCAGCTTTGTATAGAATCAAAGAGATTAGAGATCAAAACAGATAAACTAACTACTATCTTTGCCTGCCAGTGCAGGGTTGTTCCTTCACTCAGGAAAGACCCGTATTCTATCCTTTTCCAACACAATGGCCTACATCTGTGCAACTGCAACTGAGTGAATTATATATAATACTTCAGTGAGGGCAAAACATACCCCATTACTTAACCAGAAACTTTACGGAAAACAAGGGGAAGATAACTGGGGTCAAAGTCAACTATGTATGAAAGTTTCCCACCCAACCCCAAATATGATGATTCTTTAAGCTTGTCAAGGTTCCTTCCCCACTCTGAACTCCAGGGTATAGATGTGGGGACCTGCATGAAAAACCCCCTAAACTTATTCTTACCAGCTTAGGTTAAAAACTTCCCCAAGGTACAAACTTTGCTTTGTCCTTGAACAGTATGCTGCCACCACCAAGCGTTTTAAACAAAGAACAGGGAAAGAGACCACTTGGAGACGTCTTCCCCCAAAATATCCCCCCAAGCCCTACACCCCTTTTCCTGGGGAAGGCTTGATAATAATCCTCACCAATTGGTACAGGTGAACACAGACCCAAACCCTTGGATCTTAAGAACAATGAAAAAGCAATCAGGTTTTAAAAGAAGAATTTTAATTACAAAAAAGGAAAAAGAATCACCTCGGTAAAATCAGGATGGTAAATACCTTACAGGGTAATCAGATTCAAAACACAGAGAATCCCTCTAGGCAAAACCTTAAGTTACAAAAAGACACAAGAACAGGAATATACATTCCCTCCAGCACAGCTTATTTTACAGCCATTAAACAAAAGAAAATCTAAAGCATTTTCTAGCTAGATTACTTACTAATTTAAAAGGAGTTGGAAGGGTTGCATTTCTGATCTGTTCCCGGCAAAAGCATCGCACAGACAGACAGACCCTTTGTTCCCCCACCCCTCCAGACTTGAAAGTATCTTGTCCCCTCATTGGCCATTTTGGGTCAGGTGCCAGCAAGGTTACCTTAGCTTCTCAACCCTTTACAGGTGAAAGGGTTCTGCCTCTGGCAATGTATACAGAAAGGTGGTTACCCTTCCCTTTATATTTAAGACAAAGCTACTAAACAGCCCCATGTTTGCCTTCTGCTGTTTTCATGACAGCATCATTAACAGAGCCCTGTGTTAACCAAGACTCCAACTGGTGCCAATTCCATTCTTTCATTGCCTGCCTTTTATAGCCATTGCTAATTTTCTGAGCTCATAACTTCTAATTCTACAGTTGCTTGATAACCTCACAACAGCTTTCGCTATCATATTTGCATACAAATATATGATTTAGAAAGACAGTTTGATCCCATTAGACATACTTGCCTTGCCCACAATTGTTTTATGTTTTAATCTACTAATCAAATGGGGATGCTAAAGTAACAGGAGCACTGTGATGTTCTGAGGTATATTATATTACTTGTACCTGTGGTATAACGGTGCAACACTTGCCATATTAAATTAGAAACTCTTTAATATTAAATTTCAAAGAGAATATAGTTATACTGGGTATGAAGATTACTGTGGAGAATTCCAAATATTTTTAATATTATGTACAAGAATAACTACCACCACCCAGCACCCCACACTATTCCCACATAACTCTGTTAAGGGACCATTAAAAATCCATTAAACTTGTTAGTTTGTATAAGCTTTCAGGGAATCCTACTGCAAGTTTTGTTATTTCAACACTTATTGAATTATATTAGGGAAAACAATCTCTGAGCTATGAGACTTTACTGGAATGGCTTAAGTGAGAGATATCTGGGGTGGTTTTGGGGACTGGTGGGTGGGTTATAATAGCAATTGTGTGATCGTATTTTGCTTTATGGATTGTTTTTAAAGGAAATTGCTATTTCTGTCCCCTAAGGAAGCTCATATTAGAATTACCAAAATGTTAAAAAGGAGAGGACAGTTTTATGGTAAAGGCAAGGCTAGAGGATTCGGGAAATCTGCATTCACTTCCTGGATTGGATGTGGACGTCAGCCAAGTCAGGTAGGGTCTACTTCTGGAAGTGCATAACACTTGCAATTAATGTCAATTTCAGCTGGAGTCGCCGGTGCTCAGTACCTCTGAAACATCAAGCTCTTAATCTCTCTGTGCATCAATTCCCATCTGTAAAATGGGGATCATAATACTTACTTCCTCTATTTTGATACTAAGCACTTTGGAGCAGGGGCAGTCCATTACTTTGAGTTCGTACAGTGCTTAGTATAATTTGACCCCAAACTCACTTTGGTCCTCTAAGTGCTTTTATGATAAAAGAATAAATAAATAACAACAACACTAATAATGAAGGAATATGTATCTATGGAAAATTCTCTTTTCTGGCTTCATTGGTATTTGTCACAAAGTCTTCCATTAAACTAGCTGGACACTCGTTTCATCAGGAGGAGGTGTAACGCTTTCATTGAGGAGCTGTAATGCTTCCATAGATTGCAGAAGGAACCGGGGATTTGGTAGGGGTGAAGTCCTGGGGACAAGGAGATGCCTTTTACTGTGCTCATGTCCTCAATTCATTCAGATCTGACTGAGTTATAACCTGCTAAATCCCACCGTTTCCTTGCTGGAGCTTTCTAGAGACTGCTAAAATCCATTAGCATTCTATCAGACCTGTGCATGAACCGCCCCTGCATCTCATTTCAACATGCCACGCTAAATTGAATCTCAGAATGAGAAACAGGCAAAATGGAGCCCTCTCTAGCTGCTACTTCTGCTGTTTGGAATGGACTTTAGCAGAATGTGAGCTAGACTAAGAACAAGGGTGTCATGAATTCAAATCTTGCTTCTTCTGCTGACTGCTGTTAATAATTCTGTACCTTTTATGGTTCTTATTGTTGGGCAAGGCCTCATACCCTATTGAGAGATTAGTAAAGCTGGAAACAGAACCCAGATCTCTAAAATGTGGACCCAAAATTTAGCCACGCTGTCTATCAGGAAGAATCTGCCAAATCTAAGTACTTGTCTGCCTGCAGGGATTTCCCTACATCCCAGTTGAACTCCCCATTCCCCCCGACCCCGTGGTCAACTACTTGCAGCAGTGTTGCCAATTTAGTCGTTTTCCACCCCTCAGCCCCCTGTAAATTTGAACACTCTCTCTCATTTCAATTCCTGGCAGGGGTGGCAAGTTATATGGGTCTGTGGTGCCCGGGCTCCAGCAATATTCAGAGACTGAGGGCTTGGCTCCACCAATGTTTGGGGCTGGGTCTCTCCTCTGGCCCAGCCTGCCACCCCCACACACCTCCCCCAAGTGTCCCCTGGCCCCCACTTGCTGCCCCCGCGCACCTCCCCCGCATGTCTCCTGGCCCCCACTTGCTGCCCCCATGCATCTCCCCTGGGCTCTGGAGCATCCCTGCCTCTCCCCTGCAGCTCCCTGCTGCCTCTGCTCTGCTGGTTCCCGGCATCAACTGCCACTGTAGGATCCTAGTGCCCCCAATTCACTAGTGCCAGGACGGGCTGACCCTGCCCCTGCCCTTCTGCCTTGGACCCTTCTCTTTTCCGATGGGACCCTCCACCAGCACAGTCCCCTCCCCCCCCCCCCCCCCCGCCACCCGCAGTCACTGCTCCTGCCCCATGCTGGGCAAGGGGCAGCCCCATTCCCCACCCCCAGTGAGGCTACAGTGAGGGGCAGCAGCAGGGGAGGAGGTGCACATGTGATGGCAGTCCCCCACACCCACCACAGGGAAGGCAAGGGGGCTTCCTGAATCTGAGAGGAGCCCTAGGAGCACATGCAATGACAGTGGTGCGAGGTGAGTGTGCTGCTGGGAGGGAGAGGGGGGCCCCTCCTCTCTGGCCTGCCTGCACCTGAAACTCCTCATCCCCAGCCCTGCCTCACCCCAAAGCCCGCACCCCCAGCCAGAGCCCTCACCCCCACACCCCAACTCTCTGCCCCAGCCCTGAGTCCCTCCCACACACCAAACCCCTCATCCCCAGCCCCAGCCAGAGCCCTCATCCCCCCTGCACCCTAACCCTCTGCCCCAGCCCTGAGTCCCCTCCTGCATTGTGAACCCCTCATCCCTGGCCCCACCCCACAGCCCTCACCCCACACCCCAAAACCCTCATCCCCAGCCCCACCCCACAATCCTCACCGCTGCACCCCAACCTTCTACCTGAGCCTCTCTCACACCCCAAATGCCTCATCATCAGCTCCACCCCAGAGCACTCACATTTTTACATTATTTTTAAAAATATATATTGGCTTACAAGGCAGGTGTGCAGGGGTGGGCGGGGGGAGGGCAGGACTTGGACCTGTTCTGGGCACCACCAAGAATTATACAAACCTTCCGACCCTGATTCCTGGGGACAAATACAAGTGTGTTGTCTACATAATGGGGCTAGTCATATATGATCATTGTTAGGATATAGATATTCAGGCCTGCCTGTAAAGGCTTATACTTTAAGAATGTAGGTATATGTTTGTCATTTAGCTAGTAATAGAGGTATACAAGAAAAATCTGTGTAAGGGCCTTCTCTCACTGTGACAGTCTGAGGCCCTGTTCTTAGGCTAAGGCCTTTGGCTAAGCAGCAGGGGCAGCCATAAGCTGGGAAGTGACCGGTCACATCCTCACATTCCAAACTAGTCAATATGGGGCTATTAGGAAGGTGATTCGATCTATCACCTCCAGAGAAAGGGAAGAGCCTAGAAGATGTAAAAGGAAATTTAGGTTGATAGTTTTCTGTCTAGTAAGAACTCACTTATCGATAGACACAGCTGGGAAACCCTTATGTCTTTATAGATGTAGTTGTGAGATCCTCACTTCTGTTTTGTTTTGTCATTATAGTTCCCACTTTGCTATTGTTTATTTGCATGGTCGCTGTCTGGTTCTGTGATTGTTTCTGTCTGCTGTATAATTAATTTTGTTGGGTGTAAACTAATTAAGGTGGTGGGATATAATTGGTTAGCTAATCATGTTACAATATGTTAGGATTGGTTAGTTAAATTTCAAGTAGAATGATTGGTTAAGGTATAGCTAAGAATATTACTATATAAATTAGGGGCAAACAGGAAGTAGGTTGGGATTCAAAAATAAGGAAAAAGGAAGTTGGATTTAAGCTTGCTGGAAGTTCACCCCAATAAACATCGAATTGTTTGCACCTTCGGACTTCGGGTATTGTTGTTCTCTGTTCATGCGAGAAGGACCAGGGAAGTGGGAGAGTGAAGGAATAAGCTCTCTAACAATTATCTAATTAAAGAGGAAGATTTGCAAAGTCACAAATGGCAATGAGGTCAACACAAAGCACATGCACAAGGGGACAGCATTAAGAGAATTTCAGCAGTAACCTTAATTCTGACATTCACTGCCTTTGAACGTTTGGCTTTGCAACCTCACTAGCATTCATTCTGTATAATGACTAGACGCATCACACGCTCCTTGCACTAAATATAATAATAATCTTTAGTGTCTCTTGCAGCAACTTTTCACAGGTTGGAGATGAGAAGGATTTTCTTAACAACTATTAGACACTGGAATGTTCGACACAGGGAGGGGAAGACACTTCAGGTGAATTTAAAATGCTTGAGAGATTAGCGTAGACGAAAATATTGCTGTTTGCAACTGGTTGCATAAGATGAGTTAGGAAGCCTTTTCAGCCTTTTTCCTCTACGATTTAATGTGAAGATTTTTTTTCCCCTTTAGGTTATTCAGTAAAAAAAATAACTGCATTTTATTCGGAAGGTCGCAATTATTCTCTCTTTCTGCGGAACAATTAAGTTGAACTACCTGGTGCTGTGATTGCAGTAGGTTTCAGAAGCCACTGTAATGCATTTAGCTGGGTCAATACCTGGATAATAGACAAGATTCCTCAGAAAATAGTGCAGTAATTCTGAGGATGGTACTGCCTCCTCTGTGTCAGTGCACAAACAATGCTCCAGCAGGATGCTGGAGGGCACTGCCTTTCAGAAGTAAGGACCTGGGCACTTGTACTAGTAATTAGGAACCCATGCCACTTTTCACAATAGGGAGTAGGATTTCTGGACAAATTTCAATTTGGCTAATTACATTCTGCCTACCTAAGTTCCCCCTACAAATTCAACGGATGGCATTCTTCATTCCCTGCCCTGCAGCAAACTGTTGTGTGCTGCTGCTCTGCGCTATTAAACAGCTGATGCAGTTCATTCTATAGGCATCTACGCTGCAATTGATGATGATAATATATCATTATGGTCCTGATCCTGAAAACACTTAAGCACGTGAATAACTTCGGTCACATGAGTAGCTCAAAGGAGACTAATGTCTGTCAGCACTGACTCAGTGATGCCACTCGTATGTAAAGTTACATTGGTGTTTGAGTTTTTAATCTTGACTGCTATACATTTAATAAGATTGCCCAAGTGGGAATTTTCTATAGAATGGGGGAATAGGCATTCAAATCCCAGGAGCATTCAGTGGGAGGCAGTGTGATCTAGTGGCTAAGAACTAGAATGGGACTCAGGAGACATGGATTCTATTCCTATGACTGCTACTGGGCTCACCTTTGGAAAGTCAGCTTCCCTCTTTGGGCCTGAGTTTCCCCATCTATAAAATAGGTCTAATGGTATTGATTTCATTTGTAAAGAGCTTTGAGATCTATAGATGAAAAACACTATGTCAGAACTGCTGGGTATTATTATTATTACTTAACTCCCTTAGGCTTCTTTGAAAATCCCAGCTTTTGTCAATAAAAACCTCCCCCACAAAAATCTAGGATTTGTTTGACTGTTAAGACTTGCACTATATGTAAAAGAGCAGTATGATTGCTCAGAGCTCCAGTATGAAACTGGAGAAAAGCCTGTTGAGAGTCTTTGGGTTAAGTTTACAGCCTAGAGCAGCAAGGGTGATGTCATGGTGAGCGTTTGCAAAAGACTACCAGACCAGGAGGATGAGGTAGACGAGGCTTTCTTTGTACAACAGAAGTTTCCAGATCATAGGTCCTGGTTCTCATGGGGGACTTCAATTACCCTGACATCTGCTGGGAGAGCAATACAGCAGTGCACAGAAAATCCAGGAAGATTTTGGAAAGTATTGGGGACAACTTACTGGTGCAAGTGCTGGAGGAAACAACTAGGGGCCATGCTCCTCTTGACCTGCTGCTCACAAACAGGGAAGAATTGGTAGGGAAAGTAGAAGTGGGTGGCAACCTGGGCAGCAGTGACCATGAGATGGTTGAGTTCAGGATCCTGACGAAAGGAAGAAAGGAGAGCAGCAGTATACGGACCCTGGACTTCATAAAAGCAGACTTTGACTCCCTCAGGGAACTGATGGGCAGGAGCCCCAGGGAGGCTAATATGAGGGGGAAAGGAGTCCAGGAGAGTTGGCTGTATTTTAAAGAAGCCTTATTGAGGGCACAGGAACAAACCATCCTGATGTGTAGAAAGAATAGCAAATATGGAAAGTGACCAGCTTGGCTTAACAAAGAAATCTTTGGTGAGCTTAAACACAAAAAGGAAGCTTACAAGAAGCGGAAACTTGGAAAGATGACTAGGGAGGAGTATAAAGATATTGCTCGAGCATGCAGTGATGTAATCAGAAAGGCCAAAGAGAAACTGGAGTTGCAGCTAGCAAGGTATGTGAAGGGTAACAAGAAGGGTTTCTACAGGTATGTTAACAAAAAAAAGAAGGTCAGGGAAAGTGTGGGATCCTTACTGAATGGGGGAGGCAACCTAGTGACAGATGATATGGAAAAAGTACTCAATGCTTTTTGTGCCTTGGTCTTCATAGATGAGATCAGCTCCCAGACTGCTGCACTGGGAAGCACAATATGCGGAGGAAGTGAGCAGCCCACAGTGGTGAAAGAACAGGTTAAGGACTATTTGGAAAAGCTGGACATGCACAAGTCCATGGGACTGGATCTAATGCATCCGAGGGTGCTGAGGGCATTGACTGATGTGATTGCAGAGCCATTGGCCATTATCTTTGAAAACTTGTGGTGACTGGGGGAGCTCCTGGACGATTGAAAAAAGGCAAATATAGTGCCCATCTATTAAAAAGGGAAGAAGGAGAATCTGGGGAACTATAGACCAGTCAGCCTCACCTCAGTCCCTGGAATAATCTTGGAGCAGGTCCTCAAGGAATCCATTTTGAAGCACTTGGAGGAGAGGAAGGTGATCAGGAACAGTCAACATGGATTCACCAAGGGCAAATCATGCCTAACTAACCTGATTGCCTTCTATGATGAGATAACTGTCTCTGTAGATATGCGGAAAGTGGTGGACATTATATATCTTGACTTTAGCAAAGGTTTTGATACGGTCTCCCAGAGTATTCTTGCCAGCAAGTAAAAAAAGTATGGATTGGATGAATGGACTGTAAGGTGGATAGAAAGCTGGCTAGATCGTCAGGCTCAATGGGCAGTGATCAACGGCTCGATGTCTAGCTGGCAGCTGGTATCAAGCGGAGTGCCCCAGGGATTGGTCCTGGGGCCGATTTTGTTCAACATCTTCCTTAATTATCTGGATGATGGGATGACCTGCACCCTCAGCAAGTTCGCAGATGACACTAAATTGGGGGAAGAGGTAGATACACTGGAGGGTAGGGATAGGGTCCAGAGTGACCTAGACAAATTGGAGGATTGGGCTAAAAGAAATCTGGTGAGGTTCAACAAGGACAAGTGCAGAGTCCTGCACTTAGGACAGAAGAATCCCATGAACTGCTACAGGCTGGGGACCGACCGGCTAAGCAGCAGTTCTGCAGAAAATGACCTGGGGATTACAGTGGACGAGAAGCTGGATATGAGTGAACAGTGTGTCCTTGTTGACAAAAAGGCTAATGGCTGAATTAGTAAGAGCATTGCCAGCAGGTTGAGGGAAGTGATTATTCCCCTCTATTCGGCACTGGTGACGTCACAGCTGGAGTATTGTGTCCAGTTTTGCCCCCTCCACTCCCTCCCCACTACAGAAAGGATGTGGACAAATTGGAGAGTCCAGCAGAGGGCAACAAAAATGATTAGTCATGGGACACATGACTTATGAGGAGAGGCTGAGGGAACTGGGCTTATTTAGTCTGCAGAAGAGAGAGTGAGGGGGGATTTGATAGCAGCCTTCAACTAATTGAAAGAGGGTTCCAAAGAGGATGGAGCTCGGCTGTTCTCAGTGGTGGCGGATGACAGAACAAGGAGTAATGGTCTCAAGTTGTAGTGGGGGAGGTCTAAGTTGGATATTAGGAAAAACTATTTCACTAGGACAGTGGTGAAGCACTGGAATGGGTTACCTAGGGAGGTGGTGGAATCTCCATCCATAGAGGTTTTTAAGGCCTGTCTTGGACAAAGCCGTTGCTGGGATGATTTAGTTGGGGTTGGTCCTGCTTCGAGCAAGGGGTTGGACTAGATGACCTCCTGAGGTCTCTTCCAACCCTAATCTTCTATGATTCTATGACTCTGTTTGTGTGTAAACAGAAATAGAAAATGAGCAAATGTACATATGTCTGCTGCTCTTTAGGAATACTGGAATTGCCATTTTAAATTGGAGAAAGCAGAGAAAGGTATAACACAATCCAATGGCTGGAAGTTAAAGCCAGACCAATTCAGACTGGAAATAAGATTTAAATTTTTAACAGAGAGAGTAATTAACCACTGGAAGAATTCACCAAGAGTTGTGGTGGAGTCTCCATCACTGACCATTTTAAAATCAAGATTGGATGCTTTTCTGAAGGATACACTGTAGAAATTATTTTTGGGGAAGTTCTATGGCCTGTGCTATAGAGCACAATGGTCCCTTCTGGCTTCAAAATCTATGAACCTGTGGTCTATCTAATCTAATATCTCATCACTGTTGATGGCTAGAACCAGATATTTCACAAAAACGTGTGAGAAACTCTGCAATATAAGATCACCTACTCCCAGGGGAATTTCCTTCTAACCCCTAATAGGTAGAGATTGGCTGAAGCCCTGAATTGATTCAACTAATCCTGTTTATTTTATCTATTATTTATGTTATTCTTTTTAATACTTACTATCATAAATCTTGATATTCTTGTAATCCATGTAAATATCTGATCCCCTGGAAGAATCCTGCTAAACTCTAAGGCTATGTCTACATTACAGACCTTGTAGACCTATGTCTACATTACAGACTTTACAGAGTGTAGCTGCAGCATTCTGAGGTATCCTGTGTAGCCGCTTTATGCCGGTGGGAGAGAGCTCCCTCTGGCAAAATTAAACCACCCTCAGTGAGCAGCTGTTGCTATGTCAGTGGGAGAACATCTTCCACTGACATAGCGCTGTCCACACCGGTGCTTTCGTTGGTGAAACTTATGTCGGTCAGTGGGATGTTTTTATCACACCCCTGACCAACAAAAGTGCTAGCATAAAGAAAGCCTAAGCCTCTTATGGCAGTGAGTTCCACAGCGTAACAGTGCATTGTGCAAAAAAGTATTTTTTGTGTCTCTTTTTAAATGGCTATCTTTCAATTTCATTGAACATCTCTTGCACTTGTGTTATGAGAATTATGAGTAAAATCAAATTCTAGAGTTACTTTCTCTATAGAGTTCAGTATTGTGTATTCTTCTCTTTCATCTGCTTGCAAAAGTAAACAATTCCAGTCATGACCTGGGAAGTTAAGGTCGGCTATAGTCTCTAAGGTGCCACAAGTACTCCTTTTCTTTTTGCGGATACAGACTAACACGGCTGCTACTCTGAAACCAGCTACTACAATGCATCTTTTGATGATCGTTAAAATATTACAGGTAACTTGGTGTTTGGGTGTAGTATGGAGGCACACTAAGTTTGTGGTCTCATCTTTTTCTTTATTGCACATTTGTTCATATCACAAAATCATCACATAATTTGTTACATTTGGTAGTCTTTACACAAGAGAGCTCCAAGATTCAAAGAATAAAATAATATTTTTCATTTATATAACACCTTTTGTAAGTATGAATAAAGGGACCACCTGCAGTACAATTTCACCCTCGACTGAAGTTCAGTCACCTTCTGAATGGAATGCCAGAGCTGTTTAGTACAGCCACACTACACAACACTATCACAGGAAGTAGCAATTACCCTCATCCAACTGAAACTGTGGTGAGAACTTTTGATAGGTAAAATATATTGATACGAGCTGGTCAGAGAAATTCCAGCAAAAGCTTTTTTGTCAGAATTTTCCAATTTTGTGATTGCATTAAGCTTCTCTGGAAACCAGCCAACTTTTGAAACCTGCTCGCCAGGGTCTGTGACCCTGGAGCAGACAGACATGGGCAGGACTTTCAGGATCTGCAGGCCACCGAGCCACGTGGACCGTACTGGATTTGGGGACAGCAGCACTTCCAGCATCTCTGACTGGGGTGGCCAGCCTGGTGTCCTGTCTCTGAGTTGGGAACCCTGGGGCTTTATCTTTCATGGAGAATTTAAAAGATTTTGGGTTTTGTTCTGAATCAGAACTAAACCAAACTTCCAAATATTGAAATCCTCCATGAAACAGAATTACCTTTCTTCACACAGCTCCAGTAATGATGTAGAATTATAGAATTTCAGGGTTGGAAGGGACCTCAGGAGGTCATCTAGTCCAACCCCCTGCTCAAAGCAGGACCAATCCCCAATTTTTGCTCCAGGTCCCTAAATGGCCCCGGCAAGGATTGAACTCACAACCCTGGGTTTAGCAGGCCAAACCACTGAGCTGTCCCTCCCCCCGCACTGTGAATGGGAGTAATGATTGTATAGGCAGGTCAGGACTAGATGCATTGTCGGAGCTGTGCAAACAACAATATCCCATCCACAGCAAGTGCTGCCAGTGTTTCAGTTTCATAAGCACCTAATTCACATACACAATTTGAAAGGAGGGGGAAAAACTCTCACCCCACAAAGCAGTATACATATATCCGATAGACTATTTAAGCTTATTCTTCTCTCATCTCCTCTGAAACTTATGAGCTTTGCAAAGCTTTTTGTCTCAGCTGGAAGATCCTTCTATTTACTATACCTCACATAAAAGCGGATTGCTTCTTTAAAGTGTCTGATCTTTGTATGTGAGAAACAGAATAGATTTGAAAGATGCTCATACTTCATTTAATTTCAATTTCTTAAAATTCTTTTATCCAATATTCTAGATAAATAAATAAGTGAGGTAATCATTTCATGGGCTATATCATTTTAATTATTTCTTCTGTACACACAAAAGCCAAAGCTCTTTTCCTTTAACATCATGTTTTCTTATAGGCCATATAGGAATAATATTGGGAAATGTCCCTTTAGCCTTATGAGATTATTCCAGACAAAATTAGCCACTTTATGAAAAAAGCTGACAGGTAATTAAATCATATCATATTGAATACACTCCAGCCGGTAAGAGCAGAAGCAACCAAACAGGGACTGCTGCACCTGGGGGAAAGGGGTAAAATGGGGCCCAGCCAGGCGTAAAATGGGGTCAGTTTTCCCTCCTGCACTGCCCTGGACCTAGAACTGTGCATGGGAGATACCCCTGCCATATTCTGGGAACAATGGGTACCAGGTGGTGCCTCCGTCCCCGCCATGTGGCTTTGCAAAGGAGAGCCAGCCAGAGATTCCAGTCAGGAGAAACACAAGCAGCCAAAGCAGGGACTTTTGGTCCTTTGGACATTTGGAGAACTTTCTATGATTTTGAATGGACTTTTTCTGCCCTGTGCTGATGGGCAGTGTGCTCCAACCCTCCCGCTCTCCCGCTCCCCATGCCCTCTCTCACACTCCCTTCAGCTCACTTCACTTGACCCTGCCCTCTTAGCCTCTTCTCCCCTGCCCTGTCCCCTTTGCCCACGTCCCTTCTCTTTTCTTTCCATTTAGCTGATCTCCTCCAATCTAAATCCATCAGCAAATAAATAAATTAATTGAATAAATGATGAACTAATGTGATGTTTGCTGCCATCACATTGCTCACTCTGGGGAAGTGTTAGACCCGCTTCCCCACCCTCAGTCTGTCTTGTCTATTTACAGTGTAAGCTTGTAATGGTGTGGCTGGAGCAGTATCCCCTTGTGGACTTTCAACCACAGGTCTCCCAGGGGGAAAAAGTCTCTGTCTCTGGTGTTCACTGAGTTGGGCTTCAGCCCACTGATTAATTATCCCTGAGGGTGGGGGTAGGGGGGGGCGGCGGGTTGGAGGGCCTTAACCCTGAAGTGTCCTGAAACAAAAAGCAAATCCAACTCAATACTGGGCCACCCACCAGTCTTCCTATGGGGCATCCCTTCCTTTTCCTTCGAGCTTGCTTCCCAGACAGTTTCTTATTTTGGCATTGCTCATGTCTTGGGTCTAACTGCTCCATCCAAGTGGCTGCTCCAGCTAGAAGGATTGTTTCTCTTACCTCTGCAGGCAAAGTTCCCTTCAGACAGAGAGGCAGAGCTCCATCCTCCTTCCTGGCTAGTCTGTCCTGAACCACTACTACTACTCCTTCATATTATGTTTTATGGTGAAGCATAACTGTCACCTATTTTATTCCTTATGCATTCATGCCACTACAATCTTTTACCCTGCTCTAAATGCTTAAGAAAATGTAGTAGAGTTTTTCTGTGTTACCCTACTTTCCTGAAACTCTCACTAAATTCAGCCTGTGAGCCTAAATTCTTCATAAAAAGCCTTTCTTTCCTGGAAACACTCCCTGCATTCCCATAGCAGATGATCAACCATTTCTTAAACTTACATATGTTACACAGCTCATCTTTGAGTCTATTCAAGAAATATAAATGATTATCCAAACCAGAGTTGCCAGTTACAGTCTAAATATGAGCACTTCACTGATCCTCTAATAACCTTGGAGTATCATATTATCCTCTATTTTGGGGCATACTTCATAGAATCTTCTTCCTCTTTCCTCCTTGCACCTCATTTCTTGCCATTTCTGTTTTAAATCCTTTTTTAAACTAAATTTTAAATTTTGTTTAATTTTAAATTCCTATGTACTCAAATGAATTTTTGTATCAATTTTATTCATTTTTAAAAATACTTTTCACTTCCTTATCTGCCATTTCATTGACAGGGATGCCAGCAAGTCTGGGAATCTATGCGAATACTATGTCCATGGCCAAACATACGAACACTGTTGTCAAAAACAATATTTCATTTATTAGTCCACTCTGCTTTCTGAAGTACTCATTTTAATTGCCAATAATTCTTATAACAAATCAGAAAAGATAATAGCCACTGTGGGCTATAAGTCCTTTATCCTGTTCAGTGCTACCATTATTCCCATCAATTCAGCCATCATCATGGCTACACAATTAGATATTCTTTTAGATTTTTTAACTCTAATCTCAGGGATTCAAAAGGCTGTTCCCACTCTACCTGATTTTTCATCTTTAGGTCAGTCAGTGTATAGTTGGCAATTGTGACTCCATTTACCATATATGAACTCATAAACTTTATCCATCATATAGGACAACTCTTTCCCCCTCCCCCACTTTATTTTATTATATCATTCAATGTCCACAACTGGAGGCACTGAACTGAGTCAGACTTTCTTCTTTTAGTTCCCTTCCAGGCTGGTATTGGCTCCAGATATAGTGGAGTGGGGTTAGCTGGGCCCACAGGCTCTCCTTAACCCATTCTCTGCTGGTTTGGGTCCTCTCTCCTCCATTACAATCCTTGAGGGGGGCCATTTAGGGATCGGGGCAAAAATTGGGGATCGGTCCTGCTTTGAGCATGGGGTTGGACTAGATGACCTCCTGAGGTCCCTTCCAACTCTGAAATTCTATGATTCTATGATTACACAGCTCTTAGGGGCAGGGCACATCTTCTATTACTGTGTGTTTGTACAGCACCTAGTACAATGGGACCTCACTCTTGGTTGTCCGTTAGCCTGTACTCTAATAAACATATTTAATAATAATACAAACAAGGGGACAGATCTGTGTATCGATAACAAACTCTGACATTTCCTGATTTTTGAGTGCTTGACTTTGTAACCTTAACAATGTTCTATTCATGTAGTTTTTTGGTATGAACTACACAATTTGTTGAAAAGCAATGTTAGACTTCAGGCAAATATGGACATAAGTCAGAGCCAAGCGTGCCCCATGGGTACAAGCATCCTCTCTAGTAGCTTGGATTAGGGCCTGCAGAGGCATACAAAGCAAGATGTACTGGGAGGCTCAGAGTGCGATGCGAGTTAAATATATTTTTGTTGTTGTTACTATCTGTATCACTGAATCATTCAGAGACTTCAGTCAGGCCCAGGGCTCCATTATGCCAAGGCATTGCACAAGCCTATAGGAAGAGACAGTTCCTGCCTCAAAGAGCTTATAAATCTCCCCCCCCCCCCACCTCTCTCCCACATACTCTCTAATGTGGGTTAAACTTTGTAGCCCTGTGATGCTATATACATGATCAATGATAGTAAATAGAGTGTATTCTGTATGACAATTTTAGAAGTCTAAAGTATGAACTCCTGTCTTTTCATAATTACTGATAAAAGCCCCAATTTGCTCCAGTTTGAATGTAGTTAGGCTTAGGGGGTTAAGTCTATGCTGTTTTAAA
The DNA here is from genome assembly GCF_015237465.2 of Chelonia mydas. NCBI lineage: Eukaryota > Metazoa > Chordata > Testudines > Cheloniidae > Chelonia > Chelonia mydas. The sequence goes on from NC_057851.1 coordinate 18,608,311, forward strand.
AGAAGAAGAAAACAGAGGATTTGATTGTTCATGACATTTTGTTCAGAATCAATCATTGTCGGCTCAGGTTAGACTGATTTACTATGAGCCTGCCATAGAAAAGATTTGCCACAAATGCCAAGGCTCTGAGCTATTTCCACTGCGCTGAACATAATGATGGATTTATCATTGCAATCAAGATGGTAAAACAGCATGGTCCCCTGAATAGAGCACCAGGCAAATTGATCACAACAGCCCTGAAGTTATATAAGGGCTTTGTTTATCTGATCTCAGTCTTCTGGAATAGTAATCCAACATAAGATAAAACACTCTGATCTTTACAGAAGTTTGGACAGGTTTTATCTCCCCAAAAGCATATATAGTGGAATAGTATTTACCAGGGAGTAAAATAACTACCCATTAAAAAAAAGTATATAATAAAATCCAGTCCAACATATTGTCCAGTGGTAGGAAATACCATTATTACCATGGACAGTAACCACCAATCTTACAGCATTCTCTCAATCCATAAATGAATATGCTGTAATAGCTTAGTATGAAAGTGAATAATGTGGGAACCAGAACATTTGCTTTTAATGCATTACCTTTTCATTACAAGCATTCTTTCCTAATTCAATAAAAAGATGGTGACAACAGGAAGTGCTTCCAGAGCCTAAGTACATTAAAACTAAAATGAAATATTGGCCCTTTCATGATTATGCAGCAGCAAACTTGGCTTTTGCACCAAGGTGACAGAAATAATCAGTCTGTAGCTAACACTTTTCAGTCATAGATCTCAAAGCACTTTGCAAAGGAGTGTAAACATTATTATCCATTTAACAGATGAGGACTCTGTGCCACAGATCTTGGTATGATCCCGGATTTCCTAATATTCCTTCTACTCTATTGCAACTCACTGTCCCGCAAAGGTACCAAGAAACTCGGATAAAACAAAGGAAGGAACTCACATGAGCTCTCTGCACTGGATATCCATCTATCTGGGACTCCAGCTATCTCAGAGATTTTCGCTGCCTCTGGGAATCACAGTGGCTGATGTATAAACTGGAACAAGGACATTCTGGGTAAAGAGTATCTTCTCACCCACAGCCAAAATTAGCCAAAAATGTATCCCATCTTCCTTCATCTTGCTCCTGTGAAAATAGATGGGATTTGATGTGTGGGCTGAAGATGAATAGAATAGGACTATTCTGGACCAAGAGCAGACAGAGTCCCAAGGTTGAGGACCCCTCATAGTTATCAACTGATGCCCTAAAGCATGACATTTGGTTAGCTCTATGCTACAGAGCAAAACTAACATTGCTGGGGCAGATCCACTTCTAGATCATCCAGGTCCTTTACATTGCCACAGCACTGTCCAGGTGTAATATAGTGCTGGGATAGCCAGCTCTGCCCTTTCAGTCCCAAGTCAAGTGTTTGTGTTGGGATGGGTGGAGTGGCTGCGGTGCTACTGCACTTCAGCTGTTATCTGCTAGAGTAATGGTACCTAGACTACTTTAAAGAATGCAGGGATAATGTAGAACAGGTTCCTTTTCAGCCCTCCCTCTCCAGGACTGCCAGCAGACAATGGGCATAGCTGAAAAGTCCAGTCCATAATCATTAAATTGTATTTCTCCTTCCCTCTCCAGCTCCTGCTGCTGCTGCTGCTGTAATTCTGCTGTCTCCTATTTCTCTTTCCATCTCTAGCTCTCTTTCTCTCTTTGGAGGTTAATAGGATGTAGCCCATCAAGGATCTTGGGCCAAACTGTTTGGCCATCCCTGATCTAGAATCCATCTAACGAGTGAACAAACTCTTTATGCTTGCAGCTATGGGCCAATCTGATTTTGTATTAACTTCAGGAAGGTCAACATGGTCTCTAAATGTGATAAATATCCCATTCCTCAAACTGCTGATGGAGAGCATAGACTAGGTGAAAGATCTAGGCTTGTGCAGAGACACAAATAGGTATTACAGTATAAAAGGAGTTAACTGTTAGACTCTCTCTCTCTCTCATTTTTAATGTCTTTTCCGTGCCAGTGTTGGTGCTCAAGGAGGAAACCAGTCTCTTCTGTCCTTCTCTGTCACTTGCTGCTGCTTCCTTTTTCTCTATGGTGTTGAGATTGGCAATTCTGGTCTCCTTGCTAAGGGTTCTCTTTAAAGTTTATCTTGGGTGCCCACATTTCCTCATACACGTTGGTATCCACATGATAGCACGTGACATTATTGACATGAACTGGAACAGTATAGATTATTGTTGCAACCAAGGTCCTGTAGTGGCACCAAATCTTGTATAAAGGGGGTCAAATAAGGTGTCTAAGACAAGGTTATGGTTTGCTGGTTATGGTTATGCTATCTATATGTGTGTATCATTTTTGTAGTTGAAGTTATGAATATTGGCTCTATACTGTCTGTAGTTCAAACTTACGCTATGCTTCTGGGTGACACCCCAGACAAGTTGGTGTCAGCTCTGCCTAGCCTGCTTGATGGCCCATTAAGGACCATCGGCTATACAAATGACCCACTGAGAGAAGGCAGACACACCTTGTGACTCAGCAAGGTATGCAGGGACATGCCTATGGACAGAATTCTGAGGTGTTTCCAGGCCATGTGATGGACAGCTTGTCTTTAGGACAAAGAAAGAAAGACCACATGGCCAGAGACTATAAAAAGCTGCTGCAGCTCCTTCATCTGGTCTTCAATCCTGCTTCATACCTCTGGAGGGTCTTTGCTACAAAAAGAAGCTTTACACAAAGGACTGTTGACCCATCCTAGCTGTGGATGTACTGCAGAGACTTGATTTGAACCTGCAGCTTATTCCATCATTGCTACAAGCCTGAACTAAGAACTTTGCCATTACTGTATGTAATTGATTCCATTTAACCAGTTTTAGCTCTCATCTATATCTTTTTTCTTTTATGAATAAACCTTTAGATTTTAAATTCTAAACGATTGGCAACAGCGTGATTGTGGGTAAGATCTAATTTATATATTGACGTGGGTCTGGGGCCTGGTCCTTTGGCATCAAGAGAACCGTTTTTCTTTTACTGGGGTTTTGGTTTTCATAACCATTTGTCCCCATAACAAGTGGCGCTGGGGGTGATATTGGGAAACTGGAGTGTCTAAGGGAATTGCTCGTGTGACTTGTGGTTAGCCAATGGGGTAAAACCAAAGTCCTCTCTATTTGGCTGGTTTGGTTTGCCTTGGTGTGCATAGAAACCCCAGCCTTGGACTTAACTGCCCTGCTTTAAGCAACGTGTCCTGAATTGGCACTCTCAATTGGGTCCCTCCAGAACCAGCATCATTACATAGCGTCATGTAGAAGTCTGTGTGTTGGTATCCAGAGTACATGCCCCAGATAAGTCTTGTGTTTCCTTATGATTCTGGTAGAAATGAGCGGCTGGGTGGTGATTTCCTGGATATCTTCGTTGGTGATTATATCTTTCCTACCAATGCCCAGAATCTTTTCTGTCTAACGTTTTAGTAGATCTCCAGCTCCTGCAGCTGTATGTTAACACCAAGATTACATCGGAACTGAAAATTCTCAGATTTGATTTGGTGCTGAATATCTTTGATTTCCACGTGCTGTTGAGTATAATGAATGCTGTGGATGGCTTTCCTATCCTTCCTATCCTCTCTTTTCCTTCTTGAGGTCTCTTTTGGCTAATATGGTGCTTCTGAGGTAGCTGGACTGTTCTACTTTCTTCATATTTTTGCCTTCTAATGTGATGTTACTGCTTGATGTCTGGCTTTCAGTGATGTTTGTTTTATCATAACTCATTTTAAGCCCTGCTTGGCCTGCTATTTTTATATAATATTTATATATATATATATTATCTTACTGAGTGTAACAACTGGAGAACAGTTACTTTACTTGTTGTTGCAGGGAAAGCTGCAGCGTGATACTACACAGGATGAGAGAGGCAGTGGATTTAAAGCGTAGAGAAGAACTGGCTACATTCAGTCCCAGGAAACCCTATGTAGATCATCATAGAAGGGTATGTCTACACTGGAAACTTCAAAGCACTGCCGCGAGAACGCTTCCTTCAGCAGCGCTTTGAAGTGCAAGTATGGTCATGCACGAGCACTGGGAGAGAGGTCTCCCAGCGCTCCTGGTAATCCACCTCCACGAGAGGATTAGCTCCAAGTGCTGGGAGCGTGTGGAATATTCTTCAGTCCTATGGGATCCCAGCTAAAGTCATTAACATCATCAAGGCCACATACAGACATGTGAAGCATTCTGTAAACTTAAGGTGAACAACAAGTGGTTCAGTGTGGACATTGGCACTGTTGTTTTGTATTGCCATAGACTGGATAATGGAGAAGTGTATTAGCAACACAAATACTGGTGTAACATGGGTAGATAGCAATTGCCTAGAAGACCTAGACTTTGCTGATGATTTTGCGTCTCTGAACGACAGCCCTGAAAAGTTACAGATAAAGAGAGACTCTGCATGGGCTCTATAAATTCATTTCTTTGCAACTCAGTTATAATTGAACATAAAACAAATGATGTATTTGACAAATTTAGTCTCTTTCTCTGCACATGGACATTCTGTAAGCAGATTGTTATTTCTTCATTGTATTCATCATTTGAATGTATCCAATTAATATTATTTCAGTTTTTTTCTCTATGGATTGGTCATGAATAGTTGAAATTTGAGCTGTATTGCTTATATCTCTGTGACTCAATTTCCCCATCTATAAAATGAGGATAATGATACTTTGCAAAGTGCTTTGAGTTCTTCTGCTGAAAAGCATTATATAAGAGCTGGGTATTATTAATTAATTATTATTATTATTAAATCTGATAGGTTAGATAATAAACATGGCTTTGTCTCTCTTTTGTGACTGGACAAGCATGCAACAATTTCTGACATGAAAACTTGTGTGCTGAATGCAAAATAAAGTTTCTATGATTACTCACCCATGCAACTTTGAAATTTGCTTTCTGCAATTTTTGCTAGTATAATGCTATCACTTCAAGGTTTGAGGCAATTAAACACACAAGGTTTTGAAAAAAGCTGATGTGAATAAATTTAAAACTCAGAGGAGTATTTGTGAACATTTTATTTGCATTATTCAGCCAGCTCTGTTTTTGGGTTGCATGGAAAACCTTCAGGCATAATGTTGGACCTTATTCAACAGGGATGTGATTATTTCCGCAGGTGCATAGACGGGTAATGTGGCTTTTAAAGAAAACGGATGTGACTCAACTAGAGGGTGTGTGAAGAGGATGCAGGATGCTAGCATAACACACAGTTTCATAACTGTTTAAACTACTTCAGAGGTAAAATTACCAGGTTTATTCTGCCAGCGATAAGAGTGATCCAGAAACTACTTATTAGGATACTGGTGTTTCCCGTATTACATATTACAGCATATTTGACACTCATCTCTCATTCATCTCTGTTCTTTAACCAGACCAATTTCCAAGACAATTGTATTCTCCCTTTTTAAAATTATCTACTCTGTGCTTCAGTTTTCTGTAACATTGAAATTTTGTACATACAGATCCTGTGTAGTTTTCTTAAATTGTATCACAAAAAGCACTTTGTAATATGACATGAACTGCCCTTTACTCAGTCCAGCGACTAAATGCCACCATTGTGGCCCTAAGGATGTTGACTGGGCCTGCAACTAGGAGTAATTCCCAGATAGAATAGATGGGCTTGAGCCAGCATGCTAAGAATAGTAGTGCAGCCTGGGTAGCACGGGCTCTGTCTCAGGATAGCCATCCGAGTAGAGTTCGGCCTATGCCCCCTGAATACATATTTGAAGGGCTAGCTTGAGCTATTTACTTGAGCTGGGAATCACATGCCCAACTCCAAGTGCAGACATATCCTTACTTCTGTGCATTAATGGCTGCATCAACATATATATCTCTACAATAAGGTTGCTCAAAAATTCTCCATCAAAACTGTTATTCTGCAGGAAGATTAGATTTTCAGTTAAAGGATTTGTGTGTGTGTGTGTGTGGAAAATATCTGCATTCTGTTGAAAATTTTGATTTATTGTTGAAAAACAATGTCTGAAAACCCCCCAAAATGGGTTTTTCATTGGAAAATCAAAATATTGTGATTCTGAATCTTTCACAATGCCTCATGGGAGTTGTAGTTTGGGTGCTTCATGTTCCCATTCTACCCTATTGGTCAGGCTCCCCAGCCTGATCTCATCTCACGTGACAATGCGACTACCATGATGTGTGGTGTCTCCTCACTAGAAAGTGAGACTATAGCACATCATGGGAGATATAATCCACGCAGGAAACTTTGCCTGCAGAGGAGAATGAGAACATGAGTTACTTGTACTACAACTTCCATCAGGCACCAGGGCACTATTTCACACTCAACATATTTCAGATTTTCAGCTGAAATATTTCACATTTCAATTTTTCACCAACAACTCAAAGGTTTCCACGGGGAGGGGGCGGAAACCCCACATTTTCAAGCCATCTCTAATTCATACATATACATATCTACCTTTCCATACACACAAACATATTATACCACGGACAACATGCCGGCCACGTACTTTGAGGCAAATTCGTGAAAGTGGAAGGTAGGCAAAGAAAACAACCACAGCACCACAGTTTAGGGATGTTTTTCCTCTTCACATCTCTCCGTTTGTCTCCACTCTTTATGTTCTGAATTCTCTCCTATGCACACTGGCAGCGGGGTTGAATTCTGATGAGACTATAATCGATGTAATGCTGGGCAGTATGTTGCCTCAAGGATTTAACAGGAAAATAATAGTTGCCCACCACTTTCTCAGCTATCAGGAAGGTTGGGTAACTTGATTAAACAGGGGCATTTTGGCCGTTTCCAGACAGATTGCCTAGTCCAGGCAATTAGTTTATTTTCCACAAGGATAAAACACAATAGAAAAAAAACTGAATACCTTCCCCCCAAAATTGCTTACTCTATTTTGACATTCTGTTCTTGCATAGTGGGAACTAAATCTCAGTAATCTTGAACTGACTTCAGATTGACCTTGAAACTCACAAACTACATTACACAATGATGTGACCATGAGCAAACAGAAGAAAAGTGTTCACGAAGGCAGCAACAAGCCCAGAACGTACTCAGAGCAAACAAATATTAAACAAAAAGAGCATTGTTTATATAGACAGTTCTTTTAATTTTGTGTAGGCTTTGGAGAACCAAGACTTACATAGGGAAAATAAAAAATATTCAGCACTTAGCAGTCAGCTGTAAAACCTTGCAATTTTACCTTTGGGGTATTTGCTATATTCTTTCAACTTCCCTATAGTTACTATAGGAAATATCAAAATACAATATAATTAGGGTTGTTCAAGTGTGAAAATGTAATTGATTATCAGCTACTGATGATTGGACCCAAAAAGTAATCTCTTACACATAAATACATGTTTAAATGCATTCTAATTCAGCAAAGCACTTAAGGACATACTTAAGCCCCATTAAAGTCAAATAAGCACATGCCTAAAATGTTTAAATGCTTTGTTGAATAGATATGGCCTGCTAAATTGGGGGCTACGCTATTACTGGTTATTTTTACAGCTGTTTTTATTCAGATTGATTTTATTCTAGGATCACTAACTATTCAGAAGAACTAAATAAAAAAAATAGAACTAATTCTAATCAGCTTCTAACTCTTTATTTCCATTGCTGGAATGTATTGTCTTCATTGACTGACATTGGTTTTAGTTCCTGCTCCATTTTCCACTGTGCCAGGCATGCATCTTGTTGAGATTGCAAAATGGTGTGTGATAACATTGCCACCTATTCGTACTTCAGTCCTATGGCCAATTATTCCCATTGTTAAGAATGTGCATAGTATTTCCGGTTTGAACTTTGCTGACTTCTACTTCCTGCTGTTGCTTCTTGTTATGCTTTTGTGTGCTACCTTAAAGAGCCCTGTAGTATCACTTTCTTGACCTATTCTCAATTCATGATGAGCCAAGATTCAGAGAGGAAACATCTGGGCCAATGATTGTGATTCAGCCAGACCTTGGTAATGTATGCAAAGTCAGGAACCTCATCAGTGATCAAATCCTGGATGGTGATAACCTTTTTAGCCACTGATTTTGCAGTTAAATAGCATGAATCAAAGTGTTGCATTTTTGTCAATCAACAGTGTGCACTGAATAAGAGATACCAGCTGAAACCTGACATTACATACATCAAACATGGTCTGGACCTTAATCACTATCTCTTTTTGCGTTGGTTCTTTTTTCTCATCATTACATTATAAAGAACAATTGATTTCTTCCTGGGCTTCCATAAGCAGACCTCATGGAAACATTGAATGGGTGCAGGTTCTCAAATGGATGTGTGATTAGGACTCGTGATGGCAGACTGCCAACTGTTTTATACATCTAGGTTCTTATGCTGAATCCCTCACTTCTTCAACTAACATCTTCCCCATTTTCCCCATGATTGAACTAGCACAATATTTCAAGGCATTAAAGCAGATTCTTATCTGTAAAAATGTTATTTTTGCCCAAGAAAACAAATATGAAGCGTTTGAGAAAGTGGAAAAATATTCTCCCTAAGTGGTGTTCCAATCTAAAGTTGACTCTATCTCTGGCCAAAGGGTAATTGTTTTGCAACTTTCAGATGTTCAGATATGTTATTGTCCACACAGCTCTCTCTAGAATAAATCCGAACTGTACCTGCTCCTTGAAAAAAAAAAAAAGGAAAGGGACAAGCTGAGTTAGAACTGTCAAGTTCCAAACCTTTTCCAAATGCTATAAACTGTTACATAGACTATCATTTTACTATTATTGCCAGTTAAGACAAGGTGAAACACATGAAAAGATTTAACTGACGTCCTGAACTAGAGTAAATTAATTAGGAGGTTATTATTGGTGATGGTAAGTGTTTTATCATGAACACCTTTGTATTTGTTTTTCTCTTGTCATGGGGGTATTAGGTATTTGGTTATTCTTCAACTCAGATAAATCTGACCCCTCCCCAAGAACCAGGAAGAGAGATTTAGGGGCTCTCATCACTGATTCTGAGCTGCCATGCTTTCTCAGGTTTGCTTTGCTGTCCTCTAATGAGAATTTACTATGGAGTCCAAAAATATCACTTCCAGGATTTTCCATAGAATCATAGGCCTGGAAGGGACCTTCAGAGATCATCTAGTCCAGTCCCCTGCACTCATGGCAGGACTAAGTATTGTCTAGACCATCCCTGACAGGTGTTCGTCTAAGCTGCTCTTAATCATCTCCAACCATGGAGATTCCACAACCTCCCTAGGCAATTTATTCCAGTGCTTAACCACCCTGACAGTCAGGAAGTTTTTTCCTAGTGTCCAACCTAAACTGCCCTTGCTGCAATTTAGGCACATTGCTTCTTGTCCTATCCTCAGAGGTTAAGAACAATTTTTCTCCCTCCTCCTTGAAACAACCTTTTATGTACTTGAAAACTGTTATCATATCCCCACCTCAGTCTTCTCTCCTCCAGACTAAACAACCCCAATTTTTTCAATCTTCCCTCATAGGTCGTGTTTTCTAGATCTTTAATAATTTTTGTTGCTCTTCTCTGGACTTTCTCCAATTTGTGCACATCTTGTTATACCAATAAAATAAAAACCAGCAGGATCTTATTAAAGGGAAAAAGGCAAAATGCTACATTTATTGTAAATACAGAAAGAATCATAGTAAGCAGTTAGTTATAGCTATAACATTCCATTCAATCTCATATTTATTCACACATTCATTCATACACACACACACAGGTTCTACAAGGTTGTTATCATAGTTACCAGCCTTAGAGTTGCTCATGCCAAGCCACTGGCCAGGTGGCCTGAATATGAGGAAGGAGCAGGGCCTTGTCAGATGCTCATCTGATGCTCCTGGAAGTTGGTTTTTCAGAATCAGACCCCAAAGTTCTCACTTTCTAGAGTCCATTTTTATAGGAATTTCTTCCGATGCCAGTCTATGGGAATTGCTTCATCATGCTGTTGCTGAATCAATCAGCAGATGGCACATTCCTGACGGCTCTGTGCTGCCAGATGTTATCTTGTTCTTTGGTTCTCCCATCCTTGAGGCTGTTGGGTGGATTCCAGTCTGCCCTCCGGGGGTCCTCTGGTTGTTTCCACTTGACGCCTTCTTCAGCCGATGGACACTGGATTCATAGGCTGGCACCTCCCTGATCATTCAGTTATTATCCACACCAAGCATCCATCCACATACATCCTCTATCTCTATTTTAATCACAATTGTTAACAAAGCGAGATGAATACAACAAAAGGGCAGGGAGTCTCTGGGTGCTGTTTCTGTTGTTACAGAGTATTGCTTTGAGTCTCTCTCTGTCTGAGTAGTTGTTGTTACAAAGAATTGCTTTGAGAACAGACTCTGTCTTAGAATGTACTAACACAATTAGCAGCTTGCAAATTTCACACAGAGAGGGAGAGAAACAGTACCAAAAACCAAGAGACCTCTTAATTAGTAATATCCTGGAATTTAAACTATGGGGAATCAAACTCATTTCTGATTTTAATACAGAACTTCTTTAATATGATCCAACAATCTTTCCTGAAACATGGTGGCCAGAATTGAACACAATACTTCAGTTGAGGCCTAATCAGCACAGAGTAGAGCAGACAAATGACTTCTTGTGTCTTGCTTACAACACTCCTGCTAATACATCCCAGAAAGATGTTTCCTTTTTTTGTAACAGTGTTGCACTGCTGACTCATATTTAGCTTATGATCCACTGTGTCCCAGATCCCTTTCCGCAGTACTCCTTCCTAGGTAATCATTTCCCATTTTGTATGTGTGCAACTGATTGTTCCTTCCTAAGTGGAGTATTTCGCATTTGTCCTTACTGAATTTCATCCTATTTACTTCAGACCATTTCTCCAGTTTGTCCAGATCATTTTGAATTTTAATCCTATCCTCCAAAGCACTTGCAAACCTCCCAGCTTGGTATCATCTGCAAACTTTACAAGTGTACTCTCTATGCCATTATCTAAATCATTGATGAAAATATTGAACAGAACCGGACCCAAAACTGATCCCCACTCGATATGGCCTTCCAGCTTGACTGTGAACCACTGATAACTGCTCTCTGGTAACAGTTTTCCACCAGTTATGCACCCACTTTATAGTAGCTCCATCTAGGTTATATTTCCCTACTTTATGGGAAGGTCATGTGAGACAGTATCAAAAGCCTTACTCAAGTCAAGATATACCTAAATAGCTTCCTCCCCACCTAGGAGGAGAATTCTAAATTGTGCCTTTACACTCATGGTAGCAGAAAGTGTTTTCGTGGTGGGTTTCCAGCACTGCCTGAAAACAGGAGGCCCTTCAGATGTGTAAAATAATTGTAAAAATAAAAAATAAACTGTAACCAGAATGCCTTCACTTTTCTTTAGAGCCTTCAGATTTGTCTATATATGCAGTTATTTAGCTGAACTGATTTTTCTTCTCTAATCAGCAATTAGATAACACAGCCTAAGAGCCAGATCCTCAACTGGCACAAATCGCACCATTGCATGATAATCAGTTGTTGGGTGCCTGCCTTGAGACCCCGTCAGCCTGATTTTCAGAAGGTGGGTGCTTAGCTTAGATTGAAAGCTCTTGGGTGAAAGGAACTGTCTTTTTGTTCTGAGTTTATAAAGCACCTAGCTGAGGTCCCGTAAACCGAATAATAATATGCACTTTCTGAAAATCAGAAGATGAAATCCTGGCTCCACTGAAGTCAGTGGAAGATTTACTACTGGAACCAGGATTTCCCCCACCGTTTTCAAGGTGTCTTCATGGGTGGCGGGTGAACCGGTGGCTTGGGGAGACTCGTCCCTGGCCGGCCCTGCCCGAGGACTCACCCATTTCCCCACCATAGTCCCCTCCCTCCTCCCCATGACCAACAGCCTCCTCCCCCCACTCCCAGCCCCGGAGCGCCGGATGGGCGGGCGATGCATGCCCCGCCCCCCCCAGCTCCCAGAGCAGGGCGGGCAGGTGGTGCACCCCCCATCCCACCCCCAGCCCCAGTGGCTCCATTCCCCCTGCCCAGTGCTGGGTGGCATGGCCCCAGCACCTGGAGGCCCCCCAGTACGAGGCAGCGCCAGCCACCCAAAGTCCCAGTCGCCCCAGCCCCAGCCCCAGCAGGCTTCCCTGAAGAGGAGCAGCCTGCCTAGGCTGGGGCCAAGGGGGAAGGGCAAGCACGAAGGGGCTTCAGGGAAGAGTGTAGGTGGGGCCATGCCAGGCTGTTTGGTGAGGCAGAGCCTTCCCCAGCCTATGCGACATATCACCCATAGATGTCTTGATTTGGGCAGTCCAAAACTGAAGTACCCAAAATCACTTGTCACTTGAAGTTTTAGGCCTGCAATAATTGGGGATGTAGCAGAGAGTTATTTTCCTGTCTATTATATAAACAGATGATTAACATAAATGCTGTGACATGTTCATGGGGAAGGAAAAATAAGATTGTTACAAAATCCTTGGTGGTTATTGCAGTAGCTCTGCTCTTGAGAATATCCAAAGGACAAATTTTCATGCACATATCTGAGATCTGTCTCTTTTTTATTTCCTTTATTCATTCTTCTCCATAGCTGATGACATGGATATTATTTAGATATTATCATAATTATTACTAAGGCATGGACAATTTTATTATATAAGTTTCGAGTAATTTTTTAAGGGACTAAAAGTGGTTCTCATTTAAATTCATTAGCTGTTAATATACTGCACATTTTGTAAGAAAGTAGTTGAAGTCTAACTTCAGAGTGAAGCTGAAAATGCTTTAGCTTTTCAAGGCGGACTCATTTTCACATTACCTTTTGGTTTCAGCCAGTCAGGTTTATCAGAATTAGAAATGAGTGGTACATTAGTCTGAAAATCACCTTTTCAGACAACAATCATTGATTGTCTCACAGTCAGCTATATTAGATTCATTTTGCTAAGCAGCTGAGAAGGGGGGGGGACCCCCAAAGAATCTAACATCTTTGTCTGCTTAAGAGCTCCCAAGCTGCGAAACCATCGAGACCACCTACGCAGTGTGAACAATCAATCAGCCAGGCAAATTGCAGCTCATCTCAGGCAGTGAGGATTGAATAGGAATGTAGCTAGAGTTGAAGAACACTGATGGATTTCAGCTGGCCTTTCAGCTATCTCACATCACCATCTAATGTCTAAAACATATCTTACTAAAAAAAAAAAGCTAGATGGATAGATACTCTTGAAGAAGTTAATGTCAAGGGCATCACCTTTCTTAAAGTGTCCCCTGATAATCCTCACTATTGACTTGGAAAGCTTGGCAGAGTTGCTTTCACTGCGGACATTTAAGACTTTGTCTTCAATGCAGAGTTAACTTGTGCCCTTACCTGGGCTTTAGCTGAGGAAAACCTATGACCGCTGACATTTAGCCTGGGCTAGCTGACCTGGCTGGGGGTGAAGGTTAGAACTTGGACTTTGCTTTAACTTGGGCTGGAACCTGCCTCCTTTGCAGTGAGGGTGCAGTCTAAATCACTCAAGTGCTGATAATCCAATATACCTTCCCTACAGTTCCCCGCAAAGGACAGAAAAGTTTACTCATAATTGACTGAGAAGCTCTCATAGGGTATGCCAACACTACAGCTGGAGTTGTGACTGCAGATCAGATCGGCATAACCATGCTAGCTTTACCCTAGCTAGCATCACTAAAAATAGCGATGAAGATGTGATGAGATGACCGAGGGCTAGCAATGCAAGGACATATCCAGAGTTCCAGGCAGGCTTGTTCAGCCCCCACAAAAGCCCATTCTGCACCGTCCCTGCACCGTCCCTGTTTTTAATAAACCAAGTTTTGTTTCTTAAAATGTTTTATGGCATGGCAAAGTGTAGCACATAGTGCTGTGAATACATATCTGAGCATCCAAACTAAAAGTATTTGGACAGATTGCTAAAGTACTGTTTGAGTTTAGTGCTCACCCTATCAGGGAACAAAAAGAAAAGGAGTACTTGTGGCACCTTAGAGACTAACCAATTTATTTGAGCATGAGCTTTCGTGAGTTTCCACAGTATGCATCCGATGAAGTGAGCTGTAGCTCATGAAAGCTCATGCTCAAATAAATTGGTTAGTCTCTAAGGTGCCACAAGTATTCCTTTTCTATTTGCGAATACAGACTAACACGGCTGTTACTCTGAAACCTATCAGGGAACAGAACACTATTTGAGTCAGGAGATCACTCTCACTGCAAATAGCAAGCTAGGAATATTACATACACAGAGAGCAATAGCCACAGCAAATAGTTTGTGATCGGAGTGTATGCTGAAAGATGTTTACATGAAAGATTCATGGAATAATTTGGAGTAACAATGACAGTTGTAAATATCAAAGTCTGCTCCTGGGTAATTCACAAACAGAAAGAGAGGCTAAATTCATCAAATAAATTGTTTGCTGCAAATAGTTCTCCCAGCTTTTTTCAAGTGTGGCTAATTGACTATCAATAATGTATAAAAAAGCTGAGAGAATAAAAGTATCACACGACTGTCATTCTATTATGTAATTGAAGATCATTAACTATATTAATGACTTTACTAATTCATATATTGTTAACCAACCATTAATGCTTTATTTCAGGCACATACCTTATAAGCATTCCTGACACAGGTTTGGAACAAGATTCCTCATACAAAAAATACTCTGCATAGACTAAATCTTGCTTGCTGAGCTAGTGCAAGTAGGGTTACCAACTTTCTGACTGCAGAAAATTGAACACTCTAACTCCACCCCCTACCCTGCTGCCCCGCCCCTTCTCTAAGGCCCTGCCCCTGCTCACTCCATTCCCTCTCCCTCCCATGCTCGCTCTCCCACACACTCACTCATTTTCACTGGGCTGGGGCAGGGAGTTGGGGTGTGGGAGGGGGTGAGTATGTGGGCTCTGGGATGGGGCCGGGGATGAGGGGTTTGGCGTTCAGGAGGGGATGTGGGCTCCAGGAGGGAATTTGGGTGCAGGAGTGGGATCCGAGCTGGGGCAGGGGGTTGGAGTGTGGGAGTAGGTGAGGACTCTGGCTAGGAGCTCTGGGGTGGGGCTGGGGATGAGAGGTTTGGGATGCAGAAGGAGGCTCTGGGGTGGGGGGCGGAGCTGAGGGGTTAGGAGTGTGGGAGGGGGCTCCAGGCTGGGCTAGGGGATTGGGGTGCAGGGAGGGTGAGGGCTCCACTGGGGGTGAGACATCTGGTGTGGGGCTGGGGATGAAGAGTTTGGGGTGCAGCAGGGGGCTCCGGGTTGGGGCCTAGGGGTTTGGGTGTGGGGGGGGGCTCAGGGCTGGGGCGGGGGGGTGCAGGAGGGGCTGCGGGGTGTGGGCTCCGGCCAGGCGGTGCTTACCTCAGGCGGCTCCCAGAAGCAGCCAGCATGCCTGGCTTCTAGGTGGAGGGGCCAGGGGGCTTTGTACGCTGCTTGTGGCTGCAGGCGCCGCTCCCACAGCTCCCATTAGCCATGGTTCCTGGCCCGGGGAGCTGCGGAGCTGGCACTTGGGGCAGGGGGCAGTGCATGAAGCCTCCCTGATCGCCCCTGTGCCTAGGGGCTGCAGGGACATGCGGCCTCTTCCAGGAGAGGTACGGAGCTAGGGCAGGCAGGGAGCTGCCTTAGCCCCGCTGACCGGACTTTTAATGGCCTGGTCAGTGGTGCCATCTGGAGCAGCCAGGGTTCCTTTTCGACTGGGGGTTCCGGTCAAAAACCAGATGCCTGGCAACCCTAAGTGCAAGTAGCCAACTCATGTGAGAAAGCAAACAGGATTTGGTCCTAAGGGGGACTTTGAGGTCGGGATCTCAAACTTAAATCTAACTACTAAGGTGTGTTTCCTTTGAGAAAGGAAAATGGAGACATACATAACTGATGTTTCAGGAAGGCATGTTTGTACTTCCAACTCTTGGGGGCGGAGGGAGAAGGGGGGTAACCCTGGCAGAATAGAAGGAAAGAGGAGGCCAGTTCTGCAGAAGATTTTCTTTAGTAATGCTGCCAAAATTCTGTAAGTAACGGATTTTAGCATCTGTCTTGTGCAAATGCTGATCACACAGGTTAGACCTGCCAAGGGCTCTGAGCTTGTGCACTCCACTCCACATACCTTCATGAATTGGTGTTCCCTCCTTATTGAGGTTGATTGCAGTCTCTGGGGGTTTTTTGATAGTCAGTGACTTCTTTTTTCTTTTCTTTTGGTTTTTGGTACCCCAAACATATAATAGATGAGTCCTCAGCTTGCTTTGCTGAATACTGCTTTTTCTTAGCTATAATTTACAGAAAGTGAACCCTTCTCACTTGGGAAATAGTCATGCACCTAATCTAAAGAGTCTGTTAGGGGCTGGGTTAAATCTCTTTGAAACTGGTGCAAGTAATAGCAGCCTTCCTTTCAGAAAAAAAAAATGTAAAAAAAATATTAAGCTCCTTTACCAAACCAGAAAATTGAAACAATAGCAGTCTCCACCCAAAACACAGACACATGATACTGCCCAAAGCAAAAGCACATGTGGGTGGAGGGGTTAAGCTGGGTATTGTTTTTGCAGAGGGGAGTGTATGTGTGTGAGAGAAGCAGCAAAACACACCACACAGAAAGACTTAAACCAGGTCTACACTAAAAAGTTAAATTGACTCAGCTACATTGCTTACGGGTGTGAAAAATCCACACCCCTAAGCGACATAGTTAAGGTGACCTAACTGCCCAGAGGAGACAGTGATGAATAGAATTCTTCCATCGACCTTGATATCGCATTCTGGGGTGATGGATTAACTAGAGCAACGGGAGAACCCCTCCTATCACTGAAGCAAACGTCTGCACTGAAGCAGCTATAATGATGTAGCCAGAAATATAGTTTTAGAGAAAGAGCAGAAGGCCAAGGGCACAGCCAGAGCATGCATTGAATCATGGCCCTTAGGAAAAATTCTAGAAGTGATTTGGAGGCATAGTGGCTTGGAGCTGTGAGGGAAGAGACTATAGAATCACAGAACTGGAAGGGACCTCAAGAGGTCATCTCGTCCAGTCCCCTGCACTCAAGGCAAGACTAAATATTATCCAGACTATCCCTTACAGGTGTTTATCCAACCTATCTCCTGTTGTTGATTCCTGCTACGGTCACGGAAACAGGATTTTGTGCGTTCTTCATAAATAAACAGGTTTGTATCAAAGAAAATGCCTGACTCCAACATCATTTTTTGCCTTTTAGCTGAAGCAACAGGCAGAACCCCACATTTTGCTACCCGCTCAGGTCAAAAAGGAGTAACAATGCTTTGTTACCAATTGCTGTAAAGTGCCTGTTCTTCTAAAAGATGTTTTCATTGGTTACAAAATGCGGTTCAGCCCGAAATATTATAAACAATGGGCCAAATGCTAAAAACCTGATTATTTAGTTATTAGGCTAAGATTTTGCCGTGGCTATTTTTAGTAAAAGTCAAGGACAGGTGTAACGATGCTGGTTCTGGCGGGACCCAAATGAGAGTGCCAGTTCAGTACAAATTGCTTCAAGCAGGGCAGTTACAGCCCAAGGCTGGGGTTTCTACGCACACCAAGGCAAACCAAACCAGCCAAACAGAGAAGACTTTGGTTTTACCGCACTGGCTAACCATAAGTCACACAAGCAATTCCCTTAGACACTCCAGTTTCCCAATATCACCACCAGTGCCACTCGTTATGGGGACAAATGGTTATGAAAACCAATACCCCAGTAAAAGAAAAAAGGTTCTCTCGATCCCAAAGGACCAAGCCCCAGACCGAGATCAATATACAAATCAGATCTTACCCACAAATCACGCTGTTGCCAATCCTTTAGAATCTAAAATCTAAAGGTTTATTCATAAAAGGAAAAAGATATAGATGAGAGCTAAAATTGGTGAAATGGAATCAATTACATACAGTAATGGCAAAGTTCTTGGTTCAGGCTTGCAGCAGAGATCGAATAAACTGCAGGTTCAAATCAAAATTGATAGAGCCAGAAGAGTTCCCAGAAGTCACCTACTACAGGACAGGCCTAACAAAGAAAATAACAGAACGCCACTAGCCGTCACCTTCAGCCCCCAACTAAAACCCCTCCAAAGCATTATTAAGGATCTACAACCTATCCTGAAGGATGACACAACACTCTCACAAATCTTGGGAGACAGGCCAGTCCTTGCCTACAGACAGCCCCCCAACCTGAAGCAAATACTCACCAGCAACCACATATCACACAACAGAACCACTAACCCAGGAACCTATCCTGGCAACAAATCCTCGTTGCCAACTGTGCCCACATATCTATTCAGGGGACACCATCACAGGGATTAATAACATCAGCCACACTATCAGAGGCTCGTTCACCTGCACATCCACCAATGTGATATATGCCATCATGAACACTTCAATCTCTCTGGTCATACGATTACAGACATGAAAGTTGCGATATTACAACAAAAAAACTTCAAATCCAGACTCCAGCGAGAGACTGTTGAATTGGAATTCATTTGCAAATTGGATAAAATTAACTTAGCCACTCCCGGTCTCTATTCAAGCCTAAGTCATTATGCAAGGTAACCTATTTCCCCTTGTTTTTTCCTACCCACTCCCAGACGTTCTTGTTAAACCCTGGATTTGTGCTGGAAATGGCCTACCTGATTATCATACACATTGTAAGGAGAGTGGTCACTTTAGATAAGATATTACTAGCAGGAGAGTGGGTTTGTGTGTTTTCGGGGGGGAGAAAACCTGGATTTGTGCTGGAAATGGCCCAACTTGATTATCATACACATTGTAAGGAGAGTGATCACTTTAGATAAGCTATTACTAGCAGGAGAGTGGGGTGGGGGGGAGGTATTTTTTCATGATTTGTGTGTATAAAAACAAACATCTTCTGTATTTTCCACAGTATGCATCTGATGAAGTGAGCTGTAGCTCACGAAAGCTTATGCTCAAATAAATTGGTTAGTCTCTAAGGTGCCACAAGTACTCCTTTTCTTTTTGCAAATACAGATTAACACGGCTGTTACTCTGAAACAGGTTCAAATCAAGTCTCTGGAGTACATCCCCACCTGGGATGAGTCTTTCAGTCCTTCGTTCAAAGCTTCAGTGTAGCAAAGTCCCTCCAGAGGTAAGAAGCAGGACTGAAGACAAGATGGAGGAGCTGCAGCAGCTTTTTATATTCTCTTGCCATGTGGTCTTTCTTTCCCTGTTCCAAAGACAAGCTGTCCATCACATGGCCTGGAAACACCTCAGAGTTCTGTCCATAGGCATGTCTCTGCATACTTTGCTGAGTCCCAAGACGTGTTTGCCTTCTCTCAATGGGTCAGTTGTGTAGCTGATGGTCCTTAATGGGCCATCAAGCAGGCTAGGCAGAGCTGACACCAACTTATCTGGGGTGTCACCCAGAAGCATAGTACAAGTTTGAACTACAGACAGTATAGAGCCAATATTCATAACTTCAATTACAAAAATGATACACACATATAGACAGCAAAAAGAAAAGGAGTACTTGTGGCACCTTAGAGACTAACCAATTTATTTGAGCATAATCTTTCGTGAGCTACAGCTCACTTCATCGGATGCATACTGTGGAAAGCACAGAAGATCTTTTTATACATACAAACCATGAAAAAATGGGTGTTTACCACTACAAAAGGTTTTCTCTCCCCCCACCCTACTCTCCTGCTGGTAATAGCTTATGTAAAGTGATCACTCTCCTTATAATGTGTATGATAATCAAGGTGGGCCATTTCCAGCACAAATCCAGGGTTTAACAAGAATGTCTGGAGGGGGCGGGGGGGTAGGAAAAAACAAGGGGAAATAGTTTACCTTGCATAATGACTTAGCCACTCCCAGTCTCTATTCAAGCCTAAGTTAATAGTATCCAATCTGCAAATGAATTCCAATTCAACAGTCTCTCGCTGGAGTCTGGTTTTGAAGTTTTTCTGTTGTAATATCGCAACTTTCATGTCTGTAATCGCGTGACCAGAGAGATTGAAGTGTTCTCCGACTGGTTTATGAATGTTATAATTCTTGACATCTGATTTGTGTCCATTTATTCTTTTACGTAGAGACTGTCCAGTTTGACCAATGTACCTGGCAGGGGGGCATTGCTGGCACATGATGGCATATATCACATTGGTGGATGTGCAGATGAACGAGCCTCTGATAGCGTGGCTGATGTTATCAGTCCCTGTGATGGTGTCCCCTGAATAGATATGTGGGCACAGTTGGCAACGGGCTTCGGATTTGTGCTGGAAATGGCCCACCTTGATTATCATACACATTGTAAGGAAAGTGATCACTTTAGATAAGCTATTACCAACAGGAGAGTGGGTTTGTGGGGGGTGGGGGGATGGGGTGGGGAGAAAACCTGGAGTTGTGCTGGAAATGGCCCAACTTGATTATCATACACATTGTAAGGAGAGTGATCACTTTAGATAAGCTTTTACCAGCAGGAGAGTGGGGTGGGGGGAGAGAAAACCTTTTGTAGTGGTAAACACCCATTTTTTCATGGTTTGTGTGTATAAAAAGATCTTCTGTACTTTCCACAGTATGCATCCGATGAAGTGAGCTGTAGCTCACAAAAGATTATGCTCAAATAAATTGGTTAGTCTCTAAGGTGCCACAGGTACTCCTTTTCTTTTTGCGAACACAGACTAACATGGCTGTTACTCTGAAACATATAGACAGCATAATCATAATCAGCAAACCATAACCTTGTCTTAGACACCTCATTTGACCCTCTTTATATAAGATTTGGTGCCACTACAGGACTTTGGTTGCAACAATGATCAGTACGGTCCCAGATTATGTCAATAACATCACAACAGGTCACTGGCAATAAGGAAAAATTAACAGAAGCCCGTGACCTGTCCCTGACTTTTACTAAAAGTATCCATGACAAAATGGGGAGCACTGGGACAGCTGTAGGGGGCAGTTGGGAGCTCCCGGGACCCCCACCATCTGTGGGGGCTCAGATATCCACGGTCCCCCTCTGCCTGTGGCTTGGAGCTTCGGGGTCCCTGATGCCCAAAGCCACTGGGAGCTGTGGGTGGGCCCAGCCACAAGCTGTGGGGGTCTCCCACCATGGTGGCTCAGATCCCCCAGCCACCCATGATGGCCTGGATCTCCGGGGTTGCCCTGCCACCCGTGGCAGCCCAGAACGTGGGTGCCCCGCCGGCCGCAGCAGCAGGAAGCTGCAGCATCCCCGCAGGCCGAAGCAGGCAGGAGCTATGGGGTCCCCCACTTCTCACGGTGGCTCAGACCTTGGGGGCCCCTGCCGCTGAAGGGGTACTCCGCAGCTCCCAGCCGCCATGAGCTGAAGTCATGGAGGTCTTTGGAAGTCACGGATTCCGTGACTTCTGCAACCTCCGTGACAAAATCGTAGCAGTAGTTATTACTTCTCCTGACTCAGACTGAGTCTCATTTCACACAATGGGAGTTGGTATAAGTAAGATTTGGTCCACCATTAACATTGCTAAACAACCTGTACATATTTGTATTTCATTATTAGACTTCTTATTTTTAGGGTAGTGTATTAGTATATATGTATCTGACTCATACAAGTTTCAGAGTAGCAGCCGTGTTAGTCTGTATTCGCAAAAAGAAAAGGAGTACTTGTAGCACCTTAGAGACTAACAAATTTATTTGAGCATAAGCTTCGTGAGCTACAGCTCACTTCACTGTATTTTCCACTGCATGCATCCGATGAAGTGAGCTGTAGCTCACGAAGCTTATGCTCAAATAAATTTGTTAGTCTCTAAGGTGCCACAAGTAGTCCTTTTCTTTTTACTTATACAAGTGTAAATATATACATTGAGGAACAAAGAATGTAGGGCATGCTCATGGGGTGTAGGACTCTATCCTGGGAATAAGTGACTCTGAAAAAGAAATGGGATTCATAGTAATTAATCAGCTGAACATGAGTTAAGTTCTGTGACCAAAATGGGTAATGCAATCTTTGGATATATAAACAAGGCAATATCAAATAGGACTAAGAATATTATTAGGGCTGTTGATTAATTGCAGTTAACTCACGCAATTAACTCAAAAAAAGTAATCACAATTGATAAAATTAATCACAATTGCAGTTTTAGTCGCACAGTTAAATAATAAAATACCAATTGAAATTTATTAAATATTTTGGTTGTTTTTCTACATTTTCATATATATTCTATGTTGTAATTGAAATCAAAGTGTATATTTTTCATTATAAAAATTTGCACTGTAAAAATGATAAACAAAAGAAATAGTATTTTTCAATTCAACACATACAAGTACTTTAGTGCAATTTCTTTATCATGAAAGTGCAACTAACAAATGTAGATTTTTTTTGTTATATACCTGCACTCAAAACCAAAATAATGTAAAACTTCAGAGCTTACAAGTCCACTCAGTACTACTTCTTTTTCAGTCAAAGACAAACAAGATGGTTCACATTTATAGGAGATAATGCTTCCCTCTTCTTATTTACAATGTCACCAGAAAGTGAGAACAGGCATCTGCCTGGCACTTTTGTAGCCAGCATTACAAGGTATTTACATGCCTGATATGCTAAACATTCATATGCCCCTTCATGCTTTGGCCACCTTTCCAGAGGACAGATGATGCTCGTTAAAAAATAATGTGTTAATTACATTTGTGACTGAACTCCTTGGGGGAGAATTGTATGTCCCCTGCTCTGTTTTACCCACATTCTGCCGTATATTTCATGTTGTAGCAGTCTCAGATGATGACCCAGCACATGCTGGTCATTTTAAGAACACTTTAACTGCAGATTTGACAAAACGCAAAGAAGGTACCAATGTAAGAGTTCTAAAGATAGCTACAGCACTCGACCCAAGGTTTAAGAATCTGAAGTACCTTCCAAAATCTGAGAAGGATGAGGTGTGGAGCATGCTTTCAGAAATCTTAAAAGAGCAACACTCCAATGAGGAATCTACAGAACCTGAACCACCAAAAAAGAAAATCAACCTTCTGCTCGCGGCATCTGACTCAGATAATGAAAATGAACATGCGTCGGTCCACACTGCTTTGGAGTGTTATCAAGCAGAACCCATGAACAGATGGACGCATGTCCCCTGAAATGGTGGTTGAAGCATGAAGGGATATATGACTCTTTAGCACATCTGGCACGTGAATATCTTGTGACGCCGGCTACAATAGTGCCATGAGAACGCCTGTTCTCATTTACAATGTCACCTGAAAACAAGAAGCGAGCAGCATTATCTCCTGCAAATGTAAACAAACTGTTTGTCTGAGCGATTGGCTGAACAATAAGTAGGACTGAGTGGACTTGCAGGCTCTAAAATTTTACATATTTTTATTTTTGAATGCAGTTTTTTGGTACATTATTCTACGTTTGTAAATTCAACTTTCATGATAAAGAGATTGCACTACAGTACTTGTATTAGGTGAATTGAAAAATACGATTTCTTTTGTTTTTTTACAGTGCCAATACTTGTAATAAAAAGTAAATATAAAGTGAGCACTGTACACTTTGTATTCTGTGTTGTAATTAAAATCAATATATTTGGAAATGTAGAAAACATTCAAAATATTTAAATAAATTGTATTCTATTATTGTTTAACAGTGTGATTAATTGCCTCATTAATCACGAATAATTTTTTTAATCGCTTGACAGCCCTAGATATTATGTTATCTTTTCATTTGGCACTGGTGCAACTGCTACTGGAATACTATGTCTAAGTTCCAGTGTTCACAAGAAGGATATTTATAAACTGGAGAGGGTTTAGAGAATAGCTGTGAGAATTATTATTTATTTGGATTATTGTGATAAAAAATTGGAAAACATGCCTTATAGTGATAGACACAAAAAGCTTAATCTATTTAATTAAATAAAGCAGTGGTTAAGGAGTGATTGATCACAGTCTATAAGTACAAAAATTTGAAAATGAACAGTGAGGGTAATTAACCATTGGAACAATTTATCAAGGGTTATGGTGAGCTCCATGCATCTGATGAAGTGGGTTATAGCCCATCAAAGGTTATGCCCAAATACATTTGTTTGTCTCTAAGGTGCCACAAGGACTCCTTATTGTTTCTACAGCCCTGGTAATTTTCAAATTAAGATTAGATTTTTTTTTAAAGATATGCTATAGTTCGAACAGGAATTAATTTGGTGAATTTCAATAGACTGTGTGATGAAGGTCATCAGACTAGATGATCACAGTGGTACCATCTGGCCTTGGAATCCATGAATCTGAATACTGATCTCATTTACACCAGCACTCTGTTCTAACTAGATTGTGCATAATAGGCACCAGCCAGAATAGACACAATGCAGAGTTACACTGGCCGAATGGGATCTTATTTGAGCACAAAACCTCCCAGTAATCACAGGTGTTTGGGAGAAGAACATATCATCCTTTAAAACTGTTAAGCATGCCTTGCACCTCTGCATGGTGCAGAAGAGCTCATGTTCTGAAGAGCTCATGCACTGGATTTGTGCTTGGCTCCTACACAGAAGGATATCTGTCCTATTCATTTAAGGGCTAGGCACAATCAATGGAGCAGTGTGCAAGCTGCTAACCAGTGCTTTTCAAGAGGAATGGGTTGAACACTCTCAGATTCGATGCATCATGCCATAATTTTACATATTAAGTGGTACAGGAAACTGATATAGGAAGTCTTATTAGAGATCATAACACGATGTATCATTTCTTCATGTGCTGCCATATATTTTGTTCACTTTTGAAATTATGAGATAATTCAGAGTAATGCACTGTGTGATGTGTCTGACGGCATCACATCAAATTAATAGAGAAAAATAGTGTGAAACATTAAATTGCTCGTGCTCCTTTGAAAACTCTAAGCACCCTCCAAAATGTCACCAAAATATTCCACTTGGGCAATTTGGCACCTTTGTAATTAACTTCAAGATTTTCTGTGTGATCAGTTTTACAGAGACTACCCTGTATTTCCTTACAAGTTATTGTATGCTGCAATTTACTGTATACATGCAAATTAAAAGATTAGAAATGATAATATCTTGCAGAATCCATCAGAGACTCACGGTTTCTCAATAGCTCTGTCTGTCAATCTGGTGACTAGCAATTGCGGTTCTGTGAATTTATTCCATAGATATGCAATGAGGCAAGATGGACTAGAGTAGTTATGAGATTCAGTAGTAATAACCAGGAGTTACAAAGCAATAGGGTCAGACAACTCCTAATCTCTGAGTCAATCACATTTTCCTCAGTTGCACTATAGGTGTGCATGTGTGTGTGTGTATACACGCACACACACATATATATATATATAAAATCTTCATGGAGGTCTTCATGTCACCAACTCTTGGTGTGGTCTTTTGAGGTGTCTCAGCTTCTCCTGACTGACCCAGCTTAATTTGTCAACAGTCAGGTCAGTTACTGGACCCTCACCTCCAGTTACATCTATCAGCCCTTCAATTTTAGGGTGTGCAATCTCCAGGCTGTTTTCTTGGACACAGCCTGGTACAGGGCTGTCATCCCTTTGCATTTCCCAGGCCTTTCTGCCTTTCTTTCTTTCTCCCCTTTAGAGTAGGTCTTCTCTATTGGTTGCAGCTGTGGATGCCTGCCTTCATGACTGGCAGTTCTGGCAGCTACATGGGGAGATGTGATCGAGCTGTTTGCTTGTAAACAGGAGGAACGCTCCTCCACACTCTGCCTTTGGTCAGTATGGGGTTTGTAGACCCCATTACACAACATAAAATGATAGCTCAATCAATCTCTTCAGATCTCCTGAATAATAGAGAGAGGACAGAATCAAAACCACTGGATATGAGAACACCGTCAATTATCCAGCTTCTAGATCTGATCTTCAAGGCTACCACCTCCCTCCATTCTGAGCAGAACCAAAACACTAGATGTAAACACTGCCAAATATTAACAAAAGGCCTGATTTTCAGCCATGCAAAATAGCTTACTGGTTTGTGTGTATGAGTGGATGCAATGCATACTCAATCTACTGACGAAGCGGTGAAGAATTTTTACAAGAATCATAAATAGCTCATAGCTAACATATAGACCTTTTCATCCATCCATATCAAGGTGATTTACAAAAGAAGATGAGTATCACGATCTCCATTTCACAGATGGAGAAACAGAGGCACAGTGAGGGGAAGACCAAGGTCATGCAGCAGGTCAGTGGCAGAGCTGGGAATAGATATCAGTTTTCCTGACTCCCATTCCTGCCTTATCCAGATTAGAAATTTGTAATTCTGGGGACAAGACCATGGTCACATACACTTCATGAGCATAGTACCCCTAGACCCCTATAGCCAAGGCATACACTGTTACAACAGCACTGCTGTAAAATGTTAACCTTTTAATCCACCATGGAATTATACTATTTCTCTCTCCACAGTGATCATGTAAAACAAAAAACTATGGGGTTTGTGGGGTTAGGTGTTTTGGGGTTTTTTTAAAGCAATTCTAGCATCTACAACTGCAACTATCCTGTTTATTGTAAGTCATACATCATACATTTCCACAATGAATGATATTCAGGGTTTTTTGGTTCAGAGACAAAAGGAGGCTACATTACCCTTATGCTCCACTAGTTTTTCTTTTCAGATTTCAACACAGGGCTCAAAAATAATATTCACATTATGGTTTTACTTTGCTTTGTCTACAACTTTCATGTACATCATTACTCATCAGTGAATCACCTTGAGTGGTATATTGCTGCTGTGAGCTGCATTTTTTGCTGGAGTTCTTGGGGTATTAGAAAATTGCTGGGATATAGATTTTCAAAAATGTGTACAACTTGCAATTTACCTCTGCAAAACAGTTAATTGCACACTCAGGCCCTAATTCAGGAAAGCACTTAAGCATGTGCTTAAGTCTAAATAATAAGATGGGTGAACTAGAGCGCCTAGTATTAAATGAGGATACTGATACACAGTAATAGGCATCACAGAAACCTGGTGGAATGAGGATAATCAATGGGACACAGTAATATGAGGGTACAAAATATATTGGAAGGACAGAACAGGTCGTGCTGGTGGGGGAGTGGCATTCTATGTGAAAGAAAGTGTAGAATCAAATGAAGTAAAAATCTTAAATGAACTAA
Source organism: Chelonia mydas (assembly GCF_015237465.2). NCBI lineage: Eukaryota > Metazoa > Chordata > Testudines > Cheloniidae > Chelonia > Chelonia mydas. The sequence goes on from NC_057851.1 coordinate 18,635,260, forward strand.
ATTGTACTGTAGAATCTCTATGGATAGTAATTCCATGCTTGAAAAATAAGAATATAGCAGGAGGGCTATATTACAGACCATCTGACCAGGGAGATTAGAGAGGCTATTAAAATAAAAAACTCAATAATAATAATGGGGGTTTTCAACTATTCCCATATTGACTGGGTACATATCACCTCAGGACGGGATGCTGAGATAAAGTTTCTTGACACCTTAAATGACTGCTTCTTGGAGCAGCCAGTCCTGGAACCCACAAGAGGAGAGGCAATTCTTGATTTAGTCCTAAGTGGAGCACAGGATCAGGTCCAAGAGGTGACTATAGCGTGACCGCTTGGTAATAGTGAGCATAATATAATTAAATTTAACATCCCAGCGGAGGAGAAAACTCCACAGCTGCTCAATACTGTAGCATTTAATTTCAGAAAGGGGAACTACACAAAAATGAGGAGGTTAGTGAAACAGAAATTAAAAGTTACAAGTACCAAAAGTAAAATCCCTGCAAGCTGCGTGGAAACTTTTTAAAGACACCATAATAGAGGCTCAATTTAAATGTATCCCCCAATTAAAAAACATAGTAAGAGAACCAAAAAAAAAAAAAAGCCACTGTGGTTAAACAACAAAGTAAAAGAAGCAGTGAGAGGCAAAAAGGCATCCTTCAAAAAGTGGAAGATAAATCCTAATGAGGAAAATAGAAAAGAGCATAAACTCTGGCAAATGAAGTGTAAAAAAATAATTAAAAAGACCAAAAAAGAATGTGAAGAACAGCTAGCCAAAGATTCCAAAAGTAATAGCAATTTTTTTTTAAGTACATGAGAAGCAGGAAGCCTGCTAAACAACCAGTGGGGACACTGGATGATCGAGATGCTAAAGGAGCACTCAAAGAGGATAAGGCCATTGTGGAGAAACTAAATGAATTATTTGCATTGGTGACAGATCTGAGGAACTGTCCCAGATGGAGGTGTCATTAGAGTAGGTTTTGGAACAAATTGATAAACTAAACAGCAATAAGTCTCCAGGACCTGATGTTATTCACCCAAGAGTTCTGAAGGAACTCAAATGTCAAATTGCTGGACTACTAACTGTCATCTGTAACCTATCATTTCAATCAGCTTCTGTACCAAATGACTGGAGGATAGCTAATGTGCTGCCAATTTTTAAAAAGGGCTCCAGAGGTAACCCTGGCAACTACAGTCCTGTAAGCCTCACTTCAGTACCGGGCAAATTGGTTGAAACTATCATAAAGAACAAAATTGTCAGACACATAGATGAACATAATTTGTTAGGAAATAGTCAACATGGTTTTTGTAAAGGGAAATCAAGCCTCACCAATACACTGGAATTCTTTGAGGGGGTCAACAAGCACGCGGACAAAGGAGATCCAGTGGATATAGTGTATTTAGATTTTCAGAAAGCCTTTGACAAGATCCCTCACTAAAGGCTCTTACGCAAAATAAGCAGTCATGGGATAAAGGAAGGTGCTGTCATGGATTGGTAACTGGTTAAAAGATAGGAAACAAAAGGTAGGAATAAATGGTCAGTTTTCAGAATGGATATAGGTAAATAGTGGTGTCCCACAGTACTGGGCCCAGTCCTATTTAACATATTCATAAACGATCTGGAAAAAGGGGTAAACAGTGAGGTGGCAAAATTTGCAGATGATACAAAACTACTCAAGATAGTTAAGTCCCAGGCAGACTGCGAAGAGCTACAAAAGAATCTCACAAAACTGTGTGACTGGGCAACAAAATGGCAGATGAAATTTAATGTTGATAAATGCAAAGTAATGCACATTGAAAAACATAATCCTAACTATACATATACAATTATGGGGTCTAAATTAGCTGTTACCACTCAAGAAAGAGCTCTTGGAGTCATTGTGGATCGTTCTCTGAATTCATCCACTCAATGTGCAGCAGCAGTCAAAAAAGTGAACAGAATGTTGGGAATCATCAAGAAAGGGAGAGATAATATCATATTGCCTCTATATAAATCCATGGTACGCCCACACCTTGAATACTGCGGGCAGATGTGGTCACTCGATCTCAAAAAAGATATATTGGAATTGAAAAAGGTTCAGAAAAGGGCAACAAAAATTATTAGGGGTATAGAACAGCTTCCATATAAGGAGAGATTAATAAGACTGGGACTTTTCAGCTTGGAAAAGAGGCGACTAAAGGGGGAAATGATAGAGGTCTATAAAATCATGATTGGTGTGGAGAAAGTAAATAAGGAAGTGTTATTTACTCCTTCTCATGATACAAGAACAAGGGGCCACCAAATGAAATTAATAGGGAGCAGGTTTAAAACAAACACAAGAAAGTATTTTTTTTTCACACAATGCACTGTTAACCTCTGGAACTCCTTGCCAGAGGTTGTTGTGAAGGCCAATACTATAATGGGTTTCAAAAGGGAGCTAGATAAATTCATGGAAGATAGGTCCATCAGTGGCTATTAGCCAGGACAGGCAGGAATGGTGTCCCTAGCCTCTGTTTGCCATAAGCTGAGATTGGGTGACAGGGCATAGATCACTTGATGATAACCTGTCTGTTCATTCCCTTTGGGGCACCTGTCAAAGGACAGGATACTGGGCTTGATGGACCTTTGGTCTGACCCAGTATGGCTGATCTTATGTTCTTAACTTTAAGCACATACTTTGCTTTGCACCTTCTTATGCTCCTGTGCCAGTGCACTAGCAGGGCCATGATTTAGCACTAAAAGTGGGATTTTCAGAGAGGCCTAAGAGAAATAGGTTTCAGAGTAACAGCCGTGTTAGTCTGTATTCGCAAAAAGAAAAGGAGTATTTGTGGCACCTTAGAGACTAACCAATTTATTTGAGCATGAGCTTTCGTGAGCTCCAGCTCACTTCATCGGATGCATACTGTGGAAATTGCAGAAGACATTATTATATACACAGACACCATGAAACAATACCTCCTCCCACCCCACTCTCCTGCTGGTAATAGCTTACCTAAAGTGATCATCAAGATGGGCCATTTCCAGCACAAATCCAGGTTTTCTCACCCTCCGCCCCCCCACAGACAAACTCACTCTCTTGCTGGTAATAGCCCATCCAAAGTGACCACTCTCTTCACAATGTGTATGATAATCAAGGTGGGCCATTTCCTGCAGAAATCCAGGTTTTCTCCCCCCCCCCCCCCAACACACACACAAAACTCACTCTCCTGCTGGTAATAGCCTATCCAAAGTGACCACTCTCCTTACAACGTGCATGAAAATCAAGGTGGGCCATTTCCAGCACAAATACAGGTTTTCTCACCCCCCCACCCCCATACACACACAAACTCACTCTCCTGCTGGTAATAGCCTATCCAAAGTGACCACTCTCCTTACAACATGCATGAAAATCAAGGTGGGCCATTTCCAGCACAAATCCAGGTTTTCTCACCACCCCCCCCCCCCAAACACACACACACAAACTCACTCTCCTGCTGGTAATAGCCTATCCAAAGTGACCACTCTCCTTACAACGTGCATGAAAATCAAGGTGGGCCATTTGCCACTCTCCTTACAACGTGCATGAAAATCGAGGTGGGCCATTTCCAGCAAATGGCCCACCTTGATTTTCATGCACGTTGTAAGGAGAGTGGTCACTTTGGATAGGCTATTACCAGCAGGAGAGTGAGTTTGTGTGTGTATGGGGGTGGGGGGATGAGAAAACCTGTATTTGTGCTGGAAATGGCCCACCTTGATTTTCATGCACGTTGTAAGGAGAGTGGTCACTTTGGATAGGCTATTACCAGCAGGAGAGTGAATTTGTCTGTGGGGGGGCGGAGGGTGAGAAAACCTGGATTTGTGCTGGAAATGGCCCATCTTGATGATCACTTTAGGTAAGCTATTACCAGCAGGAGAGTGGGGTGGGAGGAGGTATTGTTTCATGGTGTCTGTGTATATAATAATGTCTTCTGCAATTTCCACAGTATGCATCCGATGAAGTGAGCTGGAGCTCACGAAAGCTCATGCTCAAACAAATTGGTTAGTCTCTAAGGTGCCACAAGTCCTCCTTTTCTTTCTAAGAGAAATAGATGGCCAACTCCCATTGATTTTAAATGCAATGGAGCACCTAGCTCCCAAAAGGGCCCTTTGAAGATCCCAATCTAAGCTCTGCTATTATAATTAAAAAACAAAACAAAAATGGTTAAAACAGATTCATGCTAATGTGATTTAGAGTTGGTTCTATTCTGTAAAAAAAAAAAAAAAGGGCATATCTGAAAACACTATTGTGGAGTTCCACAGACCAAGTCTGCCAGATCAAATTTGCAGGGTTTTTTTTTTTCTGATGTTGAGCACTTCAATCTCCTCCAGGAACCTGAAAGTCAAACTGGTCTCTTTTGTATATATGCACTGTGAGAACGATTCTGCAGGCCAAATTCTGTGCTAAATTAATAACCATTCTCTTATTTGTTTTGAAAATTAAATATGTTTATTGTTGTCACTAAAGTAAACAGGTATTACTGTATGCACACAAAGAAGAGCTCTGTCAGGTAGACAGCTGACCTATTTGCATCACCACATTTCAGAGTAGAATTGGTTTAGATCAGTGGTTCTCAACCTTTCCAGACTACTGTATCCCTTTCAGGAGTCAGATTTGTTTTACGTACCCCAAGTTTCACCTCACTTAAAAACTACTTGCTTACAAAATCAGGTACAGTATTTACATGCCAGATATGCTAAACATTCATATTCCCCTTCATGCTTTAGCCACCATTCCAGAGGTCATGCTTCCATGCTGATGACGTTAAAAAAATAATGTGTTAATTAAATTTGTGACTGAACTCCTTGGGGGAGAATTGTATGTCTCCTGCTCTGTTTTACCTGTATCCTGCTATATATTTCATGTTATAGCAGATGCGGATGATGACCAGCAAGTTATTCGTTTTCAGAACACTTTCACTGCAGATTTGAAAAAACGCAAAGAAGGTACCAATGTGAGATTTCTAAAGATAGCTACAGCTCTTGACCCAAGGTTTAAGAATCAGAAGTGCTTTCCAAAAACTGAGAGGGATGAGGTGTGGAGCATGCTTTCAGAAGACTTTAAAAAGCAAAACACTGATGCGGAAACTATAGAACGCGAACCACCAAAAAAGAAAATCAACCTTCTGCTGGTGGCATCTGGCTCAGATGATGAAAATGAACATGCATCAGTCCTCACTGCTTTGGATTGTTATTGAGCAAAACCCATAATCATCATGGATGCATGCCCCCTGGAATGGTGGTTGAAGCATGAAGGGATATATGACTCTTTAGCGCATCTGGCACATAAATATCTCGTGACGCCGGCTAGAACAGTACCATCAGAATGCTTGTTTTGACTTTCAGGTGACATTGTAAATAAGAAGCGGGCAGCATTATCTCCTGCAACTGTAAATAAACTTGTTTGTCTGAGTGATTGGCTGAACAAGAAGTCGGACTGAGTGGACTTGCAGGCTCCAAAATTTTGCATTGTTTTATTTTTGAATGCAAGTTTCTTTGTACATAATTCTACATTTTTAAGTTCAACTTTCATGATAAAGAGATTGCACTTTCTGCAGCTTAACTCCCGAGGTGCACACACTGCCACGCCACTTAGTGTGCTGGAACTGCACAGTTGCAGTGCTGTAAAAAACCCACCCCGACAAGAGGCATACAGCTTCCTGCACCGGGGCTACAGTGCCACGGTACCAGTGTAGACACCCTGGGCGATTACAGGGCTGTGATTGGCTGCCGGGAGGTGTCCCACAATGCCTGGTCTTACCTCTCTGGTCAATGGTTTGAACTCTACTGCCCTGCCCTCAGGTGACCAACCGTGAGCCCCACCCCTTAAATTCCTTTGGAATTTTGAAAGTCCCCTTCCTGTTTGCTCGGTGATGCTTGCAGTGGTCCCAGCACATCTTTCCAGGTGACCACACCTGCTGCATGTACCAGGCGATCCCCTACTTGGAGCAATGCCGAGCTGCTGGACCTCATCAGCATTTGGGGAGAGGAGGCTGTCCTTATGATACCTATGGACAGATTTCACGCTGCATAACAGAAAGGGGCCATGACCGGGACACAGTGTAGTGCAGGTTCAAAGTGAAGGAGCTGTGGAACGCCTACCACAAGGCGCAGGAGGTGCTGCACTCTGGTGCTGCACCCATGAGCTGCTAGTTCTACAAAGAGCTGGACGCGATACTCAGTGGTGACCCCACCTCCTCTGTGGATACTTTGGTGGCTCATGTGCCAGTCGAGAGTGGACCAAGCCAGGAGGACTAAATCTTGGACAAGGATGTGAAGGGGGAGGGGGACCCAGAGGCAGAGGATGACTCAGAGGTCAGAGATGAATGCAGCCAGAAGCTCTTCTCTACCGTGTAGGAGGCTAGCCAGCCACAGCTGTTGAAGCTTGGAGAAACACAAACAGGAGAAGAGGCCCCTGGTAAGTGGCTTTAATTTTGGGAATCACTGAAGCGAGTTGTTGGGGGCAGGAGGGCTGCAGAAAGCAGGCTTGTGTCTGTATGATGCACATACCACCACATCCCTAGTCTGAGTGGTGGAATAGGGTGTTGATTGACTCCCTCACTTCACGGGAATCTGCCTCAGAGATCTCCAGGAAACTCTCATGGAGATACTGGGCAATCTGTTGCCACAGGCTCTTTGGCAGAGCTTCTTTGTTTCTTGCCCCATTAAGGGTAACTTTCCCGTGCCATTCTGCTGTCACAAGTGGGGGTGGGGACCATTGCTGCACACAAGTGAGTCACAGAAGGACCAGGGCAGAAGCCGCAGTTTTGGAGAAGACCGTCCCTTGATTCCCTGCTCACCCTCAGCAGCGAGGTATCTTCCATAAAGAACAGCCTGTGAAAAAGGGGAGGCAGGAATGATTACAAGGCCCCCCCTACAGTGCTGGCTCTCCCCAAGAGCCATGTGCCCAGTGTACAGTACAGTTCAGGAACACTGATTTCCCTTCCCCTGTGGTTACTCACCATTCTGGAGGTCTTGTGGCACATGTGTGCTTGCCTGGGGTCAGACAGTTAGCGACAGGTATGTGAATTGTGGCTGTGTTTTAAATAACCGAATCAGTGGTCTGTGTGTTGCAAACAGTCCTGCTCCTGTAAAATCTTGCATTTTAGCTTCACAGACATGATCTTGGGAGCCCAGCCGCCCTCTTTGTTATCGCCGGCTGAACGGCTGGGCAGAATTAGAAAGTGGCCACGAAGAACCAAAGAGGACTTTCTGTGTGATGTCATGATGCACTCCACGGGCGAAAAACAAGAATTGAGCGAGTGGAGGGACAGTGAGAAGAGGGACTGAAAGGAGAACACAGCGTGCCAGAACGAAGCCACGGAGCAGCTCTTAAATATTATGGAGCGCCAAGGGGACATGCTCCAGGTGCTACTAGCACTGCAAACTGAGCAGCTCCGCGCCCGCCCATCCCTGCAACCACTGTCGCAAAACGCTTTGCTGTGCTATAACGATGCTGTTCTGGCGGGACCCAACTGAGAGTGCCAATTCAGGACACATTGCTTAAAGCAGGGCATTTACAACCCAAGGCTGAGGTTTTTCCACCTCTAAGGCAAACCAAACCAGCCAAACAGAGCAGACTTTGGTCTCACCCCACTGGCTAATCACAAGTCACACAAGCAATGCCCTTAGACACTCCAGTTTCCCAGTATCTCCACCAGTGCCACCTGTTATGGGGATAAATGGTTATGAAAACCAATACCCCAATAAAAGAAAAAAGGTTCTCTCGATCCCAAAGGATCAAGCCCCAGACCCAGGTCAATATACAAATCAGATCTTACTCACAAATCACGCTGTTGCCAATCCTTTAGAATCTAAAATCTAAAGGTTTATTCATAAAAGGAAAGAAATATAGATGAGAGCTAGAACTGGTGAAATGGAATCAATTACATACAGTAATGGCAAAGTTCTTGGTTCAGGCTTGCAGCAGTGATCGAATAAACTGCAGGTTCAAATCAAGTCTCTGGAGTACATCCACAGCTGGGATGGGTCTTTCAGTCCTTGGTTCAAAGCTTCAGTGTAGCAAAGTCCCTCCAGAGGTAAGAAGCAGGATTGAAAACAAGATGGAGGAGCCGCAGCAGCTTTTTATATTCTCTTGCCATGTGGTCTTTCTTTCCCTGTCCCAAAGACAAGCTGCCCATCACATGGCATGGAAACAGAGTTCTGTCCATAGGCAGGTCCCTGAATGACTTGCTGAGTCCCAAGGCGTGTCTGCCTTCTCTCAATGGGTCAATTGTGTAGCTGATGGTCCTTAATGGGCCATCAAGCAGGCTAGGCAGAGCTGACACCAACTTATACTGGGGTCAGAGTAGTAGCCCTGTTAGTCTGTATTCGCAAAAGGAAAAGGAGTACTTGTGGCACCTTAGAGACTAACAAATTTATTTGAGCATAAGCTTTCGTGAGCTACAGCTCACTTCATCGGCTGCATTCAATGGAAAATACAGTGGGGAGATTTATATACATAGAGAACATGAAACAATGGGTGTTACCATACACACTGTAATGAGAGTGATCACTTAAGGTAAGCTATTACCAGCAGGAGAGTGGGGCGGGGCGGGGGGGGGGGTGGAACCTTTTGTAGTGATAATCAAGGTGGGCCATTTCCAGCAGTTGACAAGAACATCTGAGGAACAGTCGGGGTGGGGTGGGGTGGGAGGTTTGGAATAAACAAGGGGAAATAGTTTTACTTTATGTAATGACCCATCCACTCCCAGTCTCTCTTCAAGCCACTCCCAGTCTCTCTTCAAGCCTAAGTTAATTGTATCCAGTTTGCAAATTAATTCCAATTCAGCAGTCTCTCATTGGAGTCTGTTTTTGAAGTTTTTTTGTTGAAGAATTGCAACTTTTAGGTCTGTAATCGAGTGACCAAAGAGATTGAAGTGTTCTCCGACTGGTTTTTGAATGTTATAATTCTTGACGTCTGATTTGTGTCCATTTATTCTTTTACGTAGAGACTGTCCAGTTTGATCAATGTACATGGCAGAGGGGCATCATAGGGCCTAATCACATCAGCCACACTATCAGAGGCTCGTTCACCTGCACATCTACCAATGTGATATATGCCATCATGTTCCAGCAATGCCCCTCTGCCATGTACATTGGTCAAATTGGACAGTCTCTACGTAAAAGAATAAATGGACACAAATCAGACGTCAAGAATTATAACATTCAAAAACCAGTTGGAGAACACTTCAATCTTTTGCAGCGCCTGGGCAAACATGGGAGTGACTCAGCCAGGTCATTTCCCTTTTAAGTTTCGTCTCATGGCGATTGAGTCCTACTGGCAGTGCACTGTCTTTTAATCAGCAGCCAGCAGAAGATGATGGCTGGCAGTCATACTGCACCATCTTCTGCCGAGCACCCAGGAGATGACGATGGCTAGCGTTAGTACTGCACAGTCTGCTGACAGCAAGATGTATAAAGATAGATGAAGTGGCTCAAAACAAGAAATAGACCAGATTTGTTTTGTATTCACTTTCTCCTCCCTCCCTCCGTGAAATCAACGGCCTGCTAAACCCAGTTTTGAGTTCTATCCTTGAGGTTTTGAGATCTATCCTTGAGGGGGCCATTCAGTTTCTTGCAAAGCCACCCCCTTTGTTTATTTTAATTCCCTGTAAGCCAACCCTGTAAGCCATGTCGTCAGTCGACCCTCCCTCCGTCAGGGCAACGGCAGACAATCGTTCCGCACCTTTTTTCTGTGCAGACGCCATACCACGGCAAGCATGGAGCTTGCTCAGATCACTTTGGCAATTAGGAGCACATTAAACACCACACGCATTATCCAGCAGTATATGCAGCACCAGAACCTGGCAAAGCGAAACCGGGCGAGTACGTGAAGTCAGCGCGGTGACGAGAGTGATGAGGACATGGACACAGACTTCTCTCAAAGTACGGGCCCTGGCAATGTGGGCATCATGGTGCTAATGGGGCAGGTTCATGCAGTGGAATGCCGATTCTGGGCTCGGGAAACAAGCACAGACTGGTGGGACTGCATAGTGTTGCAGGTCTGGAACGATTCCCAGTGGCTGCGAAACTTTTGCATGCGTAAGGGCACTTTCATGGAACTTTGTGATTTGCTTTCCCCTGCCCTGAGGTGCAAGAATACCAAGATGAGAGCAGCCCTCACAGTTGAGAAGCGAGTGGCAATAGCCATGTGGAAGCTTGCAATGCCAGACAGCAACCGGTCAGTCGGGAATCAATTTGGAGTGGGCAAATCTACTCTGGGGGCTTCTGTGATGCAAGTAGCCAACGCAATCAAAGATCTGCTGATATCAAGGGTAGTGACCCTGGGAAATGTGCAGGCCATAGTGGATGGCTTTGCTGCAATGGGATTCCCTAACTGTGGTGGGGCCATAGACGGAATCCATATCCCTATCTTGGCACCAGAGCACCAAGCCGCCGAGTACATAAACTGCAAGGGGTATTTTTCAATAGTGCTGCAAGCACTAGTAGATCACAAGGGATGTTTCACTAACATCAGCGTGGGATGGCCAGGAGAGGTACCTGACGCTCGCATCTTCAGGAACTCTGGTCTGTTTCAAAAGCTGCAGGAAGGGACTTTATTCCCAGACCAGAAAATAACCGTTGGGGATGTTGAGATGCCTATAGTTATCCTTGGGGACCCAGCCTACCCCTTAATGCCATGGCTTATGAAGCCATACACAGGCAGCCTGGACAGTAGTCAGGAGCTGTTCAGCTACAGGCTGAGCAAGTGCAGAATAGTGGTAGAATGTGCATTTGGACGTTTAAAAGCGTGCTTGCGCAGTTTACTGACTCGGTTAGACCTCAGCCAAACCAATATTTCCACTGTTATTACTGCTTGCTTTGAGAGTAAGGGGGAGACATTTATGGCGGGTTGAGGCAAATTGCCTGGCTGCTGGTTACACACAGCCAGACACCAGGGCGGTTAGAAGAGCACAGGAGGGCTCGGTGCGCATCAGAGAAGCTGTGAAAACCAGTTTCATGACTGGCCAGGCTACAGTGTGAAAGTTCTGTTTGTTTCTCCTTGATGAAACCCCCCGCCCCTTGGTTCACTCTACTTCCCTGTTAGATAACCACCCTCCCCTCCTCCCTTCGATCACTGCTTGCAGAGGCAATAAAGTCATTGTTGCTTCACATTCATGCATTCTTTATTAATTCATCACACAAATAGGGGGATAACTACCAAGGTAGCCCAGGAGGGGTGGTGGAGGAGGGAAGTACAAGGCCACACAGCACTTTAAAAGTTTAAAACTTTAAAACGTATTGAATGCCAGCCTTCTGTTGCTTGGGCAATCCTCTGGGGTGGAGTGGTTGGAGGCCCCGCCACCGTGTTCTTGGGACTCTGGGTGAGGAGGCTATGGAACTTGGGGAGGAAGGTGGTTGGTTACACAGGGGCTGTAGCGGTGGTCTGTGCTCTTGCTGCCTTTCCTGCAGCTCAACCATACGCTGGAGCATATTAGTTTGATCCTCCAGCAGCCTCAGCATTGAATCCTGCCTCCTCTCATCACGCTGCCGCCACCTTTCAGCTTCAGTCCTCTCTTCAGCCCTCCACTTAGTCTCTTCAGCCTGCCAACTCTCCTCCTGGTCATTTTGTGCTTTCCTGCACTCTGACATTGTCTGCCTCCACGCATTCGTCTGTGCTCTGTCAGTGTGGGAGGACAGCATGAGCTCAGAGAACATTTCATCGCGAGTGAATTTTTTTTCTCCTTCTAATATTTGCTAGCCTCTGGGAAGGAGAAGATCCTGTGATCCTTGAAACACATGCAGCTGGTGGAGAAAAAAAAGGGACAGTGGTATTTAAAAAGACATTTCATAGAACAATGGGTACACTCTTTCATGGTAAACCTTGCTGTTAATATTACATACATAGCACATGTGCTTTCATTCCAAGGTTGCATTTTGCCTCCCCCCAGCGAGTGGCTAGCCCCTCCACCCTCTCCATGGCTAACAGGGGGGAACATTTCTGTTCAGCCACAGGCAAACAGCCCAGCAGGAATGGGCACCTCTGAATGTCCCCTTAAGAAAAGCACCCTGTTTCAACCAGGTGACCATGAATGATATCACTCTCCTGAGGATAACACAGAGAGATAAAGAACGGATGTTGTTTGAACGCCAGCAAACATACACTGCAATGCTTTGTTCTACAATGATTCCCAAGTACGTGTTACTCCCCTGGAGTGGTAAAGTATCCTACCATGGTGGATGGAATAAAGCTGCCCTCCCCAGAAACCTTTTGCAAAGGCTTTGGGAGTACATCCAGGAGATCCGCGAATGCCAGGGCAAATTAATCATTAAACATGCTTGCTTTTAAACCATGTATACTATTTAAAAAGGTACACTCACCAGAGGTTCCTTCTCCACCTGGCGGGTCCAGGAGGCAGCCTTGCGTGGGTTCGAGGGGTACTGGCTCCAGGTCCAGGGTGAGAAACAGTTCCTGGCTGTTGGGAAAACCGGTTTCTCTGCTTGCTTGTTGTGAGCTATCTACAACCTCATCATCATCATCTTCCTCATCCCCAAAACCTGCTTCCATGTTGCCTCCATCTCCATTGAAGGAGTCAGACAACACGGCTGGGGTAGTTGTGGCTGAACCCCCTAAAATGGCATGCAGCTCATCATAGAAGCGGCATGTTTTGGGCTCTGACCCGGAGTGGCCGTTCGCCTCTCTGGTTTTCTGGTAGGCTTGCCGCAACTCCTTAAGTTTCAGGCGGCACTGCTTCAGGTCCCTGTTATGGCCTCTGTCCTTCATGCCCTGGGAGATTTTGACAAATGTTTTGGCATTTCGAAAACTGGAACGTAGTTCCGATAGCACGGATTCCTCTCCCCATACAGTGATCAGATCCCGTACCTCCCGTTCGGTCCATGCTGGAGCTCTTTTGCGATTCTGGGGCTCCATCATGGTCACCTCTGCTGATGAGCTCTGCATGGTCACCTGCAGCTTGCCACGCTGGCCAAACAGGAAATTGAAATTCAAAAGTTCGCGGGCCTTTTCCTGTCTACCTGGCCAGTGCATCTGAGTTGAGAGTGCTGTCCAGACCGGTCACAATGGAGCACTCTGAGATAGCTCCCGGAGGCCAATACCATCTAATTGTGTCCACAGTACCCCAGATTCGACCCAGCAAGGCCGATTTCAGAGCTAATCCCCTTGTTGGGAGTGGAGTAAGGAAATCGATTTTAAGAGCCCTTTAAGTCGAAAAAAAGGGCTTTGTCGTGTGAATGGGTGCAGGGTTAAATCGATTTAACACTGCTAAATTCGACCTCAACTCCTAGTGTAGACCAGGGCTATGTATATAAATCTCCCCACTGTATTTTCCACTGAATGCATCCGATGAAGTGGGCTGTAGCTCACGAAAGCTTATGCTCAAATAAATTTGTTAGTCTCTAATGTGCCACAAGTCCTCCTTTACTTTGTACTGGGGTGTCACCCAGAAGCATAGCACAAGTTTGAACTACAGACAGTACAGAGCCAATGTTCATAACTTCAACTACAAAAAGGATACCTGCTGCACTGTACTCCAAGGAGAAGGTTGGATATGATACCTGGACATACACAAATCTTTTACTGTCCCAGGACCACCCCCCTCCTCCTGGGACCTTCCCTTCCCCCATCCCCCAGAGTGCTGAATAGTTTTTTTGTTTGTCTCTCTCCTCCAGTTGTTTTTTAATAAAAGAATTGGGTTGGCTTGAAAACAATCTTTATTCTATTAATTGAAAGCTAACAGAGCCCTGCAAAGCAACAGGCAATTTTCTCAAACCATCATAGTGAATCATCTGCACCAATCACAGTCACCTCCTAGCATTACAAGCACTGCACTGCCGAGCATAGCAACAAATATTAGTGGCTTTCAGCTTTAAATTGTTGCCTCTAGGCATTCCTGATACTTATGGCCCCACACTGCGCCCCTCTAATAGCCCTGGTCTCTGGCTGTTCAAATTTAGCCTCCAGGCACTGAGCCTCAGCGGTCTAGTCCTGAGTGAAGCTTTCACCCTTCCCTTCACAAATATTATGGAGCATACAGCACACGGCTATAAGCATAGGAGTATTGTCATCAGACGGGTCCAGCTTCCCATAGAGGCAGTGCCAGCGGGCCTTTAAACGGCCAAAAGCACACTCAGTCATTCTGCACTTGCTCAGCCTGTTGTTGAACCGCTCCTTGCTGCTATCAAGGTACCCAATGTATGGCTTCATAAGCCACAGTATTAAGGGGTAGGCAGGGTGTCCCAGGATGACAATGGGCATTTTGACTTCCCCTATAGTGATCTTCTGGTCTGGGAAGAAAGTCCCTGCTTGCAGCTTCCTGAACAGGCCAGTGTTCCAAAAGATCCGTGCACCATGCACCTTTCTGGACCACTTGCATTAATGTCTGTGAAATGCCCACAGTGATCCACAAGTGCCTGGAGAACTATTGAGAAATACCCCTTCCAGTTAGTGTACTTGGTGGTTAGGTGATCTGGTGCCAGAATTGGAATATGTGTGCCATCTATTGCCCCTCTGCAGTTAGGGCAGGCCATTTGTGCAAAGCCATCCACAATGTCACGCATGTTGCCCAGAGTCACAGTCTTTCAGAGCAGGATGCGATTAATGGCTCTGCACACTTCTGTCAACACAAGTCCAACGGTCAACTTTCCCATTCTGAATTGGTTAGTGACCGATCAGTAGTAGTTTGGAGTAGCCAGCTTCCACAGTGCAATCACAATGCGCTTCTCCAATGGCAAGGCAGCTCTCATTCTCATGTCCTTGCGCTGCAAGGCTGGGGTGAGCTCATCACACAGTCCCATGAAAGTGGCTTTTCCTCATGCAGCTGCTGCTCGTCATCCCAGACATGCATCACGATGTGATCCCACCACTCAGTGCTTGTTTCCTGAGCCCAAAAGCGGTGTTCCACTGTGGTCAGCACCTCCGTGAAGACCACAAGCAATCTCATGTCATAGCTACTATGCATGGAGAGATCAGTGACATACTCCTCTTGCCTGGGAGTTGTGGGAAGGAGGAGGGGGTCGTGAGGCATCCTGGGACCTCTCCCAATGCCCCACGGATCCCGCACTGTTGACCAATGTGCGGCTCGCTTTAACTCCACTGCCACTTGTGTGAAGTGTTAGTCAAAGCGAGCAGCATATTGGTCAACAGTGCGGGATCCATTCCTGCAGCCCGAAGAGGCAGAGCGTGCACTACACAAACCATTGAAAGATGGCACCAAATGCAGATGGAAGCACAGGGATTGCTGGGATGCAAAGCAATGCATCATGGGGCATTAAGGCATTATTTTTACCCACGAAATCTTATGCCCAAATAAATCTGTTAGTCTTTAAGGTGCCACCAGACTCCTCGTTATTTTGGTGGATACAGACTAACATGGCTACTCCTCTGATAATTTGCATTTGTCCTTTTTGAATTTCATCCTATTTAATTCAGACCCTTTCTCCTGTTTATCCAGATTATTTTGAATTTTAATTCTAGCCTCCAAAGCACTTGCAACCCCTCTCAGCTTGGTATTGTCAGCAAACTTTATAAATGTATGCTCTGTGCCATCATCTAAACAATTGATGAAGATATTGAACAGAACCGGCATTAGGCATTAGGCACCAGGATGCCCCACGACCCCCTCTGCCTTCCCACAACTCTTAGCAGCAGATGAAGAAGAGATGCTCTGTGGGATGGCTGCCCAGAGTGCACTGCTCCGAATACCACTGCAAGTGCCACAAGTGTGAACATGCTATTGCACAGGCAGCTGACAGTGTGAACACACAACAGCGGTTTCCCTTCAGTGCTGTCTGAGTGGTGCTGTAACTGCTGGCGCTGTAACTCTGCCGGTGTAGACATACCCTAAATCAGAAGTGACTCCTCTGAAGCTAGTGATGGTTGGGATTAATAGTAATGTAAGAGAGAGGAGAATCAGGATCTTTATTTGATTCTTCCATTTCTCCATTCATTGTTATATTTATAACGTTCACTTCAATAAGAAATTGAACCAGATTTAGTTTTCTTTGTACCTTTATAGGCTCCTGGGATGGGAAGGATGTTTCGAAAACAGACAGGAATGGATTAATTAGTGCTTCCTTGCCTTGAGTATTGCTCTCTGTATGCAGGTGTTACACAACAGTTGAAACATCAATAAACAGTAACTTAGTGCAAGTTACTATTCTTTCCTCATTATCCAATGATTTGCTAGAACCAATGAGAATGATGTCACAATGTAACCTTGAATCAGTTTGGTTCAATTATGAGCCATAATATAAATCCTTTAAGTTACTCAGCAATTCCATGATAAATACTTGAGCTTTTCCTTATACCTGTAGACATGTGCGTATATAGCAGAGAATCTTCACATGGTTGGAACCGAGTATTTAATAATACTGGCAAATAAAACAATTAAAAATAATATAATATTACCCACAAGTTTTTTTTCCCCAACCAGAACAACAAAATAGGGGCTATATTGCCTATCACATATTTTGCATATATTAAGACACACTATTTTTGCTACTTAATAGCTCAACAAAATCCTGTGAGTATTTCTCACAGGTCTCTTCACCAAGAAGCCCACTGGGACTTTAAAAAAATCCTCAAATTGGAATTAAATTAATTAAAAATGCAATTTTATGTGAGTTTGAGAGATGGGGGGGGGAGAAAGCTGGGGTGAGCAGAAACCCCTATAGATCAATCTAAAATGGCAACGTTGTGATCTAATGCACAGTAACCAGAAAGCATCATGAAGACTCTAAAGTCAATGGGAATTCACATAGGAACTGGGATTCTTCCCATGAATATCAGACTGCAGGATCAAGGCCATAATTTTCATATATATTTAAATAAAATGTTAGCAGTAAATCTGCACACAAAAAACAATTCATATTTGCTTAAACATATATTTTACTTGACAAATGAACAGAAAGTGCTTTGTGGTTGAATGCACAAGCAATAAAATCAGATGTTCAACTTTGTCCCCACCGTGCTGCCTGAGTGAGGCAAAAACTTCAAAAAACTTCAAAAAATGTGTTTTCTGTACACACTGAATTTTGTACAGCCTAATTTTTTGTTCCACTTGAACTTTTGGATTATTTCCCATTTACTAGCCCCCGCCCCCGATTAAGATAAAATTGCAAAGCAGGCCTTAGAGATTTTCCTCACAGCTTGACTCAAAGTGCTGGAGAGGAAGAAAAAAACCAACCCTTTAATAATTAAACACTATTTTATTTTATAGAATAACTGGTGGTTTTCTTAAATATAATAATAAGTTGTTCCTATTAAGGGGAACAAATTTAGCCCATCATACCAGTGGCTGCGTTTAATCAGGATTGATGCTGTAGGAACTGCTTGTAAATTCACAGCAGCTTTCCTCTGGAGATATAAAAATCGTTATGGTACTCACATGTCAGGGCTCAGATGTATATAACTAGATTATGTGGAACACACAGTTGTGAGATAGAATTACTGAGCATTCAACCCTTCCTTCCCCCGCTTCCCCCCACACAATCATACTATCTGAAACAGTGGGTGTCTTTTTCCTGGTTCTTTATTATTCCTGCCAAACAAAACTGGCTTAGAATGAATTATACTTCTTCAATATACTATATATTTCCTGCAGTAATGATATGACTTTATGAATGGGTCTTCCAATCTGGCATAGAAAAGTGAATGCCTTTTAAAAGGATTAATTAATTAAGAATTAATCAATTACAAACGTTGCCACCAAGCATGCAAATAGACCTATGTGGAGCCTAGCCTAGCATGGTGTCCTGTTCAAATCAAGTAAGATGACTTTATTGTTAAAGCATTACATGCACATTGACACCCATGGTATTGCATAGGGGATCATAGAATCATAGAATATCAGGGTTGGAAGGGACCCCAGAAGGTCATCTAGTCCAACCCCCTGCTCGAAGCAGGACCAATTCCCAGTTAAATCATCCCAGCCAGGGCCAGGGCCAGGGATCTGCAATCTGATTGAAGAATCAGGGTCATTGGGTGTATATACACTATACAATAACTTGCCTCTAATTTCTCATTTGTTGCATATTTAATTTGATGACAAGTTCTTTCATAATACTTTCTGATTCAAATGTGCGCTGTACTTGTTGGGTAAAATTTTCAGAAGATAGTTTGGCACTAAGGGCCAGATTTTCAAAAGAGTCTACACACCTGATGATGCAGATAGGTGACTACTGAGATTTTTCAAAAGCACTCCCAAGCCTAACTCCAATTGGAATTATAAAAATCTGAACCTTTTGCACTTCTGAAAATCTTACCCAATTTTTCTTATCAGATAAACTTTCCTGATGGTCATAGCTAAAATTAAGGCATGTACATATTTAACATAATTCTTTAAAATTTCATTATGAGTGCAACATATTCAGAAAGCAATTTCTTCTAATTAAATCAATGTTACTGTCTACAGCAAGCAGTAACTTGGTTTTAAATTTTGTATTCAGATTTTTAAAATAAATCTCATCTTATCTGGACTTTCTAACAAGTTAATCAGTAGCTGAACTGAGATCCTCATCAAACCACTGTGTAGTTTCATTGAGGGTATCCACTAACGCAGTTCAACTCAATTAAACTCTAGTGGATTGAAACAAAGAAGCAGATGATTATGCATTTTATTTAACAACCACTTTTTATTCTGTATACATTTCTAAATTCACTATTTTGAGGCATTTGTCCTAAATCATTGAGAAATTGCCTTACTTTTCACCTGATATATTAAATAGACAGCAATAAAGCCAATTTGTATTCCATTTTGATGTGATGGATTAAAGTTTTCTCAAATAAAACACTTCCCCTGGCTTCATCCTGCTAGATACTTAACCTGCAGCCTCCATTGGCTTCAACAGGAGTGACTTCAATGCCTGCATTTATAAAATATTTGATTTCTTTTCCTCTTTTTACTGAAGGGCACTTTACTTCAGAAAAGACATTTATTACATTTCAGTTACCTGTGCTGTGCTAGCATTGGGCTCTAGACAGATAGATTAGTCTGTCTGCATTTGGTGTATAACGACAAGGGAAAAACAAAAAACAGTTTTAACATATAACAGTCTCCTGCTAATAATATAGATGGTGTCAACTTACTGAGCATTCTACAGAAACTTTCATCCAAAAGGATTCCCAAGTGCCTAAGAAATTGAATGAGATATAATTATCCTAACATGGTGTGGCTCTTCAGAATCCCCTAATGTCTAGATTAGACGTTTCTGATTCTGCTGCTTCCTCTGAGTTGTATGCCCCTGGGTCAGGTCAACCACAGGGATTCAACCTAGAATCTCTGGGTCTGAAAGCATGCGCCTCTATGGATTGAGCTAAATGAAAAGGTCTGTTAGATTAGCAGCAGTAACAGACTCATGAACATCTATGTTTTCTAGCCTCTAGAAAGGGACAATGAGCTACACAATTTTAATGTGGGATATGCATATTTAGTAATAGAGGTCACTTTTGTCACCACTGTGATAAAGCTACTTTTAGGATACTACATCACAGCTATCCAACAGTCCATGGCTACCTTACTCAACTGTTTAGGTAGGGTATTGTACCCAATGGAAATGACGTGATAATATGCAGTATTGTTGTAGCCGTGTTGGTCCCAGACAAGGTGAATATAGTAAGAATGTTTATTGGACCTTGTCATAAATATAAAGGGAAGGGTAAACCCCTTTAAAATCCCTCCTGGCCAGAGGAAAAATCCTCTCACCTGTAAAGGGTTAAGAAGCTAAAGGTAACCTCGCTGGCACCTGACCAAAATGACCAATGAGGAGACAAGATACTTTCAAAAGGTGGGAGGAGGGAGAAAAACAAAGGGTCTGTGTCTGTCTGTGTGATGCTTTTGCTGGGGACAGAACAGGAATGGAGTCTTAGAACTTAGTAAGTAATCTAGCTAGGTATGTGTTAGATTATGATTTCTTTAAATAGCTGAGAAAATAGCTGTGCTGAATAGAATGAATATTCCTGTCTGTGTGTCTTTTTTTTTTAACTTAAGGTTTTACCTAGAGGGATTCTCTATGATTTGAATCTAATTACCCTGTAAGGTATTCACGATCCTGATTTTACAGAGGTGATTCTTTTCTTTTTACTTCTATTAAAAGTCTTCTTGTAAGGAAACTGAATGCTTTTTCATTGTTCTAAGATCCAAGGGTTTGGGTCTGTGGTCACCTATGCAAATTGGTGAGGATTTTTACCAAACTTTCCCCAGGAAGTGGGGTGCAAGGGTTGGGAGGATTTTGGGGGTAAGACGTGTCTAAACTCCGTTTTTTCAGGAACCCAGATAAAGTTTGGTGGTGGCAGTGGAAATCCAAGGGCAAAGGGTAAAATTAATTTGTACCTTGGGGAAGTTTTAACCTAAGCTGGTAAAAGTAAGTTTAGGAGGTTTTCATGCAGGTCCCTACATCTGTACCCTAGAGTTCAGAGTGGGGAAGGAACCTTGACAGACCTACTTCTGTTGGTGAGAGAGACAAGCTTTCAAGTTTACACAAAAATCTTCTTCCCCTCTGGGAAATGTACTCAGAGTGTCACAGCTAAATACAAGGTGGAACAGATCGTTTAGCATAAGTAGTTAACACACATTTCAAGGGACGATTCACGGTGACGTGGCCCATTAAAACTCCTCCAGCTACAGGCTACATCTACACTTCACATTCGTCATTAAACTTTTGTTGCTCAGGGTTATGAAAAAACACCCCATAAACAACACAAGTTTTAATGACAAAAAGCTTTGGTGTGGACGTTCGTTGCGGGTGGTTTTATTTTGTCGTCAGAAGAGGTCTCTCCTGGCGACAAAGAGCGGCTGTATTGCATACCTTACAATGGCGCAGCTGTAGTGGCATAGCTGCATCGTTGTAAGGTGCACAGTGTAGACATAATGATAGAGGCGAAAGGCATCTGGGAGGAGGGCTGTTAATAGGTTATGTAATAAACCATAATGCCAAATAGATTATTGTAATAAGCCTAAATCCAGTGTCTTTATTCAGTACATGATTTTTAGTGTCTACTCAATGGGGACCCCATCCTGAAAGAAATCTTTCCTAACCCCCCTCTTCTGGCCTTCAAAAAACCCCCAACCTTTCTGAGCTCATCAGATGCAAGCTCCCCACAGTCCAGGACACACCAGCTCAAAGCAGCACCAGACCCTGCCAGAACAAAAGATGTAAAACCTGCAGACATATCTCCACTACAACAATCAACACCTCCCCACAACACACTTTTCAAGATCCATGGGTCCTATACATACCTATCACAACATGTTGTGTATGTCATCCAGTGTATTAAACGCCCTAACAGCAGCTATGTGGGTGAAACCAGACAATCACTGTGCTCTCAAATGAACTTGCACAGGAAAATGATAAAAAGTAAAAATGCCATATTGCCTGCAGGTGAACACTTTTCATGAAGTGATCACTCCATATCTGACTGATCAGTCCTCTTCCTCAAAGGAAACTTGTACAACACTTCAAAAGACGAGCCTGGGAGCTTAAATCCATACATCTGATAGACACTAAAAATCATGGACTGAATACAGACACAGGATTTATGGCTTATTACAACAACCTATAACTCAATTAAAAACCCCTTCTCCATAGCTCCATTTCCCCCCTATAACTTGAGGGGTGCTAATGGACCACTTTAATTTGAATGGCACCTTGAAATTTCTGTTAACTACTTGTGCTAAACTATCAGTTTGATCTTGTATTCAGGTGCAACGCTCTTATTACCTTATTACCTTCCCCAGACATGAAGAAGAGTTTTGTGTTAACTCAAAAGCTTGTCTCTCTTATGAACAGAAGTTGGTGCAATAAAAAATATTACCTCACCCACCTTGTCTCTTTGATGTAAGAATAGAACTGCCCAGTGTTTAAGACTAGTCTAACTTTTGATGTATTTCTGCTTCCTGTTTACTTCCTTCCTTCTTTCCTGATTCTTTGTGCTCTTCTTCATTCATGGGTCCTTCTTTGTACATGTAACCCTTATCCTTATTTTTATTAGAAGTATTGTGACAGAATCCCAGCCTGGGTTCAAGGCCCCATGCCCATGTAGAATGAACAAACAAGTGTTGTTCCAAAGAATTCATAAATGGAGGCCCCAGTCCTGAGGTCAATTAAATGACTCACAATGGGGTGCGGGGCAGACAGTGTAAATTTCTGCAGGATTGAGGCCTAAATATAAGGCAAAAGATGACAAATGGATACACAAAATAGGCAGGGGAACACAAGGCAGCACGGAAGCCTTCTCTACACTGATGGTGGCATGTAGGGTATGTGTAGCTAGCCTTATGCCACAGTGAAAAGCAGGCTATATCCACACTTCAGTGTATAGCTTCATGCAGCAGGGGGAGCTGCCAGAGCATATTCCCACTGCCATACTCTTTCACTGCCACATGGAAAGTCTTCCGCAGCCGCCTGCGTCAGAGAAAGGCTACAGAAGCAGGGAATTCCCAGAGCCTTTCCCCACTTCCAGAGTCTTTCCCTGCAGCAGGGAAAGCTACAGCCATGGGACGCTACACTGCTAAAAATAGCAGTGTAGACATGGGAGGCACTCCTCAGAGAGCACCACAGTGTCTATGCCCTAGGGGTCATGCATATCTTTACTCACCTGAGTAGTTCCTCAACCTTTACACTGCTATTTATACCAATGTAGTGGAGTGTTCAGTATCTGTACTCTACATAGCCTGAGCCAGTTTTTAACAGTTCATTATTAATTGATATTATTATTGTGAATTTCCATAGTACTTAGGAGCCCTACTCATGGACCTGGACCCCATTGTGCTAGGCACTGTACAACCGCAGAACTGAACAATGATCCCCTCCCCAAGGAGCTTACAACCTAAGTGTAATAAGCAGCAGCCACAGCAGACCAGCTGCCTAAACATTTCCAAGTGTTTTGTAAATGTACAGTATTTCTTTATCCCTCTTCTTCACCCCTTTACATGAAATATGTTTGATTTTTTTTTGGGGGGGGGCGTGTTTTGTTTTACTATCTTGTTCCCCTGCTTTAGTTCTTTGCTTCTTCACTTTTACTTTGTGTCAGTGATGATTTCTGTTTTGTTTTCTCTGCCTATTTCCATGTTTTCCATTTATGTGTCTGTAACAGGGTTTGCTATTCACTGCTGGGGCGCCTCCTCCTGGATGGTTTGCGAATCAGCTCCTTCCAAGTCTGACACCACCTTCTGGCACTTACCTGCATGCCCCATGACCTCTCTCTCTCTCTGTGTGACTCAGGGTGCTCCCTCTTCATGGCTTGGCCTGTAGGCCAAGTTACCATAGTTTTCCCCTTTGGGGGTATCAAAGTCCCACCCTACTGTGTGGCTTGGTATTGTTTCCAGCAGTCCTCCAATTCAAGGCTATGCTACTTCCCCAGTGGCTGGTAGGGGAAGCCCACCCGCTCCTCCAGATTCCAGTCCAGTGACCCTTCAATCAGCAGCTAAGGTTTGCTCCATCCCAAAAACCCTGCTGCTGTTTCTCTGGGCTGCTTCCTACTCCACCTCTATCAGGCTTCTTTCTTCTCCACCACTCCTCTGGATAAACCCTTCAGGGCCAGGATCCCAGGACTTCTATTCCCTCCCTGGGTTTTCTCCTTTTCCCTTGCTAAGCCCCAAGAGTGACAGCAAGCCTCCACACCACCGCCACCTCCTTTTGTCCTCACTTCAGAGTCTTATACCCAACCCCACCTGCTCCTGCTCAGCTAGGCTCCACCCTCAGTCAGTACTTGCCTATCAAGAATAACGCCCCTCAGGTGTGGCCTATCAGGTTACTTAGCCTCTTTTGAGCCACATTAACCTTTTCTAGGCTGGTGAGGGGTGAACCCCATCACACTATCCCTTGCTCTTCCTCTTTATTTTTTGTTTTGTCATCTGTTTTCCCTCTCTCAACCATAAAACTTCTTCTCTGGCCTTTTTCTTCATAGCCCATCCTTTCCCCATCAGCTATTTATTCGTTCCTATTTCTGCTTATTTCTCTCTCCTTATTTCTGCTTATTTTCCTTTGCTTTTCCTTCAGCTCATGTTTCCTGCCAGTTGGAAATATATCAGCTCCCGTTTCCTTCCCTGGAAATATATCACAGGAAGAAGTTATCTGAAGGGTATTTATCTGAAAACACAGCTTCATTTATGGTAACATAAGCCAACATATGTATCCGCAATATCAAATTCTAGATCAATTAAATTTAATCTAATGGTGCCCAACCTTATTACAAAGAGGGCCACATAAAGCTATGTACAATCTTTATGTGGGCCAAAGAGATTTTACATACTTTAATATGATGTAAAGTCACCTGTATTAATTTATATTTTAAGTTCAGCTTGTTACATATGTATTAGATAGGTTGTTTATATGTATTGTCTATTTACACACTTGTGTAAACTAAAATGATGTAAACATGACAACAAAACGCTAATGAATCAGCCATTAGTATATTGTGTTAAAGCAGGCTACGGGGCTTATGAAATGCTCTTGTGGGCCATAGGTTGGGTACCCCTGATTTAATCTAAATTATTGCATTTGTAGATCACCATGTGTGCAAGGTACTTTACAAACACAGGAAAGGTTAGAAGATTTGAGAAGATTACAACTGAACTCTCTCAATAATATAGAATATACTAGAAAAGAGTTCAAATGAGTAGAGTTAAGATTGGTAAAATGGGTATTGGCAGGCTTCCAAAGAAGAGGGTTTTAAGGAAGGAGTTGAAGGAGGAAAGAGGTGACCTGATCTGAGTCAGGGTTACAAAGGTCACATGACTGCTGTCAATATCTATTGATTCCAGTAGTTAAGAGTAATATCTTCCTTTAAAAAAATGCAGATAAAACAATAATACCAACCAGCTAAAAACAAACAAATACAATTCACAGATGTCAGGATTTTTCTGCTTTTTATTGGCCTTCTGTCCATAAATATTGTCTGTGAACACTTAAGGCATTTTGAGCATACTGTCACTTCAGTCATGAAGGTGGATTTTCTCCTCTCCTGACTTGTCTCTCTTTCCATCTGTCTTGGCATGTCTCCCTCTGATATATCCTCATCATTGTATTGTTGGCGACTAAAACTGAGCTACTTATCTTCCTTCCCAAGCCTTATCATCTTTTCCCATACTCTGCCACTGCTGTCAACAATGCAGTCCTTACTGCAGCTAGTTGTAAAAGAGGATTTTCATCCCATGAGAACTATTGACATTGGAAACTAAGTTTCTCTTTCTAATCAGAATGGAGTTTCAACATACTGAAAAATTTCACAGGACAAATAATCCCCAAAAGTTTTGAATTGGAAATTCTGAAATGGAAAAAAAAAAGGTGTTTTTGAAAGAAAAAAAAATAATTTGACACATCAATGGGATATTTTTTACTCTTCCATGACACTACAAAGTGAAAAATGGTATTTAGTTTTGAGAATTCAACTCAAACAAAATGCATCCTTTACATTCTTCCAGCTGAGCAATCAAAAACCTTTGTTGAATTCAACATTTTCCCGTGGGGAAAAATTGACATGCTATTATTTTTGCCTTTGTGACATCTCCAATATTCATCCTTTTCTTTTTGGTTTAGTGCTAAATCTCTTGTTCAGGCCGTTGTATTCTTCCATTTTGACTGCAGCAACTTCCTGCACTGCAGGCTTGACCCCATCCTTGCCTCACTCCGCTCTATTCAGAATGCTGGTGCCAAAATCATCTCCCCAGTTCATTGCTTCATTCATGTGTCTGCCCCTTCCTGTCACTCCACAAGTTCCCCCTTCTCCACTGCACCAAACTCAAACTTCTGATCTTGCAGTGCTACTCCTTCAATGAGACAAGATCCATGATGATGGCAGTTCCTAACAACAAGTCTCATGAGAGGGTGAGGACCTGGAGGCCACGAAGTCTGACTCTCTTTGAAGCTAAAGAGCAATGCTGCCTCTTGCAGTCTGCCACGAGGAATATAGATATCCAGCGTTACTGGTTCATGTGTATTTTGGGTCTCCAATGCCATTGTCTACGAGCACCATTATTGAACAGTATTTACTTGGGAAACCAACAGGGAAATTTATAAACACTGAATTTAAGTACTCCTGTTTGAATTTGGACACTCTGGCCCTTGTTTGACCAAAAAGTGCCACAGGATCTTGAATTAACTTGTGGGCAAACCCATATTTTTACCATTTGTTTCAAAATATTTACTCTTATTTTCATGCTAGAATGGGCAGTACAGACTCAGATGGATGAAAATCACCTACTGAGTAAATAGATTGATGATGAAGGAAACAATGTTTGTCCTTGGTGGTCTCCCATTTAAAAATTAATCAGGTACATATTTTTTGATTACCTTCAGAGACCTGAGAAGATCACAACACAGGAGATATAACTAGATGGTAGTAATTTTTGTTCATGAATTAATTTAGTGTTTATGAATAGTGTCAGATCAACAGCCTTTGAAACTGGAGTCAAGCATCAGAGGGGTAGCCGTGTTAGTCTTGATCTGTAAAAGCGGCAAAGAGTCCTGTGGTGCCTTATAGACTAACAGACATATTGGAGCATAAGCTTTCGTGGGTGAAGACCCACTTCGTCAGATGCATGTAGTGCATCCCACTACATGCATCTGACGAAATGGGTCTTCACCCACGAAAGCTTATGCTCCAATACGTCTGTTAGTCTATAAGGTGCCACAGGACTCTTTGCTGCTTTTGAAACTGGAGTCCTTTACTGGTGGATAGCAGCAGGTCAAGGCTTTCTATGCTGTCATGATAATGTGCATCAAATTATTCTGGAATGACCATGTGTCAGGTCGCTATGGCCATTCAAGTATCCATATCTGTTCAGTTATAAGAACATAAGAATTGCCATATTGCATCAAATCCATAGTCCATCTAGTCCAGCGTCATCTCTCTGCCCAGCACCAGACGCTTCAGAGGAAGGTGCAAAAGACAGTGAAGTAAGCAGATGTGAGAGATTCTTCCCCGGGGGAAAATCTCTTAAACTCTAGTAGTTGGAGTTTGGCTTAACCTCTTAGTATGAAGTTTTATATCCCTTCCAAAACACTTCTGGTTAATTTTTACCGTTATAACTAGATTTTCTTGTTATCCATAGAAATGTCCAAGTACTTTTTGAATCTTATTAATTTCTTGTTCCTGCAGCTGAAACTAGCAGTTAATGTCAATTATGGTACTGATATTAGTGCAGTTGTCAATTAAGGACTAGACTGATACCACTAGTTTACTTCACATACCACACCAGATAAGTATCACTTGGTATTGATTTTTGCTCACTGAGTACCTATTGTCATCTGTATTTGAACCAATGACCTCGATTTATTATGTCATAGCAGGATTACTCATTAATGGTTAATTAATAATACCATTCAAAACCCTCCTTTTAAACTGAGCCTCTAACTTGGGCATCTTTTCCAACAGCCTGACTCTGATGGTTTCATTCTGGTGTTGAAGAATATTCAGTGCTATTATCCGGGGTTCAGTAAAGTTGGCCACTTCCTTAACATTCTCCGCTCGTGTACCAGCTCAGCAAGGACTTATAGCCCTTAATAGACTTTTAAAGGGTACCTGGAGACTTAGTTAAAAGCTTCTGTGCCCAGTAGATAAAAATACCAAATTAATTTTAGTGTTAAACTTTAATTAAAAAGAAAACAATAAAATGTATACATGGCCACTATATGGAATGATAGAGCTTTGTGGTATAATGCCTTGTGATTTAAGTCTCTTCAAATTACCAGAAATAATATCGCAGGACATATTGTGTGTAGCAATGTATTGGGCATGATATACTCAGTAAAGATTTTACTTTTGAATATGCAGTAGTTATCTTGGAATGCATGAGTGTTTTTCAGGTAAACTCCTCCATCAGGATTCAGAGTAGCAGCCCTGTTAGTCTGTATTCTCAAAAAGAAAAAGGAGTACTTGTGGCACCTTAGAGACTAACATGAGCTACAGCTCACTTCATCGTATGCATTCAGTGGAAAATACAGTGGGGAGATTTATATACATAGAGAACATGAAACAATGGGTGTTACCATACACACTGTACCGAGAGCGATCACTTAAGGTGAGCTATTACCAGAAGGAGAGCAGGGGGTGAGGGAGGGGGGCGAGCCTTTTGTAGTGATAATCAAAAGGTGGGCCATTTCCAGCAGTTGACAAGAACGTCTGAGGAACAGTGGCCAGGGGGGCGGGGGGGGAAGAAACGGAGGGGGTGGAATACCTCACAACAAGCACATTTGTTGTTAAGGCTGTGTCTTCAAATGAATTGTGGTCTAAACCAACTCAGCATCTGGCAGACATTCCAAGGTGAAAGTCAAACAGATGGCTAATTTAATATAATCTAAGTGACTTTGGATCAGATAAAGCAATTGAATTAACAGCACTTTAACAGAATATACATCAGTTACCATACATTCTCACTACTCTATTGTAATGGGCATCTTTTACATCTTGAAAATAATTAGTAATTGAAGTAATGGTGAATGTTGTGCTTGTAAGATATATCATTAAATAGCCTAGAAAAACATGTATGTATAAATACAAAAGTTAGTATTCTAGCCTTTGACTCAAATGTATAAATTTTTCTAGTACCTGGCTTGACAACATTATCTAGGAATGCAGACTTGACACCATGTGATTCCTTAAATCCACATGCACAGGACATAATATAGGTCTGAGTAAAAGTAGGTTGTTTTATATATAACTTTCCCATACGTCCAGAAAAAAACTTGTGGGTAATATTATATTATTTTTAATTATTTTATTTGCCACTATTATTAAATATTCGGTTCCAACCATGTGAAGATTCTGTGCCCTTAAAAGTTTACAGATCAAAAATTGTGCTTATTCAATACGTATATTGTAGCACTCTACATTTTCAAAGGGCCTTATGTTTCTGCATGTGAAATTGCAACCTTTGTGTGGCCTAGAGTTTGGCTTTAACACACTTCTCCTAATGCTTCAACACAATTCCTGTAGAAAAGCACATAGATCTAGAATTCAGTCACTGAGGATTTTAAGCAAGGATTGCACAGGGACAACTTTCCCACAGTCGAGTCCTAAAAGAACAAGAGAAATGAAAATAATTCTCAAGTACCAACTTTATTAAATTTGATAATAACAAAGAATAAAAAATAATAGATGTACTTCCATTACAGAACAGGGCTATTTCATAATCCACATGCACTATCTTCACATTTATACATAAATATGAATAACAGAAAAATTAAATCTAACAAAGTCAGTTTCCAGAGATATACAATAAGAAATCACTCCAAGTTCCAAAAGCTTAGGCTGAATTCATTGATTCTTTGTTCATCAACTCTCTACAGTCTACTGAGTCAGAAACACTGCAGTGGATCTTCCCTCCTCTTGCTTGCAGAAATAGCCAACTCGAACCCAGGCAGACTCTTTCTCCTTCTCCTCTGCTGAACTGCTAGAATCACTCCATTAGCTAGTCAGTTAATAAATTAATCAATCTGTATTAAGTATATAATTTAATAAATCGGTGACAAGAAAAATACAAAAATGAAAAATAGCAAAATATTAATGACTCTTTCTCTATCATCACATTTAAATAAAGAAAAAGTTGGTGAACCATGCGAGTTAAGACAATTTGAAAAACAATTTGGCTACAATCAAATATCATTCACAGTGTACCATTAAATTAAAAGCAGTTAGTTTTCACTCCTGATTTCCCCTTGCTATACTAGCATTGCCAGGGCTTCCCTGTGAGAAAGTCAACAATAGTACTAACCTGCAAAATGCTTCAGAGGTAGGAGAAGACAGCCTACTTTCTGGTCTTGCAACTGAGTTTCTCCCAAGTTCTTGTGAAATAAGAGCTGCTGCTGTGGTGACATCCTGAAATTCATGGGCAAAAGGTGGACCTTTCATTGATTTTGTTGGGGTCTGATCACCGGTTTGGAATTCAAATAGGCTTGAGCCTCACGGGGAATCTTATTTGATCATGGACACATCACAGGTTCTCTCCTATTTCTGTTTATCTAGAAACATCTTCTTATAAACCCATACACCAGTTTTACACACCTGACCTAGATTCATAGAGTATCAGGGTTGGAAGGCACCTCAGGAGGTCATCTAGTCCAACCCCCTGCTCAAAGCAGGACCAATCCCCAATTTTTGCCCTGATCCCTAAATAGCTCCCTCAAGGATTGACCTATTACTCCTTCCTTCTATTACACCACGGGAGTAAACACCCGAAACTCCCAATATGGAATGGGAGGCATTTGGGTCAGATGGAATCTTGCCTATTGCAGCCAAAAATGAGAGAGGACACAAGTAACTGGTTTTGCAGGAGGCACCAGATTTGTTAGGACAGGCCCTGTTCTTGAAAAGCCCTGATACACTCCTCTCCTCTTTATTCTTGTTACCATTTGGGAATTTATAGAGGTTTATTTTACAACATCTCTCCTGAAAGTTTAAAATTCTAACCTGAACATACTGCATTTTTCAAAACAAGTTTGCACTGGCTGTTGGTGGCAAACTTGATGTACCTGTGAAGTTTTAATTTGTGTTGAGGGCAAAATGTGGAGCCCACTTGTCTCTACAAAAGTGTGAGAGTCAAAGAATTTGCTCTTAAACAAGTCCATAGACATTCCACAATGGTACGTGTGGAGATACACACCTCTGTTCTCAATAGTTAAGACAGAGAAATGGTTCTGAGCAATATTATTCTGGGCCAGAGATCTCTATTAACCCAAATCTTATATTATGCATTTCCACTACACCAGAAACGTGTGCAGTGTTATCAACTAGAGTTCCAGAGCCTGGTTCGTGAAGAATTGTCTGAAATGTAGCCTTTCAATTAGTTAGCTAGCAATAACATTTCAATTATTGCTCACTATGTGGAAATTTTGAAGAATTGCTTCTTCTGTTATTAAAATCATTTGGGACAAAAAGAGTGACATAGATGGTGAATTTCTTAAAAAACCCAATGTTTAAATTAATTATTTTAAACTAATACACTAATTAACAGATGTATATGTAAATTGTCATAAAATTAATTTTATACTCAAAAAGTAAGTGCTCTAGGTTTGGGAAGGATACACTATGTTTTTTAATGTATATCAAAGAAATTGAATTACCTGCTTTTGGTGCAACATGAAACACAACCTTAATTATGATGGTGCAATCGGTGCCTCTATAATAATAGACAATATAGCAAGCATCCTCATATCCTGGTAACCCGTAAGGACAAACTGTGAACTAAGAAAGTCATGGCTAAGATGCTTAAAAATTCTAAGAACCTGATCACAAGGAAATTGAGGTCTGTGAAATATCCTTGATGACATGGGCCTAGGTAAGTGGATGTCAGCCTGATGTTTCTTAAGAGAAATAAGATGACAGTCATTGCGGTGATTTACTCACATCTTTTCTGAAGAATCTCTGAGACCAAGACAGTCAGACTATGGTAAATGAAGGATGATAATGCAGGCATGGCTATAATGTGAAATCAGGATTTCTGGTATGAGATGTACTATCTGACAAATTAGACTGTCAATACTATGAGTTCCAGACCAGGCTCTACTGCAATTAATACAAGTCTCAGGAAAATATTTGCTTCTTTCAGGTATTGCAGTTGAAGTTATATGTTAAAAAAGGAAAACACAACAGAAAAGGAAACAAATAGCTTGTAACAATAATTGGGGAAATGTTACATTTGTCAACATAAAACAAATTAAGCAAATGCACTCTCAGACAAGCAAAGATGCAGGAGAGCCAAAAAGAAATGCTCAGTGAAGAATCAGAGGCAAGACAGCAAGGAGAGACTCATGGAGAGCTTTATAGATTTAAACAAATACCTTGAATTGCAGCCCCAAAATGAACTGGAAACCAGTACATTGGTGGACACATTGATGAGTAAGTGGAAGTGTCCTAACTGGAATTTCTAAGTGGTCTTCAGGTGTACCCTTAAATAGAATTACTGCAGCTATCTAAAATGGAGGAGAAAAATTGTAGGTAGCCATGGCAGGGGCCACCTTTGAAAGGAAAGGCTGCACATTTTCCTGTGTAAAAGGACACTAAGCCCAACAGAAAGCTGCTATGCGCAAATTGAAGGGGAAGCCATGGGAATTATCTTCCAATTGTGCTACTTTTATCTGTATTTGTATGGATGAAGGGTCACACTTCTGAAAGTTCATTGCCCTCAGATATGTATTTGTAGACCTCGTATCACTGTTCCTCCTCTAGCTGCCATATCAATGTGGACATCATTCTCAGAAGAGAACACCTGATATAGTTTTGAATTATTGTGACAGGTTTGGACTGAAAGAATATTTCTTCAGGCAAAGAGCTAAGTCTCCTGGGTGGAAGCACAGAAATATGCATGCACAAGGAGATTTTATTCTATCACGCTGCATGCCAAAAGGTTACGAGTGTTTTTTTTACACCTGTCCTAGTTCAGTTCTTTGAACCGATATATGTTAAACAACAGGACATAAAACAAACAAACTGTAGCACCCATGCAGGGAAGCAGAATTCTAATCAGTACTGAACAGGGACGTAACTAGGGCACAGCGAGCGGGGCAGCTGCCTAGGGTGCAAAGCCGGTGGGGGCACAAAAATGAGGCAGCATGCAGGATCGGGCCTACTGGCATCAGCCCCCCACCCCTGTAGGATCAGGACCAAGAGCATCGACTGGAGCCCAGGGTGCTCAGCACCCACCTTCCCCGTAGGATCATGGGCCCAGTGACATGGCCGAAGCAGGCTCTCTCCGCGGTGCTAGGACTGTGGTGGCAGCGGCAGGTGGGCAGGGCGCTGAGGGTGCTGTTTGGCTCATACGGAGCATGCTCAGTAACATCTGCTGAAGCTGCTGCACTTGCTGGGGATTAAAATCTGCTGCTGTTCACAGAGGGTAAAGGGGCAAATCAGAGGGGGGATGGGCAGGGTCTGAGCAGGGGGGCAGAAACTGACTGCATGGTGGGGAGGGTCAAACAGCTGGACGCAGGGGCAGGAGAGGGGCCGAGGGATAAAACTGGAGAGAGGGAAAGGGGAGGAGCCAGGGTTAAGGCCATGGGTGAGGGGCTGCCAGATGGTGGCGGAGGGCAAAACCCCTCACAGGGACTGACAGAGGGGCTAACAGTTACCCTGATGGGCTGAGCCACCTGGAGTGTTTGCAAAAATAGAGTGGTGGGGAGGGTAGAGTGGCTTTTTTATTTCCCCTCCCTCAGGACTGTATGGCTCCTCACCCGCTTCCCAGGACTCTGTTCTTAAACGCCCAGGGCATCCCAATGCTTAGAAATGGCAGTTCCTCCCTATCTGATATAACGTACTGAGGGGTACAGGAGACTTGGTTCAGTGAAATATTTTACATACACCCCCCAAAAACTGTGTGTCGCACATTTTATGTATTTAAAAGAATCCCTTATCAGTTTATATGTCAGCATAAAGTCTCCCAGCAATTCACAAATTTGTCTTATCTGCTACAGTGATTCCCTGAGTAGCACTCCCTTTCTTGTAATACATTTCAAATATGGTTTTGCTCTTTCTAATTGTTTACTTTTAAAAATGTTATTTTTATTACTCTTCACACTTCATTTATCTTTGTCAGCATTGTGCATATGGATGTCATTGTGCTATTTAATTTATGTTCTAATAGCAAATAATCATTGAAAATATTTATAAGCAAACAATTGCTAGTAGTTTTAGCAATGGCATTTCTGTTTCTAGTTTAGCACTTCCCATGTTTTTGCTGTGATTTTTAATTTGGAATTTTTAATTATATTTTTTTTCTTTTTCTTTTTATTCTGTTGGATCATGTGAGTTCCAGTCTGACTGATTTCCTAGCCTGGTGTCAAAACTTCTTCATTTTCATTTGATCCACAGATGGGGATTGCCTTTCTCAACTATTATTTTGCCTATCAATCCATCCCCTGAGAGCTTTTTCGCATATCACTGCTTGTGTGTAGAACTTGGTTCCCAGATAGTCACTAATGGCAGTATATTATCTCATATTAAATCTTTCTCAAAGGCAATATTCTCAAAGACAAAAATCTACTGTAATTTTTTACTGAACTTAGGAATGGCCATACTGGGTCAGACCAAGGGTCCATCAAGCCCAGTGTCCGGTCTTCCAACAGCGGGAAGTGCCAGGTGCTTCAGAGGGAATGAACAGAACAGGCAGTCATTGAGTGGTTCTGTTATTCACTCCTGTTTTCCACATCCTTCTTGTAGTGTGGGACCCAAAACTGGACACAGTACTCCAGATGAGGCCTCACCAGTGTCGAATAGAGGGGAACGATCATGTCCCTCGATCTGCTGGCAATGCCCCTACTTATACATCCCAAAATGCCATTGGCCTTCTTGGCAACAAGGGCACACTGTTGACTCATATCCAGCTTCTCATCCACTGTCACCCCTAGGTCCTTTTCTGCAGAACTGCTGCCTAACCGTTCGGTCCCTAGTCTGTAGCAATGCATGGGATTCTTCCGTCCTAAGTGAAGGACTCTGCACTTGTCCTTGTTGAACCTCTTCAGATTTCTTTTGGCCCAATCCTCCAATTTGTCTAGGTCCCTCTGTATCCTATCCCTACCCTCCAGCGTATCTACCTCTCCTCCCAGTTTAGTGTCATCTGCAAACTTGCTGAGGGTGCAATCCACACCATCCTCCAGATCATTTATGAAGATATTGAACAAAACCAGCCCCAGGACCGACCCTTGGGGCATTCCACTTGATACTAGCTGCCAACTAGACATGGAGCCATTGATCACGACCCATTGAGACCGACAATCTAGCTAGCTTTCTATCCACCTTATAGTCCATTCATCCAGCCCATACTTCTTTAACTTGCTGGCAAGAATACTGTGGGAGACCGGGTCAGAAGCTTTGCTAAAGTCAAGGAACAACACATCCACTGCTTTCCCTTCATCCACAGAACCAGTTATCTCGTCATAGAAGGCAATCAGATTAGTCAGGCATGACTTGCCCTTGGTGAATCCATGCTGACTGTTCCTGATCACTTTCCTGTCTTTTTGTTCTTAAAAATTTTTACATTTTTTAAGAACAGGATTGGATTTTTGTGTCCGAAGAGGTTTGTGCACATGTTGTTTAATTAGCTGGTAGCAACATCTGATTTCCTTTATTTTTCTTTCTCAGCTCTTCCCGGGAGGGCGGGGGAGGGCTTGAGGGTACCCCACAGGAAGGACTTCCCAAGTGCGCCTTCCTGGATTCTCAGAGGGGTTTTGCACTTGGATGGTGGCGGCATCTACCCAACCAAGGTAAGAAAAAAGCTGTAACCTTGGGAGTTTAATACAAGCCTGGAGTGACCAATATTAATTTTTAGAATCCTTGTGGGCCCCCACCTTCTGCACTTGAAGTGCCAGGGTGGGGAATCAGCCTTGACAACTCCCAATAAGGCAGGTGAACATTTTCCTGATGGCCAGTCAGGATAAGGTCATCTGGGGGACTCCAGATTCTGCATGGTGTAATTGGCAGGATGTTGAGATCTGGCAGCTCTGAACTTGGGGCTGTGTCCTGGAGTTGGTTCCAAAGAGCTTTCTTTGGACCCCAGTTTATATAGTGAAACTTGAGTCTTCCTTAGCTGTACCTTAACCAATCATTTTACGAAAATATTACTAAACAATTTTCTAACCAATCCTAACATATTGTAAAACAATTCTTTAACTAATCATACCCCACCACCATAGGTGGTTTACACCTACCAAAATTAGTTATAAAACAGACAGAAGCAATCAAAGAACCAGAGAGAGAACATACAGATAAACAATAGAGAAGTGGGGACCGTAATGCAAAACAATAAAGAAGTAGGGATTTCACAGCCACAACTTTTTGATAAGTGATTTCTTGCCAGACAGAATGCCGTCAAACAAAGTTTTCTTTCACCATCTTAAGATCCGTTTCTTTATCTGGTGATGATTGGTACTATTAGGACAGGATTTCCTTCTTCACAGCCTTGTTTTAATGTAATTTATTGTAACGTAGATGGATGTGAGGATGTGACTTCCTGCTTCTTAGCTCATAGCTGCTGCTCTCCTAATATGGCTGCAAACAAAGGCCTCAGAACTTACAATATGTCTACAGGAAAAGGCCTTATCCGTAAAAGGGGAATTCAGGCTGGGGCAGGGGGTTGGGGTGTGGAAGGGGGTACGGGCTCTGGGCTGGGGGTGCAGGCTCAGATGTGGGGCCAGAAATGAGGGGTTCAGAGTACAGGAGAGGCTCCGAGCTGGGGCTGGGGTTTGGGATGTGGGGGGAAGTGAGGGCTCCAGCTGCAGGTGCGGGCTCTGGGGTGGGGCCAGGGATAAGGAGTTTGGAGTGTGGGAGGGGGCTCAGGGCTGTGGCAGAGGGTTGGGGTGTGGGGTGGGGGCTCTGGGAGGGAGTTTGGGTGTGTGTGGGGGTTCCGAACTGGAAGAAGGGGTTAGGACATGGAAAGGGGTTCAGTGTATGAACTCCAGGCAGCGCTGACCTCAGGCAGCTCCAGGAAGCAGTGGCATGTCACTCCGGCTCCTAGGCAGAGGGGCAGACAGGGGGCTCTGTGTGCTGCCCCCACACTCAGGCACCGCCCTCATAGCTCTCATTAGCTGCAGTTCCCGGCCAATGGGAGCTGTGGAGTGGGCATTTGGGGCGGTACCTGTGGGCAGGGACAGCGCATGGTCCCCACCCTCAGCCACATCTCTGTCTAGGAGCTGTAGGGACATGATGGACACTTCCCGGGAGCCGAGCACACAGAGCCTGCCTTCGCCACTGGTGCTGCAGCCAACCAGACTTTTAGTGGCCTGGTGAGGAGTTGCCAGGCTCCCTTTTCGACTGGCCATTCTGATGGAATACCAGCCTGGCAACCCTACTTGTGTGCATACTTACTTGGCTCCTTGTGTCAATGGTGAGTGTATTCCCCAGAAGCGTTTGTATTGATTTGGGGTGTAGTGCACCATAGGAATGTATCAACCACCCACCACAATTTGCTACCTCTTAGCTTTGTCATCCTCTGGTCTAGGGGTAACCAATTGTGATGGATGGTTGATGCCCTGTCACAGTTTGCTACCCTGTCCAGAGGCCAGGAAAGGTGAGGTGTAGCAAATTGTGACAAGGAAGCAAAAGAGAACATCCTTAGATGTCAATAACTGGAAGCAAAATCTGTCAGTAGAGGTTTTTGACATTACACGCTGGCAGGAGGTGACCGTTTTCAAACTGTGGCATGCATCCCTGTAGGGAGGTGCACCCCACAGTTTGAAAACCTCTGTGCCAAATGGAAGGCAGAAAGTTTGGGGAGGGGGCATAAGACTCTGCATGCCCCCCATATGTTGCCCATAAATATGCTTGCTCACCCTGGGTGCTAAAGTACTTAGTCACGGCTCTGGTATTGAATAACTTTGAACTCAAGGCAGGGGGAATATCTGCCTCTGTTCATTGCATAACCTTAGTTTGATAAAGGTTGTTCACGCT
Organism: Chelonia mydas; assembly: GCF_015237465.2. Lineage (NCBI taxonomy): Eukaryota > Metazoa > Chordata > Testudines > Cheloniidae > Chelonia > Chelonia mydas. Next base: position 18,672,584 of record NC_057851.1, read on the forward strand.
GAAACATCAATGAATCTTCAGTGGGAAATATAGGGGAAAGGAGGGAAATGGAGTTTAGTAGACATATGATCTTCATTCTGGTATGCTTGGCTGTGGGGAGATAATGAGGTTGTGAGCTTAATACAAACCTAACCAGGGCTCTACAAATACAAGCAATGTATTCTTTGACTTTATCTACTGAAAAAACAAGGTGTTGACCTGTTTAGCTACTCTGTTATTCAGACCAAAGATTAAAAATATAATACCCATGTGCAGTTGCATCCTGTGAGAAAATTCTTTACTTTATTGATGCTCTGCAGTCATTCCCATTTTTCTTTTCTATTAGTAGGGAGAAGATATAGGACGTCTTCTGCTCTTGTTCAGTTCTCCACCTTTTGGATCATAAAGCTATGTCTATATAAGTTAGCAACATCTTGAATAATGTAGGTTTGTCCATGTTTGTTTCCCAACTGATATATGAGGGTTGTTAAAAGCCCTGACTACAATGGCACAGCCAATTGTTGGTATAGGAAGTTTTCCTTCCTATTTTCCTCTGGCAGTGCTAGTCTAGAATAGACGATTACTGTTTTCTTCCTCCTTTGATTTTCACTCCTTGCATCATAACTAACCCGACAAATTTAACCACCATGTTCCTAGCTGTCACACTGCTGACATTCCAAATATATTTGATCTATAGCATCTCCCTTCCACTTCTTCCTCCCCATCTAGATGTAAGTAGGGTCTGAATGAACTCTCCTCTGATAGCTAGCTGGGAAGGGGAGAGACTTCAGGAGCAAACTGTATTTACAGGAACACACCTATTCTGCCTAGATGTCCAGCAGATAGAGCGGTATTGCTCAAAGTGATCAATTTTGGCTGGTGTTGGGTTACAAATCACATTAGTACTGAATACAGGGGTAGTGAAATGTTGTTTTCAATGTTGTTGTCTTTGTTGCATGAATAAAGGGGAGCAGAACTGTGCTTAACCAGTCCCAAATGAGGGGGTCACCCTTAGCTGAAAGGACCTCATTAAGCCAGGGGCTCAAATGCCAGATCCTTGTTAAAGTAAGCAGGGTGGGGACAGGTGTCCAAGCCAGGAGGTATGGCCTCTCCCTAAGGGTCCCTGGTCTAGTTTAACCTGTTCCTTCCCACTGCTCAAACATAGAGCTAAATAGTCTCCATTAGGAGCAGACATTCATTCCCCACGGGGAAAAAAAAAAAAACAAAGAAATTGGGCTTGGTATTGGCTTGTGAGCTGCTTGTGAGCTAGTTTTTGGCTTATTGCTTGTTTGGCTTGTAGCTTCTTTTTTTAAAATTATTGTCTCCAGGCAAACAGGGGAAAGGGGGCGGGGGTGCAAGCAGAGGCAAAGCAGGGGAGAGAGTCATGGGTGCACAGCAAGCCCATCACAGTCCCAGACTGCATGCCAGGGGGATCTATTCACATAGAGTGTTGGGATTCTTAGGGACTGGCTTGTTTTGGCCTTGTTTTGAAATGGGATTAGCTTGATTTTTGACTTATTGTGAAAATTGGGGTGCTTATTTACCACGTGAAAGTTGGCAACTGTGATTAGGAAGGAGCCTTTGTTATTTTAAGTGCATAAATGAGAGCTGAAATCACTTGTGGTGAGATAGCATTTTGGCCCAGCCCTCTAAAAGCTGAAAAATCACTAAAAGAGACTGACCTGCAGAGGACACAGCAGAGAGGCAGGTGACAGCAAAAGGTAACTGACAGTCAGCCGGCCGGAGCAGTGAGCAGTCAGTTGGTGGGAGCAGCAAACAAGTGGCCAGCAGAGGGGAACCGTGGCTGGTGGGGCAGCCAGTGGTGAGGAACCATGGCTGGCAGGACGGCCAGCCATAGCAAGTGCTCAGATAGCGGAGCAAGCCTTCTCCCCCGGGTGGGAGGTGAACTCATACAGATGCACTTCTGAACCCTGGGTCCTCACTGATCAAGGACAACCACTGTGAGTGGGGTATGGTGAGGAAGCAGAATGGGGCACAGAAAATGAACTTTTAGTTGTAGAACTCAAGAACGTGAAGCAGAAGGCACTGCCCCACGCACTCTGGGGATGGGTGTCCTGCTCAATGTTTTATGATTATGAATCCTGCTTGTGGCATTTTCCCTAATTAATGGTGGGTGATTTCTATCCTTTCACTAAAAATCTCTTTTTTACACTCAGGCTCTGTGCTTTCAAGAGTGGAAGAATTGCCTCTCAGAGGCACCCAGTGGTGGTGTGTAATTTTCCCATGTTACTTGGTGGGGGCTCGAGCCAGTTCTGTGTTTTACTGTTGAAAAGGAACCCATAGATATTGAACCCGGCTCTGGATGCTGCCAGCTCCACCTGGCAGAAGAGTTACGTAATTAATCTAAGGCATTTGAAAAGCACCCAGAACAGTTGTATAAAGGCACCTTTCCTCTGCCACCCACCATTTCTCAGGGAAGGGGTCCACCCTATTCTCTAGTGAGGCAGGAGAGTGTGAGGGAGAAGAGTCAGATGTCAGAGATGTCCATGCATACCTACTTCTGGGACCAACTCACTGATGGCTGGCATGGAGGCCACTGAGTGAGGTGTAGGAATGGGTAGAGCACCCTATTCTCTTTTACTTTCATCCTTGGGGGAGGGGGAAGGGGTGAGGAAGTTCCTTTCCTGCTGGGCTTGACTTTGTTGGATTTCACCAGTGCCCAGGGAGAAAGAGAGTAAAGATAGCTGCATGGCCACTTCACTGTCTCAGCCTGCTGCTCCCCTTCCTCCTACCACCCTCCCCAGGGATGAGTCTAGCAAGCTTCTATAAGCATGCAGCAAGAGTGGTTCCAACCCATTCAGGGTTAGTGCTAGGTGATGTGACCTTTGGGGAGTGCTACATCAGAGACTAGGCCCATTGTCCTGCCCTCCTAACCTCTCCTATCTCTGACTCTGCCCCAGGCTACCTTGCTTGCTTGGCCGTTGTCCCCACAGGGTTAAGTCAAATAAACAGAACCTTCCAGAATGTGGCCCCTCTGGCAACTGCCCAATTCTCTCTTGCCTAAAGCTACCACTGATGACTAGTTTTTTTGATACATATAGATATAGAATTGAATCCCAAAGGAGAATGTTTTATGGGGACTGTTCAGGGTCTCCTATTTCAATCTTTTCCCCCTCCACATCACAGCAATCCTACTTTTGGTCAAAGAGGGATGCACGCAGGTTCCCATGCAGTCCTCCTAATACTCTGATGGTCACCTGAGAGCCATCACAAAGTGCTCTCAGCCTTTGAAGGGAAGGATGTACTGCCTCTGCAGTGCTTCCAGCCTATGCCAGCATGGGGTGCAAAAGACTAGAAGCTGTACCTCAACCTGCTTCCCAGTGAGGCAGTGCATGGTGCTGAAGGAGTCACTTTTCAGTGACCTTTTCTTCTTCATTAAGAGAGAGCTTGAAATAGAGAGATGTTAAATCAGCTCCCACTTAGCTTGTGAGCTCTGTCAAGCTTTGTCTAACACACAAAAGGGAGGAGAGGGCTTTCTTGCTGAACGGATTTTCTCAAGGTCTAACCACTTCAGTTTAAAAGCAATAAAATTTCAGTTATATGTTTGAAATTACAGGATTTTTTCCCCCGGGAGCTCCTTCTGTGAATAATTCCTCTAATGGTTTAGCAATAGCTGTTATTGCAGGACCGTCTTCAGGTTCCAAGGCTTATGGATCCCTGTTCACTGTGAGAGTGAGGTAATAAAAAATACAACCATTTTCTAACAAGTAAGGAGTGGGAAATCAAGGTGGTTATTTTTATCTGCTATATGGAAGTGTGATTATCTAAGTCAACTTATTGCTACCTGAAGGGAGTCAGATCAAAATTAAGACTTTTTACTAAAATACACAAAGCTCAGTGCAAGTGTTGTAGGCAAACTGGCATTTGTTGGAGAAAATACGTGCTAACAAACAGATGCACCTCTGGAAATAGAAACAGAAAATTTCCTCCCTAGGACCAATCTACTTTATCAAACCTGACAACTTCCACTTGAGCTCAGTATCCTGGGCTAAAAAAGAGTTTCTCATTTGATTTAAGCAATTGCCACATAACATGCAAGTTGGAAACACGTTGATTCTTATTGCCTTATTTTGCTCGGTACACACACACTCACTCTTGGGACAGGGGGTGGGGAAGAGTTAGAAAAAAATGCTTTTTCACCATTTTGTCATTCCTTTCTAAACTTACTGAGGGAATGATGTTAAAGTCAGGGTTTCTGTGTTTCTTTTTATTAGTAGAAATATAAAAAAACATTTGAAAATACCTCAAAGTGGGGGAATATTCAACTCCCAAATTTTCAGAATCAACATACTAGGTCTAGACTCCGACAGGCTGCATTAATAGTCATTTGGGTTAGTATGGAATGAAGCTCTCTTTAAATATCTAGTTGTATTTATATGACTCCAATCAGAGATATAATCCATCATAAAACATACTCCAGCTCTTTGGTTTGATGCAGTAAGTAACTTCACATGTAATTTCCTCCTAATAAAGTGGTATATACTCTCTCAATTTACACACATAACACCTATTAATGCTAATGGCAGGTGTGCATAAGAACAGAGGGAACACTATCCCCCCTACTGTTAGCACTCTTTTCCATCTCTGCCTGTGTTAATGACATTCATATTGTGATAGGAAAAAAAACTAAAGCTGAAAAGAAAATCCAAATGTGTATTTATTGATTCATGTTCAGTTTAGAGGGTATGGACAAGACTTTTTGGATGGAAATATATAATATCTAAATGCTTCACCTAATCCATCCATTGTCCTTGGCTGAAGCATGTATGGTGAACCTAGGGATATACTGTAAGAGCAGAAATGGTTGATTATTAATTGCTTGCATTTCAATAGCACCTGGATACTGTATTGTGTTCAACACTAACAAATATATATAGTGAGAGACTGTCCCTGCCGGAAAGAGCTTATCACCTACATAGACAAAAAGGTAGGAGGGAAACAGAGAGGGGAAATGTGTTTTCACATAGTAGGTCAGTGGCAGATCCAGGTTTGCAGACTCCCAGTCCACTATCCACTAGACAACACTGCCTTGCCAATGACAATGGATCTTTTATATTTTTATTTGAGTGCCATGTAATTCAGAGGGGAATAACCAAATATCCTTTGTTATGAGTTAGTTTCTAAACTCCTTTTTCCCCCAAGGAGCAGGATTCTTTTGTGAAAACCCAATAATTATTCCTTTTGAGCAGCAGAAGATTAGCATCTCAGCTATTTTCTGAAATGCAGCATGTTCACCACACGAGAGACCCAAGAAAAACGTTTCAAGGAAATGCAAACACTCACCAGTCCTGAAACACTCCAGATTTATATTCATTAGTGAAACAATAATAAACACTTGGATTCAACTGCTCAAGAATCTACCTATTTGAGCTGGCCTTGGGTTTTGGTCTAAAATTCTTCATAAAAGTCCCTCTTTTCATTTCAGAGTTGGGCTGCTAGCTTTGGTAGCAAAGATATAACGTGCCCTCCACAGCCCTACCCAATCAGCTGTCATTAGCCCATACTGTCTCAGATGTCTTCCAAGCAATCTGGCAATGCCTTCAGCATGCCACCACTTATATGACGGAGTTACTGACATGTACAAGGACTGCAAGGATCTCTCTCACTCCCATCTGTCACTGACAGAACAGGACACAGTGACATAACCTGGGGGTGTCATGGGAAGGCACCCAGTGCCCATGGTACCCTACCCACTGACCTATGGGATAGTCTGATTTGGGAACTCTCCCAATCTTCCCCATTGAAGCTGTTCTACTTTGGATAAATAATTAAAAAGTTATTGGAGTAGGCAGACTGGAGTTTGGGTGCCCCACATAAGGATCCTGCTCATGAGACTACAGAGTCATTCTGAGTCTCTCTGGCCCAATGACTTTATTTATACACAGAAGAGCAGCTTGAATAGGAAAAGTCACATCAGAATATCGCATAGGACAATAGTTAGGGCACTCAACTGAAAGGTAGGAGACCCCAGAGTGAAATCTTTTCCTCCCCATCAAGCGGGGGAGGGAGGGTGGAATTGAACTTACATCTCCCACATCCCACTTGAGTACTTGGACCACTATGCTAAAAGTTACACAGCCCCCTCCTTCAACATTTCTTGCAAGAAACATCTTAGGCACCCGGCGCTAGGAGAAGATTCATGACTGAGAATCCCAACAAGAAATAGGCACATCCCTTCAGCCCAGATATGGGTGCCTAATTCTGTAAGAGGGGTGGGGCTTAATTACAACCCCTTATCAACATCTCTTATTAGCTAGCTTAGGCAACCCCCCACTCCCCATTCTGGTGTGCTGGCTTTTTGTGAATCTTATTCTTAGGTGCCTGTCTCTCCCCATAAATTGTGTAGGGAACTTAGGTATCTAACTCAGGGTTTGCAAAGTCCACTGGTTTTCTAGCCACCCAAAAATTTAACCTAAAGTGGATGTCTCAGAGATAACATGAGTAGAGAGGATAGCATGGGGTGAATTTGAGAATCACTAGGCTATAACTATTCTATACGGAAATGTTTGTTTCATGTAAAAATATCAAAAATAAATACAATTTTTAAACTCATCCAAAACATAACACTACAAATAAGCACCCTGTTTAGGAGAATAAGCCTTCTAGGCAAAATCACTCTCAAGAAAAATGTTTCTGAAAGGGCATATCCTACTAGCTTAGTCTGTCTCTCTAAGCTGCCACAGTGAGACTTTTATAATTACCATCAGAGCCCAAACAGTCCACAGGTGGATTAAATCCTCCTATTACTCCACCCTAATTAGGCTCCAACAAGATCCCTTATAAAACTGGACCCAGCTGGGGTTTTAGCTTCTCTAGTTATTTATTTATTTAACTACAGAGAGGATACGATAGACGGGGGAAGAGAGTGAGGTAGGGAGGAAGTTGGCTGATGGGGAGAAAGCAGCTGAAGAAAGCATATAAAATACAGAGGGTAGAATAGTGTCTCTTTCTGTTTTCTTGGCCCTTTCCTTGCTTTTTCATCTCATTGTCTTCTGCTAACGCTGTCCTCTATGAATGTTACTTCTCAAGGCTGGTGTCCTTGATTTTCTCTTTGAAAATGTGGTTGTCCTAGTTTTATTTTTAAACAGTGTCATAAGCTATTAAACTATTCTAAACAGTTGCAGCATCTCAAACTCAGGCAGTCTGAAGTTTCAGAGGGACTGTTCCCATTTCTTTGTCTAGGAATTCATTTAGAAGAGACAGACAAACTGCAATGACTTTTCTAAAGACACACCTCAACACTTCATCACCTACTCTTGACCTCTTGCTTTATCCCCTTAAGTTACTCAGATCCCCTTGACTGTCATTTCTATAAATCAGGTGTGTTACTGCAGAGAAGATTTTTTGCAAGTACCAAGAGTAAGTTGCAGGGCAAGCAAGTTTAAAGCCCTAAAGGCTCTGGGCCAGTGGAGTCACAGCAGGCTGATAGAGATATGTTGACCTACTTCAGCTGAGTTTCTGGCCCTCTTTGTTGAGCAATCTTGATTGTGCATATTCTTAGAAAAACTACAGTGTGCAAGTAAATTCTCCCAGGCTGATGATCTGATCTCTGGGCATGATGGTCATCTGCACATGGTGGTAATTTTCTACAGTTCTTTATATTCAGTGGTTAAGTAGATTGAAAAAAGATGGGGAGCTCACACTGCACCAGCCAAAAGGAAGGGAGAACTGAGGGGAGTGTTGCTTAACCAATCCAGGGAGGGAAAGGAGGTATTCTCCTGCTTTGAGCTTACTTTGACTCCTCCTTACTTTATCCCTGGCTTTTAGATTCAATATCCAAAAACAACCCAAAAAACCCCCACACTCAAACCTTCCTCCAGCCCCCAAAGCCAACATATACACTAACAATTCCACATTCTTCACTTCCATTATTCAGACAAATACCAGATCCAGCATTAACTCTTGTAGAAGGGTGATGGAGTTTTTCCCCAACAATGTGTGTTCTTTATTATTCTGTCTCTGAAGCAGAGAGGGTTGAAAAATAAAATTCAAGAAGTAGTAATTTCCTCCCTGATTCTCTCTCCCGCCCCGTCTTTCCTTCTGCATCTATTTTCTCTGAAAGGTTTCGTCATAACTCAGACTGTATAGGAGTTACAGTAGCTTCTTAGCCAGGCTTTCTCCACCATAGCTTTAGCACAGCACTCTGCTACACAGGAAGTAGGTGAAGAGAGACATTTGACCCCAAACTCTCCATAAACATATTCTTTAACTTGGGGCAGGGGGAGGATGGGAGGCAGTTGCTTGTATCTGAACCTGAGCTGAGATCTGAATTTTGCCCTTTCTCTCTATTTTCCCCCATAATAAGCTGACCCCAAACTCCACATCCGAACAGATCTGAAATTTGAGAGGTAAAAAATTTGGATCGGAGTCTGAATTTTGCAGTTCAGGCCCCCTAGCTACTTTGGAGAAATATTCTGGGACATGACGAAGGAGGAGCTACTCCCCTGATTGAGAAATAGAAAAAGCAAATGTTTAGATATCAAATTAAAAATTATGTTCACGGCATATGCCCTAGAGAAGTTGTATAAATACATAAGACTCTTGCTTAAAAGTTATAATGTAACACTACTTCATCTCTTGGAATACAGAACTTTAGCCCACAAGAACCCAAAGAGTAACAGAACAAGTTGTCCCTAAGACAGAGAGGCACAACTCAACCCACCCTGCTCTATGCTGGCTTTTTGCCAACTGACCTACAAATCCCATTAGCCTGCAAGCAGGGCCAGGAGCCCCCTTATACTTAGTGTTAGCTGTAATGTTAACAGTTTTTAATATACCACAAAAATATGACATTAAAAATACACTTTTCTGTTTCCACTAGAAAATGGGAAAGAGAGAGAGAGAGAAGGTCACCAACTGTGAAGGATATTATAACCACTTCATCACAATAGTTCCAAAGAGCTTAGCGTGGGATGATGTTTCACCCTGGAAAGAACCATTATCTCTGTGAACATCCTCTAGAAATCATCTCACAGTGTTGTAGACTTTCACCATTAAAACATTAGGGGATATCTTGGCTGGAGTAGGGAAAAGCTCAATCTATTAATTTTAACAAAAAGAAGGTTAAAGGGTGACTTGATTAATCTATAAATATCTACATGGGGAACAAATATTTAATAATGGACTTTTCAATTGACCAGAGAAAGGTAGAACATGATCCAATGACTAGAAGTTGAAGCTACACAAATTTAGGCTAGACATATGGTGTAAATTTGTAACGGTGTCTAATTAACCATTGGAACAATTTACCAAGGGCCATAGTGACACTTTTAAAATCAAGATTGAATGTTTTTTTCTAAAAAATATTCTCTAGGAATTGTTTTGGGCAGTTCTATGGCCTGTGTTATACAGGAGTTCAGACTAGATGATCACAGTGGTCCTTTCTGGCCTTGAAATCTATGAATGATCCTCTTTAGCAGCCTTTATTTTACAGGAAAGGGAACAGTCTCCCTAATCCTCCCTGGGTTAAAGATGGGGCAGAGTTCCCCTAATAAAACAGTGGTGCTACCAGTTAACTTTTAAGTCACCTCATTGTATATCACATATCATGTGTCTCACACATGATCTTAATCATGCTGTACTCATTTTGATGGAAATATAAGTCAATTTAGTGTGTGACATGCCATAAACCATGTGTAACTCCATGAAGTCACATGAAGCTTGCAATATATTGAGAGGTTAGCTGGAAGTCTCTGTCATTTCAGTTTTCAGAAGGTTCAGTGAACCTTTCCTTTTGAGTTCAAAGCTAAAAACTCAGCAACCACCTAGATTCCACTGGTTATGGGTTGCAACTTTAGGAAACCATTTATTTTGCAAGCTTTCTACCTGAAATCATAAATCCTCCTGTGGCATCTGAAATTCAGTCCATAATCATTCAAAACCCAAGCTCATTCAAAACCCAAGTTCACTGAAAACTACAGGTACAATTTACTGAGTTAGAAAGGAACTGTAACCATGTGGGACAAAGACCCTATGTCATTATGGATGCTCAAGGTCACTCAATCAGGAAAAAAAAAGCTGTCGCAGAAATGGAAGATGCCCAGAGAAAGCAATTAAAGGCCTCCACAATCCTCCATAAAGAGAGATATTGAAAAGATCAGGACTTTAATTTATAATGTTCATGATTAAGTATGAACATGAGAGAGAGAATAAGAAATCTTCTAGAAAAGGGAAATCAGGCATGCTTGTCTACAGTAAAATAAGAATAGGGAGACACATAATAAAATTGAAAGGCAACACATTTAAAACCAATAAAAGGAAATATTTGTAATCAGCACATAATTAATTTGTGGTACTCATTGCCACGAGGTATCAGTGAAACCAAGAGCAAAAGTTATGGATAATGAAACACATGCTGTTACATTAGTTAGGATACTAAAAACAATAAGTGGCTTGTGAATCCTCAAGCTTCAGAGCATATATAGACCAACTGGTAACTAAAGGATGAGGAAGAAATTACCCCATATCATAGAGGGGAAGGGAACCAGGTCTGCCCCCTCTTCTGGTCCCAGCCCCTTCAGCTTCACAAGCTTCTTACCCTCTTTCTACCCTCTGGGACAGAGTTTCATAGAAGTGGAAGGGACCTTGAAAGGTCATATAGTCCAGTCCCCTGCACTCAAGGTAGGACTACGTATTATCTAGACCATCCCTGATAGGTGCTTTTCCAACCTGCCCTTAAAAATCCCCAATGATGGTGATTCCACCATTTCCCTAGGCAATTTATTACAGTGCTTAACCACTCTGACAGTTAGGAAGTTTTTCCTAATATCCAGCCTAAACTGCCCTTGCTGCAATTTAACCTCATTGTTTCTTGTCCTATCCTCAGAGATTAAGAAGAACAAATTTTATCTCTCCTCCTTGTAACAACCTTTTATGTTCTTGAAAACTGTTATCATGTCCCCTCTCAGTCTTCTCTTCTCCAGACTAAACAAACCCAATTTTTTCAATCTTCCCTCATAGGTCATGTTTTCTAGACTTTTAATAATTTTTGTTGCTCTTCTCTGGACTTTCTCCAATTTGTCCACATCTTTCCAGAAATGTCACGCCCAGAACTGGACACAATAATCCAGTCGAGGCCTAATCAGCATGGAGTAGAGCGAAATAATTACTTCTCGTGTCTTGCTTACAATACTCCCGGTATTACATCCCAGAATGATGTTTCCTTTTTTTGCAACAGCATTACACTTACTCATATTTAGCTTGTGATCGACTATGACTCCCAGATCCCCTTCTGCAGTACTCATTCCTAGGCATTCATTTCCCATTTTGTATGTGTGCAACTGATCCTTCCTTCCTAAGTGGAGTACTTTGCATTTGTCCTAATTGAATTTCATCCTATTTACTTCAGACCATTTCTCCTGTTTGTCCAGATCATTTTGAATTTTAATCCTATCTGCCAAAGCATTTGCAACTCCTCCCAGCTTGGTATCATCTGCAAACTTTGTAAGTGTACTTTTTATGCCATTAACTAAATCACTGATGAAGATATTGAACAGAACCGATCCCTGCGGTACCCCACTTGTTATGCCTTTCCAGCACGACTGTGAACCAGTGATAACTATTCTCTGGGAACGATTTTCCAACCAGATATGCACCCACCTTATAGTAGCTCCATCTAGGTTGTATTTCCCTAGTTTGTTTATGAGAAGGTCATGCAAGACCATATCAAAAGCCTTACTAAAGTCAAGATATGCCACATCTACTGCTTCCCCCCTATCCACAAGGCTTGTTACCCTGTCAAGGAAAGGGCAGTTATTCCATTACAGGATGTCTTGCACCTTTTTCTGAAGTATCTGGTACTGGGCACAGCATAGAAATTAACTTATGTCAACCAAAGGGTCTATCCTTGGAGAAGATTCACTTTAAAATATCCCTAAATCCATGTCATGTGTTTGGTCACTGTTTACTCCACCTTTCTTAAATCAAGGCACTGAGATCCAATAGTGAGGTGCATAACTATGAGCTTTTAGTCATATCTTTACTGTATAAAAATTCACCCAGCACTCTCTAATCCTCCAAAGTTCTGTCCTAGCATGCCCTGAGCTCAGTATAAAACCTGGGAAGGATTCTCTGGAAGCAGTCCTTTCTTTCTTTTGTTCCCAAAGTCCTGGGGACCAATGCTATGCTGCACCTCCAGGAGGAGGGGTCAAGAAGAATTTACACCCCACACCCTTCAGATTTGGGGCTACTCCAGAGGTTGAAACAGCCCTCTGCATAAATTAGAATGGTCCCCAGCAGCTCTAATTTACAGCAGTCCTGTCTGCAGAAAGGGAGAGAGAATCTGTCCCCAAGTGAGGAATTCAGTGGGGATAACCATCTAGATATCAGTTATATCACTGCTGTTCATATCTGACAAAACAAACTGTCTCATGGGGATGTAGAAAGGGTTCTGGCAGATGTAGGATTGTTTCCAAACATGTGGGTGTTCATCCTCTGGTAGAAAAGCAGCATAAATAAGTTTATACCAATAATTAGCATAGCAACAGATTGACTTCTCCCACCCACCTTCTCCCAAGCCCCTTCAAACATTGTTTTCAGGTGACACACCAAGCGCTACCAGGCTACAGAAGTCAAATGTGGATAATTAAGTGTAACAGAGTCTCTTCCATATCGAAAGTAAGGTATCAGTCTTTGGATCACTGCTAATTTGGGTAGTTTTTTGACAAACACAATATGTGTGTTCGTGCCGAAAGTGTCACACGCATCAGTGCAGCATATTGTGGGATGACATATGCATCCAGATGTGAACATTTAGAATAGACTGAACTATTCTTTAGAAACCTGCCTCTCTGAAAACTATGATTAAAGAAAAATATAGTTGTCAGGGACAAAAAGCGCTAATAAAAAAAAAAGTAGAAGAGTAGTTTAGAGAATTAACCAGGAAAAGTCAGTTCTGTAGTGTTATGCAGTGCAGGGTGCTTTGTGTGCATAGAAACATATAGTGGGCATTACTGGTTAACTTCTGTATAGTTTTATTTCTCTTGAAACTGAAATGGGAAAGAACACTGTTTTATGGAGCATCTTTGAATTTTAAACAGACATTATTCTAGCAGAATTTCTTATTTACTATTTAAGTGCTTTATTTTTAAAATGTAGAGGCCAAATTGCACATGTAATGTATTCTGTTTAAAAAGACCTAGATGCAGATTGACACTCCCTCTCCAATATTTCAGGACACTCCACTGAGAGTCCTTATTTCTGCTCAGGGCTTATGAGAGCTGAAATCACTGATAAGCTGATGTGACTAAGTGTGCTGGTGAAAGACATTGTAGAAGATGAAGTAGGTATTGTAAATGTTAAAGTCAATGGTATTAATTGTGCGGTAAAGGGTTGACTTCCAGGGGCTTTGGATCAGACCCTTAAAATGCTTTATTTTAAACATGGACGTGGTTTCACTGAGTTAAGTAGCACCACTTGTGAGCGTGTATCTAAGTTTATGCTTAAGGGCTTTGCTGGATTGCGGACCAAGGAAGTACTTAACATGAGTGATGTTGAGAGACTCTGGCCCAGACAAACACATATCTATGGCTCAGAATTAACTGTATTAAAGTATGTGTTGAAGGCATCAGTAATGTTCTATTGATTTGTAGTGAAATGTTCATATATATTTACACTGAGAAATGATCCCTACCCTGCACAGCTTCCTTCATGAATCTCCAATATCTCCTGTGGTCGGTTATGGCAGAGAGAGTTACGTCTAATTGAATGATAATTTGCTATAGCATTACAAATTGTGGTTTAACTAGAATTTATGTGGAATTTTGTATAAAACCCAATCAGACAGTAAAACAGATTTTTAGCCTTAAACTAGAGGTCATCCTCCTACTGCATCGTAATGAGAGACTCGGAATAACTCTGAAGGAAAGAGATAATTTTAAGCCTTATGTTGCTAATAGGTGTATGGTAATTGCGATATTTAGAAAATTCACTAATAAAATAAAACCGTGTTGACATCAAGAACCAATTTAATCTGATGCCAATTAACCTGATTAATCTCAATAAAGGACTGGAAAGTGTTCTCTTTCCAAATGACCTTTTAAAAAGAAATGTCACAGGGATTTTTATACAGTAGTGTGAAGATAGAAAAGGCATGTAATAATAGTTTATGCGACTCCAGAGAGATCTTGTAACCCTTTGTGGAGCCTTTTGATAGATAAACTGATCAGCACGGGGACTGCAAATCTAGAAATTTGGGTTCAATTCCTGCTCTGTCACAGTTTTCCTATGTCACTTACAGAGCTGTCCGAATAATGGATTGTTTGTTTTGGTGGTTGAACTAAAAAATCAGGACAGCTCATCCTGAAACCATTTTTCCCCCAAATTTCCAGTGAACCAAAAAACCCAGGCATATTTCATGATGGGTCCAAAAGAAAAAAAAAATTGTCAACCCCAAATGAAATGTTGGGTTTAGTTTTTCTGGTTTTTTTTTAACCCTTTAAAAAAATTGAACTCAAATTTGAAACAAGTCTTTTCAAATAAAAAAAAATAAAAACATTTAATTAAACTCCCAATTAAACATTTTGACTATTTTGGATTTTCTGTTGAAACAGATTCATAAAATGTTTCTCGACACTAATCTGCATTTCTTGGCAAAAAAAGTTTCATCTTAAAATGTTGCCCAGCTCTAATCACTTAATCTCTCTCAGCCTCAGAGCTCCATTTATAAAATGGGAACTATCCTACTGCCTTACTCCCATCTTTTGTGTGTTTTGTCCATTTAGACTGTAAACTCTTGGGGTACGGGTTATCCCTTACTATATGTTTGTTCAAGGGACAACACAATGGTGCCCCCAGTCAGTCTGGGATTGGAGAGGTTTGCATTTTTTGGTATAGACGAATACTACTTTCTGTTTGAGGCCCATTCCACTTTTACTTCCATTAGGCTGAAGAGAGTGTTTTAATGGTCCACCCTTGGAGGGTAAGAGAGCTTCAGGGCTCTTGGATGGAGAATGGCTGAGCTTAACATGGAAAACAAATGTATTTACTGAGGATCAAATTCACAAAGATGTGTGGATGGTGGGAGCTGCACCAGAGCAGGAGATCCCCACCAGGAAAGAGTTGTCACTTGGGAGGTCACAAAGGAAGGACAGTTTTAACATCTGTTTGGGGGTCATTAGTAACACCACTACTGGTGGAGGCTGCCTGGGAGAAGTGATGAATCTATTGGTGGAGGCTGCTGGGAGAGGTGATGAATCTATATCTTGGCCCTGTTCTGGCTATGCAGAAAACCATTCTGAGGCAACACAAACCATACACAGGCTCTAGCTGGGGTGGAGTTGTGATTCGCCTCAGCTTTAGATGGACCTACTACTTTCAGCTGCCTGCAGTCCTTGGTCTGTGCTGTCACAACTCAGCATGTGGCTTGAGCGTCTTCTTTTGCCTTTGCCTTGTATGCGTTCATAGGGTGAAAGTAAAGCATTTATGATGGGTTTCAGATTTAGATATAATTAAAGGTTGTCAAAATGGTTGTTAAATGATAATGAAATTTTTCATGGAAAATGTTTGTTTTGATTGAAATTTTCTGTTTTTTTCACCATGAAAAGCTGAAAATAGGGAAAAAAATAGTTTGGGACCCCCCCCCCATTTCAGTCTTTCTTTTTCTTCTCTGTTTTCCAGTACAAAGTTGAAAGCGAGAGAAAAAGAGGAAAAATTTCAAACCTGAAAAGTATTTTGGTTCATTGAACTGAAAAAATATGTAAAAGTTTTTGAATGAAATGAAAATGTTTCATTTTGTTTACCTTTATTTTTACAGAAAATATATAGCATTTTTTGACCAGGTATCTTTATAATTCACCCATCTGGCATACAGATCTTCCATTTACCCCAAATGTAAAATATGACCCTAAATCATAGAAGTAAAAATTATTCCATGTGCCCAGAATGACATGGTGGAAGACTTTGTGGAAGTGTCAAAATCTGATTGTACTCTTGAGACAATAGTTCTGATTAGTATAAGTAATCTTCTTGAATGCTAAAACCCGTAGCAAAATGTCTATTTTAGTTCTTCTAAAAATGGAACACAGGAAGGCTAAAACATGCCTAATGGAGCTATGAATAATAATAGGCATCCATCCCATGCCTGCTTTAAATGTATTAAATCAGCTTCTAAGGTCCTGGGCTGGGTTATATTTGATTTTGTCAGAATCATTAGTTGACAAATACAGAGCATTTCAGGAAAGGAACTCGAGTCTGTCTGTGTGCTCTGTATGCCAGAACCATGGAATGCTTTTCTCTTTTTTTTAGCGGGCAGACCTTTCTTGTGTTTGAATAGATAAATGTAAATTGGAGATTGAGCAAATAGTGTTTAGATGTTTTAAAACAGCCAGGTATAGCTGGTGCTGGATCACATTTTATGCTTATATTGTGTTCTAAATTTGAAGAAACTTAGTATAGCAAAATTTCTTCAATGTTCTTAATAATCATCTTCTCAGGCATTGGCACCCTGACAGCAGAATTGTCTGGCTATGTAGACTCCCTCCTCAGGCCCGATGCTACCAGCACTCCCAGCTATCTTCGAGACACCACTGACTTCCTGAGGAAACTACAATCCATCGGAGATCTTCCTGAAAACACCATCCTGGCCACTATGGATATAGAAGCCCTCTACACCAACATTCCACACAAAGATGGACTACAAGCCATCAAGAACACTATCCCCGATAATGTCACGGCAAACCTGGTGGCTGAACTTTGTGACTTTGTCCTCACCCACAACTATTTCACATTTGGGGACAATGTATACCTTCAAATCAGTGGCACTGCTATGGGTGCCTGCATGGCCGCACAGTATGCCAACATTTTTATGGCTGACTTAGAACAATGCTTCCTCAGCTCTCGTCCCCTAACGCCCCTACTCTACATGTGCTATATTGATGACATCTTCATCATCTGGACCCATGGAAAAGAAGCCCTTGAGGAATTCCACCATGATTTCAACAATTTCCATCCCACCATCAACCTCAGCCTGGACCAGTCCACACAAGAGATCCACTTCCTGGACACTACGGTGCTAATAAGAGATGGTCACATAAACACCACCCTATACCGGAAACCTACTGACCACTATTCCTACCTAAATGCCTCCAGCTTTCATCCAGACCACACCACACGATCCATCGTCTACAGCCAAGCTTTATGATACAACCGCATTTGCTCCAACCCCTCAGACAGAGACAAACACCGACAAGATCTCTATCAAGCATTCTTACAACTACAATACCCACCTGCTGAAGTGAAGAAACAAATTGACAGAGCCAGAAAAGTACCCATAAGTCACCTACTACAGGACAGGCCCAACAAAGATATTAACAGAACGCCACTAGCCATCACCTTCAGCCCCCAACTAAAACCTCTCCAACGCATCATCAAGGATCTACAACCTATCCTGAAGGACGACCCATCACTCTCACAAATCTTGGGAGACAGGCCAGTCCTTGCCTACAGACAGCCCCCCAACCTGAAGCAAATACTCACCAGCAACCAGACACCACACAACAGAACCACTAACCCAGGAACCTATCCTTGCAACAAAATCCCGTTGCCAACTGCGTCCACATATCTATTCAGGCGACACCATCATAGGGCCTAATCACATCAGCCACACTATCAGAGGCTCGTTCACCTGCACATCTACCAATGTGATATATGCCATCATGTGCCAGCAATGCCCCTCTGCCATGTACATTGGCCAAACTGGACAGTCTCTACGTAAAAGAATAAATGGACACAAATCAGATGTCAAGAATCATAACATTCATAAACCAGTCGGAGAACACTTCAGTCTCTCTGGTCACTCGATTACAGACCTAAAGGTCGCAATATTACAACAAAAAGACTTCAAAAACAGACTCCAAGGAGAGACTGCTGAATTGGAATTAATTTGCAAACTGGATACAATTAACTTAGGCTTGAATAGAGACTGGGAGTGGATGGGTCATTACACAAAGTAAAACTATTTCCCCATGTTTATTTACCCCCACCCCCCACTGCTCCTCAGATGTTCCTGTTAACTGCTGGCAATGGCCCACCTTGATTATCACTGCAAAAGGTTTTCTCTCCCCCCTACCCCCGCTCTCCTGCTGGTATTAGCTCACCTTAAGTGATCACTCTCCTTACAATGTGTATAACACCCATTTTTTCATGTTCTGTGTGTATATAAATCTCCTCACTGTATTTTCCAATGAATGCATCCGATGAAATGAGCTGTAGCTCATGAAAGCTTATGCTCAAATAAGTTGGTTAGTCTCTAAGGTGCCACAAGTACTCCTTTTCTTTTTGTGAATACAGACTAACATGGCTGCTACTCTGAAACCTTAATAAAAACAAAAATCAGGATTGAGCTGCCCTGGCTTTGAGCTGATGGCCAGTATGAAGGATGGAGAATGGGTACCCCAGAAAATTCTTTTGGAATCTAGGATGATGGATGAAAAATTTTGGAATTCTTTAAAATGTCCTTTTGGTATCCCAGATGTGCTGAGAAGGAAGACACCCATCTCACAATGGCCCTGATCTTGCAAAGGCTTATGCACATGCTTAATTTAAAGCATATGACATAAATGAGCGTACACATGGGCTTAAGGCTAAGCTTATGTGCTAATGTTGACAGAAACAGGGTCCATGGAAGCTGCTCCAATCTCTTCATTGTTTATAGCTCCGAGGTGCTCTGAAAACTGGGACTTAAAAAAATAATTGACAAGTTTTGCAGATTTGGCAGGTTGAGCAAAAGGAAAACCTGTAAATTGTAAGGACTCTGAAAAATTATGTTGGACAATGTATTTACACTGTCCATTTGTCTTTAAGTATTACATGAATTTTTTTTACATGAATTTTAATATCCTATATGTGTATGTATTCTTTAAGTATTCAGTTTATCTATGTTGCCCAGAGAAAATCTGAAATGTAATAAACTGATTGACAGTAGGAATGGAGGATTATTATGTATATATTCCTTGAGCAACTCTTTTGAGGTCATGAGCACACATAGGCAAAACCTAGATTGAAGACTCAAACAGCAGTGTTCAGAAAATGTATGTTTGAGAGCAAGAATGGATACTTTGTGGTATATGAAACAAACTCTGTAGGATTTAAGATTAACAGAAAACAGGATTCAAAGTTACTGGGCTATGAATCACTGATTGAACAAAAGAGGAGTAACTAAAACTCTGGGCAATCAAATTTAATATGAATAGGCCACAGTGTGGGGAGAAAAGGAAGTCTCAGGTTCTGCCATGTGTTTTATTGTTGATAAGAAGGAAGACCAATTTGCAACTGGATTCCAATTTCTGAATGGGGTCAAGGTTATGAATGTTGTCTTAAAATTTGATTTCTATTTAAACTAATGGCAAAAGGAGTAGGACTGCAAAGGTAGTGTGCATGGTGATTTTAAACCTTAAAAACCTTCACACTGGGAGATACAAAAAATATCTTGTGTAATTAAAAACAGTTGGTGCATTAAAGGCCTGTTTCTCCTTTTCATTTACAGTGGTTTTATATGAGTATAACTCAACTGACTTTCAGGAAGTTACTCTTGATTTACGAGTGCAAGCGAGAAAAGAATCAGGCTCAATGTGTTTAGTTTATGATTTTTTGTGTTAGTCAATACTAATATTGTTTGGGGTGGGTGCTCCCAGAACACTGAAGAAAAGCCTCCCTATTTACAGCCTGATAGTCGTCCTTAGCCCCTGTTTGCTGTATATAATGTTGAGCAGGAAGATACTTGTTCTTCCTATGAGGTCTGAGTCAGAAGATCCTCTTAACAGCATGAGTCTGTGGACCCTCCTTTTGGATAGTTTGACACTTTCAGTGAAAGAAAATGTAGAGTTTAGTATAGAAATGGGCTGTAGCCAATACTTCAGCTCCAACTTCTCTCCACACCTTGAATTCTGTGGGGTTCCCAATCCAATTCCAGGCCCAGCTCGGGGCTGATTCTTAGTAGCTCTAACTTATGCTGCGAATACAGAGTCCTTAATGGACCTTATGTTAGTGGAGCACCAGTGTAGCAGTGAACTTTCACTATACCCACCACTGCCATCTTGCTCCCTACACATACCATACACAGAGGGTTGGAAGGCAGGAGGCATATGGACCTGACTCAGGACATCTGTGCCAGCGGGGTGCTCTGCTACTACAGGGGAATGCTCTGCTGGCCAGTTGCAGACAATTTCAAGCTTGTTTGCACCTCCTGCATGGTCCAAAGAGAATGGATTTGATTAAAGAATCTGGTCTAGAGAATATACCTTCTTCCTTCCAGCAGCCAGAGTGCGTTGGGTTGGAGAGGACTCAAATTTAGCAGGCCACCAACTAGATGGAGGATATAAAAGACAATTCAAAGAGGATGCTGATACATTTGACAGGGTTCATAGAATGATTAAAGGATTAGAAAACATGCCTTATGGTGATAGACTGAAAAGCTCAATCTGTTTAGCTACACAAAAAGAAGGTTAATGGGTGAGTTGATTACAACTATAAGTACCTAATGGATAACAAAAAATTCATAATGGGATCTTCATTTTAGCAGAGAACAGTATAACATGATCCAATGGTTGGAAGCCAGACAAATTCAGATTGGAAATAAGGCATAACTTTTTAACAGTGAAAGTAATTAACCATTGGAACAATGTATCAAAAGTCATGGTGGATTCTCCATCACTGGCAATATCCAAAAGATATGCTCAAGGAATTATTTTGAAGAAGTTCTATGGTCCTGTGTTATACTGGAAGTCAGACTAGTTGATTTCAACGGTCCCTATCTATGAATCTATAAAGATGGGTTCTCTGAGCAAGATTGGGGTACAGCTCCCTGGTGGGAATCTTGACACTTCTCCTTTCCCTAGTGGCTGGAGGCAGGTAGGAGTTGATTCCTTTCCTGGGTGTTGCCTCTGAACTGTGGGACTTCCCATCTTTCATACCTCATCGTTGCTATTAGATTTAGTAATTAGGCTATTTGGGAGTCTGGTAAAACTTCCCAAGCTCGATGTGAATGTGTTAATGGGGGCAAAAGGAGGGAGAGATTGAATCACAGATTCCAAGGCCAGAAGGGACCATTCCGATAATGTAGTCTAACCTCTTGCATAACACAGAATAGGCACAGTGATAAATTAGATAAGTGAAGCATGATACAAAAAGAAGATTCGGGAAGAAGGAAAATATATGGGAGGAGGCAGACAGCCTAAGGAAAAGAGAAGAGTAAACAGACAAACTTAAACAGTTTGCCATAATCTATTGTAGGAAAGAAAATGAAAATGTGGAACAAAGGGAGTAAGAGGAAGACGGTGTAACAAAAGTGAAGGATGGAATCCTGTTAGCTTGAATTAAGACAGTTATGTTGATGCCATAGCAAGGGCATATATTAAGGGTTAAAGAAGAACATTTTGCAGCCAGCATTGTAGTTATTCTATTTAAAGCATTCACTTTTTCTTCTGTCTACTCTGTCACTTTCTGAAAATTGCACAACTCTGTTCTCAAACACTATTATGAAAAAAGCAATCAAGTCTATTGTCTGGGGTGTAATGATGCTGACTACCTCTTTATAACATTCAGAGAAAGAGAAAAAAGATAAATAACCGGAGAAGTAAACAAAGCATTAGAATTTTTAATAAGTCCTCACCCAAAAAACCCCCAAGCACCAAAGTTTTATCTACCAACTGCTGCTTACGGTCCAATAGACAAGGCTGTGCCTTTGGAGTCAGGAGATGTTCCATATCTGTCCTTTTTAAAGAGTCTAATGGGCATCATGATGTAAAATGGTTACTTTCTTGGGCAATGTCTGCATATTTTGCCCAACAGAAGAAACAATGGATTCCTTACAAAACAACAACACCACCACAACTGTAGTTTTGGGAGATCATGTGCAAGTGAAAGATTTTGTAAGTATCATGAAAGTGAAGCCATCATGTATTCCTAAGAATTTTAATATTTTTATTAACAATAGTAACAATAATGCCTGATTCTTACATAGTGCTTTTCACTAGTCATTCTCAAAGTGCTTTATGAAAGAAGTCAGTATCATTAATTTTACGGAGGGGGAACTGGATGCACAGAGTGGGAAAGTGATTTGCTCAATGTCACCAAGCAGGCCAGTGACGGCGTTTGGAATAGAACCCAGATCTCAGTCTGGTGTTCTAGCCACTTGGTTGTAGATTATAGTATATAACTTTACTAATGCTTGGAACAGTAGTATTAAGTTGAAAATGAAATTGCTTCACAGTGATAGCTAGGATAGAAAGCTAGCATGGTTCTCTAGTGACAGAATGCTATGCTGTGAATTATGTACCAGCAATATGGCACCAAAAATTGTCTATACTCACAAGAAGGCACCAGGAGGTAAATTCAGCTGTGACATAAGCAAGTGGTGGAAATGGAGCTGGACCTTCTGTGTTAGACTCAACTCTTTATGGCAGGGACCGTGTCTTCATATGCGTTTCTACACCACTTCCCACAATGGCACCACTATCTCAGTGGGGCTTCTGAGTGCTACTGAAATATAAATATTAAACAATAAAAATAAAAGGCTGTATTTGGCCTCCAGGAGCAGAGTTAGTGTTTGTGTTCTGCTTGTCAGACTCTCTAATGTCTGCTTGCAACTAGGTACAGATATCAAAACCTAGGTGAATGCTGGGACACCATTTGCATGAGGAAGATGGAGGGAAATGAGACAAGAGGAAGAAGAGAAGCTTCTTTTAGACTTTTTTCTGTTTTGTTCTGTGCCTGTCCCAACATTCAATTTTCTATCTGTGGGAAAGAATGGCCTGATGGATTAAGGTGTTGGCTTTTGTATAGCCAGACATAACAATCAAGGGACACTTCAGTGTGGCTTATTTCTTAGAGATGAAGTCTTGACCTCACATCAACTGCCAAGGTGACTTTAAACCTTTGAGCAAGGCATCACTATGCTTTAGGCTAATTACCTACTGGCCACACCCACTACACTGGCCACTGGATGATCTCCATTTTACAACTAGAGAAACTGAGGCTCTAGTGACGTGTTTAAGCACTTACACAGCCAGTCAGGGTCAAAGCTGGGAACAGAGAGCACCGTTGCCAACTCTCATAATTTTATCATGAATCTCATGATAATTGTTTTCCTTAAAGCCTCAGCTCCCGGAGTCAAGTGGATATGTGATGATTTCAGCTTCATTCTTAAGTACGTTTCTAGCCCTTGTGGCTGTGTGAGAGCTCCAAAATGTGACCCCAATACACCCTATAAGCTCAGAAAGAAGAAGGCAAATAAAAAGAACACCAAATCTATTATTTTTATATAATCTCATTATTTTAAACCGAATATTATGATTTTTGGTGAGCCTGACTCATGATTTTTGAACATTTACGGTTGGGAATACTGTAAAAAACTCATTAGAGAAAGGTACTGTTTTAAAAGATCAACCAACCAAGCCCTTCCAAACATAAGTTTAGTAACTATGTCCCCTAAAAAAAAAAAAAAAAAAAAAAAAAAAAAAGGAGTACTTGTGGCACTTTAGAGACTAAAAATTTATTTGAGCATAAGCTTTTGTGAGCTACAGATCACTTCATTCGATGCATGCAGTAGAAAATACAGTGGGGAGATTTTATATACACAGAGAACATGAAACAATGGGTGTTACCATTCACACTGTAATGAGAGTGATCAGGTAAGGTGAGCTATTACCAGAAGTGGGGGGGGGGGAATCTTTTACTGATAATCAAGGTGGGGCATTTCCAGCAGTTCACAAGAATGTGTGAGGAACAGTGTGGGGTGGGGGGGAGGGAAGAAATAAACATGGGGAAATAGTTTTACTTTGTGTAATGACCCATCCACTCCCAGTCTTTATTCAAGCCTAAGTTAATTGTGTCCAGTTTGCAAATTAATTCCAATTCAGCAGTCTCTCATTGGAGTCTGTTTTTGAAGTCTTTTTGTTGTAATATTGCGACCTTTAGGTCTGTAATCGAGTGACCAAAGAGATTGAAGTGTTCTCCGACTGGTTTTTGAATGTTATAATTCTTGATGTCTGATTTGTGTCCATTTATTCTTTTACGTAGAGACTGTCCAGTTTGGCCAATGTACATGGCAGAGGGGCATTCCTGGCACATGATGGCATATATCACATTGGGAGATGCACAGGTGAACGAGCCTCTGATAGTGTGGCTGATGTGATTAGGCCCTATGATGGAGTCCCCTGAAAAGATATGTGGACACAGTTGGCAACGGGCTTTGTTGCAAGGATAGGTTCCTGGGTTAGTGTTTTTATTGTGTGGTTGCTGGTGAGTATTTGCTTCAGGATGGGGGGCTGTCTGTAAGCAAGGACTGGCCTGTCTCCCAAGATCTGTGAGAGTGATGGGTCGTCCTTCAGGATAGGTTATAGATCCTTGATGTGTTGGAGAGGTTTTAGTTGTGGGCTGAATGTGACGGCTAGTGGCGTTCTGTTATTTTCCTTGTTGAGCCTGTCCCATAGTAGGTAACTTTTAGGTACTCTTCTGGCTCTGTCAATCTGTTTCTTCACTTCAGCAGGTGGGTATTGTAGTTGTAAGAATGCTTGATAGAGATCTTGTCGGTGTTTGTCTCTGTCTGAGGGGTTGGAGCAAATGCGGTTGTATCGTAGAGCTTGGCTGTAGACAACGGATCGTGTGATGTGGTCTGGATGAAAGCTGAAGGCATGTAGGTAGGCATAGCAGTCAGTAGGTTTCCGGTATTGGGCTTAACTGGGACAATTTCACACAACTGGTTCAGAGCAATTCATTCCAATTACTGTGATCAACAGATAAATAGCACATCTGGCAAGGTCTGCAAACTAATCATTAACAGGTGTGAATGGAGCTCTGTGAGCATACATTTCCCACTGTGCGGCTCTTTGTTTACTTCAGGGTGCTTCCTAATTAGTGACAGGTTTCAGAGTAACAGCCGTGTTAGTCTGTATTCGTAAAAAGAAAAGGAGTACTTGTGGCACCTTAGAGACTAACCAGTTTATTTGAGCATGAGCTTTCGTGAGCTACAGCTCACTTCATCGGATGCATAGCATATCGTGGAAACTGCAGAAGACATTATATATACACAGAGACCATGAAACAAAACTTCCTCCCACCCCACTCCCCCGCTGGCAACAGCTTATCTAAAGTGATCATCAAGTAGAGCCATTTCCAGCACAAATCCAGGTTTTCTCACCCTCCCCCCCCCACACACATACAAACTCACTCTCCTGCTGGCAACAGCCCATCCCCCTTTTGAAACTCATTGTTTGTGTGTGTGGTTTTTGGAAAAGGGGGGGGTGTGAAAACCTGGATTAGTGCTGGAGGTGACCCACCTTGATTATCATGCGCATTATAAAGAGGGGTTTCAAAAGGGGGATGGGCTGTTGCCAGCAGGAGAGTGAGTTTGTATGTGTGTGGGGGGGGGGGGGGGGAAGGGTGAGAAAACCTGGATTTGTGCTGGAAATGGCTCTGCTTGATGATCACTTTAGATAAGCTGTTGCCAGCGGGGGAGTGGGGTGGGAGGAAGTTTTGTTTCATGGTCTCTGTGTGTATATAATGTCTTCTGCAGTTTCCACGATATGCTATGCATCCGATGAAGTGAGCTGTAGCTCACGAAAGCTCATGCTCAAATAAACTGGTTAGTCTCTAAGGTGCCACAAGTACTCCTTTTCTTTTTCCTAATTAGTGATGGGTCTGAACCACAGGATTTCAAATCTGGATCAAGACTTTGAACATCCCAAAAGTCAGTGTTGTTTGCACCAGGCCATAGAGAAAGTAGATACCCGCGAAATCCAGTTCCAAATAAAGGTTCTGAACAGCCTCAAAACTATGGAAAATTGGGATTCGGGACCAATATTCTGTAGCTGGGAACTGTAATAATTCATATTCTGTGACTAGATGCCTATAACATACACACACACCAGTGGGTTACATTTACAGTGATGGGAGGCTATTAAAACTGATTAATTACCGATGATTACTTTAGAGAAAAAAACAAAAATAAATTCAGTTGCTTTTTTTTTTTAGTATCCACTGAAATTTCCAACCACATTGCAGAGTTAACGGAGTAATGGATTGAGAGCAGCGTAATAGAAATGGCCTCTTCACAAGAAAAAAAACATACTTAGAAGAATGCCAAAACATAGAAAACAGAAGCAAATTGAAGAATCTTTGTGGCGTGCAAAGACTGAAGATGAAATTCATGTGCTGTGAAAAAGCCTTTTGCTAAGATTCTAAATTTTGTCCTTGATTATCTGTGGAATGAAATGAAATGTGTGCGAGACAGAGCACAGCTTGCACAGTGAGGAGGAGAGTCAGTAATGGGTGGGAAACTACATGATCTAATCTGCAGACTGCACATTTTCAAATGCCAGAGTCTCAATTATGCTTAATTCAAAGCAAAATTGAAACTCTGTACCTACAAATCCCATCCTATCAGCATCTATCCGGATTTGCTTGAGATACCTTCTAAATAAATAATAAAGGATTTGGGTTAAGTTATATTAAAAAAAACCCTGCTATGGTATTTTTTTATACCAAGTGGAGGCTTATGGCATGGACACTTTTGTTAAAGTTAATGTACCTTGACATCTTTTAACTCAGTACTGCAGACTGTCAAAGGTGCTTTAAAAATAGTCCAATATTCTCCACAGCTCTTCCTCCAAGAGGGGAGTCTTGTGTGAAATGATAACCGCCTCAACACTGATTCGTGTTGTTTACAAAATACATCTTTTCACTGCACAGGGCTCGCAGTGACACTTGAAAAAAAAAAAAGAATGGGAAATGACACGAACCTTGGCATGTGAATCATGGAAGTTAATGAAACTACACTTCCCCCCCCCAAAACTGAGCCAAGGTGTTGGTGGATTATATATTAAAAAGTTATTTTTTTCTCTAAGCTCTTCAATAAGAGAACAGTAAATCGGCATAGCTATGTCTCTCAGGAGTTGACAAATCCAGCCCTTGAGAGACCTAGCTACTGCCTCTTGGGGAGGTGGATTAACCACAGCAATGGGGAACTCTGTGCTGCTGTAGCATTTTAAGTGTAGAGTGTGACGTCAAACTTGGTACCGCTGTGCCCCCTTATCTCTCACAATGCTTTGCGAGTGACAAACAGCAAACCCCTCCAGATGCTATCATCACTCAGCACAACAGCATGTGGAGCCCCACAACCAGCTAGATTGTATGAATGCTCCTACAGCCACTCCTGATTCACACAGAGAAAGGCATGAGCCAGTTTCCCCCATCTCCCTAGCCTTATACCCCAGAGCTGTACCATCCTGCCATGGTCAGAAGCCTGACAGGTGTAGGCTTATTACCTATCTGCCCCTCCATCAATGTGGAGAGGACTTATACTAGCTTTTGTAACCAGAGCTGGGATTTCCTAAGCACTTCAAGCAAAATACACTGTTTTATAACTTTAAATTTTTAAATAAAAATTAAATGTTTAAAAACAAATTTACACAAGTTAAGAAGGAAAGTACTGTACATCTGGGGTCAGGCTTGAGTTATGAGGGATTACAGGTATTGGTTACAAAGTTGACAGGATACATACATAGTACATAACCAGCGTAGACCCAGATTGGGGTGTGGGAGTTTTTAAAATGTCAGTGCATAAGTTGACTCTAAATACATTCTGTGAGTGGCGTACCCAAAACAGTGACCTGTTTTCAAATGGCACCGTGACATCCATCATGAGGACCTTCTTTTCCGTGTCAGTCACAACGATGTCGGGTTGCAGTCGGTTGTCCATTCTGTAGATTGCAGATTTGACGGTGACCTTCCTCAGGGATGGCAGGATGGCTTTCACCAGCCGGTTCTGGATGGCGTTGTGGCAGTGCCTCCAGACTCCAGAGTGGAGCCGGCATCCACACAGGATGTGGGGCAGGGTCTCATTGGAGTAGCCACACTTCCTGCAGCACTTGTCCTGGTTGCCATGGCGGATGGCTCCGTTGAGGGGAACACAATTGAGTCAGGCCCGGTGGACAAACAGCCAGTCAGCGAACCTGGTGAAGCTGCCCCGGGGAGGAAGTGGTTGCTGGCATCCCATTGGCTGGACACCTCGAACACCTTGCCCTGGTCTGACTTCCACTTGAGGTTCTCGGTGTAGTGGCAGCGGTTGGCGCCTTTTGGGGTACTTTCCAGCATAGTTCTGGTGGTTGGGATGACGATGGTGTGGTCTGAAGTCTTTATGCACGGCACCAGTATTCCCAGCTCCTGGAGCTCCTCACACCACTTCCAGCGGCAGCCGATCCTCTTTTCTAGGCATCTCGAGGTGTTGCGGGAGAGGGACCAGAGAGAGGACAAGTCTCCCCGCTCTCTCCTGAACTCAGCCTCCAGGCAGCCACTGAGGTAGGTGGCGACATCCTGCTTGGAGGGGGCCCTGGCAATGTGTTTCCTGACCACGTCCCATATGGCTTCATCCGTGATGCTCCTCACCGTTGGGTCTGGGCACATCAGGAGGCGGAAGGTGTGGGTGATCACTGCTACCTTGCACAGGTTGCCTATGCAAGGTACATTGGTGTCACCCTGCCTGTGGGAAATGTAGATGATATCAGTGCTAGCCCTTGGGGGAAGGTAGAGCCATTTCCTCACCAGCTGCCTGATGGTGCTGTCAGCCTTGTTCAGGGGCACCATGGCTACGGCTGATCCCCTGAGGACAAAGGAGATGCAGGGGATCAGGAAGGTATTGAGTGCATTGATTTGTTGCCAGGGGGCAAGGAGGGAGGAATTGATTTGGGCCACATCCTGCAGGATCTCCTTGATGGTGTTTTCGGGGGTCTGTCGGATGCAGACTCCTGTGGGTGTGCCCAGTTGCTGCTATACCTCTCCCTCTGCGAGAGGGACCATGGGCTTGCCCTGGATCAGGAACTGTGATGCCCAGATCAGAGCTCTGGCACCAGCATCAATGTGGAGGGAGGCGCACTTTTTGGCGTTGAAGCTGAGGCCTATCCATTTGGCAGCTCGGCTGGTGACATCGAGCATCTGCTGGAGACTTTCTGAGCTGTCGGCGACCGGGACCAGATCATCCGCCTAGGCCAGGATATTGATTTTCTTGCCATGTAGGTCAATGCCGGCTGGGCTGCCGGAGATGGCTCGGATGAGCGGTTCCATGGCCAGGTTGAAGATGATGGGGCTGAGGGGACAGTCCTGTTTCATGATGCAGCAGATGGGGATGGCATCCATCCCTCTGTCCATGGCATGGATGGTGGTGGTACAGTCCTTGTAGAGGTCCCGAAGGATCTGGATGAAAGTTTCCGGCATCCCAAACTCTCCCGGGTGGTGAAGATGTGTGTGGGGGGTATGGATCCAAAGACATTGGCCAGGTCAAGCCCATGCTATGGCACACTGCCTCCTGGATCTTCTGGCCACCTGGATGGCCATCTGAAGAAGGAAGTTGTGCTCATAGCATCCCTCGCAGGACATGAAGCCCTTCTGTGCTGAGCTGACAGCGTCCCTGCACACTGACCAGTCTGTGATCCTTGCTGCGAGGCAGCTGGCATACAGCTTGTAGATGGTGGAGCAGAGGGAGATGGGCCTCCAGTTGCCAGGGTCGTCTCATTTGCCTTTTTTGTGGATGAGTAGGGTCATGGATTTTTTCCAGGAGTGGGGAGCATGGCGGAACGGCTTGCATTTGTTGAAGACTGCGGTGAGTACTAAGCAGACAAGGTCTCGTTTCTTTAGCAGGATGACATCTTTTCCAGGGTCCTTTTTTGGTCCTCGTCAGCCTCGCCAGTACCTCCTGCGGGGAAAAATCTCACTCCAAGTCTCCTGTGATGTTGATCCGGGGAAGCAGGAGAAGGCCTTCTGGATGTCACACGTCGCTCTGGGTCTCGTGATTGAACACGTCCTTGAAGACGTCCTTGAAGTAGGAGTAGCGGTTGGATGGTGCAGTCGGGTAAGGTCCCATTGAGGATCTCCCTTATGGCTTTTAGGCAGTTCGTCCTGTATAGTTTCTGGATACGGGATGCGGCTGCTGGATCGTACCAGCGGCCGGCATCCCTTCTCCTACCTTCTCTAGTGGTGGTATTACAGCTCAGCACGGAAATCTGAGAGCAGTCTGTGCGGCTTCCTGGGGTTCCCTCCTCCCCGCTGTGATTTCCCCAGACAATTCTGCGGTCAGTCTGTCCATCAGGGAGAAGAAGTTCTCGAAGTTGTCAGCCTTTACCAGCTCCTCCATCCAAGCAGATTGCCATGGTGTGTTGACCCTCGCTCGCAGACGTCGTTCCTCCTCCCACGCTGTCTCCACAGGTTCAGATGCTGCAGGGATGGTCTGCGGCCTTGTCTCTCCAAACGGGGAGTGGTGTTCAGGCAGATCTTGAGGCAGGGGTCCTGGTGCGGTGTGCGGGAGGCAGCTCTTGGTGTCTGAGGCAGCGTTGGCTCTTCCGGGAGGGAGGGGAGTTCTGGAGGCACCGGTGCTGGGCTTTGGGGGGACATGGTCATGCCTGGAAGTGCTAGGGACGGTGCTAGTTCTCCTGCGGGCGGTATTCGGCTGGGGGGGTCCTTGGTGGGGCACTGGGTTTTTGGCCGTCAGGATCTCGCTGGGCAATCCTTGAGGAGGTGTTGGATCTCCCAGGTGTGGGGTCCGGCTGTGGGATCTGAGGGCTTCGGGAGTCTCCTCCGTCGGCTGGATCTCACCAGATAGCCTGGGGGCAGTGCTGTTTACTCCTACAGCAAGGTGCTATGAGGTTACCTGTGGGGGAGCGCTGCTTCATCTTGCATTCGTATTGTGCCAGATGGTTTCTATGAGGTCGCTGAGGTGTCTGGTGAGGTTGCTGACTTGCAAGATGGCAGTCATTTCCCCCACGGCAGGGTCCAGCATGGGGATTCTGGAGACAGGGCTGGTTCTTTTGGTGTTGTCGACTTGTTGGTTGGTCCTCGAGGCGGAGGTCATGTTTCCCTCGGCTGGCGGTTGGTCCTCCCTTATGTTCTATGGCTCTGGGGATGCTGAAGCCGGAGCGTCGGGGGGGGTCAGAGTTGGAACCTGCAGGGTGTTGGTAAGGATGACCGTCGCTGCCGTGAGGGATCCCTTGCATGTGGTTTGATACTTACGTTTCTTTTGAGTCTCAAAGGGTGGGACGCAGCAGGTGCACTGGAAGGCAATCCACTTGTTGTGGGCTTTCCGAACATGTTTGCTGAGGGCCCCGAGAGTCTGGATTCCACGGAAGGGGAAGCAGAAGGGGAAGAGGTGGCTGCCTGTAGGGATCGGGTACTGGAGGGAAATGCAGTCATCTTCCCCTGGGACCTCTGTTGTGCCTGCAGACTCACTGGGTGGTACCTCTTGGTCTACCAGAGAAGCTTGAGGAAGTGAAATCACTCCTGTGGGGGGGCTGGACTCACTGGTAGGACAATGTGCAATATCGAGATCCTGGGCTGTGGAGTGTGTGCTGCCAGGAGGAAGGCCGCTCCAAGGGGAAGAGTGATAAGTAGCTTCGGGGTCCCACGTTGAGGAGGTGGTTCCTTCAGGGACATCCCTCTCTGGAGCAGCAGGGCAGTGATAAGCATCCTGGTTCTGAGTCATGGGGTGGGGCTGGGGGGCTCCTCTGGTAGCAGCGTTCTCAGGAACAGCTGGTGATGATCAACATCCTGGTCCTGGGTCGTTGCGGGGCTCCTCTGGTAGCAGCCTTTCCCAAGCACTTCAAGCTAAATACACAGTTTTCGGTAAAATCGGTTTATTAACTACAGAAAGATATATATTTAAGTGATTATTAGTGATAGGCATAAAAAGGTCAGAGATAACATACATAAGCACACAATTTAAATCTTAAACCTTATTTACACTAGGTAGCATTTAAATCAAGTAATTTTCTCACCCCACTGGATATTACAGTTCACAATACACAGGTTTCTCTTTTAAGCCTGGGACCAGTATCTTCAGTTGAAGTGTTCTGTCTTTCCAGCATAGGTGGGGAGGATAAAGGCAAAAGCAAGATGCCTCTGCCCTCTATTTTAAATCCTTAGTCCATGTCCCTAGAAGACACTTACCCAGACATGTCCTGGTGGGCTTTGCCGAGTCACTACATTGAGCAATCCCCCTGGCTTGGTCTTTTGCATCTCAGTCATATGGTTGAGCAGTCCCCATAGTCTGGTGTTTGCACAACTGTCATTGAATTGTAAATCCCTTGATTACATCTCCCCCACTGATTAATGATAGTTTAACACCCTCTTGGGTGGGGATCCCACCCTTGTAGTAGAGACTCTCAAACTTACAACATATTTCAGAAACAATCATACAGCAAAATCTCAACTTCACACACACTGATACACATATTTGGACAGAACAATGCGTTTTAGCAGATCATCATCTTTCATATGATATCTTACATGGCATGCTTTGTATGAAATATCACAACCATATATGAAGAATATGGGAGTTTCGGGGTGCTATTTTGAGGTACAGTATGTACACATCTCTCTTTAGTTTACTGCAGGAATGTTAGTATAATCTCCATGTCAAACTTTTGCAGGATCAGGCTCCCGTGCAACAGTTTGGCATTTGTGTGTTTGGTTCTGTTTAGCCATACCCAGGGTGAATGGTCTATCGAAATCCTAAACTTTCTGTTACAGAGATAGGGCTTCAGTTGCTTAACTGCCCACACCATAGCATAACACTCTTTTTCAATGACAGAGTAATTTTGGTCAGTAGATGACAGTTTTTTACTCAAGAAGGCAATTGGGTGTTTTTTGCTACCTTCTTCTGTTTGCATCAGTACAGCCCCCAGGCTGATGTCAGAGGCATCTGTACACAATTCTAATATTTTCTCAATCAGGGCTGGCAAGTAGAGGTTTTTCAGAGAAGAGTTTCTTATCAAAACCTTCTTGGCGTGCTTCTGACCAAAAGCATGGGTTGGGCTGATGTTTTTTAAACAAGTCTGATTGGGGATATAATGTTGCTGAACCCACACACAAACCTTCTGTAGTAGTTTGCTAGGCCTATGAAAGATTGGACCTGCCTTTTAGTTTGTGGTACAGGCAACATACAATGTCTTCCACGTTAAGAGGGTCAAGAATATAAGAACATAAGAACGGCCATACTGGGTCAGACCAAAGGTCCAACTAGCCCAGTATCGTGTCTTCTGACAAGGATTGGTACCAGGTGCCCCAGAGAGAATGAACAAAACAGGTAGTCATCAAGTGATTACCTGTCGCCCATTCCCAGCTTCTGGCAAACGGAGGCTAGGGACACCATTCCTGCCCATCCTGGCTACTAGCCATTGATGGACCTATCTTCCATGAATTTATCTAGTTCTTTTTTGAACCCTGTATAGTATTGCAGTCACAACATCCTCTGGCAGGGAGTTCCACAGGTTGCCTGTGCACTGTGTGAAGAAATACTCCCTTTTGTTTGTTTTAAACCTGCTGCCTAGTAATTTCATTTGGTGACCCCTAGCTCTTGTGTTATGAGAAGCAGTAAACAACACTTCCTTATTTACTTTCTCCATACACCAGATACACATGATTTTATAGAACTCTATCCTATCCCCTCTTAGTCATCTCTTTTCCAAGCTGAAGAGTCCCAGTTTTATTAACCTCTCCTTGTATGGCAGCCATTCCAGACACCTAATAATTTGTTGCCCTTTTCTGAAAATTTTCCAATTCCAATATATCTTTTTTGAAATGGGGCGACCACATCTGCATAGAATATTCAAGATGTGGGTGTACCATGGATTAATATAGAGGCAATGTATTTTCTGTCTTATTATCCATCCCTTTCTTAATGATTCCCAACATTGTTTGCTTTTTTGACTGCTGCTGCACATTGAGTGGATGTTTTCAGAGAACTATCCACAATGACTTCAAGATCTTTTTTGAGTGGTATTTAATTTAGACCACATCATTGTACATGTATAGTTAGAATCATGTTTTCCAACGTGCATTACTTTGCATTGATCAACACTGAATTTCATCTGCCATTTTGTTGCACAGTTACCCAGTTCTGAGAGATCCTTTCGTAGATCTTTGCAGTCTGCTTGGGACTTATCTTGAGTAGTTTTGTATCATCTTCAAATTATGCCACCTCACTATTTACCCCTTTTTCCAGATAATTTATGAATATGTTGAATAGGACTGGTCCCAATACAGACCCCTGGGCAATACCACTATTTACCTCTCTCCATTCTGAAAACTGACCATTTATTCCTACCCTTTGTTTCCTATCTTTTAACCAGTTACTGATCCATGAGAGAACCTTCCCTCCTAGCCCATGACAGCTCACTTTGCTTAAGAGCCTTTGGTGAGAGACCTTGTCAAAGGCTTTCTGAAAATCTAAGTGCACTATATCCACTGGATCCCCCTTGTTCACATGTTTGTTGACCCCTGTCATAACCTACAGCTAAGGGTAGCCTAGAATTCCTCCTTACCTGTAAGGGGTTAAGAAGCTCAGATAACCTGGTTGGCATCTGACCAAAAGGACTAATGGGGAAAGAAGATACTTTCAAATCTTGGGGGAGGGGGGAGGCTGTTTTGTGTATTCTCTTGGGAAGCAGAGAAGCATCAGGTCAGAAAACTCCTTCTCCTATAAACCATCTGTGATGGGTCCAGCACCGCAGCATCCCTTTGTGGATAGGGTGTTGGAGCCTCGCCACTCAAGTTCCCACACCCATCACTTTAAGGGTGTCCCATTGTGGCCCAATGGCCAGAGTCCATAGCCTTCCCCATCTCAGGCAGGGAAGTGTATCCCAGTGGTTGGAATGGTAGGGGGACCTGGGCCCACCCTCTGCACCAGGTCCTGACCCAGGGCTCAACTATTGGCAGGGTTCCCCCTCATGCTTAGCTCAGCAGGGATCCACCCGCAACACACCGAGTATCAGTGCAGCTTTAACACTGCTTGTCTCTAAAGTTCCCCTGGGTCACTTCCTACCTTCAACTTTGTGTTCTCCACTCTGGGCGTGGGGTGGTTCTCCGGTCCATCCCCTCCTATCAAAAGCTCCATCTGGGAGGCCAGTTGCATCCCGGCTTGGCTGGCCCCTGGAGCATTGGCTGTCCCTCCTCCAGAGCTGGCAGTGTGCCTCCTTCTCCTCCAGTGATCAGCCCGGATTGAGCACCTTTGCAGGCTTTTATACCTAGTCTCCAGTTGGAGCATGCCTAGCAGGGCTTCCGGGGTGGGGCTTCCTCTGCCAGGAAGGAAGGGTTAACCCTTCGGTACCAGTGCGGGGCCACTCTGCACCATCAAACCATCCTAAAAGTCTCTTATATTCCAAAAATTGTAAGTCAAAGCCAGACAAGGAGTGTTAGATTATCTTTTGTTTTGCTTGTGAATTTTTCCCTTGCTGGAGGGAGGTTTATTTCTGTTTTTTGTAACTTTGAAACTAAGCCTAGAGGAAGTTCTGCTGTGTTTTTGAATCTTTTGTTACCCTGTAAAGTTATTTTTCCTGATTTTACAGAGGTGATTTTTACCTTTTTTTAAAATAAAATCCTTCTTTTAAGAACCTGACTGATTTCTCTATTGTCCTAAGACCCAGGGGTTTGGGTCTGTGATCACTGCGTAACCAATTGGTTAGGATATTATTCTCAAGCCTCCCCAGGAAAGGGGGTGTAAGGGTTTGGGGGGATATTTTGAGGGAATAGGAACTCCAAGTGGTCCTTTCCCTGACTCTTTGTTAAATCACTTGGTGGTGGCAGCGTACCCTCCAAGGGCAAAGAATTTGTGCCTTGGGGAAGTTTTAACCTAAGCTGGTAGAAATAAGCTTAGGGGGTCTTTCTTGCAGGTCCCCACATCTGTACCCTAGAGTTCAGAGTGGGGAGGGAACCCTGACAACCCCGCTAAAAGAATTCTAGTAGATTGGTGAGGCATGATTTCCCTTTACAAAAAACATGTTGACTTTTCCCCCAACAAATTATGTTCATCTGTGTGTCTGACAATTTTGTTCTTTACTATAGTTTCAACCAGTTTGCCCAGTACTGAAGTCAGGCTTATCAGCCTGTAACTGACAGGATCACCTCTGGAGTCCTTTTTAAAAAATGGCATCACATTAGCTATCCTCCAGTCATTTGATACAGAATCCTACTTAAATGATACGTTACAAACTACAATTAGTTCTGGTGACTTATTACTGTTTAGTTTATCAATTTACCAAACCTCTTCTAATGACACCGCTATACGGGACAGTTCCTCAGAAATATCTTCCCCCCTACAACCCAGTGTTCTAAACAAGGGACCTTGGTTGCCCCTATTCTGCACTTAGAGGGTTTTATGGTTAGATCAGCCTCTTTGAGCTTCAACAGCAAAATCCCCAGGTACTTTTTATGATCATCCCATGTGTTGCTGAACACTGCTATGTCATCTATGTATGCCCTTGCAAAATTTAGTAAACCAATTAACACTCTCTTGAAGGTCGCACCAGCACTGACCAAACCAAAAGGTAACATGAATTAAGAGTCCTATGTCAGTGATAAAAGTGTTTTTTTTTTTTTTCCTGTGCATCCTCATCTGGAGGGATTTGCCAGTAAACTTGAGTTAGATCAAAAGTACTAAGATATTTGGCTTTGCTCAGTATATCTAGCATGGCATCAATTCTAGGCATAGGGTACGCATCTGGTACCGCAACAGCATTAAATTTTCTATAGTCAACACAAAATCTTCATGCTGTCCTTTTTAGGGACCAATGTGTTCACCTCCAGTGTTTTGCTGTCAAAAGCTACCTTTTGCCAACCAAACTCTGTCGTATAGACAAGGCCTAAGTCTCTTTGTGTCTTAGTTCCCCATCTGTAAAATGGGAATAATAGCCCTTCCCTACCTCACAGGGATGTTGTGAACATAGATAGGTTAAAGATTGTAAGTGCTCAGCTACTATGATAATGAGGGACATATAAATACCTAGAAGATCAGAGGGTAGAGCTCTGTGTGCTAACGAGTAGCAGTAAGTGTAAATATTATTCTGAGCCCATACTTTGTGACACAGATGTTACAAACTACATTTTCATTCTGAGTGTGCATTACATATACAGTAGAAAGAGTTTGTGAAAATTTAGTTATGAAGAACAGATTGTTAGATTTGCTACCCTAATAGTTTTGATTAAAATGTTAGTTAAGAGTATACCAACTATTACTAATTTTTTTTTATTTTTAATTTTTATTTATATTAAATATAAATATGTGTGTGATGCTGGCAAACCAGGACCCAGCTCTTGTCAAGTATATAGATATCAGTTGAGTACTGACAAAGTCATTGTTGGAAACCAGACCACCTCACCTATGTTAATATCGTTCAAGATAGGTGTTGAACTTGTAAGAATGTGTTTAGTGTTTAGACTCTATGAAATGCTTGTATTCATTAATCTTACTTGTAATGTCTGTATCCTGTGCCAAAAGGTAATATGTAAGTTTTGCTTTATAATTGTAAAAAGGCCTGCTTTGAATTTTGAACTTAGGCAGGAAAAGTAGATTCCCCCATCCATCTATAAGAACTATCAAGACTAAGTGGGCCATTGTGGAACTTTGCAACACAAAGGCTGGTTTAATGGCTCTCTTAAGCCCATGAAGGTGCTATGTGAGGAAAAAGCATGTCCTATCAGCTTGAATTCTGGAAGAGGTAATTAAAGATAGCTGACATGAACATTTTTCATCTCTTCGCTGTTTGGACTCTTACAAGGGCTGGAGGAGTGAGGGCTTTGTCTACACTACACAGTTTTGTTGGCAAAAATCAGCATTTGTTGACAAAACAGTGAAGGTGTACACACTACAATGCTCCTCCCACCGGCAAAACTCTCCTGCTTTGCCAACAAAGTAAAACCACTTTGATGATAGGTGTAGAGTTTTTTGCAGCAAAGTTAGATCAACAAAGCATCAGTGTAGACACTGTGTTCTTTACGTCACCCTAACTGGCCTCCAGGAGGTATCCCACAATACCCACGGTGACTGCTCTGCTCATTGTTTTGAACTCCTCTGCTCTGCATCCATCTGCACAAGCATGTGCCCCTCCCCTTTCAAAGCACCAGGAAGTTTTGAAACTGTTCAGCATGGAGAACTCGCATAGCTACTTCCCAGCTGAGCAGGCCGGCTCCTGACAGCAAACACACTCCTGGACCACCTGGGAAGGGGTGGATCTCCTTGGTCTATGCGGAGAAGAGCCTGTGGGAGAACTTGGAGGGAATCATGGAATCCAAACGTTAACGCGGAATCCTGCTATCCCCGGCACTAGGCTTCTGCTGCAGGAGGGAGGGGAATCTGCTGCGATGTGCAGAGCTGGAGAGGGAGGTGGGGGCTGATGTTGGGGTGTCCCCCTCCTCCCACCAGTGTACTAGTCAAAGGCTAGTCAAATGCATCCAATGAAGTGAGCTGTAGCTCACGAAAGCTTATGCTCAAATAAATTGGTTAGTCTCTGAGGTGCCACAAGTCCTCCTTTTCTTTTTAATTAAAACTGGATGTCTCTCTCAAAGATATGCGATAGCTCACAGAGAAGGTATGAGCTTGATGCAGAGATTACTGGGCAAGGTTCTATGGCCTGCGATAAGCAGGAGGTCAGACCAGATGACCATAATGGTCCCCAGTGGCCTTAAAATCCATGAATAAATGGTGATTTCATTTTTCATATTATTTTATGAGTCTGTGCTATGTAGGGTTACCATACGTCCAGGTATTCCTGGACATTGTCTTTTTTTTTTTTTTTTTGAGGCACTGTCCTCTGTCCGGGCGGATGGTTCAAATAACAGGAAATGTCTGGGAGTTTCACAGAGCAGACATTGCAGCTGAGAGAGAGCCCCGCTTGGTCCGCTTCCAGATTGGTCCCTCCTCTGCATCTGCAGCTGATTGGTCCATTCCCCTGCAGCAACAGATGCTGGATCCTGCCCACCCAGGTCCCAGCTCTCAGCCCTGGGGAAGGAGTCCCTCACAGAGGTGCTGACTGATGGCTGTTGCTGCATCCTGGGCTTGCACCAGCCACCCTGCCATTGTGACAGCGTGCAGCACTGCCCCTCATCTCCAGCAAGTACCCCCCCACAGGTACCTCCTCCAGCTTCCCCAAATGTACCCCCCCTCCAACTTCCCACTCCCAACGTCCCTCCACTCCTCCGGGTCCTTTTTTGGGGAACCTGAAATATGGTAACACTAGTGCTATGTAAATCTTTTGTTGAGTATTGACCTGTGCTGCTGTTTTTTACATAGAAGGAGACTTCAAAGGCACAAATAGGAATTAGGTGCCCAACTCCCTCCAAATTTCAGTGGGCGATGGAAGCTTAACTGCCCTTGGTGGAACTGAAAATCTTCCTTATAGCCTTATAAGATGTCTATACTGCATCTGGGAATGAGCCTCCCAGCCAGGGTAGCCAGATGTGAGCTAGCAGGGGCTCATGCTAAAAATAGCAGTGTTCATGCTGAGGTACCAGTGGAGACTCCGGCCTAGCCACCTGAGCTCAAGCCTAATTTTTATCATGCTTGCGTAAGCCTGGCTAACAAGTCTGTTTGCCCAGGCTGGGAGGCTTGTGTCCAGCTGCAGTGCAGACAGACCCTTAAACCTTTATAGCTCTATGCCCAGTGTGCCTAGCATGACCAGACAGCAAGTGTGAAAAATCAGGAAAGTGGGTGGGGGGTAATAGGAACCTATATAAGAAAAGACCCCAAAATCGGGACTGTCCCTATAAAATCGGGACATCTGGTCACCCTAAGTGTGCCAAACAAATAAGTATCAAGTATCGGCTGTTACACAACAGTATAATACTTTACAAGCACACAGAGACTATATGTTCCAGCTGATAAACTCTTTCTCCCTCCTAGGAACCAATAATGGTTTCACATTAGCGAGGCTAATTGATAACATGTTTGCTCACTGCTAACAGTGATAGATGAACAAACACATTTGAAACCCTGAAAAGGCATTCTATGTTGACAATTGTTTTAAAAGGCTTGAAAGCTAAGATATGTAAAGAAATGATGACAAAGACAGGCTATTTTATAACAACCCACTGATCAGTGGGTGTTACACATCAACCTCTGTGCCTGATCTAAAGAGGATATGAGTTGGAAACAGCTACCAGCTGGGGGACTTAGTTCTTTCACTCAAGTTGAAGAGTCTCATGGTCTTTGGTTTGGTTGTCCCAGACTTGACTTCCAGCGATGACCAAGATTATGGTAGGTACATCACTATGACAATACATAATGACAGGTTTCAGAGTAGCAGCCGTGTTAGTCTGTATTAGCAAAAAGAAAATGCTGAAAATCGGATGCTGAAGTGAGCTGTAGCTCACGAAAGCTTATGCTCAAATAAATTGGTTAGTCTCTAAGGTGCCACAAGTACTTCTTCACAATACATAATGTTTCTCCCTTCTTGCTACAAGGAATGCCCAT
The DNA here is from genome assembly GCF_015237465.2 of Chelonia mydas. Classification (NCBI taxonomy): domain Eukaryota; kingdom Metazoa; phylum Chordata; order Testudines; family Cheloniidae; genus Chelonia; species Chelonia mydas. The sequence goes on from NC_057851.1 coordinate 18,712,803, forward strand.
TGTCCAAGGCAGAGTTCCTGTAAAAATAATCACTTCTTTCCTGAAGGATGGAAGGAATTTTAAAGGGCAGCTGATGTAAATGTTTTCCTCAGTGTCATCTGGCCAGAGCCTAATATTCCCAGACAAATGCCCATAAATATCTGCAAAACTAGCTAATTTTCCTCCTTCCAAACCCTCCTTAAAATTCTCTTTTGCCATGAGGCCTATAAAAAACTTGACAGCAGGCTGCCTGCTAGTGTGGTGAGACCAATGCCTATCATGCTAATCAATATTGGCTCATTGTTTCCTTGTACTCCCCCATATGTCTGCCTCCATATGTTGTCTCTTGTGTTATACTTACATTGTAAACTTTTGGGGGGCATGGATTGACCTTTTGTTCTGTTTGTACAGCACCTAGATGTACAATGGTGTCCCGGTCTATGACTGGGGCTCTTAAGCACTATAATAATACAAATAATAAACAATAATATTAGCCACATGCCTCAAGTTAAATGTGAACTTCAGTGCTGCTGTAGTGGGGCCTAAATCATTTGCCCAAGTCTGTGGAAGAGCTAACAATTGAATTCTGATGTCCTCCTGAGTCACCGTTCAGAGCACTTACCGCAAGATCATAACACCTGCCTTATTGGCTAATTAATTGTTTTAATATCTCCGTAATACATGGTCATCTGTCATGCATTCACTGAAAACAAATAAATAAAATCTCCAAGGCAAATGTATAGAGGTTAGCACACAGAATTAATGCCAACTGTAACACCACCGTCACTGATTGTAAGGGTGTCATTGAAATCTCCAGGATACTCTTTGAAGGCATGCACAGATTAAATATACAATAGAAGTACTTACAGACCTTAGTCTCCAGTTGATGGTTTTTGTTTTTATTTCCAAAGCTTGTCATATGCTGAAAAGTTACATTACAATCAGTTAATGATTTAATGACAACAAATAAGGTATTTCTTCAGAGCCAGTAAAGCCTCGGGATTAGACAGATTCCTGTCAGGTTTTAATAAACCTTCTCAACACCTATTGGGCCCAATTTCATACCTCTTCAAAGAATCTGATAAAACACTAGCAACAAAAAGAGAAACTGAAAGAGCCTTTTAATCACCTTGTATGTTCTTAAAATAGTACAAACTAGTAATCCCATAATGACACCATTTCATGCAAAAAAAAAATATATTTTAAGCATGTTCCATAAACATATTGGTTTTGAGATGTTGACACAGGGCCAGAACCACCAGTGGGGTGCATTCCATTTGCGTTTCCACAGAGAATACATTCTGGCTATAAAGCCCCATGGAGTGCTCCAGCGACTATCACCCCCAGAGCCATCATCTGGTGAGGTGTAGCTGACATAGGAGCTCTTACACCACTGCAAAATTGTTGCCAGTTTAGCAGGGGAAAGAGTATGGCTGGCATCTGTATAGCCTTTTAAATGAGAGAGGATGTCAATATCTAGTTTAAGCGGCAAAGAGACCTTTGGCACCTCATAGACTAACGGACATATCGGAGCATAAGCTTTCGTGGGTGAATACGCACTTCGTCGGATACATGTAGAAGAAATTTCCAGAGGCAGGTATAAATATGCAAGGAAGAATCAGGCTAGGGATAACGAGGTTAGTTCAATCAGGGAGGATGAGGCCCTCTTCTAGCAGTTGAGGTGTGAACACCAAGGGAGGAGAAACTGCTTTTGTAGGTGGCTAGCCATTCACAGTCTTTGTTTAATCCTGAGCTTCAGTTCATTTACAAATTTGACACCATCAGCTCAGGATTAAACAAAGACTGTGAATGGCTAGCCAACTACAAAAGCAGTTTCTCCTCCCTTGGTGTTCACACCTCAACTGCTAGAAGAGGGCCTCATCCTCCCTGATTGAACTAACCTCGTTATCCCTAGCCTGATTCTTCCTTGCATATTGATACCTGCCTCTGAAAATTTACATGCGTCCGATGAAGTGGGTATTCACCCATGAAAGCTTATGCTTCAATATGTCTGTTAGTATATAAAGTGCCACAGGACTCTTTGCCGCTTTTACAGATCCAGACTAACACGGCTGCCCCTCTGATAATATCTAGTTTGTCTTTTGCAGAAGAACACAGTCATAATGGCAATTTCTGGATAGTCTTGATTAAAGGAAGCACTGTCTGCTAGCACATCCTGGGATTTAAAGAACCTCAAAAAGAAGGCCAAGGGTGAGTTTCTGCTGTGGCCCCATGCCCATTTCAAATTGGGCAAGTTAGAAGCAGTGCATATTGCACCCTCCAGAAGATACATTGACTGTCCTCGCCCTGTAAGCTGGGGTGCTCCTAAATGTCTTATCTGCCCGAGTTTCAATGCCACCCTCTACTTCTACTATTCCACTGTACCTCATCCTGCAAAGGGTAGTAACCTGGATAATATCCTGTTCATCAGCAGGGCCGTAAGCAAACAAATACTCCTGCTGCCAGGCTTGTTGTCTGAGAGTGAGCGTAGGTATGCAGTTTGCATTTTCACTCCTGCCCTTGTAGACAGTGACAGGTGCAAGTACCCTGATTTGCATTTGCTCTTCAATTCCCGGTGCAGAAATGTAGGTGCAGATTTTGCAAGAGTGAATTGCACCACTATCTTGGATATTTTGAAAATTTGCCTACAAGTATGAAAAGCACCAGAATTTTACAAATCATGTTGGAAAGGCTAGATACTGTCAGCCATTTTCCTCCTGGAAATCTCTCTTTAGTGCCCAATTACTTCACAAAGTTTTCCCATGGAAATCTCAACTACCTTTAAGTGCTGTCAAGTGTTTTATATCTGCTTGAGTTAGATTGTAGGCTCTTTGGGGCATGGTCCTTTTTTTAATTCAGTCTTACAGCCTAAACATTCCTCCTGTGCAGAATGGGATTTCATACTCTGCAAAGAGAATTCCACTGAGTTTCACAAAATTCCTTTAAAAACTCTCCTTTTCTGCATAACACACAACATTGTAAGACAACACGTTATATAAAATGGCATGCACATTGTGATGCTGTAAGGAATAGGGGAGCCATTTATGATATTATCGATACCAATATTATGAAATTGCAATGAATCTTATCCCAGATATGCCATGTAAGGTATCAGTGGAAAAAGTATGCTTTTCTAAAAATGATAAGCTTGTTTATATGTATGTATCATCTTTGTGTCATGAGTTATAAATATGTGTGGTATATTTGATATCTCAAACGTATATCTGGGTGACACCCCCGGACAGACTGGCATCAGCACTACCAGGCCTGCTTGATGGCTCGTCAAGGGCAATCAGCTGTACAATTAACCCATTGAAAGAAGCCAGGGGCTACTCCTGTGAGTCAGCAGGACATGTACCAACATGCCAGGGGACTCCAAATACTTTTCCATGCCCATGTGCTGTGAGCTTGTGTTTCGGACAAAGGATGTATAAGCCACATAGTGGAGAATATAAAAAAGCAGCTGCATTACCTCCCATTTTGTCTTCAGTCCTGCTTCTCACCTCTGTAGTAACTTCTCTACAAACTGAAGCTTTGAATAAAGGACTGATCGACCCATCCAAGCTTTGGATAAGAACATAAGAACGGCCTTACTGGGTCAGACCAAAGGTCCAGCCAGCCCAGTATCCTGTTTACTGACAGTGGCCAATGCCAGGTGCCCCAGAGGGAGTGAACCTAACAGGTAATGATCAAGTGATCTCTCTCCTGCCATCCATCTCCACCCTCTGACAAACAGAGGTTAGGGACTCCATTCTTTACTCATCCTGGCTAATAGTCATTAATGGACTTTATCCAGTTCTCTTTTAAACCCTGTTATAGTCCTAGCCTTCACAACCTCCTCAGGCAAGGAGTTCCACAGGTTGACTATGTGCTGAGTGAAGAAGAACTTCATTTTATTTGTTTTAAACCTGCTGCCCATTAATTTCATTTGGTGGCCTCTAGTTCTCATATTATGGGGACAAGTAAATAACTTTTCCTTATTCCCTTTCTCCACACCACTCATAATTTTATATACCTCCATCATATCCCCCCTTTGTCTCCTCTTTCCAAGCTAAAAAGTCCTAGCCTCTTTAATCTCTCCCCATATGAGACCCATTCCAAACACCTAATCATTTTAGTTGCCCTTTTCTGAACCTTTTCTAATGCCAGTATATCTTTTTTGAGATAAGGGGACCAAATCTGTATGCAGTATTCAAGATGTGGGTGTACAATGGATTTATATCAGAACAATAAGATATTCTCCGTCTTATTCTCTATCCTTTTTTTAATGATTCCTAACATCCTGTTTGCTTTTTTGACTGTGGCTGCACACCGCGTGGACGTCTTCCAAGAACTGTCCACGATGACTCCAAGATCTTTCTCCTGATTAGTTGTAGCTAAATTAGTCCCCATCATATTGTATGTATAGTTGGGGTTATTTTTTCCAATGTGCATTACTTTACATTTATCCACATTAAATTTAATTTGCCATTTTGTTGCCCAATCACTTAGTTTTGTGAGATCTTTTTGAAGTTGTTCACAGTCTGCTTTGGTCTTAACTATCTTGAACAGTTTAGTATCATCTGCAAACTGGATGTGTTGCAGAGGGACTTTATAAACCAGCAAAAGCTGCTAAGAACCTGATATCATAGAATCATAGAATATCAGGGTTGGAAGGGACCCCAGAAGGTCATCTAGTCCAACCCCCTGCTCAAAGCAGGACCAAGTCCCAGTTAAATCATCCCAGCCAGGGCTTTGTCAAGCCTGACCTTAAAAACCTCTAAGGAAGGAGATTCTACCACCTCCCTAGGTAACGCATTCCAGTGTTTCACCACCCTCTTAGTGAAAAAGTTTTTCCTAATATCCAATCTAAACCTCCCCCATTGCAACTTGAGACCATTACTCCTCGTTCTGTCATCTGCTACCATTGAGAACAGTCTAGAGCCATCCTCTTTGGAACCCCCTTTCAGGTAGTTGAAAGCAGCTATCAAATCCCCCCTCATTCTTCTCTTCTGCAGACTAAACAATCCCAGCTCCCTCAGCCTCTCCTCATAAGTCATGTGCTCTAGACCCCTAATCATTTTTGTTGCCCTTCGCTGGACTCTTTCCAATTTATCCACATCCTTCTTGTAGTGTGGGGCCCAAAACTGGACACAGTACTCCAGATGAGGCCTCACCAGTGTCGAATAGAGGGGAACGATCACGTCCCTCGATCTGCTCGCTATGCCCCTACTTATACATCCCAAAATGCCATTGGCCTTCTTGGCAACAAGGGCACACTGCTGACTCATATCCAGCTTCTCGTCCACTGTCACCCCTAGGTCCTTTTCCGCAGAACTGCTGCCTAGCCATTCGGTCCCTAGTCTGTAGCGGTGCATTGGATTCTTCCATCCTAAGTGCAGGACCCTGCACTTATCCTTATTGAACCTCATCAGATTTCTTTTGGCCCAATCCTCCAATTTGTCTAGGTCCTTCTGTATCCTATCCCTCCCCTCCAGCGTATCTACCACTCCTCCCAGTTTAGTATCATCCGCAAATTTGCTCAGAGTGCAATCCACACCATCCTCCAGATCATTTATGAAGATATTGAACAAAACGGGCCCCAGGACCGACCCCTGGGGCACTCCACTTGACACCGGCTGCCAACTAGACATGGAGCCATTGATCACTACCCGTTGTGCCCGACAATCTAGCCAGCTTTCTACCCACCTTATAGTGCATTCATCCAGCCCATACGTCCTTAACTTGCTGACAAGAATGCTGTGGGAGACCGTGTCAAAAGCTTTGCTAAAGTCAAGAAACAATACATCCACTGCTTTCCCTTCATCCACAGAACCAGTAATCTCATCATAAAAGGCGATTAGATTAGTCAGGCATGACCTTCCCTTGGTGAATCCATGCTGACTGTTCCTGATCACTTTCCTCTCCTCTAAGTGCTTCAGGATTGATTCTTTGAGGACCTGCTCCATGATTTTTCCAGGGACTGAGGTGAGGCTGACTGGCCTGTAGTTCCCAGGATCCTCCTTCTTCCCTTTTTTAAAGATGGGCACTACATTAGCCTTTTTCCAGTCATCCGGGACTTCCCCCGTTCGCCACGAGTTTTCAAAGATAATGGCCAAGGGCTCTGCAATCACAGCCGCCAATTCCTTCAGCACTCTCGGATGCAATTCGTCCGGCCCCATGGACTTGTGCACGTCCAGCTTTTCTAAATAGTCCCTAACCACCTCTATCTCTACAGAGGGCTGGCCATCTCTTCCCCATTTTGTGATGCCCAGCACAGCAGTCTGGGAGCTGACCTTGTTAGTGAAAACAGAGGCAAAAAAAGCATTGAGTACATTAGCTTTTTCCACATCCTCTGTCACTAGGTTGCCTCCCTCATTCAGTAAGGGGCCCACACTTTCCTTGGCTTTCTTCTTGTTGCCAACATACCTGAAGAAACCCTTCTTGTTACTCTTGACATCTCTTGCTAGCTGCAGCTCCAGGTGCGATTTGGCCCTCCTGATATCTTTCCTACATGCCCGAGCAATATTTTTATACTCTTCCCTGGTCATATGTCCAACCTTCCACTCCTTGTAAGCTTCTTTTTATGTTTAAGATCCGCTAGGATTTCACCATTAAGCCAAGCTGGTCGCCTGCCATATTTACTATTCTTTCGACTCATCGGGATGGTTTGTCCCTGTAACCTCAACAGGGATTCCTTGAAATACAGCCAGCTCTCCTGGACTCCCTTCCCCTTCATGTTAGTCCCCCAGGGGATCCTGGCCATCTGTTCCCTGAGGGAGTCAAAGTCTGCTTTCCTGAAGTCCAGGGTCCGTATCCTGCTGCTTACCTTTCTTCCCTGCGTCAGGATCCTGAACTCAACCAACTCATGGTCACTGCCTCCCAGATTCCCATCCACTTTTGCTTCCCCCACTAATTCTACCTGGTTTGTGAGCAGCAGGTCAAGAAAAGCGCCCCCCCTAGTTGGCTCCCCTAGCACTTGCACCAGGAAATTGTCCCCTACGCTTTCCAAAAACTTCCTGGATTGTCTATGCACCGCTGTATTGCTCTCCCAGCAGATATCAGGAAAATTAAAGTCACCCATGAGAATCAGGGCATGTGATCTAGTAGCTTCCGTGAGTTGCCTGAAGAAAGCCTCATCCACCTCATCCCCCTGGTCCGGTGGTCTATAGCAGACTCCCACCACTACATCACTCTTGTTGCACACACTTCTAAACTTAATCCAGAGACACTCAGGTTTTTCCACAGTTTTGTACCGGAGCTCTGAGCAGTCATACTGCTCCCTTACATACAGTGCTACTCCCCCACCTTTTCTGCCCTGCCTGTCCTTCCTGAACAGTTTATAACCATCCATGACTGTACTCCAGTCATGTGAGTTATCCCACCAAGTCTCTGTTATTCCAATCACGTCATAGTTCCTTGACATCACCAGGACCTCCAGTTCTCCCTGCTTGTTTCCAAGGCTTTGTGCATTTGTATATAAGCACTTGAGATAACCTGTTGATCGCCCCTCATTCCCAGTATGAGGCAGGAGCCCTCCCCTCACAGACATTCCTGCCTGTGCTTCCTCCCGGTATCCCGCTTTCCCACTTACCTCAGGGCTTTGGTCTCCTTCCCCCGGTGAACCTAGTTTAAAGCCCTCCTCACTAGGTTAGCCAGCCTGCTGGCAAAGATGCTCTTCCCTCTCTTCGTAAGATGGAGCCCGTCTCTCCCCAGCACTCCTCCTTCATGGAACACCATCCCATGGTCAAAGAATCCAAAGCCTTCTCTCCGACACCACCTGCGTAGCCATTCGTTGACTTCCACGATTCGACGGTCCCTACCCAGGCCTTTTCCTTCCACGGGGAGGATGGACGAGAACACCACTTGCGCCTCCAACTCCTTTATCCTTCTTCCCAGAGCCACGTAGTCCGCAGTGATCCGCTCAAGGTCATTCTTGGCAGTATCGTTGGTGCCCACGTGGAGAAGCAGGAAGGGGTAGCGATCCGAGGGCTTGATGAGTCTCGGCAGTCTCTCCGTCACATCGCGAATCTTAGCCCCTGGCAAGCAGCAGACTTCTCGGTTTTCCCGGTCAGGGCGGCAGATAGATGACTCAGTCCCCCGGAGGAGAGAGTCCCCGACCACCACCACCCGCCTTCTCCTCTTGGGAGTGGTGGTCGTGGAACCCCCAACCTCAGGACATCGCATCTCATGCCTTCCAACCAGCGGAGTCTCCTTCTGCTTTCTCCCCCCAGACATATCATCTGGTCCACTCTCCTCAATGGTACCTGTGGAGAGAACATGAAAGCGGTTAATTACCTGTGTCTGTGTTACTGGAACCCGGACATTCCGCTTACCTCTTCTGGAGGTCACATGTTGCCAAGCTTCTTCACTGGCCTCTTGGCTCCTCTGTGCAACCTGCTCTATATCTTTAGAGCTTTGTGCCCCTAGAAGCCTATCCTGAGTTTTGTCCAGAAAATCCTCAGTCTCTCGTATACAACGCAGGGTCGTTACCTGTTGCTCCAGACCTTCAATCTTCTCTTCCAGTATGGAGACCAGCTTGCACTTTGTACAGACAAAGTCGCTTCTGTCCTGTGGAAGAAAGACAAACATGGCACATCCAGTACAGGTCACAACAGCTGAACCCCCCCCTTCCATATCACCTACCTACTATGGGCTTCCTCAGAGACGTTGGCAAGATGCAAGCCTCACTGGGCTCACTCCAGGCGAACTCCCAGGCAAACTCCTGCTGTGAGCTGCTCTGCTGTCCCCGCTGCTCAGCTGGTTCGCTGCCGCTCAGCTGGTTCGCGAGGCTCTGGCTATTTTTAAACAGCCAGGCTGTTATATGGACTCTGAAGTCATATGTATGTACCTGATTGCTTTGACCATTTAACAATGCTCTTCTCATCCTTTTCTTTTCTATTACAATAAACCTTTGGTTTTAGATACTAAAGGATTGCCTGGCAGCATGGTGTTCTGGGTAAGATCCAAACTAGTATTGATCAGTTAACATGGCTGGCCCTTTGGGGATCAGAAGCATATTTTGTATAGTGAATAGAGTTTTAAGTAACTTCTCACTTTACTGAACTTATTTGCTCATTGGGAGCCAGAGACTGGAATGCAATAAAAGAGGCTGTGAGATTTCTTTTTTTCAGCTTCTTGATAACCAGTATGGGGGATCAGGAGCACAGTTTGAGACTGGTTTGTGAATCTAACTACTGTGTTGACCACCAGTTTTGGGGGAATCTGCTCTTCTTTTTTGCAGCCTGTTCTGACCTCGCTATTTTCAGTGTAAGCTCAGATCACTCACATTTACAGTGTTACGCACCATTGCATACTGGATTTATTATTTATGTATGTGCTTCATACTTGATAACCCTATGTCTGCCCAAAGTATGTCATATTCATAGAATAAGAACTTAACACAACTTTCAAGTGTATTTTATTTGGATTTTATTTGGGTTTCCTAGCTTTTTCCATAGACTGATATAGGCCTGTTACTGGCCCCCTCTTCACTGGGGCCAGTAACAGGCCTATAAAATGCTTGCATCCCTCAAAAGACAAATGAATTTCACTCTTAAGGTATAAGTATGAACTTATTCTGGATTAAAGCATATTAAACATTGTCTGGTGGTGATCATACACACAGATACATTATTTTTCTTTTGCCAAAAAGAAGGGAGTTTTTCATCTTGAAAATACACTTGTTGCTTTTGGTAGGACAGAAGCAAGAAATCAGGCTGGAAAGAATCATGTGGTAGATTGTTTCATGATTTCATTGACACATTGATCTTTCTCCCCTCTATTCGCATATTCACCAATAAATCCAGAAAAGAAAGTAGGACGGTAGATATTGTAATAGTGTGTTACAAAACACCCAGATTATCAAGGCATTAGTAATTTATTGAGGAGGCAGTTCCATTTACACATCCACTGTTCCATTTCTAATTGTCTGACACTTATTTAGTATTGAATGGAAGGACACAGCAGGGATCATTGAAGCATGATTCTCTCTCGCTGCTCTCCCAGACCAGCCTTCCTGGGTTTCGAAGACATTTTTGAGATAGACATTCACTTTCTCTCTTTTACTGTAAATATTGAGAAACCCAAGATCTGGAAAGGCACCAATTACAGTATTTTATGGGAATATAAGTCTTTCATTTTTAAGGTGATGGAGGGCAAAGAAATTGCTTTTCCTTTTAGTATACTCGACTGCTCCTCTCTTATTAATCAGAGCACTTCCCAGCTCAGAAGTGCTGAAAACATATATTTTTTAGATGCCTCACGCTAGCCCTTATTGATTTTCTTGTGACTAAGCGCTTGCTCATGCACATTAACATAAGAGACAAATAACATGGCAATGTATTAAATACTGTTGTGTGCTTCATCGTGTCCACTAAATGTCACTAAGAACGTGAGAGTGACATGGACTGTGATCCACACAGCTGGCATTGTATACTCAATCCATTAGCACCTGGATACTATCACTACTGCATGCTTTGAACATGCAAGATCAATTTTAATATAGTTACATTAACTCCCACTGCCTATCACTCTCGTTACAGTGTGTATGGTAACACCCATTGTTTCATGTTCTCTGTGTATATAAATCTCCCCACTGTATTTTCCACTGAATGCATCCAATGAAGTGAGCTGTAGCTCACGAAAGCTTATGCTCAGATAAATTGGTTAGTCTCTAAGGTGCCACAAGTACTCCGTTTCTTTTTGCGAATACAGACTAACATGGTTGCTACTCTGAAACATACCAGGGAGTAGACAGTACAGTTGGGAGAGATCAATAAAGTCCACAAAAAGAAAATATAGAAAATATATAATGAAGGCTGTAGTTAGCTCAGACGATTGATAATGAGTTATTAGAGTCTCTGATTCTTAAGTCACCAGCCCAGACTGGTGGTAATGACCAAAAGTTGTTACCATCAAATAGATCTTATCTTAAGGTTTTATATGGTCATTCATTAATTGAATGTAATGCCGATGGTGGAACTGATTCAGCACAGCATAAAAGCTGAACAGACAGTTCAATGAAGAGAAGGACAGAAGGAAAGGTAAAGGTATTTAAATCAGAAGTTTACACTTGGTTTTGTTTTCTATAGATTTTAATCTCAATTATTTCTGAGATGAAACAAATGTGAAATTTAGTGTATCTAGAATTTTGAAACACGTTTTTTTTTCTCCTCGTCATCTGGATGGTGGGATAATCATGAGACAGCTACTAGTCAGCCATTTTGTATTTAGTCATATGATTAGAGAAGGTGAGTGTCAGAGATTTTGCCTAATTTACACAAAATAAAGTAAGTAATTCTCAGGAACACAAATACTTTTTTTTTGTTTTTGTTTTTGTTTTTTGTTAGAACTACAACTGAATTCTAGATCCTTTTCCAGTTGGGAGTAGCACAGAAAAGTTAAGAAAGGCCTTCTGAGGCTTTTTTTCCCATCAGCAGCATATTAAATTAAGAGCACAAGAATGGGCATACTGGGTCAGACCAATGGTCTATACAGCCCAGTACCCTGTCCTGCAACATTGGCCGGATGCTTTACATGCAGGTTTAATTTGGCTAGATGGTAGATAGTTAGCTTTTATCTGTTCTTGCTCAAGAAGAGGATCTTGATCCTAGATTTGGAAGTACATTTAGAAGCTCCACTTTGATATCTGTGTTTTCTGTAATCAGAGTAGGACCAGATGTGCTTAGGATTCAAAGCCGACAATTTCTGAACATAAGTATGAACTGTATCTCCTTTTGATTACTTCTAGTCAATATGTTAAATCAGTTCTTCTTGTCTCCAGGCCACTACTTCAAAATCAATACCCAAGACCGAACAGATTGTCTTTCTTTCAGATGAACAGTCTAAAGGTGTAATATGAACAGTCTAAAGGTGTAATATCCAGTCACTTGTTCTGGGCTACATACTCTAGGGCTACCCAAAGGGCAACCTTGTAGTCATGTAGTTGCAACAACATCTGTTCTGCTTTGTCCTCCCTTAATGAGCTGTCTTATGGTGTTACCAGACACTGTTGTTCCATTTTCTGTTGACCAATATTGCTTCTCATTTCCCTCGACTCCTGCCAGAAAGTTATTACTGGAAACTGGAAATCAAATGAGGTGCCCTTTTGACTCTGAATTGTTTGTACATATGAAACTGATGCCTCAGACAAAATCCTACTTTTTCAGAAAAGCAACTAGGGAAAAAAAATGGAGTGAAATATTGTCTCTGCTAAAGATCCTCTCTCCAGAAGTAGTTCGCTATATTGCTACTAATAGTCTGTCTTCAATCTTCCCAGAAAATAATTGTTTCATAAATACAGTATCTCTTTCTTATAGGCTGTTCTAATCTTCCAGTCTTCATAAATGGTACTTTCACCTTGAAGTGCACCCTTTGTTCACATTCGGTAGAGTATTGCACTATGTAGGGGCTAGCAGGGGAGTGTGTAAGACATGGCAACCTACATTATAACTCTTTATAACTTGGACACAGTATAAATGTTTTCTGTAAATATTTGTTTTTAAAGCAGAAACATTTTCACTTGATTTGGCCCCATCAAATGCAACCATCCGAAAATTCCACAGGGAAATCAAAGACATTGCTTATAGCTCATTTCTTCCTTGAAATATGCTCTCAATATTCAAGCTTTGCAAGTGTCTTTGTTCTTTTTATTTTTTGGAAGGATGAGTTTCCTAAGGGACACACCAGAGTATGACTGGAGTAAATTGCAAAGGTACATTATTGATAGTGTCAGAACTGATGTTAATAACACAAAATAATAAGCATGAAAGATCGTGTTTCAGTCTTCTCCCTAAAAAAAAATAGCTAACTTCCCACTGCTTTATGAAAGAATCTACACATTGGTAGCAGAGATGGTTTAAGAAACCTTAGGATCTGGTCCTAACAATCAGATGAGGCTTTGGGTACATCTACACTGCAATAAAAGACCTGCAGCATGGCTGCGGCTGGCCCAACAGCTGATTCGAGCTTGCGGGCCTCAGGATGCAGAGCTACAAATTGTAGTGGGATGTTCAGGCACAGGCTTGAGTCTGGGCTCTGAAACCCTGCAAAGGGGGTGGGTCTGAGAGCCCTGGCTCCAGCCAGAACTTGAATATCTGCACTGCAATTTTTAGCCCTGCAATTTTTAGCCCTGAGCCCTGTGAGCCTGAGTCAATTGACCTGGTCTCTGAGACTTGGTGCCACAGGTTTTTTATTACAGTATAGATGTACCCTTTGTTAACCCTAAAGCAGGGATAGACTGTGGTAGTTAAGGTACTGAACTGGGTCCGGGGCGCTACTTAGGATCTCAAGCGGGCAGGGAGGGGTGAAGTCTAAAATATTTACAAAATGTTTCCTGAAATTTTACCAAATACTATATCAGTGGTGGAGGGAGGGAATTGGAGTAGATACCCCAAGAAAGGGGAGGGCTTGGGTGCTGGAGTCAGCTGGGCCAATGGAGGCAGGTGACAGGCCTTACCAGATTTGATCATGAGCTACGAAGTTGAATTGTTGGACGGGGTTGGTACTTTTCTGAGTACACACTGACATGCCTCGGCTAGTCTCCAGAACACCCAAGTAAGGCTAACATTATTAGAGCCATCCTCCTACTCTTCTGGGTGTAGCCTTCCCTCTGGTCCGATGCCTGGAACTGAGCCACCTCTGCCCCACCCTGCACTGCCTTAGGTGTTACTGGGAGATGGTGGCTGAGTTTGGGCTGGGGCCTGGGCAGACTGCACAGTAAAGAAGTCCTGGCAGTAACAATGCTATTCCCCAGGCTACCACTACCCCCTTGCTGGAACCAGCACCCCCAGAGGCAACTCCTTGGCATCTCCTCCTCCTCCACGATACTCCCAGAGCCGGCTCTGAGTCCTTTGCGTGCCCCCTTCCCCATGGGCAGCATGTGGGACCTCCGGAGAGACAGGGACACCTCCCACTGGCAGCCAGTGCTAGCAGCCCGAGCTTCTTTGCTGCTGCAATTTTCTATGGGCACCGGAAGGAGACACGGCACTTGCCTCTGAGGCTGCAGCAGCAGCACTACCAGGGGACAAAAGTTTACTGAATGTTTCAGGATCAGGGTTGGGGGAGGCTTTGCCCCTCTCCTTCCCCACCTTGTGGCGCCCCTGAGTAGGGCTCAAGAGATATTAATTCAATTTTTGGCTCTGCCACAGACTCCCTGTGTGACCTTGGCCACGTCATTTAATCTCTGTGTCGCAGTTCCCCCACCTGCAAAATGGAGATGACAATGTGCATTAAATTAAAATAATCTTTCTATAATAAAAGAAAAATACACTTCTTTAAATTAGAGAGATCATCTTTCAAAGTGGGAGGCGGTCTGATCACTGAGGTCACCAAGATCCAGAAATGATTCTTTCAGGGTTAGTACTGGCTATAGAGTTCATACGCTAAAAACGATGATCAATTACATTTTTTAAACAAAAATGTGCTATAGAATTTTCTTAAATGTCCGCAACATACAATAAACACATCATGTCAGAAATGTTGCCTCCAAAACAAGAAACAGGAAAGTGGAGTATTTCCAAACTCAGTTAGTAGTGAGAACAGTCAACCTAAACAAATATATTAAAATAACCCAACAAATAATAATAGCTCAATTAACATTGTGGATCCCAAAGAATTTGTTCACAAAGGAAATTGACAAAATGTATTACTGTAATGATGATTGTCTCAGGTAAAATAATACTTAATGGATATATTAAACTTTGATTTATGAGCCTATTGACTTCCTATGAAGAAAGACACCTTTAGTCTGTGTTAAGAGACGAATGACGTCACCACTTCAAGCACGGATGGATTTTTCCAAAGTGGCAGTGATTGACTCAGCTAAGTCCTGGAAAGGTGTAAATCAGAGAAGCCTTTTGACACTAGATCACTTAATCATTTGAAAAGGCAAGTTATTGTGAATCATAGTACAACATTAACATATCTATAAACATTATAGGGGAAGAGAATAATCAATATGACAGAAGCACCAATATGACAATTTCAATAACCAAAATTTATTCCATTGGTCAGCTCCTACTACTTTATCCTGATCCTCTTATTTGAAGTTTTTCATTTTCCTGTTGGGGGTAACTTCTCCGTTTGTTAGATGAAACTGTAGCATCAGCAGTATCCGAATTAAGTAGGCAAAACTGCACTTGTAACTCACATGCTTTATTTGGTAGCATCTGATTTTATTTCTCCGGGGGAGAAGAGAAACAGTGTAGAGGAGACGTGGATCTTAGTTGGACGCTTGGTGTCTTTGCACATGGGCAGAGAGTAGGGCAGGGTAACTTTAAAAAATCCAGAAACTTCCAGAACGAGGTGCAGTAGTTACCAAACATGCTCAATAGTTGTTCTGAGACCACGTAGGAAGTTTTTCATTGTGACCAATCCATCTGGCAGGTCACAGCCTCGTCATCCTCTGAGAGCTGAGCCAATCAGTGAGCAAGAGTGGGGGAAGGTTATAAACAGAAGAGTTAAAAACATCCCCATGGAATCAGCAGCTGATTAATGCAGGACCAAGCATTGTGTTTGCTATAAGGACTGGATCTCAATACCTGTAACCGCTTTGAATACAGGTATGTGCTATTCCAGCTTTGTGTGCTAGGGAAGCCCTCCATTACAGTGTGGTCCATCACAGTGTGTTTTATGGACCTAGAGAGAGAGCTGGAGGGAAGCATTTGTCTCCCCTAGAGGCTACAGAGACTGTGTAACTCACATTTGGCTGTAAGCTAACTGCTTTTAACTGGGATTCTGTTTCAGTTAAAGAGAGAAAACAGGGCAGCACTTAGTGAGATAAATGTTTGCAACTTCTTGCCTGATTTAATATGGCTTATTGGGCGCCCTCTAGAATGAGATCTGTATAGAGACACAGGTAATGGATATGTGAGGTGCTGATCCCAAACCCTGTACCAGTTTGCATGTAGGCTACACATTTCAGTTTCACCAGCAATTAGAAAATGGGTCAGCTATTACCACAAGGCCTGGAATGCTGTTAGCTGTGGAAACCCCACCCTGTTTGTTTACTAGCAAATGTATTGAAATGTTTGAAAGGACTGAGATGCTGTCATTTCTCAAGCTTCAAAGAGTCCAGGTGACACTCTGCATACTGTGTTCACTCTATGAAGACTGAAAAATCATCTCTGAGAGACAATTAGAGAGGTGTGTGCGTGTCCACATGCGTGTGCAGAATTATAAAAATTGTTGGAGGTTAAACTGGGAACCTGAGTTACAAGTCCACACAATTCAGGCTTAATCAATTTTTCATAGAATCATAGAATAACAGGGTTGGAAGGGACCGCAGGAGGTCATCTAGTCCAACCCCCAGCTCAAAGCAGGACCAATCCCCAACTAAATCATCCCAGCCAGGCTTTGTCAAGCCTGACCTTAAAAACCTGTAAGGAAGGAGATTCTACCACATCCTTAGGTAACCCATTCCAGTGCTTCGCCATCCTCCAAGTGAAAAAGTTTTTCCTAAAATCCAACCTAAACCTCCCCCACTGCAACTTGAGACCATTACTTCTCATTCTGTCATCTGCCACCACTGAAAACAGTCTAGAACCACCCTCTTTTTGCCATTATCTGTATAATTTTAGACAGAATTATTGTCACTTATAATATTTGAACATATTTTTATGCCAGACAATAACAACAGACAAGACGGAATAGGTGAATGGGCCCAAGTTACCATATACCCGGGCACTGGGAATTCTCCTATACTTCATGATGGTCCTTGCCTCCTCTGATCCCTTGGTCTGCTCCGTCAGTCCCTTTCCTTCAATTTTTGGTCCAGTGTTTCTCCAGTTTGGGCCATGTTCATTAGAATTTTTATACATTTCAATTTCTGTATTACTTAACTTTTCTCCAGTCAGCTTTTAGAATATTACACATTTTTTATGTAACCCATGTGTTACACATGCACAAGTTTCAATTTACCCAACTTTTGCATTTTTTTGTGGTTTATGTAGTTTTTATGTCATGCTGGTTTGTGTCACCCTGTTCCTGGGTCTTCCAATAAAAGGCTTCTTGTTACAATTTTGTGCATTTTTTCACCTCAAAACTTCCAGCACAACATGTTACCTTTGTTCTGTTGGCAATAACATCATTTAAAAGAGATTGGCTATTCAATGTAAAAGAACTGGGACAACCACACTTATGCCAGCAACACTTCTTGGCCTAAATGTCCAAATTTACACAGAAACACTCTTCTTTTATATACATTTACACATTTCATTGCATTTACTATGTATTGCATCACTCATTTGGGGATTAGCCTGGTTACTTTACAGGAACCAATCCCCGTGCAGCATGCTCTGTCCATGCATTGTCTGTGTACGACTTACTCTTTACCTCATCTTTACATTTCCAACCTAGCTTGGCCATTGGTATCTTATTCTCTGTTATTGGACAGCTGGCATTATCCAGATGGAAAGTGATGGGTCTGTGGGATTGGAAGGCCTCATGTAATATAAGGAAATCTTCCCTCAAGGGAAGGAGGTAATGTAAGGTATCCCAGATATATGGTATCTATTGTTCTTGATATGGGTATTTCTTTACTGTGTCTTGTTCATTGGCAGGGCTCAGTGGAGATGTAGTTCCAGAGAGGACAGTCCTCCTCAGGAACAGTTCTGAGGTCTGTTAGAGGTACACACTTCATCTGAGAAGTAACCAGATGTCTTCAGGCTTTTATCAGGATGACCAATGGTAGAGGTGAAACTTGTTAAGGCTGCAGAATTCTTCTGAATGCTACTCTGTAAGAGGAAGTGTGCTGAAAGATTTTTGTTGAACTGTGGTGATGATTTGCATGGAAAGAAAATGTATGAGGAGTAATTTTCAGTACATTTGTTTATCAATAACCACAGAGCTCCCGTTCACAAGCTTCTTCAAAAGTACTGGGCCAGAGCAACAACAATGATAATATTTAGGTTCTGACCAGTATGAAGGACTAGACTTTCTTACTCTGTGACAGCAAGGGTGGTGGGTAAACCACGGGTGCAGAGAGGCTATCTCCTGGCCCGGCCTGCCCCGTCCCTTCTGCCTCAGGCCCTGCCCTCTTCCCCCACTGAAGCACAGAGGCCCCCACCCCACCCTGGGCTGCCTGAGCGCCTCCAATCCCGGAGCGCTGGGTGGGTGGGTGACGCACAGCCTTCCCCCAGCCCTGGAGCACTGGGTGATGCAGCCCCAGTGCCAGGGACCTCCCAGCACTGGGTGGTCCCAGCCCACAGGCTGGCTGCCCTAGCTCCAGCCCCACACAGCAGGCTTCCTGGAAAAAGAGGCAGCCTGACTGGGCTGGGTCAACTAACAGCAAGCAGGAGGGGGCCTTGGGGCAGAACGTGCGCAGAGCCACGCAGGGCTGTTTGGGGAGGCAGAGCTTTCCCCAGCCTATGCTATGAGCCACCCATACATGACAGGTTCACCAGGAGGGAAGACACCAGGAGCCCTCCCCAGGGCCAAACACAGCTGCAGTCCCTGCTGTGTCCTGCATGCAGAGACTGTTTACTCTTTTCAGCACCATGAGCACAAGCCACTACAAATGGGTGGAGAGAGGTGGGAAGGCCCATTGCTCAGTGTTATTGCCCAGCAGATCTGCCTAGGTATGCAAGTAGAGGGAGCATGCTGCACCTTTCTGAGGTATAATCCCTCCCAGATCTCCCCCTGGTAGCTTGGCTTCAAACCTCCTGCCATGCAGGCCAGTGTCCCTCATTGAGATTGACATTTGCAAAAGCTGGAATTATTAATTCAACTGCAACAATATTGTTGGCAAATGTATTTTTTTTTTGTTCTGGATTAACTGAGGATATATGCCTCATTAATCTTAGACATATCATGCTAAGAGTATTATTGAAGTTAGACAGAATGATAAGTAACATTCTAGGGAGCACAGATTGGTACATGCAGGAATACGTTTGCCCATTAGTCTCCCGGCATTCAGTACAAGCAACCTCTTTTGTTCCTGATGCTGCGGGCTGAAGCCTGCTGATCTTCCCCTTACCCCATGGTTTCCTATCAAATTAATACAAGACAGACAGAGTGCATTATATTAATTGGTACTCACCTCTGTTTCCTTGCCAAAAAAAGATAGAGGAAGAAGGGAAAAGTGTCTTGAAGCCATCACTAAACATTATGAGCAAGAGAAATAAGCAGTAAATTCAATCCAAAATGAAAAAGTAAATATTTAGAAGGGATCCTACAATTCTCTCTCTTCTCCTCTTAGTTGTGTTTTTTTACATAATTAATATTTTACTGAGGTTTCATGATGATTTCAAGTACAAGTGATATGGATGATTTACACATACGCTACATCAGTGTCAACAGAATTTAATCTACAATACAGGGAAACAATAGCAAGATATGGTGTTATACATTATGTTTAAAACTGTGGAAATGCAACAGGTGTAACTGGCATTAAATTAGGTATAAGAAAAGGAGGACTTGGTCACAAGGTCTCAACAGATGAGGTAAGAAATTCACTATGACCTCTACATGCAGTGACCGCTGAACTGTTTCTAAATGAGGTTCTATTTATCTACTCTGGTCAAATAGGTCATACTAACAATGTTTTTACTCTGCTAGCTTATTCATAGATTCAAAGGTCAGAAGAGACTACTATTATTATCTATCTATTATCCTGCATAACACAAGCCACAGAATTTCCCTGAATTAAATCCTGTTTGAACTGCAGCATACTTTTTAGAAAAACATCCAAACTTGATTTAGAAATGGTCAGTGATGGAGGATCCACTACAAACCAAGTTGCTCCAATGCCTAAATACCTTCACGGTAAAAAAAAGAAAGAATTTTCGCCTCTGAATTTCTCTAGCTTCACCTTCCAGCTATTGGATACTGTTATATCTTTGCCTGCTAGTCTGAAGAGCCCATTATCAAATATTTGTCCTTCATGTTGGTACTGATAGACTGTGATCAAGTCAACCA
Organism: Chelonia mydas; assembly: GCF_015237465.2. Taxonomy (NCBI): domain Eukaryota; kingdom Metazoa; phylum Chordata; order Testudines; family Cheloniidae; genus Chelonia; species Chelonia mydas. The sequence goes on from NC_057851.1 coordinate 18,732,678, forward strand.
TTAAACTTCTTTGTTAAGCTAAGTACATTGACCTTCTTGAGTGTATCACTATAAGGCAGGTTTTCTAATCCTTTACTCATTCTTCTGGCTCTTCTCTGAACCTTCTCCAGTTTATCAACATCCTTCTTGAATTGTGGATACCACAACAGATACAGTATTCCATCAGTGATCGCACCAGTGCCAAATAGAGAGGAAAATCATGGGCGGCGGGTAACATAGGCTGGGGGAGGCTGTGCTTCCCCAAACAGCCAGGCATGGCCTGGTGAATGCTCCACCCCCAGGTCCCCTGCTTCCGCTCTGGGGCTCGGCTCCAGGACCTGGGGCGGTACCGCTCGCTCTCCCAGTGCTCTGGGTCTGGAGGGGACTGAGGTGGTGTTGTCCGTCCTCCCTCCCTGAGCTCCAGAACTGGGGCTGCTAGCCTGGGGCGGGGGCAGGCAGCTGCGGTGGGGGGGAGGGGCTTGGGCTCTGGCGAGGGGAAGGGTGGGGCCTCAGGTGGAAGGGGCAGAGCTGGGGGCTAGGCTTCCCCAGCCGGCGGTTCATGCGCCGCCCATGAAGAAAATATAATCTCGCTAGTCAGTATTCCCCTTTTTATGCATCCAAGAATCATATTAGTCCCTTTCCACCAGCACTGCACAGCCTGTCTCAAACCCCAGCACTGAGGACAGTGGCGGAGGGAAGACAGCAGCACCAGATGGGCCAGGAGAAGGAAACACAAAAACCATCTCCCGGGAGCCATTGTAAAAGGAAAACGAGGCAACCCCAAGTGGCTAAGGTCACCAGCGATAACTGCACCAGCACCCTCCCGGGTCTTGGGGGTCCCAGGTGTCCCTCCATGCTGGGCCAAGGGGAAGTCCCTCCAGATGTTCCCCGGTGCCTGGCAGAGGAAGCACCACCCCTCCCCTGAGGAGTAGTATACCCGGCACTGGGCCTCCTGATGAGGCACCAGGGAGGATCCCTCAAGAGCCTCTCCTGCACCTGCTGGTGGAAGGATAGTACGTGACTGAAGGGTGGGGTCCTTACAGCCCAATGGGAGGGGGCTAAGGATGGACAGCAGCTTCCCCAAGGTGGAGAGGAAAAGCAGAAGGGCGGCATTAGGGAGGAAGGGAGGAAACAGAGGTGAACACCACCCATACATCCAGTGGGGGTGGGGCTAGCAACAAACTAGTGCCCTGGGATCTGCTAGTTTATTCATAGGGTGGGGCAAACAAACCAACAAAGGAACCGCAAAGAAGCCCCTAGGGAACTAGGGCGAGGCAAAAGGGAACAAACAGAGTGGCCAAAGGGAGCGGGTGGGGCAGGCAGCAAGGGAAAGGGGACAAACTGCTGGAAGGGTGGTGGGGGAGGGCAAAGCAGGGGGGAAGGGGAGCCCACCAGCCAAATGCAGCTAGGGGAGGGAGGACAAAGCCAAGGGTGGGATAGAAAGGTGAGCGCTCGGAAAGAAAGACTCTCTCATTGCTGAGAAACCCAAGGTGATTAGAGGAGGAGGTGAGCAGCTGGGCCACAGAGTGGAAAATGGCCTCCAGCAGTGTTTGGGGAGGGGGAAACAACAGTGGTGGCAGCTAAAGGGAGAAAGATGGATGGGGGGGGGAGGGAGAAGGGCTCCATGCCCCTCCCCCTTCTCTCACCAACAACAGCAGCTACCACCACAGAAACCAAAGTACGGGCAGTAGCAGCAGCTGCAGAGCACAAGGCCAGGAGAGACCCCCAAGCAACATGGAAAGAAGAGGGGCCCCTCACTCCCCCTCCAAAGAGCAGGCCAGTAGGACCTCCCCCAAGCAGAAACAGCAGTAAGCAGGGGGCCAGCAGGAGAGCAGAAGAGGGGGGCCTGGAGCAAGCCCAGCAGCTGCAGTGCCTAGCTCGCGCCCTGCTCACAGCAGCTTCACACCTGCACGAGAGAGAGAAAAAAGGCAAGTAAGTCAACCTTGTAGCCACTGGGGGAGAGGAAAGACAGCAGGGCCAGGGAGCAGCAGGAGAGTGATCCTATTGATCCTATTTATCCTAAAGGACCCTCCGCAGCCTTTGGGGAGGATCCACTGAGCCTGGGAACTCCACTGATTATGGGGGACGACAAAAAAGAAAACAAGGGCAGGTGTGAAGGTCAAAGGGTCAAAAAGAGAGAACCTGAAGGGGACACTGAGCGGAGAACCCCGCACAGTACCCACTGCTCCTCGAAGGTGTCAAGAGAGCCAGCGGACGCCGCCCAGAGGAAGGAATTTTCCTCCAGGGCAGTTTGGAAGAGGCTCTGGGGTTTTTTCGCCTTCCTCTGTAGCATGGGGCATGGGTCACTTGCTGGAGGATTCTCTGCTCCTTGAAGTCTTTAAACCACGATTTGAGGACTTCAATAGCTCAGACATAGGTGAGAGTTTATCGCAGGAATGGGTGAGTGAGATTCTGTGGCCTGCATTGTGCAGGAGATCAGACTAAATGATCATAATGGTCCCTTCTGACCTTAATATCTATGAATCTATGAAAAACTCTGCCTGGATGCGTGAACGGAGGGAGGACCAGAAATAGGCCTCACAGTCACAAAGAACCCCCTCAGCCAACATCTTCTCCTGGTGTTGTAGATGACCACTTTGGCCATCACCAGGAGGAGGTTGACGAGGAGGGCCATGGATAGGGTATGCGTAAATGAGAAGATGGGGAGAGAAGTATAGCCAAAATATAAAAGATCTAGGAGAAGCCGGAATAGGGGCTGTAATCTAGTGCACTCCAAGTAAACGTGCACAAGGGTCTCTCTCATGCCACAGAAGCGACAGGCATCAGGGACGGGGTGAACGCAGCCAAGTACATGCCCATGCTTACGGCATCCTGCCTCCCAGTCCCTTTGCCCTCCCCCAAAATGGCCCTCACGGCCCAGAGGACAAGATGAAAGTCCCCCCAGTGCTAGAGAGCGAGCTGCACCCTGTTCCTGGAACTAGGGGTATCCAATAAGAAAGAGCGCAGCTCGTCCCGCGGTACCCCTGACTGTCCCCTGGTTGGGTCCCGATACCGGCCCAGTGGCCTAACCCCGGCACTGGGGACTGCGGCGGAGGGAGGACAGCAGCCCCAGGCGGGCCAGGAGAAGGAAGCACAAAAACCAGCTCCCAGGGGCCATCGTAGAAAGAAAATAAGGCAAAAAAAAGGCACTAGAGAAGTGAAAAGTATTATATGAATTCATTAAAAAAACTGATTAGCACTAATGTTAGCCTATGAGGGACTTTCAAGTGTTTGAGGTTCGCTGCGCTGGGGAAATTTTCCAGATGCCAGGTAGGGCCCTGGAGCGTGATGGAAGGCCCTCCAGAGAAGATAAGTGTTAGATTAGAGGATCTGGATCTGAATTCATTTGTCTATTCAGGTTTGATTTGTAACTATCTGTGATTATGCTTAAAACCCTATAGTAATTTCCCAAATACTCTGGAGAGAGAAATTGTGTTTGTAGTAGTTTGAGCTCATGTATGAACTACAGCCCCATAAGGTATGATCACAATCTTATAACAAGAAACCTGTGCACAAGGTTATTTCAGAACAAGACCATTTTGGATAGTTAGCAACAGACTATGCTTCTAGGTGGTGAAGCATAGAATCATAGAATATCAGGGTTGGAAGGGACCTCAGGAGGTCATCTAGTCCAACCCCCTCCTCAAAGCAGGACCGATCCCCAATTAAATCAAGCAATGGTGTTTCATAACATAGCTCCTGTGTGGTCCATCACAATCTTGACTGACACATACACAATTTCTAAGCGCTAAAAGTATAATTTGTGGCAGAGTTCTTTCCCCTGGCAACATTTTCTAAAGTATTCCAAGAAAGTGACTAGAGTTAATCAAGGTTATCATCAAATTGTTGAGAACATTGCAATAGTTTCATTTTATATATGAATTATGAGTCTCCAATCATGAGATATGGAAATCAAATGGCATCCATTCAAGCCTGGAAGATAGAGTAACTGTTCCTACTCTATCAGTTGTAGAACATGCCTTGCTAGATAGGCAGTTAATCCTCATTTCTGAGATTAGCTGCCTCCCTGATCTGAATTTTTACCTCTGCTTGAACAACAAAAGGACCAAAACAAGAAACGGAAAACAGAGAGAGAGGAAAAAAACTAATTATTGTTTTCAGGAATACAATTAGCCTCCCTAATTGACTCTCCTCAGTGATTTAAGCCAACTTTAAACATCTTCAAGGAGACAAACACAAGCTATTCCTGTAACAACTGAGTGAATCTAAAAAAGGGAGATTAAATACAAACCTTCCACTGGAAATTTTTTCCAGAGAATGAATAAAACAAACATAAAGAGCCTTCTCACAGTAGCATCAACAAACATTCAGCTTACAGGGGTTCAAGCTTTGGTGAGAATTTTGTAGTTCTATCGCTCTCTATCCAATTAAGTCTGTACCTTTTAGTCTCAATCCTGGCATGTCAACTTTCTCCATAAAAAGCTTAACACAATGAGACTCTTCTAGAGCAAACACAGAGATAGTTCAATGGCAAGTTGTTTACAAGTATATTTTGTCTACCACTTCTTCTGCTTTACATTTGCTACGTTGTGGAAGTCACTGTACTGGTACTTCAGTGTCAGTTGTTCCTCTTGTGACACTGAAGGAATAAAGAATCCTATAGAGTACTTTGTGCTTTTGCATTACATCTTTTTAACGCTCCAAACCTTGAGAAGGAGTATATTAAGATGAGCTAGGTTCAGGTCTCATCGACAAAAGAACTACACTGTATTTACTTTTCTTTTTAAAAATTCTTTTCATGTTGCTTTTCTAAAGATGCCACTCTGACATACCTGGAATCTGCAAGCTCTGCGAAACTCCAGTGTACTTATGCAAATGCATAAGTCTAGTCCTGCCATGAGTGCACGGGGCTAGGTGACCTCTTGAGGTCCCTTCCAGTCCCATGACTCTAGATTCTATGCTTAACTTTAACCACATAAGTAGACCCATTGATTTTCATGGAGCTACACACATACTTGGAGTTACTCATGTGCTTATGTACCTTGATTAATATGGACTTCATTCGCAAAACAGTGGCATTGCAATCTTCCCTACAATGTCTTGCCAGTATGCCCCAACTCTGACCTACAGCGCCACCTATAGGGGTAATAGGAACTGCATTATCCAATGTTCTTGCAATCTATGTGTTGTGAAGGTCAACACATCGGTGCCAATTAGTGCTGAATGTTGATTGTTCTGTGGATGCCTCCTCACTAAGAACTTGACTGAGACCACCAACTAATTTAAAATTGGGACTCAAATCAGATAGCACATAACAACGTTATGTTTTCAATATGGTGTGTTTTCTCGCTTGTATTGTTACCCGGGGTTCTTTCAACCCAAAGCTCTTGGTAACTTTTACTCTGTGGGAGGTGGTGTCAGGAAATAAATCAGGGGAGACACGGCTGTCCAACCAATAGATGGCTGGCACAAACAGGACAACACAAGAGTGCTTTCACTTAAAGCTAAACTTAGTTTCAAGCACCTATACACACGTCCACAACAGGTTAGTAAAACACCCCTAACCCTTGATAATTACCAAAGCTGAGTGTGGCTCTTGAGTGGCAGCCCATCTGCTGGTGGGAAACACAAGATGCATCCAGAGAGAGAGTCCAGTCCTGAAGAGTCCCACTACCTCAAACTTTTCCCCCTTATTTATACATTAGTAATAGAATGACATGTCCCTTAAAGCAAACTTGTTAGGTAAACAGTTTCAATGGTCAAGTGAGAGGTTCCTTCTGATTATTGATTAACCAGGTGTGGGTTTTTTCAACGTTTGCAGCCTTGAGGCCCCCATAGACATTCCTGGGGCACATCCTGCTCTTCTAAGATGCATGTATCAGCAACTTCAACACAATTCTTATCAGGAAGGACGCGGGGTCAAGCTACCCTCTCTGTGGCACCCAAAAACCCCCTTCCCCTCCTGTCTTGGTTAAGATAAGCCTGCAGACTTGGCTAATTTACAGACTGCTGACTTGGCTGCTTTTAGCAATAAGCCATAGTGGTTTCAGGCACTTCACTGGTTTGCCAAAGTCTCCCCGTACAGTATGGGTATTAGAACTGGGAAAAAATGTTTTCAGTGAACAGTAAATGCATTCTGGGGAGCACTGAAACTATTTATAAATTCAGGTCAAATATGATGAAGAGTTTCATCTAAAAACCTGGTAATTTTTTTCCAGAAACATTGAATTGTTTTGTGTTGACATTTTAAAAGCAAATGTTTGACATTTGATTTCAAATTGACATTCATTTTGAAAATGTCAGTTTGAATTTATATTTCATTTCAAAATCTTGTTTCAAAACAACATTCAAAATGTTTAGCTGACTTGATTTATTTATTTGGTTTTTCATTTCAGCAATAAAACAAAAAAAATCAGTTTTTGGCTTAAAATGAAGAGGTTTTTTTGATTTTTCAGCTTGGCCACCAAACCCAACAAATCCATTATTCACTAAACTCTAGTGGATATATATTGTAAGCAGCAGATTTGCACTAAAGAATCATTTAACTTAATGCTAACTGTCAGTTGTGGTGCAATTATTTTAAAAAAGCCAAGTATTATATCAGGAAACTATTTCCTGTCCACATATCTCTAACTGCCTAAATATTTAGTTTAGCAGAATTTAAGATGATTGGTAATAGCATGACCTGGTGACATTAAGTAATATTATAGCTTCTAGCTAACTAGATTGTTTTCGCAAAAGGTAATTTTTTTCAACAATGGGTAGTACTCAAATTGTATTAAAATTTAAACCCACATATTTGTATATTTTATGTATTACATAACATAACTGTCCTATTGCTGGATCCACATTTGACATATGTATTCTCCCACTTTTGCCAAAAACTTTCTTTTTGCTTACAGGTTGGCAGTCTTCTGACTTGGATCAAATCATTTCTGGTTTTGTGGCAGCCCCAAAGCAAACTGAGGCTTTGTGATTCCATACACTACCTCCTCTTTACACATAGGTATGTGCTGGGCTTGTGCCTGTTTATGTGTTAAAGGACTGTCTAGTGATTTATTCAAATCAAGTTGAGTTCCCCGATTTATGACCTTTTCATGAACTTTTGGTGGATTTGTTGCAAAAACTATCCTGTCCTGAATCATTTCATCATTCACAGCCGCAACTTTAATTGATCCACAGACGCTTGGATCTTGCACTTTGTTACAAAATGGATAGCACATCAATTTTGGGTTAGCTTTTGGGTTGACATATTCATCAAACTTATTGAGCTCAGCTCTTTTTTTTTCATTTCAGATGACACATAGATTAATAGATTTTAAGGCCAAAAGGGACCGTTATGATCATCTAATTGAACCTCCTGCATAAAACAGGTCACAGAATTTCACCCAGAGATTCCTGCATCTGCACCCAGGTATTCTAAATATTTCTCCTTCTCTCTTCCACCCAAAATAAACAGACAACAGCTTTTCCCTCCTCATCTTTTGATTTCAGGAATCCTTTGGGTGCTTTTTGAATTTCTTCAGCTATGGCTACACTACAGCTTAGGTTGATATAACTGATGTCGCTCAGCGATATGCATAAGCCACTCCCCCATAAGCGACATAAGTTACACCGACCTAAGCACTGGCGTGGACAGCGCTATATCGGCAGGAGAGCTGCTCCCGCCAACATGGCTACCGCTGCTCGTTGGGGGTGTATTAATTAAGTCGATGGGAGAGCTCTCTTCTGTCACCTTAGAACAAGCAGTACTACACCACTCTAAACAGCTGCACCACTATAAATATTCTAGTGTAGCCATAGCCTTGCACCACTCAGGAAGGGTCTTGCTTTCTCAATTCAATCTAGGATGGTGGTGACCCTACATACTGTGGTGTCTGGTGAGTTAGAAATTCATAGATTGATTAGCCCTGGCACGCTAGAAGTGAAAAACTCTATATCCCATTACTTATTAATGTGCCTGAATCATCTTGTTTCTTATATCATAGTTTTAAGTTACCCATGCAAGTTCTGAAGAACAAGTTTACTTTGTGGTTTGTTGTTAATGTTGAAAAATGAACCATGATTACAAATCGAGAAATGATACCTCATGAATTTGATATTTTAGTTAGTGATAGAAACCACCCATGCAAATAGGTTTTAAAGTGAAAGATATAATATCAGCAAATGCTAATATACATATGCAGCAGGGAAGGTGTTAAAGCCAAAAGGTCTGAAAATATGTGTACAATGACAGGAGATTGGGGGAAATGTGCTGAATCACTTTCAATGATGAACATTTAAAAATAGGGCACAGATGTCTAATTTAAAGACAGAATTTCCTTGGCATCTTATTAGTTGTTACTATGTTTTTTTTCCCTTTTATTTTATTCACACATTTAACTTTGCTAGTTCTGATTTGCTTTGTCAACTACAGGAAGCTGACAGATAATGCACATTTTGAAAGATGCCAATTCATTTCAAATGGACATGAAATTTAGTTGAAACTGTGAATTTTAAAAATATTTAAAACTTTTTGTTAATGTCAGTTGTGGTAGGTGAAGGTGTTTGTCTGATGCCTCGGAGGATTTGGAGGGTGAAATCCTGGCTCCATTGAAGTAAACGACAAAACACCCATTGATTTCAATGGGGCAAGTTCACCAATAGTTTTTATCTATTTAACTATCTGTGTTTTTAATGTACACATCAATGTGGAATCTGAGCATTAGTTTAAAATTAGGATATGAATATTCCTAGACTCACTAAGTGACTTGTTTGACTCTGTTATTTGTAAGATATAGTGAGATGTAATTAATTAATGTTTTAAACAGTTTGAGATAGTTTGATAAAAAGAGCAGAAACTTGTAAAGTATTCTTATTCTTATTGCATTTAATATACCTGTATGTTTGGATTTTAGTGGAACTGGTCAAAAATTTTGAAACATTTTTTGACTACAAAATGGCTTTGTGACTAAAAACATTTATGTGTAAGATTTTCATTTTAGATGATATTTCATTGAGAAATCAAAAACTTGTTAAAACTTTTCAGTTTTCAAAACCCTAAAACTATTTTTTCTACCAAATGCTGAAAATTTTTACTGAAAACGGTTTATCTGAAAAATTTCCCCATTACATTTTGTGGGTTTGTTTAAAGTCCCTTTAATTATTTTTGGAAACAAGGTGGGTGAGGTAACATTTTTTATTGGACCAACTTCTGCTGGTAGAGGGGGACAAGTTTTTGAGCTCCACAGAGCTCTTCCTGAGATCTGGAGAAGGAAACCACAGTGTCCAAGCTAAATAAAAGGTGAGACTGATTAAGCATAACACTGAAAAGCACATGTTGTATGAGTCCACTTAAAATGAAGTGGGCAATTAACCCCTCTGCAGTCATAGGACAATGGAGGGGCAGCAGGGTGTGTTACAAGTTTTGTAATGGGCCATAAAACCATTGTTTCTGTTAAATCCATGGTTTTTAGTGTCTAGCAGAGTTACAAATTTAAGTTCCCAGGTTCATCTTTTGAAGATATTGTGCAGGTTTCCTCTGAGGATGAGGATGGATAGGTCAGATATGGACTGATCATTTCTAAAAAGTGACAGGTTTCAGAGTGGTAGCTGTGTTAGTCTGTATCAGCAAAAACAACGAGGAGGAGTCCTTGTGGCACCTTAGAGACTAACATATTTATTTGGGCATAAGCTTTCATGGGCTAAAACCCACTTCATCAGATGCATGGAGTGGAACATACAGTAGGGAGGTATAAATACACAGCATATGAAAAGATGGGAGTTGCCTTACCAAGTGGGGGGTCAGTGCTAACAAGGCAATTCAATTAAGGTGGAAGTGGGCTGTTCTCAACAGTTGACAAAAATACCCCTGCTGATACTCTCACCTTCTTGTCAACTGTTTGAAATGGGCCACCTTGTTTACACGGGCCTCATTAACACTACAAAAGTGATTTCCACCCCTTCTTGTCAACTGTTCTCTAAGGTGCCACAAGGACTCCTCATTGTTTTTTCTAAAAAATGGTAACCCACAGGTGATAAAACTCAGAGGTGGTAGAGTGTTTTTGTCTTTGTCTAGAGACAATGGCACACCTCTTTAAAGCTGATGGATGCTAAGCACCTTCTTTCAGGTTAAATGTAAGAGCAATTAAGTGCCTCTTTATGTGGTGATAGATGGAAAAAATATGAGGCTACTGCCCAGGGCACTGGGGTGCATGCTGAAGACTGAGCAGGCTCAAACTGCATAGTCTGAGGGGTTTCTCTGGGAGTGGGTGAAAATGTAGGGGGTAGGGGATTGTTTGAGAAACTTTGTATGTGTTAGGGAAGAGGAGAAAAGCCCCTAGACAGCAAGAGAGGCAGGCTTGGGGATTTCTAAGCAAAGAACCTGCCTGCTGTTATCTGTTTCAACAGTGTTCAGGGAAACAGGACTTTGTGTCCTTTTTTTGTAAATGAGCACAGTGTCACCAAGGAATAGACCTACTTGTGTCATCAATTACTCCTTGTAACAGAAACAACCTTCAATCTCTCTGGTCACTCGATTACAGACCTAAAAGTCGCAATTCTTCAACAACAAAAATTCAAAAACAGACTCCAATGAGACACTGCTGAATAGGAATTAATCTGCAAACTGGACACCATTAACTTAGGCTTGAATAAAGACTGGGAGTGGATGTGTCATTACACAAAGTAAAACTATTTCCCCATGTTTATTCCCCCCCCTCCCCCCGTTCCTCACACGTTCTTGTCAACTGCTGGAAATGGCCCACCTTGATTATCACTACAAAAGGTTTTTTTTTTCTCTCCTGCTGGTAATAGCTTACCTTACCTAATCACTCTCGTTATAGTGTGTATGGTAACACCCATTGTTTCATGTTCTCTGTGTATATAAAATCTCCCCACTGTATTTTCCACTGCATGCATCTGATGAAGTGAGCTGTAGCTCATGAAAGCTTATACTCAAATAAATTTGTTAGTCTCTGAGGTGCCACAAGTACTCCTTTTCTTTTTGCAGATATAGACTAACGCGGCTTCTACTCTGAAACCTGACTGAAGAAGGAGGACACAGTTCCATCACCTTCTGTTAGTTAAATGTATGCACTGAACATGTCTTTTTCTCCGTTTATCAATTTTTATGATTATATTTAAAGATATGCATGCTTAGATAAGAGGTTTATATTAAAAATAGGCCTCTTTAGAAAGCAATGTGGTCCAGGAAATATGGCAAGGGACAGGGCTTCAACAGACCCAGGTTCTATTCTGAACTCTTCCACTGATTTGATATGTGACCTTGAGCAAATGTCTCTCTCTGCATATTTCTATTTTAATGCTTTTGGATCCAGTTTTCCATCTACTCTGCAGTAGCAGAGGGTGAACTCACCCCTGTGCCAACATGTTTATGCATTTCTTAAACCACTTTGGATTTTGAGTGAGTCTTAAGTAGAATTTAGGCTTAAGAATCTCAAACCCCTCCATCCCTAATGTTTCATGATCTTCATAAACTTCAGTCCATGATCTCAAAAAGTCTGAGAACCTGTTCTGAAATTATTTACATCTCATAACTTCTTTTTGGCATCCTGCTATCAACAATTGTCTACCCTCGATGCTCTCAGCCCCATTCTGTAGGATGTTCTCCTTTAAGGCCTGAATTTGCCAAACTCAGCTTCCAAATGAAGCTTCTTGGGATGGTTCACTTCTATCCCCTGCAAAGTTATTTGCAGGGTTCAATTTGTGAACTTATTTTATAGTTCTTAACCATATGTAAATCGGGCTGCAAATTTGGGTCCTTATTTATTTAACTGTAAATCATACCACAGATAAAATGACTTTTCTCCTGAATGGTTATCAAGTGATATTCAGTAATATGAGCAATACATTTAGAAATTGCTGTGGGGACTTGAAGTTATACACTCATTAATGAAAAAAGAACCTATAAAATGGACTATAAACTATTACATTTGATGCCATTACTAGCTTTGAAGTGGATATTGTAAGCAAAGCATGAAAAAGCATCCTCTGAGAGAGAAGCATCACTTCTTTTTATGTACTTTGTCTATTTAATTTGTCTATGAAATTGCACCCTAAAATAATAATGATAATATAATGAATAAATTATACTTATTGCAGTGAATAAAGCCAAAGACACTGGGTCACATACTCGGTGTTCTCTTTTAATTACATCCATAGAAATATCTAATAAGAAAAAAGAGAGGGAGAGATGTTCTACATATGATTTTAGTGGGACTATTCACTGTAGTAAAGATAAGCACTTGTGTAAGTAAAGATGGACGAATAAGGGATTTTTCAGGTTCACTGGCAAATTCAAAAAGTTTTAAAAAATTTCAAAATTTTTGGAAAATTGAAAAGTCTAAGAAACTTTTATTTGCAGTAAAATGTAATGCTTAATTTCAGCAAAATCCAAACATCTTGTTTCAATTTTGACCATTTTCAAATATTTTTGCATTTTTAAAAAATAAAACTAAAGTAAATTTGAAAAAGTCTTTTCAAAACAAAAACTCCAAACATTTTGTTTTGAAAATGTCAGAAAAGAGAATTTTTTTTTCGTTTTTTTTTTTTCAAAAGAAACAATTGAGGAGAACCAAAAAAAAAAAAAAAAAATTACAAAATGTTTTGGCATTGTGAAATCTGCTTTTTTTTACAGAAAAAAGTTTTGGCTGAAAAATTTCACCTCATCCTAAGTTTGTCTTTGCAAGATTGGGCCCCAAATTTGCATCATTTAAAAATCATGGCATTCTGATTATATGAATGGTCACGTCTTGAGCTCTTCTTGGAGTATGTATGTTAGGATATAGATATTCAGGCCTGTCTGTAAAGGCCTGTACTTTAAGAATTTAGGTGTATTCTTATTGCTTGGCTAGTTAGAGGTATAAAAGAAAGAATCAAAATCACTGTCTGCCAGTGTAAGGTCCTTCTCTTACTGTGACAGTCTGAGGCCCTGTTCTTAGGCTAAGGCTTTTGGCTAAGTGACAGAGGCAGCCATAAGCTGGGAAGCGACTGGTCACATCCTCACATTCCAAAGTAATCACATTGAAAGAAGGTGCTATTGGGCTGTTAAGAATACAATCCTGTCCTGATAGTGCCTATCACCTCCAGAGAAAGGGAAGTGCCTAGAAGATGTAAAAGGAAATTGAGGTTGATAGTTTTCTGTCTGGTAAGAACTCACTTATCAATAGACACAGCTGGGAAACTCTTATGTCTTTATAGATGTAGTTGTGAAATCCTCACTTCTGTATTGTTTTGTCATTATAGTTCCCACTTTGCTATTGTTTATTGGCATGGTCTCTGTCTGGTTCTAGAGTAACAGCCGTGTTAGTCTGTATTCGCAAAAAGAAAAGGAGGACTTGTGGCACCTTAGAGACTAACCAATTTATTGGAGCATGAGCTTTCGTGAGCTACAGCTCACTTCATCGGATGCATACTGTGGAAACTGCAGAAGACATTATATACACAGAGACCATGAAACAATACCTCCTCCCACCCCACTCTCCTGCTGGTAATAGCTTATCTAAAGTGATCATCAAGTTGGGCCATTTCCAGCACAAATCCAGGTTCTCTCACCCTCCGCACCCCCCCCCCCCCCACAAACTCACTCTCCTGCTGGAAATAGCCCATCCAAAGTGACCACTCTCTTCATAATGTGTATGATAATCAAGGTGGGCCATTTCCTGCACAAATCCAGGTTCTCTCACCCCCTCACCCCCCTCCAAAAACCACACACACAAACTCATGGTGGTGGGGTGGGGGGGTGGGAAAACCTGGATTTGTGCTGGAAATGGCCCACCTTGATTATCATGCACATTGTAGGGAGAGTGGTCACTTTGGATAAGCTATTACCAGCAGGAGAGTGAGTTTGTGTGTGTGTGTTTTTTGGAAAAAGGGGGGGGGGGGGTTGAGAACCTGTATTTGTGCTGGAAATGGCCCACCTTGATTTTCATGCACGTTGTAAGGAGAGTGGTCACTTTGGATAGGCTATTACCAGCAGGAGAGTGAGTTTGTGTGTGGTTTTTGGAGGGGGGTGAGGGGGTGAGAGAACCTGGATTTGTGCAGGAAATGGCCCACCTTGATTATCATACACATTGTGAAGAGAGTGGTCACTTTGGATGGGCTATTACCAGCAGGAGAGTGAGTTTGTGTGTGTGGGGGGGGGGGGAGGGTGAGAAAACCTGGATTTGTGCTGGAAATGGCCCAACTTGATGATCACGTTAGATAAGCTCTTACCAGCAGGAGAGTGGGGTGGGAGGAGGTATTGTTTCATGGTCTCTGTGTATACAATGTCTTCTGCAGTTTCCCCAGTATGCATCCGATGAAGTGAGCTGTAGCTCACGAAAGCTCATGCTCAAATAAATTGGTTAGTCTCTAAGGTGCCACAAGTACTCCTTTTCTGTCTGGTTCTGTGATTGTTTCTGTCTCCTGTATAATTAATTTTGCTGGGTGTAAACTAATTAAGGTGGTGGGATATAATTGGTTAGCTAATCATGTTACAATATGTTAGGATTGGTTAGTTAAATTTCAGTAGAATAATTGGTTAAGGTATAGCTTAAGAATATTACTATATAAATTAGGGGCAAACAGGAAGTAAGTTGGGATTCGAAAATGAGGAAAAAGGAACTTGTATTTAAGCTTGCTGGAAGTTCACCCCAATAAACATCGAATTGTTTGCACCTTTGGGCTTCGGGTATTGTTGCTCTCTGTTCATGCGAGAAGGACCAGGGAAGTGGGACAGTGAAGGAATAAGCTCTCTAACAATGTAGAGCTTAAAATCTTATCGTATGTCATTGAAAAGGTAATTTATCCTGTATTAGCTGTAAAGTTTTATATTTGTTCTGGGATCCTGCTGTCATTAGGTTTTATTACTGTACTTACAGATATTTATATAATATATAGGCAGACATTTTCTTGTTATCATAGATTTACTGACTTGATAAAGATAAAGATAAAAGATAAAGATAAAGATAAAATCTGATAGAACTCATTATTTTCTCAATTTTAACTTGCAATGTATATACCTGTTTCTCAGATGATTAGCTTTAGTACTAATAATGATAATTTTTCTTTGCTTTCTCTTTAATTTAGTTAATTTAGTTGTGTAAGGGCATGAGCACTATTACATGGACTGAAAAATGGATGAGGAATGATAAATAAATCATAATGATAAACAGTAATGTTTCAGTATTGGGGGAATGTCTAATGGGGTATTGCAAGGATCAGTTTTAAGTCCTGTTTGATTTAATATCTTTTTAATGATGTTGGGTAAACAGCATATTTTTATGCATATATTATACAAAATGAGGGGAGGTATTGTAGGTACTAGTGAAGACATGGAAATAGTACAAAGAAAAATGGGCAGAAAATAATTAAATTCAGCTTAGAAAAATGCAAGTATGGGGAAAGAAATTAAGCTACATCACAGATATTAAAATATTACTTTAATCTGAAAAGTAAATCTGTTAAAATAGCATTGTGGGGTTCTATATTCACCATCTCTTAGCTGCTATTTCAAATTTTCTCAGATAACCAGTAAAGATGATTATTTTTTCCAAACTGCTGACTTTGTAAATTCAACCTAGGTGCAAAGAGTCAAGCTGGGTTCTTTCCTACTCATCCATTTTCTCTACTAATATATGTTCTGCAGGCTAAATTGTCTCTTCAATGACAACTCTGCACCCCCATTGCTTTAAATAGATTTCCCACTATAAGTGACTGGAGATTAGCAGACAATTCTGTCTATGATGTAAAGGAAAGAATGGACTCCCACGCTCTCTCTCTCTCTCATCTGTTTTGTCTCTTAGTGCTAGCAAGAGTGAAAAGCAATAAAAACTCATTTTCACTACTAAAGGAAGTAGATATGACTCTAAATTCACAAAATGAGCAGAACTGGTTGAATAAAGATTGTGGATAATGGACTTTTCTAATTTTCCCAGTCAACTGATGAATAACCTTATTATTATTATTATTATTATTATTATTATTATTATTATTTTATTATGGCAGCGTTAGAGGTGTTTGAATGAGATTCATCAAGGGCTAGATTCTGCTTGGCCTTTGTATGGGGTGTGTAACGGAGGGGAAAAAGGGGCAAAAAGCTTCTCGTGCACACATACCTTGCACTGCCTGTGTATGAACATTGCAGAACTATAATTGCTTTCCTCTTGTCTCCAGACCATCATGGTAGCCCATAAGTGGTGTAGTATCAAGAATGCTCCCCTTCTGTACTGCGATCCCTGGAAGGCATTGTGATGACATAAGTTACCCTACACTGGCGGTATGAGAAACAGGAAAGGCTTGAATTGTGACACCATTTTGTTTCAGTTGCCAAGCACGGTATTTAGAGATCCCAAGACATAAAATCACTCTAAAACAAATACCTTGACCCAGGTGAATGGATCAAGCTTCCTTTCATAGTGGATGGCACCTGTAATAAAATGAACTTATTCTAAATAGAAGCAACTTTTAAATGACTCTTTCTAGAAAAAATCTTCTTTATTGGCCCTGGCAGGGATATTAATTAGATAATCAGAAAGAAAATAGTTTTTTTCCATCTCTCAAATTCTATTGTCCATGAATCTTTAGTGATTGTCAAATTCAGTAAATCCTAATATTAAACAATGACTTATGCAATGCAAGTTGTACCTACTTGCTACCTTCAAAGAATGGATACATTAAAATAGGAATACTGAAAATAATTGCTGTACTCTTATGACATTCCCCAGGGTACAATCTGGACAGTTGAACAGCTGTGTCCTCTCCACCCTCCAGCATAGGGTGCCTTTTACACTGCTTTGCTGTAAGAACAACCACTTCTCGCCTGTTCACATACAGCCTCTAACATGCAAAATCACTCCCAGCTGAATGAAATCAGTTCTTCTAGCCAGCCACTCCTGACTTATGTTGCCGGGTGACAACAGCAAATTCTCAGTCCCAGACTTGTCCCCAGAAATGTACCTCTTGCACTGCCCAGCTCTTTCCTTCTGTGCAGTACAAGCTCATAGAAAGTCCGTCATTTCATTAATAGAAAATGATATGTACAAACCCAGTTATCTCAAATGGTGGTTCCCAAGCACTTCAATCTAAACACACTGGCTTAGAGAAAACAATAAAACAAGTCTATTAACTACAAAAGATAGCTTTGTGATTACAAGTAAGGAAGCATAAAAGTCAGAATTGGTTACAAAGAAATAAAAGGTAAAATTTAAATAATATTTAACTTAACAAGCTAAGTGAATTCAAAGCAAAAATTTCTGTCACCATATGCTTACAGAAGTCTTACTGTCTGAAAGCCTTACAGCCAGGCCCACCACCCCAGTTCAATGATACTCCTTTTGTCTTTTAAATGTTGTTGATGCCATGAGTAGAGATGAGGGGAGGGAGGTGATTTGTGTCCTCTGTTCCTCATTTTTATGTCTTTTCCACTTCTTTGAGAATCCTCCCCAACTGGGGTTTAGGCAACACCCAGAATGCTTCCACAGAGCCCCCCAGCTGTTCCATTGCCAAAATGTAAATTTCTCAATCACACCCTTCTTCCTGCTGAAGAATGGCCACTCAATCCGGTAATAGTTCACTTGGTTATGTTAACCCCTGGCTGAGGCATCAGTTTGATTTTGTCTTTGAGGAACTGTTTTGGGCTGCTTCCCCAGAATTGGAATATGCCTTAGTAACCTCATACAGTAGAATTTTATAACTTTACATACAGATATTTTACCAGGACAATAATGATCAATGAATTATTAGTTTTCAAATGATACCTTAGAAGGCATACTTTGTACAAAATGTATCATAGTTGTATAAAAGTGGTGAACATAGTGATACAGGGTACAGTGATACAGTGATACAGTGATACAACTCTAAAGTTGCTACAGGACAATATTGTTCTAAGTAACCACTGTAAATCTTAGATATATTACAGTAATAGTTAAATGGTAACCTATAAAAAGTATTATATGTGTGTTTAGGGATAAAATGCAAGGCTGTAAAATATAGAAGTAATTTAGGACTGAACAGATTGAGCAACATTTGAAGAGTCTCCACATTTATTTAATTCTGTGAGGTGTAGTGAGGTGATGTTCACTCTTGGTTGATTATGGCATACCCTTTCTAACTCACAGTAATGTGAACTTGGGAATTCAAGGCTTTCATGGTTCTCAAAGTCTGTCACACAATCATCTACATGTAATGTTATTCTGTACAGATTTCTTCATGCATTATATATAGGTTAAAAGAGTTTGCCATAAATAGTGGGTTCACAGAAAGGACAGGGTGAACATTTGAACTCACTGCTAAAAAAAAAAGCCATTTTTCACTTTCTTCACTCAACTTTCAGTCACCCTTCTAATGTATTTTGCTGCAAATGCAACATTAATCCAACATTAAAATTCTATAAGCCTATTTCTTAGTTTCCTCTGACAGTTTTCAAGTACCACATAGATAAGAACTCTCAGGCTTCCTCTGCATCTCTTTCTGAATATTGCTAGAAACTGGATAACATCAAACATTTGCTGGACTTATGTAAGACTAGTAAACAAAACACTTAGAATTATTTGACCCTGTGAGTTTTGCATTTTTCTCCCAAAATACTTCGATATAGATAAGCTGAAAGAGAAATGGTAATACCTGCGGGGAAAAAAAAGAATGTTCCCAGGGTAGGAAAGATTAATGTGAAATGGTGATTGATTATTCAGTTGTTGGATAAAGAGAAGTGTGTATATGTGTGTGGGGAGAGAGAGATAATGAGGGGGTTAATTCCAGAAATCAGGGGTACCACCACTAAAATTAATGGAGTCATACCAATATAAATGTAAGGAAAATTAGGCCTATATATAACACATATTGAGAAATGGTACCCTGCACCCTGATGATATGGAATAAGTGAATACACCCTGATCCTATCAAAAAGATTTCACAACATAACATTCTCATGCAGGTGCTATAACATTTACTGTAAGATAGTATCAGCATATCAATAACATTTTGATTAACATTTTGGTATTTCTAGCCAGAATGGAGGCAGAAGTGATTAGAAATCTCATGACAAAGCCAGTGGTCCTCAGATTCCCAATTCATTTTTAATAGACTAAAGGTGGTTGTGATAAGCTTTGAGATCATCTAAGTTTTTGTGCCTTTATCTCCCAATTGACAAAAAGAATTATTTTTTAAATTTAAGGACAGGTAATTCTGTTGTTTGAGAAAAACAGACACATTATTTTCTATAAAGATTTTAATGCTCATACACTTAAATATAGGTATGTATGCACATGGGTTTTTTTCCCTCCTACTCTTAAATTCACATATTTAATATTGTCAAGTGTCAGGGGGTAGCCATATTAGTCTGTATCCACAAAAACAACAAGGAGTCCGGTGACACCTTAGAGGCTAAGAGATTTATTTGGGCATTAGCTTTCATGGGTAAAAAACCCACTTCTTCAGATGCATGGAGTGAAAATTACTTCAGAGAGAAACACCCACTATTCTAGCTGTTTTATATAACTGCAACCTTCATCCTATGTTCTCTCTCTGGCAGGAAGTTACTTAAGCATACACCCAAGCTAAAGCACAACAGTTGTTGTATTGACGTCCATGCAACAACTCATGTGCTTGAAGTCAAGCATGTGTTAAGGCTCCACTGAATCAAGATACTTATCTAATAATTTTCAATAGTTATATGTCTCCATTACCACAGTAACTGAACTGAAGCATGAGAATCATTGATTTTATTTTGATTGTTGTAGCTCCCCATACATCTCTTGTGAGGGCTTTGCATCCATAAAGTGCATCGATCTCCAACACATAGTTCTAACTGTGGAATTTTGTTGCTCCTCCCACTTTCCGAGTTCCGGGAATTTTAAATTCACAGCTTATTCCACATTCAGAATCATTTTGCAGATGCAGCATCTGCAGGACAATGCCTCTTTTACTCCAGTCTCCCTTGTTCATGGCAATTATAATTGTCTAGCTATTAGTACCAAGTTTCAGAAAGTATAAAAGTATTTTCTTGTTTATGTATATGATGAAGTAACCGATCCTGGAAACACTTACATACATTTACATACATACATACAAGGTGCGTACATTTACTCACCTGAGTAGTAAACTTCAGTGGGTCAACTCATATGAGCAAATTTACACAAGGACTTATTACTTACAGGTATAGACCCATAGTTTGTTCTCGTAGGTTTATACAGTACGTTTATTTCCCAAAACACTCTCTATATATTTAGAGCTTTAGGGTGACATTAGAACTGGTTAATATATATATATATTACTGGTTTTGAAAAAAAATTCAGTAAATGTCAAAAAGTTGAAATTTCTACATTTACGATCATCTAAAAATTTCAGCCAGTTCTACAGCTTGTTGAAAACCCTGAAAAATACCAGTGAACATGTTGTTGAAATGTTTCAGGACTTTGTTGCTTAACACTGACTTCTTTGATGACAATCTTCATTGAAAATTTTAATTTTGGAAAATTTTGATTAAGTAGGTGCCCAAATCCACTGAAGTGCTTTGGATAAACCCAAGTCATATCAATATCTTGTCAATGTTACCATTCATGTATATTAAATGTGTTTTATATTCCAGACATCCTAGTCTTTCTTTTAATTTGATTGTGAAAAATAGGGATCTTACATTAGTGTGATATTGACTCCATTAATAGTAATAAACTGGGAAATATAATGAAAATTCAATATTTTATATTGTTACTTCAAGGGTACTTACTGAATAAAATGGTTAGATGTGCCATTAACTCTGAGTGATTATCACTGTTCCAGAATTCTTGATGGGTATAAGGAGTGCGAAGGCCACTTATCTATGATTATCAGTTAACTAAGTAATTCTTGATTGACCACAGCTATTCCTGTATCTATTGTGCAAATTCTTATTTAGATTAATGAAGATACATCACTTGGACCATCATCATTCTTTTATGACTATTCAAACTACAAAATGTGATGGAAACCCCAGTTATTTCATGTTACTGTATGTCTCTTAGCAAATTTTAAATATCACACTCAGTGCTGTATTTCTATATTTTCTTGGAGAATATTCTTGTTTTATTCTGTCTGATACCATTAAGAGGCATGAAAGACTTTGGGGTCTGCAAAGAAGAGAAGGGAGCCTGTTAATTACTTTCTTTTCCTCTCCTTCTTTTATGCAAAGATTTATTTTACATTAATTTGGGACCAATTTTCAAGCAAGAGAGAGGTTTTTCATGTGTATTAACATTTTGAAATCTTTGCTGTAAATAGGTTTATATTCTCATGTTTAAACGAAGGCATATAATTCACAGAAAAATAGCATGACTTATCAGGTTACACTCTAGGCAAAATGGTTTCATGAGATGTTGTGGTTTCTCTTGTCAATGAGAAACTTCCTGGACCCCTGAGACTCCTTAATTACATTCTTTCTAAGCTACAAGAGTAGTAGTTGTTGTTTTTTGAATAGCATTCACTTGTCAGTTAGGTTTATAAATATCTCCACAGTGCCTCAGTCATCTAAGACACATATAAAACTCTCTAGTCAAGATATTTAACATTATAGTGCTTCTGTAACTATTAAGTTGGCACATGCCAGCTATAGAAAAAAATTCCCATCCTGGAACAGATCAGTGGTCTGTCTAGTCCAGCTTCTTCCTCCAGCAATCGCTCCCAATAGACCAATATGTCCAGCACTTAGGTGACATCTCTGGGAAATTACAGAATATTATAAAATGGGCAGCATAACGGGTATACTGTCACTTTAAGGTTTAGGAGGAGAATCCTCTTGGCCCAGTGCTACTTCCTTCCAGGAAGAATACCTGTAAGACAGGGCATATGGTCCCTTAAGGGGAAAAAACGGTCTGAGTGAGGGCCGTTGGGAGTGTAGGTAAAATTGATAGTGCTGGCTCTGTTTTGAGTGCCAGAGATCTGCATTCCAATGGGTATGTCTTGGGTATGTCTACACTGCAAATAAAAACCCACAGTTGACCCGTGCCAGATGACTTGGCTTGCAGGGCTCAGGGGCTGCTTAATTGCTGTGTAGATGCTTGGCCTGGAACCCAGGCTCTAGGACCCTGGAAGGTGGAAGGGTCTCAGAGCTTGGGCTGCAGCCCAAGCCCAAAATTCTACCCCACAATTAAACAGCCCCTTAGCCCGAGCCCCTTAGCCCAAACCAGCTGGCACAGGCCAGCTACGCATGTCTAATTGCAGTGCAGACATACCCAGTAAGGGAAGAAGGCAATTTCAGGGCTGGTCTCTCTTTAAGATCCAGGAGAGCAAGGATTCCTGAAAATGTTGTCCCTCGAGAGGCCATGACAATAGTCCTAGAGAGGACAAAACATAATGGGAGTTAAGGGGACCATACAAATAGCACCTGTCCATCAGACCAGTAT
Source organism: Chelonia mydas (assembly GCF_015237465.2). Taxonomy (NCBI): domain Eukaryota; kingdom Metazoa; phylum Chordata; order Testudines; family Cheloniidae; genus Chelonia; species Chelonia mydas. The sequence goes on from NC_057851.1 coordinate 18,754,973, forward strand.
GAGACCTGAAAGGACTTGGTGGTGCAGGGGGAGCTTGCTCCACAGGAGGGTTATAAACATTAAGTGTAAGATATAGTTTTTTATTCAGCTGGGTTTATTTTGGTAGAGCTTGGGGCAGATGCTCCTGGGAAAGGGCTGAATTGATTTTAAACTAGGAAATAAAGCCCCTGGCAGTAGAAGGATTTTGTTCTGTAAAACATTCCATGGACCTGGGTTTTTGACTTTATTTGGCCCACCACAGGTGGAAAAATTCTTTCTGGGTACCACTGATGGAAACATTGTGCCGTGAGGCATGATGATAGTCATAAGTTTACTTGAGTCAGTGTAAATGCACATATTATTTTTTCTTATTCATGTCATCATTTTTGGATCTTGTGAAGATATGGTATTTGCCACAGTTATCCCCTGTGGTAGTTCCTACAGGTTAATTATGCATTGCAAAATCAAGAATGACAATAAGACACATCCTTCCATGGCATGTCAGGACATCAGTATGAAAAGTCTTTATGAAAGAAGTGTGTGTCATAGAAAGATTTGGCTGTCAGTTGTCACAGTGATAGGTGTTGTATAAGAACCTGAGCAGAATAGAATGAGAGAACAAGTAGCTTGGCCCACGAGGAGTGAGAACCTGTTGCATAGAAGCCAACATAAAAGGGAAGGCACAGAACAGAACATGGTAGAAGGACACAAATGTATTAAGGAAGGAGGTGCACATGAGCAAGTCAGGCGTTAGGAATGAGTCTAGTAACAGGGAAAAGGAAGTTTTACGAACTATTTGAAGGGATCTAATAGAGATGATTTGGAAAAGTAAAGCTTGACCAAAGACAACCAAATATGGTATTCCAAAAGAAATGCCATGTTTCTCTGTCTTATAATTCTTTGTTGATATTACAGCCAGAGCAGGCCAGAGGATATTACATATAATGCTCTGACAGAGGACATTACATGTAAACCTCTGACAGAGTCCCACATTAGGTGTTTATGTCTAAGGTGCTGAGATAAGTGTGACACTAGCTCATTGGATTGTGAAACTGATTAAAAGGGAGGAAACAAACAAACAAACAAAACCCAGCTATCACCATTTTTTAAGCTGTGGGGCTGGGGTGTGTGTGTGGGGGGGGAGGAATGACTAGAAATATCAAAGGAATACATTTGGATTCTCAGTCTCTTTACATCTGTCTGAGCAACATGGGTGACAATGCTGACTGGAAGCAAGACTTTCAGTTGGCCGATATCTAATTGTGAGGAAGGGTAAATAATGAAGAAGAGGACAACCAGGCACCAAGTGGGTGGCTAACTCAATGCATTTTTGATCATGAGAAAATCCTTTGCCTTGTTGCAAAAACTGAAAAAGAGTTCTATTTGGAAAACTGCAGCATGCTGATCCAGAAAGTATATTTTTAAGGCTTCTGGCAGACACTGCATCTTTTGAAATACTTCCATGTTGCTGAGTGGCATTGCAGAGCTGATCCGATTTCATAGTTATGGTCTCAGTATAAGATGGAGAGATACCGTGGATAATTCTCAGAAGGAGCTTCCACATTGTCCTTTTTCAAATCCCTCCTAGACACCCTCTCCCCTTGGCCCATAACAAGGGAGTTTTTATTTTATGTATTTTTCTTCAGATGTAGCCAAAGCATGAGTTCTAAAGGAGATTTAACCTGTGTGGCAAGTTGTAAGGTGTATTAAAGAATTAGTTATACGTTACAAAGCAACAGTAGGCAAAAATACCATTTTCCAATCAGGGTGATATGTTGATGACCTGCAGGGTCCATACAGGCCAGTTAGTCCCCAGGACACTGGCATACATTAGATTTTACACCCCTGCTGGTATGATCTTAGGCGCAAACCCTCTGTCTTCTTCCCCACTTTTTATTTTAGATACAGTTAATTTAAAGAACCTCAACGGACTTAAACTTGCTAAATATTTTTATTTTTTGGAATCACAGATTTTATGAAATACAAGCTACCTCAATATTTCTGTGCCGTAACGTAACAACGGAATGTGATATAAGTGCTCGGACTGATGTAAAACAATCTAGCCTCAAGTTGGATGAGTTCCAGCCCCTAGAAACTATTGATAGCACAGCTACAATATTAAAGATGACAAGAAACAGCACTATGAAAGAAAAGGGTCCTTCTGAGCTGTCCTTTTGCTGAACTTACAGTTCCGAAGCAAAAAAACTTCATTGACTTGCACCTAAGGATGTAAGTATCAGTTTCTGATGGAGGAAAAAACCTTGAGAAATCTCTAGTTGTCTCAAAGTACTAGCAAGCTGAAAACTCCAAGTTAAGGTATTGCAAGATATTAAGGTTTGCTTTCTGGAAGAAGAGCTGCCAGGCATACACATCAGTGTGTCAGATGCCAAAGGGGGAACCAATCATTTAAAAATAGTTCACCAATTTTAATATGCAAATTCATATGATCATCCAATGTTTTGGACAAGTGTGGTGGTCGTGAGATGGCATCACCTATCCCCATTAAGTTTCATGTTTCTCCCCTTCTGTTCCTATGAGACTGTTTACCAGTATCACCAATTGTCCTAGAGTGTTTTCAAATAGAGCTGAATCAATAATTGGTTATTTGGTTTGGGGGCTGACTCAAAAAATCACAAAACAAAATCTTTAGAGTCAACACAAAATTGATTTTTTGTTTTTTTCTCAGTAAAATGAAAATAATTATTTCACTTGGCCTAAAACCAATTTTTTTGGTTTTATTTTTGTAATGAAAAGTCAAAATGTTTCACGTGGAAAATGTCAAAATAAAACATTTTGACTATTTTGTTATTTCACCTTCATAATTTTGGGTGAAACTGCCTTTTTCAGCACATGTTCTGGAAATTTCACCCAGCTCTACTTCCAAACCATCAAGCGTACTCCCAGGAGCTCATAATAAAGACTATGAGCATTGAATATTTCTGCAGATTCCCACTTTCCTGGTTACAACCATTTCACAGGCAATGCTGAAATCCATTGCCAGCATAGAAATCATTCAAAAACCTCTCTTACTCTGGGAGGCTGACTATGTTTTGACATCTAGCCAGGCAGGCAGAGGAGGATTCCCCCTGACAGGAGGAGTTCTCCTTCAGCACTTTAAATAAAGTAATATACATTTCATCCATTCATTTACTCTCCAATGAGAGGCTCTAAAATTGAGTATATACCAACAGTGCCATTTTTAATTATTCTAGGTTACTTGTTCTGCTGAGCATCATCAAGTTTTGGCCTTGACTTGAAACAAAGTTCATGCCCATTCCAGCCATGAGCTCATAATGAGTTCTGTGATGAGCCAGACAACTGCCTTCTGCAATCCAGATAGGATTTCAATATTTGCCTGCCTGCTTGCTTTAACCTTTAGCTTATCTAAATGCTAGCTGAGTGGCTCACAGAGATGTTTATAAAGATAGAAAGGAAAAAACCCTGCAACCAACCAAACTAAAACAAAGATGTTTAGGCTATGTCTGGAATAAAAATACACTAATTTTGGAAGATGAAAGTACAGACACAGGCATTATTTCAATGACCTAAACCCTTAGTGAGCTGCCTGATTAACTAAATAAAAAAATTGCTTGTGTGAACAGCAAGCCCTCAAAATTCATGTTTGGCATAGTGAGCCATCCTAGGCACTTGGCATATTATGCTTTGAGTATGCTGTTTTGGAGCAATGACAATTTGTCCCATAGCCCTAAGGAAAGATGCACTCGGAATAAACATTGGAAAGGGACCAGCTCCTGCACTGAGATGGCAATTTCTTGTAAAAGACAAGACACAGCTACAGTCTCATTTCCTGGTAAATGGAAGTGTCCTCGCTGGCACCTACAAACATGTAATCACGCATTGTTCTTTGACTCTGATAGATGCAAGATTGGCCCTCACTTGAGAGAGCTGCCTGACGATGGCATGCTGACAGGATCTCCATAACGTCCGTATGTTCCAACTGCCCCCATATGTGTACTGCTGTTAGTGCCAATAAATAGTGCTGTGACCAGTGTTTCCATTAACACTGCCACTTTTCTCCTCCCTTTCTAGGATTTCTGAATTTTTTTGTCCTACTGTGCAATGCATTTTGCCTGCAGATGGAATCAAAGAGAATAGGGAGGAGGACGAAGAGTAGGTGAGTGCCTGGTCTGCATACACCAGCACTGTTTACAAAGCCATATTCCAAGGTACACCTGTGCCCCTCCTTTGAAGGGTGTTTTGTCTTTAGCCCTACGAATGTGAATCATGTAGCTTTATTAACACCAATACTCCATCTTTTATCACGTCATCTTAAAACCTGCAGACATCTCTCCACTGACAATACGCCCCACAACACACCTTTCAAGATTCCGGGGTCTTACCCATACCTATCACAACGTGTGGAGTACCTCGTCCAGTGCACTAAATGCCCCAATAACAACAATGTGAGTGAAACCAGAAAATCACCATGCTCACAGATGAATTCACACAGAAAAATGTTAAAAGACAAAAACACCACATCACTTGAGGGTGAACACTTTTCACAGAACAAGCACTCTCTCTATGACCTCTCAGTCCTCATTCTCCAAGGAAATCTGAACACTTTCAAAAGATGAGTATGGGAGCTTAAATTCATAACTTTGCTAGACACTAAAATTCATGGACTGAATAGATAAACTGGGTTTATTGCTTATTACAACAACCTGTAAACAACTAACAATCATATCCAACCATGTTTCTTTTCCTTTCCCTTCCCTTCCCCCAGAGGTAACACGTGGGGGGTGGGCATGCGGTGTGTGTGTCAAAATGCCCTCCCAGATTGGCCTGCGGGGGGTGGGGAGAGACAAGGGCTCTGTCCATCCCTTCCTTCCCCCCCCCCCCCCCAGCATGTTTGGCTGCTCTCCCTGGCAGCCAGGTGGAGAGCGGGATGGAGCTGGCTCTGCAAGGGAGAGCCCGGCTGGGGAGGCAGCGGCTGCCCGCTCCCTGCCTGGACTCAGCTGCGAGGGGAGGGGCACCAGTTTGCTCATCCTCTGTCCCCAGCAGCTGGGGCGGCAGCAGGCTGCCCCCCACTTGGGCACATGTCCTTCCCTTTAGACTGTGCCACCCCCCGCAGTATGGGAAGGCACCAGTCATCTATGCCTTCCCCCTTTTCTTCCCGTCATGACGGGAGGGATGTTAACATGCCACTTCACCTGGAATGGTCCCTTGAAATATGTTAACTACTTCTGCTAAACAATCTGCTCTGCCTTGTGTGTAGCTGTGACACTCTGGGCATGTTTTCCAGACCTGAAGAAGAGCTCTGTGTAAACTCCAAGCTTATCTCTCTCACCAACAGAAGTTGGTCCAATAAAAGATATATTACCTCACCCACCTCATCCATCTTAAAACAAGTCCTTCTCTCTTACGCTTCTACATTTTTCTCTCCATCTCCCAGGGCTAGATCGTCAGCTGGTGTAAATGAGCATAGTTACTTTGGTTTCAATTGAGCTACACCGATATACACCAGTGAAGGCTTTGTCCCTTTAGTTTTAGGACTGCATGCTTTATTTTTTTACCTGTAAATGTTTCTTTGCACTGCAATTTTCTGTAGTTTATTCTATATACCATTCCCTATATTTAATACTGCAAAGCATTTTTAGATATAGCATATTATTCTCATTTACATTAAGGCCATTTACAGCATGTTAATGTGCAAATGGGCCTTAAAAAGTGAGGGTAAATTATATATAATTTACATTCACTTTTGGCTTCCAGAATGGTATAAAATTATCTTAGCTTAAATGAGAACCAGGTCAACAATAACAGAGCACATGTGTACACCCTAGAGCATCTTGTTTGGATCCTGGCCCTAAATGCTGGGAAGTATAGTCCCAGAGGCATCATGTGGCCAGTGAGGGGTGATGTGACTTCCAGGACTATATGAAAAGAAGCCTGTAGGTTAGCTGACAGAGTCGAGGTTAAGACAGGACTTGCAGGGAGCAGGAAGGTTTTCCTATGGGACGGTGCAGGGATTGGGCTAAACAAGACTATTAGTCACTACATTTTAAAGGAAGACTGTGGAGAGTCCTGCACTAAAGTTGAAGGAATGGTTTAAATGACTTAGACAGTGAGTCCTGATCCACAGTGTACTGAAGTCAATGGGAGTTTTCAGATCAGGCCCCATAAGAGCTACAGTTTGTCTTGTGACATTGTTGCTGTAGCTATATCACATTTGTTTTCTAATTCAATTTGCATTTATTCTACTCACTAGAAAATGTAGCTCTGCAATAGATCCTGAACTCCCAAGTAACCATATCAATTTGATTTGTAAATAACACCTGATAATCATATTCTAAGGAATGGAGGTGAGAATGGGATCCATCATCTCTGTGAAACCAGGCATTGCCTTTATGTGCAACTTCCAATTTCCTAAGGATCACTTAAGCAACTGAAGAATTCCAAAGAGCAGAACCCACTATAACATGGTTCAAAAAAGAACTAGATTAAATTCAAGGAGGATAGGTCCATCAATGGCTATTAGCCAGGATGGGCAGGGATGGTGTCCCTAGCCTCTGTTTGCCAGAAGCTGGGAATGAGCGACATCACATCACTTGATGATTACCTGTTCTGTTCATTCCCTCTGGGGCACCTGGCATTGGCTACTGTCGGAAGACAGGGCACTGGGTAGATGGACCTTTGGTCTGACCCAATGTGGCCGTTCTTATGTTCTTATGATAACATATAGGAAGTTCTAACCCTGCTGTAGGTTGGGTGGCATTTAATCAGACACACTAGCTGTAGTTTTGTTTTCAAGCTCCAGTTATTCTTTTCCAAGAGCCATACAACAGCCTCTGTAGGAAATCTCTGAGTAAGGGCCAGGAAACAGCATGAGTTTCAACTTACAGAGTCTTTTCAATCATTCCATTGAGGCCGTCCCCACGGAACTGATATTTAGGGACAGTCCTTGAATCTGAGGGTATCTGCTGAGGGCTGAGGCATAGACCCACATCCATTGCTCCATGGCCCTTCCCCCTTTGTCATCACAGCTCAGCTCCCTCAGGAGCTGTGAACCTTTAAGGAGGTCAGTGTTATATTAAACAGCCAATTCCCATCCCAGCAGACATCAGACAACAGCAGTGTTCAGGCACTAGCAGTCTACAATAGTTTTGAACCAGTGACAGAAATAAAGGGTCTATAACCTCAATTACCTATCTATCTCCTCAGCCATCCAGTCTCCTCTCAGTATGTTTTCAAGAGGCAACTTACCCTATGTGAAGACTTTTAGTCATTAACTGGATCAAATAAGTATTCTCTGAAGCATATAACAATAAATTATAATAAATTATTATATATTATTTGTATAAAACCAGCACTTCGCTGCATGTTACTGCTTGGTATATATATGCATGATTATATCCTTTTGTGGCAACCATTGTCAGATCTAAGATGAAATTGGGCCAAAGAGATTTGGCATAAACTGTGAACCCAGATGTTGCTACAGTTCAGCAGTGCACAGTGTGGAGTTCAGGGTGATAGTTTTCAATTGAACTAACTGAGAAGGATTCAATCTTCCTGACCTCAGTGGGGCCACTTGTGGTATAAGTTACAATTCTGTGCTCATAAGGATACCATGATCTGTCCCAGTGGTGATTGAAAGGACTTTGGAAAAGAGGAATAAAATAAAACAGTAACTTGCAACAGGGCAATCAATGTTTGACTGATTCAGGAACAAGGTTAGAATCTACAGGTCGGATCTTTTGTCAGATTTTTTTCATTGACAAATGTCTTGTCGACAAAATGAAATTTCCATTTACATCTACTTTCACATTTTGACGGAAAAACTAGAATGATACAAAATTAACATGGCACGCATTACATGGGTTAAAAGCTGGCTAATGGATAGGTCTCAAAATGTAATTGTACATGGGTTATCATCACTGAGTGAGGGTGTTTCCAATGGGATCCCACAGGAATTGGTTCTTGACCATATGCTATTTAACATTTTTGTCAGTGACCTGGAAGACAACTGATATAAAGTTTGCAAGTGACACAAAAATTTGGGGGAGTGATAAATAACGAAGAGGACAAGTCAGTGATATAGAAATGGGTTGAATGGTAAGCTGGGCAAAGCAAGCAGAAAGATCTTCATTTTGTTTTGCTTATAACTAATCTAAGAGATGCCTACTTCATGGGGCTTTGCAAAATACTCAGCTTGAGGAATGATATGCAAACATTTTTTTCTCTTCTACTATGATTTTCTCTCTATTTTAAACAAATCTGGGTTTTAAGAAGACTATTGTTGTATTGACAATGTCATGCACTTCAGAGACAAGAATCACTCAGCCTCTACTGAGAGGTGCTGAAGGATAAGGAGTTTCTGGGATTTAATCTCTTCTTGTGGACATCATCAGACAGACCTTGAACAGAGGGGTCCTCTCCCATTAAGTTGTATTGCTAAGTGCTGCAGTAGGTGAACCCAGGGGAGATCCTACCGACCAAATAGAGAAAATGTGAGTTGGGGCAGGAATGGTGTGCACTGGGCAGTAAGGGCAAAATCCTGGCACCATTGAAATCAATGGCAAAACTCACATTAATGTCAGCTAAGTCAGGATTCCATCTCACATTTCTACTGGGAGAATCTAGTGAAGCAGCTTTCATCTGTCTTCTCTCTTTTTTGGACAAAATGATAAATAAGATAGGCCTTTAGAACGGTGTTGAACAGTTCTGTTTTAGGACACCCTAACTGAGCCCCTTATCTGGTTTTCTAGATACATTCTACTGTGGCAGGTTTCAGAGTAACAGCCGTGTTAGTCTGTATTCGCAAAAAGAAAAGGAGTACTTGTGGCACCTTAGAGACTAACCAATTTATTTGAGCATGAGCTTTCGTGAGCTACAGCTCACTTCATCGGATGCCTCAGAATTAATCTACCAGTTTTGAGACCAGTATGATTTTTCCCCCTCTGGGTTCTATAGGGGGAGGAGAGGTAAAATTAGGTTTATAATGGAAACTCAGTTGTACCTCTCCACTGTGGAGTAACTGTCACTGCTCCATAATGTTACAACTGTGCAACATGATGGGAGGTGACAACTATAAGAGGTATGTATACATGTTTGATTTTGTTGCCTCAAGCCCAGCTCTGAAAATCTGAAGCATGTGGTGTCAGGCCTAGTGATTTAACCGTTCTGACAACTCTGCTCCTAAGCAAATTCATCACATTAGCAATGTTCAGCCAGTTCAGAGATACGATTGGTTGAGCACACATAAGTGCTTTAGAATTCTTTTCATTTCAGAAAAACAATGTGCTTAAAATGAAGAGACGTCATATGTGTGTGAGAGAGACAAAGTGCTGCTGTGGAGGTATATTGCACTGAGTACAATGCAATGGTTATACACGCTGCACTTTTTCTTTTTTTTTTTTTTTAATTGAGAATCCTGAAAACAGGGATCTGGGTAGGATTAAGCTGGGGAAAGAACAGATGGGACTGTTGATATGACTGCCGGAGGCTTGGGCAGAAGGCAACGAAAAATAATTTTATTTTTTGTCCCTAAAATGAGAATACTTAAAGTGGTGATCAGTGGTGGATTTTGGCAGATGGGGGTGGCTTGGAGGAAATGACTGGCAGACTTGCTCGTAAGATAATAACGATAAAAAAGGGTGGTGGTTGATGGTTTGTTTGCTTTTTTGTGCATTGAGAGTTCTTGAACTTCAGTACAGGCAGCTGTGGGTACACACAGCTGTGGGCTATGCTCTGATTACTCCCGAACAAATATCTGTATCTGTCAGTCTAGCATTTCAAAGATATATGTGTGCATTCTTCTCTATTTCTATCGCTCTAGCGTATATTCCAATAGAGATATTTAGGAAACAATGAATGGGAAAAATAATTGCTAAATCATTATTTTTTAATTTATTGAGAACAACCAAGGGTGACATTGCTGTGTTAGTCTTCCCCTGTACAGCTTCCCCTGTCACCCCTTAGGTTCCATTCCTTTGAATGCCAGGTGTTAGTTTGTACGTTTGATATGATAAGGATAGTATTCTTTTTATGTGTGTTAGGGGGCATCTGCTACCTTTGCAGTGATAAATAATGAACACTAACATGCTATTACAACAATAGCAGAGTTCTTAACACCTCCTTATTGAAATCTTCCCTGATAGTCTCAAAATATATGAATTACTTAAATGTGATGAATGAAAAAAACAAGACAATCAAAAAGAATGAATACTCTACTCTGAGTCTTCCCGTGTATCCAGTCATCTTGCTGTAAGTTTTCTAGGCTGTAAGATCTTTGGAACAGAGAATGTTGGTTTTTGTTGTTGTTTTTATTTTGTGTCTTGCTGAAATATATTTCTTGCTGAGTTAGCTGAAATATATCACATATGGAAGAATTGTTTAAATATGAATGACTGAAAGGATGGTTAATTCTCAGATATTCAGCCTTTATTATTTGTTTTGCACAGCATCTGTTTGCATTTTAGTAAATGACATAAAGTTGGCTTAATAGCAACAAATTGCAATATGTTTTGCAATACGTCTCCTGGAGCAATAAGTCACATATGTTTGAATGTCACCTCACCTTTAGATATTGGCAAAAGATCTTTAACGGAGAAATTAAAGTACCATCAAAAATTGAGTTTTTCATCGATCACTGTGAAGTCACCAGTAACTCTACTAGAAAAATCCAGCTGGCATATGAAGAGATAACTAGATATTTATTCTTGTAAGAATATCCTTTAGACTCATTCTACACTATTTGAAAGACAAGTCAGTATTTTTCATCCAGCAGATAGCTTTCCAGATGAATAAAAAACATGCTGGAATGCTCCATGCAGGCTTGAAGAGTTCCCTGCAACTCATCCCTCCAGGGAGAGGAGTTCAAGGAGTCATGAAGTGGGAAGTAGTCAAATGCTCTAAGCAATGACGATTTAGGGGAATCTGTGTGGAAGGGCATCTACAGGTATGCAGACACACATGGCTTTCTCTTGTCTCTACGCTGCTTTTCTAGCAGCAAGGCTCCTTGAGGAGCCCTGTGCTCAGTCTGAGTCTCCTTGCAGTTGCCCAACAGCAGCCACAGAGTTGCTCCAGTTCTACAAGCTACCTTGCATTGCTCAGTGTGCAAATCCAGGCAGATCTAAAAGGTAAAGTGCCACATGGAGTGGATGAAACATGCAGCAGGGTGCTGACGCAATGCTTTCCCTCCTGTGACTCAAAGAAATATCTTGTGGAATAGTAGTGACTAGGCATTCACTTTTGATTTGTCAAATTCAGAGTGGTACAGCCATAAAGGGTGCTCTTGAGAAGTTGGGTGAGGGGCTCATTTGCTGTGCTCCAGATACTCTACAAATATATATTTTTATTTCTGAGAATTTTGTAGGACTTGTTAACACCACAGAACTGCTGGAGTTCAATGACAAAACTTGTATGACACTTTAATGAAGATAAAGAGGACTTTCAAAGCTAGCACTACAAAAACATCCTATTTGGGGGGAATAATAAATGGGTGCCTTGCTTGGCTAGGCAACAAAGCAAAGATGGATCACTTTTCACTGTTGCAGAATGTCACAATGGCATTTTGGCCAAACTCTTTTTGAAGGATGCTCTCATAAAAAAAAATCTACTATGTTCACTTCCTGCAATAAAGCATGTCTCTTATAATCTCTGGCCAAACTTTTCTGACTTGGAGTCTAAAGGTAGGCAATTAAATGCATATATAAGTACCTAAATTAAAGGTGGCCTGATTTTTCAGAGGTGCAATGACCATATAAGTTCTCAGTTTTATTAAATTATTCTCGAGGGGAATAACCAGGCAAATAAACCTTATACATTTATAAGACTAAAAACAAAAAAAAAAACCTAAGAATTTCATCATGCATGTATACTGCCACTGTAGCCAGACAAGTATTTTTATTATAACTCAGTTTCATCCAATCTTATGTAATGTATGGCTTTGTAATTACTCTTGAATAGCATGTATACATAGTCAGGACCTCCCTCTCTGGTAGTTAGTTGCAAATGCCCACCAGTTCCCAAGGGGTGGAGACCACACCTGCAACTTTTGCAGAGGCAGGAATTCACCCAGAAATCAGTAACAAACACCTTTATCAGCAAACAAACCGTTCAAATGCCCATCCACACCATCAATCCCTCCATTACCGATCTGGGCACTGCCAACCTGCGTGCTGGTTGATTCTCACATGTGGAGCAAACTCATGGTAGGCAGACAAACAGGCTGCTCTGTCCTCCAACCCTGAGATCCAACTCTCAGGCTGATGTCAGTCTGCACTAGCAGCAGCATGTTTCCTGTCTGACAGCTCATGCGGTATCTTCTCAAAAAGGCATCTTCCTCCTCCAGTCAGAGGAGAGTGGGCAGCAGGAAGTCAGAGTGGGATTTCCTTCCACCTCCCAATCTAAGCAGTGCCCTGGGGGGCAGAGGGCTGGACTTTCAGCACTGTTGATATGTGGAGTAGCGGCATCTATCTATCTATCTATCTATCTATCTACCTATCTACCTAAGCTTCAGTAAAAGGATCATTCAGAGGGAAGCTATCCTTTCTTCAGCCCAGAAACAGCACCTGGGACACCTGTACAGTTGAGCCATCGCTATTGCAACAGGGTAGGAGAAGGACTGGCCAGAAAACAAGAATTCCATTTGGCAAAACAATTTAAGGTTTCAGAATTTGTTCTCATTGTGCATTGGAATACAGCATAGACCTTTCAAAATTTGCTAAAAAAAAGAGATACACCTACCTCAGAATAGCCAAGGGAACTCGCCTGGAATAAGGGAGGCCCAAGATTAAGTCCCTGTTCTACTGATTCACCAGGCTATAGAGTCAAGTCTCTCTCTTTCCTGATGAATACTTATTTATACAAAATGAAACGACTCCAACAGGAAAAATTGAACTTGCTCTAAATCAGGCACAACAAAGACCTGAACCTGGTTTTGACAGGAAAGTTCCCTAATCCTGGGCTACTGGCTATTCTGCAGTGTGCAGGTCTTTTGCTTTTAACCAGAAAGTCCATTTTTGAAATGAGAAACCTTCTTGATGGAAGTTTGTCAAAAGAGAGAGACTCCCATACAATGTTTCAGTTTTGACAAATTGGCATTTTCCAATGAAGAACATTTGTTTGGAAAAGTCCTGACAGCTCTACCTATGAGACACAAATAGATGCCCTTTGCTCTCATCACTACATGGGGTTTTAGGTCAGTGTACACATGCTGTACAGAGACCTATGCTTTTAGCTTCTCCAAGATGCTCCTTCAACACACCCCTGTAAAAAGCCAGCACAGAGAACAATCAGATGGTTATGGAGTCCCCCACCACAAGGCCTCTTCAACTGATATTTCTGTTACAGTTTGGGCCTTGTGAACCATAAAAAAGAGGTCAGGGTTTGGTCCTTGGTAGAATGGAATGTTAATCTGCTTACACCATTCACTGTGTAACATTTTATCTTGTTACAGAACATGAGCTTTCTCACTGTAATAATAAGGCAATGGTATTAACATTTGTTGTCTTTAACTGGACTTTATGAAATAAGTAATTCACAATTTTATGTAAGAATCATATACAACTCAATCTACTTCTAAAATGCATAAAATGCCACATCATTTTTACTATGTAGTACTTTTATGTTAAAATATGCAACATACTGTTTCTTTATCTGTATCTTATTCTTTTTGTGCAATTTTCAAAGACATAAATAATGCAGGAGTCCCATTCACTCTCAATGGACTTTGTATAGAAAAAATAAAACATAGTAAAAGGGTGCATAGCAATAGCTACTGCAAAAACAGCTCGAAGAACAAAGCTTTAATCACAGAGAAAGCACAAACTACCATATTATTCTTCCTTTACATAGTTGTTCTACACAAGATTACAATTCCCAGATCAAACTTTAGTTAAAATAGAATATAACTGGTCACCATCAACTTAAAAATAACATTTATTTGTGAAATGTTTAACTTGTAAATAAAAGACAATCAAGCCTATAAAGAACTTTACATATATTTTCATTATAATGCTAAGACTGTTCTTGGAATTTTTTTATCATGTTTTATATATTGTCACTTGTGCATACACTCTTTAGCACTGGAAAACTGTGGCCAAATATTTACAGGAGATCATTTTAAAAAGAGTCATTAGTAGGGTTGGTTGGAAAACAATTCTGTTTTGCAAAAAATATCTAAGTTTAAAAATTTGTTTTAGTTCCGCATTTCAATGAAACCTAGACCTTTTGAAATTTTTCATGTAGAAATATTAACAGTTCATGGCAATGTATGTTGAATGGTAAAAAAAAGAGTGCTGATGTAATGTCTATGATTTATAATAACATAGAATGGAGAATGAAAAATAACTTATGAAAGTTTGAATGTGTAACTGGATATGTGGGATCTTAGACGATGTACAAGGACAAATTAATATATAAAAATCAAGTGACCAAGGGCCCAAGTTGGAGAACACAGGTATAGAGACTGAGATGGCCATCATAAAGCGGAGATCCTCCTGGTACCCCAGAACTTGGTAACCTGGCCCCTCCCTGTTCTATCTTATCTGTCTTATCTGTCATATGTATATGATCAGATATTATGAGTGATTCTGTCTAAAAAGTTATAAATAAAGATGAAAGAAGAGTAAGCCTAAATTGAGTGGACTCATCTCTCACTTTCCCTCTTACTCTTTCAATGGTATATTTCTTTAGTGGACTTACTCATGATTTGAACAAGTACTGAATGAAAGTGGGTTCAGGGGTATAGTTTGCCATATAGGTTTCACACTTGCAACTTTGTTGAATTAGAATGGATATTGGCTTTCAATTAAGTTACTGTGATCTTTTCTTCTTCCACAGTTTGTTGAAAGAGATCTTGGTTTTCTTTGCATTATTATTTGTATTGTGATAGCACGTACCACGACCCCATTGTGATAGACACTGTACAAACATAGAACAAAAACTTTGTACCTGCCCCAAAGCGTTCAGTCTAATTCTGGGATAGGTTATGCTAACTGCCTTTACTCTTATGGCATAGTACCTAATTCCATGAGCTGTCCCACTGAAGCCATACACTTATTTTCAGAATAAAGGTCTCAATGATTCTTGAATCCTCCTCCTTTACCCCTCCATTTCTTTCACTCAAAGACCTAGAACTGTCAGTAGGATACCTTGTGAAATAAGGGTGCTATTCTACAGGGGCAAGAAAGTCAGAATCTTTTACTTTGATTTCACATTGTTTAATTTTTGTATTCAGTTCTCTGATTATTTCTTCCATGATCCCACCTCTCCTATTCTTAACTTGAAAAATAATAAAAACCTGACAAATTCATAGCCTCTTTGCATAAAGTATTTTTGGGCTCTGTAGGCTACAATTAAAGATGAACACTAAATATTAAAATCTTGTGCCTGTGTAGTAAATTGTCTATTAGTATGAATCTATGCGATGGTACTTAACATTTATTTATTGCTTCACAAACATTAAATAAGTACAGCAGGAAGTAATGGATTGCTCAAGATATGTGGCATAATTGACACCCAGAACACTCATACCTGCTAGTTCTGGAGTCTGACCAGAAGAATGCCAGTACTCAACCTGAGAAGCAAAGGAAGAACTAGAAAATAAAATATTATTGCTGGATAGAAACTTTACACCACAGTACATAAAGGACCAGTGTAGTACTATAGGGAAGGATGTTTCCCCAATATATAGATTTGCATTGAAATCATGAAGAATTCTGTGAAACAATGTGAAACTATGGAGTTTCAAACTCGAAGCAAAACTTGGGGAGCATTGCAAAACCACATAAATCCAAACTAAATAAAATATCAATTGAATGAAGCCCAGTTTCACATATTTCCTGACCAGCTCTACTATTCATGTCAGTGGAAATAGTCACATAAGCACACACTTAAGCAGCTTCCTATATCTCGACCTTGTGTGCCATTTCGTTTATGTACATGACATTTCTCACCAGAAAAGGAAAATATAAGGATCACTAATTTAGTGATTTTTTTTTTGGACACTTTAAGTATAACTGAGGTTGCGGAAGATTCTGATAAAGATTCTAACCTTTTTTATGCTGCATCAATAAAAAAGCACCAAAGAACTGTAGTGGAAATTAAATGACATTGCTTATTCACTCTACTGATTAAAGCTGTGATAGTCTAGACTGGGCTAAGATGATTGCTGACTCACTCTCCGATCTCCAAAGTGAGTTCTAGCTGGATCTGCTGATACACCCTCACATGAAGTCATTTAATCCATCCATTCATGGACAGGTTTTAGCACCAAGTGAAGATATAATCTATGTTGTATCTCATGGCTCTGTATTACACATATGCACATATTGGTCCTACAGCAATAAGGAAGAATTCAATGAACTGTAAATAGATGGTGACTGTTAAATTAATCAGAACATACAATTAAATAAACATAGTCTCAGACAGAATTCAGATGCTGCTTTGCCAGATAATGTCCTCACTAAGAGACGAATTAATGCACACGTTATTCCTTCCAGAATTATTCCAATACTCTGTTTCCTTTTGGCAGATACTATTAATTGTAATTAAGAGAATTGTAAGGGAATTGCAAGGTAAGGCCACACTACTGATCCTTTATCGCTGTCCTCAAGGCCAAGGTACCAATTTGGGCATGCACCTGGGCCGCCAATAGAAATGCTGAATAATCTTGATCAAGCATAGGTTGTATCTAGAGAGAAAACTAATTAAAATATAGCACTTGTTAATGGAATGCAGTTGCTCCAGAGTCAGTCCCTGCATCCTAATGGAGAGTACCTCATAAAGACTGGTAGCAGAACAGATTTGTCAAAGTCTGCACCTCATGATAAAATAGAATTTGGATACATATATTTTCTGTCCCAATCTGCATAGAACTTTTCAAAGATCTACTAGGCAGTTGAGAACAACTGAGAATCATTATCTGGTTTTTTTCTTAACAGGAGCTATAGATTAAACTTCCATTAGTTATTGCTTTTTGCTAAGAGTTTCTCCTCTGGGAATGAACAGTATGCAAAAAGATGGCATATTCTGGGCAAGAACGTCTAAACATGCAATGAGAAAATGTGTTATTTAAGCCACAAACAGTGCCAAAGGAGACCTCTATAGTTTACAAACACTGGGGCAGATCCTTAGCAGCTTTAAATCATTGTAACATTATTGAAGTCAAGGGAGCTAAGCAGATTTGCACCAGCTGATGACCTGGCTGAATCTTCCATTGGAGAGCACAAAGATTCTTGTTCAGATTGGCAATGGATTGGTAAACCAAAAGGGTATCCCAGCCTGGCAACTGAAAATCAAATCAGCACTATTAGCAGACTAGCCTAGAAAATTACATAATTTCAGAGATAAATGCTCCATCACCTAGTTTAAAAATCTCTGAATTGTTTTGCTGCTTTTCCTTTTTCAGAGAGAGAATCCTCTACAGTATGTGCCTTAATGGCAAACTCGTGCTGTCAAGTCCACAGATAGCTATTTAGTGTCTCAATGCTGAGATTTGGGATTTCTTGATGCTAATCTCAGATGTAAAATATATCTGAATCATAATCTCTAAGAGGTTAAAGATTCACCAGGGGAAAAAGGTATTTTGTCATTCTGTCATGTGAAATTATTTTACGTTTCACACTGCAAAGTAAAAAATATAAAGGGATCATCACCTAGGTAATAAACTGCCAGCTTCCAGACAAACATTTTAACTGATTTACACCTGTTTTTCCTCTAGGAAAGGCACATTTATTTGAAATATCTCATTCCCAACTGATAAATGACAGCAATGGACAAATTTCTTTAGCCAGATGTGAACTGACCATGATTTGTAGGAGTTCATAACAACAATAGCCTAGTATGAATTACCATGTAAAAAAACTCCCAGTAGAAACACTATGTTCCTCATTATAGTACAAATCCTGTTCAGATTTAAATCCTGGTCCAAAACTCCCACTGACTCCAATGACAGTAGTATCATATTCTATATTAGGAAGAATAAATAATTAAAGTTATCAACTGAGCATCATTTTATACTGAATTCTATGAAAAGGTGGGTTTTTTAACCCATTTCATTCATGGCATATGCAGTAATTGATCTTCCATGATGAAAGAATCAGAAATCAATGTGTTTAGTCATTTGCTTTCATTTACAATATCATAATTTCTCAGACATCTCCAGGAGCTTTGCCATAGGTAAAAACAAAAGAAAACAAGTCTACAGATCAATTCTCGATAAATGAGTTTAAGCCTCAAAGTATGGCTGGGAGAACAAATGTAATGATTGAAACAGTACACTTGAATGTGAAGGCCATTTTATAATCCTAACCTTGCTTTCCTCATAGCTTTATACATGGTATTTTAGAAGTGATACATCTGGAAGATTCTCTTCTCAATTTATCAGGTCATTAAAGAGGGAAACGAAGGATTGGAAAATAAAATTGATGTCTTATGTGTTTCAAGACATAGTGTTCACCTTATTTAGAGTGGATCTCATGAATAAACACTCAGCACTACTGAGGATCACAATAAAAATCCAGGTGCCACAAGTACTCCTTTTCTTTTTACAAGCTATTGAGTATAAGCTTCTTGTTTTCATAATGAGATTCAATAAGGCAAAGTGTAAATGGCTGCTACTAGTTAAATATTCCTCAGGGAATGGGATTTGATAGCGGGGAGAATAATGGACCTCTATTTAACTTTCAGGTTTTTTTAAATAATAGTTTGACTTGTCCTGGTCTGTAGTTAATTAGCAAATGCAGCTCCTCCATAATGACATCTTACAAAATTGGGTTAGCTTTGGAATGCTAAACGTTTTTGCCTTTTTCTCTGTATCTGGTTACAAAATAAAATAATTCAAAGAATTTGTTCTATGTGACATGATCTTGATTAGATTTCCAAAGAAACATAACCTGCATATTCTCTCACCGCCGGAGGGAAAAATATTTAGAGGATGTGGTGTTCAAGGGATTTTTCTTTTTCTACTACACTTGATACTTATTTCATCTTTCTATGATATGGTTATGTTAGCTTAAAACTGTCACATTAATGTACAAATATTATGCAAAATCTTGGAAAGGATTTTCTAAATCATATGTGTATTACTACCGTAGCCCCTATCTAAGCAGATATGTGTCTATGGATCTCAGCACTTTCAGGACTAGACTGTAATCCAGCAAAAGCACCTACACATCTGCTTTAACTATAACCATTGGTCAATGGGCCAGCTCACATGCTTAAAAATAAGCACATAATAAAGTGTTTTTCTGATTCACAGCGTAAGTTCTTCTCAATTTCTCACATGCACACACACACACACACAATACATTCATTCATTCGTTCTTCACACACACATGTATATATCCACACATCTTTTTCTCCTACTGGCTAAGAAGTAAGACAGAGAGGATTCATCTAATTAATGGAACAATTCTACTTTTAAATTTCTGGGAAATGGTATATGCTATTGTGATTGGGTAGGCAGATAAATAGATATGTCTGTTTTGACGTTGATATTGTTAAATTTCATTTGATTGAACTTGTGTCACTTTCATGGATCCTTTCTAAGACAGACCTTCCAGTATATAGCAGCCTCAGTCCTACTGTCACTGAAGTCATTGGGACATTTGTTAGGGACTTCAGCAGGCCCTTAATTTGCTTTTGTGCTTCTTAACCCTTATGAACCAAGTCTTTGTTCTTCTAAGAATTCTGAAAGTTAGAGATAGAGAAGATCTATTACAATATATCATCTAGTCCATCTCCCTTCCAGTAAAGAGAAAATATTTTGCTTTTTAATCATTTTTTACAGTGGCAGGGATATAAAAGTCAGAATGTATCTTCTATCATTCTGAACTCTTGCCAAACATGCTTTCTACAGAAATATTGATGTCTTACTTGACAATAGTTAGGCTGCTGGTTTGCTGAGACACAGCCTATCATGGTGACCAATGTTGTCTTCATTATTTCCTTGAACTCCCCCGTCCATCTATCTATGTCTTCCTGTTATCTATTGTCTTGTACTTAGATTGTAAGCCCCTGGGCCCTAGGGGCCATCATTTTGTTCTGTGTTTGTACCACGCTTAGCACAATGGGGTCCTGGTTCATGACTGGGTCTCCTAGAGCAGTGGTTCTCAAAGCCGATCCACCGCTTGTTCAGGAAAAGCCCCTGGCAGGCCGGACCAGTTTGTTTACCTGCCGCGTTCGCAAGTTCAGCCGATAGTGGCTCCCACTGGCTGTGGTTTGCCACTCCAAGCCAATGGGGGCTGCAGGCAGCGGTGTGGGCCAAAGGGGCGGACCAGCTTTGAGAACAACTGTCCTAGAGTGTGTCTACACCACCAAGTGCAAAATGCGCTTCTCTTCTGATGAATAATTGCTATCCCAAACCCAAAAGTCTACACCACAATTTTACAGCCCCACAGCCTGAGTGCCGTGAGCCCTAGTCAGCAGACATGGGCCAGCTGTGGGTGTTTAACTGCAGTGTAGACATACCTCTAGGAGTTATGGTAATAATAGCAATCAATAATAATAATTAACAAAGATAGCTGTCGATCAAACACTCTAGCAAAACTAGGGCCTGGGTCTGCAAAAGCTTACACATGTGAATCAGGGTACTCAGTCATGTTAATATACGCAGGGTTAAGCCCCCTAAGACTTCATCCCCAAAAGAGAAGCAGTCTTTCTTTGTCTAAGTAAGCAAAGGCTTCACTCATAGTATAGAGTAACAAGAGATATTATCATAAAGCACATTTGTGTCAATCATGCAAAGCTACAGTAATAGCAGAATTTACAAATTCCATCTCCTTACACATGTTGGGAAGTGATGATTATGAGCAATCTCACACAGGGATAACAATGCTTTAGCAAGAAAGGCAAAACACCTCTCATTTATATACACAGTTTTTAAAAATATGTCTTAACCCTACCATGAGCTGGTTTATTGTTAACTTCCTCTTGCAAAATAAAGGGGAAGCTTCCCACATATAAATTAACATCCTTGAGTGTTTTCTTAATTCCTGATTCATCTTTGAAAAGAAGTATGCTCACAAATCAAAGAATCTGTTTTGGCCTTGAGAGAAGAAGCAAATTTATTAGCTGCTTCCCTCTGTTTTAAGCAAAAATGACCCGGACTTCTGAAGATACAAATAAAGAATTCCAACCCTCTTTTCCCAGTTCAATTTCTGACTCATTTGGGATAAATCTTTGCATCCATGGGAGGTGCAGAGCTGGGAGCTACTACACCAACTGTGTGGTCCAACAACTGGGATTCAGGACATACAGCCAATTGCCACAACACTGGGTATCACTACTCCATCCACAGACCACTTTGTCACTACAGCATTATGATTCCAGCTCACCCTGTCTCTCCATGAAACCCCTGGATAAATATATTAGGCACGTTCTAGGGGATACATTCCTATACAGAACTAATGACGTTTAGAATAAACTATGATCTGTATGCAAATCCACCCGACCATGGAAATCGAGACTCATTATTACCATCTTCAGATAATGCAAAACATGTCCGTTTTCAGTAGTGAAGTTAATGATTTCCAGAGCTCTTCATTGTCCAAACCAGGAGGAAATTTTCAACTGCAAGTGGAAACCTGTTATCCAAGCATATTGCTACTAATATTGATGACATGTGATAGCTCTACAGGAAATGTATATACATTGTATGTATAAAAAGAAAAGGAGTACTTGTGGCACCTTAGAGACTAACAAATTTATTTGAGCATAAGCTTTCGTGAGCTACCGCTCCGATGAAGTGAGCTGTAGCTCACGAAAGCTTATGCTCACATAAATTTGTTAGTCTCTAAGGTGCCACAAGTACTCCTTTTCTTTTTGCGAATACAGACTAACACGGCTGCTACTCTGAAACCTGTCACATTGTATGTATGTTGCATTTCAAACTTCAGATCTCAGTTGTCTAATTTGTTTGGACTCACTGTGGTAAAGACAAAGGACCAGATTCTCTTCAGGGTAAATCAGTAACTCCAGTCACGCCAGAAAAGCTTAGCCTCAAATCTGTGCTTTTTTTCCACGCTTGAATCTTCAAGTGCATTGGAAAGAGATTTTATGTTTTCTGGTCATTTACTTAAGAACTTTGTAAAGGTATATTAAGAACTGGTCAATTTTATTTTATTTTATTTGTCAAAGCCTTCTTTTACTGAAAAAGGCTTTTTGCTAGGGTGACCATATATCCTTTTTTAAGCCCGGTCCTGGCCATCCCGACTGTTTTGGGAAAACTGGGCATTTGTCCCATTTGCTCTTGTCAATTGGTCATCAAGTCAGCAAGAGAAAATGGGGAAAATGCCCAGTTATGCCAACAAGTGGGTGCGACCCCTAGCGGGGCACAGAGGAATGAGCAGGGGAGGGTGCGAGCAGCAATGCCAGCCCTGCACATACAGGCTGGCTTGGGAGGGGGCCTTGGGCTGGCCCCAGATGGGAGGGCGGCAGTGGCGGTCTCAGGCCAGCCCTGCACAGTGTCCCATTTTCCCTTTGGGAAAATATGGTCACCCTATTTTTGCCAAATGAACATTTCTACAAAAAACAAACAAACAAACAAACAGGGGAGACAGCGAGGAAAAAACCTGACAATGTGGGGGCTGTCTCTGCCTTTTATCTTCTCCTGTCCTTCTGCCTTATTTCTGAAAGTGAAGAAAGAGGGCAAAGAGGGAAGGAAAGAGATATGGGTGGATGGAAATGTGTAATTTACATCATAACAAAATTGTTTCATTCATAAGCTGTCATGAAAAAAAAATACTTTTTTAACTAGCTCTAGCATATTTACAGCTGTCTAGTAATTTTGTTATCCTATTTGCACTCAGCTGCAGTGTGTAATCATCTTGTAGAGCACTTGTTGAACAAGTGACAATGAAAGGACTGGTTTCAGAGTAGCAGCCGTGTTAGTCTATATCTGCAAAAAGAAAAGGAGGACTTGTGGCACCTTAGAGACGAACAAATTTATTTGAGCATATGCTTTCGTGAGCTACATGCATCGGATGAAGAGAGCTGTAGCTCACGAAAGCTTATGCTTAAATAAATTTGTTAGTCTCTAAGGTGCCACAAGTCCTCCTTTTCTTTTTAATGAAAGGACTGCCGTCTATCATTTCATCACCTGTAACTGAAAAGATCAAGTTAAGCATTAATGTATTAGGCCAGAATTTCATTTTTGTTCTATTCCATTTACTTCTCATGATTACATTGTTTTAATATTGGAGAATGAACAAAGGAATGCTATGCTTTGATTGGCAGTATCTACTACACAGATACGGAATTTGCTATGTGTCACAACTGGAGATGGTATTGGGTCTCTGTTAGAGACTGACATGGATAAATACGGTACATTTAAAAAATAAAAATAGAAGAATATAATTTCTTCTTTTTTTCAGGCAACATACTTTATCAGCTAATATTCACAATAAAAACAGAAGAATTAACCAAATATTACATCCTTTAGCTCTTTCAAACACTTGAAGAGCAACAATTTTGATTAGAAGATGTTTGATTTATAAAACACAGCAAACATTTACCAATAAGTTTGGAAGATTTATATTGCCAATTATGTAGCTAATAGTTTCTCCCTTGCCCTTATTAATCTCACTATATATGCCTCCAGCACAGGTAATCATGCCTTTCTCTTGCATTTTTTAAAGAACTTCAGAAAATGTCACACTTCTATAATTGCTCTTTTTTTTAATTTGTGTGTTAAAGCCAAATCTGGAAAACTGCAAATCACTGGCACTCCAATACCTTAAATCTCTTAGGTGCTGAAACACTTTATAACAGCAGATTGATGTTAAATCAGCTATTGAAGTGGACTTAAAATGCTGTCAAAAGGAAGCAAATATTTTTCACTGACATCCACTATACTTGTCTAATAACTGATTTATTTTCTGGCCTCTCAGACTTTGAAATTATACATCTGACTTCTCCATTAAATCAATATATTTCTTCACCTATGGTTAGAAGAATAGATATAAGTATTACCAGCAACAATGTTGGGAAATGAAATTAAGGTTGTATGAAGATGTAAATATGAGATCACTATCTACCACTTTTACACGTTGGTCCTAGTCATGCAATGACCTCATTGCATTATTAGGACCATAGAGTAGCATTTAGCAACTAGTCCTTTTGTGCTACACTGTGCCAATGAGCTGCAGCTCATAGTAAGGGATAGATGTTGCACTGCCCAGGAGCATCACAGAGAAGGAATTGTGAGTCAGAAAGCCACGACTGACTGCCTGCGCTCCAAGGTGGTAGCAATTTGCTGCTGGGCTATACTAGCATCAGCCAACTGCTCTCACCACTGCACTAGTTCAGCTCTACTGGTTAATGTGGTATGAAGGTCTCAGAGAATGGGATAAACCAAAGCTTTGCTTACTCCCTGCTACTTTCCACCTGGCGGTTTTGAAGCTGCCCTTTACCTCCAGGGTTGATGCCCTTTGATCCAGGGTTTGGGTGGCCCATATAAAGATGTAAGGGTGGCTCTCAGTCCACTTCACAATCTTAGACTGGTATGTAGGCCAAAGCACACTCTAGCTCTTTGATAATGGATCAGATTCTGCCCCCTAGTCATGTTGATTAGTACCTTACTTCCCAAGTAGTCCCATTGATTTCAGTGGGACTACTCACAGCGTAAGATGAGAGCTGGACAAGAACCACAAATTCTGACCTGCAGGAAACATGGACATTTCATTCCAAAGCGGAATGAGAAGCTGAAATGTCAAAGTTTCCCACAAAATGAACATTCTGAAAAATTCCATTTTGATAGTATTGAAATGTTTTATTTATATAGTGTCATTTTAATTAATTTCATTTTGACTTTTATACTATATTAACATATTAAACATTATATATATTTATATATATATATAAAAATAGCCAAGCAGTTTCATCCAAACAGTCATGTTCCCACAAAACATTCTGACAAAACTGCATTATTTAAAGAAAATTATTCCATGAAAATGTTTTCAACTAGCTCTACTTAAGGGTATGAAAGGTGGCAGAATGTGCCCCTGGATAGATACATTCTGAAATCCGTTATATATTGAATACAATCTTGGTTTCACCTGGTGTCTGTGGTTTTGTCAGTTTCAGCTTCCTTCTGCAGGTGAGTGATTCCTTGCTCATATCAACTCAACAGTAATAATAAAAACAAACTATGTTAAAGAAAAGTGAGAAATGAAAAAATTAGGCAGGAAATCACAAAAATGGGCCTCAGTCTAATTTACAGTAAGGTCCCTTTACACCTCTGGGGGCACGTAATCAGGCCCTGGAGTGGGAGTATACAGTTTCCCCCAGTTTAATTCCACTGTGCACTCCCAGAATAGTGTAAGAGGCCCATAAGCGTAAATGGGAATCAGGCCCAATATATTCTGAAATCTGAAAGAAGAATTTAATCTAAATTAGATCAATCGTCTTAAATAGACACAAAACTAGGACTTACAGGTAAGTCTGTGTGTATGTATGGAGGAAGATGGTGGTGAGAAGATGGGTATAAGCTGTCATAGACAAAAAGAAAAGGAGTACTTGTGGCACCTTAGAGACTAACCAATTTATTTGAGCATAAGCTTTCGTGAGCTACAGCTCACTTCATTGGATGCTGTAGCTCACGAAAGCTTATGCTCAAATAAATTGGTTAGTCTCTAAGGTGCCACAAGTCCTCCTTTTCTTTTTGTGAATACAGACTAACACGGCTGCTACTCTGAAACCTGTCATAGACAATGAAGAAAGAGAAAGTATACTCCTCGAACCATGATATCGACAACTCAAAAGAGAAATTAGTCTTATTACTTGAGGAAATGAATATGGTGTTCTTTTTTCTCCCTGAGATTATTATCTCCCTATCTCTAAAAGGCAAATTAGTGGAACTGAATATTAGGTTTTCCAATAATCTATGAATAAGGAAACATGGGAGAGGACATTTACACTCTTTTAGAACAGGGTACGCTTGTAACAGAAAGAATTCAAAATGTTATTCATTTGCTGGAGTGTTTAAAAAAAAGAGATTTGATGGAGGGTCATATAGTTTTTCTATTTTTAATGGATTCTATCCATATACAAAGATATCTAGATGTAAGATATATTTTACAAGTATTATAAAAATGGCCAATGTGTATATTGGTTTTTCCACTGCTGCTGCAGTGGCATTTATTCAGGTGATAGGGTTAGTTTTCTGGGCTGTATTAGTAGCTACAACATATAAAACTGCGGCGAGTCCAATATCATGATTGTCATTCCCTTTTTTCTCTTTGTCCTCCTCCTCATTGTCTGTCCTCCTATTTTTTCCTGCTTCTTTACATTTTATGTTGTATTCCCTCATTTCAGCTTATTTACGTACTTCCCATATTCCTGTTCTCTGTGCCTGTCTCCAAGTCTCAGTCTTGTGTTTGATTTCAGTTAGCTCTTATTGAAAGAGGGGCATTTTCATAATAATTTACAAGAGGCACTTCATCCACGAAGACAGATAAGCAGGAATGCATCCATCTCATTCCTGCATTGCCCTCCAGTTAAAAACCAGGACCAGTTTCTGAGGCTCCTTTGAAACCACTTCAGATACGTTTCTTCCCCTATTTCTTTCACTACGTGCTCACACCTTGTTTTAATTCCCAGTTACCCCAGGTGAAATTTAGAGCAATAGCGTGCCTCTTTAATCATCATATGCTGAAGCTATAGTGATGATTTTGGGCAGCTGATTGGATTGTA
Organism: Chelonia mydas; assembly: GCF_015237465.2. NCBI lineage: Eukaryota > Metazoa > Chordata > Testudines > Cheloniidae > Chelonia > Chelonia mydas. Next base: position 18,781,610 of record NC_057851.1, read on the forward strand.
GTTTTGTAACCTAAAGAGGAAAGGAATTATCGAAAATGTTTTCTCCTAACTCAGGTCCTATGCTAAAATATGTATCATCAAGACACAGAATTCCAGAACCATTCATAATTTATAAGAACAAATAGATCAGAACTCACACACTGCGTAGCCCCAGAGAAGCAGATATTCTGGTGTGATTCTCCTTTTGCTTATACCCTTATAGCTTCATTGAGTTCAATGGCATTACTTCTGAATTACACCCATGTAAGTGAGATCCAAATGAAGCCCCTTATGGTTTGAGGAAAAATTTATGTGGTACAAAGTATTTTGGATGAAATAACCTGCCCTTGTGGATTTAATCTTTTAGGGACTGATTCTCTACTCTGCTAACAACAGTTTTAGGCTGTTGTAATGCCATTGCAGTCAACTGAATTACACCTGTGTAAACTGGTGTAACAGAGAGGAGAATCAGGTTGTGCATTTCAAAGTCTGATATAGTGTTTCTGTAGTGAAGAAGTTGGAGAAATCCATATACTTATGTCCTTGAAGATTTATCTCGTCAATATTTTTCTCGTTCCTTTTATCTTGAAAGGTCCCTGTGGTGCACTGAGGACTCTGTTGGAATTGCAAGCTATCACTTTAAGAGAAGGCAAGTTTTCTTGTCCTGCTTGCAGGCTATGGGGTGCTGTGGGGGAAAGGGCCAACCAGAGTTGTTCTGGCAAGAGCAAGCTTAAAACAAGATGGGTTGCATTGTGATTCTCTACCTTAAGGAGCAGCCTGTTTTCTTTGTCCTTGGGTTCTTGTGTGTTATTTTTCTGAATTCTAAAAAAATAAAAGTAATGTTATATTGCAACCTTCCAGAAAAAGTATTTATATCTGTATCTAACTTTCCTCTGGTCCAGATTCACCACACAGAAGAGAACAAATATGCACTGAGGTGCAATGGTGAAGCTACATGAGGAGAGCAGCAGCTTCCCTCTCAACACCAAATTTATTACAAAAAATGTGTTTTAAGAGCTTCAAGAAATGAGGGTTCTGGAAGGTGGAGGGGAGAAGTGGAGCTGCAGCTTGATTTCTGCAGCAAAATGCTCTTCGTTACCCCTTAAAAGGATGTGGCAATTTATAGGGGAGTTCAGATAAGCATTAATTCCCCCAGAACAGCCTTATTGCCCTAGGGAAGAGTTAGGGGGTTGCCAATGACATAATCATACATAGGGCCAGGTTCAAAGCCCATTGAAATCAGAGGGAGTATCTGCATTGAATTCAGTGGGCTGCAAGTGGTCCTGGAAGAAGTTGGTATCTAGAAGTACGTCTACACTGCACATCTTACAGCAGCATGTAGCATGTACATGCACTGCACCCTCCCCTAGCACGGGTATAAATAGCAGTGTAGACAATAAGGCACTGCTTAGGTGACTACTATAAAGAAAAGCCTGAACCCTGTGGGTATGTACCCTACACAGCTCCCTGCATGTCCATGCAGTGCTTCCCACGTCTACACTGCTGGTTTTAGCAGCGTAGTGTCTCTCTGCCTCCCTGCTGCTGGAGTCTTTCCCTACTACAGTGAAAGATTCTGGCAATAGGAAAAGGCCCTGTTTTTCCCTTTGTTGGGGCCTTTCACTGAGGCACATAGCTGCATGCTGCAGTCTGGATGCAGCAAGCTTTTCACTGAAGCATGTAGCGACCCATACCCTACACACCACTGCCACTGGTACGCAACAAGGACATGGTCTGCGATGGGTTTCTACACAGACATTTTCCTCTCCTGTATATTTCCCCCTGTGGAAAGCAATCATCTAGCGTCACAGAAATGCTGCCACCTCCTCGGTGGAAAATGGCAGCCAGCATATAGCACCACAGTGAGTGGAAGAGAAATGTTGGGCAAACCCACAGAGTTTAAGGCCAGATGGGACTACCAGATATATATGAGCTCCTTTGAACCACAGGCCACGAACATCCACACATTAAACCCAACAACTGAAATTAGACCAAGGTGTTACAGACCTCAGAAGACTAAACTATGATGTACAATAGGCAGAGAATAGAAGGGAGGGAGCAGAGCTTGACCAATGCCTAAGGGACCTGCAATGGCAGGGTACTGACTAAGTGAGATACACCCAAGTAGTCCTGGCAAACAACCTGCACCCACATTGCAGTGGAGAGCCTGATTCTCTTCTCACGCCAGTGTTAATCAGGAATAACTATCTTCGGTACTTGTATGATTCCTGTTAACATAGCATCTGAACACCTCACAATCTTTAACGTATTTATTCTCACAACACTCCCGTGAGGGAGGACAATGCTATTATTTCCATTTTAGAGAGGGGGAACTGAGGCACAGTGAGACTACGTGACTTGCTCAATGTCACACAGGAAGTCTGTGGCACAGCAGGAAATTGAACCCAGCTCTGTACATGCCAGCGTAGTACCTAGCTTAACCATCCTTTCTTGCTATTGCAATCAGTGAAACTACACTAGTATAAAACATGTGTGAAGGCAGAGTCAGGACCTTACTCTTATGAAAAGTGCCACTGGATCTTCAATGTCTATGTAGAGCAGACAAGACTTCAATTTTTAAGGTGCCATCTAAACGACTCCCTGAGAGTAAAGTGTACGGAACTTTTATTTACCTTAAAATAATAAAAAGCTGAATTGGCCCTTCTGGGATTTGAAGCTGTGATTCCAAGTAATGTAGGTGGAACAGCAAACATATATTAGCTATACCTATTATGGAATTGTCACCACTTTTTACTATTCCAGACATATTCACTGCTTTGTACCATATCACACAGCTTTTTCGATTTAAGTTTATTAAAATGTTTTAACCTTTTTCTAACATTCAGCTTCATTTTTTATGTTTCCCAAAGTTATAGCTACTCTGTCAGTGAGTATTATTAGAGAGGGGTAAGAATCAAAAACCAAACGGAATAAAGCAGCATTAGGACAGAGTGTCACTAAAATGAGCTGTGAGAATAGATGACTTCTTAGTCTTACTCTTCTAGCCTGACAAATGCACTGGCTGCCTATCTGGCATTAATGAACGACCATTTTTCACCATTTGGTGGATGCGTGTGTCATCATTTGTCTAGATGACACCTTGATTTATAGACACCATAGAAAAACATTAGAAAACCTTTCAACAAGTTTTATGGGAATTCTGAATACGTGAAGCTAAGGACTAGGATTTCTGTGTAATTTAATGGGATGAAGAATGGAGAGGAAGGATGGTCCAGTGGTTAGCGTGCTAACCTGGGACTTTGGAGGCTGGGCTGAATGCCTTGTTCTGCCACAGACTTTCTGTGTGCACTTGGACAATTCATTTATTCTTTCTATGTCTCAGTTCCCATTTATCAAATGGGGCTAATAGCACTTCCTTACCTCACATGGGTATTCCGAGGACAAGTACATTAAAGATTGTGAGGTGCTTAGTTACTATTGTAATGGGACCATGTAGGTACCTAACACAACGTATATATTAATTTATATGAATTGCTAAAGAGACTTTCTCACAACAATGAGCCAAGTATGGTAGCAGCGCATTTAAATGAATTTCAGAAGAACAGATTACATAAAATACATTGAAACATCTCAAGTTTTTAAATATTTGTTTCACAGCTGTAAATATCTGATTCAACTTTAAAGTGATATCCTTAGAGTTAGATGTATTGGTTATGTATTAACAGGGCCTGCTCCTGTATAATTTAACTCTCTGGGACTTTTGGAAATGTTACAATATTGTTATCCTTTTTTCTGACACCAGCATCACCCCTCTGAAAAGTGGTAACACATGTCTGGGGTCTGGCAAGTCAGCTTCCCAGTGTAGAATTCAGTGATACGGAGTTTGAGCGTATTCCAAGCCTACTTTGTCTTATTTACATACAAATACATATCCTGGAACAGAAGTGACCACACAACATATCTGGCAATCCCTTGTGTCAGGAATCTGACCACAGCCCCAGTGCTTGGTTCTTGGGGCATGCCACTGACTCAAGAATAGACTAATCAGAGGACAAGGCAGAAAGCGAACTCTCCCATTGCACAGGTTCCTTTATTCAGAGCTTCCCTCTACATGAACCTTGAATAGCTCAAACAAACAACACAGGATGTCTTCCTAAGACTGAACATTTGCTTGCACACTCAGAAAGAGAGGGGATAGAATTAGTCTTTTATTTGCTATAGTTCACATATAATAGAGAGCTACGTACACTTAGGCCTTGTCTACACTACAAAGTTTTGTCAGCAAAAGTTATGCTGCTTTAATTAAAGCACTTTAATTAAAACCACTGTTGCATGTCCACACTAGCTCCTTGTGTCGGCAGAGCGAATCCACACTAACAGCTCTTGCATCGACACAGAGAGCAGTGCACTGTGGGTAGCTATCCCACTGTGCAATTGACCGCAGGGTGCTTCGGGAAGGGATTGCAATGCCTCCTGGGGTAGGTACAGCATCACACGATGCAGATTTCTCAGTCCCATCATTCCAGGGGCATCCTAGATTGTCAGCCACTTTTCAACTGAAGTGTGGGGGGCAGGGAGAGGAGAGTGGTGTGTCTGGGGTGGGGGAGACAGCAGGCTGACAGACCTATCCTGAGGCAGGGGAAGGGGGAAACCCCCCACATCAGCCCCCCGCTCTGCTTGGCACAGCAGTCTCTCCGGAAACTGCCCGTTCTGCCTGCCTGTGGTTCTGTGATTCCCTCTGAGTTCTCCCACAGCCTCCTCAGCTGCGGAGAACAGCATCCTGAGCAGCTCTGTGAGCTCTCCAAGCTGAGGAATGTCAAAGCAGCACATCAGTCCTGTCCGCCCTCCACTCTCCCTGCAGCAGCAGTCTGCCTGCCCTTGTGTTCCTACTGCAGGGCAGTACAGAGCATTCCACATTAACGATTCTCTCTTTGCTCCCCAAAGGGAGCAGCACGCTCAGCTGTCAGATACTTCCTGGAGCTTTGAAAGGGGCGCATGTCTGCAGGGCAGTGGAGATCAAAACAGTGAGCAGAGCGGTCACAACAGGCATTGTGGGATACAGGTGGAAGCCAGTTCTGTCGTCAAAACAACCAGCAGCATCTAGACTGATGCTTTGTTGCTTTAGCTTTGCCACAAAAAGCTTTATGCCTCTCCCTGAGGTGGTTTTATTTTGTCAGCAAAACAGCAGAGTTTTGCCACCTAAAGTAGCTTTGTAGTGTGTACACCTGCCCTGTTTTGTTGGCAAAAGGCAGACTTTGTAGTGTAGACAAGGCCTTAGATTCATGAATTTTAAGACCAGAAGGGACCACTGCAGATAACCTAATCTGCATAACACAGGGTAGAGAACTTCCCCCAAATAATTCCTGTTTGAACTCAAGCATACTTTTTAGAACAATATCCAATCCTGATTTAAACATTGCCGGTGATGGAGAATCCACCACTATCCTTAATAAATTGTTCCAATGCATACTTACCCTCACTATTAAAAATAATTTCCAATCTGAATTTGTCTAGCTTCAGTTTCTAGCTATTAGATTTCCAGTTATCTATACATGAATGAACATTCTAATTTTAATGGTTATTCTGCTTATAATATTTTTGCAATGCTTCAACATACTGTACTGTGTAAGTTGCACTCATGTGGTGGTTCTACATATGGAGACATCACATCACTGACAGCAAATAAAAATTAATCAGGAAATCTTTTGTCTACAGTGATAGATTCCAGTCAACCCTTATAGAGACACATAGCACCAGGAATAAGTTTTGTGTGGCCATGTAAATGCTACTCAGAACTGCAGCCCCTGTGCTTGGCACAGTTACTGAGATGCTCCCTTGGTGATGTAGAAATTCTCAAAGAAGATAGGGAGGAATGAGGAGTAGATGGTGCTGAGAGTATATGTTGAACTCCTTAAAAAAAGGTGTAGCAATTTCTAGGGATGCTGTGGGAGGTGCCCCCTTTGTTTCTCCTCTTTCCCCATGTGGTCTGTGCTAAATCAGCACCACCTAGTCCAAAGTGATTATGGTCTAAGGAAGGATTTTTCTTTGAAATAAATGTTCTCATTAACTATTGCCTCAAGGTAGATCAGTAGTCTGCACAATTCCTTGGAGAAGAAAACCAAAGTTGCATCTGCGCAGCAAGAAGGGAGGAAAAGGTTATACCTTCTCAGGAGTGACCAGGACTGACCCCACTTAGCTTGTGAGATCATTTTAGATCATAGAGTAAGGTCAAACATTCTGTTTGTTTGTTTGTTTGTTTTTAAGTAAAGTACAGGAACAGTTAGCCATTATAATACTTGTCTCAGATATCCTTCACCTCATTCTGCCAGAGAAAGATATGCTGCATGTAAGAGCACTTTTAAAGTGACTGATGATGTTATTGTGCTTATTTTGGTGGACAGTGTGTTGGCTATGATGAGAGGAAACAATCATGCACAATAACTTAAGGAAACAGCGTATCATATCCTCATTCACAGTGTTATCCCTTGTTTCAAAGCCACTGTTGTCTGATTTTTCTCTCATGGGGCTAGGCTGACCTAGAACACTATAGAAGGACTCTCATGGATATGAATACAAATTTCACGTCTGAGATGATTTAGTACTGGAGTACTCTTTTGTTGGGATGAAAGGCTTTCATAGGGAACAGAAGATGATAACAAATATTGTAAATTTTCTTCCCTTTGCTTAGGAAAAGCAAATCTCTCTCCCCTGAATAGTCTCTCTCTCTCTCTCTCTCTCTTTTCTTTTCTTTCCTTTTCTTTTCTTTTCTTTTCTTTCTGGTTTTTTTTCATAATTTTTCACATTTACTTTACTCTTTTTGGTCCTCGGAAAAATACGCCATAGATTCATATGGCTAGAAGACACTGTTCTGGTCACACAGACTGACTTCCTGCATAACATAGGCCATAGAATTTCACCTGGTAGTTCATGCATCAAACCCAGAAACTTGAGGTCCAACAAGAACATCTATTTGGAAACTCTTCTGGGACTGGCTCTCAGATCTGATGAATACATCAGAAGTGGACACATTGCTGGAAGAACCAACCATTTCTATAGCTCAGGTTGTGGAACCCTAACCCCTGTGGGAGGAGTGTCCTGATTTCTGTCCTGAAATAGCCAGCCTCCATCAGTGTGGTATTTGTCAAGTCTTACAAACCCAGTGCTGTATGGGCTCACAACTCTGCTTACCACTTCCCCGGTATTTCGTGTAGTCGTTTCTACCTGTCCAAAGGGGGTGAACAAGGGCAACAGACCAAAATGGTTTTCCACACACATTGCCTTTGTGGAAATGATCACACAAGGTATAAGACCGTAAATATTGCTCAGTTGCATACCAATTCGTTTGTAGTGTGCAAGTGAAGGTCTAGTGTCGTAGTCAATTAAAACTGAAGAAAGGACATACTAAAGGTTGTCAGAGAGCTAAATCTTTAGCTTTGGAGGAGGAGGAGAAGGCTTCTTTTTGCTCTGTATTTTCACAATGTCGAGCACAATGGGGTCCTTGGCCATGGCTGAGGCTCCTAAAAGCTAACACAATAATAATAATAATAATAAATTCATAGTTAATTTAATAATGAGTAAAAGAAGAAAACAGGCTGACACTGGAGATGACGAATCAGACATATGGAAGCAATAATGGTTCAAATATTCAGCTGATATAAATTGGGGTAGCTTTGCTGACTTCAAAGGATTTACACCAGTTGAGGATCTGGCCCTCTGTGTCTGATTCCTGGCTTTTGAGTTTTCTTTCCTATCTTCTCCCAACTTCTCTGTAACAGGCTATGCAAGATGCAGCCTGGTTAGTTGTTCAAACATCACCTTGATTAGAACTGGAAGCTAAGAACTGCTGAGCTCTAATCAAGGTGAAATTTGAACAACTAATAGATATTTGCATATAATTGTTACATGGTTAGGCCTCAATTTAAGTAGGCCTAACTGTAAGTATGTGATTAGTCCTGTTGACTTCGAGGGCATGCGGTTAAGTACCTTGCTGAATCAGGATCTTAATGAGATTTTTAAATAGTATCTCATTAATGTGTTCTCTTTCATCTCCAGTTTGCCAACAGTCCCATATTATAAGGCACATTCCTTATTTAAATAAAAAATTGCTACTCCCATACTAAATCAGTAAGGCGTGCCTTTTATCCCATATTTCCACCAGGGCTCCAATCCCTGGAGAAAGTTGCAACATTTTGGGAAAAGTCTGGTTCTCAGATTCCATCTGAGGGAGGAGTGAAGAGAGGGGCCTTGGGGAAGCAGGGGTGGGAGGAAGAAGAGAGGTAGGGAAGGGGGCAGGGAGAAGAGGACTGGAGGCAGGAGCCAGATGGTGGAGGGTGGCATTGGGATGGGAGGAAGTTTGAGCCCCTTTGTTCAGCTGGGAGCCAGATACAAAGCAAATCTCAGAGCTTTGTTCCTGGAGATTCCTGGAGACTGTCTGGGCAGGAGCCATTTGTTTTGGAGACTTGCTGTGTGGTTATCCTTGTGGAGGATCAGGCCAGGAGGGGCACAGGCAGGGATCTTAGTGGTGGTGGGGCGGGTGTCAGGGGCCAGGCAGGGGGTTCAGGAGGCTCAGTGTGAGTCTCAGGGGGCTGGAGGAAAGGAGGGGTGTACAGGTTTTGTGTACAGTTGAGCCACCCCAAGCAGCAGTGACCTCAACAGAAGCTGTCTGGCCAGCATCTAATGCCCTGGGTCCTCTGCAGTGCCTAGACCTGGAGAGAGAGGATCCCTAGGAAGGATGGGAAAGGAGAAGGGACTTGACTCTAGAGGCTCAAGTCAAGACTGAGTACATCTGAGATCTGTCCATTATTTTTGAATTACAGTATTGGCAAGCCTGTCTGCAGTCTCCCAACACATTAAATAAGAGGACTCACAGAAGTCCAAAAATCAGGGCAAAAATGCTGATTTAATAGCCAGCTGGTTAACATGGTACTGTTAATAGTGCTAGATGATCTCCCAAAAGTACAGTAAGCTTAATAAGCAGATTTTTTCCCTGTTATTTATTTCAGAAAAAGCTAAAGGAGCCTTTTGTGACTAGGATTCGATTTTACGAGGTAGATTATTCTACAACAGTTTCTCATAAAAATAAAATTATATTAAAAATAATAAAATACCATTTAAAATATATATTTCTTGAAGGTTACACTTTTATTAAAAACTACCAGATAATTTTAAAACATTAGCACACTTCTATCATGTGCAATACAGGAGAAATATCATCATATTTGCCTTGTTAGAATAAATCATACAAACTGGGCATTCTTAAGATACAGTGTCAAAAAGTCATCTATATAGAGTGGTCGTGAATCAAAACTCCTGATGCTCAGAGCCAGAATACCTCTGGGGGCACTGTCTTCCCATTGACTTCAATAATAGTTCTGCTTTTGGAAGGCTTCGAGCTTCAGGATTTGCATATTCAATAAGTACAGCCAAACACTCATATACCTGTCTTTGAAATAATAAGAGAAGAATAATAACTGACATTTATACACAGTAACATAATATTCTCAAGCTCTTTGCATGTAAAGGCCCTGGGGCAGAGTCTCACCTATCTTCCAGTGATGTCAATGGAGCTATGCCAGCTGGGGATATTTACCCTCCAAAGCCTGAGCTGTGACCAAAGTGAAACAATGAAAAGGGGCCAGGATCTAACGCACTGTACTTGGAACAGATATAATCTTGTTTGGGGTGGGAAAGGTGTGGTATTGTGGGGGAAGAGAATAGGAGAAGCTAGTTTTAGAACAGAACCACTTAATGATGCATATAATGACAAGAAAATGTAAGTTTTCCATACAGCTAATTGAAATTTTTTGAAAATTCAAAATGTTAAGGGAAAAATTTTCACCATTTTCCAACCAGTTTGGTTTTTAAGTAGTTTTGGCTGTTGGTATATGGTAAAAATAGTCTTAAATAATTAAAAACCTAGAGTTAGCTAAAGTGAGGCTTATCTTCTTCTATTTCTTCACTTCTGTTTGATTTCACGCATCAGGCATATTAGTGAATAAATATAAACTATAATCCTAGAAAGCCATTATATGGTGAAATAATACAGACTAATCTAAATAGAAGTGATATAATCAAAATGAGTGACAGGCTTGGTTTCATGAAGACAATAGCATTTCTCGACTTCTTGCAGGTAAAATAGATTTTACCATTCCCCAATCAGTTTACTGATTTGTGTCTACTTTAGTTTAATGCTATCATTAATCTACTCTGGTTTAATGCTATCATGTATACAGTTTTTAATAGGTTACAAATGTCTTCCAGCATATAAGTAAAGCTAATAAAACCAACAGCACTAACTAAAATTTGTCGTGCTCTAATTAAATTTATCCCTTTGTCCTTCCTTCTTTTCTTTAACCCACACCCCATACAAGGAGCACATTGAATTCCAACTGTTAGTTCTTATCCTCATTATTCTATCTAAAAGGATCTCACAGTTCCTTATAGGGATCCATTTTATCCCATAGTCTCTATAGATCAGGATATCATGCTCATGTGCTGCTGTCTGCAGTCTGTGGGTCTAATTTCCAATCAATACAAGGCAATCTCTCATTCATGCTACTAGAAGTTTCATGTATAACTTCTCCATTTATTAATGATGGAATAAATTCTTCATTATTGAACTGTATGTACTCAACTGTGTGTCAAATAAAAGTTATTCTTGATTTCTTGAATCATAATGAATGTCCTGGTATATTTAATAACATTTGAGTTCTTCAGAAATTTCATCTAACTTCACAAATATCTCTGACAAACATTGGCATATTTGGGTCCCTGCTGGTTTATGAAAAATCATGAATTATTCCTCAAGTCTATTGATTAGGAATGCTTGTGAATTTTTCAAACTACTCTAAAAAGGGCATGATAGCAGCTGATATAAACTAGATGGAGAGTCCAAGGCTGAAAGATGTATGGGTCATCATAGGCAAACTGACAAGCAGGAAGGTTAGAGAGGAGATTTTAAAACAAACTGATAAATTAAACAGTAATAAGTCACCAGCACCAGATGGTATTCACTCAAGACTTCTGAAGGAATTCACATGAGAAATTGCAGATCTACTAACTGTGGTATCTAACCTGTCATTTAAATCAGCTTCTGTACCAGAGGACTTGAGGATAGCTAATGTGACGTCAATTTTTACAAAAGGCTCCAGAGGCGATCCTGGCAATTACAGGCCGATAAGCCTAACATCAGTACCAGGCAAACTATAGTAAAACTATATTGAAACTATAGTAAAAAACAGAATTATCAGACACATAAATTAACACGATTTGTTGGGGAAGAGTCAACATGGTTTTTGTAAAGGGAAATCATGCCTCACCAATCTACTAGAATTCTTTGAGGGGGTCAACAACCATGTGGACAAGGGGGATCCAGTGGATATATTCTTAGATTTTCAGAAAGCTTTCCACCAGGTCCCTCACCAAAGGCTCCTACACAAAGTAAATTGTCATGGGATAGGAGGGAAGGTCCTCTCATGGATCAGTAACTGATTAAAAGATAGGAAACAAAGGAGGAGGAATAAATGGTCAATTTTCAGAATGGAGAGAGGTTAATAGTGGTGTCCCCCAGACGTCTGTACTGGGACCAGTACTATTCAACATAATCATAAATGATCTGGAAAAAGGGGTAAACAGTGAGGTGGCAAAATTTGCAGATGTTACAAAACTACTCAAGATAAGTCCAGAGTAGGCTGCAAAGAGTTACAAAGGGATCTCACAAAACTGGATGACTAGTCAACAAAATGGCAGATGAAATTCAGTGTTGATAAATGCAAAGTAATGCACACTGGAAAACATAATCCCAACTATACATACAAAATGATGGGGTCTAAATTAGCTGTTACCACTCAAGAAAGAGATCTTGGAGTCACAGTGGATAGTTCTCTGAAAACATCCACTCAATATGCAGTGGCAGTCAAAAAAGCAAACAGAATGCTGGGAATAATTAAGAAAGGGATAGATAATAGGACAGAAAATATCGTGTTGCCTCTATATAAATCCACGGTACACCCACATCTTGAATACTATGTGCAGATGTGGTCACCGCATCTCCAAAAAGATATATTGGAATTGGAAAAGGTTCAGAAAAGGGCAACAAAAATAATTAGGGGTATGGAACATCTTCCATATGAGAAGAGATTAATAAGATTGGGATTTTTCATCTTGGAGAAGAGACGACTAAGAGGGGATATGATAGAGGTCTAAAAAATCATGACCGCTGTGGAGAAAGTAAATAGGGAAGTGTTATTTATTCCTTCTCATAACAAAAGAGCTAGCAGTCACCAAATGAAATTAATAGGCAGCAGGTTTAAAACAAACAAAAGGAAGTATTTCTTCATACAACACACAGTCAACCTGTGGAACTCTTTTCCAGAGGATGTTATGAAGGCCAAGACTATAACAGGGTTAAAAAAAGAACTAGATAAATTCATGGAGGATAGGTCCATCAATGGTACTAGCAAGGATGTGCAGGGATGACATCCCTAGCTTGTGTTTGCCAGAAGCTGGGAATGGGCGACAGGGGATGGATCACTTGATTATTATCTGTTCTTTTCATTCCCTCTGAAGCACCTGGCATTGGCCACTGTTGGAAGACAGGATACTGGGTAACATGGACCTTTGATCTGACCCAGTATGGCCTTTCTTATGTTCTAATGTATGAATATTGTTGGCAAGTTATCTAATCAGGTGTGGATACAGTCTTAATGCAAATAGGTGACTCTGATGTTTCTTTTCTTACTTCAAAGTAATCTAGGAGGTGTACATAATTTACAAAAGCGGTGCTATGAAAAGTACAAACAGAAAACTAATATGGTGGGTGCTATATATGCAATTTTATGCACTAAATTAAATATATATTACCATATTATTTACAATTGTCAGTGCTCTCTTAAAATATTCTTACCATGTTTATTGAGGAGAGTACATTTACACTTATTGATGACTTGGTGAATTTCTCAGTGTATGTGCTTTGATTACAGAATCAACAATAGCTACTATTTTACATATCCTTTTCATTGGTACTGTTTATTGCTAAGGTGGAATGAGTGCATTGTCTTACTAAAAGCTAATGAAGCTGCTTTTTAGGATTAAACATCAGGAGACCTGAACTCCTTGAGGGCTCTGCTATGGATTTCCTGCATCACTGTAGGCAAATCACTGACCCCCTCTGTATCTGTTTCCCCTTTCGTAAACTGAACATAACAATGCTACTTGAAGGAAAGGGTGCTGTGAGGCCTCATGATTTTTTCTCTTGGATGGAAAGCACTGTATTTTTGGAGCAGGCTCTCAGAGGATGTGGGGAATGGCTGTAGAAATTAAAGGCATTCTCCTTTTTACAAGGCAGAGCTGAAGGCTATAGCCAACACTAGGCTCTGGTTGCTGTTATGTCAAAGCTCTCTCATATTTACATGAAAATGATTGTTAGGGGGCTTATTCCTTCACCCACTTACTTCCCTGGTCCTTCTCACATGAACAGAGAGCAACGATACCCGAAGTCCAAAGGTGCAAACAATTCGATGTTTATTGGGGTGAACTTCCAGCAAGCATGATTCCAGTTTCCTTCCTTAGTATCCTCCTTCCCAGCTCTGACACCACAGAGCCTTACACCTGTGCCCCTGTTCCCATTCCTGCCCTTAGCAAAACATGATTCCAATTTCCTTACCCACATTCCCTGTTCCCATCTCCCCCACCCCCTCCCACCCACACCCACCCCTCTACTTCCTGATTGACTGCAGACTACACAGTAAAACTTGAGTTCTGCTTAGCTCTACCTTAACCAATCATTTTCCTGAAATTTAACTAACCAATCCTAACATATTGTAACATGATTATGTAACCAATTATATCCCACCACCTTAATTAGTTTACACCCAGCAAAATTAATTATACAGCAGACAGGAACAATCACAGAACCAGACAGAGATTATACAGACAAACAATAGCAAAGTGGGAACTATAATGACAAAACAATACAGAAGTGAGGATTTCACATCCCAGTATTGATAAGTGAGTTCTTGCCAGACAGGATGCTATCAAACTAAGTTTCCTTTTACATTTTCTAGGCACTTCCCTTTCTCTGGAGGTGATAGGAATTATCAGGACAGGATTGTATTCCTAACAGCCCAATAGCACCTTATTTCAATGTGACTAGCTTGGAATGTGAGGATGTGACCGGTGGCTTCCTAGCTTACGGCTGCCTCTGCTGCTTAGCCAAAGGCCTTAGCCTAAGCACAGGGCCTCAGACTGTCACAGTAAGAGAAGGCCCTTACACCAGCAGACAGTGATTTTGATTCTCTCTTTTATACCTCTAGAACTAGCCAAGTGATAAGAATACACCCAAATTCTTAAAGTACAGGCCTTTGCAGACAGGCCTGAATATCTATATCCTAACAATGATGTAAGTCTTAAACACAAGCTTTCCATACCTCAGTGAGAACAACACACGTATAAGGGTCAATGGGATTTGAGGTGGTTCAGCACCACACAGAATCAGCTCCCATAGATTGAAAGTATTAATATTATGAAGTTCAAGTGGCATTTCACGTGCCTAGAAAGCTAAAGACATCTGGTTTAGTTCCATCACCAACTTTTTCTCAGGTATTAGAGAGTATTTATTAATCCATCTGTTCAATACAGATTCATCACTGTGAAGCTGATAGCTTACTTCTGTGGCTTACAGTGGCTCAATATCTTGTAACATTTTGCATTCCTTTTCTGAGTGTAGTGAACTCTTGCTCTAGGCCAATTTCAAAAGTCTATTTAGCAATTAGCTTTCAGCATTGATTGCCCTGATCTGCCTATGAGTGACTCATTTGCTCTTTCCGTAATAATGGAACTTACCATTCCTGAAGCTGATAAGAAATGAGTCAACTCTGTCGGACCTACAATTTTAATATTTCAAACAACGGTGCCTCCAATTTAAAGGTGAGTTGTACAGCAGAATACATCCAGAAGAAGAAGGCTTTCTTGAGGGGGTTTTCTGTGTTTCTTGAACATGCCTCTCTTTTGAAACTGATGATTTTTTTTAGATCATTTCCAGTACGTTGGATAATCTACTCATTTGCTGGTTTTTCTTTTTAGTCAATGAATTTTATGTGTCATAGATAATTTTTGCTACTTAAAATAATCATTTCCATTGAACTCACAATGTTAGTATACAATGTTTTCTATTCCCTAACTATTTGGCTGACATGGAGAGTTAGCTAGAGAGAGGATATAAAGGACTGTAAATTGAAAGTAAGCTTAGTAGGCCTGTGGATAGACCTGAAAGGAACTTCTGTATCTAGGCCTCTGGATACATTAAAGTTTGCTTGATTTTTTTTAAAGGATATATGGTCTTGTCTTCATTCAGATGCTCCTGGTGCTTAAGAATGATCAAGCAAAAAACCTTTTACGGTCAATATTCAGACAAGGTGGCCTCGATGCCTTATCTGCCTTAAGCAGAAGACAGATGCTGTTTACTCATATTTACATTTTCTGAGGTAGTTCTCAGTATTCTCTTATTTATGACGTCTATGATAAATCCAGATTATACACTATTTCTGTCCATTCAAAGAAGGGTATTTTTTTTGCCAGGTATGATGGTTTTAGGGAATTTTCCCCTGGTTTAGAAGAGCAAAGTCAAGGACAATTCATTCTATTCTGCAAAGTTCAGCAGTGAGATCATTATTCATACTCATTGTCTCAGCAGTGAAGTCAGTACAGTTCTTCCAGGTATCTTTTTATTATTAACCGCCATTGCACCTGGCTTTCTACAGCTTGTGTGAGCCATCACTGTTCCTACCTGTAGGCTAGCTCAATTAGATTGAACATTCATCCCTTTGCTGCCTTGAAAGTGAACCTTTGTTCCAAAATTTGTTATGAATACATCAGTTTTAACTGCTATATCAATATTTGGAAACATAGAGTCAACTAATAGTTACAGTAAATGAAACGGAGACATGTCTGTAGCTCTCAAGGTATCACACTATTCCACACTAGAGGTTAATAATCCAATTGTGACATCATAGTGTAAAATTCATTCCTGTGCAGGTAGTCAGTACAAAGCCTATATACCACTTAATCAATTTAAGATTTTACTGTATCTGCCTTAAACAGATTTTAAGTACGAATTAAGTGGCATATAGTTTTTAATGACCCTTTGCAAAGTGGTGCATTTCACCCATAGAGAATAAGAGAAAATTGGATCAATGAAAGGGAGAAAAAAACAGGAGATGGTTTAAACAGGAATTCTTGACTTCCATCTTAAAAAAAAATATTTATGAACAGGATCCCATCTTATTTAGAAATCAGCCAAGCCAGACATTTTTTATCTGGATTTAAAGCCTCCCTATCTCTCTAGATTTAGGGAGGTTTGGTTTTGCTTAATAGAAGGATCCACTTACAACAGTTAGTTCTGGACTTCCTTTAGGATTTTAAAAATCTCTACAAATCTGGGATTGTGGATCAGGCATAATTTTATTTTCCTTAGGAATCTCAAAATCCTTGTAAATAGTGGTGACGGAAAACTGCAGACAGCAACAGTTTTTATAAAACACAAATGATACTGCAGAAGAATTAATTAGCACCAGCTCTGTAGGTTAGTGGAATGTGAAGAAGTAGAGTGCATTAGCTTCAGGAACACGAGCCGAAATGAGCTACTGGTGTAACTTCAGTAGATTATGTTACAAAGAACTCTGTAATACACTGCTACAATTTCATCTGGTCGTCTACCCTTATTTATGGAGTACCTGTAGGTAGTTATTCCAATCCCTCAAGAGAATTTGTAGAGTGAATCAAGACTCATATATCACGATCAGGGTAAAATAATACATATTGGATAGAGGTTTTCCATTCAATACAAAGTAAAGTTCAGATGATTTTACTATGTGTAATAGGAGTGCAAAATGCACAGTACTCAAGTAATAATATGCCACATTAGGACAATTCATTTTATATACTTTAAAATAGAAATGTCTAAGGAATGGGGAGATAGAGGTCTGAAAAAAATTCATGAATTCTTCTGCCTTATTTTCATAAATCAATGCTTTAGGCCCGACTGAGGCTTCTAAAAATACATTTCTCTTTCAGATGAAGGAGATTAGATGGTGGGAGGGAGGGCATACTGTCTTGCAAACACAGAGGATGTCAGCTTTCTCATTAAAATTATGACCTTATTGCGTAGGTGCTTCTGCATGGGGGACACAGCTTCCACTTCAGTGGCATAAACAATAATAATCTTTTGTACTCTACTATATCTGTTTGAAATGTAACCTTTTAAGTACATTTTGTGTTCTATATAGACACTGAAAAGACAATGGGAGAGAAGAGGTGAGACTGAATATATGGACTTAATGAATGCTGCTCACTGCTGTGCAAAATGTCTAGGTTTCAGGCAGCAAATGAACAGCTGGCGAAAAAGTCTTGTGATTCATGAGTCACTTGGGCTCACTAAAATCATATAGTAACTTTCCTTGAGAGCTGAAAGCCTTTATACTTTCATTGTGAAGAGGCAAAGCCATAAGAACATAAGAATGGCCCTACTGGGTCAGATCAATGGGCCATCTAGCCCAGTATCCTGTCTGCCGACAATGCCCGGTGCCAGGTGCCCCAGAGGGAATTAACAGAACAGGGAATCACCAAGTGATCCATCCTGTGGATCCAGACTGCTGGCCCTTAACATTAAAAAGGTTGCAGAGGGGGTTTTAAACTAAGAGATGGGGGAAAGCCGATTGCTGCAGAGGCACACGTGGATCGGACAGCGACTTCTCTTAGAGGAGAGTCTATTGATAGAGATTCTCTAGGTTTTAGTCAGGAGGAGAGGATGGAAGAGGACAAAGTATGGGCCAGCTCAGATGAGAAACATTCACATAAAGAATCTGACACATCAGAAAAGGGCAGACAAATAAACAGTGACGAGTTTTTAAAGTGCTTGTACACAAATACTAGAAGTCTAAATAATAAGATGGGTGAAACTAGAGTGCCTTGTGTTAAAGGAGGATATTGATATAATAGGCATCACAGAAACCTGGTGGAGTGAGGACAATCAATGGGACACAATCATTCCGGGGTACAAAATATATTGGAAGGACAGAACAGGTCATGTGGTAGGGAGGAGAGTGGCACTATATGTGAAAGAAAATGTAGAATCAAATAAAATAAAAATCTTAAATGACTACGCATGCTCCATAGAATCTCTATGGATAGTAATTCCGTGATATAATAAGAATAGAACAATAGGGATCTATTATCAACCACCTGACCAGAACTGTGATAGTGACAATGAAATGCTAAGGGAGATTAGAGAGGCTATCAAAATAAAGAACTCAATAATAGTGGGGGATTTCAATTATCCCCATATTGACTGGGGACATGTCACCTCAGGACAAAATGCAGAGACAAAATTTCTTGATACTTTAAAAGACTGCTTCTTGGAGCAGCTGGTACAGGAACTCACAAGGGGAGAGGCAACTCTCGATCTAGTCCTGAGTGGAGCGCAGGATATGGTCCAAGAGGTAACTATAACAGGACCGCTAAGAAATAGTGACCATAATATAATAACATTCAACATTCCTGTGGTGGGAAGAACTCCTCGACAGCCCAACACTGTGGCATTTAATTTCAGAAAGGGGAACTATGCAAAAATGAGGAGGTTAGTTAAATAGAGATTAAAAGATACAGTGACTACAGTGAAATCCCTGCAAACTGCATGGAAACTTTTCAAAGACACCATAATACAGGCTCAACTTAAATGTATACCCTAAATTAAAAAACACAGTAAAAGAACTAAAAAAGAGTCACCGTAGCTTAACAACCATGTAAAAGAAGCAGTGAGAGATAAAAAAGCATCTTTTAAAAAGTGGAAGTCAAATCCTAGTGAGGTAAATAGAAAGGAATATAAACACTGCCAAATTAAATATAAAAATGTAATAAGAAAAGCCAAAAAGAAGTTTTAAGAACAGCTAGCCAAAAACTCAAAAGGTGATTATAAAAAGTTTTTTAAGTACATCAGAAGCTGGAAGCCTGCTAAACAACCAGTGGGGCCCCTGGACGATCGAGATACAAAAGGAGCACTTAAAGATGATAAAGTCATCACAGAGAAACTAAATGAATTCTTTGCTTCAGTCTTCATGGCTGAGGATTTTAGGGAGATTCCCAAACCTGAGCCGTCTTTTGTAGGTGACAAATCTGAAGAATTGTCACAGATTGAAGTGTCACTAGAGGAGGTTTTGGAATTAATTGAGAAACTTAACAGTAACAAGTCACCGGGACCAGATGGCAGTCACTCAAGAGTTCTGAAAGAACTCAAATGTGAAATTGCAGAACTATTATCTATGGTTTGTAATCTGTCCTTTAAATCAGCTATTGTACCCAATGCATGGAAGATAGCTAATGTAGCGCCAATATTTAAGAAAGGCTCTAGAGGTGATCCTGGTAATTACAGACCTGCAAGTCTAACGTTAATACCGGGCAAATTAGTTGAAACAACAGTAAAGAATAAAATTGTCAGACACATAGAAGAACATAAATTGTTACACAAAAGTCAACATGGTTTCTGTATAGGGAGATCATATCTTACTAATCTATTAGAGTTCTTTGAGGGGGTCAACAAACATGTGGACAAGGGGAATCCAGTGCACATAGTGTACTTAGATTTCCAGAAAGCTTTTGACAAGGTCCCTCCCCAAAGGCTCTTAAGCAAAGTGAGCTGTCATGGGAGAATCATAGAATATCAGGGTTGGAAGGGACCTCAGGAGGTCATCTAGTCCAACCCCTGGACCAATCCCCAACTAAATCATCCCAGCCAGGGCTTTATAGGGAGATCGTGTCTTACTAATCTAAGACGGAAGATCCTTACTAAGAGGGAAGATCCTTTCATGGATTGAGAACTGGTTAAAAGACAGGGAACAAAGGGTAGGAATAAATGGTAAATTTTGAGAATGGAGAGGGGTAACTAGTGGTGTTCCCCAAGCGTCAGTCCTAGGACCAATCCTATTCAACTTATTCATAAATGATGTGGAGAAAGGGGTAAACAGTGAGGTGGCAAAGTTTGCAGATGATACTGAACTGCTCAAGATAGTCAAGACCAAAGCAGACTGTGAAGAACTTCAAAAAGATCTCATGAAACTAAGCGATTGGGCAACAGAACGGCAAATTAAATTTAATGTGGATAAATGTAAAGTAATGCACATTGGAAAAAAATAACCCCAACTACACATACAATATGATGGGATCTAATTTAGTTACAACTAATCAGGAGAAAGATCTTGGAGTCATCGTGGATAGTTCTCTGAAGACATTAACACAGTGTGCAGCAGCCGTCAAAAAAGTAAATGGGATGTTAGGAATAATTAAAAAAGAGATAGAGAATAAGACAGAGAATATCTTATTGTCCTTATATAAATCCATGGTATGCCCAAATCTTGACTACTGTGCACAGATGTGGTCCACTCATCTCAAAAAAGATATACTGGCATTAGAAAAGGTTCAGAAAAGGGCAACTAAAATGATTAGGGATTTGGAATGGGTCCCATATGAGGAGAGATTAAAGAGGCTAGGACTTTTCAACTTGGAAAAGAGGAGACTAAGGGGGGATATGATAGAGGTGTATAAAATCATGAGTGGTATGGAGAAAGTGAATAAGGAAAAGTTATTTACTTGTTCCCATAATTTAAGAACTAGGGGCCACCAAATGAAATTAATGGGTAGCAGGTTTAAAACAAATAAAAGGAAGTTCTTCTTCACTCAGCGCACAGTGAACCTCTGGAACTCCTTTCCTGAGGAGGTTGTGAGGGCTAGGACTATAACAGGGTTTAAAAGAGAACTGGATAAATTCATTGAGGTTAAGTCCATTAATGGCTATTAGCCAGGATGGGCAAGGAATGGTGTTCGTAGCCTCTATTTGTCAGAGAGTGGAAATGGATGTCAAGAGAGAGATCACTTGATCATTACCTGTTAGGTTCACTCCCTTTGAGGTACCTGGCATTGGCCACTGTCGGTAAACAGGATACTGGGCTGGATGGACCTTTGGTCTGACCCAGTATGGCCATTCTTATATTCTTATCCCCTGTTGCTCATTCCCAGCTTCTGGCAAACAGAGGCTAAGGACACCATTCCTGCCCATCCTGGCTAATAGCCATTGATGGACCTATCCTCCATGAATTTATCTATTTCTTTTTTTAACCCTGTTATGGTCTTGGCCTTCACAACATCCTCTGGAAAGGAGTTCCACAGGTTGACTGTGTGCTATGTGAAGAAATACTTCCTTGTATTTGTTTTAAACCTGTTGTCTATTAATTTCATTTGGTGACCCCTAGTTCTTGTGTTATGAGAAGTAGTAAACAACACTTCCTTACCTATTTTCTCTACACCAGTCATGATTTTATAGACCTCAATCATATCTCCCCTTAGCTGTCTCTTTTCCAAGATGAAAAGTCCCAGTCTTACTAATCTCTCCTCATATAGAAGCCGTTCCATATCCCTAATAATTTTTGTTGTCCTTTTCTGAATCTTTTCCAATTCCAATATATCTTTTTGGAGATGGGGCGACCACATCTGCACACAGTATTCAAGATGTGGGCGTACCATGGATTTATACAGAGGCAACACGATATTTTCTGTCCTATTATCTACCCCTATCTTAATTATTCCCAGCATTCTGTTCGCTTTTTTGACTGCCGCTGCACATTGAGTGGATGTTTTCAGAGAACTATCCACAATGACTCCAAGATCTCTTTCTTGAGTAGTAACAGCTAATTTAGACCCCATTATTTTATATGAATGGTCAGGATTATGCTTTCCAATGTGCATTACTTTGCATTAATCAACATTAAATTTCCTCTGCCATTTTGTTGCCCAGTCACGCAGATCCTTTTGTAGCTCTTTGCAGTCTCCCTGGGTCTTAACTATCTTTTGTAATTTTGTATCATCTGCAAATTTTGCCACCTCACTGTTTACCCCTTTTTCCAGATCAAAACCTGAATTTTAATCGCTGGAGCTTCATGTTCAATAAAAAGACAATTAATGCAGTAGGTGCCCGATAATTGTAACAAACTAGTAGGCAGCCAGTTAAGTGGCTGTCCTGATTAGGAAGAGAAACTATAAGAAAAATAGGTCTGAAAATAAACATTGTTTAATGTGCCTAACCATAACGTCAAGTTGATGATAGCTGACTTCCATTCACAAATTGACAACAACTCTACTGGCTGAAGGAGTCATGGACACAGCAGTGGAAGGCACCCGAAAATACCGTACTAAATAAAAATAAAAAGATAAGCATCCTATGCACTGCTTTCCATCTTTACTGCATCTTCTTTTTTGTGACATATCCTGGGACACACAGCTCCTTCACTCATGTACAGAGGGTGAGTTTGATGGAGAGGAAGTGACGGTAATGCTACAGTTAGGTTGATATGCCAGCCTTTCCATCATGGAGGGATTGCTCAGGAACTGCATAGAGTAATTTAATCACTGCCCTACAGTTCTGGGAGAGAATTCTAGGTTTAATAGGGTCATAGATTATGAGGCCAGAAGGGACCACTGTGATCATCTAGTCTGACCACCTGCATAACAAGGGCTATCAAATTAATTCCTGTTGCAGACTGACAAAAGTAGGAAATGATAAAATATTACGTTTGTTACCAAAGTGAAGATGTTCAGACCAGTATACCAACTGTATTATGGTATGGTCTGGAAGCATTGCAATAAATTAAAAAGACATCATAAGGTTGGAGGCAGTAGAGATGAGGGTTCTTTGACAGGTGGCAGGTGTAAAGTGGAAAGATTTTAGGACAAATGAAGAAATTAAAAGGAGAGTAGGATGTGAAATCAGGAGATGGGATTAGCGGCACTCAAAAAGATTATAATATTGCAGAAGACAAACAGATTATAGGATGCCAAAGCAAATAATGCAAACACAAGCAAGGTCAGTTCGACGTAAAGGCCAACCCCTGATTAGAAGGTTGGATATCGTGCACAATAACATGATCAGGCCAGGCTTCATGGAGGATCAAGCCATGGACGAATGAATGGCAATGCTGTACTGCTCCCCGTGTCTGCAAAGATGCTCTGGGATGAAAAGAAGAAAGAAGAAGAGTTCTTGTGAAGCAGATAATTATTCTTCCCTAGAAGGCAACATTTCAGTTGTGACTTTGCCACAAGCCCTGAGCCAGGGTCACCACATTGCTGCATCTCCGCTGGAGTAGCCTAGGGAACAGGCTGGGTCACATGGGAAAAAATCTTCCTTCTGGATTTCCTCTTCTCCTTGGGGGGCATATGCCCTATGCCCGCCCTGTCTCTGATGCAGCACACGCTCCTCAACACAACAGTGTGCCTCCATGGGACAGCAAATTGTGGGGACAGAACTTCTTTGTCCGTTCTTGGCCACATGCATGAGGATGGGAGGCTTAGTGGCCTCACACAGGCCACTCTCCACACTGTCCAGTTACACACAATATGGATAACTAGCACAAGGGGTTTAAGAAAGACACCTCCTTATTCCCTAACAGCCCTTCATAGGCATGAAGATGGACCACAATTTGGCCCTAACAGCCCACTCACAAAAATAGGGCATATCTTTTTATAAAAAGACTCCCAGTTTTGCTTTAATGACTCCCAGTGATGATGGATTTTCCATATTCCTTGGTAAACTGTTTCATTCTCTATTATAGATAAAACAATACAGAAGTTGTGGCAACATTTAGCATTTTCTACAGGTTTTGTGAGGGCAAAAGCAAATCAGGCATTTTAGGAATACATGGTTTACCATTTATTAGTGTTGGAATGAACCTTGCTTGAATTAATTTTCACATTTGTGACACTGATACATAAAACAATCTTTGAATAATGTTGACATTCTATTACAATTTTAGCATCAAATCCGACGTGTCTGCTGGGTTGAGTCTCATGCTTTCATCTTTGAATGCAAATAATATTTCTAATACCTCATAAGCAATCTGCCATAGGACGAAGGCGGGAAAAAAACAATTTATTTAATGGTACCAAGAAGTTTACAAGTTAATTATGTTTTAAAACCTACAGTTCTTTGGGCTTGTAAACCAGAAATACTGATGAGTCAAATGCTAATTTATTAGTATTATGTTACAAATGCTATTTAGTGGGAGGTGCCCCCTTCAGTAAGAATATGTAAAGTACACCTGAAAAAAATACCAAGACAACTCAGTTATTAGTTTCCTGAAAAGTGCTGGCTTATTTCACTGGCAGCAAAAAACTGACAAAGATCTAGAAGTGCAATATGCTGGAGTGACTGGCAGAGAGAGGAAGGCTGGTGTAGTGGCTGGGGTGTTAGCCTGGGAGTTAGGGAACTAGCGTTCAACTCACTGCTCTGCCATAGACTTTCTTAGTGACTTGGTACAAGTCAATTAATCTCCCTCAGCCTTGGTTCCCTCTCTGTCAAACAGGGATAATAGCACTTCCCTACCTTACAGGGATGTTCTGAGAGTAAATACATTGTAAGATTGTGAGGTGTTTGGTTACTATGATGATGGAGGCCATATAAGTACCTTAGATAGAAAATGAAACCTGCTGTTTAAAACACTTAAATGACAGTAGTGCAAGCTGCTGTGAAAGGTTCCCCACACTGCTCTGCAATATGTCTCAGCTTTTGATTTAGAGACTGCAGCTCATGCAATGAAAGGGTAGTTCAGCCTCAATCCTATTAAATTCTGGTTGAGACTACCAACATCGTTTGAGGTGGTGGCAGTTTTTGTGATGTGGACAAGTGTGACAGGGCTGAGACCACTGAGTAACTGCATCGATGCTGCCAAATGGTGTTAAGGTGAACAATTTGAACGCTCTTTTTAAAGTGATGCCAGTCAAGATCATTGAGAATCTAGTAATTTAAGACAGAAATAAGATTTGAGTTTTGAAGAGAGTTAACGTGTGTGTGTATCTGTGCCTGTGATTATGTGGGTTCATGATTTAAGAGCTATCCCTTAGATCATTAAGTACGATATGTGCATATGTGAAACAAAAATCCCTATTCAAATGATTCTATTATATAGTTTGTATTCCAGGGTTCATGTTACCCAACCCCTCTCCTGCTGTGTGTGCATGGACATGATTATTGTACAAATTAAATCAAAATGCAAAGTATGTAGTTCATGAATGGGTCCAAAGACTGATAATGTAATGAGAAAGAGATGTGAATTTTACTCCTGGGGGAATTCTGTGGCACTGTGCATGCCCAGAATTCATGTCCCCTGCAGATTTCTTTGATTCTCCACAGAAAAGTGACTTTCTGATTGGGGAAGCAAAGGGAAGCCACAAGAGCGGCCATGTGACCCTCCCCAGCAGTATGTTTTGGGTGCCCAGGGCAGCCGACAGAGACGTAGATCTCTGGGACAGAGGGCGGGACTGGGGAAGACCCAGCTAGTGACTCCCACCCTGCACTGGGCTCAGCTGCTATTCCCGGCTGGGCTGGGAACGACGGGACTATCAACTATCAAATAAAATGGGAACATAATTATTTTACAAGAAATCATAACTTTTAACAGTATCTTACATTCATAGATTTTTAAGGCCAGAAGGCACCACCAACTCAGCTAGTCTGACCTCCTTTATAACTCAGGCCAGAGAATTTCTTCTTATGTCCACACATGTAATTTTTTGTGTATTGGATATTGTGGTGAAAAAGGTGGTAGTCTGGCAAAATATTGTTCCATCTGGCACAGCATGAACAAAGAATATTAACAGAATGAAAAAACATTATTTTGATTTGTACCCCAGAATTATCTGCTTTCTCAGTGTAATACCCCGGATAAGGTGTATGGAAGTGTGTACAGTCTAGCAATTAGAAGAGAGGGTTCAAGATTTTGGCCTCCACTCCTGACTTTCCTACTGAGTTGTGTGGCCTTGACCATTCACTTACATGCTCTGTGCTTCAGTTCACCCATCCTTAAAATGGGTATCGGAGTATAAACAATTGAATTCTTTGAATGTTGAGGATGCTCATCACCTTCTCAACAGGCACTCTGCCTCTCTGCTGATCATAGAATCCTAGAATCATAGAGTATCAGGGTTGGAAGGGACCTCAAGAGGTCATCTAGTCCAACCCCCTGCCCAAAGCAGGACCAATCCCCAATTAAATCATCCCAGCCAGGGCTTTGTCAAGCCTGACATTAAAAACCTCTAAGGAAGGAGATTCCACCACCTCCCTAGGTAACCCATTACTGTGCTTCACCACCCTCCTAGTGAAAAAGTTTTTTCCTAATATCCAACCTAAACCTCCCCTATTGCAAACTGAGACCATTACTGCTTGTTCTGTCATCATTCCATATTTATCTGCCTCACTAGGGAATTAAGAGGCTCAATTAATGAATACATATGAAATGATTGGAGCATTATGGTTTAAAAGTTGCTGTGTAAATGTAGCACTGAGAAGTTCTAATCAGAACCAGATCCCACTGTACAATAACTTTATGCAGAAATGGAATTGTTCTCCACCTGCCAGGGGCCATGAATGTTGGTTATAGAGTTCTCTTGTTTACACTTTTTCTTTGTTCTGACTGGAGATATAATTTGCCAAAATACTATATGGCTATTTCTCAGTAATTGTGTAATCTGCATCCTGATTGGCTGAGGATCACTGTTAGCTAATCAGAGTGCAGGGAAGTATTTAATGTAGGTTAGGTTCTTGATAACCAGAAAGTCATTTTACAGATCGCTCTCCTCTGACATTTTAATAAATGCTTCTGCTCTGACTTGCTACTGCCCTCAGAACTCTTAATCCACATGATCATAGCAGTCATGGACACCTCCTCATCTCCTGATACCCCCTCCTCTTCTTGTCCTGACACGTCACTTGGCCTCTGACAAGAATGGTAGCATCTTACACCCAATGTGCCCCGTTCACAGGCGTAAATGACTTTGCAAGATGCAGAGCCACAGATACAAGTTAATTGATTGGTACTGGGACTATAAGTAGAGGTGAGTAATCTTTCCATAAGGATGACTTACTGAGAAGTCTGGAAGCATGATATGAGAAGAAGGAAGTACAAGCGGACAACTTTGTTCTGTTCATATGAGTTCTCAAAGCAGCAATCAGAAGATACATGTAACAGCCAAGCAGAGTGATGCAGTGAATGGGTGGAGGGAAAATTGAATATAATAATAAATGGAGGTGTCCTTTTTTAGCTTGGTAATAAATGTGTCCTGATCAAAAAGAGATAGCAAGGAGCTCTCCAGACTGTTGATGTTAATTCTGAATAAGTGTTGGAACAGTGGAAGATTTCTAGAGGGCTAAAAGGAAGCCAACATTGTGGCAATATTTTAAAAGGGTAATCAAGCTGAACAGGATAATTATACACTGGGGAGTTTGAAATCGAAGTTTGGCAAGATAATGAAAAAAATCAATAAATAATTAAGGGTGGAAATATAATTAATGGCAGTCAGCATAGTTTCATAGAAAGTAGGTCAGGTCAAGCAAACCTGATATCCTTTGACAAGATTACAAGTTTCTACCAATGTCTATGGCTAATGTCTATGGCCAGTTTTAATATCTACAGCTGGAAATTAATTTGAGAACAGCAGAATTCTAGAAGGCACAGTTGTAACTCCTCTATTTCATGTGATCACAGCACCCTAATAAAATATAGAGTCAGTGAATAATATTTTCCCTAGAGTTCCCACAGGAGAAAATACTTAGAGTGGTATGAACAATATTAGCCTCCAAAGCGTAACTGTTTTTCAGCATAAGAGGTTGCAGCTACCTCCAACGGTTTATAGCTTAAAGTGAAGTGGTAGGGGAAGTTCATGAGCAGTAACAAATAGAGCTATCAGACTCCTAATGATCTATCCTTCCATTGATACACATGGGATTTTGCATACAGCTCTATTAATGCTAATAGAAATGTGGGACTTACATGCTGAAATCAACAAAATCTCCCACTGTTACAATGGGTGAACAATCCTCATAGATAGCAGCAAGATAAGTGAGTTTAATTTTGACTTGACTACCGCCTCCTCCTTCAAAACATATAATTCTGACAAGACTGTTTTATTTATTTATATGTTGTTAGTGGATGGCACAAAAACAATGGCAGTGAAGAGGATTTATCAAAAGCTACGGTATGGCAACGGCCCCGATCTGACCTGACCCAGCCAAATCATTAATCACTATGATAACGAGCCATATTTATCTTTGGTGTAACTGTGCTGAAGTCAACAGAGTTACAACAGGAATGGATTTGGCCAATTAGTGTTTTGTTAAGCAGTTTTGGGTGGGAAGTTTGTCTGCTTCTGCGACTCTGTTTAACACACTTATTATGCAAAGGCATATGTATGTTTCAGTTTGCTACAGATGTTGTAGTTAGGAATTCATGGATGTTTGCACTATTCAGCTCCAAATTTCATTATAATAGAATGTGAAGACAACATGGACCCATTCTAGTTATGAAGCTGAAAGGCTGTCAGAATAATTTGATTGGATTTAGCTTATTTTCCACCATAAGCGAGTACACTTTCCAATTTCTAATAATTGCTAGGTATGAGACAACCAAAGTAGTGAGCACTAATGATGCCCTACAGCAATACAATAGCATCCCTGGATCTTTTGTGACTGCCTTTCCCAAAATTACAGCGCACTGAAAGAGCTATAACTTATTTCAAGAGCCCTATTAAAAACACAACAAATAGCTGTCAGTGCCCTAGACACCTACTCAGTATTTGTCTCCTTCCTAAATTAGATGTCATTCTACCTATTGGGATGATTAAAAACTACCTTCTTTGACTCAGCGACTAGAGAAAAAATCAGGGCCAAATTCTCTATTAGTGTAAGTTGGGTAGCTCTTGTGATTAATATGAATAAAAGTATTGTTAAACTAAAAATGAACATAGGTATTGTCAATGTTAGGCCTCAAACTTCCAGAAGCTTCAAAAAGCCAGCTCTGCAAAGTTAAACTGAAACTTGAGGTCAGAATGTGCTGCAACCAGATAACACTTTAGGCTGGCTCATATGTATGAAGATAAACTATGCACCCATGCATAGCTTATAATATTAAAGCAACCACATTTGAGATAATTGGCTACATGAAGATAAACTATGCACCTGTGCATAGTTTATAATATCAAAGTAACCACACTAAGAATTTGGCCCACCCTGATTGGTTGGTCTGTTTTGAAACTTGGCCAACAAACAAGATAAACAGTACGAAGGCACAGGACTAAGGTGTGTGTGTTTGATTATAAGGGGTCCCCTCTTTGATCAGGAAACCTGACCCACAACCCCTGAACCGAAGGGACGTGCACTTCTCGACTGTCTGTACCTGGCCAGTGCGGAAAAGGGCCGATTGAAGGGTAACGTATTTTCAGACGAATTCAGGGTAAGATTATGGAGTAAAGAAGTCTGGTTGCTCGAACTGAATTGACCTCAAGTTTGTATCAATACTATAGTGTTAAGAATAGTAGTAGGTAGCTGATGAATAACTTTACATGTACTTGTGCTTGTCTTCAGTATAACTTGCCATTTATATTAATCCTTATTCAGTGCTAATCTTTAATCTTTCTTTTCTTATTTTGTCTGTTTTTCCTTTATAATCGGAAGTCATTAAAACCTTTTCTGAGGAATAATTAGTAGTTTTATTTTCTCTTATATGGGCACTACTCAACCTCATTACATCTGTGTGGGGTGGTGGGAAGTAGCAATCACCCAGGGCACAATGAGGGTCCTGATGCATGTCTCCGTCTTCCTTCATCTCCACAGCTCTGTTGACGTCAGTGGAGCTATCCAGATGTACTGTAGCAGAGATTTTGGCCTCTGATTTCTTCCACAAGTTAAGAAAAAAGAGATCACATGATCACTTGGTTATGGGTGAAATCCTGGCCTCGTTAAAATCAATGGAAGTCTTGCCACTGACTTCAATGGAGCCAGGATTTCATTCATTTTTATGTTTATCAAATGCAAGGAGCCACATAGAATCCAAAATATTGAATAGCTAATGAAAGCGGAAGAGTCACTGCATACATCAGATGTCATCTAAACCACACAGAAATGCAAAGGAATAAGAAGCCATTGTCCAATGCAACCTCTTGTGAGGCATCTATCACAACTTTGCCATGTCTGCATGAAATTTTGAAAAGTAAGCACTTTCCAGAATAATTTATTGGTTTGAGTTTGATATAAAATAAATATATGATACTGTGGGGGAAATTAATTTATTAACAGGCAATATTCCCATGACCCAGATAGACAAAGAGAGAGATTTACTTTCGAACACTGTTTACTTCACGTGACATTATACTATTCTAACATGCGAACATGTAGCTTACTAACTGTAAGTGCAGTTGCAGCAGTGCTGAAACAATTGTTATAGTGGGGGTGATAAAGCAGGAAACCATGTATTTGGGTTCTTATTATTTCTTCAAGCCAGGGGATGCAGCAGCACCCCCAGTACCCCTAGTTTCAGCACCTAAGTGCAGTTGCCAGGTCTTGTTAACGCAAAGGAGAGGGCTGGGCAGTGATTTTTTTTTTTAATTTACAGAAACTGTTGATTTTTTTTACCTTTTTAATCTGCAAGTACATTGGAAGCCCATATGAGTTGTGTAATCAACATGAGATGCAGTCCCATGCAGGGTTTCTGCTGAAATTCCATGTTGGGTTGCATTATCAGTGAGTGCATCCTAGGGACTTACACTGAGATCTGATAATGGAGTTAGGTTATCTTATAGCTGTGCCATCAATAAGTGTCACCACACTTGCTATCCAGAGACTTCAGTTATCTCAGTATTGGCTGGGAAAAATAAAGAGCAGAACAGAAATATTTCATAAACAGTTTTGAGTTTCATGAGGTTTCTTTATTTCTTTTGGTCTTTCTTTCTTTGGAGGCATCCATCCATCTATCTAATCTTAGATAAACAATAAAATAGTCAACTTGGGAAGAAACCAACTAACATTTACTACACAGGAAAAGAGGTGAAGTGTTAAACTACTACTACATTAGGGCCCTGACCTCTAGATCCAGAGTTTCTTAACCAGTGGGTCATAATCCCTGGCAGGAGAACGTGAAAAGCAATTGGGGATTGCAAGGCATTGAAAATTTTATTAGAATCTAATACAAAGTGTGACAAAGTTCCTCCTCTGCCTTGGTGAGTCCTGCACTTTTTGGTGGATTTGCTTGCCTCAGAGGTTCACGGCAGCTCTCAGTTCAGTCGCTTCTGCTAGAGGCTCAAACCTGCCATTCACTCAGCTAACCTCATCATTGGCCAGCATGGGGGAAATGGAGAACAATCCCCACAGTCTCTGTGTCCCACCTAGTGGGTCAGGGATAGGCCAGATCCCTTTCCAAATTAGACCTTCCTTTCTGGCATTTCTCACAGACCAGGTCAACTCCTCCTGTGTCTGATCAGGAGTTGGGGGGATGGAGGGAACCCAGGCCCACCCTCTACACCAGGTTCCAGCTCAGGGCCCTGTGGATAGCAGCTGTCTACAATGTCCCCTGTATGAGCTGTCTGACAGCTACAACTCCCTGGGCTACTTCCGCATGGCCTTCCCCCAGCACCTTCTTTATCCTCACTGCAGGATCTTCCTCCTGAAGCCTGACCACATTTGTACT
The DNA here is from genome assembly GCF_015237465.2 of Chelonia mydas. NCBI lineage: Eukaryota > Metazoa > Chordata > Testudines > Cheloniidae > Chelonia > Chelonia mydas. The sequence goes on from NC_057851.1 coordinate 18,813,094, forward strand.
CTTCAGTCCTTCAACAGCACACCTTCTCACTTTCTGCTCCTTGCGCACTCCCTCACTAACTGATGGGAGGTCCTTTTTAAACCAGGTGTCCTGATTAGCCTGCCTGCCATAATTGATTCTAATAAGTTCTTAATTGGCTCCAGGTGTCTTAATTAGCTTGCCTGTCTGAATTGGTTCTAGCAGGTTCCTGATTGCTCTAGGGCAGCCCCTGCTCTGGTCACTCAGGGAACAGAAAACTATTCATCCAGTGGCCAGTATATTTGCCTTCTACCAGACTCCTGGACCCCACTGGTCTGGGTCTGTCACAAAAGACAATCTCACTCCCCCATTCCACATACAACTTTACCCTTCAAGGTCAAGGTTTCTCAGTCATCCTCTTGAAACATGCAGCATTATTGTAATTAATACATTTTACTATAACTTTTATAGTAAATGTAAGGAGGATCACAACATTTTTTGAATTTTAATAAGGGGTCATCCACCTTAAAAGTTGAGAAACTCTACTCTAGTTGATTCTGCAATAAAAATGTTAAATAATGATCACTCCACTGAAATTAATGGATGTCTGTGATCTTATTTTTACTTCTATCAGTATATTGTCCAAAACACATAGGCCATGTCTATTAATGGCAACAATGTATATTTTTAACATGTTAACTAATATGTGTTAAAATGCTAGTATACATAATGCTGGCATGTCTAGTAGGCAGCCGGTGTCAAGTGGAGTGCCCCAGGGGTCGGTCCTGGGGCCGGTTTTGTTCAATATCTTCATAAATGATCTGGAGGATAGTGTGGATTGCACTCTCAGCAAATTTGCGGATGATACTAAACTAGGAGGAGTGGTAGATACGCTGGAGGGCAGGGATAGGATACAGAGGGACCTAGACAAATTGGAGGATTGGGCCAAAAGAAATCTGATGAGGTTCAATAAGGATAAGTGCAGGGTCCTGCACTTAGGACGGAAGAACCCAATGCACCGCTACAGAATAGGGACCGAATGGCTAGGCAGCAGTTCTGCGGAAAAGGACCTAGGGGTGACAGTGGACAAGAAGCTGGATATGAGTCAGCAGTGTGCCCTTGTTGCCAAGAAGGCCAATGGCATTTTGGGATGTATAAGTAGGGGCATAGCGAGCAGATCGAGGGACGTGATCGTTCCCCTCTATTCGACATTGGTGAGGCCTCATCTGGAGTACTGTGTCCAGTTTTGGGCCCCACACTACAAGAAGGATGTGGATAAATTGGAGAGAGTCCAGCGAAGGGCAACAAAAATGATTAGGGGTCTGGAACACATGACTTATGAGGAGAGGCTGAGGGAACTGGGATTGTTTAGTCTGCGGAAGAGAAGAATGAGGGGGGATTTGATAGCTGCTTTCAACTACCTGAGAGGTGGTTCCAGAGAGGATGGTTCTAGACTATTCTCAGTGGTAGAAGAGGACAGGACAAGGAGTAATGGTCTCAAGTTGCAGTGGGGGAGGTTTAGGTTGGATATTAGGAAAAACTTTTTCACTAGGAGGGTGGTGAAACACTGGAATGCGTTACCTAGGGAGGTGGTAGAATCTCCTTCCTTAGAAGTTTTTAAGGTGAGGCTTGACAAAACCTTGGCTGGGATGATTTAATTGGGGATTGGTCCTGCTTTGAGCAGGGGGTTGGACTAGATGACCTCCTGAGGTCCCTTCCAACCCTGATATTCTATGATTCTATGCAAGCTGTAGTTTAAATACATGCCAGTGGGTTGAGGTTTACCTTGGATTTATCTTTCCTTGACCAGCTAATACATGTTAAAGCTGGAACTCCATCTATCCTAGGATTTTAACATGTATCAGCTACCATGTGTTTGCTAACATGGGTTAAAATACACCCTTTTTGCCCAGTGAAGACAAGCCTGTAGACACATTTCTTTGGAACACTGATTTAGCAATGGGACTGGATTTCAGAAAAATCCTTTCAAGATCCCTGGCACGGAAGTAATTACATTATCCAGACAAGGCTGTGACTCCACCCTCCACAACTGAGACTTAGGGCACCTCTTCACTGGCAGTGTTAAAGCGTTGCCACGGCAGCGCTTTAACATGGCTTGTGTAGTTGCAGAGCAGCGCTGGGGGAGAGCTCTCCCAGTGCTCTAAAAAACCCACCTCCGCGAGGGGAATAGCTCCCAGGGCTGGGAGCGCGGCTCCTAGCACTGGGGCACTGTCTACACTGGAACTTTACAGCGCTGAAACTTGCAGTGCTCAGGGGGGTGTATTTTCATACCCCTGAGCGAGAAAGTTGCAGTGCTGTAAAGTGCCAGTGTAGACAAGCCCTATGGCAACACTTGGTGTGGGGGGGTGTGATTCCCACCTCACACACATGTACCTGTGCTAGCACCGCTTGAGCTAGCATGTTACAAATAGCAATGTAGTCGCAGTAACCCAAGAGCAACAGATGGCATCATGCACTAGGCATCCCGAGTACAAACTTTCCTGACTGGTGAGTATGTATTTGGGGAGGCTAGCCCGTGCTACCATGGCTACACTATTATTTTAGTCGGAAGATCACCAGTGGATTGTAGTTTCCTCAGGAAGTCAGTGGTGTCTCGAAGATAGCTGGGAGTGCTGGTAGCGTAGGGCCTGAGGAGGGAGTCTACATAGCCAGACAATCCTGCTGTCAGGGTGCCAATGCCTGAGATGATGGTGTGTCCAGGATTTCCAGGTTTATGGATCTTGGGTAACAGATAGAATACTCCTGGTTGTGGTTCTAGGGGTGTGTCTGTGCAATTTGTTCCTGTGCTTTTTCAGGGAGTTTCTTGAGCAAATGGAGTAGTTTCTTTTGGTAACCCTCAGTGGGATCAGAGGGTAATGGCCTGTAGAATGTGGTGTTAGAGAGCTGTTACCCACCATTGTAACATACACACTTTCTACTTCTATTTCTACGTATGCACAGTATGTTATCTTGGGGCATCCAATGTTAACAAGCATGTCCTGGTGGTAGATGGAGGAGTGTCTACATGTGTCTATTATGTGAATAAGAAGCCATGGAAATAAGGTTTTGGATGGGCCTGGTAACCTCATCACATAAAGCAAAACTACTACAGAAACAAACGCCAGAAGACATATTGGTATGCAGCAGGTTCAAACAAGAGCTCAGCTTCAGGTGAAGAACATGACGGGCATTGGTCAAACCTTTAAGGAAGACCTGGTCCTGAAAATTCCCCTTTTCAAGGCCAGATCAATAATGAAAAGCAGGTTTTAAATGTGAGAACAATGTACAAAAATAGTAAAACTGCTCAAATAATTAAAGAAATAGATCAATACCATCTTGATGTCCTTGGAATCAGTGAGTTATAGATGGACAGGTTTGAACAAACTCCTCTTTAGAGAAAAAAAATAAGACCATTATCTACACTGAGAATGTGGATGATAGACGTGAAGCTGGAATGTCAAACGAAGCTGAGTAGTCACTGACTTAGTGAGAATTAGTCAATGAAAGAGTTATTAGAGCTCACTTTCAGACTAGATTCTTCAGTCACATAATGCTATGAACCAAACAATGAAAAGCCAGATGAGGAAAAAATGCTTTTTAATGATTGGTTACAGGATGTTTTAAGCAGGGTCCCAAAACATGATACTATGGGTGATTTTAATGCAGAGGTTGGAAGTAACAATGAGGTGCTAGATAAAGTTATGGGCAAATGCAACAAGGGGTTGGACATGAATCAAAATGTTGAACAATTAATAGAAATTTGAAGTGTGAACAACCTGGTGATACGTAGATTCCCTCATAAAGAAATCCATCAAGTGACTTAGAACTCCCCAGGTGGTACTACAAAGAACCCGATAGATCATTTCTGCATATCAAGAAAATTTGTCAGCTTTTTAACAGATGTATGTGTATACAGGACAGTCAATATTGGTAGTGACCATAACCTTTGTATTGCTAAATTAAATATCAAGTCAAAGAGGATGAAGAAGGTTAAAATAAGACCACACATCAACACATGATGATGGACATATCTAGGACATGCCTTAATGATGCCACCAACATGACTTCCATGTCAAATGATAATATGGATGCCACCTGTAAAGAGACAAAGTGTGAGTTTCAGAGCCAAGGCTCTAGCCTGAGCAGACTGTTTATACTGTTATTTTTAATTTGCGAGCCCGAGTCAATTGACCCAGGCGCTGAGACTCAGTGCTGCAGGTCTTTTATTGCAGTGTAGACACACATTTAGAAGAGGTAAATGTTCATTTATTGATAGCAAGTGTTGAGAGGCTGAAGATGCTAGCCAAAGAAATGATCTTACAACCTTGTGTAAGACAATGAAACAGCTAACAGGAAACTTTTGTGGTACTGTAGGCCTATTAAAGATGCAAACTGAAAGATTCTTAGTACAGAAGAAGAACAAAGGAAAAGATACACAGAACATTTTCCAATTGCTTTAAATAGACCAAGCCCAGGAGAACTACTAGAAATATGTGATGAAAACCTACCACCAAAGATTGATATGACCTTGGAGATATAAAAATGGAAGAAGTTAGAAAAGCCATCAGTAAACTTAAAAAAAAGTGAAAGTAGCAAAAGGGAATCATATTACTGGGAAAGATGCTTAAATAAGTGAAAAAACAGCCCCTGAGACTTGCCTTGGATTTTTGGACAGAATATGGAGCATAGAAAAGAACCCAACTCAGTGCAAAAGAGGCCTTATAGTAAAATTGTCAAAGAAGGGAGACTTTACCAACTTCAGTAATTGGAAATGAATCCCTTTACTCACAGTGCCTGGGAAAATCAGGTGCAACATCATCCTGGAACTTATCAAGAAACAAATAGATCCCCAACATAGAGAGGAACAAGCAGGTTTCAGGCTTCTAAGATCGTGTGCTCTCAGACATATTATAGAACAAAGGGGCAACCATATCTTGTGATAAATGTTGTATATTTCCAGAGGCTTTGACAACATATACCGAGAGAATCATTGGAAAATTATGACATGCTATGGAGTAACAACAAAAATAATTAGAATAATCAAAGACCTATATGAGAATGCTGAATGTGCAGTCAGATAAGGCAATGAATCAGTCAATTGTTTTCAGTGACAACTGTAGTAAGGCAAGTATTTATTATGCCCCTACAATTGTTTGCATTCACAACAGCCATTCTGGGTGCCTGGATGGTACATCAAAATTAAATTAAATCTGGAGAAAAATAAAAACCATCACATCTGACATTGGTTCAAGCATTTTGCAGTCCAAAGGTATTCCAAATTATGTGCTCTGTAAATATCTGGACTGGAAATCAGGTGCCCTTGAGGTGGTGCTGCCATTCTTTGAATGCAGCTTCAATGGCGAGTAGTTTTTTATCACAGACATCATAACTCTGCTCCACGGGTAAGAGTTGTGGAAGTAGAATGCACATGGAAGATTCACATTGTTGGGATGGTACAGCTCTGATTGCCACATCAACCAGATACAAAAATTGACAAAGAAGTTCATGGTCATTGGGAATTCCACCCTTAACATCCATACTATCATCATTCAGTCCTTCACAGATGTGATAAACCTATGCTGTTTCATTCCATTCAGTATCAACAATAAGGCATTGAAAGTGGACAGTGTAGGCTGATGTGGGCTGGCTGTTTAAGGGGCTGCAGGGCAGCTTCAGCTATACAACTGTAATTCATGTCACTGAAAATACTATAGTTGAGAAGACATGGATGACGTCATCTAAGTTATTTAGCATGGGACTGGACTGTTTCAGCAACAGTGACACCCAATCTGGTCAGTAGGCTAATTATAATCCCTGTCTTGGCACATAAGCAGCTGGAACAGCAAAAGTAGATGTTGGCATTGATTCAAGTAGGCATTGATTCAAGAATCCACAAAATTTCTTTCCATCATCATCAGATATATCCATCAATGGGACACGAGGAGTCCAGTTGTAGGGTTCTGAGAGTTAAGAGGCTTGAACCTGTAGTTGAGGTTGTATCAGGCTCAGCATATCAGTCATACTAACAGGTATGCTAGGGTTTTCCATTACCTGGTAGAAATCATGAAGGGGTGGAGGTGCTGGGGGAGGTAGTTGGTCCTCTGTTCAAACTGTTGTGGAACAAGATAACATTCGCACCAGACTTAGGTTCAGCCAGAGCTGCACTGGGTTTTATTCTGAAAACACAACACAGCACCTATTGGGTAAAAACTAGGCAGCCATGGCTTTGAGCAGACACTGATTGGCACTCGCTGAGTTCTTATATCGTTGGCGTGGCAGCCTCTGGTGGGAAAAGAAGGCAAGCTATACTAATTCAGTTACAAGCCTTGCACGGGCTGCAGGAGTTCCTAACACAACCAAGGACTTTTATGGACAAATGATAAGGGACAATTGAATAACCTTGTTTTTGCTAACATTGTCCTACTTAGTTCAACACATCACTTTAATGAAAGAAAAGACCCAGCTTTTGGCAAACACAGCAAAGTAAGTTGATTTGTTCATCAACGAGGGGAAGACAAAATATATGGCTACCAATGTCCCAAAACATCCATCAGAGGAGATGGAGAAATACTAGACAAAGTAAGTCATTTTACCTATCTAGGGAGTGAGAATTGCAATGATCGTGTGACCTTATTGATAGATTGGTTAATGACTGATTAGTTAATATGGATTATTGATTAGTCTCTTAGTCCACAGTGGTCAATAAAGGTTTGGCCTCCTGAGGGCTACACCATCAGGAATATTAGTATCAGTATCACTAGAATGAGATACTCTAGAAGCACAGGAGAAATAACTGCAATTTATTACAAGTCCCTTTATTAACAAATCCAGGAAGCAGATAAAAATCCCACAAATGCTGAAATACAATAGCAGACAGAGAGATAGTGCAAAGTATTAAGACCTATGACTGGCATCACTCACATCTCTTGCTGGGGGGACCTTGGAGTGTCAGTCATTATCTTCCTCTTCCTCCTCCTCATTATCACCACCACCAGTGGTTGTCATCCTAGAGTATCCCCATGCATTCCTCTAAGCACACGGGCTGGGAAACGTCTTTTATTGTGGTTTATGCTTACTCCTACTAAGGCTCATACACATGCATAAGGGTTCAAACCCTTTTTTCCTTATTCATACCCCCCCCACAAACCACTAATTCAGGGGTGCCCCATTTTTCAGAGGCTACTTCATTAGTTCTTTTTTTACTTATTAATATTTATGTAAAATAGTTACCATAGCAACTTGTGTTCTAGTTAAAATTCCCCAACATGTTGGTACTGGTCGTCTTGTGATACTAGCTGATACATTGTGGCATATGTTCCAATTGATTGCTGCACAGTTTCCAGGACATCAGAAGTTAACACATCTTTTACTGTAATCTTACTTTTACTGGTAAGGTGTTATCTTTCTGTCAACTAGTCATGCCAACCTGTTTCAAACCTGAGGCCTTCTATGGCCACGCTACATATCTTACAGACTTAAAGGCTGTAGACTTTGCATTACAGTCATTACTTACTTATTTGCCAAACAGTCCTAAGAATAATACATGCTTAGCAATCCTAATCCCTATAATGCTATCCCACCTATTCCTGTACTTTTACGTACAACATAAATCTATTCATCACACATTGATTACATATGGATTAGCTACAACAGTAGATAATACAATTAAATGATTATATAAGATAGTTAGCTACAATGGTAACACCATGATAGATGTCAAGGAACAAATACCTAAAACAGCAAACAATTTTCATAAACTTGAAAAGATCTGGAAAAGTAGCAGGATTGGCGCTGACACAAAAATACTATTTTTTAACACAGGCATCATGTCTTCTCCTCCTATACGGAGCAGACTCATGGAAATCTCCAACAAAAATTGCTAAGAAGATCAACTAATTCCAAAGTAAAAGCCAGTGAAAGATTCTAAGGAGAGTAAAACAACTTAAATCATTTTAAAATGTTCGGAAGACAACAATGGACATATGTAGGACATGCTTTAAGGATGCCACCAATGTGAATTCCACATCAAATGATAATATGGACACCACCTGTAACGAGAACAAGAGGAGGACCTAGAGAAAATATTATGCAGAACAATAAAGTAAGAAGCCATATCCATCAACATGACACTCAGAAGCCTGAACAGACCAGCACAAGACTGAAATAAATGATGGAAGCTGGTGGATGCCCTATGCACCTGAGAGTATGGGAAGATAAACAAAGATAAAGAAGAAAGACAATATAATATGCTGTTGGGTTCCAGCAAAGTACTGGATAAAGTCTAAAAATAACTAATAAAGATAAACAAGGCCCCTACATTCTCCCTGGTGAGAGGGCAGGTGACAAGAAGTTTTACTGTCCTTTGGGATGCAATTACTTTGTCCTTAACTGCAGAGTGACCCTTCACCTCCAGTGTTTATTGAATTCAGAGCTGATGTCTGTTTTCATTTCAACCTACAATGGATATCCTGAGGCCAAACCCCTTAACTGCCAAGCGCCAGTGTTTTCAAAAGAGTCTATGCCAGAGGATTATCATGTCTGTTTCATGTTAGAATTAACATTTCCTTTCTAATTCATTTAAAATCAAATATAACCTAGTTGAGGATATGCCTTAATTCACAAACAATTTGCAACAGAATGATTATAATATGTGGTATTAACTCCCAGAAAAAAATTGGGTTAAGATTTCAGATGTTTCCGGGACGCTGCATATTTAAGATCTTTGATTACCTAAAAAGGTGCCTTCACCTGGCACCTCTTCTAGGGAATAAACATAGGAATGAAGAGCTGCCAGTTGATCTATTTGAAACAGAATAGTAGGTATCAAAGCCATGACTCTTTCAAGGAGGCAACAGAAAGTGTTCTGGCAAAAGAGACTTGAAATCTTTACAGTACCTTCAGCTGATGATTTACAGAATGCCACTGTACTAGAAGAAGAGCCAGCAATTTGTCCTGTTGATTGCAATCTGGTTAGAAAGAGTGGCTTGCAAATATGGGAGAAAAAGGCCTGTCTCCAGGCTCATTAAAGTTAATGGAGATCTTTCAATTCCCTTCAATGGGTTTCAGACCAGGTCAGTCTGTACATATGTATCTTCGTAAAGAGTAAGGCGTAACAAAACAAATGCATTATAAACAAGCCTTCCTACAGGAAGGGTACAGTACTGTTAATCATATTGTTTCTTGTTTTCATGATATTCATGGTTTAAAAAAATGGACAAGCGTATCTGAGTTCTCTGCGTGATCTCATGTCCTGCACAAACTGTGACTGCAGGGAGAGATTAAAGAGAAAAGCTAAGACTTAAAGCCAGGTTGAGAGTGGAAGCTGGTTTGGAGCCAATCTGAGCATATCTGTCACAGGAAAAATAACATTACAAATAAAGCCAAAGGAAAGAAGAATTTTGGAATACATGGACCCTCTTAATCTCCTTTAGTCTCACTCAGATATTGTGGCTATTTAGGACATGCTGGAAAACCTCATGCAAAACAAACAGCTTTCAAAGCAACCTCGTACCAATAGATGGTAAAATCAAAGACACTTCTGCTGAAATACCTGTACTTGAAGGAAAGGATACTATAACTGGAAAGTGAGTGATAATTGTTATGCCAAATAGCGCTTCTAAGACCCTTACCAAGGGAAAGTTGGTATCAAAGCACAGGGTTGATTTCCTGAAGTACCTCACAATTTAATTTCCTTTGTTTGATTTACTGCTAGTAGTTTTGCTTACATATGAAGGGGATGTTATATTACAGAATTTAGCGTCTTTGTGGGTGGTTAGTTTTATCTAACCATTTAGGTAATTTTTATCTCAGGCCCAGACATACGACATAGTCTCACTACTATAGTAGCGTTGCTGCCTCAGAAATGCTTTGAAATAAAACAAGACCAAAAAGCAGAAAATGCGAGACAAGGCTACTGTACTCCACAGAAGATATTCCTTTCAAATATGCACAGGGAACTTGGTCTTTGATTTTTTGGTTTCACATCTACCAACTGCCATGATATTCAGTTTGTATTTTTTCTGTTGGGAAAATTACGGTCCTCTCCCCAGAGCCTGAAATATAGCAAAGAATAAATTTATACATGAGATAATTTTTTGGGACATTGAACTAATATTATGGTTGATTCAGAGGCTTTCATCCTCCTTTGCAGAAAATCTACTCTACTGGTGCATAGTAGCCCCTAAGCCAGTTTAGAAGCCAGCATTAAAGGTATGGCCAAGTTTACCTCCAGCTGCCCTAACAGCTCACTGGAGCCATTGACGGCTGCTTAGAGAAGACTTAACAGCGATTTTGCTAACTGTGTGCCTCAAACATTAATAGAGATAACAAGTAAAAACTAAGAAGATCTTTTTAAAAAACCTCACTTTGAAAATACGGTGCTATAAAATTCAGTAGGGGTGAACAATCCCCGCAGTCTCTCGGTTCCACCTAGTGGGTCACGGACAGGCCAGATCCCTTTCCAATTTAGTCCTTCCATTCTGGTGTTTCTCACAGACCAAGTCAACTCCTCCTGTGTCCAGTCAGGAGCTGGGGGGATGGAGGGAACCAGGCCCACCCTTTACACCGGGTTCCAGCCCAGGATCCTGTGGATAGCAGCTGTCTACAATGTTCCCTGTATCAGCTGCATGACAGCTACAACTCCCTGGGCTACTTCCCCATGGCCTTCCCCCAGCACCTTCTTTATCCTCACTGCAGGATCTTCCTCCTGAAGCCTGATCGTGCTTGAACTCTTCAGTCTTCCAGCAGCACGCCTTCTCACTCCCTGCTCCTTGTGCACTCCCCTACTAACTGATGGAACCGGGTGTCGAGATTAGTCTGCCTGCCATAATTGATTCTAGAAAGTTCTTAATTGGCTCCAGGTGTCTTGATTAGCTTGCCTGTCTTAATTGGTTCTAGAAGGTTTCTAATTGCTCTAGGGCAGCCCCTGCTCTGGTCAGTCAGGGAACAGAAAACTGTTTATCCAGTGGCAGTATATTTGCCTTCGACCAGACTCCTATACCCCACTGGTCTGGCTCTGTCACAGATGCCATAGCAAAGAGGATGAACATAATCCTTGGATTTATAAACAGGGGCAGGGGTGTGTAGGGCCCGGGGTGGAAGTGACGAATCCATCACTTCTGGGACCACCTGTGCTGGCCAATCACACCGGCCTGTGGGCCCCTCAAAGCATGGTTCCCAGAGCAGTCGCCCCGATTTGCCATACCCAAGGGACAGCTCTGAGCAGGGGAATGTCAAATAGGAGTAGGGAAGTTGTATAACCTCTGTATACTGCATGGAATACTGTGCCCAGTTCTGCTGTCTGTACTTCAATGAGGTTGCTGAAAAATTAGAAAGGGTTCAGAACAGCTACAAGAATGACTCAGCATCAGGAAAACATGCCTTGTAATGAGAAGCTTAATCTATTTAGTTTATCCAAGAGAAAGTAAAGAGGTGACTTGATCACAATCTACAAATACCTACATAGGGAAGACATTTCTGATAGTACATGGGTCCTTAATCTAGCAGTAAAAGGCATAACAAGATCCAGTGGTTAGACAAATTCAAACTAGAAACAAGGTGCATTTTTTAAATTATGATGGTAATTAACCATTAGAACAGCTTACTGAGGGATATGATAGATTGTCTATCACTTGAGGTCTTCAAACCAAGACTGGATGTCTTTCTAAAAGAAGTGCTACTGTTCAAACAGAAGTCATGGGTTTCATGCAGAGATTATTGGGTAAGATTCTATGGGCTGTGGGATGGTCAGACTAGATTATCATAATGGCCCTTCTGGCCTTTAAATCTGTAAATCTCTAGAAAGTTCTTCCACAGTAAACTTTGTTGGAAGAGAATAAGTGCCGGTATTCTGCCCACTTTTCTCAGCAGCTCCGTTAGCGGTGTTGGGGATGTGGTTCATTTTCAGAGGGAACCCCTCCCCCTCACCAAGCAGGATTTTTATGCTAGTTTATTAGTATTATTATATGTTATGGGACAGCTATATCTTTGTATCATTGATTGCATTTTAAGTACTTGCCAGAAGCATCCTTTGTTATTATTCGGGTACACATCTCTTTTGATGTTATTTTTACAAATCTAAAATATAAATAATGTTTATTTTTAAGTTTATCATTTATTATTACACTGTATTGGCCTTTTCTCCATGGGGGTGGGATGGTCAGAAGAATCTATAACAAAATATTAGCTTGACTTTATATACAAGTAGCTGAACAGTATTTTTCAAATAAAGATGATTTATATGAAATAGTGATGGTGGGCATTTATTTATCCAACCAGTGATTCATATTCACACATGCTTTCCAGCCCTCTGTCTGAATGACATAATTCTTAGCAATACTATCTTCCATACGAGGAACACAGTGTTATCCTTTTCACTGCTGGACAACAAAGCAACGAGTATGTGTAATCTGATGGGTCACTCTGTAAGCTTGGGGACAAAACAGTGAGCCACACCCAGTTCTGTTTTAGCCTTTTGCACAGGCTCTTTCATTACTTTCTTATACAAATGCAAGAAATATGGAAACGTAAAAAAAGTGATAGTATTGACCTGGACTGGTTTTGCAGGGTCCTCTATATTCCAGTAGCTAAAGGATCATGGCCCTCCCTTAGCCTCAGGGGACCACAAGACTGCATCTGCTACTGCCCCGCCCCCCTGCCCCGCCCTCTTCTGTTCAGAGAAGTGTTTGTCTTTCTTCTCCTCACCCCCCCTTTACAGAGCTGAGTCCTATCTTATATCTTCCATCTGGGACTCAGTTCTAATCATTAGTTGCTGCTTAGCTGAATCATCTTATTCCCAACACCAGCATGCTGGGCTTCTCCTTAGGTGAAGGCTTGCTGCTCCTCAGCTCTGCAGGTCCTTGAAGGGACAGGCCATCCTGCTACAGTGTGGATAGCGATTTACAGTATTCTGGGATTCTGCTGCTGTAGTGAATCAGAGGGTTTTAGTGCTTTCAGTGAAAAGCATTCAGTTACGTATTTTACATGCAGCTGATGCATAGAGTGTCAAGAATTTTCAATTAGAAAAATAATGTGCAAAAAGAAAAGGAGTACTTGTGGCACCTTAGAGACTAACCAATTTATTTGAGCATGAGCTTTCGTGAGCTACAGCTCTCTCAGATTGTCTGCTACCTACAAGTCATCAGTGCAGGTATTGATTTTGTTCTAGTCAGCAAAGTCTATTTCCTGTTAGCCATCCAAATGTTAACACCCAGCTAGTTTTCCATTGGCTATTTACCATTTCAAATGCAGATAATTTGTTGGCTAATGGTTATATATGCTCCAATTAGAAACAAGCCTCCTGACAGGCATGCTTTACTGTTTTTAAATACCAACCAGCAGGCAAGCAAGAACCCCTGGGAAGGCCAAACCTGACATGGTTGCCTATTGGCTTTTCAATTGTCAAGGAGAAACCAGATGACTGGAGGCAAGTTGCAGAGTTTGTACATTTAAAGCAAAACATTTTATTCTTGAGTGTGCGCAGATATGTAAATTAATGCATGTTACTGGTGCTGAATTTTGCAACTGCCCTTAGGTAATGGTGAATAATGTACATTCTGCTACCTGCATAGTTCCTTGAGATTCTATTGTCAAAGCAGTAAAAGGACTAAGAAAACATCAAATATTAAAAGAAAGTGAATTTGCCTGATGGAATTCTTTTTTTTCCCCAGTAAGCAATTAGCAAATAAGTTTGTTTGCCTTGAAGTGATCAATGGTTTGTGGACAGCCAATATGGGCTCTTTAGTAGGCAGCTAGATGGCTGTGAGTCTTTTGAATGGACTGTACTCACTAAAAGATGACCAGCCAACTTTGTCATTCTTGTTAATTGAGTTGCTGCCTGCCTGCAAGAGCATATCTGTTAGTGAAGCTGGCTACTCCATTCAGCAAACAGAAAATGAATGCAAATTACCTGAAAAAGTTTCACCTTTCATACATTGTCAATAGAAACCTGACTGCTATAAAAGGTGTGTGGAAATGTACTGCATAATATTTTGAAGACACTTAGAAAATAAGGCTTCCAGGTTGTAACCCAGGTTCTCTATGCTTCCATTAATACAGCCCTCTTGTGTTACGAGGCTTATTTCATAAAATGTGTAAAGTGTTTTAATGAGAGATGGGTGAATAATGAAAAAAAATCCACAAATATTCATTTGTATTTTCTTTCTTTCTAGTTCTAGGAAAGCATGACCTGCTTGTGAATATTCTGCATGAAGTAAAAGAGGTTAAACTTATCAGATAAATAATCGTTGCTTTTAATTTTGTGGATAAAAGTGCAAAATAGTAATAATAAATCATTATTAATAAGTGATTCATAATAATAATGCTCATTTTATAAAACCCAAATTCTTACATCGTCTTTCGTTGGGAGCTAAGCTTGATTGTCTGAAAGAATGTAAGTGCTTGATTTACTCACAAAAAGTGCTTGTGACAATAACAACATGATGTGGAGTGCGCACATTTTCTACATTGCCTGTCACTGATGCTTAACAGGCTGTGGCTCCTCACTGGTGGGAGGAGTACATAAAGAAAGGACACAAAATCACTCTGCCTGTGTAAAAGTAAACACATTCCCCACACTAAAAGAAAAGAAGGACTTGTGGCACCTTAGAGACTAACAAATTTATTTGCGCATAAGCTTTCATGAGATCGGATGCATTCAGTGGAAAATACAGTGGGGAGATTTATATACACAGAGAACATGAAACAGTGCGTGTTACCATACACATTGTAACCAGAGTGATCACTTAAGGTGAGCTATTACCAGCAGAAGAGTGTGGGGGGGTACATTTTGTAGTGATAATCAAGGTGGGCCATTTCCAGCAGTTGACAAGAACGTCTGAGGAACAGTGGTGCGGGGAGGGGGGATAAACATGGGGAAATAGTTTTACTTTGTGTAATGACCCATCCACTCCCAGTCTCTATTCAAGCCTAAGTTAATTGTATCCAGTTTGCAAATTAATTCCAATTCAGCAGTCTCTCCTTGGAGTCTGTTTTTGAAGTTTTTTTGTTGAAGTATTGCCACTTTTAGGTCTGTAATCGAGTGACTAGAGAGATTGAAATGTTCTCCAACTGGTTTTTGAATGTTATAATTCCTGATGTCTTATTTGTGTCCATTTATTCTTTTACGTAGAGACTGTCCACTTTGACCAATGTACATGGCAGAGGGACATTGCTGGCACATGATGGCATATATCACATTGGTAGATGTGCAGGTGAACGAGCCTCTGATAGTGTGGCTGATGTTATTAGGCCCTGTGATGGTGTCCCCTGAATAGATATGTGGGCACAGTTGGCAACGGGCTTTGTTGCAAGGATAGGTTCCTGGGTTAGTGGTTCTGTTGTGTGGTGTGTGGTTGCTATTGAGTATTTGCTTCAGGTTGGGGGGCTGTCTGTAAGCAAGGGCTGGCCTGTCTCCCAAGATCTGTGAGAGTGATGGGTCGTCCTTCAGGATAGGTTGTAGATCCTTGATAATACATTGGAGAGGTTTTAGTTGGGGGCTGAAGGTGATGGCTAGTGGCGTTCTGTTATTTTCTTTGTTGGGCCTGTCCTGTAGTAGGTGACTTCTGGGTACTCTTCTGGCTCTGTCAATCTGTTTCTTCACTTCAGCAGGTGGGTATTGTAGTTGTAAGAATGCTTGATAGAGATCTTGTAGGTGTTTGTCTCTGTCTGAGGGGTTGGAGCAAATGCGGTTGTATCTTAGAGCGTGGCTGTAGACAATGGATCGTGTGGTGTGGTCTGGATGAAAGCTGGAGACATGTAGGTAGGAATAGCGGTCAGTAGGTTTCCGGTATAGGGTGGTGTTTATGTGACCATCGCTTATTAGCACTGTAGTGTCCAGGAAGTGGATCTCTTGTGTGGACTGGTCCAGGCTGAGGTTGATGGTGGGATGGAAATTGTTGAAGTCATGGTGGAATTCCTCAAGGGCTTTCCCACACTGAATGTAAACTTTTCCAAGCTACCTAGTATATATACAAACTGCTCATTCATAAAGGACTTCTGCCAAATACTTATGACATATTCAGTACCACAGTGATGTACAACATAGGCACCGACGCCATGCAAAATTTTGCAGGTGCTTAGCACCCACAGACAGACAGCTCTCCCTCTCCCCCCAGCACCTTTCCGTTGCCGGCAGCCCTGCTGATCAACTTCTTCTCCTCTCTCCCAGCGCCTCCTCCAGATTAGCTGTTCTGCAGCATGCAGGAGCGGGGATGGGGTGCGCTTAAGGGAGTGGGTGGAAAGAGGCAGAGAAGAGGCAGGGCGGGTGTGGGAAGAGCTGAGGTGGGGTGTGGCCTTGGGGGAAGGGGTGGAATGGGGGTGGGGCTTGAGGCAAGGGGGATTTGAGCACCCCCTGAGTAGAGAGGAAGTCAGCGCCTATGATGCACATTATTGATCTATGCATCGATGTTACATACACAATCTCAGAGCCATTTTAAAGCAACATTCAAAAACACAAAATGATGCGACACATTTGTACATAGATTCAATTCATAAATTGCAAGATCAGAAGGGACTGCTGTGATCATCTAGACCGATCTCCAGCACAACACAGGCTACAGAACTTCCCTGAAGTAATTCCTGTTTGAACAAGAGTGAATATTTAAGAAAAACATCCAATCTTGATTTTAAAATTACCAGTGACGCAGAATCTACCACAACCCTTGGTAAATTGTTCCAGTGGTTAATTACCCTTTCTGGGTAAGAATGTATGCCTTATTTCCAGTCCAAGTTTGTCTGGTTTCCATATGACCTTGTTATAGCCTTGTCTTTAGACAAAGCGGCCCATTTTCAAATATTTCTTCCCTAAGTAGGTACTTATAGACTGTGAACATAAAGTAGAATATAATACATTCTGTTATATCACACTTTTCATGAGTAGATCTCAGTGCTTTGGAAAAGGATCAGTGTCATTTCCCGCTTGTTATAGGAGGTGAAACGTCTTCTGGTGTATGGCTTATGATGACACAAACAATGAATTAGAAGTGATGTAGCCACTCTATCATGGCAGCAGCATCCGGAGATAGCAAGCAAATGCATCCACCATCCAGACGGCACTGAGGGCTGTCCATAAGCAGGTGGCATGCTGTTCTTGAGCTTCACAGGCACAGGATGGAGCACTGAAGAAACCCCAATGGTAAAGATGTGTGTTACACCACCTGTGACCATAACGTATCCTGTTGCAATGAAGAAGGATCTTTCAGTTCAGCTGGTTGTCTGAGGGGCATGTGAGAGCTGATCTGGTGAGACTAGGGGATGCAGACCTGAGTTGGCTATCTGCGAAGAAATGTGCCATTGATCCAAAATATAGTCCCACAACACCTATTGCTGCCATTCCTTAGACAGGTTGTGTCTAATGTATTCTTCTTTAGCCAGCATTTTTGATGTGACTTTGAGATGAAATTATGAAGTAAGGTGTCTGTCTAACTGGCTGCAGCAGCAATGTGGCCAGGACCCTCCATTCACAACTAATACCCGGGGGAGCAATGCCCACCAAGGCTGGAAGGTTGGAGACTGCAGTTCTCCAGGTCAGACCAGTGAGGACATGAAGGGCACAAATGATTGCTGAGTCCAACTTGCCACTAGAGACCCATGCTGTCACATAGTATTTGGCAGGTACAACAATTAGGACATTGGTAGATGTCCATAACATTGCAGCACCAGCACCCCATGAGTTGTTGTTAAGTCAAGAGACGAAAGTCAGGTACAGAGAGGCAAAGCGACATTCCCGAGGTTATCCAACAGGCCAGTGGCAGAGTGTGAATAGAATTCCGTTCTTATTCCCTATCCACTAGGCCAAAATGCCTGTCAAAATATATGACGTATCTATTTTACATATTTCCCAGACTTCATTTGGAAATATAGTTTAGGCTATTATAATTTCCTGGTTAGGTTTATGTGAACCATTTCCCTCTGCTGGATATGATCATAACTGAGCAATTGTGTGTCATAGTCATTAAACTGCTAACAGCTGAAGGAGATTACCTAGGAGACCGTTTGATAGGGGTTTAAGCTTTCAGGAGCAGGAAAATCTGTGTTCTATCCCTCATTATGTACTGAGCTGCAATGGCATACCTTAAATTGACAACTGCGTATCCTGAGGAAGCCACAAATTTCTTCTTCTGTTTGATTTGTCGGAATGAATGTGTGAGACCAATACTAAGGCAGTGAGAAGACAGAGCCTGCAGTCATTGTGACCTGCCAGAAAAAGGGTCCATTGCATTTGGATAACTTTGTTTGTGCTTATAACTTGACAGGGTGTAGGGCTTTGTCCTGAGACCTTCTTCACCCTTTCACAAACTTAACACTGCATGAGTGGGAAAAGAAATAATAATGTGGTTGGCTCCAATTTAGGACAGCAGCTGTAGCACACATACGTACCTCTCCTGTCACAGAATGAACATACAAATCAGAATCTCTATTTTCATTTATTTCGATGGCAATCATCATTACAATAATCAGGCGCTCGTGCAGGGATTTAAATTTGACCACTTCCGGAGGGCACGATAAACACAGACAAATGAAAGTTCACGTCACACACACACGCATGGCAGATTTCTCAGGACGCCTCTGGTGCGAATGTCCAGCACCGAAGAGGCAGCAGCGTGCTCTGGCAATGGCACTCTCCTTGTCCCTGCAGCCCAAGGAGGGAGGAAGCAGCAGGGTTGCTGGCTGAGCTCCTCCTCCCCTCACTCCTAAAGCTGCTGCTTCTCCTTCCCTGCTGCTGGATTCCCAGCACTGCTACCTGCTTTGCAGACCTCCCACAGAGGTGAGTCAGAGGGGTGGAGGCAGAGGCAATGCATGGAACTCCAGCAGCAGGGAAGGAGAAGCAGTAGCTGTAGGGGTAACGTATTTACTTTCACAACTCCCCTGGGAAATAGGAAAGTATATTATTATCCCCATTTTACAGATGGAAAATGATAATAGAATCATAGAAATGTGGGGCTGGAAGGGCCCTCAAGAGGACATCTATCCCATCTCCTCGTCTTGAGGCAGGATACGTACACCATCCCTAGCAGATGTTTGTCTAACCTATAAAATCTCCAATAACAGGGATTGTGCGACCTCCAAAGTAACATGTTCTACTGCTCAATTATCCTTATGGTTTGAAAGATTTTCTTAGTATCAAACCTAAAGCTTCCTTCCAGCAAATTAAGCCAATTACTTTTTGTCCTACTGTTGGTGGACATGGAGAACAATTGATCACCCTTGTCTTTAATGCAATGGCACACAGAGAAAGTGACTTGCCCACAGTCACACAGGACTTCATAAGCTTTATTCCAGAGCTCTTGAGGATTAAAGCTAGGAATGATGACACAGTTCAGGCAGTCTTGCCTTTGTTCTGTACTTGCACAGAAAGGCAGAGTATTGTCCTCAGTGTGACTGTGAAACTTATTGATAGAATCAAGCTCATGCTATTTAAGAAATAAAGAGAGGCACCAGAGCATGAGCTAATTTGTGAAGATTTAGATCATAATATGGCATGATGTATGAAGTGAGGTTGCTCTGCATGTGATGTATGCATGAGTAATTTCTTAAAAATATTTAAATATTTTCATAGAATCACAGAAAGGTAGAGCTGCATGGGACCTTGAGAGGCCATCTAGTCCAGCTTCCTGTGCTGAAGCAGGCTCAAGGACACCTAGACCAGTGGTTCTCAACAAGGGGGTACATGTAGCCCTGGGGCTATGCAGAGATCTTCCAGGGGGGTACATCAACTCATCTAAATATTTGCCTAGTTTTACAACAGGCTACCTAAAAAGACTAGCAAAGTCAGTAGAAACTAAAATTTCATATGGACAATGACTTGTTTACACTGCTCTGTACACTGTACACTGTACAGTACTGCCACCTATTCAGTTATTCCCCATTTTGTAGCTGTGCATTTGATTTCTTCCTTCCTAAGTGAAGTACTTGGCACTTACCTTTTATTGAATTTCATCTTGTTGAATTCAGACCTGTTCTCTAGCTTTTCAAGGTCCTTTTGAATTCTAATCCATGTTTCTATTAAATTCAGCAGCAGCAGCAGCAGCAGAAGAAGAAGAAGACAAAAAGGGAAAAACAAATATCTGAAATTTCAAAATATTTTTAAGTATTCAAACACTCCAACAAACTGAAAATTTCAAATTGAAACTAAATGAAATGAAAACATCCTTTTATAAACTCGTTGAAAAATGTCACTGTAAACAATGTTCATCTATGAGAGTTTGTTTTTGAGATGGTGTTTGGTGTGGTGTTTGTACACTCCAGTGCACAGTTGTTGGGGAGAGTTTTTACCCTTTGCAGTACCCACTGGGGCAGCCTCCCTCTTCATTCTCACGCACATGATGCAGGCATAAAGGAATGAGCTGCCCCAGACTCCCCTCAGTTCCTTCCTATCATAACAACTCCAACAGAGAGGGGAAGGAAGGCGGATCATGGAATGGACATGTGCAACACTTCTCGAAGAACAACACTTACAGACGAGTCAGTAACCATTTTTTCGTTTTTTGCGTGGGATTGGCATCTATTTGAACAAGGACTGCAGGACCACTCATCCAAATTTAGCATTGTCTCTAGATTGTTGAGAGACTGCGGAGTGTGAGACAAATGTATGACATGATAACCAGGATGCCACATCGCAAATGTCTAATACTGGCACATTAGCCAGAAATGCCACAGTGGCCACTTGGAATCTAGTTTAATGGGATCTATCCAGAGGCTCCATGTGAGCCAGCTGGTAACATAGGTAAATACAACTGGATATCCATGCTGAAATCCTCTGTGTGGAAACTGGGTTGCCCTTCATTCTGTCTGCAAATGCAACAGAAGATCTGAGAATAAGATCTGAAATGCTTAGTCTGCTCCAGATAATATGCTAACACTTTTCTGACGTCTAGTGTGTGCAAGTGACTCCTCTCCCTTCTTACTGTGAGGCTTTGAGAAGGGTGGCTAGCAAATTGCCTGGTTGATATAAAAATAGAAGACCACTTTTGTAATGAACCTTGGATGGGGACGAAGGTAGATTTTATCTGAATAAAAAAAGTATATGGAGGATGTGACACTAATGCCCTCAACTCCCCTACTCTTCTGGCCAATTTAATGACCATTTAAAATGCTACTTTCATTGAAAGGTGTAACAGATAGCAAGTCATTAGAGACTTGAATGGGCAACCCATCAGCTTTGTCAAGACTAAATTCATGCTTCCTGGTGGTATAGGTTATGTACATATGGAAAAATCCTGCCCATGCCCTTTAAAAATCTTACAACCATTGGGTTGGAAAAAAGGGAACAGTTATCCACAGGAAGGTGAAATGCCTATAAAGCTGCCCAGGTGTATTCTAATTCAATTAATTGCTAATCCTTGATGTTTCACATACAAAAGATAGTCCAGAACATGCTGAATAGAACCTAGAACAGGGGGGACCTCTTTCAGCCTCGACAAGACAGAAAATTTCTTCCACTTACGCAGCTAAGTTGTCTTTATTGGTGGTTTTCTACTATTCAGCAGTAGCTCCTGTACCTCTCTGGAGCAGGACTCTTCCACCAGTGTTAGCCATGAAGTCTCCAGGCTTGGAGGTTGGGGTGGAGGATGCTGCCCTGATTCTGCAAAACTAGGTCTGGATGAAGTGAGAATGAGGGATGACTGAGAGGTACAAGAGCTGGGAAAACCAGCATTGAAGAGACCATGATGGAGCAATCAGTATAAGACTAGCTTTGTCCTGTTTAACTTTGAACTCTGGGCAGAAAAAAGGATGGGGGGAGGAGGGGCGGAACATACAGCAGACCCTTTGACCATGGCAGTAGAAAAGCATCTGTCAGTGAATCTGGGCTGTGATCTGCTCTGGAGCAGAACTGGTGACATTTTGTTTTGTCCTTGGTAGCAAACAGATCCAGCTGGGGAGTTCCCCAGAAGAGTGCAACCACCATGGTGGCAGAGGCCATGTTGCGTACAGCAGAATCTGCTGCATTGAGACCCACCTGTAGAGCCATTCTTGTGACCAGCTTGACCTCCTCTATCAAAGCAAGGAACTCTTGTTTCACTTTATCTGGGAGCTTATCTTTAAATTTCAAAACCACATCCCACAGCATGAAATGGTAATGTCCCAGCAAAGCTTGCTGGTTTGCAATGTAAATCTGTAATCCACCTGTGGAATAAAGCTTCCTCTCAAATAAGTCCAACTTCCTTTCCTTTTTATTCTTTGTGGTTGAGGCCTGGTGCTCTGTCTTTCCTTTTCATTGGCTGCTGCAATGACCAGGAAGCCTGGAGGAGGATGGTTATACAGATGCTTGAACCCCCGAGAGAGGATATAATACCTTCTTTCTACTCTTACAAAAGTCAAAGAAAGGGGAGCTGGGCATCTGCCGTGGTATCTTGCTCGGTTCTGAGATACATGAATGCATCCGATGAAGTGAGCTGTAGCTCATGAAAGCTTATGCTCAAATAAATTTGTTAGTCTCTAAGGTGCCACAAGTAGTCCTTTTCTCTTTGCAAATACAGACTAACACGGCTGTTACTCTGAAACCATTCAGTTATTTGCAGAGCTATTCTAGCTGGGGCTGCAGATGTTAGTATGTCCAATAGCTTGTTGGATTTTTCCCGGACCTCTTCTGGGTGGATATTAAGACTGATAGCCATCTTCCTCAACAGCTCCTGAAGAGTTTTAAATTCATCTGGAGGTGGAGAAATAGGCTCTGCCACAATTGCTTCATCAGAAGTTAAGGAAGAGGATGTTAAGAGCTCCAGGAGCAGGTCCATTTCCTGGTCCTCTTGCAGTTGCTTGTGAGAGGATCCTGACTCTGCTCAGTGCTGGGCTAGATGCCTATGCTACAGTGCTTGTGGTGATGATGCTTCAGGCACCCAGCAGATGAAACTGGATGACATGGCTGTGGGGATGCTCTTGACTGGGGAGGGGGAGGGGGAGGGGAACCACATGAGTTCCAAAAGGGCCACTGGTGTGACTCTGGATCCCACCAATTGAAAGCCCAAGAGTCCTTCCTGTAAGCTCCATGATGGTACTGGGGTGGAAACCAGAGTGGGCAAGTGGCAAATCCCTCTTGATGGGATTGGTTAAACTGATATACCTAGGAACCCACTTCATAGTCAGATGAGGACGAAGCTTCTTCTTGAGACCAAGGTGGCACTGAAGCCATAGGTATCAGAGAAGAAACCTCAGATTCTGCAGAAAGGGGAGCTGGGGATATCATCTGTGGCTTTCCCCCAGATGGTACTGGCCTGACTGGCACCCTGACAGCAACCTCTGGTGGTGCTGATTGGTGCAGAGGTGCAGGCACTAGAGGAAATATGGTGGGCACATTGTTGGGCGAGACTCTTGAACCACTAGTCATTGCAGCACTGTGAGGGTCAACACCTATCACAACTTCAAATGCCTCAAGAGTAGATGGTGCAGGGAAGATACTCTGAGATACCGTGGTGCTAGGAGATGCTGATGAAGGTACTTTGGGAGCTGGTCTTTGGGCATCGGGCTCTGAAGTCAATGAACTCCCCTGTTGAGAGGTATGCCCTGGGGAGTGCTTCCTCTTTGAAGGCCCTCCCAAGATTTTATCAGACCTCATCCTTTTTGATTCCTTTGACAACGTCAGGACTGATTCCGATTTCTGATGCCTCTTCTTTGGAATGGGGAACACTGATCTGCTTCTTGGAACTGACAAGCTACTGACTGATGCTGAAGTGCTTGGTACCTGGACTGATGGAGAGGGCTCAGATGGAGGCCATAGCACGATGAGCAGATATATTAACCTGGCTGCCCTGTCTTTTTTGAATGGGGATTAAAGTCTTCACAAATGCTGCACCTGTCACTCACATGAGCCTCCCACAAGCACTTATGGCAGCTGGGGTGGGGATCACTATTTGACATAGCCTTACCACAAGGCAGGCAGAGCCTGAAACACCAGAGAGAATGTTATACCTCCAGCAGTGGGGCCGATACCCTACCTGGGTGCCAGAGCCTGTACAAACAACAAAACCAAAACCAATATTTTTACTAACTAACTAACTAATTAACTATTCATGGGTACTACATACAGGTATCAAGAATGAATTGCAGAAGCAAGGACAGGGAGATCCAACAACCATCACGGGTGGTAGGAAGGAACTGAGGAGGGCTTGCGGTGACTCACCCCTTTATGCTTGTGCAATGTGTGTGAGATAGCAGAGGGTGCTCAAGCCACCCTGATGGGTACTGCTAAGGGTAAAAACTCTCCAACTGTGCACTGGAGTGAACAAACCTCCACAGTGGAATGGACATGCGCAATTACATGAAGAAGAATTTTTTGGTTAAAATATTTTGACCAGCTCAGAGACGGTTGGCAATACTTTGTCAGGTTAGTAAGTGGCTGGAAAACCTCAGAGGGTCTGTAGGGTGAGATATTGGAGCTCCAGTAATTGGCACTTTTCCCCCTATAGTGAACCAATACTCCCAGCATAATGCTAAGGTGGGCATGCTGTTGCTTGAGGTGCTCTTGACCGTTTGGGTCAGTAAAAAGCCTGTAGCACTTCTGGGAAGTGTAGGGGGATTAACACCAGTGTTCCTACCAAATGCCAATGCAGGAGGTATATTCTTCCTACCTAAATTACACAGGCTTTTTGAATTACATACAAAACCAGTTTCTGTCCTAAATTGTTGTTTAGTTCTGCTGTGCATTAACTGGGCCATACACTGCTCCACTGGAGCCAGTATAAGCAATGCCAATAATTTCAGGAGCAAGACTGCTGTTTTACCATAGAAGTGGCTGCATTTCCCTCTGTAAAGTAATATATATGTCAATTCATACATTTATAAAAGCCTATAGGCTCCTTTTCAATAAGAGGTACCATAAAATACTATTTCTTTATAGTATCTTATAATATATAAGTGAAATAGCATTATTACATTGGTTGCACAACAGTTGCATTCATATTATATTATATTATATTATATTAATATCATAAAACTGAAAAAAAGAGCAATCTTTATGCAGCATTATCTGGAAAAAAGTTGCAGACAACAAGCTCTCTTAGACTGTTCTCCCAAGTGAAGTCATGGAAGCTTTTCCCTTGAGACAATTAGAACTGAGCACTGGGAAGGCACTACGTGCAATAATCCTGCATTAGTGGGGGCTAGATAAGGGGTCTGATTCTACTCTCACTGAAATGAGTAGGATCAGGCCCTAGATGCGGGGCTGACTCCAGTTTTTGTGCCGCCCCAAGCGGCGAAGAAAAAAAAAAAACCCGATTGAGCTGCCACCGAAGTGCCGCCGAAGAGGAAGAGCGGGAATGAAGGACCCACCGCCGAATTGCTGCCGAAGACCCGCATGTGCCACCCCTTTCTATTGGCCACCCCAGGCACCTGCTTCCTTCGCTGGTGCCTGGAGCCTGCCCTGCCTAGATGACTGATAGCCCTTTTCCATGTCTAATTTCTGTGAGTTATAAATCTGCCCTTGTATGTCTCCTTACAGCCCCCGTTGTCAGAATGTCTGAACACTACATAATCTTGTAAATGTATTTAAGCACAGCACCACAGTGAGGAAGGAAAGAGCTATTTCTCCACTTTACAGATGGTGAACTAAAATGTGGAGAGACTAGAAGACTTTCCCAAGGAAAGTCCCACCGGAAGTCTAGGACAGAGCAGGGGATTGAGTCCCAGGCTAGCACCTGAACCTTTCTTCCTTTCTGAATGTGTACTTATAACTCTCATTGACTTCAACCAGAGCACGATAGGCACTTTGGAGGGTAGGCTTTGGCTTTATTAAAATTCTACAACCTTGTAATATTAAGATGGTCAGCTCCTCTAACCACCCACTTCGTAAAACACATATGTGTAGCATAGTGGTTATCAGAACCTGAGTTCTGCTTCCTGTTCTTTAGCAGGTATAGATGTGGTCGCTTTTCTTCTCTTTATTATATGTAAATAATTTTCCTCTGTCCCCCATTCTCATTCCCAACTCTCCTGTCTGTCAACTTGTTGTGGAGCGGAAGTTGTGACATTTGCATCAGCTACTGCTGGATGTTACCCCTCAGATATATTAACAAAAAAGTCAAGCATAAAGGACTGTTCTTTTGAAAATGTGCCTGTTGGAAATGTAAGATTCATGGTAATATGAATGAAAATGCAACAAAGACACATGAGTTGCCAGCTCCCTGAGTCATATGTCAAAAGGACAAGTTTATCTAGACATCCCAGAATTAAAAAGAAAAAAAATGTTATGAAAATGTGGTTTTTAATCATATCCATTTGATAAAAAGGTCACAGGAAAGAAGTGAGGAAGGTTGGAAATGAATGTTCCTGCCCACACCCGCAGCCTGAATGAAGTGATTTAAATTAAATATAATTGCACTTTTTCTTTTTAGGCCATTAGGTATGATTGAGGAAGACAAATGTTTTTAAATGAGGATTGCATAGACCTATGGCTGATGAGGCAGTTATAGCATGTCATTGAATTACCCTGCAACAAGAAAGTAAGTAGAGCTAAGCAATTCTGAAGGTTAAATTCACCTCTCAGATGCACACAGGCAATCCTAATTAAGCAAGCATCCCTCCTGTGGGAAGGCAGTGTGGTTTTAAGGACAGGTCACTGGCCAGGGACTCTAGAGATTTGGGTTCTATTCTTAATTCTACTATTAGCCTGGTATGTTACCTTGGGCAAGGTACTTAATTCTCTCTGTCTGTTTTCTTTCCCACTTCTTGTCTATTTAGACCATGAGCTTTTCAAAGCAGAGAAGGACTCTTACTCCATGGTTGTGCAATGCCTAACACAGTCAGGCTCTGATCTCAGTTGAGGCCTCTAGGCACTACTAATACAAATAATAATAACTCCATAATCTGGAATGGCGGCTTTCAAATGACAATAGTGAGAGAAAGAGAGGATAGGAGGAAAATAGTGGGGGATGGAAAGGAACACACAAGTAAAGGGAAAACAGAGCGGGGTCTCAAGTTTCTCCAGCTGGAGTATCTGATGGTGTGGTGGTGGTAGTCAGGCATCCCCACTACGTGCTGAGGTCAGGGTATCACAACAATGTGATGACTCTTGAGGCTCACGAATGAAGGACAGAGTCCCTGGAGTGAAACGGAGTCCTGATGACCCTTCCCACTCCTCCAGAAATCTCTCAATCAGCCACCTCCCACAATGTCCCTCTCATTAAGGACCTCAGAAGAGAGGTGACCACCCATCCCAAATTGGGCAGGACAGTCCCGAAATGCAGAGTTGAAGTCCTGGTCCCAGATTCCCTGTGGTGCATTTGTCCCATATTCCCTGAGGTGCTGCTCCATGCTTGCCCGAGGCTCAGGGGTAGTGCCAGCCTCTTCCTGGTGAGGGAGGGGAACCTATGTGGGCCTTAGCCCCCTACTATGAGGCCCCGCCCACTTCTCCTCCTTTCTTTCCTGAGGCCCCACCCCCTGGCCAGTCCAGAAGCAGGAGCCAAGTAAGTAGTAAGAACCACCCAGGGAGCCTGGGCCACTGTGGAGAGTCTCACACTTTCCACCTGCCCTGGGCAGCATGCCCTGGGAAGTGGGAACATGGGCCGAGGGCTGCTCTTGGGCACCCCGGTCCCCCCACCCAGGGCTGGTGGGGGGTCCGGGGCTCCCCGCAGCAGCCTGGGCTCCCTGGGTGGCTCTTTCCACAGCTCGGCTCTGGCTTCCAGCCTGGCCAGGGGGCGGGGACTCAGGGGGAAAAGGAGGAGGAGGGCGTGGGGCCACAGAGGGAGCATGGCTCCTGGATCTACAACCTACCCTGAAGGACGACCCATCACTCTCACAGATCTTGGGAGACAGGCCAGTCCTTGCTTACAGACAGCCCCCCAACCTGAAGCAAATACTCTCCAGCCACCATACACAACAGAACCACTAACCCAGGAACCTATCCTTGCAACAAAGCCCGTTGCCAACTGTGTCCACATATCTATTCAGGGGACACCCTCATAGCGCCTAATAACATCAGCCACACTATCAGAGGCTGGTTCACTTGCACATCTACCAATGTGATATATGCCATCATGTGCCAGCAATGCCCCTCTGCCATGTACATTGGCCAAACTGGACAATCTCTACGTAAAAGAATAAATGGACACAAATAAGACGTCAAGAATTATAACATTCAAAAACCTGTCGGAGAACACTTCAATCTCTCTAGTCAGTCGATTACAGACCTAAAAGTGGCAATTCTTCAACAAAAAAAACTTCAAAAACAGACTCCAATGAGAGACTGCTGAATTGGAATTAATTTGCAAACTGGATACAATTAACTTAGGCTTGAATAGAGACTGGGAGTGGATGGGTCATTACACAAAGTAAAACTATTTCCCGATGTTTATCCCCCCTCCCCCCACCACTGTTCCTCAGACGTTCTTGTGAACTGCTGGAAATGGCCCATCTTGATTATCACTACAAAAGGTTTTTTTTTCTCTCCTGCTGGTAATAGCTCACCTTACCTGATCACTCTCGTTACAGTGTGTATGGTAACACTCATTGTTTCATGTTCTCTTTGTATATAAAATCTCCCCACTGTATTTTCCACTGCATGCATCCGATGAAGTGAGCTGTAGCTCATAAAAGCTTATGCTCAAATAAATTTGTTAGTCTCTAAGGTGCCACAAGTACTCCTTTTCTTTTGGCTCCTGTATGTGTCCCCCTTTTGCCTTTTGAGTAGGTGGTCACCCTAGTGATGGGTGGAATAGCCCATCCTCTCATTATTTTGTCCACTGTTTATGCCTAATTTCCTACACACCAATTTAGTTCCCTTGATTTCCTGTCTCATACTCTTTATCAAGCATGATTTTTATACAGTCCTTGCTGTAGCTCACGAAAGCTTATGCTCAAATAAACTGGTTAGTCTCTAAGGTGCCGCAAGTACTCCTTTTCTTTTTGCGAATACAGACGAACACGGCTGCTACTCTGAAACCTGCGTTATATGAGTAGACCTTTTTTGTTTGGACTAATTCAGTCTCCCTTTCGTACCTTTTTCCATTAATATTTATTGTTATAGGTGATTGGAACATTTTATAAACTTCCCCACAGTTAGGATTACAATTGTGGTAGGCCTGCTAGGATCCAATGATTACAACAGTTCAAATTTTGGCAAGACCCTGGGTAAGTTACTTTACCTCTCTGAGCCTTTGTTTTCCCTCCCACTATAGTCTATCTTGTGTATTGATACTGTAAGCTCTTAGGAACAAGAACTATCTCTTACTGTGTGTATGTACCGTGGGTAACATAATGAAGTTCTGATCTTGGTCGGTGCCTCTAGGTACTATTGTAATAAAAAGTGAAATAATAAATAATAATAAAACTCTTGTGCTGATCCAAGCACAGTTTCATTATATAAGGTACCATTCAACATTAGTCAAGGGTGACAGAATTTGCTCTCATAAGATCAATGGCAGCTCACTCCAGCATGTTTAAAAGCAATCTATAATAACTCCTGAGAAAAAGATACATTTGTTTGGTTCTAGACAGCATGCCCTAAAGCACAATAATCCCAGGGAGAATGGGAAGATCAAATATATAAGAATACAAGAACTATAATGTCAATGGATCCATTATTTCTCTTATTGGGATATCTGGTGAAGGACATCTATAACCTGTATAAAATGCAGCTTTGATCTTCTGTCCTTTGGTGGGGGGCAGATGTTCTTTGCTGAGTTTTGGCTGACGTTACTTCCTGGCCCATAGAATGTGAGCCATTGTGGTGATGGAGAAGTTTCAGGAAAAACAAAAAACAAAACAAAACAAAAAAACACAGCAACCCAGAAACCTCACACTTCTATTCAGCCTGGCTGCTGCTTTTGGAATGTGATCAAAAGGATATAGTCTCTGGGGATAACTTCCAGATCAGACAAGCATAAATCTTTTATGACCTTTACTACACTGAAATATGATTTAGAAAATACCCTCTGGTTATATAATTCTTCTAATGCCCTTTGGAAAATAAATTCTAGGTAGGTATTTTATGTTGCAGTATAGAACTTTGTTCTTAGCAGATGGCTTATTTGTTACATTGAAGCTTCTCTCTGTATTCTTTCCTCTACCTCATTTGTTTCATGTATAGGGAAATTTATGAAAATAAAACAGTTTTAAAAATGAAACTCCTAAGTGTTTGTTTACCCCATGAGAAGATAAAAAATATATAACTTTTCCATACTTGTGTTTTGTCTCGCCAATCAGGAAAGACCTTTTTCCTCCCACTTCCCGACCACCACCTTCAATCTCTGTTGGATTTTGAAATTATATTGTCAATTTAATTTACTTAAAAAATCTAAAGAAACCATATTCTGGTCCAAACCCTTGATCACAGGTCCAGATTGGGGGTTATACTGCAGCAGCTCTACCTTGCTCAATCAGTGCAAATCTAGTCTTGAATCCAGCCACTTGAGAAACTATGCTGTGTAGCAACTTTAAAGCAACTATAAACCAATCCTGGGGGAAAAAATCCTGATTCAGGATTTGATTAATAAAGAATTGAAGGATAGGCATATACTTAATGCCAGTCAACATGGTTTTATGAAAAATAGCTCTTCTCAAGTAAACCTTATTTCTTCTGTGCAGAGATTACAAATCGGGTTGATAAATGGAACTATAAATGTAATATACTTAGACTTCTGTAAGGTGTTGGACTTAGTGCTGTATGACATTCTGATTAGCAATATTAGCACTTTTATCAATATCAATTTTACATTTGCCATTAACAAATAGGATATGGCCCTTTTGCACAGTTTAGTTGGTCATTTTAATCTCAGCTGCAGAGGAACTCATGGCTGTTTTAGCTACAAGGACAATTGACCAGATTGTTGCAGGTGGTTGGCTTCAGTATAAACACCATCACAACACAACCCTGGAGGGCAGCACACATTGGTCTGGTTATTTATCTGGGTAAAAATGAAGTCTCTGGCCATTGCCATCAAGCTTTTATCTATTTGATATACAGATATATATGGAAAAGGATACAACACTATTTTTTTTTGTTCCTCCATGCTGTGCAAATGCCTTTGCTGAGTACCTTATTATTATTATTTTATTTTATTTTATTTATTAATATATAATAATATAGGGTATTAATTCTAGGGTAGCACTTATAAGTCCCAGCAGAGATTGGGTCCACTGGACATATAGATAGTAAAAAGCAGAGCTTACATCTAAATACAGACTAACGAAGCATTTACAGATGGAGAACTGAGGCACAGAGACTTAAGTGACTTGTCAGGCATCCACTGCAGAACAAGGAATTAAACCCAGATCTTCTAAGTTCCAATGCGGAATTGTAACCTTGTAACCATAAGGCCATCCATGTCTGCAATTGGATTACCATGATCCCTGTCTTTGTCTCCAAAACTCCTCCCCACTGTCTTGTTGCCTCCTTGTCACATCAAATGTGGAACTAAAGTGCAAGCATCTGGGGCCAGGGTTTGAGCTTGGTTCTGTCAGGTGCCTTGCACATTTTTGGATGCTGTAAAAGTAAGTTACTATTATTAATAATTATCATTTTCTCACCTCTGGTGGAAACACAATTGAATGTAACCCACATGATTTATACTGTAGTATTTAACTTTGTTCGGTACAAAGAAAGGAAGAGATGAGGTGGGAAGGGGACAGAATCATATTCTATGATTCAGTGACAGGGATTGTAGTTGAAATACTCTGTGTCTCTGTGAACATTTGGAGGGCAGGGCAGGGTAACTCAGCCAAGGGCCCAGAAACAGCCAGCACTAGAGTACGGTAGTTACTAGGCATGCTCAGTAGCTGTTTCTGAAGCTAAGAGATGTTTTTTACTGTGGGCAATCCACCTCATAGATCACAAGAGCTGTGCAAGAGGGAAGAAACGATATAAATACAGAGTTACAGACCAGTGGACTCAGCTGCTGATCACTGCAGGACCAAGTGATGGTGGCTGCTGTGAGGGCTAGGTCCCAGCTCCTGTACTACTCTGGATCCAGGTGTGTGCTATTCCAACTTTACTTACGAGGGGCCCTCCATGAGGATAATGTTTGGTCCTCCGTGATGTGTTTTATGGACCCTGAGGGAGAGCTGGCAGGAGAACATTTGTTATCCGAGAGGCCAGAGATGACCTGTGCCTGCTGACAGTGGGGGGCGGGGGCGCAGAGTGAGGGCAGCTGGCTTCAGCAGTGTTACTGAGCATGCTCAGTAAAAGCCAAGCAGCAAATCTGGGGGTGAGGGGGGGCACACGACCGCCCATGCTCCCCCCACCATGTTGCCTCTGCGAGAGGCTACAGAGCCTGTGGGATTTACATTTAGCTATCAGCTCCAAACAGGGTTCTGTCTCTTTTAAAGAGAGAGAGAACGGAGCAATACTTAGTGAGGTGAGGATTTGTGAATTCTCTCCTGATTTAACTGCGACTATGTCTGCACTACAGCTTATGTCAGCATAACTAACGTCACTCAAGAGTATGAATAAATCCCCCCTCCCCCCGAGCGACATAAGTTACACCGACATAAGCGCTGGTGTGGACAGTGCTATGTCGGGGGGAGAGCTTCTCCCACCAGCATAGCTACTGCTGCTCGCAAGGGCTGGAGTAGTTAAGCAGATGGGAGACTCTTGGCTTAGAGAGGCTACATTTAGAGAGATTACAGTGCTGCAGCTGCATCGGTGCATCTGCGCTGCTGCAAACTCTCTAGTGTAGACATGTCCTGAGCTTATGGAGAGAAGATAATGCCTTATAAAGATCCAGAAAATGGATATTTAAATATGCTGCTTCCAATCTCTGTACCGCTTTGGATACAGGCTACATATTTCTGTTTCACTAGCAACTGCGAGGACCAGTCAGTTATTAAAAATCTAAGGGCTGCAATGCTGCTAGCTTTGGAGCTCCCCAGCTGTTTGCTGACATGGCTCTTAACCCATGTTTGAAAGGACTCAGATGCTGTTTTTCTTTTCAGACTCTGAAGAGTCCAGGTGACACACACATTGCATACTATGGTCATGCGATAAAGACTGAAGAATCATCTCGGAGAGACGATCAGAGGGGAATGTGTTTTGATATGTGTACTGGAGTAAAGAAAATGTTATGATGAAACCTTATATTTGAACATTTGTAACAAAATGGGGGAAGTATACGGAACACCAGTAGATTTGCTAATCGCTCTGTTTAAAAGTTATTCAAGGTATTCCAAACACTATTTGCAATAGTTTATACTATTTACAATGTGTCTGTGTGCATTACATATTTATTTTACTGAGAAAGTGTATAGGGCACTTTCTCTGAAATTGACTAGGAGCTATTCATATCCAGTTATCAGGATTTTACATACAATAGGCCTGAGGTTTAACTCTGTGTAATGCTCTCTGAAAAGCCCTGTGAAGGCAGAATCCTGGCCCGTGCTTTGGCAGAGAGTGAAGCTGAGGTGCAGCAAGCAGGGGAGTGTACTAGTTATTGCCCAAGCACTCACCTACCCCATTAAAATAGCAAAGCCTTAGATGTATTCCATGCAGATGTGTATGCAGGTAATTTTAAAAAAATGCAGGGTGAACTTGGCAGATTTGAAGACTGTAAGACATAGGAACCCCTAGTGATGTTTGTTTCAGTTGATTTCATGACAGTTGACATCAGTGAGCTGCCTGCCAAAGGGAATGAACTGTTCCATTTGGACAGCAACACACTAACAAATAAGACTGCCTCAGTGTATATGGATGTCCAAGTGCAAAGCCAGCTCCTGGGGTGTTGAATTTTTGAAGAATTTTGCCCAAATATTAGTACCTAATGCTGCTGGCATTATTTATTATTATTATTTCTATTAGCAACACTTGGAATCCCCATTGAGATCAAGCCCAGTTGTGTTAATTGCTGTAGAGACACAAAGCAAAGAAAGTCCTAGACAAAGGGTGGGAGAATGGAGGTGTTATTATTCTCATTTTATAGACAAGGAATTGAGGCTTAGAGAGTTTAAGACCCTATTTCTTCTCTTCTCTCCTCTATGGGGGGTGGGGGTCCCAGAGCCCGTTCCTGGTTCCAGCCCGAGCCTGAACATCTACGCCACAATTAAACAGCCCAGCCAGATGACGCAACCCAGCCAGGGGTGTCTAATTGCAGTATAGATGTACCCTTCATTTCAACAGGGGGAGCAGAGGAAGAACAAGCTGGTCTCTGCTCCAGTTCCTACAGCTGTTGTGGCCTCTAGGTCCACTGAGGTATTTACCAGGTAATTTGGATGTATGATTTGCCACCCATGCTCTATTTATGAAATATTTGCTTTTACTATTGGCTTTTTGTTATTTATGTGATGTGTGATTGCCTGTCTAAGCCACACTGTTTTTATGTTACTCCCTGAATAAATGATTGAAGCTTTTAACAATATAAATACAAGAATTAATAAATAATAAAACATCAATAAGTAAAAACAATAATAAATAAATAATGCATACCATGGTTTCTGGTACACATTTTCACCATGTTTTTACAGCTACGTAGTGATCATCCAAATACTCTCAGAAAACAAATGACTCCACAGATCACATTAATACAAACTTGATGCCTTCATTCACAAAAGTATTCACAAACCACCTGTCATAAGTATAAAGGGAAGGGTAACCACCTTTCTGTGTACAGTGCTATAGAATCCCTCCTGGCCAGAGGCAAAACCCTTTCACCTGTAAAGGGTTAAGAACCTAAGGTAACCTTGCTGGCAACTGACCCAAACTGAACAATGTGGGGACAAGATATTTTCAAATCTGGAGGGGGGGGGACAAAGGGTTCTGTCTGTCTGTGTGATGCTTTTGCCGGGAACAGATCAGAAATGCAAGCCTTCCAACTCCTCTTAAATTAGTAAGTAATCTAGCTACAAAATGCGTTAGATTTTCTTTTGTTTAACGCCTGTAAAATAAGCTATGCTGGAGGGAATGTATATTCCTGTTCTTGTGTCTTTTTGTAACTTAAGGTTTTGCCTAGAGGAATTCTCTATGTTTTGAATCTGATTACCGTGTAAGGTATTTAACATCCTCATTTTACCGAGCTGATTCTTTTACCTTTTCTTTAATTAAAATTCTTCTTTTAAGAACCTCATTGATTTTTCATTGTTCTTAAGATCTAAGGGTTTGGTGTTAGGATACAGATATTCAGGCCTGTCTGTAAAGGCCTATACTCTAAGAATGTAGGTATATGTTTATCATTTAGCTAGTAATAGAGGTACACAAGAAAGAATCTGTGTAAGGGCCTTCTCTCACTGTGACAGTCTGAGGCCTGTTCTTAGGCCAATGCCTTTGGCTAAGCAGCAGAGGCAGCCATAAGCTGGGAAGCAAACAGTCACATCCTCACATCCAAACTAGTCAATATGGGGCTGTTAGGAAGGTGATCTGATCTCTCACCTCCAGAGAAAGGGAAGAGCCTAGAAGATGTAAAAGGAAATTGAGGTTGATAGTTTTCTGTCTGGTAAGAACTCACTTATCAATAGACACAGCTGGGAAACCCTTATGTCTTTATAGATGTAGTTGTGAAATCCTCACTTCTGTTTTGTTTTGTCATTATAGTTCCCACTTTGCTATTGTTTATTGGCATGGTCTCTGGTTCTGTGATTGTTTTTGTCTGCTGTATAATTAATTTTGCTGGGTGTATACTAATTAAGGTGGTGGGATATAATTGGTTAGCTAATCATGTTACAATATGTTAGGATTGGTTAGTTAAATTTCAGTAGAACGATTGGTTAAGGTATAGCTAAGAATATTACTATATAAATTAGGGGCAAACAGGAAGTAAGTTGGGATTCGAAAATAAGGAAAAAGGAACTTGGATTTAAGCTTGCTGGAAGTTCACCCCAATAAACATCGAATTGTTTGCACCTTCGGACTTTGGGATTTGTTGCTCTCTGTTCATGCGAGAAGAACCAGGGAAGTGGGAGAGTGAAGGAATAAGCTCTCTAACATTTGGGTATGTGTTCACCTGTACCAATTGGTAAGGATTATTACCAAGCCTTCCCCAGGAAAGGGGGTGTAGGGTTTGGGGGGGATATTTTGGGGGAAGACGTCTCCAAGTGGTCTCTTTCCCTGTTCTTTGTTTAAAACGCTTGGTGTTGGCAGCATACTGTTCAAGGACAAGGCAAAGTTTGCACCTTGGGGAAGTTTTTAACCTAAGCTGGTAAGAATAAGCTTAGGGGGTCTTTCATGCAGGTCCCCACGTCTGTACCCTCGAGTTCAGAGTGGGGAAGGAACCTTGACACCAGCCATTTTAATTTTTGGTCTAGCCCTTCTAGTAGATGTCTAATTTTTCTCTAGATTTCTGTTATGAAAGTGTTGTCAACTCTTTGGTATTCTGTATAATTATAGGGAAGTATTGGAACTATTGCAAACCCAGAGGTAAAATTAGCTAAGCTGAACTGGGAAATGTTAAGTGTGATGCTGGGCCTATGGAAGTATTCAAATACAGATGAGTTCAGTGCCTAATTTTCAGCATGTTTAAAACAGCTCACTTTTGAGAGGGCTCAAATGTTGTGCTTTGAGCCATAGTATTGGAATACTAATAAGTAACTAGCTATTACCTGCCTTTTTTTATGTATGTTGATGTGCGTTCACGCTTCCTATCAATGTGGCTCCAATGAAGGCCCTCAGGCCTAGTGTCTGTTTCTCTTGGTTTTCCCCTTAACAAACAAACATGTTTATTTCTTGCAAACAAAGTGGTGGCTATTTTAAAAAGAAAAAAAAAGAGAGACACACAGTGGACATCCTCCATCTAATTTTAACAGCACCGAGGGAACAAAAATATTCACTATTACAAGCTGATGTTATATCTCTAAATAGCTTTCTGATTTTAACATGTGGGACATCATAATTTTATACTTAATTAGTGCAAACAATTGAAGGGAATTTCTCCATCCACATTTTTTAAAGAAACTATGATTATTCCAAAGACAGCGACTCATTAATGTTGACAGTTTAATCATAGTTGTTGACCCACTTGTTTGGTTTAGGAAATGACAGGAGGTTTAATTTATTGAGACTGCTTGCATAATTACTGAAACCTTCTGCTAACAATAGGTGATTGAATGAAAATAAACAGTGCAAAAATAAAAGGAGTAATAATAACATTTAAATGATGTTATGAATCTCCATTGAAAAGGCAGCATTCAAAATAGCATCTCTTTTCAAAACACTCTTCTTGAACATGTAGTTTTCTCAGGCATGGTGTTTTAAACACAAAAGATTTGATACCCATAATTGTTCTCTGTGGCATTATGAAATGCCGTTCTATTTATATTATTGAATGATCTGTCCTTTCTGTCCCACATCACTTGAATTATTCTGTATTTTTGTATTCAGGAAAATAGCTAAACACTTTCTTGTGGGACACCAATGAGACTTAAGCGTGTATTCAATTGCTTTTCTGGCTCAGGATGCTTTTCTGAACAGGGAGCTTTCTGACTTGTCAATAAAATATCTGTGCACAAAATGCAATAGATTGAACAAATGGCCGACAGAGAGACAATGGTCTCTCAGGGTATGCCATCGTAGTCATCATCATCATCATGATAAAGTACAGGTAGTAACTGAAGAGAAACAGTCAACTGAAAAATGTCCCATTCAATTACATCACCTAAAGACAGACAACTAAAAAGTGACAACTTTTATGAGTTCTTCTATACAAGTGCTAGAAGCCTAAATACTAAGATGAGTGAACTTGACAGCCTGTTATTAAATGAGGATATTGATATAATAGGCAACACAGAAACTTGGTGGAATGATGATAATCAATGGGATACAGTAAATACCGGGTATAAAATATACAAGAATGAAAGAATAGATTGAGCTGGTGGGGGAGTGGCACAATATGTGAAAGAAAGCATAGAGTCAAATATGGTAAAAATCTTACATGATCAAGCTATACCATAGAAGCTCAAGCTATACCATAGAAGCTCTATGGATAGAAATTCCATGCTTGAATAATAAGGGTATAGCAGTAGGAATATACTACAGAACACCAGACCAGAATGGTGATTGTGAAATTCTCTGGGAGATTAAAGAGGCAATAAAAATAGTAAACTCTATAATAATGGGGGATTTCAGTTACTCTGTACTTATTGGGTACATGTCACCTCAGGAGGACAGGATGCAGAGATAAAGTTTCTTGACACCATAAATGAATGCTTGTTGGAGCAGCTAGTCCCAGAACCCACAAGGGGAGAGGCAATTCTTAATTTAGTCCTAAAGGGAGTACAGGATGTGGGCCAAGAGGTGAACATAGCTGAACCGCTATGTAATAGTCAACATAATATAATTAAATTTAACATCCTTAAGGGGAGGGGGCAAAATACTAAAGAATATAAGCACAGTAGCATTTAATTTCAGAAAGGGGACCTACACAAAAATTCAGAAGTTAGTTAAAAGGAAATTAAAAGGAACAGTCACAAGAATGAAATGCTTGCAAGCAACCTGGAAACTTTCGAAATACACCAAAATAGAGCATAAAATTAAATGTATACTCCAAATTAAAAAAAAAAAAAAAAACACAGTAAGAGGACCGAAACAGTACCACTATGGCTAAACAACAGAGTAAAAGAAGCAGGTAAAAGCAAAAAGGCATCCTTTAAAAGTATAATTAGGCAGGCCAAAAAAGAATTATAAGAGCAACTAGCAAAAGAAACAAAACCAAACAGCATATTTTTTAGTGCATCAGAAGCAGAAAGTCTGCCAAACAATCAGTGAGACCACTTGATGAATGAGGTGCTAAAGGAGCACTCAAAGAGGACCAGACCATTACATAGAAGCTAAAGACATTCTTTGCATCAGTCTTCACAGCAGGGGATGTTAGGGAGATTCCCACTCCTGAGCTATTCATTTTAGGTGACAAATCTGAGGAACTGTCCCAGATTGAGATATGAGTAGAGCAGGTTGTGGAACAAATTGATAAATTAAAAAGTAATACATCGCCAGCACCAGATGGTATTCACTGAAGAGTTCTGAAGAGATCAAATATGAAATTGCAGAACTACTAACTGTATTATGTAATCTATCACTTAAATTAGCTTCTGTACTAGATGATTAGAGGATAACTAATGTGATGCCAACTTTTAAAAAAAAGGCTCCAGAGGCTACCCTGGCAATTACAGGATGGTAAGCCTAACTTCAGTAGCAGGCAAATTGGTTGAAACTATAGCAAAGAACAGAATTATCAGACACATAGATGAACATGATATGTTGGGGAAGAGTCAACACAGTTTTTCTAAAGGGAAATCATGCCTCACCAGTCTATTTGAATTCTTTGAAGGGGTCAATATATACGTGGAGAAAGGGTGATTCAGTGGATATAGAATAGTTGGACTTTCAGAAAGCCTTTGATAAGGTCGCTCACCAAAGGCTCTTAAGCAAAGCAAGCAGTCATGGGATAAGAGGCAAGGTCCTCTCCTGGATCAGTAACTGGTTAAAAGATAGGAAACAAAGGGTAGGAATAAATGGTCAGTCTCCTGAATTAAGCGAGGTAAATAGCAGTGTCCCCCAGGGATCTGTACTGGGACCAATGCTGTTCAACATATTCATAAATGATCTGGAAAAAGGAGTACACAGTGAGGTGGCAACATTTACAGATGATACAAAACTACTAAGGATAATAAAATCTAAAGAAGATTTAAAAATCTAAAGGGTACGTAGAAATGGTCCGTTTTCAGAATGGAGAGAGGTAAATAGTGGTGTCCTGCAGGAGTCTGTTCTGGGACTAGTTCTATTTAACATATTCATAAATGATCTGGAAAAAGGGGTAAACAGTGAGGTGGAAAAATTTGAAGATGATACAAAATTACTAAAGATAGTTAAGACCCAGGCAGACTGTGAAGAGTTACAAAGGGATCTCACAAAACTGGGTGACTGGGGAAACAAAATGGCAGATGAAGTTAAATGTTGATAAATGCAAAGTAATGTACATTTAAAAACATAATCCCAACTACACATCATAAATGATGGGGTCTAAATTAGCTATTACCACTCAAGAAAGAGGTCTTGTAGTCATTGTGAATAATTCTCTGAAAACATCTGCTCAGTGTAAGGCAGCACTCAAAAGCTAACAGAATGTTAGGAACCTTTAGGAAAGGGACAGATAATAACACAGAAAATATCATCACGCCACTATATAAATCCATGATATGCCCATCTTGAAATCTTGAAAACTGTCTGGAGTTCTGGTATCTTCATCTCAAAAAAAGATATATCAGAAGTGTTAAAGGTACAGAGATAGGCAACAAAATCACTAGGGATATGGAGCAGCTTCCATATGAAGAGAGACTAAAAAGACTGGGACTTTTCAGCTCGGAAAAGAGACGACAAAGAGGGGATATGATGGAGATCTATAAAATCATGACTGGTTTGGAGAAAGTGCATTAAGAAAGGGTTATTTACCTCCTTCACATAACTCAATGAAAGTGATAGGCAGCACATTTAAAACGAAGTACTGCTTCGACAACACACAGTCAACCTCTGAGGACAGTTGCCAGGGGATGTCGTGAAGGCCAAAACTATAATAGGGTTCAAAAAAGAATGAGATAAGTTCATGGAGGATAGGTCCATCAATGGCTATTAGCCAAGATGGTCAAAGATGCAACATCATGATTTGGGTGTCCCTAGACTCTGATTGCCAGAAGCTAGGAGTGGATGACAGGATCACTTGATGATTGCTTGTTCTGTTCATTCCCTCTGAAGCATCTTGCATTGGCCACTGTTGGAAGACAGGATACTGGGAGACAGGATACCATTGGTCTGACTCTGACCCAGTATGGCCATTCTTATGTTCCTATTATCATCTGGAACTGTATGTGTGAAAGAAGAATGCACAAAAAGTGATGCTGTATAGAGAGGGAACTAGATTCCAAAGTGAAGAAGCAGGGCAGAATCAGTTGAAGGTTGAAAAGAAAATGCTTGGAATAGCAGAAATAGAGATAAATATGTGATGGATTTCCAAAGTGGGAAAAATTTTAAAGTTTAAAAACAGTTTCCACACCAGATTAGAAATCCCTTATTCAAAGCTAAAAAAAAATATTGGGATCCCCCTTATATTTAATATAAAAGAAAAGTAATAAAAGTACCAATGATAACAATGTGAAGCCTACATAATTTATTTGTGCACATGGAAAGGTTGCCAGAGAATACTTGACCTTCAATGGGAAGAGTATGTGGGAAGACGGGGAGTGAAATTTTCTTTGCTTTGGATTGTAATAACATTTTCAATGACTTGCAACTCCCCAGTTGCCTTTCATGACCCGCCTGGGCTCACAACCCACTGGTTGAGAAACACTGTATTAAATGATACAGAGTCAGAGCAAAAGTCAATTTCATAGACTTGTACATAGACAATGTACAAATAAATCTGCTTTTGGAGAGTCTCTGGAAGTGCATTGACAAGATAATAGAGGAAAGGCAGAACCAGAAAGATAAAAACATACTGCCTGCATTTCTGCTCATTCAGACACTAGAGCTGGTTGAAATAAGGTAAGCAAGTTTCATCAAAGATTCGGGTAATTTTTTTTTTTTCATTTTGGTCAATTTTTTTCTCAACATTGTAGAATTTTTTCATTTAGAAAAAAATTGTTTACAACCCCTTTCACTTTCATTTTGGTGGGAAAGTTCCATGTTCTCTTACTTATTTCAATTCACTGGAAAAAATGTCTGAGAAAATTTTAAAAGTGAATGAAAATGGGGAGAAAATATGTTTCCACATTAAACTTAAAAAAAATGTGAATAATTTTGTTGAAATCCCATTTTTTTATCAACCACAACAAAAAAGGTGCAACAATTTTGACCAAATACATCAGACACACCAGAGGGAACAGTGATAAGTTGTATAAAACACAAAACCAAAATATAAGAAGACTATTCATGGTAAAATGACTCCAAATCATAGGAGTCTATTAGCAAATTCTCAAAAACTAGATCCTTTAACACCAGTCCAGCTAAAAGAGGACTTTTTTTTAGAACACAAAACTGCTGGAGGTCTACTGATAAATATTTCTTAAGCCTGTGTTTGTTTGTTCTTGGACTTATGTTCATAAATCATTATACAGAACCAAGGATTTCAAAATGAAACAATGTAGCTGTAGTTTTCTGACCAAATCACAGACAACTCAACAGTGTGGTTTGAACTTGAAGTATATTTAACACTCTAAGCAAGTCTAAGGGTTTAATCCACATGTACAGAAAGCATCACAAAGATTTCTTGAGAACTGAAACAACTAAATTGTGGTTCCCAGGCCTCTGTGCTTATCTGTAGATGACATTTCCTCCATAGGGTTTAAGTAAATGAGAAAAGGAGTTTAAGGAGAGGGGAGCAATTAATGCTAATTTATGTGATTTAATATTTTTTCTAGTATAATTGCTATATTTTCTGTGCGGTTTTCT
Source organism: Chelonia mydas (assembly GCF_015237465.2). NCBI lineage: Eukaryota > Metazoa > Chordata > Testudines > Cheloniidae > Chelonia > Chelonia mydas. Next base: position 18,855,335 of record NC_057851.1, read on the forward strand.
TCTGGTTTGGTCTCTGCTTTGTTTTTACAAGTATATTGGGCTCCGAAGCCCACTATCCTATTTGCAGTTCTCAAACGTGTTTACTGATTAACAGTGCCAGTACATGCAGCTGAAATTGTATTCAACTTAATTAGCTTTCTTCACTCACTGCACAAATGAAGTATGAGTGTATTTAATCTGATGGTATGTGTACAGAGCCAGTGATTTGACTTTTGCTCTTAATACATTCCTTCAAGGTGCTATACCCGGTGATTCATTTACATCAATAATTGAATACTCATCAATCTCTTCTTGACTTGAGCTTCTTGCTCTACTCATTAATGATATGTATGATTGGTTATAGCCATAAAAATGCATCATAAATTTTTTAAAGATAATTTAAGTGCTAAGAATGAATCAATATAACTGCAATGATAGCATATTAGAAACAATTCCCCTAATTCCATTATAACTTAATCTGTTGCTGCTATTGGTGAAAAGGGTTCACCCTCCCCTATCATTACAAATCAGAAGACAATTTGCTATGAAAAAATATGATAGAGCAATGACTACCCACTGGAATAATACTTTAGTGCATCTCATCATACCCATTATAGATGACATAAAGTGAGTCGATATTTTTATAAGCAACAACGTTTGCCCTTCTATAATGCTTTACATCCTTGCATCTCAAAGTCCTTTATAATATTAATTTATTAAGCCTCACAACATGCCTATCAAGTAAGTATTTATGACTGTACTCACTTTATAAATGAGTAAACTGTAGGTGAGAAAGATTAAAGTACTCACCCGAGCTCAGAGAGCGAGAAGGTGGAAGAACTGGAAATAGAACCCTGAAGTCCTCATTTCCAGTTCCTTGATCTAGTTGCTAGCATCAACGCAGCCTCATGTATGAGTTCTAACTGAGGCAAATTTAGAAAAGCTTTTACTTTTTCACTCAAGGGAATGCATGTTTTTGAGTCACTTAATATACTTGTGGCTTGCAGACTACCTGCATCCCAACTGGAATGTCAGTTGCTACAGTGTCCAGGCACAATGAATCTAGCCACAGGACTCCATTATCTGGGTAAAAGCACTGCAGTATTTGTCCAACAAGCATAGAGTCAAATAGAGTAAAAATCTTAAACGAATCAAGCTGTACCATAGAAGCTCTATGGGTAGAAAGTGCATGATTGACTAATAAAAGTACAGCAGTAGGAATATACTACTGAGCACCTGACTGGGATGGTGATGGTGATTGTGACTGTGAAATGCTCTGGGAGATTAGAGAGGTTACAAAAATAGAAAATTCAATAATAATGGGCCATTTCAGCTATCCACATATTGACTAGTTACATGTCACCTCAGGACAAGATGCAAAGATAAAGTTTCTTGACACTATAAATGACTGCTTGTTGGAGTAGGACTAGTCCTGGAATGCACAAAGGGAAAGCAGTTCTTGATTTAGTCTTAGGTGGGGCTCAGGATCTGGTCCAAGAGGTGAAAAAAGTTGAACCACTTGGTAATAGCGACCATGAAGTAATTAAATATAATATCCTTGGGTGTGGTGGGGGAAATATCAAAGGAGCCCATCATATTTAACTTCAGAAAGGGGAACTACAAACATATAAAGAAACTAGTTAAATGGAAATTAAAAGGAACAGTCACAAGAGTGAAATGAATGCAAGCTGCACAGAAACTTTTTTTAAAAACATCATAATAGAAGCTCAAATGAAGTGTAGTCCCCAAATCAAAAAAATATAGTAGGAGGACCAAAAAAGTGCCGCCGTGGCTAAACGACAGAGAAAAGGAAGCAGTTAAAGGCAAAAAGGCATCCTTTAAAAATTAGAATTCAGGTCCTACTGAGGAAAATAGAAAGGAGCACAAACTCTGGCAAGTCAAGTGTAAAAGAATAATTAGGCAGGCCAAAAAAGAATTTGAAGAGCAACTAGCAAAAGACACAAAAACTAACATTTTTTTTAAAGTACATCAGAAGCAGGAAGCTTGCCAAACGATCAGTGAGGTCACTGGATGAATGAGGTGCTAATGGAGCACTCAAGGAAGACAAGGCCATTTTGGAGAAACTCTTTGCATTGGTCTTTGCTGCAGAGCATGTGAGGGAGATTGCAACATCTGAGATATTCTTTTTAGGGGACAAATCTGAGGCATTGTTCCTGAGTGACGTTTCAGTAGAGGAGGTTTTGGAACAAACTGATAAGTTAAATAGCAATAAGTCATCAGGAGCAAATGATATTCACCAAAGAGCTCTGAAGGAACTAAAATATGAAATTGCAGAACTACTAACTGTGGTATATAACCTATAATTTAAATCCCCTTCTGTACCAGATGACTGGCAATGTGACACCATTTTTTTTTTTTTTAAAAAGGGCTCCAGAGGTAATCCTGGCAATTACAGGCCAGTAAATCTAACTTCAGTACAAGGCAAATTAGGTGAAACTATAGTAACAAACAGAATGATCAGACACATAGATGAACACGATTTGTTGGCTTTTGTAAAGGGAAATCATAACTCACCAGTGTATTAGAATTCTTTGAGGGGGTCAACAAACATGTGGACAAGGATGATCCAGTGGATATAGTGTAGTTGGACTTTCAGAAAACCTTTGACAAGATCCCTCAGCAAAGGCTCTTATACAAAGTAAGCAGTCATGGAAAAAGAGGGAAGTTCCTCTCATAGATCTGTAACTGGTTAAAAGACAGGAAACAAGGAGCAGGAATAAATGGTCAGTTTTCTGAAAGAAGAGAGTTAAATAGCGGAGTACCCCAGGCATCTGTACTGGGACTGATGCTGTTCAACATATTCATAAATGATCTGGAAAAAGATGTACAGAGTCAGGTGGCAACATTTGCAGATGATACAAAACTACTCAAGATAATTAAGTCATAAGAACATAAGAATGGCCATACTGGGTCAGACCAAAGGTCCAGCTAGCCCAGTATTCTGTCTTCTGACAGTGGCCAATGCCAGGTGCCTCAGAGGGAATGAATAGAACAGGTAATCATTAAGTGATCCATCCCCTGTCACCCATTCCCAGGCTTCTGGCAAACACAGGCTAGGGACACCATCCCTGCCCATCCTGGCTACTAGCCATTGATGGACCTATCCTTCATGAATTTATCTAGTTATTTTTTGAACCCTGTTATTGTCTTGGGCTTCACAACATCCTCTGGCAAGGAGTGCCACAGGTTGACTATATGTTGTGTGAAGAACTACTTCCCTTTGTTTATTTTAAACCTGCTATCTATCAAATTCATTAAGTCCAAAGCAGACTGCAAAGAGTTACAGAGGGATCTCACAAAACGGGGTGACTGGGCAACAAAATGGCAGATGAAATTCAATGTTGATAAATGCAAAGTAATGGACATTGGAAAACATAATCCCAACTATACATCCAAAATGATGGGATCTAAATTAGCTGTTACCACTCAAAAAACAGATATTGGAGTCATTGTGGATGGTCCTCTGAAAACAGCTGCTCAATGTGCAGCAGCAATCAAAAAAGCTAACAGAATGTTAGGGACCATTAGGAAAGGGATAGATAATAAGACAGAAAATATCATATTGCCACTATGTAAATAAATGGTACATCCACACCTTGAATACTTTGTGCAGTTCTGGTTGCCCCAACTCAAAAAAGATGTATTATAATAGAAAAGGGTACAAAGAAGGGCAACAAAAATGATTATGGGTATGGAACAGCTTTTGTATGAGGAGGGATTAAAAAGATTTAGGAATTTTCATCTTGGAAAAGAGACAAGGAAAAGAGGATATGATAGAGCTATAGGAAATCATGACTGATACGGATAAAGTGAATAAGGAAACGTTATTTACTGCGTCACATAACACAAGAGCCACGGTCACCCAATGAGATAAATATGCAGCAGGTTTAAAACAAACAAAAGGAAGTACTTCACACAATGCACAGTCAACCTATGGAACTCATTGCCAGATGATATTGTGAAGGCCAAAACTATAACAGGATTTCAAAAAAGAATGAGATAGATTCATAGAGGATAGGTATATCAGTGGCTATTAGCCAAGATGGTCAAGGGTGTAACTCCATGAAGTGGGAGTCCCTAGCCTCTGATTGCCAGAAGCTGCGAGTCAATGAGGGGGGATGGATCACTTGATGATTGCTTGTTCTGTTCATTTCCTCTGAAGTACCTGGTATTGGCTACTGTTGGACGGCACAATAATGGGCTAGATGGACCACTGAGCTGACCCAGATTTGTCCATTCTTATGTTTTTATGTAATAAATGTTAGACCCAAATATGATTTCCTTACATGATGTAGTATTGCAAGTGATTTAAAATAATTTGATTAATGCCGATGAAAGCATGTATAAAGAACCGATTAATACAGATAATAAAAGATATAAATTAAATGGATACTCTTACCTGGAATACTATTTTCAGTTCTGGTCAAACTATCTTAGAAATTGTATAGCTTCAGTAGAAAGAGTTCAAAGATTGAAATGATTATGTCTGTTTGATTAGGAGAGGAATTCAATAAGAGGGTACATGATAGAAGAGTGCAAAATACTGAAAGACAGAGAGTGGTTGAACTAAACGTTTCTATTTATCTTTTCTCAGAATACCGGAGTGAGGGGTCATACAATGAACCCAAAAGGCAAAAACTCGAATGTAACAAAATGAAATACCTTTTTTCCATGCAACCTAGTTTATCTATGGAATTCACTGTCTCCTGATACCATTAGGATCAATAACTAAGTAGGATGCAAGAAAGAATTATACATTTATATGGATATTGAGAACTTCTACTAACTACTAACTGATAGGCATTAGGAGAAAACTTACCTATGATCAGTTTCTTCATAACTGTATGGGTTTTCTTGCATCTTTCTCTGAAGCACCTAGTACTTGACATTGTCGGAAACATGACACTGGATTAGATGGATCACTGGTTTGAGTCAGTGTGGCAATTCCTATGCTTGTATGATGAGTCTTCAATCATACCAATGTATAACACAAATTCAACACCACTGAACATGAACATCTATGTCAACCTGCAGTGAGTGGCCCAATGCCAACCTCTGTGAATGGATTGAACATGGCAGCTTCATGAATCTCTTGAGTAAAATATTAGATAATGTTTTCTATATAGGGAAAAATATAGCAGTACCCCACCTGACAAAATTATCCAACTCTCCTCTGCACTTACACACTCTTGGAACATTCCCATTATATTGTGGAGAATTACACATTTGTTTTCAGTATGAATGATGGGTAATAAAAGTAAACTGTATTGTACTGTACTAGTTCACATGCTGGAGTCAGCGTTTCTTTATTACCAGTTCCTCTGTTTTTCCTTTCTTAGCAAATAGCTCATTATTACCTACAAGCTCTGTTATTTGAAAACCATAGAATTGGTTTTAAGTGTGTGCTGCTTACCATTCTACATCAGTCCCTCTCCACCTTTCCAAACATATAATTAGATTTTCATAGTTGCTCTGCTCCATTTTACAAAACCCCACTGTATGAAATATGAGAATTTTAGAAGCAAAGTGGGTCATTTTGATGTTAATTTGCATGCCAGTACTGAGAATGTGTGGGTTTATTATTTTATATTATGTTATTTTTGCTTAGCTCTAGAAACAAATGGAAAGAGTTACGTCTGCTTAAGGGTACATTGAATCATTTTCTAGAATGTGCTCTGAAATGCTACAAAACTTCACAGAAATGCAGGGCCCTCTGAACACTGCAGTACTTCAAAGATCCTTGATCCCTCTTTACCACTGAATATTCTACTGACCCGCTATTTGGTACTACATATGGTTTTGGGAAGCAGCAAGGGAGCAGTTCCTCTTATAGAAGAGGTGGAGATGGGATACCCAGGTGGGACATATCTTCTCCCACTACACTGCAGCTTCTCCACCTACTGAGAGAAAGGCAGGAAACCCCAAAAGATCCTCAAATGGCACTCCCTTCAAATGATACTGGGCATTGGATTACTCTCAAAATGTGACTTTCACAGAGTTTATACTGGAGAAAGAGTGCCTTTCTCAATATAGCTCATAACAGTTCCCTGAATAAAATAAACTATAATGGTAAAATATATATAAATATATATATATTTGCTGGTATAACTACATCTATACTAGGCCTTTTGCTGGTTTAAAAATGTCGTAAATATCACACCCCAACCAACGTTACTGTACTGGCAAAAGTTTTAAGTGTACACCTGACCTAAGAATATTGGCACAGCTAGGAGTCCAGTCATCATTCCTTTTCCCAATTGGCTTCCTTTGTTTCTCCTTCTTCAACAACAGCCGCTTTTCAACCTCCAAAAAATCCCAAAGAGTCCACCAAAGGCATCTAAGTTCATAAGGGAGTGATCTGAATATTGTTTGAGAGGGAAGTTGGAGAAGTAGTGAGGCAACAACTGTGTTGGGTTTCCTTTGCAGGTCTGGGTCTCCTTGCAAACTGTTTAGTGCATATTCCAGGTGAGGGTGCTAAATTAGCAGAGGAAAGGCATACTCTGGCATGTATCAGGTGTAACTCCATTGACCATTGACTGAGTTACATTGATGTAAAACCAGTGGAGAATTATATCCTTGCCTGGGTATTAGGGTAAACTGGAATCCCCAAACTGGAGAGAGCAGTAGAGTGGCAGTGGAATGGACCAGATAAGCCCAAAGGTCTTTTCAATCCCTAATCTCTTTTTCATGTTTTTCATAAAGCACAGCTACAGAGAAAATTAAGAAAACCAAATAAAACTGTAACTTGCAAGAAATTCTCTCCTTCCAAATATAAATGTAAAGTCTTTGTTTAAAGGAAAAAAATTTAAAAAGCAAGGATAACAGATATTTTCCAGGGTGCAGATGAGTATTTGATTTTTCTCAGCTTCATGGAAGATTTCTTGATGTTGCTGAATGTTTAATGGTAAAGAGGTAAAAACTAGCATTACTGCAAGTGCTTCCAGTTTGATTGAAAACAGTTGCTCTTCTATAATTATTGTGGAACCAAAACATTTCCCCCCTGCAAGGAAAAACAATTATAAGCTGCACTAAAATGGTTAATTATATTTTAACATAACTTTACCTTGAGGTGAGTTTTAAAGCTATTACAGCAATATACATTTCAATAAATAAATCTGGCTGTCAGCCATAGAAATTAGGTTATTTGGGATAGCAGTAAACATGATTATCCCTAAGCTTAATAAGCTAAGTTATTAAGAAGTACTGATATAAACACCTTGGGGGAAAACATAGTATATATTAAAATATAGTACATATTAAAGATAAAGCCTTTCATAGAGTTACCAACAATCATCTCTTATTTCTATGCATATTCTATGTAATATCTACTGAGCCACACAAATGGTGGTCTACATATTGAGAAAAATAATGTAAGGTGACACACACTTGAGAACTGACTTGTGCTCAGGATTTGAAAGAAAAGGTGTCTTATTTCTTGTATAAAATAAGCAAACCAAAAGTGTTTCCTGTTTCAGTTTCCTATTTCAGGGATCTGTCCAACTCCCATTAATGTCAGAATTGGCTTCAGGCCTCAGTTGCTTTCTTGCTTTTTTTCCAGTTTCTCCACTGCCTTAGGAATCATCCTGCAATAGCAGTGCCACCTAGTGGCTGACCTCCCACAAGTCTCCTAAGCTGATTCTAACCATAACTCACTCTCTACCTCTCTCTGCCCTTCCTATTGGAGGAAGTCTGCTTCTTTGATTTCCACCTCCTATAATTTAGTTCATTATTCTGAAATTTGAGTCTCTGAAACTCCAATAATACTTTCTAGAGTCTCAGAAATGTTCTTTAATTTGACCTTCTAAACATGCCAAGCACCCCTTCATTACAACGTTATTAATTCAGACAACCTGTTATTAGCTTGTTGGACTTTCAGCTATAAACAGAAAATGTGTAATTCTCATGCTAGGGGTTTACATGAAGCATTATGCATGGGATTAGATGAGAAGAGTATTAAAAATGTGTCATGACAGTTTCTGTAAACAACCAGCAAAAGTAACATAAAATTGAAAGGAGAGATTATTTCACCAATTATTAGTATCTATATTTTAGCACTAATTACCTGAAGAAGTAAGAAAAGCAATGGGATCCTTCAGGATGAAAGGTTGTGTATAAAACCAAGATTTTATTTGTATAGATAAACTTGTAGATATCATTCTTGTGCATACAGGTCAAATTGGTAATGAGATGATCACATATCTTCAGACTTTTTCAGTGTGTACAGAGATTTTATTGTGATGATTATTATTATATTCCCTAACTTCTATCAGATTTCAGTCCTTGGGATCTCAGAGGGCATTTTACTATGAGTGAGTTAGTAAAAAGTAGAAAGCCTACAACTATTCTAACAGACCCTACTTTTCAACTGAAATAAAATCTGGTCGCTTTCCAGTTTGGAACAGCTGAGACCCATCAAAAAACTGAAAACAATTTGTTCTGAGCTGGAGATGTCATACACTATTACCATAAAAAAATATGAAGGGCTGCTTCTGACTTCAGCGTACCACTTCATATGAGTACTCTCCCATTTCACTTGACAGTTGTGGACATTGAAATAATACAAAATGTAACCCAATCAACAGACTGTGAAAAATATGAAAGCTAAAGACAGATGTTCAAACGCTATCATCACCTTTCAGATTTAATTATACTGACATGGAATAAACAAGTGATAAATCAACTACTTTATGGAGCAATAAGCCTTATTCTACCTGTTAACCTAATGCCTTTCTAGAGGGTATATTTCAGTTAGACAGAGGGATGGAGGGGGAGGGGTGGTTGTTCTGTATGTAAGTGAAGAAAATAATCTTGCACTGAAAAGATACTGAAATAATGCTATTTTACATTATAAAAATTACATTTGTGATTTTTTTCCCCTGGGGATTCTCCCCCCTCCCTCCCCTGCTCCCATTCTCCCAATATTACATTTTTGAAGCTGATTTTATGACATTCATAGAATCGTTAATAATACTCCAAGGAGAAACAAAAGGAATGAAGATATGCCTATTATTTATTTTAGCTTTGGATTTCATTGGCACTGACTGACACTTATCCAGCATGATTTATCACAATCCATTCAACTCATAAGGTGTAGAGGGAGCAAAAATGAAGGAAGGGGTGTAATATTACTGCACAGCATGGGATCTTGGAGCTCAGACTCATTAACATGAAACTTCATGGTATACCTTGAGAGTATTCACCTATTTTATCTCCGACACAAGAAAACGCTTTCTGATAATTTAATCCTTCGTATCACTTCCAGTTTCTTCATTTGATTGTGATTTATAATGGCAGAATCCTCCCATGAGATCTGCTGAAAGATTCACAACAGACATAATGTGGTATCCGTGTTTAAACATTGCTTCTCAAAGGCTTCCATGCTTTGAGTGCCTGATGCAAAGCCCAGTGAAGACAATGGGAATCATTCTATTGACTTCAATGGGCTTTAGAGTGAGTCTGAAGGTTTCATGGGGACTGCTCCTAAAGATCTCATCAGAACCATGATAACTGAAATGGAGGGAATGGTACGGCCAATAAGAATATTTTGTTCAATGCAGCTGTGTTCCACTTCATCCTGTTTCAGTTCAAATGACAATCATATCAGACACAAAAGACACTCCATCTCTGAGGCTGAATAATAGAATATCAGGGTTGGAAAGGACCTCAGGAGGTCATCTAGTCCAACCCCCTGCTCAAAGCAGAACCAATCCCAAATTAAATAATCCCAGCCAGGGCTTTGTCAAGCCTGACCTTAAAAACTTCTAAGGAAGGAGATTCCACCACCTCCCTAGGTAACGCATTCCAGTGTTTCACCACCCTCCTAGTGAAAAAGTTTTTCCTAATATCCAACCTAAATCTCTCCCACTGCAACTTGAGACCATTATTTCTTGTCCTGTCATCCGCTACCACTGAAAACAGTCTAGATCCATCCTCTTTGGAACCCCCTTCAGGTAGTTGAAAGCAGCTATCAAATCCCCCCTCATTCTTCTCTTCTGTAGACTAAACAATCCCAGTTCCCTCAGCCTCTCCTCATAAGTCATGTGTTCCAGTTCCCTAATCATTTTTGTTGCCCTCCGCTGGACTCTCTCCAATTTTTCCACATCTTTCTTGTAGTGTGGGGCCCAAAACTGGACACAGTACTCCAGATGAGGCCTCACCAATGTCGAATAGAGGGGAACGATCACGTCCCTCAATCTGCTGGCAATGCCCCTACTTATACATCCCAAAATGCCATTGGCCTTCTTGGCAGCAAGGGCACGCTGTTGACTCATATCCAGCTTCTCATCCACTGTAACCCCTAGGTCTTTTTCTGCAGAACTGCTGCCTAGCCATTCGGTCCCTAGTCTGTAGCGGTGCATTGGATTCTTCCGTCCTAAGTGCAGGACTCCTTGTTGAACCTCATCAGATTTCTTTTGGCCCAATCCTCCAATTTGTCTAGGTCCCTCTGTATCCTATCCCTACCCTCCAACGTATCTACCACTCCTCACAGGTTAGTGTCGCCTGCAAACTTGCTGAGGGTGCAATCCACACCATCCTCCAGATCATTTATGAAGATATTGAACAAAACCGGCCCCAGGACCGACCCTTGGGGCACTCTGCTTGATACTGGCTCCCAACTAGACATGGAGCCATTGATCACTAACCATTGAGCCCGACAATCTAGCCAACTTTCTACCCACCTTATAGTGCATTCATCCAGCCCATACTTCTTTAACTTGCTGACAAGAATACTGTGGGAGACAGTGTCAAAAGCTTTGCTAAAGTCAAGGAACAACACGTCCACTGCTTTCCCTTCATCCACAAAACCAGTTATCTCGTCATAGAAGGCAATTAGATTAGTCAGGCATGACATGCCCTTGGTGAATCCATGCTGACTGATCCTGATCACTTTCCTCTGATCTAAGTGCTTCAGGATTGATTCCTTGAGGACCTGCTCCATGATTTTTCCGGGGACTGAGGTGAGGCTGACTGGTCTGTAGTTCCCAGGATCCTCCTTCTTCCCTTTTTTAAAGATGGGCACTACATTAGCCTTTTTCCAGTCGTCCAGGACTTCCCCGGATCGCCATGAGTTTTCAAAGATAATGGCCAATGGCTCTGCAATCACATCTGCCAGCTCCTTTAGCACTCTCGGATGCAGCGCATCCGGCCCCATGGACTTGTGCACGTCCAGCTTTTCTAAATAGTCCTGAACCACTTCTTTCTCCACAGAGGGCTGGTTACCTCCTCCCCATGCTGTGCTGCCCAGTGCAGTAATCTGGGAGCTGACCTTGTTCGTGAAGACAGAGGCAAAAAAAGCATTGAGTACATTAGCTTTTTCCACATCCTCTGTCACTAGGTTGCCTCCCTCTTTCAGTAAGGGGCCCACACTTAATGAATAGCTGATGTAGAACAACTTTGCCAGGTGGGACACCTCAAGCTGAAAGATTAGACATACTGTAAGTTCAGGGTAAAAAAATAATGCATTTCTACTCTGAGACAGAGCAACCTGTCACATGGGGCAGAACTTCCCCCAGCTCAGCCTGAACAGCTGACTCCAATCTGCTCAGAGGTGACTGGGAGTGGGTAGGATCTAGGCCTATATAAGCCATACCCAGCTCATTCTGGGGGGAGCTGGAGCCAAGAAGACTGGATGGCTAAAGGAGTGCCAAAGGCAAAACAGTTCCAAAAAAAGGGCCGGAGGAGAGGCAGGAACCTTTTGGGGGAAAAAGTACTGAGTTTGGGTAGAGTAGGGTACAAACCGAGACCTACCTCGCTAGGAAACTTTGCCCTTGCCTGAGAGGTAAAAGAACTTATGGGCAAATGAAACTAACTACTTTTGAGTATAGATGATGATACACTAAATATTGATACACCTCTTTTACATTCTGTCTGACTTCCTTATCCTCCTCTTCCTTTTTGAGGTTGTCAGGTCATGCTAACCCACGAAGCAATAATGTGCTGACATACTGTACCAGAAGATTTCTAGAATTTCCATGAGTTGCTCAAAGAACTGTGTATGTCAGAAGAAAATTGAGGTGACCAGATCTGTATTGTTCTGTCTGTATACCTCCACTATCAAAAACTTCCTGAAATTTCATTGGTGAAATTTTGCAACTGCATTAAATTGTGGATAACAAACTTTCAAGGTTCCTTCCCCACTCTGAACTCTAGGGTACAGATGTGGGGACCTGCATGAAAGATCCCCTAAACTTATTCTTACCAGCTTAGGTTAAAAACTTCCTCAAGGTACAAACTTTGCCTTGTCCTTGAACCGTATGCTGCCACCACCAAGCATGTTAAACAAAGAACAGGGAAAAAGCCCACTTGGAGATGTCTTCCACCCCAAAATTTCCCCCCAAGCCCTACACCTCCTTTCCTGGGGAAGGCTTCATAAAAATCCTCACCAATTTGCATAGGTGAACACAGACCCAAACCCTTGGATCTTAAGAACAAGGAAAAAGCAATCAGATTCTTAAAAGAAGAATTTTAATTAAAGAAAAAGTAAAAGAATCACCTCTGTAAAATCAGGATGGTAAATACCTTACAGGATAATCCGTTTCAAAACACAGAGAATCCCTCTAGGCAAAACCTTAAGTTATAAAAAGACACAAAAACAGGAATATACATTCCATTCAGCACAACCTATTTTACCAGCCATTTAACAAAAGGAAATCCAACACATTTCTAGCTAGATTACTTACTAACTTAACAGAAGTTCTGAAGAGCATTCCTGATCTGTTCCCAGCAAAAGCATCACACAGGCAGACAGACCCTTTGTTCCTCCCCGCCTTCAGCTTTGAAAGTATCTTGTCTCCTCATTGGTCATTTTGGTCAGGTGCCAGCAAGGTTATCTTAGCTTCTTAACCCTTTACAGGTGAAAGTGTTTTGCCTCTGGCCAGGCGGGATTTTATAGTTCTGTATACAGAAAGGTGGTTACCCTTCCCTTTATATTTATGACACAAACTAAGCCTGCAATTTTGGAAGTTGTGATGAGGCCCAGTCAAGAACATATTGCATAATATATGCTAATGTACAGACAACAAATAAGCCACCAGCAATTTGATTATCATCTTGATTTGGTATAGTCTAGTATTTGGGTGTGTATTATTTAACAAAATACAGTATAAGTTTGTTACCACATTATAAGTCTCAAACCAAACCATGGGAAATATACCCAACTCATTCACACCAGTAACTGTAAATGTGACAAAATTTAGCTGCAGACAGTCCTTTATAAAAACATAGTACCATTGCACAGTAATGGTCTGAAACACTTCAGCTTTTAAAGACTCTGATTCATCCCTGGTGTAAGCTGATCTGCAGTTTCATCTTCCTGGACTGGGAATCAGGGGTGGATCTACCAATTCATTCATTCATGTTGCTAATCCACAGAGAAGTCTGCGTCACTGCATCTTTGCTACAATTAATTTTCACACTACCTAAATTAACAGACAGAGTCATTTTCTGAGTTTGTGGTTTTTTGATAATGCTGTTTTGTTGGTCTTGTTTGTCTTTGGGGTTTTTTGGCTTTCTGTATGTTGTGTTTTATGGCATTTTAATTGTTATTAAGACTGTAGTTTAATCCATGCGGCACCTGCAGTGCACCGGCAGGAGCACTTAATAAAATGATTGTTATTCTATTACAAAATATTGATGAATTTAAGTTTGGGGAAATGGACAGATGTTTTCCAGATGAGTAGTTCTATGAGCATGTATTGACAAAAATTTATGATCAGTTGCAGGACAATAGTACAAAATGACAGTTCCAACCATCCCACGGCCTTTTACCTCCCAAACCAATTGTGTTTGACAATCCAACAGCTTGTGAAATCATGGCCCAGATCCTGAGGAGATGCCTGCGCTCCACTGAGAAGACCTAGAGGGAACATAGGTTGTTTTCTATCACCATTCTATCACTCCTCAATTCCAGAGGCAGCACCAGGGCTGTTCTAACTAGTACTGGTTGCAGTCAACATCAATAGAGCACTGTGTGCTCTGGTCCCACCCCTCCTATCTTCCATACCATCCTCAATAAGCCCCGTTTGCCAACAGGGCCAGGGCTGAGTAGGTAGAATCAGTTATATCTGCTGTATCCCGCCCAATAATTCCCTTACTCAGTGGGTGTCCCCAGCTGTCCCACTAAGGAGATACTTGGACTGCTTTGTGCTATGAAAATCTGGCCTAATGCAGGCATAATTGGACTTCAGGGTGATTGCAGGACAGCATGTATATTCAGGCATTCATTATTTTTTTGTTATGGGAGCCAGCGAGCTTCAGAATGTAGCAAAAGTCCAGCTGAAGGAAAAGCTGAGCTTAACTATGATGTTGAGCTTTCATTAAGTTTTGTTGTTTTTGCCATTCTGTATGAAGATGGATTTCAGTCTCACAATAGTCTTTTATTTTATTTTTTGCCCTAGAAAAAAATGTATTGCTATTGAAAAGTGTTACACTGACAGAAATGCAAACCAACATTCTCTGTTTATCCCCAGGGCTGGTATAGAATAAGCAATGGCAACATACACGTCCGGACATTGTCCTACCCATGTGCCTTAAGGCTGATCGAGAGGAAACACAACTAAGGGTGAGTGGGTGTTGATTAGTCTCCAGGTCCATTCAGTCTGAGGCTGTTCTCTAGAGATTGTCAGCAACAAGGGAACTAATTGTTCTGAGAATGAGACCACCAACTCATTTCATGCAGGCTGCCAAACAGCCATCACTGTACAGCCGGCTCTGATTTGAAACAGTGACCTATGGGTGAAAGGCTCAGTATTAGAGCTGGTTGGAACAGTTTTGATAACAAGACATTTTGTTGAAGCTGAAATGTTTTATGGAGACATATCAGTTCCTATGAAAATGTCATGAGGAGGGTCAAAAGCTTGGTGGTTAAGGCCCTGGGCTGAGCTGCAGAAGACCCAGGTTCAAGTCCTGCCTTTTCTGATTGACAGTGATGTTAGATGAAAACCTCTGTTCTGAATCCAGCAGAGGCAGGAATTTGAATCTGGGTCTCCCAGCCCCACAGGCAGTGTTCGAACCACCAGTTCCAAAGCACGCCCTTCCCAAATGAAAAAGTTCAGTTTTTGTCTGAAAAATGGACATTGGGACACAAAGCCACTTTTGTGAAAATGTTCAGAAGATTGTGGTTTTGTTCCCGTGGGGAACAAAAACTAATTTTGAAACCTTGGAAGTTGCAGTGAAATGGAATTACTACCCTCCTGCCAGCTCTACTCTACATCACATTGCCAGTCCCATGAGCCATTCTGCGACCTAGAAGAAGGGCCAGATCTTCAGCTGGTGTACATCATCGTACTTCCATGGACTCCCATTCTGGCCCCAAATGCTTTAATTGTAAGTGACAATATTAAAAATCCACTTGTACTATATTACCACATTGTCTGTCTGTCTGTCTCTCACACACATACACACACACAAACAGAGTCTGCTGAGCTGATGTCATAACAAATGCAATGTAGGCAGTCACGTTGCTATATGTGCATAAACAGAAGTCGATGAAACAGACAGATCATAAAGCTGAATTCACATCACATTATTATTACTATTTTGCTGTAATCTCCATTTATCTAAAATACTTTCTGGTTCATAGCTCTCAGTCAAAATAGAAATCATAATTCAGCTAGATAATTTGTTGGTGTGTGTTTTTTGTTTTGAAGAAAACTGGAACATTTTCCCTAAGACCCTCTTACAGGGCAAGACTGACATAATCATAAAAAATAAAAATGCTGTTAAATAGGTCATAAATTTCAAAGTGAGACATGAATGCAATAACCAAACTAGAGAGCTGGGAGAAATAATGAAAGCAAACAAAAAATAAAAGCACAGTACAGCATGTTACAGCACTGCCAACCTCAAAGACTACAAAAATCAATAAAGGGAATTTAGGACTGTTGAAATACACTAGGATTTCAGAGAGGAAGATATGGAGGACTTATGTTGGGTAGTGCTACAATATCTGTAAGTCATTAGGATTTAATGAGGAGCAAAATGGTGATCCTGAATAGATACCCTCTTTTTATGAACTGCGAATAAAAGGAAATACAATTTTTGGTGCAAATAAAAACAAACCTCTGATGTTGGAATTTGCAAATGCTGCTCTTATGAATTGCTGTTATTTACTGCTGGGTTAGATACAAGCGAAATTTATATATAGTGGTGCTAAACCTCTGAGGAAAAAATTATGATGAACAGTTCAACCTTTAAGATAAAAATATCAGTACTCATGATTCAGACCAGTGCAGTTACAATGCTGAAGTAAAATAATTTGCTTTAACTGACAGCATTTTTAACTGATTCAGTACTAGCCAATAATCTCTGCTTACAATGTGAATCCTATTATTCTGAATGAACAATACTTAGTATGTTCTCAGGTTCCAATGATTTCACTGTAAAAGGGCAGAAAATATATTAAAGATGCACGAACGATTCACTATGAATAATTTATTTCCCAAATTTACCTTTTTTCATGATTGATCCATAAACAGGCTGTGATTTTTACCATTTCCTTCAGCCAGACTAATTGCTTGATTACTCATTTTGTGCAAAAATGGGCATACAATTTATGCAGACAAAGTTTAGTCCAGTGGATTGCATGTGATCGGCTCACTGAGAATATTCATGATTTGTGATGCATTCCTTGAGCTGTGTTATTTCACATGGATTTGATGACCCATGGTAAGCTTTATAAAAAAAAAGTAGTGCCTGAAGAAACAATTGGGCTTTGACTCTCTAAGGGTGAGGGATGACTAAGGAAGGAAGCACTGCAGGGAGAGGTAATCAGAGCTGGTGCTAGGCATAAGCAGACTAAGCAATTGCTTAGGGCCCCACACAGCTCAAGGGGCCCCCCTATTAATTAATAGTATGTGTTGTGGGGAAGGGCAAAAAATAGTCCCCCATGGGCTAGCACTGCCTCTGGCAGGTAATAGTAAGAGATAATCAGACTTGGAATTGTTAGAACATTTAAATCTTTTCCTGTCCTTTTTCACACTAAAATGGTAGCATTATACTATATTTGCCTATGGGCATGGTTCCCAAATATAAAACAGCTGGGTTCCTTTCTAACAGAGAGAGTAATCCAGGTTATTGGCTGTCTTGCAGACTTTGCATTCAGTTTTCTTATGTCACATTCACAGAAAGTAACTGTATGTGTCCTAGTTGCAACCTGTGGGACCAGGGGACCAAGAACTGACATGTGAGAAGAAGGGAGAAGAATGGGAGGAGGAAAAGGAGGATGAAGCTGGTGCTAATGGCAGAGAGCTGAAGTGGATTAGAATTTAGCTTACCATAAAATATGTAATCTAGTCATTGGCACCTGTGTAGTGCACACAGACAATCAGCTACAGTGTGCTTAGTATCCATATGATGAAAGCATAACTTCCAAGATTGGGAAAGGATTCTAGCTAATTAAAGGGAGGAGGAGAGAATTAAAGACATTTGGGAAGTCAAGTATCCTGCACTATCTCTTTGGAAGCTTTTCTTTATATAATTTCTGTAAACTATATAAGAACATTACTATTAGAATTTTTAAACAGGTTTTTTTTTTAGCTCAATCAGCAAATGGTGATTCGTCCAAACTAAAACGTCAGAGTTTCAACTAAACTTTCTCAAGTTCAGGATGGAATGATCTGGTCAAAACAAGAGAGAGAGAGAGAGAGAGAGAGAGAGAGAGAGAGAGACTGGAACCTGAGTCACTCCCACGTGAGTGCCCTAACCACTAGGATATTAACTGTAGTAGGGTGCATCTCTCTCTTTCTCTCATTGTTCTCAAACACCTCAAAAAAGGTCTCAATGAAGAAAGAGAACAAACTCTGAAACCTTCTTTTTTATTGAAACAATTCTTCTTTTCTGGCCAGTCCTACAAACTAGCTGCACAGAAAAATGAAGAGGCTCACTTTTCACTTTAATATTTATATATGGCTCTGGAGTCTCTACCTGTCACAATACCAGCACCCTGCAACAGATGCACAAAGCATGAGAACTGATAATCTCCACATTAGACTCATGCTAAGTTGACAATGATGATAATGCAATGCCTTATAGCTGAGAAATCACCAATCCTTAATTTAAAAGCAAAACAAAACTCCTCAACCAGGAGATCCCCTTTTCAGAGATATCAGGATATAAAATGAATTGTGAGGTAGCCAAGGTATTAGCACTAAATCAGCCTTGTTATAAAATGCTATTTTCATCTTTACTTCTCAAGAGGTCCCCAATGGACATTAAATAACTTGGAGTTCAACACTGGTTCCATTATAGAGGCTAGTCTGACAGGTACCACCAAGGGGGGAAAAACTATAAAGGAGTTTTCTTAAAGAAGTCCCCATTGAATGGAGGGAAAGACTTGACTCCATCAAAAGGAAAATTACTCCCCAGCTAAACTATCCTCTGTGTATGTCCTCAATACCTCTTCTAAATAGCCTATTTTCCACAAAGAAATAACTACACTACTTATATATTTCTCCAGAAAATTACCACCCAGGAATGAGTCTAAATAAATTATTTTGTATTATCTGTAATGCATTATAGTCCATAAATTTTAGATCAATAACTTGATAACCCTCTTATAACTGCTTTGATAATGTGACAGTCACATATATTCCAGTACATTCAGCAGACATTCAACTATGTATCCAGTGGAGTTCAGAAATTGTTGTTGAGAACAACTGGATGGGAAAGGCTAACTGTGGAGCCATTTAGGTGAAAGTCTGTACATGACAAGACAACTAGTATAAAAAAGGTTAACTACAGTCATTGTGTGAACATCAGCCAAGGAAGAGATGTGTCCTAATTCTCTAAGTACACAATCAGGAGCCAAGAACTTCTGATTACTTATATTTGCTTTGGCAGTGCCTAGCTAGATAACTGGTGTTCAGCTTGCTACAGTTTCCCCATCTGTAAAATCAGGAGAATAACCCTATTATAATAACAGAATACTGATGTTTAATAAAAGCATGCCAAGCATCATTGTAAAATGGTTTATTGAGTTAGCACATAGCTGAAAAAAATTGTCCATCTTTCATTGAACGAGGATGAGATACGTAGTGAAATAGTCATGCTATATCTCAAGAAATACCATGGAAACCTTACACACAATTAGTTTACAGCAGTATGTTACTTACAGAAGCCAAAATCAACATCAGGAAACTGATTATAGGCAATTTTATACAATTTAAAAGAAAACGTTGATATTTTGGCTTCATATATAGCTTCATTCTCTTATATTTTGGGGGTGTGCACCTGTGTATCTGTCTCTTTCATTTTGGGTCCTTTGTCACACAATGTAAAGGGCCACTGCTACACTTTTTAAAACTCTTATTGACTTTGCGGGGACAAAGACTTGGGCCTCACCCGGTAAGCATATGGTGTTTGGTGAAGTGAAGCATAAAAAAACAACCCATAACTTAAAAAAAAAATTAGAGTGAATTATTTAATTCAACCTTCTGCAGTTCCCCCATGGTAACTCTCAGCAAACACATGATTAGTTGTAGAGCAAATGACAAGACCCAAGTCCAAAATAAAATCAACCATTGAAAAAGCCTTGTAGCCTCATCACATCAGTGATGCAGATGGGATGAATTAGAGTGAAAAAAGATCAATAATTAGAACAAAAATGGTTTTACAGTTCAGGAATTCTTCAGATTTTGTCTTTTCATCTTGATGAGAGATGGGGAAAAATTTAACTCTTAAAAATATTTACAGGATGGGGAGCATCCTTTCCTTTGCAGCTCTAAATGTGTGTACTATTATCTGCATTAGGACTCAGTTCAGAAAGCAGTTAAGCACATGCTTAAATCCATCCTTCTTGAGTGAAAGTTAAGTTCCAAGTAAGGCACATGCTTAAGAACTTGATCCTGCGCTTATTGAAGTTAATAGCAAAAGTCCTATTGACGCCAATGATGGACGTTCAGGCCTAACAGTACGTCTACACAGCAAAAAAATCCACCGGGCTTGTGCTGTGGGGCTAAAAATAGCAGCATAGACATTCAGGCTCAGGCTGGAACTCTTTGTTTTACAGTCCAGCAGTGTATAGGTTTCATTTGCTTAATGTGCACATTTTTACATACATCACAATCATTTTCAGATTTTAAAATTAAAATATGTAACCCTAAAACTATATGTTCTTTCTCTCTTTTTTTCTTATAAAACTCTGGTTTTGGTATCATAGATTTTGATTGCTGCATACAAACAAGTTTACAGTTATAAAAACAGGAACACGTACAGCGCAAGGTCACACAGGTAAACCCTATCCAAAGTGTACATGAAGTATATTGTTTCATCGAATAAAGCACAATAAGCAATAACAAAGTCTGGTTTGTCCCTGGTTTTAACAGTTCAATGTATGAAGAAATCTGCTATAGAAGAGGGTTTTTTAACTCAAAAAGAACAGGAGGACTTGTGGCACCTTAGAAACTAACAAATTTATTTGAGCATAGGCTTTTGTGAGCTACAGCTCACTTCATCGGATGCATTCAGTGGAAAATACAGTGCGGAGATTTATATACATAGAGAACATGAAACAATGGGTGTTACCATACACACTGTAACGAAAGCCCTCCCCGCACTGTTCCTCAGACGTTCTTGTCAACTGCTGGAAATGGCCCGCCTTGATTATCACTACAAAAGGTTCCTTCCCCCTCCCCCGCTCTCCTGCTGGTAATAGCTCACCTTAAGTGATCACTCTCATTACAATGTGTATGATAACACCCATTTTTTCATGTCATCTATGTATATAAATCTCCCCACTGTATTTTACACTAAATGCATCCAATGAAGTGAGCTGTAGCTCATGAAAGCTTATGCTCAAATAAATTTGTTAGTCTCTAAGGTGTCACAAGTCCTCCTTTTCTTTTTGCGGATACAGACTAACACGGCTGCTCTGAAACCTTTTATAACTCAGTTACTACCTTCTATGTATGTGATGAAGAGGACTCATGTAACCAAATAATTGTTATGAGTTACAGTAAGTGTGTTACTTTTTCTATAAAACTACACTTTAATGATCCACTCATATATCAGAGAAGCTCAAAAGTTTCATCAGTCAGCTGCAACTCTGATTCAAGCTGCCAAAAGCAGAAAATAAGGCAACATATCATTTTGATATTTACTCTGAGGTCAAACTTTGCACTAGATATACTATTGTAAATGAGGAGAGGCTGAGGAAACTGGGATTGTTTAATCTGCAGAAGAGAAGAATGAGGGGGGATTTGATAGCTGCTTTCAACTACCTGAAAGGGGGTTCCAAAGAGGATGGATCTAGACTGTTCTCAGTGGGAGCAGATGACAGAACGAGGAGTAATGGTCTCAAGTTGAAGTGGGGGAGGTTTAGGTTGGATATTAGGAAAATCTTTTTCACTAGGAGGGTGGTGAAACACTGGAATGTATTACCTAGGGCGGTGATGGAATCTCCTTCCTTAGAAGTTTTTAAGGTCAGGCTTGACAAAGCCCTGGCTGGGATGATATAGTTGGGGATTGGTCCTGCTTTGAGCAGGGGGTTGGACTAGATGACCTCCTGAGGTCCCTTCCAACCCTGATAGTCTATGATTCTATGATTCTAAATCCAAAATAGGTCAATTTACATAGGAATAGCTAAGAGTAACTTCAATGGTGTTACACCAGGGTGAAAGTTACCTATTAACTAAACCAAGTAATGCTGCAGAAGGAATTAAGGTTATTTTCTCAGTGTTATTGAGATGAATTCTAAAATATTTTTAATGTGCATCTCTTTCGGTGTAATGAATATATGACTATTTAGTGGTAGTAGTATGGAAACACCCACAGTGTGCCAGGCGCTGTTCACACGTGAAGGAAGCCACCGTCTCAGGCCCAAAGATTTTACATTCTTATGCGTCCTTATCAGCTTTGTGGGCATTTTAACTCTCCAGTTCAAGAGTCTGGTATGTACGTACACTGTCATGTGACCAAGACGGAGTTATTTGCTTTGGGTAAATGCTTTGAGCAACCCATGACCTGCTGCTGATTCTGAGCTTAAGAGCCAGTCTGCTGACTCTTCCAACCAATCAGGCAGCCTACTACAGGCCAGCTGTGCTCATTTGGTTGCCCAGAGACCAGCTCTGCAGAAGGCCCTGCTTCCTGACACTGTGATATTTCCCCTCACATACTTGAGTGGTTGATTTTGTCCTTGGTCTAATGGAGTCCAGCATTGCCTCTCTACTGTCCTAAATTATTAATGAGAAGTCTGTGTTTCGTCTGTCTAGCTTTCCATTTAACAGAGGTCAAAGCCTGTAGTTTATCCAGCTTGGAACTTCTCTTCTCTGGATACATTTTCAGCAGTTTAGCTGCTGCTCAGACTGGTACTGTGTTTGGTGAAAGGTGTTCTCCATCCAATCAGAGGAACTTTTAAGGTCAACTTTCTGACCTGAAATACATTTTGTTGCAATGTTGTTGTTTCAATTCTTTGCCATTCCTAATTGTATCTCCATCAGCTGTCTACCAGGTGAAATTCCTAAAGAGCTGAGATCGACCGATGCCCTGCTGGATTCTTCTTGATGGTGGAGCATAGAGGAAGCCTCTATACTATTTCATATGGGCTTTTGTACCACCCTCATCACTGTGTATCTAAGTTCCTTCCAATAGTGTATTAAGCTACATGATTAATATTTGTTACACAGGAACAGCGGAAGGTCCCTAAAAGTGGGGGTGGAGCACCAGCACCAAAACCATGGCCCTGCGCCACCCATTCCCACGGAGGCCCCTCCTCCACCCTACCCCTTTCCTCTGAGGCCCTGCCCTTTTACTGCCCCTTCCCCCAAGGCCATGCCCTCACACCACCCCTTCTTCCAAAGGCCCTGCCCTTCCACTGCCTCTTCCCCCCTCTTTAAAAGTTTTCAGCTATCCCTTGATGCGAGGATGATGTCTGCCAAGGGGGTTCATTGGCGGGTTTTTAGGTGGCTGCGGAGCCCAATTTGTGCCCTGCAGATTGTGCCACAGAAGTGACAGGTGTGATCTTGGAGGAGACATAGTTGTTGGCGCGAGTGTTGTGCCTTTTCTTTGTCACTTCTCTGTCTCATGAGCACATATGTTCTCCTCAAAGTGGGCTGTGGCTTGGTGTATGGTGTGGCACCAGCGTGTTCTGTTCCGCACCAAGTCCTCCCAGTTAGTTGGGTTGATGCCTCCCTTTTTAAGGTGTACTTTTGTTAAGCTCTGATAGAGGCTTCCCTACAGGATGGTGGGAGCAGGCAGATACCAGACACAGTGTGGGTATATAATACCCTAAATATTTTTATTGATTACAATATAAACCCCACTCATTCCACACAGAGGTGCCAGGTTTGTATAATTTTTGGTGGTGCCCAGAATGGGTCCAAGTAGAGCTGTCCCGTCCATAGGTTTTGAGAGATCCTTTTGTAGCTCTTCGCAGTCTGCCTGGGTCTTAATTATCTTTAGTAATTTTGTGTCATCTCAAAATTTTGCCACCTCACTGTTTACCCCTTTTTCCAGATCATTTATGAATATGTTGAATAGGACTGGTTCCAGAACAGAACCCCTGGGGGACACCACTATTTACCTCTCTCCATTCTGAAAACTGACCATTTATGCCTACCCTTTGTTTCCTATCTTTTAACCAGTTATCAATGCATGAGAGGACCTTCCCTCTTATCCCATAGCAGTTTACTTTGCTTAAGAGCCTTTGGTGAGGGACCTTGTCAAAGGCTTTCTGAAAATCTAAGTATACTATATCCACCGGATCCCCTTGGTCCACATGCTTGTTGACCCCCTCAAAGAATTCTAGTAGATTGGTGAAGCATGATTTCCCTTTACTAAAACCAAGTTGACACTTCCTCAACAAATTATGTTCATCTATATGTCTGACAATATTGTTCTTTATTATAGTTTCAACCAGTATGCCTGGTACTGAAGTCAGGCTTACAGACCTGTAATTGCCAGGATCACCTCTGGATACCTTTTTAAAAATTGACGTCACATTAGCTATCCTCCAGTCATCTGGTACAGAAGCTGATTTAAATGATAGGTTACAGACTACAGTTAGTAGTTCTGAAATTTCACATTTGAGTTCCTGCAGAACTCTTGGGTGAATACCATCTGGTCCTGGTGACTTATTGCTGTTTAATTTATCAATTTGTTCCAAAAACTCCTCTAATGATACCTCAGTTTGTGACAATTCCTCAGATCTGTCACCTAAAAAGAATGGCTCGGGTTTGGGAATCTCCCTCACATCCTCAGCCGTGAAGACAGATGCAAAGAATTCATTTAGTTTCTCTGCAGTGGCCTTATTGTCCTTGAGTGCTCCTTTAGCACCTTGATCATCCAGTTGCCCCACTGGTTGTTTAGCAGTCTTTCTGTTTCTGATGTACTTAAAAAAAAATTGCTCTTACTTTTTGAGTCTTTGGTTAACTGTTCCTTCGTAATTGTATTTCTACATTTCATTTGCCAGTGTTTATGCTCCTTTCTAGTTTCCTCACTAGGATTTAACTTCCACTTTTTAAAGGATGCCTTTTTGCCTCTCACTGCTTCTTTTACTTTGCTGTTTAGCCACAGTGGCTCTTTTTGGGTTCTCTTACTTTGTTTTTTAATTTGGGGTATATATTTAAGTTGAGCCTCTATTATGGTGTCTTTAAAAAGTTTCCATGCAGCTTGCAGAGATTTCACTTTTGGCACTGTACCCTTTAATTTTTGTTTAACTAACCTCCTATTTTTGTGTAGTTTCCCTTTCTGAAATTAGATGCAACAGTGTTGGGCCACTGTGGTGTTTTTCCTGCCACAGGGATATTAAATTTAATTATATTATGGTCACTATTACCAAGAAGTCCAGCTATATTCACCTCTTGGACCAGATCCTGTGCTCCACTTAGGACTAAATCAAGAATTGCCTTTTCTCTTGTGGATTCCAGGACCAGCTGCTCCAAGAAGCAGTCATTTAAGATGTCAAGAAACTTTATTTCTGCATTCCGTCCTGAGGTGACATGTACCCAGTCAATATGGGGATAATTGAAATCCCCCATTATTATTATTGAGTTTTTTATTTTAATAGCCTCTCTAATCTCCCTGAGCATTTCACAGCCACTATCACCATCCTGGTCAGGTGGTTGGTAATATATCCCTACCGCTATATTCTTATTATTAGAGCAGGGAATTTCTATCCATAGAGATTCTGTGGTACACTTTGATTCATTTATGATTTTTACGTCATTTGATTTTATGCTTTCTTTCACATAGAATGCCACTCCCCTACCAGCATGACCTGTTCTGTCCTTCTGATATATTTTGTACCCTCGTGTTACTGTATCCCATTGATTATCCTCATTCCACCAAGTTTCTGTGATGACTGTTATATCAATATCCTCATTTAGTATGAGGCACTCTGGTTCACCCATTTTATTATTTAGACTTCTAGCATTGGTATATATATAAGCACTTTAAAAACTTGTCTCCTTTTAGCTGTCTGCCATTACACAATGTAGCTGAATAGGACTCTTTTTTTATTTGATTGTTTCTGATCAGACCCTGCCTGTATTTTATCATTTTCCATCCTCTTGTCCTCACTAGGACATAGAGATTCTCTATTAATAGATCCTCCCCTAAGGGATGTCCGAACCATGTGCTTCTCTGTGCCTGTCAGCTTTCCCCCAGCCCTGAATTTAAAAGAAAGAGAAAGAGATTGGGAAGAAAGAGACAGAGAGAGCAAAAATACCAACTGGATCTACTAGAGAAGCAGAACCAAAACCCACTGACTCCAATGACTGCCCTCACTCCAAAAATCCACAAATGGGAACACTTATGTCCTGCATACAGTGAGAAGGACGATATTGCTGAATATCTGACTACCTTTGAAAGGCTGTGTGTAATACATGAAATCCTTGATGATAAGAGAGTTCCTGATTGTGAAATTAACTGGTAAAACTCAAAATGTATTCAATGAAATGCCTATTGAAGATGCTTTAGACTATTGTAAATTTAAAAACACTGTTTTACAAAGGTTTCTGTTTACTCCTGAAATATATAGAGTTAAATTTAGGACTCTTAAGAGGGATACTGGTATGAATAATGGGGGATATGTAAACAAAATAAAAGATTTGGTGGGGAAGTGGGTGAGGGGCAAAGGTGTCACAAGCTTTGAGGGAATGCTGGATCTTGTGGCTCAGGAGCATTTCTTAGGCATATGTCAGGCTGATGTAAAGCAGTGCCTCTGGGACAAAGCTATGAAGTCAGTGGATCAGATGGCGTCTCTTGCTGATGGCTTCACACAGACCCAGGCATCTACTGAAAACAAACCACTGACAGAGGTGTTTAAAGCTGGTGGGAAGGGGAGATCCCATTTTAACCCTAGCGAGAGGAAAGGTGCCTGGGAGGCTGGGTATTCATCTCCCCAAAACCACTCCTCTAAACCCTCATCCCAAATCTCCTGTAGAAGCAGAAGGGCCCCCAAAGTGCTATGAGTGTAATTCCACTGATCACCTGAGGAATACATGCCCTATGCTAGGAGGAAGCGGGCAACCAATAGCTCATGTTAGTTCTTCTGTCCTCAACACAGAACCCACCCCCCACACAAGCAACTGAAACCTATCATATTGGTTTTGTGAGATTAGCCTCTGCAGAACCAGATATGGAGAATGTTAAGATTGTCCAAATTAATGGCAGTGAGTGCTTGGGGTAGAGGGATACAGGAGCCCAGATGTCTCTGGTTAAGCAGAGTGTGGTCCCAGAGATCAGTATGTTACCTGGCCAAATGGCAGCAATTGTGGGGGTGGGCAAAAGCAGATTCCTCATACCACTAGCTAAAATCCATGTGGTTTGGGAAGGTTTGGAAAGTGTTTTGACTGTGGGGGTAATGGAACACCTCCTAGTCGACCTGCTTCTTGGTAATGATTTTTTGTGTGTGTAGCTCAGGTTAAAGTATTTGCCTGCAGCAGGAGTGAGTTTTATGCTGGGACCCCTGCGGGAAAGGGTAAGGTCTCATGAACTTCTGAGAATCATAGAATCACAGAATCATAGAATATCAGGGTTGGAAGGGACCTCAGGAGGTCATCTAGTCCAACTCCCTGCTCAAAGCAGGACCAATCCCCAATCAAATCATCCCACCCAGGGCTTTGAGAGAATGGGAGAAAGTCTCCTTGATTCTTCTGCAGCAGGGGGAAGCTTCGAGGTGGGAGGTTGGCTGAGACAAACTCCTGCATTGCAGCTGGAGGCAACACCACATCAGGAAAAGATGGGGGTGTAATGCCTGCCAGGGAGTGAATTGTCCAGGTTGTTAGCTGCCAGCAAGTTGCAGATGAACCAGGCACAGACCCTGCTCTAGGAGCATAGGGAAATGTGCCCCAGGGGGGATCCCAGACAAGGGTGACGGGATCTCAGAAACCACTGAGGTGGATGAGTATCCCCGTGACTCTGTAACACAGGGAAGCAGTGTGCTTCCAAGTGTGGGAGGGGCTGAGACTAGCTTCTTTCCCGCAAAAGGCAACATGCCCTCAGGATCGGGGGCAGGAGAGATGTTGTACGTGACCAAGGAAACTGTCCCAGTTGTTAGCTCGCAGGGTTTTGCAGATGAACAAGGGACAGACCCCTTCCTGGGGAGCACAGAGAAATGTGTCTTAGGAGGGGGCAGAGAGGGGAAACTGGGGAAGGAATAATGGGGGTACAGGAATGTCTCCTCACTGGTCACTTGTGAAAGGATGCCCAGGACAGAATAGCTGTGTGCACCCAGGCACTCAGCCCATGACCCAGGTTTTGAGAGGGAACTGTGTGACTGACTTTCTGGAGGGGAGCAGTCACACAGCTAACTTCACAGGGACAGAGAAAGGGGTGATGGAGGGTACCCCAATCCAGGTCACGGCTTTTCAAAGTTTTTGGAAAGTATCTGTGTCTCTTTACATCAAGATGCAGCTCCTATGCCTGTTACAGCAGAGGAGTTGAGACCAGGAAATTGCCAGGTGGTAGTTTGTGAGAACACAAATGACCCAACTGACAGAGAAGTGGTATTTTCCCCCAGGCTTGTAAGACACTGAGAGCAGTTATGGGAAAGCTGTTGGGAAAAGGTGAATCTGATCAAAGGGTAAAGACACCTAGCCCAGAAAGCACAGAGCACAGTCCTCTAGGGGGGCAGGGAAGGACTAGTGCTGGGAGGGGGAAACATAGGGTAATCCCAAAAAGGGAGCTGGATTTTTTGCATATGTACAGTCCTGGGGTTGGGAGACAGCTCCCCAAAGGGCCAGACAATATGCAGGGTCCCCCTAAACTCCTGTCTTGCTGCACATTGAGGTACCAAAATCCCAGAAACATAATTAAAATAAGAACCCAATCAGAGGGGAACACTGGAGGGAAAGAAAAGCCAGTGACTGATTACATGGGAAAGAGTCAAAGAACATGATGGGTAATGAATGAACCAACCTCAAACCAGACTGTATGAACAGAGGGTGTGGTATCATAAAGATATTTATAAACACCCATTTGTGATAAAAATGTTGGCATTAATGTTAAGTCTTGGGATAAGAATTTTGATACTGATGTTAAAACTTATGGTAATGTTAGTTCTCAGTTAATACCTGTAAACAGATTTAAAGCTTATCACAGCAGAGAAATCATAAAAAAACCTCATATGCTGTGTGAGAATGGGGAAACTGAGGCACACCACCTCATGGCCTTGATGCCTGGATGCCAAGAGAACTATAACAGAAACTGCCTTCAGACTAGTCAGTGACTAACCTTCTTGCAGTAAACTAAGGTATGACACTCTGTACCTCAGGGGAACACCCTGTACCCCCATGTTCATCCTTATAATATGATTGTGTGATATTCAATGCAAAGTTTGTCATGTCGGGTGTCTTCAGAAGGCTCACGATGCACTGAGAATTGTTGTTATAGTAATGTTATAGGTTGTAATTTCATGTATATAGTTATAAGGCTGAAAATGTGTCCTCATGACTTAAAACAAGCCCAGGCAAAACTCTCTAGGAGCAGAGGTGCAGTTCACACCTCATCATGGCATGTGTGGGACAAACGCAGCCCAGCCTCCCAGGAATGAAGGACACTGGCCTAGGCAGCAACAAAGGATCTGTTGGATTCTCAAGTGAGTCACCCCCTTTCCCTTGGTCAGTTTGGGACTACGATGAGGTATTGCTAACCTGACTCTGAAGGCGGGAGGGTGAAGCCAAGAGGGAAGAAAGAACATGAAAAAAGGGAGAGACATTTGCAATGCTATTCCTCTCTCTTCCATCTCCATCTACAGACACCACCACCAAGCAACTGAAGTGCTGATCAAAGGGGAGAGCCTGGCTGAAGTGCAACTAGCCAGCCTGGGGTGAGAAGCATCTACATTTGTTTGTTTATTCTACTTGAAGCAGTGTGTTTGGTTTAAAGCATGTCAGAGACTCCCCTTGGGATAACAAGCCTGGTACATATCAATTTCTTTGTTAAATTGACGAACACATATAAGCTTTCAGCGTCTAGTGGGCATAACTGGACACTGCAAGACAGAGGTTCCTAGAGTTGTGTCTGGGACCGGAGTTATTGGCTAGTGTCATTCGATTGTACAATCCAAGCAGTGGCTGGCCAAAAGTGCTCACTCACGTAGCTGGGAGCAGCTTACATGCCAGAGGCTTTGCGTGGGGGTGGGGGTTCTCACAGTAGAGCAGGGTAAGCCTGGATCCCAGAGTCAAGGATTGGAGCAACCTAGCAGATCACTGGTCCAGATAACACCAGGGGAACGTCACAGGGAGTAGGTGATTGAATGTTGTGAGTGAAGGGCATAAAAATGCTTAAATCAAAGCAGCTGGGAATTATTATGGGAAAAAGAGGATAGGGATGAGTGGGGAAGAGAGGGTAAGGAGAAGGGAATTTATGACTTCACCAAAACCAACCAAACACGATTAGTCCACACCAGATCACCCAGTGACTGAATGCCAGACCAGCACCCCTTAATGTGTCTGGCAAGCTATGAAGCCCCCAGTGCCCCAGACTTTAGGCACAACTGTTTGAACAACGATACTTATCAATCAAATAACAAAATCACACCTGCTTCCTTCCTTAGCTGCCTTTAAGCATTACACAGTGTAGTGGGAGTGCACATAAAAAGGTATGAATCCACATTAGCTGGCTTTTTTCCACTGATGCACAAAAATAAATTGTATTTGTTTTTATGCTGGTTTGCAAATGGATGTAATTGAAGACCCCCCCGCCAGTCCCCTTGGTGAGAATGGTGCCTCCCTGGTATATATGACGGGGTCTTGTCTTCTGAATGCCTGTGCTTTGCTTCCATTAAAGTTAATGGAACTTCCACACACATCAACGGGGGAATGTAAAATCAGTATTCAATGAACCACATCTCTTCCTTTAAGTGGGAGCAGAACTGAAGTGAGATTATGGTTCTTTTAAAATATGTGATAAAATAGATGTTTCTTTTATTGAGGAATTATTTTTATAAAAAAACAGTTGGAGATCAAACTATGCAGTACTGAAGGAAACACAGGCAGATGGGTCTTGGTAAAAAAAGTGTACACAGTAGAGTGATTAAAATAATCAGATTTGCACAACACACAAACCAAGAGAGTAATAAAGGAATGTTTATGATAGAGTTACACAACCTCATCCAAGACAGAGTCTTGTTTGTCGATATTAACAAGAAAAGAGGCAGTTAAATTCTCTTGTGACACTTCACTGATTTGTTTATGAGGGCAATGAATGTCAGGTGAGAGCCTCTGGCCATATGAAACAAAGGTACAGATCTTTTAGAGAATGTTTTTTAAGGAGGTGTCAGATCTAGCTATTTTCCTGGTTAGAACAGGCAGGATTATTAGAGGAAACTTGGGAGCAGTTATATGTTTGATAGTTAAAAAAAAATCAGTTGAAGATTGGATGGCTTTCTGGGCTTTTCCAACATGTAATGTATTAATTATATGATGGAGAAAAGATCTCACATGCAGCTAAAACAAATGCAAGGAATATCTAAAGTGATGAAGATCTTTTGAGCCTCACCAAAGATTTAAGATTGTATATAGGAGCCATGATGCTTCAATATTCCTCCTAATACAGCACTTTTTAGACACAATAAATCCTACATCTTGGCAGGGGATTAGACTAAATAACCCTTGAGGTCCCTTCTAACCCTAGGGTTCTATGATTCTATGGTTAGATTAGCACTTTGACAATGGAACAAACATTCTAGGAACCCATGGCAGGCAGGAGCCAGTCTGTTCTATTTGATATATATTTGAATTTATGTATATTGTGTCTCTCTGTTTATTAATATATCCTAAATATCTGTGCCCTGTACTGGAGTATTATAGAATAGAATGGAATAAGAATAGAATACTCCAGTACAGGGCACACATATTCTGTGGGTGGCTGGTAAGCACAAATTCTTTAATGTAAATTTGGTTTATTCCCTTGAATGCTTGCATGTTCTTAGATGAAATGTCTACACAGAAAAAAACATTTAAATTCCACATCATCCTGCAAAATAGAGCCTCTTGCTGCCCTCTGCACAGAGGTGACTTTCACCCTTTCTTGCCCATATAGAGCAATTAGTTATCTTTAATGGGGTTTTGGCTGTTCTACCTTATCATTAGAAGAGATGATGCACAGCACATAACCAAAGAACAACTACACTGAATGTGCTTCTTTCAAACCTAAGACACAGAAAAAGAGGGTTGCATTTTCTCTGTTTGCAAAATCATATCTAAAAAGCGGTTTTGAGACTGTTCAGAAGGTGGGGATCCATGAGCTTGCTTGTGGATCTGCAGCCATAGCCCACACTGGAGATGGAGTAGAGACACACTGCTCAAGGAGAAGCTCCTTGGGCATTGTCTGATTCATGCAATGCAGTACCACAGTGGATACAGCACTGGACTGAGACTAGAGGATATGATTCCATTCCCAGCTCTGCCACTGGCTTTGTATGTGACCATGGGTAAGTTATGCCACTGCCATGGGCCTCAGTTTCCCTATCTGCAAAATAGGTCTGAAGATGCTTATCTCCTTTGTAATGCTTTTGAGATCTCTGGAGGAACCTCTCTAACAGCAAGGTATTACTGTTCATGGAGCTCAGTGGAATGGAAGTGGAGGTGCAGCCATTCTGCCAACCTTACAAATGGGAAACTCCTGCACCCGCTCTTCATATAGACTCAGTTCTCTTGCTAATTAATGTGAAGAGGCTAGTACTACTGTAGCACCAGTGCTCAGAGCGTGACCAGCTGGTTAGTGTTTTATGAACACATTTTTGTTTTGTGGGTGTTGAAAAATGGCCTTTTTTCAAAAAAGAAAATTTGTGCAAAACATTTTTGTTTTTTCGAAATGTTCTGCTTTTCCAGTGAAATGGGGAAAAGAAAAATGTAGTAATTTTTCATCTTATCCAATCCCTTTTTCTCCCCCTTGCCCTTCCTTTTGGGGAAATGCCAAATCAATAAAAATAAATACTTTTCATACCAGGTGTAAATAAGCTGTAGAACTCATTGTGATGGGATCCCCGGGGTACAACCTGGAACTGGGGTATCACTGTGCCCCCTTAACTCTCCAGCCTGGGGTGTCTCTCACAATGCTTTGCTAGTGACAAGCAGCAAACTCTCCAAGCATTGTCATCACTCAGCACAACAGCATGTGGAGCCCCACACCCAGCTAGATTGCATGAATGCTCCCTGAGCCACTCATGAATCACAAGAGAAAGGCACCAGCAAATGTCCCAACCCCCCAGCCTTGCACCCCTGGAATATACCGTCTTGTCCTGGTCAGAAGCCTGACCAGTGTAAGTGCATTACCTAGTCTGTCCCTCCCTCAATGTGAAGAGGAGACACACGAGCTTTTGTACACTGAGTTGAGATTTCTCAAGTACTTCAAGAAAAACACACTGTTTTAGGTAAAATAAAAAACAGATTTATTAACTACAGAAAGATAGATTTTAAGTGATTATAAGTGGTAGGCACAAAAGGTCAGAGATAGTCACCAAAAGAAATAAAAGGTAAGGACACAGTCTAAATCTTAAACCATATTGAACTAGGCAGTGTTTGGATCAAGCAATTTTTCTCATCCCCCTGGATGTTGTAGATAGTGTGACAGGGCAAGGCCAGATGGCTACAGAAAAGTAGTTGACAAGAAGGTGTGAGGATACTTGTCAACTGTCAAAGCTTATGCTCAAATAAATGTGTTAGTCTCTAAGATGCCACAAGTACTCCTTTTCTTTTAACTGTCTAAATGGGCCATCTTGATTATCACTACAAAAGTTTTTTTTCTCCTGCTGATAATAGCTCATCTTAACTAATTAGCCTCTTACAGTTTGTATGGCAACTTCCACCTTCTCTGTATGTGTATATATATATATATATATATATATATATATATATATATATCTTCTTACTATATGTTCCATTCTATGCATTCGATGAAGTGGGCTGTAGCCCACGAAAGCTTATGCTCTAATAAATTTGTTATCTCTAAGGTGCCACAAGTACTCCTGTTCTTTTTGCGGATACAGACTAACATGGCTGCTACTCTGAAACCTTTACTTTCCAATTTACTTATCTTGACAAATGAGTAGAATGGCCACTCCCCACTGCACGAGGCAATATATGCTAATGGTCATGTGCTGATAGTAGGGGGATCTCTGGCATCACATATTAGCGCAAGTGACAAACTGGATTAAAATGCACCCCAACATTTGACCTATTTTGCTATTGCTTTCCCAAAAGGCTTCTTGCACTGGTACGATGACCAATGTGCTGATGGTGAAGCACGCCATTAAAGGCTTTGCTGGATCAGGTCAGTGTATACAGCACTTTGCAGCATCATGCCCTAGCTGGTGGTATGTTCAGCTATTAACCACCAAATGTACAGTAAAATGACAGAATGGGAAGCAGTAGTTCAGAAATGATTTTGCTATTTCAGGATCTGTTCTCACAAAAATTAATGTCTGATATTTACTAAAAGAGTTCTTGCTTTACCCTTCTCTTAAGGGAAAATTGAACAGCATCTTGAAGATTATAGGGTTGTGCTCTACCTGTGCAATAAATGCTACATACTTATGTAGCCCCTCCCCAAATGCATGGCTCAAGCCTCCTCCCCAGTGTTTGCTATTTGGACTGGCTTCTCCTCTCTCCTCGCCAATGTTCCCTCTAGTGTTTTCCATGTGCAGAATTAATTTTGTTATGTGCACCAGTGTCGAGGGAAATTACAGATGTGCACCACTGGTAGAAACAAAAAACCTAGATATAATATATATTTTTAAAAGTCACCACAGGGATAATTATTCCAGCCAGAAAAGGTTACGCATTTTAGATCTCACTACTCAAAGAATTAAATGTAAGCATAAGAGAAATAAAAATGATGAAATGCATAGACCAGTCAAAAAATTAAAATAACAAAACTTTGAAAGAATAAAATTACAGAGAATATATGTGCATTGCAGGAAGTATCAAGAAGTAATGACAACAACATTAATATAAGTATGTGTAAGGGAGGTGAGTGTAAAAGATAGTGTTTGTGTGAGACAGACACACAGTGTGTGTGTGTGTGTGTGTGTGACACGCACTGGCCCTTTAAGTAAGCTGCCCCTTTAAGTAGATTGGCAATCTCCAGTCTGAAGCCTGCTTGTTCAGACGCAGCAGCAAGTTCTGTCCCACATCCCACTCTTGAGCCCTGTCGTGTTCCCCATCCCCCACTCTGCAGATATGGGGTACAGGTGTGTGGGGAAGGGGACACCCTGACATCAGCACCTCCCTACTGCATCCTGCTCTGCACAGCAAACAGGAGGGTCCCAGAAGCAGCTGGCCAGGGGCTCCAAGGCAGAGGGCAGGAGCAGTGCGGAAGTGGGGGGAGGGGCATCTAAAGTGTGAGGCACTTGATAGACCGCTGGGCAGCCGTGTGGCCGCACAGCTTAGAGGGAACTTAGATCCTTGCATGGGTTGGGTCCTGGACTCTCTTTTGTGATACTTGATGCCTCCATCCAATGTGCCTCCTTAGTGGCTTGAGACACAAGAGGTGCTCTGCCTTGGGAAAATGGATAATGCTACCACTGCCTGCAAGGAATATAAAACCTGGTACATAAAACAATTATGTACATCAACACAAACCCCAGCAAGGAAATTATACCCCCCCAAAAAAACAATATAAAAAAGGGGGGCATCACTGGGAGCAAAAAAAAAAGGATCTGGGAAAGCAGAGGATTAGGCTTAACTAATAATTATTAAATATTAATAAATCAACAAATTCCCCACTTCCCAGCACTCTCAATTTATCTCAACCCCCAGTTCCTTCCCTGGCACCTTCTGAGGTAGATGGTACACTGGGGATGAATCCAGAGATGAATGCTGCAACACTGCGAGCACTGGCCAGCTTAAAAAAATGGGGACCTCTTACAGTGTCCTCGTCCTTGGGAGGGGCAGGATCCTTTCTAGTCTCTGTGGTTCGGAGTCCAGTGGCAGGTCTCATCTGTTAGAATATAGATATTCAGGCCTGTCTGCAAAGGCCTGTACTTTAAGAATTTAGGTGTATTCTTATCACTTGGCTAGTTCTAGAGGTATAAAAGAGAGAATCAAAATCACTGTCTGCTGGTGTAAGGGTCTTCTCTTACTGTGACAGTCTGAGGCCCTGTGCTCAGGCTAAGGCCTTTGGCTAAGCAGCAGAGGCAGCCATAAGCTGGGAAGCGACCGGTCACATCCTCACATTCCAAACTAGTCACATTGAAAGAAGGTGCTATTGGGCTGTTAGGAATACAATCCTGTCCTGATAATTCCTATCACCTCCAGAGAAAGGGAAGTGCCTAGAAAATGTAAAAGGAAACAGCATCCTGTCTGGCAAGAACTCACTTATCAGTACTGGGATGTGAAATCCTCACTTCTGTATTGTTTTGTCATTATAGTTCCCACTTTGCTATTGTTTGTATAATCTCTGTCTGGTTCTGTGATTGTTCCTGTCTGCTGTATAATTAATTTTGTTGGGTGTAAACTAATTAAGGTGGTGGGATATAATTGGTTACATAATCATGTTACAATATGTTAGGATTGGTTAGTTAAATTTCAGGAAAATGATTGGTTAAGATATAGCTAAACAGAACTCAAGCTTTACTATATAATCTGTAGTCAATGAGGAAGTGAGTGGGCCTTGGTGGGAGTGGGTGGGCGTGTGTGTGGGAGAGATGGGAACAGGGAATGGGGGTGGAGAAATTGGAATCATGTTTTGCTAAAGGGGGAAATGGGACCAGGGAATGGGAGTAAGGAAATTGGAATTATGTTTTGCTAAGGGCAGGAATGGGAACAGGGACACAGGTGTAAGGCTCTGTGGTGTCAGAGCTGGGAAGGAGGATACTAAGGAAGGAAACTGGAATCATGCTTGCTGGAAGTTCACCCCAATAAACATCGAATTGTTTGCACCTTTGGACTTCGGGTATTGTTGCTCTCTGTTCATGCGAGAAGGACCAGGGAAGTGAGTGGGTGAAGGAATAAGCCCCCTAACATCATCTGGTTCTCAGTAGTCAACACCAGGTTGGATGTTTGCTACTCTCAACATTGGTCTCCAAAAAGCTGGAACTGTCTGATCCAAGTGCTAGATCCCACAGCAGTGCAAAGACTCCTTTTGTGGGGAATATGAGTTAATCAGAGACTCCCTGAGCAGTCCTGCTCCTCTCTCAGCTCCTGAACTCAGAGCTCAAAACTGAAACTAAAACTAGTGTCTGTGAATCAGGCTGTCCCCTCCACTGAGGGGCTCAGCAGCTGTGGCTCATCACTGGCCCAGCAAACTGCTTAACCTTATCACACCATGAAATGCCTCCCTATTGACCTTGGTAGAAGTTTCTAGTCCATTCTGTCCCCACCCTTGATTCCAAGCATGCTGGGGAATGATGTCAGAGGTCTCTGGTGCCCATTATTCATAGAATCGTAGAATCATACAATCGTAGGACTAGAAGGGATCTCAAGACGTCATCTAGTCCAGTCCCCTGCACTTATGGCAGGACTAAGTATTATCTAGACCATTTCTAAAAGGAGTTTGTCTAACCTGCTCTTAAAAATCTCCAGTGATGGAGATTCCACAACCTCTGTAGGCAATTTATTCCAGTGCTTAACCACCTTGACAGTTATGAAGTTTTTCCTAATGTCCAACCTAAACTGCCCTTGCTGCAATTTAAGCCCACTACTTCTTGTCCTTATCCTCAGAGTTAAAGGAGAAGAATTTTTCTCCCTCCTTGTAATAACCTTTCATGTACTTGAAACTATTATCATGTTCCTTCTCAGTTTCCTCTTCTCCAGACTTAAACAAATCATTTTTTTCAATCTTCCCTCATAGGTCATATTTTCTAGACTTTAATCATTTTTGTTGCTCTTCTCTGGACTTTTTCTAATTTCTCCCCATCTTTCCTGAAATGTGGCACCCAGAACTGGACACAGTACTCCAATTGAGGCCTAATCAGTGAAGAGTAGAACAGAAGAATTACTTCTCATGTCTTACTTACAACATTCCTGCTAATACATCCCAGAACAATGTTCGCTTTTTTTGCAACTATGTTACACTGTTGACTCATATTTAGCTTGTGATCACTATGACCCCCAGATCCCTTTATGCAGAACTCCTTCCTAGGCAGTCATTTCCCATTTTGTATGTGTGCAACTGATTGTTCCTTCCTAAGTGGAGTATTTTGCCTTATTGAATTTCATCCTATTTACTTCAGACTGTTTCTCCAGTTTGTCCAGATCATTTTGAATTTTAATCCTATCCTCCAAAAACTTGCGACCCTTCCCTAACTTGGTATCATCCACAAACTTTACAAGTGTACTCTTTATGCCATTATCTAAATAATTGATGAAGATATTGAGCAGAACTGGACCCAGAACTGATCCTATAGTTGTAGTCCAGAGGGTAAGAGTTTCAGCAGCTGGCAGACTCCAAGTGGGGGTTACACTTAGTGTTAGCTTTCTGAGTTTTTCACTCTATTCCTCTTTTCTTTGCTCATATATTATGAGGTGCGTCGGGAGCCCTCAACTGCATGGCGCAACAGTAGTAAATTTTTCCGAGTTGTGCTGATAAGCTTAACAGTAAGCCCTAAAAAGTACAACCTATTTCAAATGTAGCAATTTAGAAAAATATGTCCCTCAAGAACACCTAATATGTCATCAAAGTGAGTTAGTTACCAATTAACGTATACATTTTGCACAAAGGGCATTCAATTCTAGAGTAAAAATATAACCCATTGGTGTATGTCTGCTGTCTGTGAATGATAGAGCGTATAAAATGTGCTTAAGACTTGGTGTTTTTCAATGTGTTTTTAGCATTCACTAACCTTTCTGAAAAATATTTATCTTCTTTGTTTATAACACTTCTCATTCTATGTAAACTTATCGCACTAGGGATATGGAACAAGATAAATTGTAACCTAAATAAGCACCGGGCTGTATTTTAACTGTATTCAGGTATTATCATATAGGACACAATTCTGCCACACCTACTCATATTGAGGAATAAATTAGGCTCGGTCCTGCATTGAATTCTATATGGGAAGATCTCTTAGGTTATGCTAATCCCCACTGAAGTCAATGGAACTCCATGCAGGCATAATTATCACTATACATCTTGGTCAGTATAGGACTTGGCGGGGGGGGGGGGGGGGAATGTTCAACAAATGGTGCATTGAAATCAATGGGACTTCTCAATGAGCCAGGCTGTAGCTAACCTTTATGCAAGAGAAGGGAGGTCAAAAGGACTTGTATAAAAGCCAGACACAGGTATTGTCAATATGCTCACACACTGCGCCTTCCTTAAGCCATTAGCAATGTGCAATGGATAGATGGGGATAGATGGGTGCTGATGCCATGATCTTGCTCCCTTTACACAGACACATGGAACAGTACCAACACAAGAAGAGGGCACTATTCTTCATCCATTGAAGACATGCAGCCATAAGCATGCTCCCCACCTCCATGAGAGAGTATTTTTTTGCACCATATATAAAAGCAGTTCAGAAACACCCCCCCGCCCCCCACGGAATGAAAGTTATGAGGAGGGGAGAATAACAGCTTAAGAATTTGCATAAAAATAAAATTTATATGACTGGGTCTGCGAAATGGCGCAGGAATGGACAGAAATTTCTGGGATGGACAAGAGGGACAAAGACTGTAGTGTGGGCTATATCTCAAGCAATTGCTAATTAGAGAGTTGCAATGTTTTCTTTGGGAGTGGTGTTAGGGGCTCCTATGCCTATTTCATTGTTCTTGGGCATTTTATCTAAGTCAGAATTCAGGAAAAGCTGTTTTATTCAAGATTATACAATAATTGCAGTGAGTAGAATGGCAGTTCCCCCAGGTCTGTCCTCTCCTAACGACACTGGAGGAGAAATGTGTGCCTTACTGTGCTGGCGAGATTCTTCTGAAATATTCCCAGCAGTACAAGTGAACAAGATTTCTGCAAGCATGTTCTGCTGAAAAATGCTGTTTGGATTCTGGAAACAGCATGTGTCTCCCACGTCAGGCACTTCATATTCTGAAGCCATCTAGAAATTTTTCAGCCATGTTTGCTTCAGTCCGAT
This sequence comes from Chelonia mydas, assembly GCF_015237465.2. Taxonomy (NCBI): domain Eukaryota; kingdom Metazoa; phylum Chordata; order Testudines; family Cheloniidae; genus Chelonia; species Chelonia mydas. The sequence goes on from NC_057851.1 coordinate 18,894,798, forward strand.
GGGGCTCCTAGTGTTTGCAATTCAGCCAATAAGTGCCAGAATTGCATGAATCCATGTTACAATACAATATGAATCTTCATTCAATTATACAGTAACCACATGCAGCATATGAATTATCCTATTGTTATTATGTATCATTTGTTAAGCAATGAGAATATGTTCACCACTGTAGAAGACAGAAAATACAGCCAGACCCCTATCATGAGGAGCTTACATGTAAACAAGACAGGCACAGTTAAGACAGAATGCAGTAAAAAGCCCACAGGATGGAATAACTAGGATTTTTTCCCCCTTACAAGGATGTCAAATTTAATTACATTATAGTCTCCATTACCAAGCAGTTCAGCTATATTCACTTCTTGGATGAGATCCTGTCTACCACTTATGACAAAATCAACAACTGGCTTTCCCCTTGCTGATTCCAGGACAAGCACCTCCGATAAACAGTCATGTATGGTGTCTAGAAATTTTATCTCTGCATCCCTTCCTGAGGTGACATTAACCAATTTAGTTCTTTTTTGAACCCTGTTATAGTCTTGACCTTTACAACATCCCCTGACAAAGAGTTCTACAGGTTTCATTTGGTAACCCCTAGCTCTTACGTTATGAGAAGGAATAATGCTTCCTTTTTTACTTTCTCCACACCAGTCATGACTTTATAGACCTCTATAATAACCCCTCTTCTCCAAGCTGAAAAATCCCAACCTTATTAATCTCTTCTCATATGGAAGCTGTTCCATACCCCGTTGGCCCTCTCTGTACCTTTTCCAATTCCAGTATATCTTTTTTGAGATGGGGCAACCACATCTGCGCACAGTATTCAAGATGTGGGTGTACCATGGATTTATATAGAGGCAACATGATATTTTCTGTCCTATTATCTATCCCTTTCTTAATTATTCCCAGCATTCTGTTCGCTTTTTTGACTGCCACTGCACATTGAGTGGATGTTTTCAGAGAACTATCCACAATGACTCCAAGATCTCTTTCTTGAGTGGTGTTAGGATATAGATATTCAGGCCTGTCTGTAAAGGCCTGTACTTTAAGAATTTAGGGGTATTCTTATTACTTGGCTAGTTAGAGGTATAAAAGAAAGAATCAAAATCACTGTCTGCTGGTGTAAGGGCCGTCTGTTACTGTGACAGTTTGAGGCCCTGTGCTTAGGCTAAGGCCTTTGGCTAAGCAGCAGAGGCAGCCATAAGCTAGGAAGCGACCGGTCACATCCTCACATTCCAAACTAGTCACATTGAAAGAAGGTGCTATTGGGCTGTTAGGAATACAATCCTGTCCTGATAATGCCTATCACCTCCAGAGAAAGGGAAGTGCCTAGAAAATGTAAAAGGAAACAGCATCCTGTCTGGCAAGAACTCACTTATCAATACTGGGATGTGAAATCCTCACTTCTGTATTGTTTTGTCATTATAGTTCCCACTTTGCTATTGTTTGTCTGTATAATCTCTGTCTGGTTCTGTGATTGTTCCTGTCTGCTGTATAATTAATTTTGCTGGGTGTAAACTAATTAAGGTGGTGGGATATAATTGGTTACATAATCATGTTACAATATGTTAGGATTGGTTAGTTAAATTTCAGGAAAAGGATTGGTTAAGGTATAGCTAAGCAGAACTCAAGTTTTACTATATAATCTGTAGTCAATGAGGAAGTGAGGGGGCGTGGGTGGGAGGGAGGGGGCGTGGGTGGGAGATGGCAACAGGGAATGGGGGTGGAGAAATTGGAATCATGTTTTGCTAAAGGGGGAAATGGGAACAGGGAATGGGAGTAAGGAAACTGGAATCCTGTTTTGCTAAGGGCAGGAATGGGAACAGGGACACAGGTGTAAGGCTCTGTGGTGTCAGAGCTGGGAAGGAGGATACTAAGGAAGGAAACTGGAATCATGCTTGCTGGAAGTTCACCCCAATAAACATCGAATTGTTTGCACCTTTGGACTTCGGGTATTGTTGCTCTCTGTTCATGCGAGAAGGACCAGGGAAGTGAGTGGGTGAAGGAATAAGCCCCCTAACATCTTGGTGCCGTGACTCGGATGCATCGCATTGGATAGGTGAGTGGCAGCCTGTAAGTCCCCCTCCCCAACAGTCCGCGCAGCTGCTTGGAGGGGGTATCGCGAACTCTCGTGATGGTAGTTGCGGGTTCTGGCAAGCCAGGGTAAAGGATTTTTTGGATAAATGGATAAGGAAGAACCAGGACCCATACCAGGTGCAGGGGTCAACCTGGGATGAGATTAAAAAGGAAGTGTTAGGGGACCCAGAGGTATGGGGGGTGGCTGAGGAGCCCACCCTCCTTGGTATATGGGTAGTGGAAGAAGGTCCCTACCCATGGGGACTGAATGCCTTCCAGGGAAAGGAGGCACTTCAGTCTGCTTGTGAGAGGTTTGAAGTAAGGGCAGCATTATGGGAAGCTGCCAGGAATCTTTCAAGTTTGGTGCTGCTTCAGCAGGGGCTGCTGAAGGGTTGTAAATTAGTTAGGGGTAGTGAAAGATGATTTGGCACAAAAGGGTTTATAGTCAAAAGCAGAGTTAACAGACCACCTTTAGAGACTGGATCTGGGACTTGGTCCTGGGGGAATGGAAAAAAAAAAGTTTCAAAGTGCAACCTGCCTTTCCACTCTTTTGTTTTTCTGAAGTTTTAATGGAGGGTACTTTGGATACTTATGTGAGATGTCAAGAGGGAAGTTTTTGTTTAATGATAAAACCCAGTTATATAAATGTAACTGTATGTGCAACTCTGTGCAGTCACATTGGATGGAAGCTTGGTAATTAAATTATCCAAGAGGGTCAGGTTGAGTGGCTACTACCACCACTATGCTTCTGTCCCCAGAAGCCTTTACAGCTATTCTGAGGGAAAATGGGCCCTTTTCCCACAGAAATGGTCTATAGGGGACTGCTGCAGGCAGCAGGCAGAGAGAGAATCTGATCAAAATTATTTGACTTTTGGGTAATGTAATCAAAATCAATAAAGGATGTAAGGGGTTTCTATTGGAACTTAACTTGGCTGCCCCTGGTTGTGTCTAGTTGTACAAGATGGAAGTGTAATTGGGGTACAGTTGTGTAAAAGAGTAATCACAGTGCAAGAAATGTTAGGCAAAAGAGAATTTTGTGCGGTAAAAGAAAAGGAAAAGGGGAGGAATGATGGGAGCACTGAGCCTTGGGGTGGCTCTGGGGGATCAGATTGTTGCTTTGGTGGGTGTGCATGAAAACTCTGTGGGCATAGGGGAGGCAGTTACACCTTGTATAAAATTAATTTGGCTAATATAATGTTATGGAGGTTAAACTATATGGAAGGAATGTGCATATTCCCAGGACGTGTGCAGTGTATATTGGAGAAGGGGTAAAAGAAATGCAAATAAAACATGGTACTTCATTAAAATCCTATTAGGGCTCCAAAAGGAGCCACAATAGGTTGTGCTTTCTTTTTCAGATCTGTGTGTTTTGGAGCAGGAGATGAAAGTGGAAAGTAATCAGAACTCTAGTGGAAGTGGAATGCTTCCCTTTTAAGACAGTGTCTGAGCTGCTAACAGCTTTGGATCCAGAAGCAAGCTAGTAAGCCTCTGTGTGTAAATGCAAATTACCTAGCTGATGGGCACAAAGGAGCTGCAAATAATGAATACATCCGGTCAGCAAACAAGCTACTAGAAGAGTCAGATTATGGCCCTCTAGGAAAGGGAGCTGGAAAAAGTCAAGCCTGAAAATAAGGGGGACAGGTTAACCTTAAGGGGGCGTGTCTGTGTGTGTGAGCTATTACCTGAGAATAAACTTAAAGCTTGGTACAGCAGAGAAACTATTGCAAACTTGGTCTGTTATACAAGAGGGGAAACTGAGGTACACCATCTCATGAATTTCATAAATGACCAGTGAGTGAGGTAATTCACTAGCCTGACTATAGAACAAAATAAGGACAGCCTGGAGGTAATTCTTCTGTTTTTCCTGCAATTAGCAAGGAAATTTGTAAAAGAAAGTGGTATTATTATTAAGCAATAATCTGTCCCCACCAGGGGGGTGGAAATTGTTTCTTTTGTTTTTCAGACACTCTACAAGCAAGCTGGCGCCAGCGGAAGAATAACTCAGAATACCATGGATCTATGTTTTGTGTTGTTTGTCTGTGGTGTTTGTCTTCTTGCTAGCATTGTTGTGTTTTAATGAACAGAAAAATCTCATGATGTGGGTGGGGGATGGCTTCAAAAGGCTGACCTTGGTGGGAAGATGTGTATGGGAATGCAAAATGCTCAACTAGGAGGCCAGCACCTGTGTAATAGCTACCGTGGTACCTGGAAATGGAATGGCAACTAAGGTGGCCCCCACAAGCCCTATGGAACCAATGAGAAGGGGAGGAGCTCACTGGGAATCAATGGAGGGGTGTGTAAAATAGTGTAAATCAACAGAAGATGTTTGGATGTGCCCCTCTCCTGTGACTATAGAGGAGCCTATGCAAGGGGTGGACAATTGGGTGTACTGTGTATAAGGTGTTTTGCTGGGAATGTACATATTACTGGGGGCACAATTACACCAGCCTATAACCAAACTACACACATCTACATGCTGCTATATGGACTTTGGTGCACAAATGGATCTGTGAATCTTATTGCTGTGAATAAGCCAGGGCTTACTGCCTGATTCCACACCAAGTGGTCAAGCTGGTTTGGACAATATCCCATTTCTCTATGAACATTCAATGGACTTATGATATGGACAAAAGCAAGCAAAACCTCCAGGGGCAATTTGTTGCAACTGCCAGCAACTGGACACATCAGATCGTGACCCTGTTGAAGGAGGAGAGGCAGTGTTTTGGGGGTGTCTCGAATGTTGGACCATACTGCAGTGGTCAGGACTCAGTGCTGCTGTGGATTTTGTATTGTTAACTGTACTTGTGTTACATTGCATAGGGAGATAACCTATAAGGAATGTAATAAGCCCTCCAAACCCTACAGTGTACTAGACAACCCGGACTCAACCTTCTCGGGCCCACTATAATGGGAAGTCTGGAACACTAATTGGAATAGGTGTAGTATGCCCGTACGAGAGAAGGTGCAGGGCATGGTACTACACAAGGGGCAGTGGGACAGATGGAGCATCGACACCTTCCACCTTGATGCCTGGCCCTATCAGGAAATGTGTCGCCATATGTCCTATGCTTTTCCAGGGATACCTGGGCAGGAGGATCCCAAAAGAAAAAGAAAAAAAAGGGGTGGAGTGTTAGGATATAGATATTCAGGCCTGTCTGTAAAGGCCTGTACTTTAAGAATTTAGGGGTATTCTTATTACTTGGCTAGTTAGAGGTATAAAAGAAAGAATCAAAATCACTGTCTGCTGGTGTAAGGGCCGTCTGTTACTGTGACAGTTTGAGGCCCTGTGCTTAGGCTAAGGCCTTTGGCTAAGCAGCAGAGGCAGCCATAAGCTAGGAAGCGACCGGTCACATCCTCACATTCCAAACTAGTCACATTGAAAGAAGGTGCTATTGGGCTGTTAGGAATACAATCCTGTCCTGATAATGCCTATCACCTCCAGAGAAAGGGAAGTGCCTAGAAAATGTAAAAGGAAACAGCATCCTGTCTGGCAAGAACTCACTTATCAATACTGGGATGTGAAATCCTCACTTCTGTATTGTTTTGTCATTATAGTTCCCACTTTGCTATTGTTTGTCTGTATAATCTCTGTCTGGTTCTGTGATTGTTCCTGTCTGCTGTATAATTAATTTTGCTGGGTGTAAACTAATTAAGGTGGTGGGATATAATTGGTTACATAATCATGTTACAATATGTTAGGATTGGTTAGTTAAATTTCAGGAAAAGGATTGGTTAAGGTATAGCTAAGCAGAACTCAAGTTTTACTATATAATCTGTAGTCAATGAGGAAGTGAGGGGGCGTGGGTGGGAGGGAGGGGGCGTGGGTGGGAGATGGCAACAGGGAATGGGGGTAAGGAAATTGGAATCATGTTTTGCTAAAGGGAGAGATGGCAACAGGGAATGGGGGTGGAGAAATTGGAATCATGTTTTGCTAAAGGGGGAAATGGGAACAGGGAATGGGAGTAAGGAAACTGGAATCCTGTTTTGCTAAGGGCAGGAATGGGAACAGGGACACAGGTGTAAGGCTCTGTGGTGTCAGAGCTGGGAAGGAGGATACTAAGGAAGGAAACTGGAATCATGCTTGCTGGAAGTTCACCCCAATAAACATTGAATTGTTTGCACCTTTGGACTTCGGGTATTGTTGCTCTCTGTTCATGCGAGAAGGACCAGGGAAGTGAGTGGGTGAAGGAATAAGCCCCCTAACAAGTGGTAATAGCTAATTTAGACCCCATTATTTTATATGTATAGTTGAGATTATGTTTTCCCATGTGCATTAGTTTTCATTTATCAACATTGAATTCCACCTTCCATTTTGTTGTCCACTCACCCATTTTTCTGAGATCCTTTTGTGGCTCTTCGCAGTCTTCCTGGGACTTAACTATGTTGAATAGTTTTGTATCATCTGAAAATTTTGTCACCTCACTGTTGACCCCTTTTTCCAGATCATTTATGAATATGTTGAATAGGACAGGTCCCAGTACAGACCCTTGGGGGACACCACTATTTATCTCTCTCCATTCTGAAAACTGACCATTTATTCCTAACCTTTATTTCCTTGCTTTTAAACAGTTACTGATTCATGAGAGGACCTTCCCTCTTATCCCATGAAAGCTTACTTTGCTTAAGAGCCTTTGGTGAGGGACCTTGTCAAAGGGTTTCTGAAAATCCAAGTACACTATATTCACTGGATCCCCCTTGTCCACGTGCTTGTTGACCACCCCCCAAGAATTCAAGGAGATTGGTGAGGCATGATTTCCCTTTACAAAAACAATGTTGACTCTTCCCCAACAAATTATGTGTCTAACAATTTTGTCCTTTACTATAGTCTCAACCAGTTTGCCCAGTACTGAAGTCAGGCTTACCAGTCTGTAATTGCCAGGGTCACCTCTGGATACCTATCCTCCAATCATTTGGTACAGAAGCTGATTGAAATGATAGGTTACAGACTACAGTTACTAGTTCTGAAATTTCACATTTGAGTTCCTTCAGAACTCTTGGGTGAATACCATCTGGTCCTGGTGACTTATTACTGTTTAGTTTATCAGTTTGTTCCAAAACCTCCTCTAATGACACCTCCATCTGGGACAGTTCCTCAGATTTGTCACCTAAAAAGAATGACTCCGGTTTGGAGGTCTCCCTCACATCCTCAGCCATGAAGACTGATGCAAAGAATTACTGTAGTTTCTCTGCAATAGCCTTATCATTCTTGAGTGCTCCTTCAGCATCTCAATCATCTAGTGGCCGCACTGGTTGTTTAGCAGTCTTCCTGCTTCTGATGTACTTAAAACTTTTTTTTTGCTATTACTTTTGGAGTCTTTGGCTAGGTGTTCTTCAAATTCTTTTTTGGCCTTCCTAATTATATTTTTTACACTTCATTTGCCAGGGTAATTGAATGGTACTCTTTTTCATTTTACTGTTTCTCATCAGATCCTACCTGTATTTTTATTATCTTCCATCCTCTCCTCCTTACTAGGACATAGAGAATCTTCATTAATAGATCCTCCCCTAAGAGATGTCTCTGTCTGAACCACATGCTCCTCCATACCTGTTGGATTCCGCCTAGCCATTAGTTTAAAAACTGCTCTACGATCTTTTTAATGGTAAGTGCCAGAAATCTGGTTCCATTTTGGTTTATGTGGAGCCCAGCTTTCCTGTATAGGTTCCCCCTTTCCCAAAAGTTTCCCCAGTTCATAATAAATTTAAACCTCTCCTCCCTACACCATCGTCCTGTCCACAAATTGAGACCCTGCAGTTCTTCCAGTCTAACTGGCTCTGCGCGCGGAACTGGAAGCATTTCAGTGAACGCTACCATGGAGGTCCTGGACTTCAATCTCTTACCTAGAAGCCTAAATTTGGCCTCCAAGATCTCTCTCCTATACTTTCCTATGTCATTAGTACCTACATGTACGACGACCATCAGCTCCTCCCGAGTACTACACATACGTCTATCTAGATTCTCGAGAGATCCTCAACCTTTGCACCAGGCAGGCAAGTCACCATGCAAGTCTCTCTGTCATTGTAAACCCAGCTATCTATGTTTCTAACGATGAACCACCCACTACTAATACCTGTATCTTCCTAATAACTGGAGTTTCCTCCCCTGGAGAGGTATCCTCATTGTGAGAACAGGTAATAAACAGCATCCAAATGACCTCCACGGTGCCATTCTTATTTTATATACGTTTACTGTGCCACGTTCTCAAAATTAAAATTAATTCTTTGTCATCTTCCTCTTTTGGAATTCTTCCCTTCATTCTTTGTGTTAACTTTCTTCATAAATTTGATATTTGAATTAATCCAGCCAGTTTAAATCTGGGCCTGGGTATTATTTTTCTATGTCCATATGGTTCATGCCAATACACCATGAGAGGTCTTGAGGTACTGTTCTTGATGTTCCAACCAAGAGGTACTCAGGACACCTGAAGATAATTTCATTGAAGACAATTACTGGAACCAGACCCTAGAGACATGCCCTGATTCAACAAAACATTGATTATGTGCTTAATTTTTAGCACATGAGTAATCCCAGACCCATTCAGCAGAGTTCTTAAGCAAGTGCTTAATTTTGGGCACATATTTAAATTCTATCAAATTCAATGGTACTTTGCTAAACAGGGATGGGATTGCTCTATGCTTGAGTTCTTAGCTCTATTGAGGACCCACAGAGAAACTTTCATGGTAGTAATTAGGTCCCGGTCCTGCTCTGTGATTGTGTGAGTGTGACCATGTAAGTCACAAAGCAGGATTGGGACCCAGTGTTGTACAGAATCACTGTGTAAAGTAAAATATATTCTTTTTACAATGAGATTCTAGTGGAGGTAATTTTATCAATGTTATACCCTACCTCTGGACATTGTTATTATCAGCACTTATACAATACATATTATATTAATTTCAGTACTTAATGGTACATCAGTTAAATATTATTATAATCTCTTTAATATGAATACATCAAAATACATGGGGTATGTGCTTTAAAACAGTAATAAAAAGTGGAAGTGAACATATTGCTTATGAAAGGAAGGCACAAAAAGTATTAGACCATGCTATTTATTACATGGGCAAACACCCTTCATATTTAAATCTCTAAATCTCTATCAGTACAACTAAGTTCTAGTATGCAACACTGACCACAAACAGAACGTGGTTTTCAAGAACGTATTTGTTGCTTGAAATTGATTGACTAAAAATTTCTGCTCGTAATTCTTTAACTGTTGCTGATTTTTCAGCAATTCAGTGTGGATATTCACAATCCCAGCTATTGTGATTGTATACACATATTTGCAATTGTATGTTTCTGTAGCCTGGAACGAGGCGTATAACTTTCCTAATCAGATTTCCAGTGAGAATGCTTGCATTTAGCAATTCAGAATTTGATTTCCAGGTTTATTCTTCACTATTAGCTTAACATTAGTGGTTTCCATCAATGTTCTACCCAGTAAACTTGTTCACTTGCATATTTCTGGGACACAAACACAAAAGGGACGTGACCACAGCCAAAGCCACATTGTTTTAAAATTGGAACAATCATTCACAGAAAATGTTGTGCAGTTTGTACCCAGTTCTATTTAAAGTGCACGAACTTTCCATTTACAGAATGTGGGATAATAGAAACGTAAGAAATGTCATAAAGGATCAGAACAATGGTCTGTCTAGTCCAGTATCCTGCTTCTGGGAAGGTCAAATCTCGGATGCTTCAGAGGAAGGTGTACAATTCCTCTCAATCCCTGGAGAATTGTGCAATAAAATACCTATGAGGGAAGTTTCTTCCTGACTAAGTAATTATTTTTTTTACCTAGGTCTAGAATCATGGAGGTTGATATTCATTATAATGTTTATTTCCACATCACACATGACTTCTATAGTGGCCAGTTTAAACTAACAATGGATGGGAGATAACTTGCTCTAAGCTTCTAAAGTATAGGGAGGTGAATACAACATGTGCTCTTCCTGTTTAGTTACATGCTAATATATGCCTTCTTTTGGCCCCACAGGCTGTCAAATGCATACAGTAGCTGGGAGAGCACCAGTTAATTTACCTCTTGATTGAGTTAATGATTGGGCAAACTGACCCCTTGCTGTTGCCAGCTCAGGGTTATTCAGATGTAATCAATGGTTATATATGCCAAGCCTTAGCATACTGGAGTGGGGGAACACTTCAGCAATATATATGTGTATATATATATATATATATATATATATATATATATATATATATATATATATATATGTATATATTTCATATACAAAATATGTACCTACAGGTGACAGGTGCCAATTAATGTGTGTTAAAGGTGGCCTAATATGTTTCATGTTGAAAGAGCTTCACATTGGAAGATTGTGTCCATTTTGAGGCTGCTATTTAGACACCTGTTTTTGAAAGTATAGCCTGAAATGTAACCACCTTAATTATAGTTTCTTACAGCTGCCTACAGTGAATCTAGTTTAGCTTAATACCAGTTTGTGAAGGCATATCAAGTAACACCTTCATTTTATTCTGCTTGTATCCTACCCATTAACCTCTGCCTTCTTGTACGTCTGTCCTGAGAGTGTTAGAGACTGACAGGGACTATGCCTTCTTATTTGCACTGAAGACACCGTAGGCATTACCATAAACAAATGATAATAATAACTAGGGTTGTCAAAAGATAAAAAAATGAATCCCGATTAATCACTTGATTAAAAAAATTAATCATGATTAATTGTGTAATTAATCGCACCATTAATAATTAGAATAGAATTTGTTTAAATATGTTTGGATGTTTTCTACATTTTCAAATATATTGATTTCAATTACAACACAGAATACAACGTGTACAGTGCTCACTTTATATTTATTTTTTATTACAAATATTTACACTGTAAAAACCAAAATAAATAGTATTTTTCAATTCACCTAATACAAGTACTGTAGTGTAATCTCTTTATCATGAAAGTTGAATTTACAAAAGTAGAATTATGTTTCAAAAATAAAACAATGTAAAATTGTAGAGCCTGCAATTCACTCAGATCCACTCAGTCCTACTTCTTGTTCAACCAATCACTTGGACAAACAAGTTTGTTTACATTTGCAGGACATAATGCTGCCTGCTTTTTACTACAATGTCATCTGAAAGTGAGAACAGGTGTTCTCACGGCACTGTTGTAGCTGACGTTGAAAGATATTTAAGTGCCAAATGCGCTCAAGAGTCATATGTCCCTTCTTGCTTCAACCACAATTCCAGGAGACACGCGTCCATGCTGATGACAGGTTCTGCTCAATAACAATCCAAAGCAGTGAGGACCGACGCATGTTCATTTTCATTATCTGAGTCAGATGCCACCAGCAGAAGACTGATTTTCTTTTTTGGTGGTTAAGGTTCTACAGATTCCGCAACAGCGTTTTGGTCTTTTAAGTCTTCTGAAAGCATGATCCACACCTCATCCCTCTCAGATTTTGGAAGACACTTCAGATTCTTAAACCCTGGGTCGAATGCTGTAGCTATCTTTAGAAATCTCACATTGGCACCTTCTTTGCATTTTGTCAAATCTGCAGTAAAAGTGTTCTTAAAATGAACATGTGCTGGGTCATCATCTGAGACAGCTGTAACATGAAATATATGGCAGAATGTGGGTAAAACAGATCAGGGGACATACAGTTCTCCCCCAAGGAGTTCAGTCACATATTTAATTAATGCATCATTTTTTAACGAGTGTCATCAGCATGGAAACATGTCCTCTGGAATGGTGGCTGAAGCATGAAGGGGCATATCTGGGATGTAATATCTTGCAATGCCAGCTACAAAAGTGCCATGTGAATGTCTGTTCTCACTTTCTGTTGACATTGTAAAAGAGAAAAGGGCAACATTTTCTCCTGTAAATGTAAACAAACTTGTTTGTCTTAGCGACTGGATGAACAAGAAATAGGACTGAGTGGACTTTTAGGCTCTGTAATTTTACATTATTTTGTTTTTGAGTGCAGTTATGTAACAAAAAATCTACATTTGTAAGTTGCACTTTCATGACAAAGAGATTGCACCACAGTACTTGTATGAGGTGAATTGAAAAATAGTATTTCTTTTGTTTATGATTTTTACAGTGCAAATATTTGTAATAAAAATAATATACACTTTGATTTCAGTTGCAACACAGAATATAATATATATGAAAATGTAGAAAAACATCCAAAATATTTTATAAATTTCAATTGGTATTCTATTGCTTAACAGTGTGACTAAAGCTGTGATTAATCACAATAATTTCTTTTAATCGCGATTAATTTTTTTGAGTTAATCGCGTGAGTTGACTGCAATTAATTGACAGCACTAATAATAACCTGGCCATTGTTTTAATGAGGGCAGTCGGCATATGGGTGGCCAAACACCTGATGTACTTTCTCTCACTACACTGAAATAATTGGGGGAAAATATTAAAACCAGTCTGGTCCCCTGAGTCCACAGAATTTGAAACTTACTGAATGGGTTGAGTGTCACTATAGTTGTCATATGGCTAGGTTATGCCATGTGGATGATTTTGTACACAAATGCGTTACAGCAAGAATGACAACATGCAAAAAGAGCAGAGAATAGAAAACCTTTTCTTTCCCATTTTATTGTTGATTAAGGAGCATGTCAGTGTGATCAGCATTCTTGAAAAAGTATGTAAATGTTTATAGTCTGTTATTCTTAAACTGTTACTTGTGTAGTCGTATCATAACAGCTATCTGATGGAAAGTGATAGGGATCAGTTCCCATAAGGAGAAAGCTCAGAATGACTTTTTGGTTCAAATATCACCATGACATTGTTAGTTTTAGCTTAATAACTCTTATGTGGTTTTTGCCTTCAGGTCACTGAAGTATCTACAACCTTGCTGACTTGTATTCTCTTTTATGATCATCCTAAAGATTTCAAGCTGTGCTTGTGATTATTTTAATATTGAGCCAATGATGTTATCTAACGTGTCCTCACTATTTATATAATAGGAAATTTATATTCGTGTTTTGAAATTGCTACTTTTAAAAATTCTGATTGGAACTGCAGAGCTTCTGTGCTGAGTGTCCATCATAAGCAGGCACCCAGGATTTTGCCATAGGAATAAGTACAAATAAGAAATATTAGGTAGATTGTGCTTTTCAGGATTCTGGAAATGAATGTCAAATAGGCAAACAGGCAGGAAAAATATTATGACGGAGATAAAATCTCACCTCTAAAACGTTGAGCAACCAATGATTTGTCAGAAGTCTATATGACCTCAAAATGTGATAAGTACTTTTTTTTGGCTAGCCATTTCTGCTTGGAATTTAGCAAGAGCAGAATGGCCCAGATCCTCAAAAGTGACTCCTGATTCTGGGTGCCAGGTTTAGCGCACATAAAGGGGCCTGTTATCAAAAAGTGCTGAGCGCCAGCCCTCTGGAAATCAGACCCTTTAATGAATCTCAAGTTGGACATCCAAAATCTAAACACCCTGCATCTTTAGTCTCTTCGGAAAATCTTGCCAATTGTTGACTTTGTAGCAAATCTGCAGATACTGAGGCTTTCACTTAGTGCTGGTCATATATTTTTCAGGTGATGAAAATTCCTGTTCAAATTTCAAATCTTGATTAAAAAATGAGGGTGGGGTGGGAGACAATTCTTTTAAACTAAACTTTCCTGAATATTTTCTCCAAATTTTTTGACTATTTCTAGACTTCACTGCTGCCTCTCTGATCACAAAGATTCCAGATCCTTCTGTTCCAAAACCACAGAGCTCTGCAGTTGAGTTAACAGAGAAATTCCATTAGCCGTTAGCAATATTAGGCTGGTAAAAAGACAGAGTACCTATCCCGTTCTCAGCACAGCATACACACACACACACACTGGACTAGTAGCCAAAACTCATGCCCTTTCCTGGGGATATTCTCTATTATTAACTTTAAGGAAAAACAAACATAAGCCTGATCTTCTTCCTGAGCTAACTTTTACTGGACAGATTTTTTTTTATCCCTTAGTCCCTTCTGACTCAGGGAGATATATACACTCTAGTATACTATTGTAATGGAATCAGTGTGACCCATTACAATTTCCTGGTGCAAGTGCTAGGGGAGCCAACTAGGGGGGGCGCTTTTCTTGACCTGCTGCTCACAAACCAGGTAGAATTAGTGGGGGAAGCAAAAGTGGATGGGAATCTGGGAGGCAGTGACCATGAGTTGGTTGAGTTCAGGATCCTGACGCAGGGAAGAAAGGTAAGCAGCAGGATACGGACCCTGGACTTCAGGAAAGCAGACTTCGACTCCCTCAGGGAACAGATGGCCAGGATCCCCTGGGGGACTAACATGAAGGGGAAGGGAGTCCAGGAGAGCTGGCTGTATTTCAAGGAATCCCTGTTGAGGTTACAGGGACAAACCATCCCGATGAGTCGAAAGAATAGTAAATATGGCAGGCGACCAGCTTGGCTTAATGGTGAAATCCTAGCGGATCTTAAATATAAAAAAGAAGCTTACAAGAAGTGGAAGGTTGGACATATGACCAGGGAAGAGTATAAAAATATTGCTCGGGCATGTAGGAAAGATATCAGGAGGGCCAAATCGCACCTGGAGCTGCAGCTAGCAAGAGATGTCAAGAGTAACAAGAAGGGTTTCTTCAGGTATGTTGGCAACAAGAAGAAAGCCAAGGAAAGTGTGGGCCCCTTACTGAATGAGGGAGGCAACCTAGTGACAGAGGATGTGGAAAAAGCTAATGTACTCAATGCTTTTTTTGCCTCTGTTTTCACTAACAAGGTCAGCTTCCAGACTGCTGCGCTGGGCATCACAAAATGGGGAAGAGATGGCCAGCCCTCTGTGGAGATAGAAGTGGTTAGGGACTATTTAGAAAAGCTGGACGTGCACAAGTCCATGGGGCCGGACGAGTTGCATCCGAGAGTGCTGAAGGAATTGGCGGATGTGATTGCAGAGCCATTGGCCATTATCTTTGAAAACTCGTGGCGAACGGGGGAAGTCCCGGATGACTGGAAAAAGGCTAATGTAGTGCCCATCTTTAAAAAAGGGAAGAAGGAGGATCCTGGGAACTACAGGCCAGTCAGCCTCACCTCAGTCCCTGGAAAAATCATGGAGCAGGTCCTCAAAGAATCAATCCTGAAGCACTTAGAGGAGAGGAAAGTGATCAGGAACAGTCAGCATGGATTCACCAAGGGAAGGTCATGCCTGACTAATCTAATCGCCTTTTATGATGAGATTACTGGTTCTGTGGATGAAGGGAAAGCAGTGGATGTATTGTTTCTTGACTTTAGCAAAGCTTTTGACACGGTCTCCCACAGCATTCTTGTCAGCAAGTTAAGGAAGTATGGGCTGGATGAATGCACTATAAGGTGGGTAGAAAGCTGGCTAGATTGTCGGGCTCAACGGGTAGTGATCAATGGCTCCATGTCTAGTTGGCAGCCGGTGTCAAGTGGAGTGCCCCAGGGGTCGGTCCTGGGGCCGGTTTTGTTCAATATCTTCATAAATGATCTGGAGGATGGTGTGGATTGCACTCTCAGCAAATTTGCGGATGATACTAAACTGGGAGGAGTGGTAGATACGCTGGAGGGGAGGGATAGGATACAGAAGGACCTAGACAAATTGGAGGATTGGGCCAAAAGAAATCTGATGAGGTTCAATAAGGATAAGTGCAGGGTCCTGCACTTAGGACGGAAGAACCCAATGCACCGCTACAGACTAGGGACCGAATGGCTAGGCAGCAGTTCTGCGGAAAAGGACCTAGGGGTGACAGTGGACGAGAAGCTGGATATGAGTCAGCAGTGTGCCCTTGTTGCCAAGAAGGCCAATGGCATTTTGGGATGTATAAGTAGGGGCATAGCGAGCAGATCGAGGGACGTGATCGTTCCCCTCTATTCGACACTGGTGAGGCCTCATCTGGAGTACTGTGTCCAGTTTTGGGCCCCACACTACAAGAAGGATGTGGATAAATTGGAAAGAGTCCAGCGAAGGGCAACAAAAATGATTAGGGGTCTAGAGCACATGAGTTATGAGGAGAGGCTGAGGGAGCTGGGATTGTTTAGTCTGCAGAAGAGAAGAATGAGGGGGGATTTGATAGCTGCTTTCAACTACCTGAAAGGGGGTTCCAAAGAGGATGGCTCTAGACTGTTCTCAATGGTAGCAGATGACAGAACGAGGAGTAATGGTCTCAAGTTGCAATGGGGGAGGTTTAGATTGGATATTAGGAAAAACTTTTTCACTAAGAGGGTGGTGAAACACTGGAATGCGTTACCTAGGGAGGTGGTAGAATCTCCTTCCTTAGAGGTTTTTAAGGTCAGGCTTGACAAAGCCCTGGCTGGGATGATTTAACTGGGACTTGGTCCTGCTTTGAGCAGGGGGTTGGACTAGATGACCTTCTGGGGTCCCTTCCAACCCTGATATTCTATGATTCTATGATTCTATGATTATGGTCTAGCTTCTTGGGTGAGCCAGTCAAATAACCATGTTTTTCCATGCAGGGTTCTAGAACTTGGGATCCTATCACAGGCTTAGCACATGTAAGCTGAACAGTTCTGATTCGGATTTCCTAAGTGGGCAGTGGTTCACATATACATGAGCCAGTTCATTGTAATATAATTTGGTTCTTAGATATGTAAGGTCTGATTCTGCAGTACTTTTGTTTATTAGGGCTGCAGATTAATCACAGTTAACTCAAACAAATTAATCGCGATTAATCACAGTTTTAATCGCACTGTTAAACAATAGAATACCAACTGAAATTTTATTACCTTTTTATGTTTTTCTACATTTTCAAATATATTGATTTCAATTACAACACAGAATACAAAGTGTACAGTGCTCACTTTATAATATTTTTCATTACAAATATTTGCACTAAAAATGATAAACAAAAAAAATAGTATTTTTCAATTCACCTCACACAAATACTGTGGTGCAATCATTTATTGTGAAAGTGCAACTTACAAATATAGGTTTTTTGTTACATAACTGCACTAAAAAAAAGTAAAACTTTAGAGTCTACAAGTCCACCCAGTCTTACTTCTTGTTCAGCCAATCTCTAAGACAAACAAGATTACATTTATGGGAAATAATGCTGTCCACTTCTTATTTACAATGACTCCCAAAAGTGAGAACAGGGGTTCACATGGGACTTTTGTAGCCAGCATTGCAAGGTATTTACGTCCCAGGTATGCTAAACATTTGTATGTTCCTTCATCTTCGGCCACCATTCCAGAGGACATGTTTCCATGCTGATGACGCTCGTTAAAAAAATTATGTGTTAACTAGATTTGTGACTGAACTCCTTGGGGGAGAATTGTATGTCCCCTGCTCTGTTTTACCCACATTCTGCCATATATTTCATGTCACAGCAGTCTTGGATGATGACTCAGCACATGTTCGTTTTAAGAACACTTTCACTGCAGATTTGACAAAACGCAAAGAAGGCACCAATGTGAGGTTTCTAAAGATAGCTACAGCACTTGACCCAAGGTTTAAGAATCTGAAGTGCCTTCCAAAATCGGAGAGGGACGAGGTATGGAGCGTGCTTTCAGAAGTCTTAAAAGAGCAACACTCTGATGTGGAAACCTTAACTAGCAAAAAAGAAAGTCAACTTTCTGCTAGTTGCATCTGACTCAGATGATGAAAATGAACATGCGTCGGTCCACACTGCTTTGGATTGTTATCGAGCAGAACCCGTCATCAGCATGGATACATGTCCTCTGAAATGGTGGTTGAAGCATGAAGGGACATATGAATCTTGAGCGCATCTGGCATGTAAATATCTTGTGATACCGGCTACATCAGTGCCATGTGAATGCCTGCTCTCACTTTCAGGTGACATTGTGAACAAGAAAAAGGCAGCATTATCTCCTGCAAATGTAAACAAACTTGTTTGTCTTAGTGATTGACTGAACAAGAAATAGGAGTGAGTGGACTTGTAGTCGCCAAAGTTTTACATTATTTTATTTTTGATGGTAGTTATTCTTGGTACATAATTCTACATTTGTAAATTCAACTTTCATGATAAAGAGATTGCACTACAGCAGTGGTTCCCAAACCTGTTCCTCCGCTTGTGCAGGGAAAGCCCCTGGCGGGCTGGGCCAATTTGTTTACCTGCCGCGTCCGCAGGTTCGGCCGATCGCGGCTCCCAGTGGCCGCAGTTCGCTGCTCTAGGTCAATGGGAGCTGCTGGAAGCAGCGGCCAGTATGTCCCTTGGCCCACGCCACTTCCAGCAGCTCCCATTGGCCTGGAGCAGTGAACCGCGGCTACTGGGAGCCGCGATCGGCCGAACCTGCGGATGCGGCAGGTAAACAAACCGGCCCGGCCCGCCAGGAGCTTTCCCTGCACAAGTGATGGATCAAGTTTGGGAACCACTACTCTATAGCTTTGAATGGACTTTCTCTACCCTGTGCTCATTGGCTGTTTGCTCCATCCCTCCCCCTGCTCACAATCTCTTCACTACATACCTGCTCCTTTTACTCTCTCCTGGCCTGTCCTTTTCACTCCCCTTCCATTTCCTTTTAGCTGATCCTCTCCTAACTAACCCCCCTCCTCCCAAAAAACTGGAACTAACATGATGTTGGCCACCATCGCATTGTTCATGCAGCTTGTATGTTAGACGCTTTCCCCCACCCTGTGTCTGTTTTTATTTAAAGCATAAGTACTTCAGGACAGGGACTATCTGCTACTCCATGTTTGTGTAGTGCCTAGCACAGTGGGAGCCCATTCTTGGTTGGTACTTAGACTCTATAGTAATAAACATGATCACTACTACTAATAATAAAAACATAGCTTGCTTAAACTGATTTGAGGCTATACTGGGACCCAAAATTGTGTTAAACCCAGACATGTGATCTATATAATTGTACAGTCTCTGAGGTGAGACAGCTGTTTATTATAGAAAATGGGTGAAACCCTCTTGTCCCTGAAGTCAATGGGAGTTTTTCCATTGACTTCAATGGAGCCAGGATTTCACCCAGTGTTTTCCTTATATTGTTATCACATCCTCCAATTCCTTCCCTCTCATTTGTCTGCTTCATTCAAGTGTTGCTTCTTGACATAATCCTAGACCGTGATCTCTCTGGGGCAGAGACTGGATTCTTTACTAGTTTGTACAATGCCTAGGACAATGGGGCCCTGCTTCTTGATGAAAACTATTAGCCACTACTGTAATACAAATTAATAATAACCGGAGACAGTGACCATCGGTGTCAAATCATCAAAAGTCATCAGCATTCGTGTGTCTTTCAGAAGACAGCAGAGTGGCATCTCCACTGATATTGAAGATTCATAGATTTTAAGGCCGTCAGATCATGTACTCTGCCCTCCTTCAGTACACCACAAGTCACAGAATTTCATCCAGTTACTTCTGTATTGAGCTCAATAGCTAAGCATAGAGGTCAGTTTCCACCTAGCCATACCCCTACCAAAGCACTGATGTCAATGGCAGGATTGTCTGGGTAAGGACGCCAGCAGCAGGCCTACTGTCAGTAACCACAATACTCCCGGACCTACCGATATACTTATTAAAGTTAGATGATGACAACTTGCACTCCATTCTCACACAACTACACTTGCCAGCACACAACAAAAAATGTTGAGTGTTCTTTTACATTTTTTTTTCTTATTTGAATAATAGATGAAGTATTGGTTAAGACAACAAGAAGATGCCGAGAGGAAAATTTAGTTTTTCTTGAATCGCACGCTTAAAAACTTGTTATGTTTAAGCATGATATGCTTTAATTGTAGAGTCCATCCACTTGGAGTTGCAAATCCCTGTTGGGTACCTAGCTGAGAATTACCCACGTAGGGAAATAGTTTAATTAATCACAAAAATATACTTAATGTGAATGGACTGAGTATAGAGTATGAATTAAAAAAAAACATTTTTGGTGAGAAGAACTATCTCCTGTGAGATTTGCATAGAAATGGCCTCAATAACTATATTTGGGAATAGAGCCCACACTGTTCAAACTGGTATGATTTATTAAACCTAATTCTTAAAGATACTGAACATAAGAGGGGGGGGGGGTAAATCAAGAGATAAAGAATACATACAACAGAAATGGCCCAGAGATGAGTAGCTTTTCATTTTATAAATATTATAAGCCTCTCGCAATTCTCCAAGTAATAACACAGTATTCAACACAGTTAATGAAGAGCAACAACAACGAAAAAGGGCATTTTAATTTAACATGGGAAATAGCTCCAAGTCTAGCTCAGCTATGCTGGTGAATAAGTTGTTCAGCCATAATGTTGTTATGGAGACAAATACAGTAGTTTTTTTTATCCGTCATTACTGGAAAGCAACTCATGCAGGAACAGCTTTGTATCATATTATCAGAGAGGGAACTATCTGACTTTGTCTGAATCATCAATATGATATTAAAGTGACAACAGTGATTTTTGCACCATGCTGCAATTTGATATAACAGTGGAGCTAATAATATCAATGGTTATTGCCTACGGTCCATAGCCTGTAAAAGATCCAAGTGTTTTTACTCTTCTTTAGAAAATACTTTTATGGGGTGATTTAGACTCTTCTCTGCATTTCCTTTTCTAGTGTGGTTTAATTGTTATCACTAAAACACGACAATTTGCCTGGATAAAAGAGTTTACAATCTAAGGCCCCAGTTCAGCAAGGTTCTTAAGCACATGCCTAACTATAAGCATGTGAATGGTCCCACTGAAGTAAGTGGGACTATTCATGCACCCAAAGTTAAGTATGCTTTTAAGTGCCTTTCAGACCCAAGGCCTAAAACACACAAAGATAAGAAAAAACACAAAACAACTATTTGGATAAAGGCGTGTGGGGAGATTATTTTTGCTGAAGAAATGATTTCTGGATGAAGTGGGTTTGACAGTTTAGAAAAATGTGCTTGGTGGAGAATAACCAGAAGATTTAGAAGCAGAGGGCATAACATGAAAGATGGTGTGAGGCTGAGACAACAAGAGAGGACACGAAGGGAAAAGTAAAGGGATATGACTGGGAGATGGACAGGGAGTAAGAGAGAAAATAGGGGGGGTATGAGATCAAACATGAAGATGGGAACAAATCATTTATTGCCCTGAAGGGACAAACTTGAAGCAATAAAAGACAAAGAGTGAAATTCCTCATTGAAGTCAATGGGAGTTTTGACCCAGGATTTCACTCAAGTAGTCAGTGAAAGAACATCAGAGAAAGAGAAAGGGGAAGGAAAAGAAGATGATGCTAGCAACAACATTTTGAATGGGCATGAATGGACCGGTGCAGAGGATGTGGTGAAAGGCAACAGGAGAAAATTACACTTATCAAGGCAAAAGATGGCCAAAGAGTAAGAAAGTGAAGTTTTATGTGGAGAACAGACCCCATGCTGTTCCAGTTGCTAAAAGGTTAACAGGAAAGTTAGCTGCCTCCTCAGCTGGGGCTCATTGGTGGCCCAGCAACAGCTGGGAAGATAAAAAGGCTCCAGGTCAGAAGAGGCTGAGGAATCGCTGCAAAGACATTCTGTATGGAAACTGCCCAGTTAGCTGGACCTTTCAAAGAAAAGGATCTCAGAATGTGAGTCTGGGAAACAACCTACAAGAGGGGCATTGTAGGAATCAGTAAGGGATTAGGACAATTTGGTTCCAGTTGCTTCATATGGGGTCCCTGTATTAGAGCTCAGAGGAATGGGCAGGCAGATTCCTCTACTAACCACAGCAAAATGGTTATTAAGTCTGTAGAGCAAAGGGGTCCAAATCTCAAGAGGCCAGAGACTGTCAAACCTTGCCTAGGGATACTGGCCTCCTAAGTCACTAGACACTTTACCAACCTGAGAGGCTGGACTCATAATGAGGAGCTGCCAGACATGGGGCAACAAGGTTATTCCCCCAACCAAGGAGAAACTGAAGCAGACTTGCCATAACACCTTCTCATCCACCAATTTGGAAAGAGTTTTTTGCTTGGAATTTCCATAAATTTAATTAAAAGAGGTTTTGTTTTGTTTTTTAAACCAAATGAAATGTAATGTGTTATTACTTCAGGCTGAATACATTTTTTCATTTGACCTGAAATGATTTTTTAAAAGCTTTTCATTTAACTTAGACATTCAATAAATTCCATTTTGGTTTGATTGAAAAATCAGCTATTTTCCCAGTTCTTGTACTGCACTGTCGCTGAAACCACGGAAGCAAATGAGGTTGGTAATAGAGAATAGAGAGGGTTGAGTGAGATAAGATGACTGAGGAGAGAGCTCTGGGGAATGCTGACAGATAGGTGAGGAGAGTATGAGGGAATGCTGAAGAAGATGCTGAAGGGCTGGTTAGGAGACAGTAGAACTAGTAAAAACAGAATATTTTTCTTTAATTTTTTTGCCAAAAAAGTCCCCTTTTCCATAAAAAAAAGTGATTTTTTTTTTACCAGCTTTAAAGAAGGCACAAAAACAAGTTTGGAAGCAGACCAAAAGGAGATGATGGATTAAAGGTAAGGGAGGAAGGGTCTGTGGTGTGGGAGAGAATCAAGCTAACCTTTTAAAAGATACTTCCTTTGCCTTTCATATAGAACATGATACATAAGCTCTCCCATGCCATGTTATGTCAGGCTCGCTTGCATTTTATATTGTCGTCAAATGTAATCCGACACAAAGTGAAACAGACTGTTATGTTGCATCAAACACTTACAGAAAGGATGCTAAACCTCTAATAGGAAATAAAGGGAAATACACCCAGTGCTCAAAAGCTGGCTTTTTCAAAACAGGATAACAACAAAAACCCAAACTTGTGAAGCAACCTTGTATGCTTTCTGAACAAAACCAATTCATAAAAGAATATTTCTATCTAAACGAAACTAATGCTAGGATAGTGCTGAGTTTCTATGGATTAAGTCCGAAACTGTACCAACATCAGGATGGACAGGGTGACAGCCAAGGCTGTAGTATAAAGAGTGGAACTGGATAAAGAGGGTCAGGTTTCTGGAAAGATCTAGTTTAGCATGGCACCATGGGCTCAGGGATGGAAGCTGCGACAAAGACTGCTTGAGCATAGGCTCTTCAGTCTCAGCATGTAATGCTGACCATTTTGCATACTTAATAAAGATCTCTTTCCTACAGCTCTACGCTACCTGCCTATCACAACAGGATCTACCCATGACTCATCCATCTACAATTTAGACAACAGTAGATGGGAGAAGAGTAACCCCTGCAGTAACCCCCTCGACACACCTCCACCCAGCTATAGTTGCTAAGGGATAAATAACTCCTTCTGGGGTGGGATCAGCCTCCTTGAAGCTTAAAGCTACACCAGCAGTAGCCAATTGAGCAGGGGAGACAATGATCCAGAATGAATTACTTGCACCAGCAGAGTGTGAAGTAGGGAGGAGTCTGACCCATCAGGAGTTGCTACATCATTGTGGTGGGGCTAGAAGAGAAGAGCTGTCCAGCTGCAGCTGCTGTGCCAATCAGGTGAAAGGGGAGAATGCCTCATCTTAAACTGCTACATCAAGGACAGTGAGCAGAACTGCTCAACTGGGGCACTTGCAGCCTTCCGCCGCTCCTGACAGAGCTAGAGCCTGACATCTGTTGGTGTGATCCTGGGCACCTGTGAAAATATCCCATGGGGGCTGAAAAGGCATATCATAGCCAAGTGACAACCCAGGCATTGCAGTCCCCTGTCTGTAATCTCAGATGGGTTGGCTCCACCTGAGGGATGTTGGTAGGGAAGTGGATGGGGTATTGGGGTGGGGGGGAGGAAATGTGGGTCAAGCTGTAGAACGGGAGCAGCTTTTACAGCCCAGGAAGGAGTGATGTGGAAGAGAAGGCTGCCTCTGCTCAGAGGTGTCAAGTGTGAGCAGGAAGCCTTGCCCAGAGCGAGGAGAGAGGGGGGCTGGAAGGTGTGAGAAGATGGATTGGGGAACATGAGAGAGGTGCTTTCATTGAGGTGCAGAGCAGGTTCTGCAGATCCCAAAGCTGATTTTTGCCATAGCCTGTGTCATGTCCTTCCATCTTTACTCATGTTGTATTCAGACTAAATTCACTTTCACATTAGTGGGAATGTTACCTTAGAGAAAGGCAGCAGAGTTATTTGTAGAGTCAGGACTCCATTCACACCAGAATGTAAGCTGTGTAGACCCTGGAGGCAGCAGCTGGGAAAGCAGCAGGCCCAGGTCATCCTCTCAGCAGCCTCTCTTCTGTGGAGCCCCTGGCAGGATTGAAAGCTGACATCCCTCAATAGGAATCAATTTGGCTTGTGCAGGGAGGTGTGATTAATACCCCTCTGAGCCAGGTTCAGTGACTGTCACCCACAGTGCAGGGTTTGTTTTGTGAATATTACATCATTCACATTGTATTCCCTTCCTTTCTCCCGTATCGCACTTCTCAGATACTTTAAAATATAACAGAAACCTAAAAGTGCTCTTTGGGTCTCAATTCCTGTGTCTTTTCCTTCCTCTTCTCCCGTTTATCTCTCTAATGCAGCCACTAATCTAGTCCAAGAGTTTGCCTCATCCACACCCAAAAATTCTATCAGATTGTGAATGAGATGGAGAAGCAGAGCTATTGCTCAGAACATGACCAGATATTTCAGCAGCTTTGTTGACTACCACACTTACAATGGATTAAAATTCTTGCTGTCTGGAAAGGAAATCTTCTTTTTCGTCTTGTCACTTGATGACTGGTGGGCCCAACATGTATTAAGCCTAAAGCCTACTAGGTACACCAAACTACCAAGAGACTTTGAGAATGCTGTTAAGCTACTGTGGAAAAAGACGGTTTGCAAAAGATACAAAATATATACTGCCTGGTTATACTGAAAGGTGAACTGTCAGGCTGGAAGGAGGTTACTAGTGGAGTTCCTCAGGGATCGGTTTGGGGACCAATCTTATTTAATCTTTTTATTACTGACCTTGGCACAAAAAGCAGGAATGTGCTAATAAAGTTTGAGGATGACAAGAAGCTGGGAGGTATTGCATACAGAGAGGGACCGGGATATTGTACAGGAAGATCTGGATGACCTTGTAAACTGGAGTAATAGTAATAGGATGAAATTTAATAGTGAAAAGTGCAAGGTCATGCATGTAGGGATTAATAAGAAGAATTTTTGTTATAAACTGGGGATGCGTCACTTGGAAGTAACAGAGAAGGAGAAGAACCTCAGAGTATTGGTTGATCACAGGATGACTATGAGCCGCCAATGTGACATGGCTGTGAAAAAAGACTAAATCGGTCTTGGCATGCATCAGGCGAGGTATTTCCAGTAGAGATAAGGAGGTGTTAGTACCGTTATACACGGTGCTGGTGAGACCTCATCTGGAATACTGTGTGCAGTTCTGGTGTCCCATTTTTAAGAAGGATGAATTCAAACTGGAACAGGTATAGAAAAAGGCTACTAGGATGATTCGAGGAATGGAAAACTTGTCTTATGAAAGGAGACTCAAAGAGCTTGGCCTGTTCTGCCTAACCAAAAGAAGGCTGAGGGGAGATGTGATTGCTTTCTATAAATATATCCATGGGATAAATACCAGGAAGGGAGAGGAATTATTTAAGCTCAGTACCAATGTGGGTGCAAGAACAAATGGATATAATGGATTTGGGGGAAGGAATAGCTCAGTGGTTTGAGCATTGGCCTGCTAAACCCAGGGTTGTGAGTTCAATCCTTGAGGGGGCCATTTAGGGATCTGGGGCAAAAATTGGGGATTGGTCCTGCTTTGAGCAGGGGGTTGGACTAGATGATCTCCTGAGGTCCCTTCCAACCCTGATATTCTATGAGTCTATGAGTCTGAGTCTAAACTGGCCATCAGGAAGTTTAGACTTGAAATTAGACTAAGGTTTCTAACCATCAGAGGAGTGAAGTTCTGGAATAGCCTTTCAAGGGGAGCAGTGGAGGCAAAAGACATATCTGGCTTCAGGACTAAGCTTGATACGTTTATGGAGGGGATGGTATGATGGGATAGCCTAATTTTAGCAATTAATTGATCTTTGACTATTAGTGGTAAATATGTCCAATGGTCTGTGATGGGATTTTAGGTGGGGTGGGATCTGAGTTACTACAGAGAATTCTTTCCTGAGCATCTGGCTGGTGAATCTTGCCCACATGCTCAGGGTTTAGCTGATCGCCATATTGGGGATCGGGAAGGAATTTTCCTCCAGGGCAGATTGGCAGAGGTCCTTGTGGTTTTTCGCCTTCCTCTGTAGCATGGGCACAGGTCATTTGCTGGAGGTTTCTCTGCACCTTGAAGTCTTTAAACCACGAGTTGAGGACTTCAATAACTCAGACGTAGGTCAGGGGTTTGTTACAGGAGTGGGTGGGTGAGATTCTGTGGCCTGCGTTGTGCAGGAGGTTAGACTAGATGATCATAATGGTCCCTTTTGACCTTAAAGTCTATGAGTCTATGACTTAGTAAATGATTTTGCAAGCAATGTACAAGACCAACAGATGTTAAATTGACAAATTTAATGTATTTATTGGAAATTTATATCTATATATAAATGGCATAAACAATGACACCAAACACTGATCTTGTAGTTAGAAATTTATGAAATATGATGGGAAGTTTGGAAATGTGCTAAAAATAAAGATAAGTTTGAATGTGAAAAGAGGAACCTGCTTAAAGTGAGATAGTAAACCCAGTACCTATAACAAGGTCTCATTAAAGACAATGAGTCAAACTGGGATCAGTCTGTCATCTTTGTTATCATATGCAAGCTTCAGTTACACAGACTATGTACCTTCCCACAGATGGTGTAATGAAAGTGTCTCTCTGTTATGCACTGTACTGACAACTGATTAATACATTTCAATCAAGATTAGATACCTGAGGTCTCTGTCTTATTACTAAAAAGACTGCACCTACATCTGTAACACACTCTTTCTGTATATAACAAGCATAGACTGAAGAGCAAGACTACCCTTCAAATGACTCCAGCCCTGTTGAGTTTGAAAGCCTTGTTCCTGAGAACTTGCTGATGGGACAAAAAGGTTCCACCCAGATTTGAAACAGCCGTACATTGCATGTTTTCTGCAGTTTAAAGCTTTTTCTTTGATTGTATACCATTGCTTGCTTGTGTTTAGGATAGAAAATAAAACAAGAACCAATCAAACAACATATACATCAGACACTTGACAATAAAAAGGGGCAAGTTGGTCATGTTAAAATAAATTAAACAAATAATATAGGTTGATACTAATTTCAAAGGAGCTTACAGGAATTAGGCAGCCAAATCACATTGATTGTCAACAGAATTTGCTCCCTTGAGCCTCTTGAAAAATCAGCCATTTGGGGTCAGAAGATTCCCTGTGCTTTGGCTCCTTTTGCACTGTTCTAGTGATGCAAAAAGCAAAGTAGTTACCCTAAGCCAGCAATTGAGGATTGTGCCTGCATGGAACATATCTTTTTCTCTCTTACGTATAACATTGGAAAGATCAGATATCACCCACATATTCAGAATGGTTAAAAATCTATGATAAAAATAGTATCTCTGTAGCAATTTTTATAAAGACAGGTGGAGACAATTTAATGAGACATGGCTGTTCTACCACAACCGTGTTGACCCAGATACAAGCTAACCCTCCTAGCCCTCTTGGTTCTGAACTCTTGCCATGGTAAACCAATCCCCGAGACCAGTAAAATGGAAAAAATTCTAAAGACAAACAAGTCACCAAAAATATTCCTCCCTGACAAAAAGTACAAATAATAAGAGTGCTATGTCCCAGAGATGATATAATGCTACCGATATAGACTGACAATGGCTCTGAAATCTTGAATTACATGAGATACCAAACCTCTCTTGACCTGTCACTGAATCCTTATTCACAAAGAACCTGATCTTGCTCACACACTCTGCACCAAACTCATTGCCATCTTTAGGGTTGGGAAGGAATTGTCCCCAAGGTCAGATTGGCAGGTGTTGGATCATATTAAAGAAGTTCTGTATTAAAATCACAAATGAGTTTGATTCCCCATAGTTTAAATTCCAGGGTATTACTAATTAAGAGGTCTCTTGGTTTTTGGTACTGTTTCTCTCCCTCTATGTGTGAAACTTGCAAGCTGCTAATTGTGTTGGTACATTCTAAGACAGAGTCTGTTCTCAAAGCAATTCACAGAGAGAGAGACTCAAAGCAATACTCTAACAACAGAAACAGCACCCAGAGACTCCCCGCCCTTTTGTTGTATTAACAATTGTGATTAAAATAGAGATAGAGGATGTATGTGGATGGATGCTTGGTGTGGATAATAACTGAATGATCAGGGAGGTGCCAGCCTATGAATCCAGTGTCCATCGGCTGAAGAAGGCGTCAAGTGGAAATAACCAGAGGACCCCCGGAGGGCAGACTGGAATCCACCCAACAGCCTCAAGAATGGGAGAACCAAAGAACAAGATAACATCTAGCAGCACGGAGCCGTCAGGAATGTGCTATCTGCTGATTGATTCAGCAACAGCATGATGAAGCAATTCCCATAGACTGGCATAGGAAGAAATTCCTATAAAAATGGACTCTAGAAAGTGAGAACTTTGGGGTCTGATTCTGCAAACCAACTTCCAGGAGCATCAGATGAGCATCTGACAAGGTCCTGCTCCCTCCTCATGTCCAGGCCACCTGGCCAGTGGCTTGGCATGAGCAACTCTAAGGCTGGTAACTATGATAACAACCTTGCAGAACCTGTGTGTGTGTGTTTGTATGAATGAATGTGTGAATAAATATGAGATTGAATGGAATGTTATAGCTATAACTAACTGCTTACTATGATTCTTTCTGTATTCACAATAAATGTGGTATTTTGCCTTTTTCCCTTTAATAAGATCCTGCTGGTTTTTAATTTATTGGTATAACACAGGGAGCTGGGTCTTTTTGCCTTCTTCTGAAGTATGAGGTGCTGATTTCTTGCTAGGTTCATTGGGACATATCTCACCAAATCAATTCCCATCCATTTCAGAGACCTTGGACATTGATGCACCTCAGTCCCTTCTAGTCCCTGCATGGATCATAATAGCATAGTCTCTGGAGGGCTTTAATATTTTAGACTAATCCAGGTTTTTGGTCTCAGTAAAGGGATTGGTCAGGATGGGGTCTGTAAATTTGCAAATTTCAGAGGTGTCCTCGTCTTGCTTACAGGGTATTTGGGCTATGTAGGGAAACATATGATCTGGGCATAGCAGCAGTCAGTGAGTCAAAAATTAGGTGGGTTGAGGTGTGCCTCTATCTTTTTAGGGAGCAGCCTGCTTTGTTTCTTTCTTTCTGTGTTGGGTTTTTTTTTAATTATTCTGAATTCTAAGAAATAAAGTACAGTCAACCTGTGGAACTGTTTACCAGAGGATGCTGTGAAGGCCAAGACTATAACAGGGTTCAAAAAAGAATGCGATAAATTCATGGAGGATAGGTCCATCAATGGCTATTAGCCAGGTTGAACAGCAACAGCGTCCCTAGCTCTGTTTGCCAGGAGCTGGGAATGAGCGACAGGGGATTGATCACTTGATGATTACCTGTTTTATTAATTCCCTCTGGGGTACCTGGCATTGGCTACTGTCTGAAGACAGGATACCGGGCTAGATGGATCTTTGTTCTGACCTAGTATGGCCATTCTTATGTCCTTATGTAAAGTACCATTACATTGCAAATTCCCAGAATGAGCACACTATGTTGATTATCTAATTTGCCTGATTGTCTGCTATGAACATAACAGTTTGGTGGCCTGTCCGGTGCAGGAGGTCAGATTAAATAATCTGGTGGTACCTTCTAGCCTTTAACTGTATGACCCAGTGCTCACTGAAGTACTTGGAGTTCTTTCCATTGATATCAGTGGATGCTGGAACAGGTTCAAAGGGACCAATACTGCCAATTTACTCATGTTGAGTACTTTACTTTGTAAGGTACTCTACTGGCAAAACCCCTATTCAGCCAGGCGAAGGCTGCTAATTACTCTCCTGTTCAGACCTGCTTAGATTGTAACTCCAGAGGTGTATGACTGTTACTGCACTACTCACCCAATACTCTTTGTTGTGAGTCACGGGGCAGGAGAAGCACTGGTTCTGCCCACCCAAACTTGCTGGCCAGAGTAGCTCAGGGGGCAGTAAACCGACACAAGGTAAGTTGCTCCATAGAACTAATGAAGTAATTGACTTGCTCCCAGAGCCAGGAAGAAGCCAGGGAAGGAAAGGTGACTCTCTCTGGTCCACTCCTGATGTGGGTTGCTATGTGGTACCTCCTGCTCAGTTTCAGTATAACCCACGGTAATCAAGGTGACCCAACTAGGTTCCAAATGTTTCTCTTTAGCATGTTCCTAAAGATGCTGTTAAAAGAAGGAATGCTATAGACAGCACAATTATCAGGAGCTGTCTGTGCGTCCAGTATGTCCAACGTACAAAAAATAGTTTGCAGATTGTGTTTGTCACAAAGCACAACTAGCCTTTCAACTTGATTTTTGTCTATTGGGAAGTCAGCAAAAGAGTAATAAAAATGGAGCTGGTGGGAGAAAGTCTCACCGGGGTGAAATTCTTGTGTTTAAAAGGAGAGGTGGAAGTATGGAAAAGGAGCTAAAAGTATCCTGAATTACTTCAAAAGCGTATTGAGGTGCTCAGGGTAGAAGTGGAAAATATGGCCAGCTTTTACTCCCCAAATTCAACAGTTCTGTAATGCAAAGAACAGTGGAGGTGGAAAAGCAGCAGCTTGTCACATCTATACTTAGGCTTGCATGTGGTGAATATGATGCTTATTGGCAGCTATGTAAATTAGTGCAAATTTAGGGCCTCATCTTACCACCGGTGATTTTAGTTGTAAGCCATTATTTATTCAGCATTAAAAAGATTTTAGTTTCATCAGTCTTCCTAACAGCAGGGACTTTGTTTTTGGATGACTCACAGTATAGTTCAGTGCATTCAATTTATATTGCATTTTATAAGAAATTTCAAGAGAACAACGTGTAGTTCCTGAGATGACATGCCATGGAATGGGGTGTGCCACCAGAGGCCCTTGGTGTATGACCTATACTGAACCATGGCAAACAAGGGTGTGTTAATCTTTGGGGATAAATTGTCAAAGACAAAAAGGGAGTTATGTCATCTGACTGCCTGTTGGAAGAGAACATAAGGCCAGTTCAGATACTAGTGAAGTATTAAATTACAAGCTCTTTGGGACAGGGACCATCACTTTCTTACATGTGTCTACAATTCCTACTGTGATGTCCACCGTCTAATACTGCAAATTGCACTATGGATTTCCAGAGTTAAACTCAGGAGCTGCTACAGCTTGATCTTATGGAAAGTCCACCCTCTTCCTCCCAAAAAATCATATCATATTTTTGGAAAAAAGATCATACTGAATTAGGCCAAATAGTCAAAAACATGATTTTTCTTTGTGGGAAGGGATTTTTTTAAAAAAAATTGTTTTGGGAGAAATGAACTGGAATTTTTCAGCTTGCCTGTTGTTTGACTGGAAGTGAAACTGACAAGACCCTTCCCAAACAGGCAAACAGGGAACCATCATTTCCCTAGATCCAAGAGAAAATAATATTTTTTTGGCAAAAGTGAAAGTTTTGATTTTATGAAAAGAGCATTTTCCATTGGAAAATTGCTCAGATGGAAAATTGCTGACTACCTCCAGTAACAACTCATATCCTCTGCACTGGGCACAGATGGGGACCCATAATAGGCCCTCATCCGTGGATTGTTTTAGCACTGTGAGTGCCTAATCTCTGATTGGGGCCTCTAGGCACTACTAAAATAAAAATTATAATATGTACTATCATCTTGGTGAGCTAAGAAGTGTTTGTTCTGTCATTTACCTGTTTACTTCATCGTTTTAATGACAAATCATTACTGTAAACTTTACAACAGATGCAGATAAGAAGCTTGATTCCCAGCAAACTGAGAGCCATTATGAAAAAGTGAAGGTAGGACTGGCTGTGGCACCACTATGATTTAGAAAAGAAGCATCCTTTTTGCTAGTGATCGGGCATGCATCAGAGGAGCAAATAATGCAGAAGAGATGAAACAGGAAAGAGGAAAAACTCCCTAAAGGAGGAATTACTGTAAAAAGGAATTTTGAGCCACTTAATGAAGCAGAGACAGAGAGGATTCCCTAAAGGAAGAATAGTTACAAGAGGAATTGTTGGCCACCAGGCTATATATATATATATATATTTAATGAGATTTTTTTTCTTTTTGGGTCTGATTCCTATAAAAGAATGAGGAAAACCTACCATTTTGTATTAACTTGTTATTTCCCTTCTGCACTCAGAAGATAAGAGTCTGCATAGAGTAGGGGCCTGATCCTGCTAGATGTTGAGTTCCCTGACCCCAATCCAGTGAATGGCATAAGCATGTGCTTAACTTTAATCATACACATAATCCCACTGAACTAATGTGAGTGTGGGTTTCTCTGTATTGGGGCAAGAATTCTCATGCCCTTGGAGTTTTGACCCTAAAACGCTGAACAGAGGTTGTTGGGTTTTGGCATCATTCAGTGTGGTCATTGATTAAGGAGGTGGTGTAGGTATACTTTGGATGATTTTAGCAGAGACTGAATCAGGTTTTTATTTGCTCCTAGTAAATTCCAATGGAATATATCATTGAGTTTTGGAGGAGAGCATTGTGTAGGCATATCCACTCCAATCAAGTGTTCTATTCCATGTTTGGATTTTGGTATTCTACAGAATTTAGTTCATTTCCACATGGGAAGCTGGTCTGCAGTTTGGTGTTGATCACTCTAGGCCAGATTCTGATCTCATTTAAATCCACAACTCTTGAGTTCCACTGACTACGGACTTAATGTAAATAAATTCACTTCTTATGTGAGTGTATATGGGATACACATTTGCTTTTCAATAATATTTGGGGTTAATAACTCATGAAACTAGTTGAAAGGGGTCCAGTATATCCTGTACTGCATACTCACATGAGTAATTCTGTGGTGCTTTGGAAACTGGTTAAAAATGACAAGCTGTCACCTAAAATGTGAAGGATTTATTGGATCTGCTTGCACGCTTGGGAGCTCTGAGGGAAGATATGTGATCTGGGTCACCTGTGTCAGTCTGGAAAGAGCCAGTCTAGAAGCAAAGTGAGTTGAATTGTGCCTCAGGGAGCAGCCTGCTTTCTCTCTCTCTGTTTTTGGGTTCTTGTGTTGTGTTGTTCTAAATTATAAGAAATAAAGTAGTGCTACATTGCAACTGTCCAGCAAGAGTGGTTATATTTTTATCTAACTTTTCAATGTGTATGTCATTAACCTAACAACCCTTACTCATGTGACCAGTTCCACTATTGAAATCAATCTTGGGAGATTTTCAGTTGACTTTGAGAGCAGGGTTAGCCCTATAACATGATTTCTTTAAGGTGCCGATCCTGCAAGCACTTATGCACATGAGTAACTTTACTCATGCTCATATTCTGACTTCAGTTGGTGGAATACTCCCAATTAATTCAATAGGGGTTTGATGAGAATCTGAATTGCAACAGTATAAATCCAGAGCAAATTCATGAACTTCATTTAGCTATGCCTGATTTACAGACATGTAACTGACAGCAGAATGTGATCTATTGTAAAAAATGCTGCTGTATGAAAACATGGGGGAAATTCTGCCTCAGAAGCACATGTAGTGCTCCCACTGATTTTTAAAATGATCCTTAGTTGCACGTGCCCACATACAGAATTATCTCATGGCGAGCAGTTAGGAAAGAACATGAAGTGCCAGTGTGAAAACCAGAATACCTTTGAATGCTCAGTATGAGCAAGCAAGAACACAATCCTGCTCACAGTGAAATCAGTGGGACTTTTGTAGGATTAGGCCCTTAATGCCAATGTTAGAGTAGGAGTAAAAAGTTACGTGGGAAGGAAAAACATCATGCACTCAGAGCTGTCTTGGTGACATTTGCAGTGTTCACTAAGGGCGTTGGTGTATGTTTTTGTATACAAAGAATCTCCTGTCTGAAAGAATGTCAACTCCTTTATCTGTTCTTGTTTCTTGATAACTCTGCAGCGATATAAGAAGACTGAGCTGGAACCAATATCCTGCCCCTGGTTTAGTTATTCAGGATAAATAGAAGGTTGCAAAAGGAGAACTGTTGATGTATAATAAATAGACTGTGTGTTAAAAAAGATTACAGCTTCCCATTGCAATTACAATAAGAAAATAGCCAGTGACAATATATCCAGTTGCTTTTTAATATCTTACAAAGCAGTCTCATTTAAACAATATTTAATTAAAATTCAATAAATCCACAATGACAATTTTTTTTTTTTCAGATTAAATTTAGATGATTATTTTTCCATCTTAGCTTTTTCCTAGTGAGGAATGAGATGTGATTAGATTGCTGATCTCCTGTGTTTCCAGTATGAAGGACTATTTTTTTCACTTTTT
This sequence comes from Chelonia mydas, assembly GCF_015237465.2. Classification (NCBI taxonomy): domain Eukaryota; kingdom Metazoa; phylum Chordata; order Testudines; family Cheloniidae; genus Chelonia; species Chelonia mydas. The sequence continues at coordinate 18,929,124 of NC_057851.1, forward strand.
TTTTTTTAAACAGACTTTTTGAAATGATGCACTCTGGTTATCTCATTAGGAAAAGGTATTTGTCATATGTTAATCATTCACAAGTTTTCTTAAATAAATATAACACATTTACTATTAAAATTAAGTGGTAATGGATGTGGAGATATGCAGAACAGTCTGGGAATTAATTTCACTCAGCATCTGGATCCCATTCTGAGAGCAGTGTACAGTCATGTAGGAAGAGACAGCTCCTTTCTTGAAGAGCTATCATTTTGTTGTATGTGCACAGCATCCACCACAATGGCTGGTGGTCCATGATTGGTAATACAAATATAATAATAATAATTAATAAATAAATTTATTATTATTTTATTAAGGGACACAACATAAAAGTAGAAGACTGGGTACTGAGGTACAGAAAGCTAGATAGTGAATCCCTTATTAGTAGTGGTCAATTAATTTTAATGGAACTACCTGTGTGAGTAACCCCTGCCATTGAGAGTAGGGGGGTTATTTAAATCCTAGAATATCAGGGTTGGAAGGGACCTCAGGAAATCATCTAGTCCAACCCCCTGCTCATTTGTTGCCCACTGATCCTAACGGAGCTTTTGTGCATATCATGGGTATGTCTACATGGCAACATAAGCCCAGGGTTAGTAGAACTCGAGTTAGCAGACCTTGGGTTTGTTAACCTAGTGCTTGAGTGTCTACATTCATTTGTAACTCCAGGTTAGGAATTGTTGAACGCTGGGTCTTGGCCTGTGGCTCTGTGTCTACACTGCACTATGTGGGCCTGATTCTAACCACCCATATCCCAGACTTCCTAGAGCCCTCCCAAAATGTAGCCACTCTAGCCCTTTGTTCGTGGCACAAGTGGGAAAACTTGACTGTCCACCAAACTTGACTGTCCATAGGACAAAGAAAGTTGGCTTATGGGATTGTAGGATACTTTGTGTTGGTCTCCCAGGGCATGAGTCCATTGCAGCTGTATCTGCACTATAAAGTAATACGGCTTGACTTCAGGGTCCAGGCTTGACTTAGACTTGACCCCTTTACTGCTGTGGGGTCCTGGGACCCTTGGTTCAAGTCCAGGGTTAGAGCAATTCATATGTGGACAGAAGGGAGTTAGGCATCAGCCTGAGTTTAAACCCTGAGCTGTCAGTCTTTCCTGGAGATGATGTTGAGGTAAAAATCTGGATAGAAATTCAGCAGCTGAACTTTTTTTCTCTCTCTACATTTCTCTTCTCATTAGGCTAGGTTAATTAGGAAATATGTGACCATGATTCACAGACTCTTTTTTTCAGTGGTGTACAAAAGATAATGGACATTTTAACAGTGGTTTTCGTAGTCAGACCTCAACTCACTAGTAGCATATTAGGAATTGTTTTCTGGAGTAGCTACAATATTATACATAAATATTACAGTTAAAGGTGATCTGAAAACCAAGTGTTTGACCTGTCCTGGTACAATACCATCTGTTACAGTGCCACAATATCAAAGTAATGCACATTGGAAAACATAATCCCAACTATACATATAAAATGATGGGGCCTAAATTAGCTGTTACCACTCAAGAAAGAGATCTTGGAGTCATTGTGTATAGTTCTCTGAAAACATCCACTCAATGTGCAGCAACAGTCTAAAAAGTGAACAGAATGTTGGGAATCATTAAGAAAGGGATAGAGAATAAGACAGAAAATATCATGTTGCCTCTATATAAATCCATGGTACGCCCACATCTTGAATACTGCATGCAGATCTGGTCGCCTCATCTCAAAAAATATATATTGGACTTGGAAAATTTTCAGAAAAGGGCAACAAATTATTAGGGGTATGAAACAGTTGCCATATGAGGAGCGATTAATAAGACTGGGAATTTTCAGCTTGGAAAACAGACAACTAAGGGGGGATATGATAGAGTTCTATACAATCATGACTGGTGTGGAGAAAGTAATAATAAACTGTTGTTTACCCCTTCCCATAACACAAGAACTAGGGGTCACCCAATGAAATTAATAGGCAGCAGGTTTAAAACAAACAAAAGGAAGTATTTCTTCACACAAAGCACAGTCAACCTCTGGAACTCCTTGCCAGAGGATGTGGTGAAGGCCAAGACTAAAACAGGGTTGAAAAAAGAACTAGATACATTCATTGAGGATAGGTCCATTAATGGCTATGAGCCAAGATGGGCAGGGATGGTGTCCACAACCTCTGTTTGCCGGAAGCTGGGAATGGGCAACAGGGGATGGATCACTTGATGATCCCCTGTTCTGTTCATTCCCTCTGGGAACCTGGCATTGGCTACTGTCGGAAGACAGGATACTAGGATAGATGGACCTGTGGTCTGACCCAGTATGGCCATTCTTATGTTCTTATTTCTCATAGTCCTGAACTGTCACTAGCATAGTCCTCAAAAGCTAATAAGTTTACTGCCCTGGTTTTTGTCCCAGCTACATTTTTGGAGTCACAGACTGGTAAGCTTGAATCTTATGTCCCATTCAAGCCTACAAAGCTGTTCTCAGAAGAGCTTCAATAAAGTGTCTTTTCCACCAAACTATACTGAAACCTTTGTACCTTCTAAAAGAAAATCAGGACTGCTAAATGAGGAATGTCAGGATTGTTGTAGCCGTGTTGGTCCCAGGATATTAGAGAGACAAGGTGGATGAAGTAATATCTTTTATTGGACTTGAAAGCGTGTCTTTCTCACCAACAGAAGTTAGTCCAATAAAAGATATTACTGCATCTCACCCACCTTGTCTCTCTAAATGAGGAATATGTCAGTGTCAGCCTCCCAAGACTCACACTGTTGCTCTGAGATGTCTTATCCATACAAGGGATGGGCAGGTCTCAACAATAGGGGTAGAACAGCAGAGACAAAAATCTCATACATGTTTGATTAATTTATCTGATAAATGTTTCTCAACCAGCTAAAGAGTAAGTCAAATACTTGGAAAGATAGTAGTCAAAATAAATGAAATACTGCAGAACTTGCCAAACACCTTATACGCAGGATAACAGATGAGATGGACCTGGGGTCTGATGCAGTTCAGCAATTCCTATATTCCACGTGCAGGTTAAAAGGTTTGGGGTGAGACGGGAGGTCCAGTGGTTAGGGCTCTCCCTGACACTTGAGAGGCTGGGGAGGAGTTCCCTGCTTTGCCACAGACTTTCTATTTCACCCTGGCAAATCACTAAGCCGCTCTGTGCATCGGTTCCTCATGTGTAACATGGGGATAATTGAGCTTTCCTACCTCACAGGGATGCTGTGATGCTAAATGTATTAAAATAAGGATTGTGAGACGTGAAGACACTATGATAATGGAGATCATGTAAATATCTAAGAGAGATTGTTACTCATCCTGAGGTCTGGCTGAGAAGAATAAAGAGGCATAAAATGATTCCTCTGCACTGGTTTCCTGCAACCTCAAGAGACTCTGCAGAGTTGTTGTACTCCTCCAGTGCTGGAAGGGGATGAAGCATCAGCTGTGAACTCCTTAATGAACAGCTTGGTTGGAGCTGTGAGACATATGTTGCGCCAGCTACAGGAATGGCGCTTGGCTTGTCCCTCCCTCCCAGTCTGCTCCCTGGGTTGCTCCTGGAGCATCTAAGCAATGCTCCATATACAAAACTCCTGGAAAAGCCAAGACTTAGCCCTTGGAGAGTTTTTGGACTAAACATCTATCATTTCTGAACTTTGACCAGACTTATCTGAACCTTGACTGACAAAATATTGGGATGAGGTGGGAAAATGTGCTTTCTCATATAATCTACAAATTGTTCTGATTAGATAGATAGATTAGATAGATAGAGATATGTAACCCTTACTTGCATCATGTGGCTATCAGTTCCCATCTAGTGGTTGGACTATATAGAGTTTTAAGAGTTCTCTGCAGCCTTTAAGGAACAGACTGAGCTAAAATAAGAATAGGCCAGACTGCTAAGCTCTTACTCAACCCTTGAGAACATTTACACCTGGGAGTAGTCTCTTTGAAACCAATGGGATCACCTGATGGAAAAGGTGCCTTTTCCACAAGCCCCATGTGTGTTATTCTTACCAAAACAAGTGTCAAACTTTGGGGTCAGGCATTGTGTCCATTAGCAGCTGTGATAGGACTAGACCTATGGAGGTCTGCTACTAGTAGTGGATCCATATCTGACAGTGGGTCGATGGCGTTATCTTTCATGGTGAAATAAACCAGTGCTACAAGTTTTGCCCTCATTCTTTTTTTCTTTTTTCACTGCTTCCATGTTGCCAATGCACTGTTTGAAGCCAATAAGAAAACTGTCTATCTTTTAGGGCGTTACACTGACACCCATTACTCAGTATCTGAGCACCTTCCATATAAAATTGATAGCAAGAGTGAAGTCCCTAGTGGACTTCTTAGAGTCTTTAGCACTTCTCATTATTCAGGGTCAAAACTTTGCTCCTAGGCTAATTGCTTGTTGTCAATAGTTTGATGTGTTTAGCCCAATTTCTGTTTGCAAATTATCTGTGATTAGACTAGATATTATGAAGTTGTCATTTAGAATTATTCAGTGAATAGTTTATGCAAACATATATGATCCTATGGATTGCTCACAGACTATGCCCTGCAACTATTGCTTTGAGTATTTTTAATTCCCAAGTCACTGTTTGCACAATGTGATAGTTCATATAAGTCACCTGGTATTATTTTTGCTCCTCGATTGCATGACTCTCATGGGCATGCAGAGCTTTTAAGATGGTTGCTGGACATTTCTGGTGCAAATACATGTGAATACATATGTGATTTCTTCCCATGAACTTTCTTTTGAACAAAAATTTACCCATTCAAATATTCACAGAAAGTGAATGAAAGGAGTTCAAAAATGCTATCAAAAGTTTTCTATCAAAAGAGTGCCCACAAATCCCTTTTTTGTGCTATTTGCTCAGCACTACACAAGTGTATAGCTTGTCAAGTTCCTTGAGTTAATTGGTTTCACTGCCAAAACTTAACCCATTCCACTATATATTATATTTAATTTATTTGGAATGAGTCCAAAGTAGTTTTGCAGGGCTTGCATTATCTTTTAAGATGAGGTCCCTGCAGTTAACATGGCAAAGGTATGCTGGCCTTCTGCTGCCAATGAATGAAAAATTAATGCATCCATTGTTGTATCCAGGTTAACTGCCAACAAAACAGTTCCTGAAGATTCATACCAGCAAACCTATGACAGAACTGAGAATGATATTAAATGTGCACATAGTTTGTCAAATATCTTGCTGGCAATTAATAAAGATTTTAAAGCTCAAAAACCAGTGTTTTTATTAAGAACCACATTATATATACAAACAGTGCATTCCTGAATCCTCCTGACATTTACTCACAGTAACCCGTCCTCTTAATGAAGTCTTCAGGCAGCGATTTGTTTCTATCCTGATTAGTACTTCATAGTTTCCTTACTGTTATTATATTGTATTTATTTAGCATCATCTGTGTGGTTGGCACTATACAAATATGAAGAAAAGACATGAGCCTGATTCTTCTCTCACTTACACAGCTGTAATGCCATTGTCTTCAGTGGAGTTACTACTGATTTGCACCAATTTAAATAACAAGTGAATGAGGTCCTTTGTCCCCTCCAGAAAGTGTTGTAATCTGGAGCATGATGCTTTATTCCTTGAAAGTAGGATTAGGTCTTTAGATTCTTTGGAGAAGGCACTGTGTAATCCTCTAGTTTGTACAGACTTTCATTTGACGTTAATGGGGGTTTGCTCTGGGTAGGGAATGCAGTAATAGGCTCTAAATCAGCTTTCAAAAGCTCTGTTGAATGCTGTGCATGCAACAGTTGGCAATTTACTTCCTTCAGGTGGCTCGATGGCTCAGTGCTGCAATTGTTGATTTGCTCTTCATCTCAGGACTAAGGAGTGAAGCGTAAGGATGGAATTTCTGGCAAGCAGTTCACTGCCATTCTAGTTACATGTATCTTATTGTTCACTAAAGTGGCATGACCTTATATAATGTGACACATGATAGAAAAAGTAATGTGACAGGACATATCAGACAGGCAATGCTGCACACGAGATAGATGACACATCTCATCCAAAACAAATATAGCTTTTAACAAAGATAGTACTTTAACAGGCACTTTGCATTTCTCCTACCCTTCAGACCTTTGATTGATAGGAGGGTGGTTAAGGAGACTGAAACACTACCATAGATAATTACAATTAGAAGTACTTGATATAGAACTGAACATAAATAAGCTAAGCCATGCAGCCAGACAGATGAAAGGAGAATTTTTTTTCATTGGCTATCAAATGTAACGGAAACCCAAGAGCATGAAGTAATGATTTTGTTGCCCAATTATAAATAATACAATGGGACCTCACTAATTTGGGCTAATGTGACTGGAAGGCCATTTGCAAAGTACAGAATGTTGTTAATTAACAAGGAACTATACTTGCTAGCAAGTTAAAGTATGGATTGGATGAATGGACTATAAGGTGGATAGAAAACTGGCTAGATTGTTGGGCTCAATGGGTAGTGATCAATGGCTCGATGTCTAGTTGGCAGCTGATATCAAGCGGAGTGCCCCAGGGGCTGGTTTTGTTCAACATCTTTATGAATGATCTGGACGATGGGGTAGATTGCACCCTCAGCAAGTTTGCGGCTGACACTAAGCTGGGGGGGAAAGGTAGATAAGCTGGAGCATAGGGACAGGGTCCAGACCTATACAATTGGAGGATTGGGCCAAAAGAAATCTGATGAGGTTCAACAAGGACACTGCAGAGTCCTGCTCTTAGGACAGAAGAATCCCATGCACTGTTACAGGCTGGGGACTGACTGGCTAAGCAGCAGTTCTGCAGAAAAGGACCTGGGGATTACAGTAGATGAGAAGCTGGATATGAGTCAGCAGTGTGCCCTTGTTGCCAAGAAGGCTGACGGCGTATTGGGCTGCATTTGTAGGACCTTTGCCAGCGGATAGAGGGAAGTGATTATTCCTCTCTATTTGACACTGGTGAGGGAAGAGGGGAACAACAACAGACCCACAAAGGGGGAGTCTTGTTTCAATTTTAAAAAGTTCTAGCCATCCCATTGGCTTTTTTGGTCAGGTGCCCACTCCCTTTCTTTTACCTATGCAGGGAGACTTTTTTAACGCTTTACAGGTAAAACAAGCAGAGAACAGCCACCAAGAGGGACTTCATAGCTACCTGGCTGGCTGGGTGTCCATAAAAGAGAGCTATTCCCCCCACACACTTCATTTATCACAGCTAGCATGCTAAAAATAGCGGTGTGGACATTGTGGCTCCTGCAGAGACTCAGACTAGCCATCCAAGATCAAGACTAGGGGGTCAAGTGGATAGAATGTCTCCACATTAGTCATCTTTTAGTCAAGCTGTAAACATCTTCCATCATAAATCAATCTCTCCACTTCCATAATCATTTTCACTGCTCCTTTTTGCTTTCCCTCTAACTGATCAGTTTTCATATGATGCAAACACACATAAAGTGAAAACCAATAGTTTTTCACTGCTTTGCTGAAAATATCTTCTTAGACATGTGGATGGGGTACTCGCCTAAGAGTCAGGAAATCTGGGGTGTAATTCTGGCCCGGTTGGAGTTAATGGTAAAGCTCCCATTGACTTCAGGGGGGCAGGATTACACCCTTGGGAGCTTCTACTGTCTCTGCCACTAACCTATTAGTGATGTTAGGCAAATCACTTAACTTCTCTATGCCTCAGTTTCCCCAATCTGCCAAATGTGGATTATGGTCCTTATACTCCTTTGTGAAGTGCTTTGTGATGTAAGAATGAAAGGAGCAGCATTAAGTAGCTTTGTGTGTGAATGTAGTACCTGCACATTTTAGTACATAACCAGAGTGGACAGGCTCAGACCACAACTTGGGGAAGGCCTCATAAGGAGTTAATATTTGGAAGCACTGTACCAAATGAGACATCATCAAGGGGGCATCTATGAGGCCCATGCAAGACTTTGGTAATGTTTAAAAATGCAAATCCATTAAAAGTGGAATGCTACATTGAAAAACAGAACCTTTTACCAATCAATCCAGCTGGGGCAAAATATTCACGAAAGAGGAAGTTTGGTTGGTAATTGCTGGTAAGGATGATAAGTTGTTTATTCTTAAATATATGCATTTCTGAGATAATTTTCATGGTCTAAGGGCCAAATCCTGAGTGGCACTGAACATCTTCTAATTCCAATGAGTTGAAGGTAGGTGAAGGGCTCAGCTCCCCTGCAGGTTTTGCCCTATAAAATCTATAGGTCTCCTCTCACCCTGGTTTTACAATGGTGGAACTCCATTGACTTACATGGAGGTATTTCTGATTTATACTAGTGACTGTGAGAGAATTAGGCATTTGATCCACAATCCCAGAATTTATTTCTACCCCCGTTTGCCCAAAGAAATATATCTGCATTGACTAATAGTATATCAGAAACCTCTGGTTGTGCGTCAGGACGCTTGTATAGTAACAATATGCAACTTGCTTGTGCAGCCGCATTCATATTCTACTGAATTGGAGCACTTTGGATGATTTGCATATTGTTAAATTGCTTGAAATGTGTCTCTGTTTAGTACTTATATATTCTGTAGGCAACATTCCTGTGTTTTCTGTTTTGATGCTAGATTCTGCAGAGTTGTGGAGTTTAAAAAAAAGAGTAAAATAAAAGTCGACAGTGGAGTTTAGGACTGGGATAGACAACCTTGAGCAATCTGGTTACCTGAGGGAACAACTTGAGGCCCTTTCTATAAACTATCCTCCTCTGCTCAGTAAACAGTGAGAAAACGCTAGGAGAGCACTTTAGGATATAGATATTCAGGCCTGTCTGTAAGGGCCTATACTCTAAGAATTTAGGTGTATTCTTATTACTTAGCTAGTTATAGAGGTATAAAAGAAAGAATCAAAATCACTGTGTGCTGGTGTAAGGGCCTTCTCTTACTGAGAGGCCCTGTGCTTAGGCTAAGATCTCTGGCTAAGCAGCAGAGGCAGCCATAAGCTGGGAAGCGAATGGTCACATCCTCACATTCCAAACTAGTCACATTGAAATAAGGCAATCTGGAGCTGTTAGAAAGGTGATCTGATCTAGCACCTCCAGAGAAAGGGAAAAGCCTAGAGGATGTAAAAGGAAGTTTAGGTTGATAGTTTTCTGTTCAGTAAGAACTCACTTATCAATAGACACAGCTGGGAAACTCTTATGTCTTTATAGACGTAGTTGTGAAATCCTCACTTCTGTATTGTTTTGTCATTATAGTTCCCACTTTGCTATTGTTTATTTGCATGGTCTCTGTCTGGTTCTGTGATTGTTTCTGTCTGCTGTATAATTAATTTTGCTGGGTGTAAACTAATTAAGGTAGTGGGATATAATTGGTTAAATAACCATGTTACAATATGTTAGGATTGGTTAGTTAAATTTCAGGAAAATGATAGGTTAAGGTATAGCTAAGCAGAACTCAAGTTTTACTATATAGTCTGCAGTCAATCAGGAAGTAAGGTGGGGAATGGGAACAGGGAATGGGGGTAGGGAAATTGGAATCATGTTTTGCTAAGGGGGGGAATGGGAACAGGGACACAGGTAAGGCTCTGTGGTGTCAGAGCTGGGAAGGGGGACACTAAGGAAGAAAACTGGAATCATGCTCACTGGAAGTTCACCCCAATAAACATGGAATTGTTTGCACCTTTGGACTTTGGGTATTGTTGCTCTCTGAGAAGGACCAGGGAAGTAAGTGGGTGAAGGAATAAGCCCCCTAACAAGCACCACATAATCTTCACTTCTGTACCTATCACTGAAGGGATTGTGAGAAGGCTATAGATAGCAGGAATATAGTGTGAGCACAGAGACTGCGCTTTTTCATTGAAGAACCTCTTCATAGAAGAACCTCATTTGTTTTTTTGTAAATTCCTTGGTATGCTATGAACTCTGATAATATCGTGTCCATAACAATAGATAGTTTTCCAGAGTGAATGCACAATAGTTTGGGTCGCTTTGGACTTGACTTAGTTTGCTGTTGACTTAAATGTCAAACTGAAGCACGATTTTCTCTTCCTGAATCTCTGGAACCAAAGGTTATGCTACCTGACAGCTGGCAGCCTGACTCAGTGTCACAGATACCCTTTGTGGAGTGGTGGCTTTCTCCTTCTTCCTTTTATTTAAAATGGTTTCTTCTTGTTTCCTCTTTCACTGAATGGTATTTTGCCATTCTAAAATGGAATGACACATTAATTTCAAACACTAAAGGGAAACATTCAACTTGAAATCTAGTCAATTTTACAAAAAGAAGTTAAATGTAGTTTCTTCTATTACATTTACCACCCATTTTTATATTACTTCACATTTTCCTATCTTTTACTTGGTATTTCTCTCTCCCCTGTTGCTGGCCTCGTCTACACTATGGGGGTAAGTTGACCTAAGTTATGCAACTCCAGCTATGGTGAATGATGCAGCTGGAGCTGACATAGTTTAGGTCAACTTACTGCAGTGTCTACACTGCGCTGTGTTGACCGGAGATGTTCTCCCATCGACTTGCCTTATGCTTCTCATTCTGGTGGAGTACCGGAGTTGACAGGACAGCAATCTGTGGTTGATTTAGTGGGTCTTCACTAGACCCACTAAATCGACTCCCGGTGCATTGATTGCAGCAGCGTCGATTGACATGCCCGCTGTATGTAAGATCCACTCAAATAAAAGGGGGACTGATATGGCTACACTTGAATTGGGAGTATAATTCCCAACTTGGATAGACCTGCATGTGCTAGTTCTGATCAAACTAGTGTGGTAAGCGTAGCTGTGGTAGTGTGAGTGGAACATGGGTTAGCCATTCTGAGTAGAATCTCACCAAAGTCATGAAAGAAACATTATAAGCCATGCTGCAGGTATGCCCCATCATGGAAAAGTTGAGGGAGTATTGACCAGGATAGCTGGGCCAATGAGATGATGGGACGTGGGATATGTTGGCCAGGGAGTACAAGAGCTAGTAGTCATAGGACAAAGACCACGAGGAAGACCCAGAAAAAGACGTTTTGAGATGCTGAAAGAGGACATGAAGAAGGTTAGTGTTGGCTTGGAGGATGCACTTGACAAGAATGCTTGGAGACGTAGAACTAGAGCTGCTAATGCCAATTGACGGAATTAGGCGAAGGAGAAAAGTGTTCCTACAGAACTACTGATTGGATACTGGTAGCTATAGCTGAGAGCAAACAAATTCTTATTATTTGAGATGGCATTAATTCTATTTGCATGGAAGTTTTAAGGCAGTGAGACCTTTTTTGTTTTTCAGTGTATACAATCCAGGAACCACCCATGCAGTCATTAATCTGAATTGGTGTTTGCAAATTGCTCCCTTCTCTTTTGGGACTCAAATATCATATAGCTACCATAAGCACTCAGACTTTTTCTAATCTGTTCCATCTTGCTTCCCAGTATACAGGGCCAATCCGAGGGGGGCCCAGGAGGGCCATTTGGCCTGGGCCTCACGTTCAAAGGGGGCCTCAAATTTAGACACTTGTAAATTTTTTGGCATTTGATAAGTTTCGCAACTTGTTTTTATGCGCATCCCTATTGGACCAAAATGTGACACACTCTCTCAGCTTAGAGCTGCAAATTTAAGCAAATAAGGGATGTGATTTGATAAAAGAGATAATTTTTTGTTAACTGATATAGATTTTGTCATATTAAAGAGTTAAAAATGTTCATAAATATTAATACAAATATATCGATTCTGATGGCACAAGATTAGATCTTGATGAATGTGTCTTCTCAGATCAGCTGATAATATAAACAAACCACTACTCGTGGCTTTGCTGGATCAAGTACATGTTGAAAGGTAGAGAATTGTTACATTTTAGTGTCTTTATAGTTTTACGTCTAGTTGACTAAGGAATTATTTATGTATGAGAATTCCTCATTATTATCTTCATATGGTAGCTAAAAGAGGTGACTGGTTGGTTAGTTGATCCTATCTTGTTAGCTTGACCATCATCATAGGCTTCCGTAGTCTATAAACCCAGATTCAATTCATGAGTCCTACATGTTTGACTGTGACTGACATTGGAATTATTGACAAGAGCAATGATACCCAAATGCAATCTTTTACTCAAATTAGTTGTTCTGAAATTCCAAGTAACATTCCAAGTAGCATGCTGACAATCATGCTTTCCCTACTCGTCTGCTGACAAAAAACTCTTCCAAATGGTGAGACCAGCACAAGAGACTGTTTATGCTGGAGTATGGAAAAACAATCTTTGTACTGTGCACCCTTCTTCATTTTGAACAAAAGTGCTGCAAATGCATCAGTTCTCTCTGATCAATCAGGATGGAGCATCAACAGAGGCTGGAGGAAGTAGAAAGACAGATGCCATCACATTAGAGTTCAATGTCACACAAAGAAAATTATGTTGCATGGAAATCAGCCAGTAAGGCAGCATCAGCAAAAAGTTCACTTGAGAATTTACTCTTGACTGAACTCTCTACAGAAACTAATAATGAAGAAAACTTCTTGAGCACATCCTGAATATCATCCTTTTTCTTTCTGAGTGGGGATTGGCTTTCTTTGGTTCCAGTCAACATATTGGTGATCGTGCAACTGGAAACTTTCTAGGCATAGTTGAGCTCCTCAGCAAATATGACCCACTTTTATCAGAGCATGTTAAACGTGTTTGAGAATCGCAAGAGAGTCAAAAGTGCATGCAAGTCCATTATCTCTCCACGTGCCTACAAAATGAGTTTATTGAGCTATATGGGTCATTTGTACAAACAACAATTCTTGATGAGATTTGAAATGCCAAGTACTGTTCAATCATTGTTGATGCCACTCCAGATTGTTCTCACAAGGAACAGACTACTATGGTTATTTGATATGCTAAGATTGTAGATAGCTCAAAATTTTCAGTTGAAGAAAGGTTTATTCTGTTTTATAATTTCATGAAAAAAACTGGAAAAGAAATTGATGCTCGAGCACTATCCATTCTAGAAGGTTTTAAGTTAGATTTTCAAGTCTGCATTGATTAAACTATCACAGTGGATCTAATATGGCTGGGAAGTACAAAGGTGTACAAGCAGTTCTGCTTGAGCATAATTCAAACTGTATTTTCTCCAGCTGTGGAAACCACGCACTAAACCTTGTAGGTGTTGACTGTGATGAATCGTGCAAGGAGGCAATTATTTACTTTGGAACTGTTCAGCAAACGTACAATCTCTTCAGTAGCAGTCCACAAAGGTGGGAAATTCTGAAGCAATATCTTCCTGTTTCACTGCATGGGATGTCCAAAACTAGATGGTCTGCATGGATTGATGGTGTTCAACCAGTTGCGCAGCATTTGAATTCAGTGAGAAAGGCTTTAAATGAGCTTGAATGTCTCAATCTCACTGCACAGGCTCAAACTGAACTTCAGTCTATTCAAAAGCACATTTCCAAATTTGAATGCATTCTGACATCATCTTTGTGGATGAAGTTACTTACAATGATCCACCAAACTAATCTGGTAATTGAAGCATGCAATGCTACACTTGATGTTGAACTTAAAACTTAAAACTGGGAGTAAACTGCACCAATATAAACTGTGGCTTACCTTTGTCTACAATAGGAGTTTCTACTGGAGCAGATAAACAGGTAGCTGGAATCTGGCTAAATTTCCAGTGTAGACAAGGCTTTCAATAATAGGCAACAGATGATTAAATGGACAGATCAGAGAATGAGGGGAGACACCATCTAATCGTAGGGAAAGCTGCATTTGCAGAAGTGAATAGTGATAATGGTCTCAGTGGTCAAAGCTGGTGATCCCAAATAATGCTGTAATAAATCCACTGGCTCCTATACTTTATCCTCTCCTCTGTTTCCAGTTCAGATAAATCAGGAATTCTCTCCCCTTCTTTACAGTTCCTGTGATAATGAAATGAATGTGATGATTTTAACTACCAAGGCTCAGATTATACATAATTTACTTATCAAGGACACCCTCTAACAAGTACTGCAACATATTTTGATGGCTCATCTCTTGAATATAAATGAACAATCAGTGCATAAAGATTTTGAGAACCATTTGTTTTTCTGTCTTATGGATGGTTTTTGTGGTGGTTTTGCTTCTTTGTTTTTTAAATCCATCCATCCATTATTTTCTGTATATCAGCGGTCATCTAACCATTAAAGGTTCTTAGCTCGGAGCAATGATTCTGTGCTTTCATTTTTTCTTGATTCATCTGACAATTAACACCAGGCAAAAACAGCTGGTTCTTGCTCTGCAGAATTTCTACAGCTGAACCAAGAAAATGTGGTAAACTTTGAAATTGGAAACTTTTGCCAAAGCAAAACTGAAGTCATTTCCTGTGAAATTTCAAGCAAGGAGATTTAAAGTTGGAAAGGAAAATGCCCCCATAGAGCTGAGCATGGGGGGGAGAGGGGAAGGAAGGCTATACATTTTCCCCTCCAAAAGTTACCTCTTTGCATTTGCACCTTGGAGCCCTATCTGCTCCACTCCCAGGGGACCCTCTGCAGTTCCAGAGACAGGATTTTGTTCCTTTTGCCAACTTTCCTCTGCAGTATTTTCACTTGACTGTTAGGGGAATATGCCTTGGAGAATGGCATTGCTACCTCCATAAAAAGAGCCCTTTGAGCCCCAGATGCACTGTGGCTGTGTCTAAAGATATTCCACAAACTCCCAGGAAAGGAGGAAAACACTCCAAAGAACCTGTTGCACTTCTCTGAGTTTGATCCTTTTTAACCCTTACCATTTTCTTTTGCTCCCTACCGTACATACACCAGAAGGGAGCACTAAATTCATTTGGGTTTAAAATCTCCACCTCCAAAAATATATTCCACCACAAGGTTTCATTTCACCACCATTTCTTTTTAAAAATTTGGAGGCACTCTTCTTTTGCTTTTTGATTATTCTTTCCCACTCTTTCATTTCAGCAGCCTTCTCTCACTACTGACCATGTGCAATAAGGCACCTCTCCCTACTGATTTGCTCTCCTCTTTATTTCTGAAATGATTAGCCATTTATTTTTCAGTCCGTCTCCTCAGAAGTGGGCAAACCTAGGTGGCTCTGAGGCTTGTGTCTGATTTGCATATGTAATCCAAAATTCAGAGAATTATCTCATGGCTCTTCAAAGCTGATTTGAGAATCTCACCAGACCAAGCCTTCTTTCAGTCTGCTCAGCCTGGGAATGCCATGAGAATCATTTCTCTTGTGGTCCCTTGCTACACCTGCCCTGGGTCCCAGTTGGAACTTAGAAGTATAGAGATTTGGAGGAATGAAAGATAAAACTTCCATGAACTTTTTTGAACCTCACAGGCTCAACCTGGCATTGGTTGAAGTTTGGGGTCTTTTTTCTCCAGACCCAAACGTACTTTTCTTCCACTATTCTGTTGACACACTCTCTCTCTTCCTTCCCTTCACCCAGAGCCTCCAGGATTCCCCATTTGACATCATTTCACAAGGTGCTGCTTTGCAGCCATCAGTTGCATGGCAGAGAACTGGGTGGAATTGCTTTCAGAGTCCATTAGTAGTTATTCTGAAACAGGGTGTAGGAGTAGTGGTTGAACAATATAGGGCTCTTCCCAACCCCTTCTTCCTCTTTGTAACCATTTGTTGACTTTTTACTAAGTATCACTTGTTTGCTTTAGCTACAAGCTTCCTAGCAATTGTTTTTACACACTCCCATCTTTCCACATCACCTCTGCTTTCATCTCTTTGCTGTATTGATTCCACACCTCAATTAATCTTCTTGTACTTTTGCCGGAGGCCTTTTCACAAAAATAGCTTAATTGAAATCCCAAATTTGGTTTCTGTTTCTAGCTTTACCTGTGCTGTACCTGCCAGCCTTTAAAAAAAAAGTCTTCACACATGAAGCACCCACTATGATTAAATTATATATAATAATAAATTTATAATAGAATAATGTTACATATAATTTAATTTTATCAGAGCGTGTAGCTATATCTATATATTCACACACATTTTTTTAATAGACATATTTATTTTCTTTAAAGGGAGTAGTGGGAAGGATTTAATGCTCCTTGACTTTCCACAGAGGCTAAGGAATCTCCAGATTCCCCTCTGAGTGTCTTTTCCAGCACTGAGTTTGACCAGTTGCAGTGCTGACAGATGCTTTCTCATTCCCATCTGTGCATAATAGTGATTTTATGTCAACATCTGCTTCAGATCATTTTTCCAACCACTTATTTTTATGGTCTGATCACTATTAGAGTTAGGACCTTCTTCCTGATTGTCTGTCTACCCTTTCCCAGATGAGGTTCCAGATGAGGCTAGCATCGGTCCCATGGGTCATTCCAAACAACCAGCCACATTATATTAGCACCTGTGTGTACTGTTGTATAAAATCCAAAGGACACTGTGCCTATTGCTCTGCTTCAATGCCAGTGTAGAATTATAGTCCATAAACATAGTGAAAAGATAGTGTGGGTAAAGAACCCCTGGGTAAACTACTGGATCATCACAGAACAGCGGGAGAGGTAAATGGGACTAAAAAGTGGAGACTTTCAGTTTCAAACTGACCTCTGAATGTGATGGGGGAGAGGAAGGGAATACTGTACTCTTCATTTTGTGCACCCACTCCTTCCATCGATATTAAAATAGACCTGCCCTACAAGAGCCCTGTGCAAGCACTGGACTCCAGCTGAAGAGAGTTCAATGCAGGATCAAAGCCTATGCTTGTACTATTGTGTATAGGGACTTATGCAAAGCACAGTGAAGTCAATGGGAAGACTCATATTGAATTCATTGGGTTTTGGATCATCCCTGTAGTATTCCCAAATGCAACACTAAGTTTGCCCATTCTAGAATAATACGTTTTGGATATTATTAATGCTTCTTTGTGATCCTTATGTCAATTCTATGGCCTTTGAAACAATCCCTCATTTTAAACACAGACCACATTGCTAGAGAATCAGCAACACTTACAGTAATACAGAGAATATTTTAAAAAATATGCCATTTAATTTAATATCTTTTTTTTTTACTTTAATCTAAATTGCGAAGAAAATTATCACTCAATTTCAAGACTGCTTGACAAAATCTAATTTGTTAAAAATTGCAGCCAGGCTTTAGTCTGCAGAAGATTTCCCATTAAAAAGCTTCCTAAGTGGGGATTCTAATAAATTTATACTCACATAAATCAGGAATAACTCAACTGATATCAGTGCTGTAGCTGAGAGAAGAAACTTGCTCAGGTCCTTTGTCTACTTTGGCTTATGTAGACCATGCCCCGACCCAAGAAACTCACACACTTCCCCTCCAGCCACAGTTCTGCTGATGATTTTCAATTCTTGCATGCTACACTGGGAGCACTGAGGCATGTCACAGGATCTTTCTATGCTTTCTCAATAATATGCTGCCTCCTGAGTGTGTGTGATAGGCGTGGCTGGTCACACTATCTATTATTAAGTTTGCCCTGTGCTTTCTAGTATAAGACCTTGTTTTTAGTTGCTTATAACTTTGCCAAAGTTTAACTGTTTAGACTGAAATTTTCCATGGTGAGTGTCTGCCTCAATCTGAATAGTTTTGCAAAATTTCAGCCAAAATGGTTTTCATGTTTCTAAGAATGAGACTAGGGAAAAATAGATTGTTTTGTCTACATTTAAAAAATGGCATTATTTTCTTTTGACAAGTTCCAGTGCCCCCATGTTTTTGAGCAGTGACTTGAAATTTAAACTGGAGCCGTGGGTGGACTTTGTGTCAGGGATGTGCCTTTTGCAGTCCCAGTGAGAATCTGACCAACTCTGGCCAAGCTATAAGCCTTTGTAAAACTGCAGTTTGCACATGCTTAGTACAGATGTCTAATATTTTAGCAACTAAGTTCCTCAAAGAATCCATCCACAATGAACATGTTCCAGCCTGTGTTTGAGAAGGCATTTCCCTGAAATTGCAGCTCTGGGAACTACGGGCAATGCCAAATCCAGAACTGGAAACCTGAACTGATAACAGGGAGCTAGTCTCCCTTGTGCTTTCAATAACCTCTCTGTTGGGCCCCTGCAGCCTGGAGGAGGAATCTGCCTGATTCAAATGCAGAAGTGACATGACTTGGACCTGTTGAGGACGGGAAGGGGGAGTAGAGTGTGGTAAGGTGATGGGAAGTAGAAACTAGGAATGGAGCGTGGCAGTAGGGAGAGAGAAACTGGGACTGACTGAACAAGGAAACTGGCCCTGGGAGCCAAGACAAAGATTGGGACTAGCTGGGTGGCATACTAGGACTGACTGGGCAAGGAGACTGAACCTGGGATCCATGGAGGAAAATGGGGGGAGGAGAAGCCGGTAGGTGGAGGGCAGATTAAGATTATAGGTTGGGAGACACTGGGACTGGCTGAGCAAAGAGATCAGGACTGAGAACCAGTATGGAAGGGGGAAGTAGGATGGGAGGAGGAGCAGAGCTATTGACAAGAAGCTAGTGTGATAGGAGAGAATTGGGGCTGGCTAGGCAAAGATACTATAGTGATGGACAACTGTGCAAAACCCTGCCAAAGATACTCCTGGGGGAATTCTGCACTACTGCACATGCACAGAACTCATATCCCCTGCAAATTTCTTTGCTTCCAAAAAGAAAAATGACTTTCTGACAGGGAAGCTGCAAGAACGGTCACACAGCCCTCCCTAGCAGCACAGGTACATCATTTCAGGCACATAGAGCACCCAGTGGAGAGGTAAATCACCACAGGAATGGGGACACCCCAGCCAGTGACCCCTCCCCTGCACCGGCATCAGCCGTTAGTCTCGGCTGGTCTGGAGAAGTGGGAGGATGAGACTTCCTCTTCCCCTGCAAGGAGTGGACAGGGCTGGATCAGGCCCACCCCCAGAAACCTCCCCTGGCTGCAGGAAGATCCGCATCCTCCCCTGTTTCCTGCCCCCATTGCTCCTCAGCCATGGTACAGGGAGCTGCTCCCCTGTCCGTCCACCCCCTGCCTCTGGACCCCCACCTCTGCACCCAGACCACCCCTTGCACCTGGACCACCCTGATGAGCCCCCTACACCCAGACTCCCATCCCATTGAGCCCCAGTTAGCTGCACCTGGAACCCCTTGCAGAGTCCCATTGCCCCTGGAACCTCACCCCCCTACCCCAACTAGCCTCTGTGCACCCAAATCCCCCCACAACTGGACCCCCCACTGAGCTCTCTGAGTCCAGATTGTCCTACACAGAACCCTGTTAACGCACACCTGGATCCACCCACACTGAGCCCCTCCACACTTGGATCCTACTTGGTTGAGCCTTCCTACCCCACATCCGGTTTGCCTGGCATGGAGGGGCAGAGCCCCGGGGTGTTTCAGGGGGCAGGCCCAGCTCTTGCGCTATGTCAGGGTCAGGTGTAACCTCACTACTGAGTCAACGTCCCATGGGAAAGAGGGAAGGCTGTAGGGTGATCTCTCACCTCTGTGCAGCCAGTGGCCTGTGCTCCCCACTGCCATGCTGGAGCCTCCAAATGTATTTATTGACAAATAAAACTTGCAGAATTTTGCTGAATTTTAAAATATTGTGAGAAGAATTTTTATTTTTTAGCACAATTTTCAATTTTTTTGGCACAGAATTCCCTGAGGAGTAAAAAGACATATTTGGGTGGGTCTTCTGCTGTTGTAAGATTCTACTCAGCATGAGGAAGGGTACACAAAGGGCCCTATTTTTTAAAAAAAGTTAATTAAAGTAATATATTGCAGGCCAGATGTGACAGGCTTAATCATTTAAATTATGCTTTATTCTTTGTTTTCTGAATAGACCTTTATACATACACTGAAATTCTCTTTGTTGGATCTGTAATGTTATAACTAGGGAGTGGATGAAGTATTCTGAGCATTTAAAAAAACTGGGTCCATATCGACAGTGTTAATCTTATACAGTTGATATCAAATCAATAGCTTCAATATTACATTTCTGTAAAAAAACAAATAACTCATCACAGGGAATGTACTGCTCTCATTGAGTCTTGAGATCATGAGAAAGATTATAAAAGACTTAGAAATAAGTTTCCTATTTCACTGAAACAGGCACCTATATTGTTTGGCTTTGAAACCCTTATCTTAGGCTACACTTGTGAGTTACAGCGCAATAAAGGAGCCCCGGGTGCACTAGCTCACTACCCGTCCACACTGGCAAGGCACGTAGAGCAGTCTGATTCCAGGGCTACAGCGCTGCTGGTACTCCACCTCAGCGAGTGGAATGTTTGCTGCGCCCCTGCTGGAGTGCTGCAGCGCCAGTGTGAACGAGGTGTTCCTTTACTGCGCTCTGATCAGCCTCCAGAAACGTCCCATAATCCCCTTAAGTCAAGTGGCCACTCTTGTCGTTGTTTGGAATTGGCTGTAGGAATGCGGAAATGACCTTTGAAAGCTCCATTTCTGACAGCTGGCTGCTTATCTGCTCCAAGACAAAGCAACCATTAGTATGGAATGCTGTGTGTGAGAGAGAGAGGCGGGGGGGGTGCGAGCGGGGTCTGCTGCTGTCTGAACTTACAAGACTGCATGCTGACATGCCCCCAAAAACCCACTCTCTCTCTCCCCACATATACACAACACACTCCTTGTCACACTCCACCCCACCCCCATTTGAAAAGCACGTTGCAGCCACTTGCATGCTGGGATAGCTGCCCATAATGCACCGCTCCCAGTGCCGCTGCAAGTGCCACAAATGTGGCCACGCCAGTGCGCTTGAAGCTGTCAGTGTGGACAGACTGCAGCGCTTTCCCTACTGCACTCTACGAAGGCTGGTTTAACTCAAAGCGCTCTACAACTGCAAGTGTAGCCATGACCTTAAAAATCCTTGTCAGTGTAAAATGAACTGATGTTGTGATGATT
The DNA here is from genome assembly GCF_015237465.2 of Chelonia mydas. Lineage (NCBI taxonomy): Eukaryota > Metazoa > Chordata > Testudines > Cheloniidae > Chelonia > Chelonia mydas. Next base: position 18,949,877 of record NC_057851.1, read on the forward strand.
TAGTGCTGCTGTGACAGCTCTTTCTTTGCTTGAGTCCCCGGCATTCATTGTGTTGTGTCATGCTGAGGACTGATGTCTTCTTGGAATGCCAGTGAAAATGTTCAGATGTCTCTCTGATGAGGCTTATTCTAATGAGCAATGTTTCTTTAAAAAAAATAGAAAAGAGGGAAAATTAAGAAGTTGGAAATACAGGATAACAGAAGTTTGAAGAAATAAATGGCAATGAGATTAATGGAATATGAACGGATTATACAAACCAGTATTTAGAGTTAGACCAGGAAGTCCGGAAACTGCAGAAGGTAATGTCATGCAAAGATTTTGAAATATTGCTAATTTCTGTGGGTGTGTCTTGATATGCTTGGTGCATCTTCAGAGCTCTGCTCAGAGCTATGACACTTTACAATGCTGCTTGAACTCCCTATTCTCAAATCAGAGTCACATCACTAGATTAGTTTAGCTGCCATTCCCATTTCATTTCCCTAGGCACCCTTTAAGTGATTCTGAGGATCAGGGATTATTTACACACTCGAGATACAGGTAGAGATCAGGCTTTGCAGATGTTCATGTTTTGGTCTGCAAATGCATTGCCTTTTGTGACCTGCATTAACCCAAGCAGTGATTAACAGTTACATTATTAACCTATTATATAACACAGATAATATCAGCCTGGATAGTATTTAAAACCATCAGTCTCATTTAATATGCTGTTTTTCTTTTCTTTAGTAATGTGTTAAAGTTGTTTACAGGATTAAAAACAAAATTCTCAATAGCTTTATCTGCCATGAACATGTATACCCCTAAGAAAAAAGAATGTAGGCCATACTTATAGGATGAGGAACTCTATCCTGGGAAGCAGTGACTGAAAACGATTTGGGGGTTGTGGTGTATTATCAGCTGAACATTGTCTCCCAGTATGACGCTATGACCAAAAGGGGCCAGATTTTTACCAGTGTTACTTAGAATATTTGACATCTGGGTGGCTGGTTCATGTGATTCTTGGATGCATGAACAGGGGAATCTTGAGTAGGAGCAGAGAGGTAATTTTGCCTCTGTATTGGCACTGGTTTGACTGCTGATGGAATACTGTGTCCCGGTCTGGTGTTCACAGTTCAAGCTGATAAATTGGAGAGGGTTCAGAGAAGAGCCATGAGAATAATTAGAGGATTAGAAAACCTGCCTTATAGTGATAGACTCAAAGAGCTCAATTTATTTATTTATAATTGAGAGCTCAATCTCTCAAAAAAGAGAAGATTAAAGAATGAATTGATCCCAGTCCATAGGCACCTATATGGTGAACACATATTTAATAATGGGTTCTTCAGAGAGGTATAATATGCTCCAATGGTTGGAAGCTGATGCTAGACAAATTCAGATTGGAAATAAGGCGTACATTTATAACTGTGAGAGTAATTAACCATTGGAACAATTTACCAAGGGTGGATTCTCCCTAACTGACCATTTTTAAATCAAGATTGGATATTTTTCTAAAGGATATACTCTAGGAATTGTTTTCGGGAAGTTCTATGCTCTGTGTTATGCAGGAGGGTCATACTAGATTATCACAATGGGCCCTTCTGGCCCTGGAATCTATTGCCTAGTGCTGCTATTGCAGAAAGAAAATAGATTTGCCCCTAAATACATAACCATATTGCATATAGGAAGGACATGTGAATGGAGATATGGTATGTGGCTTGGCTGGAGGAGCTGTAAAGTATAGAGTAAATGATGATGATGCGTATGATAGCGAGGACAACAATATATTTAATTCTAGATCTTCAGGCTACAATGCAGAGTTTTAAATTCCAAATATTTGAGGGAGTGTGACCTACTGGTTTGAATGGAAAGCAAAAGTCTTGGATTCTGTTCCTGTCTCCACTGCTGATTTGTCACAGTGGGCAAGTCATTTATCTATCCTGTGTCCCAGGTTACCCTTACATAAAATGGGTAATTGTAATAATTATGTGTCCTCAAGGGATGTTATGTGGCTAATAAATTTATATTCATAAATTATTTTGCGACACTTGTATGAAATTATTTTGCGACACTTGTTGTATTTTGCAACACTTGCCCTCTACTGCAGGGTTGTAATGATTTGATTATATTCCTATCAACTGCAAAAGAAGCAACTACCATTTCTTCTCTTAATTATGTGACTATCATAATTCACAGAACAGCTTGGAGGTCCTGTCTTCTATGGTATAGCCATTTCCTAGATGTGTACCATAAGGTGCAGCTAATTTATTTTTTCAATCGAAATGAAAGTCTGGTTTGAGGACACATCAACTTGCTTAGTCTTGCCCATCAGGACTGAATAGCTTGTGGTAATTTGAATGTGTTAAGTACCATGGGATACATACATGGAAAGTACTGTAAAAATATAAATTGCATTGAAGTGGAAATGTAGGGACTGTTTCATAAAGCTAAATATAGATACAATTAGGGGCAGAAATGAAACTTAAGACAAAATTGTCAACAGTGCAAAGGTTGAAATCCTGCAGCTGCATAGAACTCCAGTGGTCTCTGGAAGTGGGTGTATTCATTTCATGTGGGGTATTTATAATGTTCTATTACTTTTGTATGAATTTAGAAGTTAATTACAGGCCCCATCAGCTCTTTCACTTTGATGACATCTCAGTGAAATTTATTCAAGCATTATGTGACTGGTTGCAAGGAAGATTATCAGAAACTCAGGGAAGTGTAATAATCAGGGGATTTCTTTGTTAATCAAGGACTTAAGAAACATAAATTATTTAACACTACATTGATCTTAAATTTTGCTGATGGCAAATTTTGAAATGACATTTTTGAACAACACAATCATTTAAAACTTTAACATATTCCCCAAATAACAGAGAAAAAACAAAGTTTAGCATAAATATGTAATCTACCTATCTAGGCACTTACATGGCCCTCATCCCTGTAGGGTCTCAACAACAGGAGGGCATATTATTTTCAGAATCAGAAGGCTATTGGCTATTCATAATGGAAAGGGCAACACTATAGGAATCCATAAATATCCATGGTCACAGTATGGCTACTTTGGCAAAGGTATATTGTAGAGGTATACCATTGCTCCCTGGGCACAAAGAGGGATGCAGCTACTCCAGCCATGCTGAAGTTTCCATATGTGGTTTGCTGAGGTAGAACTGGTATGTTGGGAGTAGTCCCATGAACTCGCGTATGTTAAGTGTTTCCAGGATCAGACCTAGAGCGAGCAACTTTCCCGGATGAGCTGAAATCCAGGATAAATTGCCTGTGGAAGCCGAAACTGCTCACAGTCACATGCCTATAAACCAAGAGATCATCCTGTGTTTTGCTGACCTTGTCAGTAGTCCAGGGGCCAAATATGTACATGGAAGAACGTTTCCTCACCAGCTGGTGAAGAGCTTGGCCCACACTGGCTTTCCTTCAGCATTAGGTATTCAATTCCTTGCTCCTTAATGTACATTTCAACCAACCTGGTGGTTTTGGATGTACGAGCAAGATCCCACTTTCCATGAACATTTGCATTCCCAAAAATACCATTCATGGGATAATGATTATACAGCACGGGGAAACTTGTTCCAGGTTCACTTTCTTTTTATGTACTCTGTGCATAGTTTGTGCCAAGATTTATGATGTCTATTTGGTGGGAAGGTTAACTCCATGGTATTTCTGTGATTGTACCTATTATACTTTGCAAATGCAGAATGTAGTGAATACATATTCTGTTTTAGGCAAATGGATTTATCTTTGCACCACCCCTGGGAGGTAGGGATGTATATCATTCTCTCAATCAGTCGAACCACAGGTATTGAAAAATCATGAGTCAGGTCCCAAAAATTCATGTGATTGGTTAAAAAATCATAAGATTTGAAGAAATAATAAATTTGTGGCTCTTTTGCTTTGTTATCTGGTTTTTTGAAACTTGAGGGGGCTCTTGGGTCATGTTTTCAAGTTTTTTCTCCACAAATCATGAGGGTTAGACATTTAATTTTGAAGAAAACAAATGAAAGCCGAGATCAGGCGTTATGGGTCTCTTACAGGAATGGGTGGGTAAGGTTCTGTGGCCTGCACTGTGCAGGACGTCAGACTAGATCAGTGTTTCTCAACCACCAGTCCATGGACCAGTGCTGATCCCTGAAATTTTCCTGACACAGTTTAGGAAGGCAGCAAGATGGTCCCTGGTATCAAAAAGGTTGAAAAACACTGGACTAGATGATCATGATGGTCCCTTCTGGCCTTATAGTCTATGAGTCTATCATCACATACTCATTTGACTCAAAAAACTGGGACTGTAAGAAAAACACCAAATATTGTGACACTCATTATAAAATCATATTATTTGGCAACGCTGTCCTCTCTCTTTTACAGATGGGAAACTGAACACAGAGAGGTTAAAAGAAGGCATATTCAAAAGAAGCTAAGGGGATTAAATTCCTAATTCCCAGTGAATTTCAATGAATTTGGGGCATCTAACTCTCTTAGGTTCTTTTGAACATACCAGCTAATTGAATTCCCAAAGTCACACAAGAAGCCAGCAGCAGAGCCAAAATTAGAGCCCAGATCTCCGAAGTCCGTCCCCAGTACCTTATCCACAAGATCATCTTTCCATCCTGGTATTTGGTTATTAAAATAAATGCAAACAGTTGTGTTTCTATGATGCTGACAGCTTATGAAACAATTTAGTTTGTAATACATCTGCTTAAATGAAAGCCTGATTAATTCCACTGTACTTATTAGAACTAATAGGCTTTGTTACATGTGTTGCAATTTAAGGATTGTTAATTATTCAGAGCTGGGTGAATGGAACAAAACATTTGTCATGAATATTTGCACACATTTTAAACAAAATTGGATTTGGCAGTGTTTGCCACAGTTAAATATTTGATTTTCATGTATATTTGGGTGAGCCAATTCTCTTTGTATGAACACCAGAAGAAAGGTAACCTCACATGAAGACTCTCACAAATATTTAGGGGAATCAATGTTTGCAAGCAAAAAGTTTGTGTAGGCATCTGGGTGAGTCTGTGAGGTGGAAAGAAAGTACAGGAGGCAAACCAAACCAAAATACGATTATATTGAACATCAGCAGTCAGGTAGAGAAGATCAGAGTTTAACTGTGTAGCACCACAATCAAGTGAAACTGCTGCTAAGATGTCCTTCTGTTGGCAGCACTTCAGGTATGTAGCGGTCTACAGAAATGCAGCCTCATGCCTAGAGTACAGTCAGCTAGTCAAGCTGGGCTGAGAAATGACCTAGTGCCTTCTAGAATCACCTGCCAAGGTGACATCAGGAGCTGTATGCTGTCTTGTATACTAAGGAGCCATTGCATAGGGCACATAGGGTCATTCAGCACCCAGTCCACCTGGAGGAGGTGGGGGGACAGATCTGACAGGTGTGTCAGAGGGCAATCTGCCTGATGTGTTTAATAACTGAGATGGGTGTTGTGATATGTCACTGGGTGGCTTCTCTCATTGTCAGGCACCTGTCTTCCTGCAGGGGAGATACAACTCTTAAGGAAGGAGAGCAGGGTGCTAGCAAGGAACAGCAGGCATTGATGGCAGATCAGCTGTGCAGGAAGTGGATGCACCGGCCTCTTTCAGAGAAAGAGAAATGGTGTGTGTCTCTACTCCTGCCATGATGTAGCTACTTGGGCCAACCAGCTTCCTTTTAAAACGGGCCTGCTGTAATTATTTTGTTGGGGTTCTGTTTCATTTAAACAATAGCTAATTAAATATGAAACCAATTAGTATTCCAGTTCAAACAGCTGTTTCTTGAAGTCTGGGGTTGCAGTTATAATTCCTTAAAATTGCTGCCAATCATTTTGAAGCAAAATGCCTTTTTTAAAGATGTAAAAGTCTTTTTCTACATGCAGCGAAAGCTGCTGGCAGGGTGAGGATTGCTCTTTTCTGCATTTAATTTTCAGGTATGGAGGGTGTTTAAAGAGGCAGGTTTTGGGAAAATGAGAGAGAACAATGTGGTTGTTGCAGCCACTATACTCCCAATCAGCCCCTGTGTCTCCCCTCTCCCCACCCCCGCGACCTGTTTGTGGAGGGGGTCCTCCATTTATGAGTCTCAGATCTTCCATGTGGAAAGGAGACTTGAGCATCTCCATAGCCCCATCCCTCCCTGAGGTTCTCTGTGTAATCCAGACGGCATGTGTGGGGAAAGGGCAGAGTTGGGGCAGGTAGCGGGGATAGGGCCAAGTGAAATTCACATTCACCCCTCTCCAGCAAGTCGCAGTTTACAAGGGGAAGCACATACAGTCCAAAGCTCTATTAACTTTTCCATGTATACCATACCCCATCATGGGGACCCGGGGACAGTGGCATTTCCATCAGAATTTTGTGCCTTTGGTAGTGCTCATGAGGCACTACTAAAGACCATATGTACGTAGTCCACTGCACTCCTTTCATCATTTAGAGGCTTAATCCTGCCCCACTGTGAAGCCACGAGGAGGTTTGCCATTCACTTCAATCAGCATTCAGGCTTCACATTTTTAATTTGGTCCAAAGAAGTGGACCCAGTTTGATATGTTCTTCAAATGCATCTACCCCAGGTTTCTTTATCTCTAAGTTCTTACAGCTATTCCAGTGATTTACTGTGAATTGAAGTGGTTACTAACTTTTTAGTAGAGATCAACAGAATTGTTAATGCCACAGATTGTTTTCTTATATAAGAATAACAGAAATAAGCTTTTTAAATCTTGTGGTCCAGATCACCAGTTGTTTGCAAATCAACATAGCTTCACTAAAATCAACAGAACAACACCACTTTACGCCAGTTGGGGATCTGGCCCATAGCCTGTTTATGATTGACAGAAATACAAGAACCTCATTATTTCAAAATTTTTGATTGTGATTAAATAACTGTCATCGATCTGTGTTCAATTTTCTTGTATACATTATTAAAAGCTCTTTGTTTACTAAACAACCTTTTACAGTTAAAACGAAAAACCCCTCCCTGAAACATACATCAAATCTGAGTATAAAATTAGCCTAAGAAATTTAGCTACAAGGTGAGTGAAGTTCATTTAATTAAAAGCCTGCCGGAGGGTGTGTGACATTGGCAGATCAATTTTTTTAAATTAGTGGAATTCTGCATTGATATGCTAGTTTAAGGCTGCTGCATCTGATTGTAGAGTGTAGTAAATGTGAAACATTGTTTATTTCTGTACCTTCAATATCTTTCTGTCTTTCTTTCTCCCATCCAGTTTATTGTGGGAAAAAACAAAATAAAAAACCATCAACCATTTTTTCAAGTTGCAACAGCTACAGTAAAACAGCAGTACCACAAATAAATATACATATGTGCTAAGACACATTTCAGCATTAAATTATCATTGAAGCTGCAACCCAGTGGGATGCCAGCAAGTAATTTTCATGGCCCGGGAAATCTGGTTTATAAGAAAATGCCTTTTTGATAATGAATCTTAACTGATTATTTTGGTGGTTAGAACTTATTAAATACATTGCTAGTATTAATTTGTACTTTGCAGTTTCTCAGGTGTCCTGAAACATTGCACTTTTCTGTTTCCTCTTTGTTATATGCTAATAAAAATATAAAAGTGGTGTCATACATATCAAGGGAAGGCTAACCACCTTTAAATCCCTCCTGGCCAGAGGGAAAACCCCTTTCACCTTTAAAGGGTTAAGAAGCTAAGATAACCTTGCTGGCACCTGACCAAAATGACCAATGAGAAGACAAGATACTTTCAAAGCTGGGGGCGGGGGGGAACAAAGGGTTGTCTCTGTCTGTGTGTCTTTTGCCGGGACCAGAGCAGGAATGCAGGTCAGAACTCCTGTAAAGGGTTAATAAGCGATCTAGCTAGATATGCGTTAGATTCTGTTTTGTTTAAATGGCTGATAAAATAAGTTGTGCTGAATAGAATGTATATTCCGGGATTTGTGTATTTTTGTAACTTAAGGTTTTGCCTTGAGGGATTCTCTATGTTCTGAATCTGATTACCCTGTAAGGTATTTACCATCCATTTTGCAGAGGTGATTCTTTTACTTTTTCTTCAATTAAAATTCTTCTTTTTGATTGCTTTTTCCTTGTTCTTAAGATCCAAGGGTTTGGGTCTGTGTTCACTTATGCAAATTGGTGAGGATTTTTATCAAGCCTTCCCCAGGAAAGGGGGTGTAGGGCTTGGGGGATTTTGGGGGGAAAGACGTTTCCAAGCGGGCTCTTTCCCTGTTATATTAGACGCTTGGTGGTTGCAGCAATAAAGTCCAGGGACAAAAGGTAAAATAAGTTTGTACCTTGGGGAAGTTTTAATCTAAGCTGGTAAAAATAAGCTTAGGGGTTTTTTCATGCAGGTCCCCACATCTGTACCCTAGAGTTCAGAGTGGGGAAGGAACCTTGACAGGTGGACATTTAAAAGGTTTAGCAGAAAAGGCCCTTTTAAATAATCTATAATCTCACGGGCATAGGCCAGCAAATGTATCCACTGTGCACAGCTTCTGCTGAAGGTGGACAGCGTGCAGCACATTGAAATCGGAAGTCTTTTGAGAGGAGTCTGTAAATTCAGTAATACCCTCATAATTGTGAAAAATGCAATGTTCTGGAATCTTACATATTTGCACAGTAATCATATAAATGGACTTTTATGAGTGTAGATGAAAAGCGTTATTTTTATGAATATTACTATTGTTGATGACAGTTATTGCAGCCTCACACACATTTGTTCTAATCATCATTCCCTCAGCGTCTCCATTAGATACCCCACATTTCGAGGGGTTTCTGACTCATCACTAAAATTCATTCACAGTTGGCAAATGAGCTTGCAGCCTGCAACAATCTTTTTAATGAAAACAAATGGAGCAAAATCAATCTGGCTGGCTTGAGGAATGGTAGGGGAGTGCTACTTTGACGGGTTCCTGAAGCTTTTTGTGATTCTATTTTTAAAGCTTTTAAAGTTTTTCTTTAAATAAAGCTGTGAGCTTGTTTCGTTGAGCCTGATTTACTGTTGCCTTGCACCTCATGGATGAGAGACACTAGTGAAGAGAGTGTGCAAAACACTACTATTTTGATTTGTTGAATTTTACATACTCTTTGCACTGCTGAACATGCAGAAGAATGGTTATTTGGACCCACTGACTTACGGTTAGTCAGCTGGTATGCCGTGGCCAGGGCTTAGCATGCTGATCAATTTTGTCTCTTTGTTTCTTTGTGCTCCACCTGTCTGTTGTACCCATCTGTTGTCTCTTGTCTTATACTAAGGCCTGGTCTACACACAGTTTTTGTACTGGTATAACTATTGCAGTGAGGGATGTGATACGTTTACTGAAATAGTTACAGTGGCACAACCCCTCCTGGGTTTGCAGTTATACCCATATATAAGAGCCTTATATGGTACAGTTTATTCACCTTCCCTTATGGGAATTAGTTATACTAGCATAAGCACCTTTATACCAGTATAACTGCAACCACACTGGTGGGGCGGGGGTTATACTGTTTTAAATGTATTTGTCTAGTTTAAGTGTAGACAAAACTGTAAGGCAAGGGACAATCTTCTTATGTGATTGTACAGTGCCTAGCTGAATGTGGCCCTGCTCGGTGGTTGGCATTTGCAGGTGCTAGTGCAAAACACATTATTAATAGTATTAGCAATAGTAGTATCTTTTTGAATATATGGCCCCATTCCTATAACTGGAACTTTGCAGATGACCCCTGAATACATATAGGTTTTGAGACATGGAACTAAGTGTTGGTTCAGGTTTCAAAAAGCCTCTCTTTTTTTCTCAGTGTAGAAGATGCTGGCCTTACTCCTTCATCACTTTGAAACACTAAGTGTAAGAAATCATTTACTTTGCATCGTAAGCTTCTATCCTCTTCTGACTGTAAGTCAAGGACCATGGGTCAGCCAATTCCAGATTTAGTCTAACAGGAATAGGAGTTTCATTTTTTAAAATGCCAATTGCAGGCTATGGAAGTGTTACAGGGAAATACTTTGTCTTTGGGCATGATTTTGTAGTTGCTAGAGCTAGTCAGAAAATGAAGGGAAAATAATGACAATTTGATTCCTTTTTCCTGTCCAAATTTTGTGTAGCTGAAAATTTTCTGACCAGCTCTAGAAGTCACAGTTGCACATTGATTTCAATAGCCATTGTGTGCCGTGTTTGAACCATCTTCTTTATCTCCTATACACAATATTCAGGGCAATTCACAGTGCAGTAGACACTGTAAATAACATTGATATTTGCCATCTCCAGAAGGCACATTTGACTGTAATGTTTGCAATATTCTAGGTGGTTAGGATGCCAGCCTGGATCTTGCAAGACCAGGTTCCATTCCCTGCTCTGTCACAGACCATCTGTGTAATATTGGGAAAGTCACTTAGTCTCTCTGTGCCTCAGTTTCCCACCTGTAAAATGTGGATAACAGCACTTCCCTGCTTCACAGTGGTGTTGTGAGGATAAATGCAGTAAAGATGGTGAGGTACTCAGATACTCTGGTAATGGGACCATATAAGAACTAAAAACCAGGGAGATACATAGAATACCGCATTACATGATAAACATTCATTGTAATATGCATTAGCAGCACCATGGTTCCAATGCATACAATGTACACAGAATAATGTACAAATTCAACATTTTGAGGTTCTGTTCTGTTCTGCTTTGTTCTGTTCCACATACTGTGGGGTTTATTCCACCATTATTTGCATGCTGGGTATTAATTATTTCTGTCTGCCAAATTTCTTTACATAATGTATCTCTGTAAAATAACCTTCTCATTTAAAATATACAGCATTATACTGCTGTCAAAATGCAAACACTGATATCAGTCTTTACAAGGCAAGGCATGTGATTTGCCCCCATTAATAAGGTACCCAATTAATAAATCTATTAATTCTGGCTGACTTAATTTAAAAATAGGAATACACACCACCATCACAAATGGATAAAAGTCAGCTGTGGTTGTGCACTGGTAACTGTTAGAGGGCAGACAACAGTACAGAAATATACAATGCTTGCGACTGTTACAAGCATTGACAGTAAACATACTGTACCAGCAGCATTCCTACGGCATATGCTGTCAATGAAATCACAAAATACAGCTAAAGTTCACAGTCTAATTTCCTGGCATGATGTGCACATTCCATGTTTTCTTGGGCCAGGTGATAATTTGTTTAAGCCACCTGAAATATTTCCCTTTATAGTTTTAATATACAAAATCTGGATCAAATTCTAGACTGGGTTTTTCATTCCCATACATTTGACAATGTATATAGTCATCGTCAAGAAGGATCATCTACATTTCTCCTTGTAGATCTATTTCTTTTACTGTGGTTCTTGCATACTGTCTATACACAGTACTACAATTAAAGATAGCTGTGAATATGCCTGAAATATTAGTATTTTTATTATAACCTCCCTTAATTCTAGCATGAAAAATAAGATTTTTTTAAAAAATCCTTTCCTCCTTATTTCCTGCCATCTCTTCCTCTACTGCAGTCTCCCCAGTGGTAGGCTGGTCCTTGGAAGGTACTGTTACTGGGGGAAATCAAATATTTCGGTCTTGTATTCAGACGCAAATCTGGTCAGAGAAGGACCCAGTCTGATCTCCTCCGGTAAAGCATCGCACAGCTAGAATCTGAATCCAAAAGCTTTATCCTCTGCTGAGCTACCTGAGTTGCCCATGTCGTTTGGAGTTGGTGTCTGAGGAAACTCAGACCCAGCCCACTAAGCTTATGGCTTAGCCTAACAATGGGCAGAATAATGATTCAGGTTATATGGAAGATGGATGGGTGGAGGAAAATATGCTTGCATAAACCGAGGAAGGGACAAAGACTACGAAGTGATAAAAATTTGAAGTGATAATCAACACAGCAGAGCCACTTGTCAAAGCGCATTCCTTAATGAAAGCCAACATGCCTCGGAAGGAAGCAATCAGACAATATTTAGTTAAAAACAACAAGCACATCACTACAACTGCAAAATACAGTTGCTAAGAGGAATGCCACATGCAGTACACAGCTAGCTATACTAATACTCTTTGCTAGACAGAAGGCTTTGGAAGAAAACTTTGAAGGCAGTGTCAGTCTTTTATTTCCTGCTGGTGTAGGAGTCACATGGACTGAGGATGAAAAACCGTTCAAGTACCATTGTGCTGGAAGCAGAACAGTCACTTGCTGCATCTTCTAATAATTAATGACAAAAATACCTGCAGTACAACCCATCGGCACTTGCCTACTTCTAACAGTTACTAAACTGGTACTTCTTTAAACATTCCTGATCCAGGCTGGCCTGACAGGCTTCTTTCCCCCCCCCCACTGGAGTCCATCATCCAATAATAAACATGTAGCTTAGCCTGTATCCACTTTAAAAAAAAAAAGAAAGAAATGTTTTCAAGTTCTATCAGTATTTTCAAGTTTAATGCTGACATCCCTGCCTAAAGCTGTCTCCTAAACCAGTATAAGTAGTCAACATCTGCTCTGGATTATTTATTTATTTCCCATTGCAGAAAATTGTCAGCTCCAGTGTCCCTAAGAGATGGATAATTGTAATTATCTATGATGCTGTGAAAACTGTTTTAATGGCTGAGCAGTTACTGAGGGCCTGAATTTCTTTTCCCTCTTACAGTGTTTATATTCCAACTGTGGAAAAATAAAGTTTAGGATTTATTTGTGATATTTTTGAGTATTTTTTTCGCCATTCCACTGTGAATGAAATCTTCTTCTGTACTACTGATATGTTCAGAAACCATTATTAAAAGAAATAATTTATTACTAAACTCGGTGAAACCATTCCCATTTAATGCCTCAGTCCTGCAATTTGTTGCATGTGGATGGACTGATGCACTTGTTCAGAGTCCTATTGATTTCAAATGGGGTTCTGTGCCATCAAAGCACTGGATCCTCAAAGCAGTGTCCTGAAAAACCTGTGGAGCTAAATTTGCTCCTAAATCCTAGTCATCAAACAATTATGTGCAATAAACAAAATGGTAAAAAGTCTGATCTTTTCTTGAAATCACGTTGCAAACAGAAGAAAGGGCCAAATGGAAAAAGTGCATTGCTTGTAGTGAATGGCTTTACCATTTCTGCTCTTAATAAAAAGAAAATATTTCTAGAACATAAATCTGAGATCTTGCTAGCTCGGGAACTAATCCAGGAACACTGGACTTCTCACTGTGATGGCCTCAGGTGAAGATGTGTGAGCCCTGACAGGACAAAAAAGTCAGATAGGTTGGTGGAGATTTGGATGGAGATAGTCAGGAAGGAGACATAAACACTTCCAGGGATGTAGTAGGCCTTGGGATAGAAAGGGTGTGCTTTTGGTGACGTCAATAGAGTAATAAATTCAGCTGTAACCCTAGACTCCATTCTTGCAAATTGACTTCAGTGGGTCTCTATGCAGGTGCAGGCGTTACCTCACCTGGTTCTCTTTGCAAGATCGATACTTACATTGGAGCATTGAGAAGCTGCCTAACAGCAGACCTAACATGCAGGGAAAGGACTTTGTGGAAAATAGAGTAGCATGGATTGATTGGGATCAGGAGTTCAGGACTTCTTGGAGAAGAGAGAATTTTGATGGATACTCTAGAGGTTCTATTCTGATGTGCTAGCTGTATCTCAGCAGTGTTACATCTATACAATAGGAGATTAATATAAACATATTTGTTACAGTTTTATGTACTGAAAATAAGTTTAATGTAACAGGTTTCAGAGTAACAGCCGTGTTAGTCTGTATTCGCAAAAAGAAAAGGAGTACTTGTGGCACCTTAGAGACTAACCAATTTATTTGAGCGTAAGCTTTCGTGAGCTACAGCTCACTTCATCGGATGCATACTGTGGAAAGTGTAGAAGATCTTTTTATACACACAAAGCATGAAAAAATACCTCCCCCCACCCCACTCTCCTGCTGGTAATAGCTTATCTAAAGTGATCACTCTCCTTACAACGTGTATGATAATCAAGTTGGGCCATTTCCAGCACAAATCCAGGTTTTCTCCCCCCCCCCCCCCCCCCCCCGACACACACACACCCACTCTCCTGCTGGTAATAGCTTATCTAAAGTGATCACTCTCCTTACAATGTGTATGATAATCAAGGTGGGCCATTTCCAGCACAAATCCAGGGTTTAACAAGAACGTCTGAGGAGGGTGGGGGGGTAGGAAAAAACAAGGGGAAATAGGTTACCTTGCATAATGACTTAGCCACTCCCAGTCTCTATTCAAGCCTAAGTTAATTGTATCCAATTTGCAAATGAATTCCAATTCAACAGTTTCTCGCTGGAGTCTGGATTTGAAGTTTTTTTGTTGTAATATCGCAACTTTCATGTCTGTAATCGCGTGACCAGAGAGATTGAAGTGTTCTCCGACTGGTTTATGAATGTTATAATTCTTGACATCTGATTTGTGTCCATTTATTCTTTTACGTAGAGACTGTCCAGTTTGACCAATGTACATGGCAGAGGGGCATTGCTGGCACATGATGGCATATATCACATTGGTGGATGTGCAGGTGAACGAGCCTCTGATAGTGTGGCTGATGTTATTAGGCCCTGTGATGGTGTCCCCTGAATAGATATGTGGGCACAGTTGGCAACGGGCTTTGTTGCAAGGATAGGTTCCTGGGTTAGTGGTTCTGTTGTGTGGTGTGTGGTTGCTGTTGAGTATTTGCTTCAGGTTGGGGGGCTGTCTGTAGGCAAGGACTGGCCTGTCTCCCAAGATTTGTGAGAGTGATGGGTCATCCTTCAGGATAGGTTGTAGATCCTTAATAATGCGTTGGAGGGGTTTTAGTTGGGGGCTGAAGGTGACGGCCAGTGGCGTTCTGTTATTTTCTTTGTTAGGCCTGTCCTGTAGTAGGTGACTTCTGGGAACTCTTCTGGCTCTATCAATCTGTTTCTTCACTTCCGCAGGTGGGTATTGTAGTTGTAAGAATGCTTGATAGAGATCTTGTAGGTGTTTGTCTCTGTCTGAGGGGTTGGAGCAAATGCGGTTGTATCGCACAGCTTGGCTGTAGACGATGGATCGTGTGGTGTGGTCAGGGTGAAAGCTGGAGGCATGTAGGTAGGAATAGCAGTCAGTAGGTTTCCGGTATAGGGTGGTGTTTATGTGACCATCGTTTATTAGCACTGTAGTGTTCAGGAAGTGGATCTGTTGTGTGGACTGGCCCAGGCTGAGGTTGATGGTGGGATGGAAATTGTTGAAATCGTGGTGGAATTCCTCAAGGGCTTCTTTTCCATGGGTCCAGATGATGAAGATGTCATCAATATAGCGCAAGTAGAGTCTCCCCTGTTGTCTCCCCTGTTGCCTTTTCCTATCCATGGAACAGAAAGGATTATAAGATGCAATCCTATATCATCAGCTCACTTGTGTGAGCTTTCTGAATAATCCCCTATACAAAAATAGTACAGGGTTGGGCAAGGCACGGTTATAAATTTAGTGTTCAGTGAAATTACAGTGAACTAGTGGAAGACATTTTTTTTCTTTATTTTCAATTTTTAATAAGAAATGAATTTGTATGCTGAACAGCCAACTTGAGGCTCTGTAGGTAATTTGTACATTGGATAACCCATCAGAACACAGGAAGCTCAGAATTACCAAACCTGTTCAGATGTGATCCATCTAGTCCAGTATCTTGTCTCTGACACTAGCCAGTACCATTAGAGGAAGGAAAAAGAAACCCTGTGATGGACAATTTTGAAATAACCTGACCTACCCATAATCCCTTTCAATTAGTGGTTGTCTTATGCCTTGATACTACTCCAGATTTTGAAAAATGACAAAGGCCTTTTGCTACTCCAAAACTTTACCAAAGTTGGAGAAGATTTGAAAAAGCACAGAGTGAAGAAAGAAGGAAAGAAAGAAAAAGAAAAGGGGGAAAGGATGGGGAAGAAAGTAAATCCTCAACATCATTCATTCTGGGGCAAGGAATTAAATAAATAAACATAAAAGAAGGAAAATGAGGAAGAAAAGAGAAAAACAAAATTTAAATTTCAGCATCTCAACATTTTTTAATTTTGAAATTAAAAAAAAATTCAGTTCTCAAAAACTGCACTGAAATGAAAAATTTAATTTAAAACAAAACTAAATGATTTCTCCCTCTAGTTCAGCTCTTACATTTTGCAACGAAAAATTAAAATAAAAAATAACATTCTGACCATTTCCCCCCCCCCAAAAAAATGTAAAAAAATGATGAGATCTCATTTTTCAGTCTAAACATTTCAGCTAGCTCTATGTATCTTCTTATTCATCGTCTCTTTAGTTTAAAGAATGGCAATCTTTTCAATCTCTCTGCGTGCAGAAGTTTCTCTGTGCTTCTAATCTAATCAGCTTCAAAATCATATTTATTCTGACATTTCACACATCACATCGTGGCCTCCAACACAGCTGGGTCCTAGGCACATGTCCTACCTTTGGTGAGTTCGGGATAAGGGTTTCCTTTACACTGCAAGTAAGGCAAATTGAGGAATAGGATGTGTTCTTGTATCCACTAGATGAGGTAGTCGCTTTTCAGTGGCAGCCTAAAGTGTATCCTTGGCAGAAAGAGATGTGTAGGCTGCCAGGCAGGAGATGGGGAAGAAATAACTCCCATAACATGCCATTTTCTTGATTTTAGTGTTTGAGGTGTGTGGGTTTTACTCTGAAACAACCATGCCCATGCTGTAATGAAACTTTTGTTGGTGGGAATCTAGTGTACTATTGTCTTTTCCTAGTATGTAATGTATCCATCTCCCCGTGTAAGTATTTCAAGTATTTGTTATGATGAATAATACCAGGAGGTATTATGTCCCCAACAGCCTTTTTAAAGAGAATTTAAATGAACTCACAATATTATATTAATTACCATGAGAGTAAGGAGTCCATATGCCTTGTAATTTGTACATATGTTCCTTGGTTATTTGCTCTCCCCAATGTAAGCTTTTCTATTAAAGCTGAATTTGTCATTTCTTGTACCTATTGCTAATAGTTAGGACAGATGTGCTATTTCCACTATCTGAGGATTACCTTTTTAGCTCCTAGGAAAGATACAAGAATCAATTTGAGTGTTCACGCAGTGAAGGGGCTAGATTTTCCTTCCAGCAGGCCTAAAAGACAGGTCTGGAGTGTAGGAGGAATTCCTGTTTCCAGCATGTCTTTCTTTCTTTCTTTCTTTTTCTTTCTTTCTTTTTCTTTCTTTCATTTTGTTCAGACCACAGAGACTATGTGATGGGTGCTTTTGTTCAAGAAAGAAAGAAAGAAAGAAAGAAAGAATTATATACATATATTGTTGAGTAATGCCATTATTGGAAGGCACTTATCCTCTGTTGAACTCTATCCTAACCCCTGTTCTCTCCCCACCACTCCTCGCTAGGCAAAAGCCTGGTAGAAGAGTTAGGCATTACACCAAGCCCTGAAGAACAACCACCTCAGATTCCGGATATCGGCTGGGGGAAGTAACTTCAGCATATAAAGACTTTTCATTTAAATGTTCCCGCAACCAGCCCAGGATGTTTCTAGGAACTGTTAACTCCAAGTGCCTCATGTGCCTTACCTGCCATAGTGGCTCATGGGGAGAAAGGTGGTTTCTCAGGTAGCCAGGATCCAAACGATGTAGGGATTAATAGATGAGGGACAGCACTTTCAGTTGTATGTTGAAGCAAACAGATGGCCAATGTAATCTTCAGAATATTGTGTAATATGCTCCAGGTGGCTCAGACTACCAAATAACTGGGCAGTTGCATCCTATACTGTAATTAATTGAAAATCTACTTTGTGTAGCATCCATTGCAGCAATGTATTCTGGAGTTCTCAAGGCCCAGATGACTATGGCAAGGTCCACATCAGACTGTAATGTCTGCATTTGTCTTTCCAGCTAATTGGGGGCATTGATTCCTCCTGAGACTCCTAGAGCAATTGGGGAATCCAAACACCCCTACCCGGTGAATTTGTTGGATAAGGGATGGGTCAGGCACCACCCCTGCCATATCCCCTGAATGCTTACTCAGTCCTCCAGATGAAATCTCTGGCTTAGTCAGATTGAGCTTTAAACCAGCTTGCCTTTGTCCAAATCCTGGCATCAACTGGGCACTGAAAGAGAAAAAACCTGCACCCTTACAGATCCTTGGAGCTTAGGATATATTAGTAAATTTTTCACTGAATCTCCAGTACTAGTTCTCTAATGGTAAATAAGCTTAAAATAAACTTGAATAATGAGGGACTGTTAAGATATCTTAAAGTTTCAGGACAGAGTCTTGGTTCTGTTCTAGTCATTTTGATTTGCTCATGCAGTACAAAGCGAGAGGTTTCTGGCTGTAAGTGGCCAGACTAGAATTTCCCAGGCAGAGGGAAACTCCCAATCTGTGTAGCCACCTTAACCCCCAGAGTAGAGGGTATGCTGAGAGAGACAGGGGACATATTTGCTGCAGGAAAGGGGACTTGATGGAACCTTCTCCACTGGCATAAGATCCCTTACGGGCCTTATGCCAATGGCATAAGTTAGAGCAGCCCCCTCAGTTGTTCTAAATCATGGCAGAACTAGCCAAAGCAGAGTCA
The DNA here is from genome assembly GCF_015237465.2 of Chelonia mydas. Taxonomy (NCBI): domain Eukaryota; kingdom Metazoa; phylum Chordata; order Testudines; family Cheloniidae; genus Chelonia; species Chelonia mydas. Next base: position 18,968,342 of record NC_057851.1, read on the forward strand.
GGAAGATGTAACCAGCTCCCTGGTGCCTAGCCCCCCTGCACTGAGCAGAGCTTGGCCACAGGTGAAAACTGAGCTCCCTATTTCAACCACAGTAAATCATATAAATGTATGAAAAAGCCACTTGTGTCTGAAATTACTTTCATTAAAAGTACTGAGCAGACGTTTCATAGTGCTTATCCACAACATGTGTCTTTTGTGGATAGGAAAGAGTGGGAAAGACAGAGGCATATTATTCATGCATAGTAGTATACATAGTGATAATGGTATACACATATCCTTTTCTAATGGAGAGAAGGGGAACAGGGAGAAGAAGTTGGGAAATAATTATATTTATTTATCAGCTCAGAATATGCTGAGGAAGGCTGCAAGTGCCCCAGTTGAGCAGTTCTGCTCACTGCCCTTGATGTAGCAGGTTAAGATGAGGCATTCTCCCCTTTCACCTGATTGGCACAGCAGCTGCAGCTGGACAGCTCTTCTCTTCTAGCCCCACCACAATGATGTAGCAACTCCTGATGGGTCAGACTCCTCCCTACTTCACACTCTGCTGGTGCAAGTAATTCATTCTGGATCATTGTCTACCACCTAACAACATAGTGCTCAAGATTTTGGAGGTACTTTTCCTAATTGTATAAAAATGGGTTTGCAAGGAGATATGTGATATTCACAAAACAGCAAGATAGGAACTGAAATATTGGATCAGACCACTTGTCCATCTTATGCAGAATCCTGCCTCTGAAAGTGGCATGTACTAGTTGCTTCAGAAGATGATGCAAGAAATGTAATGAAGAGCTGTGGATTGACTCTCCATAATGGAAATTTCTACCTGACTCTCATCTGTTAGTGGTTAGTTTATGTTCTAAAGTATGAAGGTCTCTGCTGGATTTTTATCTTATCTAATGTAATTGTGAATGATCTCATTATTCATATAGCTGTTTATCCTTTATGGATTCTACTAAATTCTTGGCCTCAGTGATATGTTGTAGCAATGAGTTCCACAAGAAGAAAAAGTATTTCCTTTTATCTTCTGCATTGCTCTTAACTCTGGGTTGTGATTACAGGGCAGTATCAAACCCTCAGTAAAAAGCCCACAAGTGTCCAGCAATATTACCATCTGGCTCCTCGACTGCACTTCCAGAAGAGTCCAGAAACTATGAGAGCCGAAGAGTTCACCAACCCTGTTATCTGAAGTATCACATTTTGTTCTTTTTCCCTATTTTTGTCTTCTGTTTTTGTTAGCTGGGAGATGCACTAGTCTTTTACTTCTAATTTTTAGGGTATGAAAGTGTGGTTGTGAGCATGCATGAGCGTATGAGTACCTGTAAAGTCCGCAGTGGACGGCACTAGAAAGAAAGTTCCTCATGTTTAAATAGCCCTAAAACACAGTCTTATAAAAATACTCATTGAAGTGGGTACTGTCTTGGGAATCCAAAGAAATTTAAAGATGTCCAATGCAAACTATCAAACAAGTGCTGATAAAACTTCTGCTTATCAGAGTGTTCCGTTCAGATCGATATTGTAATATCTGTTTGCAGGGGCAGGAGAAGGAAAAGGCTGACCAGCCACCCCTGAAATCTGAAAGAGAAGCTTTTCAACCAGCTCTGAGATTATGGTTCAGACATTAGAAAATAATTTGGTTTCAATATCAAAATATACAACCAGCTCCTAATTTCACAACCTTTGTTACATTTTTTAGTAGGGGTTTAAAAGCAGAAGGCCAGCCACTTTCTCAGATTATTTGCTAGTATTTATAAGGATTCATTATTTGTTGTATTAATCTGTTGTTTTGACTAACTTGGTGAGTTAGTACTGATCCAATATTGCTGCTAATTTATTTATTTGACCTTGATAACATAATAGTATATTACTTAATTTTTAGTTCAAGATTCTTAATAGTGGTTTACTTTTAGTGATATGTTTTTTAATTGTATTTGTTTGCTAATTTTAATTGATAAAACTGATACTGAATCCCAAGTTCCTTGGGGACCTGGGTGGATATTAGCCTGACAATCTAAAAGCCTGACCAGCTACCCTGAATTAGTCATAGATTCATAGATTCCCAAGCCAGAAGTCACTATTGTGATCATCTAGTCTGATCACTTGCGAAACACAGGCTGTAGAACGTCCCCCAAATAATTCTTTTCTGAACCCTCTCCAATTTATCAACATCCTTCTTTAACTGTAGACACCAGAACTGAACACAGTGTTCCAGCAGCATTTGCACCACTGCCTAATACAGAGGTAAAATAACTGTCTACTCCTAATTCCGCTGTTTATGCATCCAAGGATCGCATTAGCCCTTTTGGACATGGTATTGCACTGGAAGATCATGTTCAGCTGATTAGCCACCATGACCCTCAAATCTTTTCCAGAGTCACTGCTTTCCTGGAGTCCACCATCATGTAAATATGGCCTGTGTGCTTTGTTCCTAGATGTTTATATTTACAGTTAGCTGTATTAAAATGCATATTGTTTGCTTGTGCCCAGTTTACCAAGTGATCCATATTGCTCTGTATCAGTGACTTGTCCTTTTCATTCTTTACCACTCCCCCAATTTTTGTGTCATCTGCAAACTTCATCAACAATGATTTTACAGATCAGAGGGGCAGCCGTGTTAGTCTGGATCTGTAAAAGCGGCAAAGAGTCCTGTGGCACCTTATAGACTAACAGACATATTGGAGCATAAGCTTTCGTGGGTGAATACCCACTTCTTCAGATGCATGTAGTGGAAATTTCCAGAGGCAGGTATAAATATGCAAGCAAGAATCAGGCTAGGGATAATGAGTTTAGTTCAATCAGGAAGGATGAGGCCCTCTTCTAGCAGTTGAGGTGTGAACACCAAGGGAGGAGAAATTGCTTTTTGTAGTTGGCTAGCCATTCACAGTCTCTGTTTAATCCTGAGCATTTTCCTTCCAGGTCATCTGCTAGAAGCACACCCTCTTTATGATGATTCCCTGTCTACAATTATATTTTGAAACTTTTCAGTTAGTCATCTTTTAATCCATTTAATATGTGCCATGTTAATTTAGTACTGTACTTGGTCTTAAATCAAAATGTCATGCCATACCAAGTCAAATCTCTTACAGAAGTCTAAGTATATTACATCAACACCATTTTCAACCAAACTTGTAATCTCATCAAAAAAGATATCAAGTTAGTTTGACAGGATATATTTTCCATAAACCCATGTTTCTTCCCATTAATTATATCACCTTCCTTATTGATCGAGACCTGTATTAGCCCCTCTATTATCTTTCTTGGGATCAATTTCAGACTGACCGGACTATAATTAGCTGGGTCATCCTGTTTACCTTTCTCAAATATTGGTGCAACATTAGCTTTCTTCCAGTCTTCTGGAACTTCCCCAGTATTCTAAGACCTATTGAAAATCAATAGTGATTATTTCTCACAATAGATAGGTAAGAGAGATGAGAAATGAGAGATAAAGCAGTAGATATATACCTCAGGTTGAAGTGATGACTGATCATTTTGATCATCACTAAAGTTTTCCAAGGTGTGTTTATCTATTTGTATTTTTGTCATGTCCTTATTTTGTCCTTCCACCATGTGCATCCTATGCTCTCCTCCTTCATTCTTGTAGATAAGTAGACCGTGGGGGTATTTCAGTGGTGGTAGATTTGTTTAATGGCTTTCCTGAAACATTGGTTGGATTAGGTATGATTTGTCCTATTTCCTGTCAAAGGGAATAACTGTTATTTTGCAGCAGCTTTTAATAAAGGCTTTCTATGAACTAGTCAACTGTGTTAGATTATATACTTTTTACAACATCAGTAATGGAAAAGGACACCCTGAAAATAAGGTGAAACAAAAGTTGCTTTTATGTAGAGGAATTATTTTGGTTTCCTAGATAACAATAAGTATATCACCACATGTTGCCATGCATTTACTTCTGAAAATTCAAAGGCAATATAGTTTTGTTCTTTGTAATTTTGCTTGACAATAATAAATTACATTTGCTATTGTTTATTAGAGATTTAAAGAAGAGAGCAGTTAATTTATCTTGGATTTTAATTTCAAAGACAACCTTTTTAATAAACATAGCCAGGGTCTTTATCCGAAATACTGATATGAAATTTACATTTAATTGTGATCCCTATTCTCATATTATCAGTGGTTTGCAGTTTGCCTTTTGGAAATTACAGTCAGTACTGGAAACAATGCTAAAAGGAAACGGTAGTTCCAGATATATTACAATATATGGAATATTTGCTACTATCTACCATTTGGAAGAATAATTAAGTATAGGTATTCAAAAATGCTGTATCTTTACTTTGAATACATCTGTCACTTTTCAGGCAAATAATGGTTGCATGATCCAAAGAGTCTTAGGCTGTACATTATGGTGTTGTCACCCATCTGAAAACTTACAAACCTTACAAAAAGATTCAGTTACAATCACTCCATTAAGTAAAATGTTGTGGGAGACAGAGAAAGGATAGATTTAGGCATGTGTTTAAAGTTAAGCATATGCTTAAGTGTTTTGCTGAACTAGAATCATTCCTGATATTTACCTACAAAGCAAAGAGTTAATTTTGTTTATGGTAAGAATGTGCCAAACCAAGTAAATCCATTGTCCAATAGTCAGTGGCTTTTCTCTCTTCCAGCTGTCGAAAATGGCATTTTTAGCTGTATGAATAAGATGGCTGCAGAGAGCTTTATAAAATTAATTAAGGAAATATCTGGATGTCTTCCTAGAAAAACAAAATGGTTTGACTGGATTTGGTTGAAAGTTAGAGTCCTGTAACCTCATTTATTAAGGCTGTAGCCTTGTACTAGAAATTTAATATGAGTGGACAAACCATTACAAGTAGATAAAGGAATCAGATCTATGACATTTTCTCCAGTATATGTCTGCAATGTCATTTGTTTTAGCCAAGTTGTCAGATGCTTTGATGTAGATCTTCCAAACCAGCTCAATCTGCATTTCTTTTTCCATTTGTGATAATGAACATTTTGACATATGTGTTCAAATGATTTTACATTCTTTGACTGGACTCTCTAAGGCTGACTTTTTAAGGGAATTAGGCACCCAACTCCCACTGAAAGTAAATGGGTGACGGATGCCTAAATGTCTATTGTATTTGCATTTTTGTATATATTAGGGGTTGCTTTGAGAAGTTTCTATAATGAATTGTACATCCTTGATAACCTTTTAAGGAGTTTTAAGAAATATGACTATTTTGACTACATCTATTGACTTTAGTTATTCCTCATAAATGGTGTGGCAAATATTTTAACTGGAGACATTTAATTTTTTTCTGAATTGTCAATTATCTCCCAAACCTGCTGATGGGAAATAAATTCCAGTTTTTACTGCATAGCTGTGAGATTATCCGGTTGGTATCTTTCAGGGTATTTATGCATGCAAGAGAATGTTTATCTGAAAGAAGTGTGTGGCTCTCCATAGAGGTTTAAGAAGAAGGTTCCTTGGTAATGTCTTCATGTTGTCACTTTATGTCCCAGATAGCTAAAGAGATCCTTGAAAATGGGTGAATTTCCAGTTTATGTCTTTTTGGACCCAAATAAATCTCCCCAGCATTTCCCAATTAGGTAGCATAGCTTCAGACTCGAACCAGTGTTTGTCTGAAGGTCATTAAAACTGTTTGGTCCTTATTGCCACGACTCAGTAACAAAGTATAAAATATGGACAGGCAAGATTTGCCACCCAAGGTTTGTTGAGCTGATAATGGATCACTAGGGCTGTTTGCTCCTCAAAATGTGTATGCGTGTGTGTGCGCATGTGTATGTGATTAAATTATTCCAGTTTTGAAAGAAGCTCTGTGGTATAGTAATAGATAGAAATGTCATATGAATAATGTTGATGCTATTGGTCCAACCAGTAAGACGACTGATGAGGTCTTTAAAACCTACCCAATTTGTTATAATAATAGCATGTCAGTCTAGTCGCATAAGCCAAGCTTCAACAAAGCACCTAACTGTGTGCTTAATTCCCACTGACTTCAAAATAATAGGACAGATAGTGTAATAAACACTGGCCCCTTTCTACCACTCAAGGAGTACAAAGGGGCTGGAAACTTTTCCTCAAGAGCATAGAATTGCTCTGTCAGCGGGAAACTCATTGTTGCCTGGTTCTGAGGCTTGTCCCTGCTGTCCCATTCCCCCTTTCAACCTAATTTTTTAGTGTAGACATAGCCTAAGAATTTATAGAAGTTGATTTTTTAGAAAGCAATTTTATACAGTTGATTGTGTGTGTCCCCACTAAGCGCATTAAGTCAGCGGAGTGCGTCCACAGTACCGTGGCTAGCATCCACTTTCGGAGTGTTGCACTGTGGGTAGCTATCCCACAATTCCTGCAGTCTCTGCCTCCCATTGGAATTCTGGGTTAAGCTCCCAATGCCTGATGGGGCAAAAACATTGTCGCGGGTGGTTTGGGGTATATGTCGTCAGTCGCCCCTCCCTCCATGAAAGCAATGGCAGACAAACGTTTCACACCTTTTTTCCGTGCGGACTCCATGCTGCTTTCAGCAGCCAGTGCAGTAGGACTGCTAACCGTCGTCATCAAACCATCGAGTCAGCTGCAACTCTGCTCTCCTGTTCTTGTCTCGACAGCAAATTTCTGCATGTTGGCTGTCATGGGCTTCTGCTTCTGCTGCAACTCTGCTCTCTTGCTCTCATTAATCCACCTCGCAGGTCCTCTCGTCATTCTCTATAAATATCTATTCTCGTGGCATCCATCATCAGCCACTGCTTCTGGTGCAACTCTGCTCTCCTGCAGACACCATACCATGGCAAGCACAGAGCCCGCTCAGATCACCGCAGCAGTTATGAGCATTGTAAACACCTCACGCATTATCCTGCAGTATGTTCAGAACCAGAACCCGCAAAAGCAGGCGAGGAGGTGATGGCAGCGCAGTGACGAGAGTGGTGAGGACATGGACACAGACTTCTCTCAAAGTATGGGCCCCGGCAATTTGGACATCCTGGTGGCAATGGGGCAGGCTCATGCCATGGAATGCCGATTCTGGGCCCAGGAAACAAGCACAGACTGATGGGACTGCATGGTGTTGCAGGTCTGGGATGATTCCCAGTGGCTGCGAAACTTTCGCATCCATAAGGGCACTTTCATGGAACTTTGTGACTTGCTTTCCCCTGTCCTGAAGCACAGGAATACCAAGATGAGTGCAGCCCTCACAGTTCACAAGCGAGTGGCGATAGCCCTGTGGAAACTTGCAACACCAGACAGCTACCGGTCAGTCAGGAATCAATTTGGAGTGGGCAAATCTACTGTGGGGGCTGCTGTGATCCAAGTAGCCAATGTAATCACTGAGCTGCTGCTATCAAGGGTAGTGACTCTGGGAAATGTGCAGGTCATAGTGGATGGCTTTGCTGCAATGGGATTCCCTAACTGTGGTGGGGTGATAGACAGAATGCATATCCCTATCTTGGGACCGGACCACCTTGGCAGCCAGTACATAAACCTCAAGGGGTACTTTTCAATGGTGTTGCAAGCACTGGTGGATCACAAGGGATGTTTCACCAACATCAAAGTGGGATGGCCGGGAAAGGTACATGACACTCGCATCTTCAGGAACTCTGGTCTGTTTGAACAGCTGCAGGAAGGGACTTATTTCCAGACCAGAAGATAACAGTTGGGGATGTTGAAATGCCTACAGTTATCCTTGGGGACCCAGCCTACTCCTTAACGCCATGGCTCATGAAGCCATACACAGGCACCCTGGACAGTAGTCAGGAGCTGTTCAACTACAGGCTGAGCAAGTGCAGAATGGTGGTAGAATGTGCATTCGGATGTTTAAAAGCACGCTGGCACAGTTTACTGACTCGGTTAGACCTCAGTGAAACCAGTATTCCCATTGTTATGACTGCTTGCTATGTGCTCCACAATATCTGTGAGAGTAAGGGGGAGACATTTATGGTGGGGTGAGAGGTTGAGGCAATTTGCCTGGCTGCTGATTATGCACAGCCAGACACCAGGGCAGTTAGACGAGCACAGGAGGGTGCCCTGCACATCAGAGAAGCTTTGAAAACCAGTTTCATGAGTGGCCAGGCTACGGTGTGACAGTTCTGTTTGTTTCTCCTTGATGAAAACCCACCCCGTTGGCTCACTCTACTTCCCTGTAAGCCAACCAACCTCCCCCCATCAATCACTGCTTCCAGAGGCAATAAAGTCATTGTTGTTTCAAATTCATGCATTCTTTATTAATTTGTCACACAAATAGGGGGATAACTGCCAAGGTAGCCTGGAAGGGGTGGGGGATGAGGGAAGCACTGGGTGGGGTGGTGGAGGACGGGAGGAGGGAAGGACAAGGCCACACTGCACTTCAAAACTTATTGAATGCCAGCCTTCTGTTGCTTGGGCAACCCTCTGGGGTGGAGTGGTTGGGTGCCCAGAGCCCCTCCCCACCCGTGTTCTTGGGCATCTGGGTGAGGAGGCTATGGAACTTGGGGAGGAGGGAAGTTGGTTACACAGGGGCTGCAGCGGCAGTCTGTGCTCCTGCTGCCTTTTCTGCAGCTCAGCCATACACCGGAGCATATCCGTTTGATCCTCCAGTAGCCTCAGCATTGCATCCTGCTTCCTCGCATCACCCTGCCGCCACCTATCATCTTGATCCTGCCACCTCTCCTCTTGCTCCCGCCACTTCTCCTCTCATGCGTCCGTCCTGTCCTCGCATTCATTTTGTGCTTTCCTGGACTCTGCCATTGACTGCCTCCATGCATTCTGCTGGGTGCTTTCAGTTTGGGTGGACTGCATGAGCTCAAAGAATATTTCATTGCTAGTGCGTTTTTTCCACCTTCTTATCTGTGCTAGCCTCTGGGATGGAGATGATAGGGGAAGCGTTGAAACATTTGAAGCTGTGGGAGGAAAAAAAGGGAGAGTAGTATTTAAAGACACATTTTAGAGAACAATGGGTAGACTTTTCACTCTTTAGAGTGGGGGCATAGGAGGCGTGTCAGAAGAAGAAGAGTATGCATCAAGGCAGGCAGCAGAAATAGGCATGGCAGAGCTCCATTTTGCAATATCTGTGTTCCATTGGTGTAAGGACCATTAGGGATCCTGCATCTAGGTTTGCCAGGTGTCCAGTTTTCAACCAGAACACACTGTTGAAAAGGCACCCTGGCTGCTCTGACCAGGCTGTTAAAACTCCGGTTGGCAGCGCAGTGGGGATGAGACAGGTTCCCTGCCTGCCTTGGCTCCATGCAGCTCCCGGAATCAGTGGCATGTCCCCTCTCCGGCTCCTAGGTGTAGGGGTAACCGGGGGCTCCATGCACTGCCTCCTCCCCAAATGCTAGCTCTGCAGCTCCCATTGCCTGGGAACCATGACTAATGGGAGCTGCGGGGGTAGTGTCTGTGGATGGGGCAGTGCTCAGAGCTGCCTGGCCATGCCTTCACGTAGGAGCCAGAGGGGGGGACATGCTGCTGCTTCCGGGAGCTGCCTGAGGTAAGCGCTGCCTGGAGTCTGCACCCCCTCCCATGCCCCAACCGCCTGCCCCAGCCCTGATCCCCTTCCTGTCCTCCGAATCCCTCAGTGCCAGCCCAAAGCACCGTCCTGCACCCAAAACCTCTTATCTCCAACCCCACTCCAGAGCTCACACCCCCAACCACAGCACTCACACCTGCACGCATCCCAGCCCCCTGCCACAGCCCAGAGGCTCCACCCTCACTCCAAACCCCTCAGCCCCAGCCTGGATCCCCCTTCTGCACCCTAGACCCCTCATCCCTGGCTCCACCCCGGAGCCCGCACCCCCAGCTGGAACCCTCACCCCCTCCCTCACAGAGTGATAGCCTGCTCTAATATCTCCCAGAAATTAAAGAAAATGATGGGGAAACACATTGGTAAATGGCCTTTTTCAGCTAGGCTAAAGTCAAGCCAGAGCTCAGAAAGCCCAATCCTCCACTACTTTGCACCTTGTACAGTCATTAAACCATTCTGATTCGCACTTCAGTTGCAATGATATAAGTGCCTGCCTCAGAGCACATTGAAGTCAATAAAAAGACTTCCATCAACTTCAGTAGACTTTGGATCAGGCCCTAAATGACAGTGCATCTACAGAGCATCTACAGTTCACATGTGCTCCATGCGTGCCTTTTCCCAAATATTCACATTTTAAAGGGAAAAACCCCAAGATGACTATTTGGAATTGATGTTGAGGCCTTAAAAGTTATTAGTCATTCCCCTACCCCTTGGAATTAAGTTGGCTTCTATTTAGGTGACAGGAAGTAATTTTAGATTGGTGTTGGTTTTCTTCCCCAAACTGGGTGTAGGATATTTGCTTCAGAGCATCTTTGCCCTCTCCCGGCATAATCAAAATTATACAAATGTGCAGGATTAAGAAGAGAGAGCTATTATCCAGTTACTCCAGTCACGGTGATCATATGTCCTGCTTCAGGTCCTACCTGATTATATGACAAAAATGCAGATAAAATGTTTACAAACTCATCAGATGACCACGGGTTTAACTTTCATCTGGCAACAGCAAAAAGTAGGTATCAAGTAGAATGTATAGCAGAGTATAGTGCAAGCTCCCATGTACTGTAGCATTATTGCAATGTTTTTATCCAAAAATCAGCTCTTTCCATAGATTTTTTTTCTTGTTTATTTGCTAATGGTCACTACTGATTCAAAAAAAGAACAGGAGTACTTGTGGCACCTTAGAGACTAACACATTTATTAGAGCATAAGCTTTCGTGGGCTACCACCCACTTCATCGGATGCATAGAATGGGACATATAGTAAGAAGATATATTTATACATACAGAGACGGTGGAATACGAAACTACCACAAGAATGAAAGTGCTCTGGCTATTTCAAAAGGAAAGATTGTCTGCGTCTACATGAGGATATCATTAGACATCTTGATCAAACAATATTTAATGTATTTAATTTTTTCCTTTTCCTTTTGTGCTATATTGAGTGAAGAGAAGTAATAAAGAAACATAAATCTGTAAAAGACGCCAAATGAAAAACATTATTTCTATTTTTCCCAATTAAACAAGCTTCATAAGTAAACAGTCCCCAACTTTATTGTGACCTCTCCCCAGTCGAGATGAATATGTAGAAGAACTGCCACAATAATTGTATTTAATACTCTCTGTGGTCTTGTTACATAAAACTTTAATGAATAATTTGTCAGCACTAGACATAAATCTCTCCATTGATGCATATCTTAATCTTTTTCACAATTTGCAGGTCATAATCTGTTATGCTTAATGCAAAAAATGTATCTGAGCAATATTAAAGACACCAAGTTCAGACAGGTTTATTGCAAACATCTACATCCATTCACATAGGACATATTTCATTATCAGAAAAAATAACATATTTGCAATAGCAGATTCAAACTGCACCTCTTCTTTCATTACCCTGCTGCAGTATAAGATTTCTCAGCCTGCATTTAATTTATTGTAACTTCTCTTTATGCAAAGAATGCATCTATTTTTAAAAAATCTCTATATTAAACTAGATGGAGAGTTCATACTGGGAAAGAGGTTATTAAAATCTGATTTATGTTTGGGTACCTAAGTAAGTCAACTGATTGTGAAATAGTTAGCAAAAAAGCTACTTTCTCTTGCCTGTTTTATCATTTTAATTTAAATAAAGGTATATTTGCCTGTATTTTGAGGCTTCACAGAAGTATTTCACACATTTCTTTTAAGCTCTTTGTTTCTCTGATTTTTTCTGTTTCTTGTTCAATGTTCTTTTTTAAAATAGATTTAAATTAGCACTGGCTTTGAAATTGCTAAGTTATTTCACCGATGCTCTTGCACCAATTAATTTTACTCAGAAGTTTTCAGTTAAACTTCCAGTGGTAGGACATAGAACTCCTGTATACTAATCTAGAAATTCCACCTCCCCATCACCAAAAGCTTTTTCAAAGCAAAACAAAAAGAAAACAAAAAACATAAACAAAGCAAAACATAAACAAAACAAAAACATGAACAAAGACTGGTGCATAAATCATTAGCAAATTATGATAACAATATTAAGAATACTGATAATTTCAGTCTATTTAAGGAAAAATCATTGCCTTCTTTTTTAAAAAAGCACAACAAACGTAAGAAGCCAAATTCCAGTTTGGATAAGTACATGCTGCCTGCCAAAATTCCCCTTGCAGTTGCAGCAGGCTATGGCACTGAATGTTTACTACAAGAAGGATGTGGATAAATTGGAGAGAGTCCAGCGAAGGGCAACAAAAATGATTAGGGGTCTGGAACACATGACTTATGAGGAGAGGCTGAGGGAGCTGGGATTGTTTAGTCTGCAGAAGAGAAGAATGAGGGGGGATTTGATAGCTGCTTTCAACTACCTGAAAGGGGGTTCCAAAGAGGATGGCTCTAGACTGTTCTCAATGGTAGCAGATGACAGAACGAGGAGTAATAGTCTCAAGTTGCAATGGGGGAGGTTTAGATTGGATATTAGGAAAAACTTTTTCACTAAGAGGGTGGTGAAACACTGGAATGCGTTACCTAGGGAGGTGGTAGAATCTCCTTCCTTAGAGGTTTTTAAGGTCAGGCTTGACAAAGCCCTGGCTGGGATGATTTAACTGGGAATTGGTCCTGCTTCGAGCAGGGGGTTGGACTAGATGACCTTCTGGAGTCCCTTCCAACCCTGATATTCTATGATTCTATGATACTATGCTGTATTTAACAGCTGTCAGCTTCTGTGCTAGAAGGATAGCTACTTCGCTTCACATGTTCAGCTGGTATAAGCTGTCATAGTTTCTGTCAAGGTTCCTTCCCCACTCTGAACTCTAGGGTACAGATGTGGGGACCTGCATGAAAGACCCCATAAGCTTATTCTTACCAGCTTAGGTTAAAAACTTCCCCATGGTACAATCTTTGCCTTGTCCTTGAACAGTATGCTGCCACCACCAAGCGTTTTAAACAAAGAGCAGGGAAAGAGACCACTTGGAGACATCTTCCCCCAAAATATCTCCCCAAGCCCTACACCCCCGCTCCTGGGGAAGGCTTGATAATAATCCTCACCAATTGGTACAGGTGAACACAGACCCAAACCCTTGGATCTTAAGAACAATGAAAAAGCAATCAGGTTCTTAAAAGAAGAATTTTAATTAAAGAAAAGGTAAAAGAATCACCTCTGTAAAATCAGGATGCTAAATAATCAGATTCAAAACATAGAGAATCCCTCTAGGCAAAACCTTAAGTTACAAAAAGACACAAAAACAGGAATATACATTCCCTCCAGCACAGCTTATTTTACAAGCTGTCATAAATATAAAGGGAAGGGTAACCACCTTTCTGTATACAGTGCTATAAAATCCCTCCTGACCAGAGGCAAATCCCTTTCACCTGTAAAGGGTTAAGAAGCTAAGATAACCTCGCTGGCACCTGACCAAAATGACCAATGAGGAGACAAGATACTTTCAAAGCTGGAGGGGGTGAAACAGAGGGTCTGTCTGTCTGTGTGATGCTTTTGCCGGGAACAGATCAGGAATGCAGTCTCAGAACTTCTGTTAGTTAGTAAGCAATCTAGATAGAAATGCATTAGATTTCCTTTTGTTTAACGCTGGTAAAATAAGCTGTGCTGTGGAAGATACAGTAGGAAGAAGTGTGTGTGTGTATATATATATATATATACACACAGAGAACATGAAACAATGGGTGTTATCATACACACTTTTTTTCTCCTGCTGGTAATAGCTCACCTTAACTGATCACTCTTGTTAGAGAGCTTATTCCTTCACTCTCCCACTTCCCTGGTCCTTCTCGCATGAACAGAGAGCAACAATACCCGAAGTCCAAAGGTGCAAACAATTCGATGTTTATTGGGGTGAACTTCCAGCAAGCTTAAATACAAGTTCCTTTTCCTTATTTTCGAATCCCAACTTACTTCCTGTTTGCCCCTAATTTATATAGTAATATTCTTAGCTATACCTTAACCAATCATTCTACTAAAATTTAACTAACCAATCCTAACATATTGTAACATGATTAGCTAACCAATTATATCCCACCACCTTAATTAGATTACACCCAGCAAAATTAATTATACAGCAGACAGAAACAATCACAGGACCAGACAGAGATTATACAGACAAACAATAGCAAAGTGGGAAAACAATACAGAAGTGAGGATTTCACATCCCAGCTATTGATAAGTGAGTTCTTGCCAGACAGGATGCTATCAAACTAAGTTTCCTTTTACATTTTCTAGGCACTTCCCTTTCTTTGGAGGTGATAGGAATTATCAGGACAGGATTGTATTCAGGACAGGATTGTATTCCTAACAGCCCAAAGCACCTTCTTTCAATGTGACTAGTTTGGAATGTGAGGATGTGACCTGTCGCTTCCTGGCTTATGGCTGCCTCTGCTGCTTAGCCAAAGGCCTTAGCCTAAGAACAGGGCCTCAGACTGTCACAGTAAGAGAAGGCCCTTACACCAGCAGACAGTGATTTTGATTCTTTCTTTTATACCTCTAGAACTAGCCAAGTAATAAGAATACCCCTAAATTCTTAAAGTACAGGCCTTTACAGACAGGCCTGAATATCTATATCCTAACAACTCTCATTATAGTGTGTATGATAACACCCATTGTTTCATGTTCTCTGTGTATATATCTAATCTAATCTATATCTATATATATCTCTCTCTATATATATCTTCCTACTGTATTTTGCACTGCAAGCTCACGAAAGCTTATGCTCAAATAAATTTGTTAGTCTCTAAGGTGCCACAAGTACTCCTTTTCTTTTAGCATAAGTAGTGAACACATATTTCAAGGTACCATTGAAGGTGAAGTGGCCTGTTAACATTTGTCCAGTCACATGTGGGAACAGCTGGGAGGGTAGGGGGGTGTTAGTGAGTTATAGATTGTTGTAATAAGCCATAAATCCAGTCCCTCTATTAAGTCCACGATTTTTAGTATCTACCAAAGTTATGAATTTAAGCTCCCAGGCTTGTCTTTTGAAAATGTTGTGCAGGTTTCCTTTGAGGGTAAGGACTGATAGGCCAGACATAGAGTGAGCGCTTTGTGAAAAAGTGTTCACCCATAGGTGATGTGGTGTTGCTGTCTTTTATTATTTTCCTGTGCTGGTTCATTCGAGAGCGTAGTGATTGTCTGATTCCACCCACACAGTTGCTATTGGTGCATTTAGTGCACTGGATGAGGTACACCACATGTAGGACCCATGGATCTTGAAAGGTGTGTTGTGAAGGGTATTGATCACTGTAGCAGTGGAAATGTGTCTGCAGGTTTTGCATCTGTTGTTCTGGCAGG
This sequence comes from Chelonia mydas, assembly GCF_015237465.2. NCBI lineage: Eukaryota > Metazoa > Chordata > Testudines > Cheloniidae > Chelonia > Chelonia mydas. The sequence goes on from NC_057851.1 coordinate 18,983,575, forward strand.
GTCTGGTGCTGCTTTGAGTTGATGTGTCCTGTTTTGTGGGGAGCTTGCTTTTGATGATGAGCTTGGAGTGGTGGTGGTGGTGGTAGGGGTTGTTTGAAGGCCAGAAGAGGGGGTTCAGGAGAGATTTCTTTGAATGACCTTAAACAAAGAGTACATACTAAAGTAGTAAAGAAGAAAGTCCAACTGTACATCTTACTTTGATGCTTTTAATGTGATTTTATGTTTATTTATAGTGAATCACAGATCACCCTTAGGTGTGAAGTGTGGCACACCGAGAACCTAAGTGTCACCAGATACATGAAAAATATGCCACAGCATGTTTTCCCCCTTCCTCTAGCAATGGTAAACAGGGAAGAAAGTCAACAAAGTCTTTCTGGCTATCCCACATTATGAGGCTGTAGAACCTATCACAGTCCCTACTCTGAAGCAGGACAGCTCCTTTGCTTTCTGAGCAGGCTCAATGATGAGGAAGAAATCCCTCTACCTTAAGTCTTTTTTATTCCTCTGTAACTGAGGTTTTATTTTATTCATCTAGTCAACTCTTTTTGACCTTCTAGTTTGGTGCTTCTTTGTCCCTGTTGCCTCTTGTGCTATCTCTTATTTACTCTGCTGAGGTCAGTCTACCTGCTGCATTGTGCTTGATAGACACTGGATCGGTTTGGGGGCAATGAATAACAGTGTTACAAGGTGTGTTTCAGGAGGAATTTTGCCCCGGGGAGGCAGAATTCCTTCCAGAGCTCTGGAGGGCACAAGAAAAAGCTGTAGCATAGTCCTCCAGTTCTTGCCCTTTGGTCCAGTAAAATATATTTTCAGTGCTGGTTGTTCGAGGTGAGAATGATAATGTTATTGTTTATACAGTAACAGTCATGGCACTTCTAAATAAACTGATTTGTTTTTGGCAGCGCAGCAAACTGCAGCATACCTAATGGAAGGACACGAGATGATAATGTGATTGTGATTACACTGAATTAAATCGATTTTTCTCATTTTTGTCAAGGTGAGGAAGTTGAAGAATGGTCACAGAATCAGTGACATCAGGGAAAGAGGGCAAAGATGTAAATCTGAGCTCTGCTTAAATAAATAAGTCCATACCGATTTACATCAGTAGAACGTACAATCCAGAAAGCCCTTTTGGTACATAGTTCATACCCCTGACGGAGCAGTGTTGTTCCTAGGATATAATCTTCACAATTGTTCCAATCTTATTGTAAATTACTCTAGCCATGGGGCTTCTGCCACTTTCCTTTGGAGTCTATCACACAGTCTAGTACACTTCACCATTAGGAATTTTATCTTTTTATTGGGTCTACATTTTCCTTTATTCCCTTTCATTCCATCACTCTCCTCACTAGGTGCAGCTTTAACAACTCCTCCCCCTCTCCATGCCTATCAAGGCTATTATCATATTTAATTCTTTTCATATTTTTGTCATAAATTAATCCCTACAACCCTTTGATGTATAATATCATGTGTGATCAATAGTAATGAAATCCCCAGTACTTTGAAGGAAAGGGAATTTGCAGGTAGTAGTTCCAAGTAGTAAGATGTAATGGAAACAGAGTGAAATCTAGTGTCCCATTTCTGGATGTTGGGGATTTTTGCTACTGGAAGTTGCCAATGGGCCACATGTCATCTTAGGCAGACCTATCATATCCCCTCCATTGGTCATCCAGATCTTCTTGTATGTATCTTCTTCTGGTCCTCCTCCATATTGGCTATACCTCCCGAGTTTGTGTCATCCACAAATTTTATTAGCACACTCCCACTTTTTGTGTCAAGGTCAGTAATAAAAATGTTAAATAAGATTGGTCTTCACCTTTCTCTATGAGCCGTTGTAGTCTCCCCTTTGACCAGTTCCTAGTTCACCTTTCAGTTCTCATATTAATCACCATCTTCTCTAATTTAACTAATAATTTCCCATGTGGAACTGTATCAAATTCCTTACTGACATCCAGGTAGATTAGATCTACTGTATTTCCTTTGTTTAAAAAATCTGTTTTCTTCTCAAAGAAGGAGATTAGGTTGGTCTGGCATGATCTACCTTTTGTAAAACCACATGGTATTTAATCCCAATTACCATTCACTTCTATGTCCTTAACTACTTTCTGTTTCAAAATTTATTCCAAGACCTTGTATACAATTGAGGTTAAACTAAAGGCCTGTAGTTTCCTGGATATCACTTTTTTTTCCTGAATCATTCGAACCAAGGTTGTCCTCCAACAGGCAGCAGGTTTAAAACAAATAAAAGGAAATATTTCTTCACACAACGCACAGTCAATCTGTGGATCTCTTTGCCACAGGATGTTGTGAAGGCCAAGACTATGGTCCATCAATGGCTATTAGCCAGGATGGGCAGGGATGGTGTCCCTAGCCTCTGTTTGCCAGAAGCTGCGAATGGGCGACAGGGGATGGATCACTTGATGATCACCTGTTCTGTTCATTCCCTCTGGGGTACCTGGCATTGACCACTGTCAGAATACAGGATACTGGGCTAGATGGACCTTTGGTCTGACCCAGTATGGCCATTCTTATGTTCTCTACAACCAGTTCTTCTATGAGGTCCTCCCTACTCACCAATACCAATCTCAAATGGCACCACCTCTTGTTGGTTCAGCAACTATTTTGGTGAAGAAATCTGTCAGCTGTCATATCCAGGAAAATCTGGGTCCTACTATTATTAGTAGCACTTCTCCTCCAATCTATATCTGGGAAGTTAAAGTCCCCCATAATCACACAATTCCCAGTAGTATTTATTTCATTATTTCTATCCATATCTAAATTGGATCCTGGTGGTCTGTAGCACTCCCAAGCACTATATAATGGAAACCTCTGGTAGCTTTCTTCTCCAAAGTGATTTTGGCCCAAACAGACTCTGTCTTATCCATTCCATCACTTCTAATTTCTTTACAGTCTACTTCATCATTAATATACAATGCTACTCTGCCCACCTTTGCCTTTATTTTTGTCTTTCCTGAATAGCGTACCTTTCAATACGAGTACTCCAGTCATGACTACCATTCCAGCATCTTTCTCTTATCCCTATAATATCTGGTTTCACTTCCTGCACCAGTAGTTCTAGTTCCTCCATTTTGTTACCCAGGCTCCTTGATTGCTTTTGTCTCTTGACCTGTCATTAGCATTGTGTGTCTACTCACCTGGAGAATGAGGGAGGAGGCCCTATCAATAGTTGTCCAACAGTTTACACTTAAGGGTGATTAACAGTCAATGCCAGAGAGAATAGCTTTAATGGCTCCAGCATGCTCTTATGGGGAGCACCCTAACCAGTCTCAACAAGAGGAAACTAGATTGAGATACTCAAAGACACAGTAGGATCTGTTCTGGCTAGGAGAATGAAAATTGATTTCGTTCTGTTCTGGTAACTTACGAGGGAAATTTATCTAACTTAGGTTGTAGTGAAGATGAGTAGAAGAGTAAATGAGACTAAATATAGGCTGGCTGGATAAATAGATAGATAGCTTATAAACAGCAGGCTGCTTTTTTAAAATCTGTTTCCAACTGCTAAATAAAAATACTTTGTTTTAAGAAAAGAGTTGGTCATTCTCATTGGTCACAGGTTCCTGAATGGAAGAAACGCAGGTGCCCAGGGCCCAGTGTAAGAGTGGCAGAATCATGAGATTCCACCCTGAGAAAGGAAAAGCCATGAGACCCAATATCTCAAGTGTAAATCAGTGAAAAATTTCACACCCTGTGTGACATAATTAGGTCAACCTAATCCCCACCATAGATGCAGGTAGGTTGCCAGAAATATGCTTCCACCAACCCAGATACTGCTTCTCAAAGAGGTGTACTTACTACAGTGACAGAAAATCCACTTTCGGAGCTTAGCAAGTTTATACACTACAGTGCTACAGCAGTGTAGCCACAGAGTTACAGCCGTGCGACTGTAGCGCTTGTAGCGTGGACATACCCTCAGAGATCAGAAAGAGAACCGGGGCATAGCTAGTCCCAAAAATCATGACAAGGTGTTTCTCATAACTCTTCCCCATAAATCAGCAAGGCTGTAATGAGGTAAGAGGCTGAAAGGACTGGCAATTAGCATTCCTTAAGTGAAGTAAATTGTGTAACTCTTTTAAAATTATGACTATAAAACCATCGGACCAGATCCTCAGCTGGTGTAAATCAGGGTAGCTCCTTTGATTTCACTGGAGCTGTGCTGATTTACGTCAGTTGAGGATATGTTAAAAGAACATTACGTTTGCACAGTCAAGCGCCCAAAAATTAGGAAATGCCAGAATTAAAGTCGGCCATGGAACCTTTAATTGGTCCCCTTGTGCTGCATACCAGTGTATGATATGATACAGTCTTTAATTACATGATCCCGTATTATTTTTTTCCATAGGGCCCGTGCCTCATTCAGAGCATGGGATGGATGGTATTTACTGAATAGGTAGCTGGTCATAATTTCAGAGATTTGTATGTTCAGAAAGGACCATTAGATCATCTAGTCTGAACTCCTGTATAATACAGGCTTCAGAATTTCAACCAGTTACTCCTGCCTGGAGCCCAATAATGTATTTGAATAAAGCATGTCTTTCAGAAAAGCCTCCAGTCTTTTTTTTAACACTTCAAGAGGTGGAGATGTCATATTTTCAGGGTTAACTGCACCTTTGACCCCTCTCCTGCTCTTCCTTGAAGGCACCCACTTACAGGTTTCAAACTTCTTAGCTATCCCCTCTCTCAGATGGAGACCTGCATCTCTCTCCCTCCAGAACAGGGGTTTAGGTTTGCAGCCCCTCTGCAGTTCACTATGTTTTCCCCATCAGATCTGACCGGGGTCCAGCACGTGTGGTTAACCTTTCTCCAGTGGCTACAACCGTGTGTACTAGTTACCAACCAGCCTTCACAAAGTAGAAAACATTTATTATTAGGGGAAAATATTACAGAGAAAATATGTACAAAAATAAAAGTAAGCATTCCTATACACATGTGAAAAGCTTACCAGAGGTCACCCATCTGTCTTATGGGGCCCTCATAGGCCAAAGTCTTTCCAACCCTTCCACAGGAGTTGAATCAAAAGAAAGCCCTGTATCTGTTTAAACCCAGTCTTTTCTATTCCGAAAGCCCTTTCTTTCTTTGTCTGTGGTCTCTGGAAAACCCAGTTTGAACCCCCTCTGGAGTTGTTTAAAGTTTCAGTATTTTATGAACGTGAATGCATTTATCTTGACACCAGGGTAGATGGTATTATCATCCCATTTTAGACACGAGATACTGAGGCACAGAGATTAAAGCCAATACTGACAAGCGTCAACTAATTTTAGGTGCCCAATCTGAGATGCCTAGGCCTGATTTTTAGAGTTCTTAGCATTTCTATAGCACTCCTGCCCACATCCACCCAGTTTTACACACACTCCTTTCCTTCCCTCTCCACAGTTCCTACTCTTCTCCCCACCTCCTATCCTCCCTCATCCCCAGTTCCTGTCCCTCTTCCCTACCATCTGGTCCTGCTCTTACCCCCTTGTTTCTATTCTCCCTGTCTTCTGCCCCCCCGCCTCCTGCCCCATGCCCTCCTCTCAGCTCCTGCTCCTAATCTTTTCCCCCCGTAAGCCCCTGTTCCTGTCCCCCTGCCCTGCATCTATTCCTGCCCCCACTCCATTACTCACCTCTCTGCAATTGAACAAGGCTGATTTCTCCTTATCTTCCTCACTGCCTGTTATGACACCAGGGAGCAGGAGCACTGACAACACAAGCAACAGTTTCCCTGCTATCAGTTCTGATGCTGTCAGTTCTGGCACACAGTGCTCCCTGCAGCCAAGGTTGGGGTGGGGTTTGGGGTGCGACAATTGCAGGGGAAGCCCTCCTTAGCCCCTATTGCCCCAGGAGGGAACATGCTCAGTTGTTCTGTGGGGATGGTGACTGTACAGTATAGTTGCACATGGGAGCTGTGAAGGGCTGGAGCATACTCGCTGCAGATGGACTCTTCAGAGAATTTAGCTGCCAAACTCCAACAGGTCTCTACTGCGCATGAATGACCTGAGATTTTTCAGAGATTTATAATCTGGGCAAAAGGCACATCCCTGATACCAGGGTGAGCCCTTTCCTCCATCCTCACCAAATTTCAATTCCCTGCTCCAAAGAATGGAAGCATTCGAGACTTTCAACAAAATAATTGTAAGGGTTTTTTTTTTTAGATTTTCCCATGTTAAAACAAAACGAATTATGTATTTTGTCCCAACTTTGTTCTGACTCATTTTAGCTGAAATTTAAAAGAGAGAGAGAGAGAGAGAAAAGCTTAAGGTAGACACCTGGCATGGGAAATTTTAGCCCAAGTAGTTATAGAAAAGAACATTGCACAATGGCCCTGATTCAGGAAAGCACTTAACTTGAAGCACAAGTTTAAATTGCATTGACATCTATGGGATTTAAGTGTATGCACACGAGTTTTCTGAATAGATATGGTTTCCTCAGTGCAGCATGAGAAAGAAAATGTTCCAAACATCAATATAAGTCTGTGCAGTAAGGTTATTTGTTATGCTGAGAGTACAATGGAAATCTAATAGTGCTAAGAGTTGTAGTAACCTGTTTGTCAGATCAAGGAAATCTAACTAAGGAAGGTACAGTAAATCAAACATAAACATAAGGAAAAAACCTTCTGTCTTCACCTCCCTGGCAGTATAATCAAAATGCTTCCCTGAGCAACTAAGATGGCAAAATCCTTTGAGGTATTTAGCTTCATATTTGTTTCAAGTCCTCGGCTTCACTTTTCACAGCATGCTCTTGACTCCCGTCACATAAATCATAGAAATTAAAACTGGATAATATGCACAAGCAGTTGCTTATGACATTTCCAGCACACAATCTTCATTATGCTTCTTCATTTTAAATAAAAATTAACTACGCTTGGAGCTGTGCAATGATGTTGATACATTATGCACATGAAAACAAAACTAATCTTTCAAGCACACACATCTATTTGGGATAGCACTGGCTATCTCCAAAAAGACAGGATAGGGATATTAATGCAAAACTGGCTTTTATATTTGTCAGGTTCTAGGGAAAGTAGCTGAGTGGATATTGGTGTTAGTGGATGGTCTTTCAAATGTATACGGTTTATTTATTTATTTTTTAAGATGTGGAATGGTTCTATTTGCTCATATTTCATTTGTTTTTCTATTTAGGTTTAAGGTACTCAGAACATAAGTATAGGGCTAAAATTGTTCAGATACATTAGCCTGTTAAATTAGGGAGTCTCTGTAGAAATAAGAACTAACTGAATCATTTATTTGTTAGTTATTACAATTATGATTCTCAGAGGCTTAAAGTGGGCTGGTGGCCCTGTACAAACAAGGGAAACAATACACCCTTTGCCAAAAACTCAAACCTAACTTTTTATGGTTAGCAACATTTCAATTATTTTCTTTTTTTTCTGCTTTTTCCTTTCATGGTTCAAGCAGGGGCTAAAATGGAAGTAGTGAAATATCATATGAGAAAGGCTGTTCTTTTCTTGTGGCATATTCTGCTGATCTGGAAGGGGGGAATAACAGAGCACTTGTAAGAGAAACTTTTCTCACATGATTTCCAACCTCAAGATGTTGATTAAAAGCCATAGTACTACAGCTTATTCAAACTATACTTTGCAAGTCTTTCAGACTTGTCCATCACTATATTGAGAATACGACCGTGATCCTGCAAGTATTAATCTGCAAAGACACGTTACAGGATCAGGGCCTATCTCCTTATTGGGATTATAGACAAGGAGCCAAAATCTGCCCTGATATATGCCCAGGTTGCCTTCGTGATGACATATAGCATTCCAGCAATGTAACTCAGGGTACGTCCACAGTATGAAATTATTTCAAAATTATTCTATTTGAATGTTCAGAAGTGATTTTATACATTCCATCTTGTGTGTCCCCACTAAAGCGTGTGAATTCGCCGGAGTGCGTCCACAGTACCGAGGCTAGCATCGAAAGTCGGAGTGGTGCACTGTGGGTAGCTATCTCACAGTTTCTGCAGTCTCCGCCGCCCGTTGGAATTCTGGGATAAGCTCCCAGTCCATGATGGGGCAAAAACATTCTTGCAGGTGTTTCTGGGTGTGTGTCATCAGTCATTCCTCCCTCCGTGAAAGCTATGGCAGACAACCTTTTCATGCCTTTTTGGCATGCAGATGCCATACTGCTCTCAGCAGATGGTGCAGTACGGTGCACTGCTGCTCTCCTGTTACTATGCATCCACCTCACATTTCCTCTCGTCTTCCTATGTAATCTCTATAATAGCTAATCTTTCTCTTCCTCATCGACCACTTCCGCTGCCAACTCTACTTGGACATCGTGAACCAAGCAGCACAGCTTCCGCCACCAACTCTGCTCTCCCGCTCTTGCCACGCTACTGAGCCTCTCTATGTTGTCTGCCCTGAGCTCCCACCTCTTTGAAAGCTACAGAAGACAACCATTTCCCACCTTTTTTCGGCTATCGTGAACCGAACAACACCTCTCCACTGCCACTCTGTTCGCCTACGTTTTGCACCCTTTTTCCAGGATTACCCATGCAGGTGCCATAGCATGGCAAGCATGGAGCCTTCTCAGATCTCTGCTGCAGTTTTCACCATTGTAAATACCCCATGCATTATCCAGCAGTACATGCAGTACCTGCAAAACTGGGTGAGGAAGCAACGATAGGGCAATTATGATACTGATGAGGACATGGACACAGGAATTCCTAGAAGCATGGCATGTGGCGATTGGCAGATCATGATGGCGTTGAGCCAGGTTCATGCCATGGAACGCCGATTTTGGGCCAGGGAAACAAGCACAGACTGGTGGGACAGCATAGTGTTGCAGGTATGGGATGATTCCCAGTGGCTGGGAAACTTTCGTATGTGTAGGGCCACTTTCATGGAACTTTGTGACTTGCTGTCCCCTGCCCTGAAGCCCAAAGACACCAAAATGAGAGCAGCCCTCACAGTTGAGAAGCGAGTAGCCATAGTCCTGTGGAAGCTTGCAACGCCTGACAGCTACCAGTCAGTCGGGAATCAGTTTGGAGTGGGCAAATGTACTGTGAGGGCTGCTGTGCTGCAAGTAGCCAACACAATCATTGACCAGCTGCTATCAAGGGTAGTGACTATGGGAAATGTGCAGACCATTGTGGATGGCTTTAATGTGCTTGGGTTCCCTAACTGCGGTGGGGCGATAGACAGAATGCATATCCCTATCTTGGCCCTGGAGTACCGGGGTGGGCAGTACGTAAACCGCAAGGGGTACTTTTCCATGGTGCTGCAAGCACTCGTGGATCACAAGTGATGTTTCACCGATATCAACGTGGGATGGCCGGCAAAGGTGCATGATGCTCGCATCTTCAGGAACTCTGGTCTGTTTCAACAGCTGCAGGAAGGGACTTCCCAGATCAGAAAATTACTGTTGGGGATGTTGAAATGCCTATAGTTATCCTTGGGGACCCAGCCTACCCCTTAATGCCATGGCTCATGAAGCCATACACAGCCACCCTGGACAGTAGTAAGGAGCTGTTCACCTATAGGCTGAGCAAGTGCAGAATGGAGGTAGAATGTGCTTTTGGATGTTTGAAAGCACGCTGGTGCAGTTTACTGACTCAGTTAGATCTCAGCACAACCAATATTCCAATTGTAATTGTTGCTTCTTGTGTGCTCCACAATATCTGTGAGAGTAAGGGGGAGACGTTAATGGTGGGGTGGGAGGGTGAGGCAACTTGTCTGGCGGTCAATTTCACTAAGCCAGACAACAGGGCAATTAGAGGAGCACAGCAGGGTGTGCTGCGCATCAGAGAAGTTTTGAAAGCCAGTTTCATGACTGGCCAGGGTACGGTGTGATAGTTGTGTTTGTTTCTCTTGAAGTTACCCACCCCCTATATATATGAAAGGAAATAAAGTCACAGTTGTTTAAAAACTGTTCTTTATTATTTTTTGCACAACACATTGAGAGAAATGAGAAGCTAGACCGGGGAGGGTTGGGTTAGGGGGGTGGAGGAGGAGGGAAGGACAAGTCCAGAAACCAAATGAAAATTTCATATATGCCAGCCTTCTGGTGCTTGTGCAATCCTCTGCGGTTGAGTGTGTGGATCCCCGTAGCCTCCCCCGGCCCGTGTCCTTGGGCGTCTGAGTGAGGACACTATGGAACTTGGGGAGGAGGGTGGGACGTTATACAGGGGTTGCAGTGGCGGTCTGTGGTCTTGCAGCCTTTCCCGCATTAGATCCACAATGCAGCAGAGCATGTCAGTTTGCTCCCCCATGAGCTTGAGCATAGTATCCTGCCTGCTCTTATCACGTGCGTCTCTCCTCTCTTCGTGTTCATTGAATGCTTTATAGGACTCCGCAATTGTTTGCCTCCACACATTCAGCTGGGCCCTATCAGTGCAGGAGGACTGCATGAGCTCGGCGAACATGTCCTCCGTAGTTCGTTTTTTCCACCTTCTAATCTGGACCAGCCTGTGGGACGGAGTAGATAGGGGCCACGCTGAAATATTTGCATCTGCGGGAGGAGGAAAAGGGAGCGTAGTATTTTAAAAGACACATTTTAGAGAACAAAGGGGACACTCTTTCTCAGTGAAACAGGTAATTCATAGTACACAGCACATGTTCTTTGTGTACAAGGTCACATGTTGCCTCTTATACTGAAGTGCCTGCCACTTTGGTGTGAGTAAGCCATCACACATGGCCAGACAACAGAATTCAGCTTGCAGGCAGCCATGGTATGCCCTAGGGACATGCGGGGTTCTGCTTCTTCTGCATTCATTTCAATGCTTTCAAAATGCCAGGCTCCCTTTCCCATAGCAAGCAATGCCTTTTGGGTTTGCCATATAAAAGGAAGGCCTGCGGGCTCTCTGGGATGATCGCTTCACACAACCCCCACCCCCACCGTGTGGCTCTGATGAGGCTCTGAGCAGGGATTAGCCCTTTAAACTAAATGCGAACAGCCCAGGGTGGCTGGGTTTCCCGCCACCCACACCGCATGGTTGCGATCAGGCTCTCACTCATCAGAAGTGCCTTCTCCAGGGTCATGGTCCGGGAGCCCCCCCTTGGGAGTGGGGGGAGGCTTTTGGCTCCAGTGTTAAGAATAGGTTTCAGAGTAACTGCCGTGTTAGTCTGTATTCGCAAAAAGAAAAGGAGTACTTGTGGCACCTTAGAGACTAACCAATTTATTTGAGCATAAGCTTTCGTGAGCTACAGCTCACGTTAAGAATAGTTTCTGGTGGGGGGAAAACGGATTCCCCACTTGCCGCCTGTGCACTGTCCTCCTCCTCCTCCTCCTCTTCGTCCTCCAATAATTCATCCTCCTCGCTCTGTGCCACTCCCCCCTTGCAGGCGTCCACAGACAGTGGTGGGGTTGTGGTGTCGTCGCCCCTCATAATCGCATGCAGCTCACGGTAGAAGCGGAACATGGCTGCTACTCTGAAACATGTATGGGGCTGTGACCCAGAGTGCCCATTCGCCTCCCTGGCTTTTTGGTATGTTTGCCTGAGCTCCTTGATTTTTGTAAGACACTGCTCTGTGTCTCTGGAGTAGCCTCTTTCCGTCATGGCCCTGGAGACTTTAGCGTATGTATTTGCATTTCTTTTTTTGGAACGTAGTTCTGCCATAACAGATTCATCTCCCCAACATGCAATGAGATCCAGTACCTCCCATTCAGACCATGCTGGAGCTCGTCTGCGAATCTGGGACTGCGTGGTCTCTTGCGATGGTGGACTCTGCATGGTCGCCTGTGATGGTGGACTGCGCTGATGGTCACCTGTGCTGATGAGCTCGTCACGGTGACCAAACAGGAAATGAAATTGAAAAGTTCCCGGGGCTTTTACTGCCTACCTGGCTAGTGCATCGGAGTTGACAGTGTTGTTCAGAGCGGTCACAAGGGAGCATTCTGGGATAGCTCCCAGAGGCCAATATCGTTGAATTGCATCCACAGTACCTGTAACTGCGATCTTGATTTTAGTGCTACTCCACTTGCCAAGGTGGACTACAGAAACCAGATTAAAGAGCCCTTTAAATTGAAAAAAACAGTTTGGTCGTGTGGACGGAATCAGTTTTATTTTGAATTAACTCAGCTAATTCCGAAATAAACGCATACTGTAGACCAAGCCTCAGGGTGGAATTGGACTCAAGGATGTAAAAACAATATAGAGATAGACAATACAGATGTGTGTGTACACAGTTATGTAGGGTGTGCATTTGCATATATATATATATATATACAAACAAGACGCCTCAGTACATTCACACATAATTTTAATAATCTTTGTTATTCCCCCATAACAATTAAGAGTTATTTTAAGCATTGCAAGTAACTATTCAGGGTTAATAATACAAGTAAGTTAAATTAAGTGTCAAATGATTGACTAAAAGCTCTCAATGTTAATGAATATGTATGAGATAAATCAGCCTGGTTGCCAAGTGCTGTATGAAAAGATACAGAAGATTTACATTTTCAATTGGATTCTCTTGCCTCCTAAAATTACACAGAACATTATGGGTTAGATTGTGGCTCTAAGGCATGTAACAGGACAGTGCAGAGGTCTGTTGATCAAGAGGGAGTTACTGGAGCTCCCTGGTGTACAGTGGGAGTGCATGACAGCTACTACAGCCAATTAAAGCTTACTTCCTGACCTGTGCCAGCCCTGCTCCGTGGGCAACCCCAAGGGGGTAGATATGTAGGCCTGACTCCTTCCATCCCTATCCCCGATTCAGGTACTGGGCTCCCCAAGAAGATTAAGGAGGGAACTGTTCCACTGCTCTCACCAGTGCAAGGATTGCAGTTCTGTCTGGCCCTTATGAGCCATCCAAGGGGCTGAGGAGGTTCTTTGCCCTCTCCTCAGCACTGTGCATCCACATGAGGCCTAACAGAATTTGTCTCTCAGAAAAGCAATATTTAGGAAAAAATCTGAGCATGGCACTATGAAAGCAATGTTAGCATGGGACAGCTCACCTGGCGAACAAATTTTCAAGGGTAGGGCAAGTTTTCATTAAGTTCAATTGCAAATTTCAAAATCTGTAACTCCCCCCCCCACCCCCCCCACACAGAATAACTAGAACTTACAACTACTTGAACTTGAATTTGTGCAGGGAAATAAGTAAAGAAATGTATAATGAACAGTGTTAGATATAGATATACATTTAATAGTGTTATAAGAAATACAAACGGTTTTTTTTTTTTACTTTCTGTATGTGTCCTGTTGACACAGCCCTCAACATTCTGCAAAATGACTTCCAAGGCTGGTAAAATCAGAAATCTGACTTGTGTCTTGCCTACAATGGATTCTTGGTAACAGGGCAAAGCAAAGCTGACAAATGTGTGTGTGACACTACGCCCCATATTCTTCATAGAGATATTGTTATGATATGATTATGGCATAACTATGATGTATTTTATGTAAGACAGGTCATGTGAGATATCAGTGGAAAGGTTATTATTTACTGAATATTATTATCCTATTTGTATGCATGTAACATTTTTGTATCTGAAGTTAGGAATATTGCTAAACATCTATTACAAATGTGTTTACACCTGGGGAACGCCCACTAGGCAGAATTAAATCAGTCTAGAAGGCTGGCTGGGAAAGGCCATTAGGGAGAACAATAGGTCTTAGAAGATGCTAATCTCCCACCCGGAAGTCTTCCTGGAAAGCTTTCCTGAGGACATTACAGACAACCTCTGTCTCATGACTGTTGTAGCCCTACAGAAGCATGTGACCAAGTCACCTCGTACTAGATTCCATCATAATACCAGTATGAATACTACTGACCAGGCATGGGAACCAAACTGGGAGACAAAGGGTTCCTGCCATATGCTAAAGCAGGGGTCAGCAACCTTTGGCACGTGGCCCACCAGGGTAGGCCCAACATCCTGCTGTGGTTGATAAAATGATTATTCCCATTTTACAGGTGGGTAAATTGAGGTATAGGCATTCTGTTATTTTCTTTGTTGGGCCTGTCTTGTAATAGGTGACTTCTGGGTACCCTTCTGGCTCTGTCAATCTGTTTCTTCACTTCACCAGGTGGGTATTGTAGTTTTAAGAATGCTTGATAGAGATCCTGTAGGTGTTTGTCTCTGTCTGAGTGAAGAAACAGATTGACAGCACCAGAAGGGTACCCAGAAGTAACCTACTACAAGACAGGCCCAACAAAGAAAGTAACAGAACACCGCTAGCCATCACCTACAGCCCCCAAATAAAACCTCTCCAGCGCATTATCAAGGATCTGCAACCTATCCTGAAGGATGATCCGTCACTCTCACAGACCTTGGGGAACAGGCCAGTCCTCACTTACAGACAGCCCCCCAACCTGAAGCAAATACTCACCAGCAACTACACACCACACAACAAAAACACCAACCCAGGAACCAAACCCTGCAACAAACCCCAATGCCAACTCTGTCCACATATCTATTCAAGGGACACCATCATAGGACCTAACTACATCAGCCACACCATCAGGGGCTTGTTCACCTGCACATCTACCAATGTGATATATGCCATCATGTGCCAGCAATGTTCCTCTGCCATGTACATTGGCCAAACCGGATAGTCTCTACACAAAGGAATAAATTGACACAAATCTGACATCAGGAATCATAACATTCAAAAACCAGCAGGAGAACACTTCAATCTCCTGGATCACTCAATAGCAGACCGAAAAGTGGCAATTCTTCAGCAAAAAAACATCAAAAACAGACTCCAACGTGAAACTGCAGAACTGGAATTAATTTGCAAACTGGACACCATCAGATTAGGCCTGAATAAAGACTGGGAGTTGTTGGGTCATTACAAAACCTAAACCTAATTTCCCCAATACTAATTTCCCGTTACTGTTACTCACACCTTCTTGTCAACTGTCTGAAATGGGCCACTCTCATTACCACTTCAAAAGTTATTTTTCCCCCCTTGGGATCCTGCTGTCACTTGAATTGTCTCATTAGACTGACCTCACACTTGGTAAGGCAGCTCACGTCTTTTCATGTATTTATCCCTGCTCCTGTATTTGCCACTCCATGCATCTGATGAAGTAGGTTCTAGCCCACAAAAGCTTATGCCCAAATAAATTTGTTAGTCTCTAAGGTGCCACAAGGACTCCTTGTTGTTTGAACTTCTAAGGGGTTTCTTGTTCCTGATTGCAGGGAAGTGTGTGATCAGAGTCATTTCTGCAGAGAGCCCGACTAGAGTAAGGTGGGGTGAGTTGTGCCTCTCTGTGTTTGGGAGCAGCCTGCTTTGTCTCTCTCTCTATTTTGGTGTTCTTGTGTGTTATCATTCTGAATTTTAAGAAATAAAGCTGTGTTACATTGCAATACTCAAGCAACAGTATTTTAAGATTTGTCTAAGTTCTCTGTTTGCATGCTGTGAACATAACAATTACTAAGCTGAGTGAGAAGTCAAAGAGGAAAACCTATGCACTATAAAAACTGTGATATAAAAATAGTCTCTATGTGGGGTTGGGTATGTGTGATGGGGACCAGCAGTGTGAAAGTATCTCTGATATAAATGAACTAGAAACATAAAAAAAATCATAGAAGTTTGAAGTTTGCTACCATACGATTGACAAAATAACTTCAGCATTCACAAATTAGTACCAGTTTTGCTAGATTCAGAGAAAATGAGAAATCTCACACTGCAGAATTTTTGGTTAATTTCAGGAATGTCTGGCTATGTTGCACCTTTGCCATAAGTATTTTGCAAAGTGATGTTTTGTCCAGCTCTCTCCTCTTATCTCTGATTTTTTGTCCCCTTCACATATGGAAGTTTTTCACATGAGTGATGCTATGAGAAGCATAAACAATATGTCATTTGCAGTGTACTGTAATTACAGATCATTTGCGTTGCTTAGCTATCCCCAAAGCTTGCAGTGTGCTGGCATTTGGGTGGTGCTCATCCAAAATCAGAACTACCTAGCTGAACCTTTACCCCTGAGAACTGTAGGGGAAGGTGTCAAGTAAAATGGAAGGTGGATGTTAATTCCCCTCCGTCCTAAAGTTAGGGTGTAGGATAAATATGAAATTAAAGAATTTGGGTTATCTTAGATTTGGTTAAGAAAATATATGTGTTGTAAAGAAAGGCCCTGACGAGCAAGTAAAAGGAAAGCTTTGAAAATAATAAGTTATAAGGCCAGAAGAAATGTAGGGAGGAAGGCTGGTTCAAAGAATAACTAATGACTTAAGAGGAAGTTTCTAAAATGAAGGCCTCAGACCAATAGGGGTGACTGCAGATGTTTTTAAATAAGACAAAAAGAATCTGTCTTACAATGAGACAGCATTGCCCTTCCCAATCCACACACCAATGTCAAAGGCTACATCAACCCAGGTGCAATGGAAAAAATCACTGGGCAGCAAGAAGGAGGGGAGGAAAGACCTTGGGAAGAAAGGTTGTAACTTTTATGTGGATTAAGACTGGAAATAAGGGGTAGCTGCCTCAGATTTTTTTTAGCTGAAGTCAGTAATTGACAATGACACCACACTTGTTTGTTAAAGGGTAATAAAAAGTAAATTCTGAAAGGGTTCATTGCTAATACCAGTCTGACAATATTGGGCCTAAGCGCTCCTGGGTTTAGCCAATTTGTAAGTATCTTGACCAAATGCTTATATTTTCTTACTGTTTTGATTTAATAAATTGCTTATTATTTAGGCTTCTTAGGCATGTTTAGAGCAATTGTATAAGTACCATTTGGCCTTTGGATTTAATAAAGGAATTTATAGTTAAATTAGTCTTTGGTAGTTTCCCATATTAATATTAACAATTTCAAATATTATTAATAATTTCAACAGAGGGGTATTTAAACAACATGGAATGTGGATCAGAACCATCCTTCAGTTTGGTTTCAAAAAGAAAAATCCAAGCAGTGAAGTTCTTTCTACAGGCTAAAGCCACTCTACCATCTCCTTTTTGCCCATCTCTACGCGTGGGCTGCTCAGTAAGTGGCAGCATACTCCATGTACTTTAGATAATCTCAGGAAGTATTACATCCAATACCATTTCCATTTCCATAAGAAATGAGCATGTCCTGAAATGCCACTCAGATTCCCACCTCAACTTGTTGGAAGAATGAGTTAGTTACCCAGGGGTAATCTGTCCCTTTAAATGTTCCTAAAATAAGGTATAAGATAAGTTTCATGCTCTGTAACCATCCTCAAATTATTTGTCTTATTAAGCACCTGAGATAAATCACCTCATTTGTTCATGAATTGTGCATAAATTCTATGCCACAATTCACACATACATATTCCTTGAAACCAAGACAGCTTGACAGTATGTTTGGTTTTTGTTTCCTTTAATTAACAGGATCCATCCTTGAGTGGCTGTCAAGCACTGCAAGTGTTTTAGGTTCCTGTGTCCATATATTTATATAATCATGAAGCTCAGACAACTAGGTATTCAAGGAGTTCTACAACCTTCCTCTGCATTGTAGGGCGTGGGTCACTTGCTGGTTTGAACTGAGTAAATGGTGGATTCTCTGTAACTTGAAATCCTTAAAACAAGATTTGAGGATTCCAGTAACTCAGCCAGATGTTAGAGGTTTATTGCAGGAGTGAATGAGTGAGGTGCTATGGCCTGTGATGTGCAGGACGTGAGACTAGATGATCATGATGATCACTTCTGGCTTTAAAATGCATGAGACAGATTTTTAAGAATAAAGTGAACCACCATTAAAAACTCATCCAATAATATATTGGAAAACTTTTAGAATCGTTAATTATATACTACTTCACACTGATGTACAATGTTTTTATCCTTCCAATCCTTCCACCTTATTATATGCATCCTATCAATGTAGAATCTAAACATCTCACCATCTTCAGTGTATTTATCTTCACATGACCTGCATGAGATAGGGCAGTTCAATTATCCCTGTACTTTGTGTTTGCTTTAAAGAATTCCATGTCCCACAATCACAGGTTCATTGCTTGTGAGTGATAGTTGTAAAAAACTGAATTTGCAGTTACCATAGGACAAATGACCTGACCCAAAACTGAGCAGGTTTATCTGAGAGATCATGTCTTGTTACAAAATGTAGTTACATGTAACCTGTTAATTTCACATCCCCAAATTAGAGACATCTCTTTGGGCTTCCAGATTCCAAGCTGGAAGTGCTGAAATTCCACAAAAAAGGCTCTATGTGCAACAGTATTCCTGGCCTGACTTAAGACGGAAGCCAGCAGAATTCTCACAAGAAATCATAGAATCACAGAATATCAGGGTTGGGAGGGACCTCAGGAGGTCATCTAGTCCAACCACCTGCTCGAAGCGGGACCGATCCCCAACTAAATCATCCCAGCCAGGGCTTTGTCAAGCCTGACCTTAAAAACGTCAAAGGAAGGAGATTCCACCACCTCCCTAGGTAACTCATTCCAGTGTTTCACCACCCTCCTAGTGAAAAAGTTTTTCCTAATATCCAACCTAAACCTCCCCCACTGCCACTTGAGACCATTATTCCTTGTTCTGTCATCTGCTACCACTGAGAACAGTCTAGAGCCATCCTCTTTGGAACCCCCTTTCAGGTAGTTGAAAGCAGCAATCAAATCCCCCCTCATTCTTCTCTTCCGTAGACTAAACATCCCCAGTTCCCTCAGCCTCTCCTCATAAGTCATGTGTTCCAGTCCCCTAATCATTTTTGTTGCCCTCCGCTGGACTCTTTCCAATTTTTCCACATCCTTCCTGTAGTGTGGGGCCCAAAACTGGACACAGTACTCCAGATGAGGCCTCACCAGTGTTGAATAGAGGGGAACGATCACGTCCCTCGATCTGCTGGCAATGCCCCTACTTATACATCCCAAAATGCCTGTTCTCATAAGTTTTCTACCAAATTTTACAAATTTAAGCGGTTCAAATAATGTGGATAATGATCATTTAAGTATCCCAAATTTGGGGTATTTATCTGAACAGAACCCAGACTTTGAATATTTTGTTCACCTGTATTAAAACAAAATCATATTAACTATTTGAACTATGCTGAGATAACATATAGGCCAATGATCTGTGGTGTTGCCAGATTAGTATGCCTGGGGATGTGTATTTGCATCTAATATGTGCTGCATAAGGTTATAGGCTTTCTAATGGTTGGCTACTATATCCAGCTTTCTAAATGTGGGAATGTTATTGTCTAATAATCTTGGTGTTGCTGAATCAAGCCGACTAACACTGTAGTTACTTCCACACAGGGTTTCTGCTCAAACTGATCCCCTGACAATTTTGGATAGGAATAATACTCCACAAGCTAATATTTTCCTGATCAGCTACAGTTAGGGATACTGCATTAGAAGTGTTTCTGTGAGTTGAAAAGAGGGAATTTAGAAAAACGTGAGATAATGGAAGTATTGATTGTCCATGATGGATTGCAATATGTCTGGTAAAAGCAGAAAACAGGGTGGTTTGTGTTTGTTTCCCATGGTATGGCAGCTTCCAGAAGACACATTTTTGCAATAGATGAGCAGCATTCAAACAGCACCATGTGCTTATGCGTGCTGCTGGCACACAAGGTTTGCATGCACTAATTTCTCATAGCTCAGCAAAGTGCCATCAGATGGCAGTTAGTGACTGCTGCATAGGGCTGGATTTCAACTGGCACTATCCAAATGAAAGCTTCCAAGGCTCTGTTTCCATCTAAGGTAATACTATAATATTTGTACTTCCTTCTTCCCCTGCAGGTTTTCCTGTGGTCTGCAACCCAGAAACTTGGGCAGGGGAATAGAATGGTTTACTCCATTAGGTGGAGAGAAGCAGCAGTCTAAGGGTCACCTTTCTTCCTGGGGAAGGAATGGAAGCCTTTAATGTGTAACTCCTCAAACAAAAGTGGGAAGACTGGGGAGGTGGTTTGGAGCATCAACAAAGAGGAAAATGACTGGGGGGAATACGTCCCAACCAGGCCTTCCAGTGGTTACACCTTTGCCCAGGACTGTGACTTGGACGCACAACTAAGTCCTAAATCTTTAATGGATACAGTTCTGCAACCCTGATGCCTTATGATATTTACAGATGTCAGAACTCCCATTGAAATCAATGGGAGTATTTGTGTGTGAACGTGCTTCTTGGCATGCATAAGAGTTACTGAATCAGGCCATTAGGCCCAGATGGTCAAAGCTTTTTAGGTGCCAATGGGAATTGGTGACCTAAATACCTTTGAGGATCTGGGCCTTAGTGTTTGTAAAGCAGCCACGTTTTGGGGCTCAGTGTAGGGTTTGGATGAAATTCGATGTCCCGTGTTATGTGGGAGGTCAGAGTAGATGATCTAATATCCCTTCTGGCCTTAAAAATCTAAATATCTATGAAAAAGCCCTCTGAGATCATCTGATGAATGTTTCAATAAAAGTGGTAAATGATACCATGATGATCCCATTACCAATCCCCTAAGCAATCTAGTCTCTGCCGGTCTATCACCACCTCCACCATTCGATTCTATGAGACTCCATGAGACTATACGCTCTGTTGAAGTCACTACTGCTAAAGCCATTTTGATAGCTGGCTCCACACAGTCGCCTGCTAAATCCAGGGCTCCAGGCCCTGGGAATGCTCACTTCTTAAGTGAGGGCACATTTCTCCAAGCTATATTGCATGCTCTCATTCTTTCATTTTTTTCAGCTAAAGGCTTTTTTCAGTCTTTATCAGTTATTAATAATTTTGACAATTCATGGTTTATTCATAACCATTAGCTATTGCCATATGTTGCCTGAGCCCTCATACTGCTCTTTGAACAATGTGAATGTGGAGCTGTGCTTCTGCAATTCACATCCAATAAAACAGGTTATAGAGAAAGATTAATGAAATGAGAAACACAATAAAACATCTTGCAATAGCTTCCATTTTGAACTTTTGAATTAAATATTGCATAGTAATTGCCTTAATTGGTTTTCAAAGAGGCATAATCTAGCAAAGTAACTCTTACGATCTTTTACAGCCCAATTTTGCTACCCTTCTTCAGACTGAGCAGTGCCTTACTCTGTGAGTAGTGACATTGAACAGTCAATGGAATGACTCATATAGTAAGACACTCAGTGCAATAAAGGGTGGTCTGTAAACTTTATGTAGTCTCTCTCCAAGCTTTCATATTAAATCTGTCTACTTTCATTCTAAGCGTGAAACAGAGTAACAGCTATTTTGGTGGTAATTCATTCTTGTAGGTGACATTCTGATAATGACTGACACTGACAACGTAAAAATAGAATGTCACTACTTGAAGTTTATAAATACGGATCTTTCTCCTGATTTTGTTAGCCAAGTGTTCAGTTTTCATAAATGTGGTGAAATTTGACACCTTCTACAACATGCTACATTATTATAAATATGAAATCACCTGGATTTTTATGAAATGATCATTGTTTAACATAAAAAATAAATTACTGCTTTTTGAGTTTACAGGTCTAGGTATTCATTAGCACAGATGATGTATGCTGCAGGGGAGAATGTTCAATGCACTTCAGAAAATGGTCTCAAGGCAGATGGGCAAACTCTTCTTTGAGCTGCAACCTGTCCAGTCCCAATTGCTATTGCATTTTAACTTCACCCTTTGGAAGTCAATTTTTGATTCATTGCTAATTGCACACAATTGACAGCTGTGTATCAATTATATGGATTCACAACTGCCATTCCAAAGGATAAGTTAAAATACATTGGCATCTGTCTATTTACCATGGTATTTGAAAATTATTTTTATTGTTAATGTCTTAAATAGTGCTTATGGGCTGCTTCTTTGGAGTTACTGAGAATCAGTGGGCCCAAACCAAAACTTCAGCTCAGATTGACCCTGTACTTTGAGTGTATTCATGCTGATGTGAATCTTGCAAACAACCCCTCTAATTAAAACAGGCCTGTGATGGGGGGCACTCACTGACCATGCTGCCTAGCAGTCAGTCAGGGTTGTTGCAGGTTGTCTTTCTCCTAGGCATTCTCCTTTCTTACTACAACTCTGCCCTGTGGTGGTCTGTCTTTTCAGTGACTCTGCCATATAGTGAGGTCAGACTTTCAGGTCCACCCCTTTTGGTGTGTATACACAGAGTCCAATAATGGGGAAGTCTTCAGAATTCAACAAGGAATTCAGGGCTTCCCTCAGGGCTTCACTCATGGTGGGGGCCTTGTCATCTGTACCCTTGTACCTACAGAGTCTTCCTCCAACTAGGTTCCCAGCTGAGGGATAGATTCCATCATTTTCCTTCCTTAGGGTTTGGTAGGGGGAGCCTGGGCCCACCCTCTCCACTGGACTCCAATCCAGGGCCCAATGGTAAGGAGCGCAGTCCTGCATGCGGGGGTGCTACTTGGCTGCCTCCCTGTATCACTTCCTACCAGTCCCATCTCTTCTCACAGGGTACAAATAAATAACTAAACCACAAAGATACAATCTGTACCCTTGCAAAGTCACAGGTCCCTCCTTTGCAGGCTTGGTCAGGCCACTATTGCCAGGCCTCAAGCAGCTAGTGTTTCTGTGGTGCTCCTTCTCAGGAGCTCAGAGCATAGGTCAGCTCACCTCCACCTGCCACTGAGCTACTCTGCTTCCTTTTTTATGGTATTTCTCCAGCCTAGGCAACTTTGAAGATGCAGTGGAGCAGGGCCACATGGGCCCAGAACAGCTCCTTACCCCTCTTCTGTCCTGTGTGGGGTTTGTACACCCCACCACGAGGCCAAACAAAAACCCTGATCTAAACTTCCATGATATGTGAGCTATTCAAAGTCAGCAGACAAATGCTATTTACACAAGAAGAAAACTAACTGAAAAAGTCCCCTATGAACACAAGGAAAGTACTGAACACACAAATCATCAACACAGAGAAAATCTCAGACAGGGAAACTCTGAGTACAGAAAATCCATTAACCAAAGGCCAGATCCTCATCTGGTGTAAACCAGTGTAGTGCCATAGGCCCTTAAATACCTCCATTTAAAAACCTGTGGACTCATCTTTTCATTGGTTCTCAGAGATTGATGCTTAGTTAAGAAAAGAAAAACAAAATAACTTGTTCCCCCCCCAAAAAAGAAAACAAAAAACAAAAAACCCTGCTCCTTCTCCCTGCTCCACTGAAAAGGAAATATTAATGTTTATGGTTAGATAAATGTTCATGTCAAGAATAATCTGTGAGGGGAAAAAAATAAAAAGAATCCTTGACATGACTAATTTAAACACATCAAAAATAGATCATATGCATATGGGTGGGAAAATGCTAATTCATTATTATTTATGACATATATAATTATCATTTCATAAATTCAAGTTAATTCTCATTAATCATGCTGTACCATAATGAATTCTCATATTTTAGCTTACAAATACCGGAGAGAGGAGGGTTCATGCAGAATATGTATTTTGTAATATCATTTTATACCCTGTGAGTTAGATATTATTTTAAAGATATTTTAACAATGGCACTGGCACAATCAGAGAAAATGGACAAGCTGCCATTAGACACTAATTGGATATCTTGCTAAGTTATTTCTTGATGGTTTTAGAGACACAAGCAATCTGAATTTTCAGGCCAATTGTCTTTCATTGTCCATGCTAACCAGGACTCCATAGCATCCTGGAACTTGCATTTAATGGAGCAATAGTGGGTTCTTGGCAGCATTCAGGCTGAAAAAATTGTCCCCTTTTCCAACAAAAAATTTTAACCAGCTCTATTTGGAAGCTGGAGCCAGACAAATTCAGAGTAGAAATAAGGTGCACATTTTTAATAATGAAGTTAATTAACTGTTGGAACAACTTGCCTAAGGATGTTGTGGATTCTCCATTTGAAGTCTTTAAGTTTGAATATCTTTCTAAAATATATGCACTAGCTCAAACACAAGTTATGGGCTTGAAGCAGTAATTATTTGGTGAGGTCTGTGTTAAGGAGAAGGTCAAACTAGATTAACATAGTGGTAAATTTTGGCCTTAAAATCTATTAGCTCGCTAAGAAACTCACTGGGTTCGCCATTCACTAAATTAGCAAAAACCTGGATATTACATCTTGCTTAGCACAACTCTCTTGTTTGTCAGCAATATCACACACATGACACAGCTTTTCCTCAGCCATCTCTAGTCTATGAATTCTTAGGAATAATTCCACACAGGAGCTCACTTTTGGGGAAAAGGAAAAAGGTCTATTTACTGCTGTATTCTACAGGGAACAGATAGAAAATTGCCTTGTAATCTGCAGTGCTGTTACTGGAGGGGAAATCAAGTCAGCTTGTGATTTGTGAGTCTACATAACAGGGCCAGCCTAAGATCTCATTTACACCAGAGTAACTCACTTGAAGTTAATGGAGGTGCACCACTGTAACTGTGAGCAAAAATTGATCTATTGCCTCTAATGGCACATAGTCCCAAGAGCCATTTGACTTACTCGTGTGTAGGGCGGGCTATTCATGAATGTGTATAATTCATGTCCCCATAAGCTATGTAACATTCCTGGTTTAATGATGCACAGTCTGCAAATATGCTGGAAAGATGCCAGCAGCCCACATCCAAGCAGTACTACATATTTGCTTTGTTGACCTATGTATACATTCAGCAGCATGAAGTAGTTGCAGCTGGAACTCCAATAAGAATTTCCAACTTCCAAAATGTTCCCACTGCCATTGTGTTAATACCAGCCGAGAGCCTCTGTTGTAATTAGCCTAGATTTCCTTACAATATCCAGTTTCACAGGAGTAATCCATGAATATTCATGGACAATCCATTTGAATTACAAACATTCATGAATAAATCATTTGGCTGAAAACAGGGTAGGTTGTGTTTCATGGCTTCTGTGATTTATTCCGTGGTGTTACAATTTGTAATATTAGTTGCTATCATAAAGTTTATTTTTCAAGCCTTCCTTTCCAGCTGGGGCAGAGACACTCGGGAGAAAAGCGAAGCATTTCCTTATATCCCTGTCAGGACAGATCCCTATCTGGATACATGATGTAGATTTACTGCCTGCTACGATACACACTCATTAGTGATTCTGAAAGGTGTCTTTATGTTTTTTTAGTATACAATAGACCTCAAACAAAGGGGGAGCAAAGCAATTTTACAAGACTGCCAGTCAGGAGAAGGAGAACGTGGCTCTGTGATAAGAAGAAATATGCTTGCGTCAAAAGACTCTGGAAAAGACACAAACAAGAGCATTTAGTACTGACTGACAAAAGTCAGGAGATTTGGTCAGTTCCTTCTGACATCCAACCCACACCCTCAGGGTTCCAGAAGCAAGTTATATTGCTACTGTAAACCCAATAAAAACTGCAATATTCAGCTATATGCTGTGCCAAATCGCTTCCTAATTCCAATATTGTGAAGTTCACACTGATGTTCAGCCCTTCCGCCCAATTGATGCAATTTATATTGCCTTTAGTGTTTGGAACTACATATGAGCTGTTAGAAACGGGTAAATGACACAAAACCATGAATGGGAGCATCCCTGTGAATGAAACCTGTTAATATTGTTCTGTTATTAGCAGCTCCTTTTATTCACTTGCTCTTGGACATTTGGGAGAGGTTTTATGTGCAAGGATGCTTGCAGAAAGCAAAAGCAATGTGACTACTTAGCACACAAAAACACTTCTGAGAATACATACACTAGAAGTGCTTCCATGGCCATTCCTAAAACCCTTTGTGGCTCTAGAAGTGGAAACAGAAGGAGGGAAAGAAGATTGTACAGAAGAGGTCAAAGAAACAGGAGGTCGTGTGGCACCACCACAGGCGAGTATCTAACTTGGCAAAAGGTCACAGTCAAAGATGAGGTTCGACATCCAGCTATCTGCCTGTATATGTGGCCAGACACTGACGTGGGGAATGAACTTCATAGAACAGTTTCCCTGTGATAACAGCTAGGAAGGTGGAATCCAGAGGCATGTGCTATGTTGGGCTTGGATGGGTCATCTCCCAGTCATCAGAGAAAGGTGGAACCAATGCAATGGAGTCACAGGGAGAAGTGGGGAAGGCAACAATCAATACCGGGAAAAAGCTATCAAGTGCCAGCACTAGAAAAGGTTACTGATGGTAATACGATACCTATCCTAGCTAATGCCATGATAGAGCATAGTTAGCCAATAAATATCATGTCTTTGTCTCTCCC
Organism: Chelonia mydas; assembly: GCF_015237465.2. NCBI lineage: Eukaryota > Metazoa > Chordata > Testudines > Cheloniidae > Chelonia > Chelonia mydas. The sequence goes on from NC_057851.1 coordinate 19,009,555, forward strand.
TCTGTTTTGGGGGAACCCAGCCATTTTCACACAGGCAAATGCAATGCTTTTTCCTGTACAAAAGAGGACAGGAAAAGAGATTTAAATTCCCTAGGACCTCATAATCTCCTGATTTCTCTCTGCCTCTGTCTCCAAGTTACTTCTTTTCCCAGCCTGCCCTCTCCCTGAGCTAATCAAAGTCACAACTTCTTTGGGCACCCTGTTTATAACCTCAGTTCAAGGAGCAGAAACAATATTTTTGATTTACATGCCCAACTGGTGTTTGAATAGCAAAACTCTTGTTGTGGACAGTGCATATGGATATCTTTCTAACAAAGGCTTCCTCTAAAAATAATGAAGAGTGAACAGATGCATGGATTACAAGTTTTGTTGATAAAGGTAATTTTTGTTGATGTAATATACGTAGACTTCTGTAAGGCATTTGACTTGGTACAGTATGACATTTTGATTAAAAAACTAGAACGATATAAAATTAACATGGTTCACCTTAAATGGATTAAAAGCTGACAAACTGATAGGTCTCAAAATCTAATTGTATACAGGGAATCATCATTGAACGGGCATGTGTCTAGCGGTGTCCCACAGGGTTTGGTTCTTGGCACTGTGCTATTTAACATTTTTATTAATAACCTGGAAGAAAACATGAAATCATCACTGATAAAGTTTGCAGATGACACAAACTGGGGGAGTGGTAAATCATGAAGAGCTCAAGTCACTGTTACAGAGCGATCTGGATCACTTGGTAAGCTGGGCACCAGCAAACAATATGCATTTTAATATGGCTAAATGTAAATGTATATATGGAGGAACAAAGAATGTAGCCCATACTTAGGGTATGTCTACACTACAAAATTAGGTACAATTTATAGAAGTCGTTTTTTTAGAAATCGTTTTTATACAGTTAATTGTGTGTGTCCCCACACAAAATGCTCTAAGTGCATTAAGTGCATTAAGTCGGTGGAGTGCTTCCACAGTACCGAGGCTAGCATCGACTTCCAGAGTGCTGCACTGTGGGTAGCTATCCCACAGTTCCCGCAGTATCTGCCGCCCATTGGAATTCTGGGTTGAGATCCCAATGCCTGATGGGGCAAAAAACATTGTCGCAGGTGGTTCTGGGTACATGTCGTCAGGCCCTGCCTTCCTCCTTCCCTCCGTGAAAGCAACAGCAGACAATTGTTTTGTGCCTTTTTTCCTGAGTTACCTGTGCAGACGCCATACCACGGCAAGCATGGAGCCCGCTCAGCTCACTGTCACCGTATGTCTCCTGTGTGCTGGCAGATGCGGTACTGCATTGCTACACAGCAGCAGCAACCCATTGCCTTGTGGCAGCAGATGGTGCAATAGGCCTGATAACCATCATCATCATGTCCGAGGTGCTCCTGGCTGCCTCGGTAAGGTCAGTCAGGAGCGCCTGGGCAGACATGGGTGCAGGAACTAAATTAGGAGTGACTTGACCAGGTCATTCTCTTTAGTCCTGCCGGCAGTCCTATTGCACCATCTTCTGCCGAGCAGGCAGGAGATGAGGATGGCTTGCAGTCCTACTGCACTGTCTACTGCCAGCCAAAGATGTAAAAGATAGATGGAGTGGATCAAAACAAGAAATACACCAGATTTGTTTTATATTCATTTGCTCCCCCCTCCCTCCCTCCATGACATCAACGACCGACAATTGTTTCAGTGAGGTCTGTCACAGGCACCTTGAAAAGTTTAATGGAGATTCAGTCCCTACTGAAATACAGGGGAGAGGGATAGCTCAGTGGGTTGAGCATTGGCCTGCTAAACCCAGGGTTTTGAGTTCAATCCTTGAGGGGGCCATTCTGTTTGACAGTTGTTTTTGTTTCTCCTTGATGTAAAGCCACCCCCTTTGTTGATTTTAGTTCCCTGTAAGCCAACCCTGTAAGCCATGTCGTCAGTCGCCCCTCCCACCATCAGAGCAATGGCAGACAATCGTTCCACACCTTTTTTCTGTGCAGACGCCATACCACAGCAAGCATGAAGCCCGCTCAGATCACTTTGGCAGTTAGGAGCACATTAAACACCACTCACATTATCCAGCAGTATATGCAGCACCAGAACCTGTCAAAGTGAAACTGGACGAGTAGGCGACATCAGCATGGTGACGAAAGTGACGAGGACATGGACACAGACTTCTCTCAAAGCACGGGCCCTGGCAATGTGGGAATCATCGTGCTAATGGGGAAGGTTCATGCGGTGGAATGCAGATTCTGGGCCTGGGAAACAAGCACAGATTGGTGGGACCACATAGTGTTGCAGGTCTGGGATGATTCCCAGTGGCTGCGAAACTTTTGCATCCATAAGGACATTTTCATGGAACTTTGTGAGTGGCTTTCCCCTGCCCTGAGGTGCAAGAATACCAAGATGAGAGCAGCCCTCACAGTTGAGAAGTGAGTGGCAATAGCCCTGTGGAAGCTTGCAACACCTGACAGCTATCGGTCAGTCGGGAATCAATTTGGAGTGGGCAAATCTACTGTGGGGGCTGCTGTGATCCAAGTAGCCAGTGCAATCACTGAGCTGCTGCTATCAAGGGTAGTGACTATGGGAAATGTGCAGGTCATAGTGGATGGCTTTGCTGCAATGGGATTCCCAAACTGTGGTGGGGCGATAGATGGAATGCATATCCCTATCTTGGGACCGGACCACCTTGGCAGCCAGTACATAAACTAAACGGGGTACTTTTCAACGATGCTGCAAGCACTGGTGGATCACAAGGGACGTTTCACCAACATCAACGTGGGATGGCCGGGAAGGGTACATGACACTCGCATCTTCAGGAACTCTGGTCTCTTTCAAAAGCTGAAGGAAGGGACTTTATTCCCAGACCAGAAAATAACCGGTTTCAGAGTAGCAGCCGTGTTAGTCTGTATTTGAAAAAAGAAAAGGAGTACGAGTGGCACCTTAGAGACTAACCAATTTATTTGAGCATAAGCTTTTGTGAGCTACAGCTCACTTCATCGGATGCATTCAGTGGAAAATACAGTGAGGAGATTTATATACACACAATACATGAAAAAATGGGTATTATCACACACTCTCTAAAAAGAGTGATCACTTAAGATGAGCTATTACCAGCAGGAGAGCGGGGCGGGGGGGAGAAAACCTTTTGTAGTGATAATCAAGGTGGGCGATTTCCAGCAGTTAACAGGAACATCCGAGGAGCAGTCAGGGGTGTGTGTGGGGGAAATAAACATGGGGAAATAGTTTTACTTTGTGTAGACACCACTGACTTCCTGAGGAAACTACAATCCATCGGTGATCTTCCTGAAAACAATACCCTGGACACTATGGATGTAGAAGCCCTCTACACCAACATTCCACACAAAGATGGACTACAAGCCATCAGGAACAGTATTCCCGATAATGTCACGGCAAACCTGGTGGCTGAACTTTGTGTCTTTGTCCTCACCCACAACTATTTCACATTTGGGGACAATGTATACCTTCAAATCAGCGGCACTGCTATGGGTATCCACATGGCCCCACAGTATGCCAACATTTTTATGGCTGACTTAGAAAAACGCTTCCTCAGCTCTCGTCCCCTAAGGCCCCTACTCCACTTGCGCTACATTGATGACATCTTCATCATCTGGACCCAGGGAAAAGAAGCCCTTGAGGAATTCTACCATGATTTCAACAATTTCCATCCCAACATCAACCTCAGCCTGGACAAGAGATCCACTTCCTGGACACTACAGTGCTGATAAGCGATGGTCACATAAACACCACCCTGTACCGGAAACCTACTGACTACTATTCTGACCTACATGCCTCCAGCTTTCTCCCAGACCACACCACACGATCCATCGTCTACAGCCAAGCTCTGCGATACAACCACATTTGCTCCAACCCCTCAGACAGAGACAAACACCTACAAGATCTCTATCAAGCATTCTTACAACTACAATACCCACCTGCTGAAATGAAGAAACAAATTGACAGAGCCAGAAGAGTACCCAGAAGTCACCTACTACAGGACAGGCCCAACAAAGATAATAACAGAATGCCACTAGCCATCACCTTCATCCCCCCAATTAAAACCTCTCCAACGCATCATCAAAGATCTACAACCTATCCTGAAGGACGACCCATCACTCTCACAGATCTTGGGAGACAGGCCAGTCCTTGCTTACAGACAGCCCCCCAACCTGAAGCGAATACTCACCAGCAACCATACACCACACAACAGAACCACTAACCCAGGAACCTATACTTGCAAAAAAGCCCGTTGCCAACTGTGTCCACATATCTATTCAGGGGACACCATCATAGGGCCTAATCACATCAGCCACACTATCAGAGGCTCATTCACCTGCACATCTACCAATGTGATATATGCCATCATGTGCCAGCAATGCCTCTCTGCCATGTACATTGGTCAAACTGGACAGTCTCTACGTAAAAGAATAAATGGATACAAATCAGATGTCAAGAATTATAACATTCATAAACCAGTTGGAGAACACTTCAATCTCTCTGGTCACTCGATTTCAGACCTAAAGGTCGCAATATTACAACAAAAATACTTCAGAAACAGAGTCCAAGGAGAGACTGCTGAATTGGAATTAATTTGCAAACTGGATACAATTAACTTAGGCTTGAATAGAGACTGGGAGTGGATGTGTCATTATACAAAGTAAAACTATTTCCCCATGTTTATTCCCGCCCACACTGCTCCTTGGATGTTCCTGTTAACTGCTGGAAATGGCACACCTTCATTATCACTACAAAAGGTTTTCTCCCCGCAGCTCTCCTGCTGGTAATAGCTCATCTTAAGTGATCACTCTGGTTACAGTGTGTATGATAACACCCATTTTTTCATGTTCTGTGTGTATATAAATCTTCTCACTGTATTTTCCACTGAATGCATCCGATGAAGTGAGCTGTAGCTCACGAAAGCTTATGCTCAAATAAATTGGTTAGTCTCTAAGGTGCCACTAGTACTCCTTTTCTTTTTTCAGAAAATAACCGTTGGGGATGTTGAAATGCCAATAGTTATCCTTGGGGACCCAGCCTACCCCTTAATGCCATGGCTCATGAAGCCATACACAGGCAGCCTGGACAGTAGTCAGGAGCTGTTCAACTACAGGCTGAGCAAGTGCAGAATGGTGATAGAATGTGCATTTGGACATTTAAAAGCGCGCTGGCGCAGTTTACTGACTCGGTTAGACCTCAGTGAAACCAATATTCCCACTATATTACTGCTTGCTGTGTGCTCCACAATATCTGTGAGAGTAAGGGGGAGAAGTTTATGGCAGGGTGGGAGGTTGAGACAAATTGCCTGCCTGCTGGTTACGCACAGCCAAGACACCAGGGAGGTTAGAAGAGCACAGGAGGGCGCGGTGCGCATCAGAGAAGCTTTGAAAACCAGTTTCATGACTGGCCAGGCTACGGTTTGAAAGTTCTGTTTGTTTCTCCTTGATGAAACCCCTCCACCCCCTTGGTTCACTCTACTACCCTGTGAGCTAACCACCCTCCCCTCCTCCCTTCGATCACCACTTGCAGAGGCAATAAAGTCATTTTTGCTTCACATTCATGTGTTCTTTATTAATTCATCACACAAATAGGGTGATAACTGCCAAGGTAGCCTGGGAGGGGTGGTGGAGGAGGGAAGGACAAGGCCACACAGCACTTTAAAAGTTTAAAACTTTAAAACTTATTGAATGCCAGCCTTCTGTTGATTGGGCAATCCTCTGGGGTGGAGTGGCTGGGTGGTCAGAGGGCCCCCCACCATGTTCTTGGGCATCTGGGTGAGGAGGCTATGAAACTTGGGAAGGAGGGTAGTTGGTTACACAGGGGCTGTAGCAGCGGTCTGTGCTCCTGCTGCCTTTCCTGCAGCTCAGCCATACGCTGGAGCATATTAGTGTGATCCTCCAGCAGCCTCAGCATTGAATCCTGCCTTCTCTCATCACGCTGCCACCACCTTTCAGCTTCAGCCCTCTCTTCAGCCCTCCACTTACTCTCTTCAGCCCGCCACCTCTTCTCCCGGTCATTTTGTGCTTTCCTGCACTCTGACATTGTCTGCCTCCACGCATTCGTCTGTGCTCTGTCAGTGTGGGAGGACAACATAAGCTCAGAGAACATTTAGTTGCAAGTGCATTTTTTTCGCCTTCTAATCTTCGCTAGCCTCTGGGAAGGAGAAGATCCTGTGATCCTTGAAACACATGCAGCTGATGGAGAAAAAAAAAAGGGACAGTGGTATTTAAAAAGACACATTTTATAGAACAATGGGTACACTCTTTCAAGGTAAACCTTGCTGTTAACATTACATACATAGTACATGTGCTTTCATTCCAAGGTCGCATTTTGCCTTCCCCCAGTACGTGGCTAGCCCCTCCACCCTCTCCCCTCCCGTCGCTAACAGCAGGGAACATTTCTGTTCAGCCACATGCAAACAGCCCAGCAGGAATGGGCACCTCTGAATGTCCTCTTAAGAAAAGCACCCTATTTTAACCAGGTGACCATGAATTCTGACTCACTCTCCTGAGGATAACACAGAGAGATAAAGAACGGATGTTGTTTGAATGCCAGCAACATACACTGCAATGCTTTGTTCTACAACGATTCCTGAGTATGTGCTACTGGCCTGGAGTGGTAAAGTGTCCTACCATGGTGGATGGAATAAGGCTGCCCTCCCCCGAAACCTTTTGCAAAGGCTTTGGGAGTACATCCAGGAGAGCCGCAATTGCCAGGGCAAATTAATCATTAAACATGCTTGCTTTTAAACCATGTGTACTATTTAAAAAGGTACATTCACCAGAGGTCCCTTCTCCACCTGGCGGGTCTGGAAGGCAGTCTTGGGTAGGTTCGGGGGGTACTAGCTCCAGGTCTGGGGTGAGAAACAGTTCCTGGCTGTCGGGAAAACCGGTTTCTCTGCTTGCTTGCTGTGAGCTATCTACAACTTCATCATCATCATCATCTTCCTCGTCCCCAAAACCTGCTTCCATGTTGCCTCCATCTCCATTGAAGGAGTCAAACAACACAGTTGGGGTAGTGGTGGCTGAACCCCCTAAAATGGCATACAGCTCATCATAGAAGTGGCATGTTTGGGGCTCTGACCCGGAGCGGCCGTTTGCCTCTCTGGTTTTCTGGTAGACTTGCCTGAGCTCCTTAAGTTTCACGTGGCACTGCTTTGGGTCCCTGTTATCGCCTCTGTTCTTCATGCCCTGGGAGATTTGGACAAATGTTTTGGCATTTCGAAAACTGGAACGGAGTTCTGATAGCACGGATTCATCTCCCCATATAGCGATCAGATCCCATACCTCCCGTTCGGTCCATGCTGGAGCTCTTTTGTGATTCTGGGACTCCATCATAGTCACCTCTGCTGATGAGCTCTGCATGTTCACCTCTGCTGATGAGCTCTGCACTCACAGCTTGCCATGCTGGTCAAACAGGAAATGAAATTCAAAAGTGAGCAGGCCTTTTCCTGTCTACCTGGCCAGTGCATCTGAGTTGAGAGTGCTGTCCAGAGCGGTCACAATGGAGCACTCTGGGATAGCTCCTGGAGGCCAATACCATCTAATTGCGTCCACAGTACCCCAAATTCGACCAGGCAAGGCTGATTTCAGCGCTAATCCCCTTGTCGGGGGTGGCGTAAGGAAATCGATTTTAAGAGCCCTTTAAGTAAAAAAAAAGGGCTTTGTCGTGTGGATGGGAGCAGGGTTAAATCGATTTAACACTGCTAAATTCAACCTCAATTCCTAGTGTAGACCAGGGCTTAGAGGATGGAGGTCTATCCTGGGAAACAGGGACTGAAAAGGATTTTGGGTTGTTGGTGGTTAATTAGCTGAAGATCTACTCCCAGTGTGCCACTGTGACTAAAAGGGTTAATGTAATCCTTGAAAGCATAACCGAGGGACTTGAATAGGAGCTGAGAATTTATTTTACCTCTGTATTTGGCACTGGTGTGATCACTGCTCGAATACTGTGTCCAGTTCTGGCGTCCACAATTCCAGAAGGATATTGGCAAACTGGAGAGTGTTTGAGAAGAACCGCAAGAATGATTATAGGATTAGAAAACATACTTTATAGTGATAGATTCAAAGAGCTCAATCTATTTAGCTTAAAAAAGAGACTGTTAAGGGGTGACTTAATTACAACCTATAAGTGCTATATGGAGAAAAATATTTAGTAATAGGCTCTTCAATCTCGTAGAGAAAAGTATAACACAGTCCAATGACTGGAAGTTGATGCTAGGAACATCCAGACTGGAAATAAGGTGGATATTTTTAACAGTTAGAGTAACTAACATTTAGAACAATTTACCAAAGGTTGTGATGGATTCTCCTTCACTGACAATTTTTAAGTCAAGATAGGTATTTTTCTAAAAGCTATGCCCTAGGAATTATTTTGGGGAAGTTCTATGGCCTGTGATATACAGGTCAGACTAGAAGATCACAATGATCCCTTTTGGCCTTGTAATCTATGAATATATTAATCTTTGACCTGTTCACAGATATATTTATGGGCAGAAAAAAGAGGCTATTTGTTGAATAAATGATCTATTACCTATTTAGGGTCTGATTGTGCCTGTAGTTACACCCATACAAACTTATTAATGTCAATAGGCCTACTGAGGGCATAAGTTAGCCCACACAGTTCTATGGCCCCTCTACATAGCAACTATAAAGTGGCTTGAAGACACTGCTTCCCAGGACATGATGCCATCTTATTTACACTGCTGAAAGTTAGGGATGATTCCCCTGAAACTGACAGTTATACTAGCATAAAATTGGTATAAGAGGAGAATCAGCCCCTTTAAAGCTCTTTCCTTTGCAATGATTGGCTTAGAAATAATTTAATGACATACACAAGTATATTGGTCACCCATGATATAGTATATTAGCACCTGCCACTGAGAAACAATATCTCAGAGGATACTAGTACTTGGCACTCACAGAGTGCTTTCTGTTTTTCTGTGCTTTCTGTGCAAACATTATTTAATGAATCCGCACCACTGGGAGACAGGTAAGTATTCATCTCATTTTATAGATGAGGCAACTGAAAGTTTATATGACTACCTCAAAGTCACACAGTGTCAGTTGCAGGATTAGACCTCAGCAGTTCTTGCCTCCAGCCCTGGGTACAGTCCACTAGACCATTCTGCCTCACTTGAAAAGAAGCAATTGTCCAATCCTAGGAAAGAATGAAAAGATAGGAAAACAGGCTACGAACACTAGAGACAGATACATTGAGTATTTTCTATGGACCTCATGAGAGCTATAAAGATCTCAGATGCTCTGTTGAAGATTCTGGAGGAGATAGGGCAACCTTTCTGCACCTACCGAATACCAACACCCATTCACATGCAAACATTGTTGAGTTTTCTTTGTCATGATCTTTAAAAAACTATGGATGTGATTCTCCACTACTTTATGCCTTATGTAATCACAAACCCACTTTGCACTCTCTCTGCACTGATGCAAGGGGACAATCAGATCTATAACTTTTTCTGCATCAGCCTTTACTAGAGCTCCTGGAACAAAAACTATCCCCTAGTCCCATCTATACCCAGCTAGTTTGATCAGTACTTCAAATACCAGTAAACTTATTTAAGCTATGACCCTGGGCCCTCTCAGCCCATCTCTCAAGCAGTAAAGTTTCTTCATTGCAGCAAATATACAAGTCATGGAGTAAAGAGTTGCTTCGTTCTTCTCCTCACTGCCTGAGCACCAGCAGGGGATACACTGAAGGTATGTCTACACTGCAGTAAAACACCCGCGGCTGGCCCATTTCTGCTGACTCATGGGTCTCAGAGTCTGGGCTCCAGCATGAGCCTAAATATCTACACGGCAATTTTATAGCCCCACAGACTGAGTCCTGCAAACCTGAATCAGCTGATAAAGGCCAGCTACCATTTTTTTATTGCTGCAAATAATGCCCTTGCCCTTTTGCATTGTGTGAAGCCCTTTCCTACTATGCTGAATTCAGGTGGCTCAGATGAATACACATTAATCTGATAATGGTAAACTAATATTTTATACTGTTTTCTCTTGCACTATCTCTGTGTACATATCATAACATTTAATGGGGTTCGAAAGAGGCCTGTGTGGTTCTAAACCCAGTAATATTCTCAGCTGAGCACTAGCTGCTTTTATGTGTACTATACATTTCTAAACGTAGCACCCCATGGAAATGTTGTTTTATACAGCTGATTTGATTGTCCACTAAATCTGCCAAGTACCTAGCATCATAAATGGGATGTTAGACTCTTAGATATTCAGAGTGTAGAAGCGGAAATAAAAATCAGCCACCACAAAGAAGACAAAAGATGGAGATTAAGAAGAGCAATAATAAAGCCTCTGTATGCAAATGCAAGTAATCTAGGAAACCAGGAAAATTAGAACTGCCTTATAATCATGGCAATTGTGCTCTAGTTAGTATAACTAAAACCTGTTGGGATGATTTTTATAGCCAGAATGACAGCATAGGGGAGGGACTGTACCCTTCTGTTCGTACACTATCTAGAACAGTAGGGCTCCTGTCCTCATTCCTCATTCAGGCCTCTAATCGTTACTGCAACATACAGGGCAGATGCTAAAGTGGTATAAATTGGCGTAGCTCCATTGATCATAATGATGAAGATCTGAACCTAAAAAAAATCAATGATATTAATTAATTAGTAACAACGAATAGATACAGAATGTATAGGAGAACAGAAAGAAGAGTGGCTCAATGTCTAATGTCAGACCACTACACATCCACAATGAAGAGAATGGGTCTTAAGTCCTTTGAGTCAGGAAACAAGGAACTGACAATAAAGGCAAAATGATGAGGAGAAGAATGATAATTCGAGAGAAAATTAAAAATTCCTTGGCCAGCTCTCAGGATTATTGAACCCACAGGGAATACTATGTCCAAGGAGGATTTTTAACTACTTCAGTATTTAAGTAATAAATCCAGGGAAATAGGAATTATCAAAGAGGTTCCAAAGTAATAAAGACAACTTTATGATCCAAAATGTGGAGACACCCACTAGAGGGGAAGACAGTCTGGATCTACTCTTATTGACAGATACATTGATTGAGAATCTGTAAATAATAGGGCTGTATGCAACACCCACTGTGAGCCTCCTGAATTCAGCATAGTAGGAAAGGGTTCACACCACGCAAATTATTTCTGGCAAGGCAATTATAGAAGAACTAAGAAATCTAGATTCTGGTCCATCTACAGTGAGTAGGAACCTATTCATTGATGACAGTGGAGGTAGGATTGTGAGTAAGGTCCATTTAGAGGAGGAAGTATGTTTGATTATCCAGACAGCAGGGTCACATCATATTTGTTCAGACAATTGGGAGTTTGTATAATCAGGAGTCAATGGCAAGGAATAAAAACAGGAAGAAATCATGGACATATCTTAGACAGAGAGGCCTAGATAATCAAGACACTAGGGTATGAATGTAAAATAACAGGGCGGAAGGGGATCCTACAAGTTGCCATAATTAAGTCCAAGAGACTATCATCATGCCATAAAAGAAGAATATAAGAATTGGCCAATTTTGCTTTATAAGGGGCAGCTCAAGGATCTGAGGTTAAAATGTACAGGGCAACAGTGTCTTCCACATGTTTGAGAGTAAAGACCGCTGAAAAACTGAGACAAAGCAGTAGCCTCATCCAAGGCCCAGCTTGACAAAGCTCTGGCTGGGATGATTTAGTTGGGGTTGGACTAGATGACCTCATGAGGCCTCTTCCAACCCTAATCTTCTATGATTCTATACCCCAGTACTAGCACTGAATACAGTCTGAACCAGGACTTGTGACTCTATGATCAGGAGCAAATACTATTGCTGCTCAAATCTAGGCCAGGCAGAGCAAGCATGAAATCCACTCTGAGGACTCAGACTGCCTGGAGAGCAGAAACTAAATAGGACATAGAACTGATCCCACCACAAGAAATGGATTGGTTTCCTACAAAAACAATAAAATAAAAATTAATTTCCTCAAACTGAAATGGCAGAGGGAGTTTATTTGTGTAAAATGTGGCATTTCCATTTGCGGAAATGGGGCTAACAGCATCTAATTTTGTGAATAATGCTATAGGATCATTCTTGACCAGGACTTCAGTTATATTCCTTCTATAAAGGAGTTCTATTAAGAGTGACCCCTTTTGAAGATGTGCACCTTATGATTTCAGGTCAGTGGGAGATGCAAGTGCTCAGCATTTCTGAAAGTCAAGCCACTTAATAAGGTGCCTAAGTACAGATTAAGGTGCAGTACACTGTCTCAGGCACCTACAGTTAAAAATATTGCCTTACATTTCTAGATCTTACAATTGTAAAGGAAACCACCCAAAACTTGAATGATGACATCTTGTCCCATCCTCTGGATAGCAGAGAATAAAAGATCCAAAAGACTATTCAGTCATCTCGAGAACTGGGTGAGAATAGAACTTTCTCATGTTTCTGAAAAAAAAAAAAATTATCCTAATTGGGACAAAATGTCAAAAACATAAATTTTTCATCAGAAAGAATTTCCAAAAAAAATTCAGCTTTGGGAGAACTGGAAGGCAGATAGAAGTGGAATTGTCAGCCTTCTTGGTGGTCAGCAAGGGAACTGTCATTTCAGTTTTCCATAATGGAAAACATTCATTTTGACCTGCGCTGATTATCTCAAATTACTACAGTTTCATTCAAAATCAGGCCTAACTCAGGTTCTTATGAAGAAACAACACACGCACGCGCGCACACACACACGGGCATGCACAGGAATTTAAATTTGACTATGTCTGGAGGGGCACATTCTGTATCCCTGCCATGGCCCCAGGACCGGAGGAGCTTGCTCCTCCCTCCCACTTCCAGCCGCACGGCCCTGAGGCCGGAGGAGCTCATTCTCCCCACCACAGTCCCGGACCCAGAGGAGTTCTGTGCCCTTGCTGATTATTGGGGTGGGAGGCTGTGCTCCTGCTTGCTCCCCTTTGTGAATGCCTCTGAACACAAGTAAATTTCTTTAGCACCTGTTAGCAAATCACTTTGTTATCAGGTCCTAGAATCTCCATCTGCATCCTCATGTCTGACACAGAAATGATTACAGATGTTTTAGTATGTCACAGTTATTGCAAGTAGGAAAATATAAAATGTTAGATCACAATATTGCAACAGTTTCTTCACATCACCATGTGATCAAATAGCTGATATAAATGTAAATAAGTGAGCATAATACCAGTCAAATACTGTACATATGTAAATAAATCAAAGAAAGCCCCATTTGGATGCTGTAACAGTAGCAACTCTCAGGGTCTAAGCAATAAAATATGCCATATAATTCACAACTCAGAACTCCCAATTGCATTTCTCTGCTATTCACAGTCTCATAATATCCAATTACTATTACAAATGCAATTGCAAAAGTTATGCCAAACAGCTTTACATGCTTGTATCCTCTGAAGATATCTTATAAATTTGCCAAACTTAAATATGTTCTTAATCTCATTAAAATGTTACCCTGTTACATCGGGAACTTCAGCAAAAGTAACTTTACTTCCTTCAGAATAATATTACTATTACTTCGTTCTTTCCATGGAAACTCTCATTGGAGGATCGCAAAGCAGTTTACAAGCATTAATACATTAAGCTACATATCTCCCTTGTCCCACATATAGGTGTTACTATCTCAGTTTTGTAGATATGGAAATCTGAGGTATAGAAGTCAGTGGGACTATTCATGGGTGGTAAGCATTATGCATAGCACTGTATAGACACTGGGTCCCAAGTGTGAGTATTTTAGCATAAAGGTTTTGGTGCTTATCCAGACATGAACTCTGAACTAGTCCACAATCATATACACCCAATAATGAATGTATATTTAGACCTGGAATTCTCATGAAACAAATATAAAGATCAGTTCATATTTGGGCATCTGAATATGAAGTAGACAGTTTGTTTATGCCCTTAGATAAAAAAATCTCTCTCTCTCCATGCAAAAGAACTATGAGAAACCAGTCCCTTCTGCCTTCTGCTATGCAAGGAACTCTTTAAAAAAAAACAACTAAGC